>NC_073343.2:7137000-8498000 GCF_027580225.2 Misgurnus anguillicaudatus
GACCAGTTAGTCTGCCTTTATTTATTATCCTAAATTAGATGCACCTGTTTGAGGTCATTAGCTGCATAAAGACACCTGTCCACCCCATACAATCAGTAAGAATCCAACTACTAACATGGCCAAGACCAAAAAGCTGTCCAAAGACACTAGAGACAAAATTGTACACCTCCACAAGGCTGGAAAGGGCTATGGGCAAATTGCCAAGCAGCTTGTTGAAAAAAGGTCCACTGTTGGAGCAATCATTAGAAAATGGAAGCAGCTAAACATGACTGTCAATCTCCCTCGGACTGGGGCTCCATGTAAGATCTCACCTCGTGGGGTCTCAATGATCCAAAGAAAGTTGAGAAATCAGCCCAGAACTACACCTGGTCAATGACCTGAAAAGATTTTGGACCACCGTTTCCAAGGTTACTGTTGGTAATACACTAAGACATCATGGTTTGAAATCATGCATGGCATGGAAGGTTCCCCTGCTTAAACCAGCACATGTCCAGGCCCATCTTAAGTTTGCCAATGACCATTTGGATGATCCAGAGGAGTCATGGGAGAAAGTCATGTGGTCAGATGAGACAAAATAGAACTTTTTGGTCATAATTCCACTAAACTTGTTTGGCTACTGTACCAAATATTAACAATGACTTTCTCAGCTGTTCAAATACTTATTTGCAGCTGTATCATACAAATAAATAGTTTGAAGGGGTCATACATTGTGATTTCTGGGGTTTTTTTTTGGATTGTGTCTCTCGCGGTGGACATGCACCTGCGATGACGGTTTCGGACCCCTCCATGGTTTCTGGGTGGGGGAACTTGCAAAGTGGCAGGGTGTTCAAATACTTATTTTCCTCACTGTAGATTTAAAGTGCACGCATTGAATAAAGATAGGTATGTATTAATTAGTCTAAATTGAGGTAAGAACTATTGAAAAACGGTGGTGTTTTCCTTTAAGGAAAGTTTAAAGGCAAAAGTGTCTTGTTTTTTTTACTTAAACAATCACAGCTGTGCTAAGGCAACGTGACAGCTGAGGGTTTCAGTTCTGACCCAGTTCTGTGTGCACGTGCTGGAGTATTTTGGGGACTTCTCTGACTGGGACATCACTTGCCCTAAATGTGTCTCCCAGTAGCTTATTAGTTTGTACAGAGCTTTACAAATTCATGTTTAAAACAAGTATATACGAATGAATTGCATACATTTGCATTATCTCCAACCTGTGATGTTGCAAGCAGTTTTATTTTAAACTTAGACTATGTTTACATTAATGCATTTATCCTTTAAAACGCGTTACTTTTGCTACGTTTACGCCTTTCATCTACACTACATCACCGTTTTCGACCCTCATAAACGGATTTGTTCGTTCTAGTTTTAGAACTCAGACGTATCACTGAGTGTAAATGAACGTATACGAAGTCTTATGTAAACGAACAGCTGATGTTAACGTGACAGTGCATCATTTTCAATGTAAAAATTATTTTATTCAGGTAAATGGAGGTTTGCAATGGAGGTTTTGCCAAAAATAGTAAACATTTACCAACCAGCTATTATAAACGCTATATCGGATTGTTTTAACATGTATCCTTATAGATAATGTCTGTTTTATATTTATGTTTGAGTATTGTAGGGTTTGAATATTGTTGTAATGTGTTTATGTTTTGTTTAAATTTAGTTAGCTTATTACAAAAGAAAGACTGTAATTTTAAACGCCATATAGGGCGTTGTAAAGGCCAATATGAAGGGAGAATTGTAATGGGTCAGACATTATTTTCTACTTTAAAATGAATTTCGTTTCAGATAATTTGTCTCTTAATTTTAATCGATGTTTTGTTGATAAGTTTTGTCAATATAAATTAATAAAAACAATAAACTCAACGTCAATAATATTTTAATGCTCGTTTAGCCGCTTGTGCTTTTAGCTATTTCTGTGTTGCTAGCGGAGGACGTGCACGGACCTCGCACACTTTTAAAAATAAATGCAATAAGCATTTCTGTAGGCTAAAGCTATACTTCACCTCTTACTATGTTTGATTGAAGTTTGCATTTGCTGAAATTTATTTTTGCTTCAAGTTCGTTTAGTACTGTTCACTTGAATGCTTTCTTTTTAAATCATAAAGACCTTTCTGTTTAGTTATAAAATCAAAATTAACCTATTAATCATATTAATATGTTGTAGGGGGGGAGCTAGAACAATATAAGACTTTCCCAAACACATTTTTATAAGTCCAAAAATAGTGTCTGTTGTAGTTGCCAGCAGAGGACCCAGGATTTTTTGGTCAATATCGCACACCCCTAGGCTGCATAAACGCGCAAAAGTAAGCTATTATTAGAGTAATACGTTATTTAAAATTTTTATGCGCATGCCCAGTTACGTGATTGGTCATGTTTCATGCGTTTATGGTTGTGTATAGTGTGGATGAAGATTCTTTTTAAAATGCCAGTATAAACGAGGATCGTTTTCATTTTAAAATGCCGTTTTAAAACGCAAATGCTCTAATATAAACAGGGCCTTAAATGTGTACATTTTATAAATGCGTATCTTACTATGCTAGCACCCCGCTTTGCCAATTGAGCTACAGGAACGTGAGGCATACTTTGAATGTAAGATACATTGTTTTAGAAAATCTGGCTTTGTACTTACTCAGATGCTGTATAATGTGGTCTATAGTTGGTTTGAACAGTGCATTCATAGCATCCGGACTCATCCTCAACATGCCCTGTGATGACCACTTCACAAAGTCCACACTGCAGTGAGCACATGGAAGATAAAAATAGAAAAACAGAGACACATCATTAAAAAAAGTATCCTAATTTAGCTTCTGTTGGAAGGGGAAAAACATTTTGTTATTTTGTAGACTACTGGAAACTTTGATGTTATTGATTGTATAATATTAGGTTTTACAATGCTATAAAAGTCTGGGTCTGTGTGCTACTATCTAATACTTCCAGCATGCACATATTCCCATATCGCTCCACTGAGAAAGCTGACTCATCAGATTGTCGGGAAAACAGTCCCGTGTGGGACATAAGACCTGAGAAAATCTATAACATGCAAGTTAGGGCCCTCTTATTCAGGGCTCACAAATTATTAGCCAAGATTATTGTTTCAGGAAAGAGCACACTCATAGTGAACCCATAAAATACACTACCAGTCAAAAGTTTGGACAAAGCTACATTCTGGAAAAATACTACTACTTAATAGATATTGGGGTGGTTTCCCAGACAAACATTAGCTTAAGCCAGGACTAGTTCTTAATTTAATTAGGAAATATAACTAACTATATTTATGTAATATATGTATTTTACCGAAAAATTATCAAAGATTTTATAGAAAATTATACAACAGTTCTTTCTGGTTCTCAAATCTGATTTGCTAAAAGCCCTTCACAGAGGTGCGATATTCACATTTGTATCATTCTGCCAGCTACTGGTCATTTTAGAATTAGTGAGGGAGGCTTCTTTTAAAGGATAATTCCAATATTTAACACTTTGAGTCTCATTTCTGGTTTGTTTTGGATGAACTACAGTGATGGACACTGATATTTTGACAATGGGTCGTGTCTTGACTTTTTGACTCGTTTAGAAGCGTCTCGTGACTGCTTCAAAATGGAAGTCAAGGGCCATGCACAAACATGTCATTAAAACAACACTTAACGTTCATTTTCAAAACTGTGCTACTCACCGACTGGTTTGTGGTGTTCGTTGATGATTAAAAACAAATATATCGGCGCAATGTATGATTTCAATCCGTGTTATTTGCTATAGTGGAACTATTTTTTCAGATACCTCACAACCGCGTATATACTTCTGCTCTATATTTGAGTCTGAAGCGTTAGCACACTCCCGACCACTTGATGGCGACAACCACTTTGCCGTACAAGGACATTGAACGGAACTCGGTGTATAGCGTATAGACAGTCACAATCGAGCTCAACTTCAAACCTAAGCCATCAAATATGCGACAAATAAAACTGTATTTCGTTACACTACTTGTTTTTAATCATCAATGAACACCACAAATCACTCTGTGAGTAGCACAGTTTTGAAAATGAACGTTAAGTGTTGTTTTAATGACATTTTTGTGCATGGCCCTTGACTTCCATTATGAAGCAGTCAAGAGGCGCTTCTAAACGGGTCAAAAAGTCAAGACACGACCCATTGTCAAAATATCCGTGTCCATCACTGTAGTTCATCCAAAACAAACCAGAAATAAGACTTAAAGTGTAAAATACCGAATTATCCTTTAACACTTGAGCCATACGCTCATCTCTAACTGGAAAAAGCTGCCACCAGAGCGGATGGTCACACACACACACACACACATTCAAATGCACAAATGCTGTTTATAAACGCTTTCCGTGTGTCTCAATAAGTTCCGTAGCTCGTGAATTCACATTACAAGGTATAAATTAACCTAAAATAGCTGAAAACCTATGCAAACAGATTGACAGCCCTGCTTGGTTTGGAACTGTAGAACGTTACATGAATCACGTGACCGCGCAGCGGCGAGAGAGATCAAAGCGTTCTCTTATTATACGACTCTGGGTAAATTGCTCTGGAATTCTTACGGAGGTCGTCAGAGAAAAACACAGACATGGCGATTCGGACGGGATTAAAAACACAGAGGACCTCTGAGAAGCACGATTTTCTCAGAGGTCCCCCTGTAAAACTAATCCCGTCCGAATAGGGCTATTGAACACTTTTCTGAAAACTGACGTGTGTGCACAGAGTTATTTTTGAAATCGGAGAGGTCGAAAAGTCAGTTTATGAAAATAACATGTAGTCTAAAACACGTTGTGAAATATTAATACTGATGTTTATAAGCAGCACGCAGAAACATCTTTCTGACAAAAAAATTGGTTACAATATAAAACTTGATTGTTCTGTTTTATGTATTACTGACAAGAACAAAGTCCAGTAATAAAGTGAGTGATCATTCCGCGATAAGATTAAATGGAAAATCAATACCATATAAATATAGTGTTATGAACGTTTACCATGGGTCAAAACAACAACAACACAAAAGACACTAAATATGAATAAAAGAAACAATTAAAAGATTCATAAGACCAAATACCGCTGGTTTGATCAACCCCAAACAAATAAAATCTAATTTATAGAAACATCAGAGCCAGCGGGACATTTTAATTGAGCGAACACTGACGCCCACTGGCTGCGTCTCGATCTCACGTACAAATCTTCAAATAGGTTCTATCTTTACTAATCGACTGCAGATTTGAATATTATAAATATATATTCTCACCTGAACTAATTTGCGTCACTCCAACTTTTATGCTGACCTTCGCTTACGTGTAAAAAATGGAGTATACACAGGCTTTTACAGGCCTCTTGTAGTCTCTTTATGAGTAGCTGAATATCAGCAGATTCAGCACACAGTCAGCAATCACACACAAACACAATATTTATTTGGCTGACTTAACCATCTTTTTGCAGGGGTCTGATGTCACATTGAATTTAACTTTATATGGGCTGCAGGTCACATGAAAAAATAAAAAAACGATCACAGCTGAGGTTTTGTTGTCTCAAAATCTCACTCCTCATGTATATTAGAAATCAATAGTTTGTTATGAATAAAGATTGATTTTGAAAACTATTATTTGACAAATCCCAAAGACAACTACTATATTGTTACTATAGAAGTCAAGAATGTATTTCTCTATTTGTCTGCTGTTTACTTCCCCATCACTCACTTGCTTTTCCTCAGTGCATGCTCTACGCTGTGTCCTCTGAACTTCTTGTAGTAGTCGATGAAAGAGAAAGGCAGGTTGATATTGAGTGGATTGCTTCGGTCAGGGGTTGCTGCCCTCTTCCGAGACTCAAACGCGATCATTAGATCCACCCAGGCAGCTGGACGCTTGATCTTAAACTGGTCAATGAAATCCTGCCCGAATATCTTACACAGGAGCTGCTCAAATTCATAATCGATCCCGATAGAGCCGTATGGGCCTCCTGTGGAGAAGACAAAAAGATTTAATACTATTTAAATGCTTGTATAATTGCTTGTTTCTTTTCCCTTGTGCAGCGCTTTGAGATGCTACTTTAAAGGCGCTATAGAAAATCAAGTTTATTATTATTATTATTTAAATACATTTAAAATCGAACATTTCGGTCCACTTCCTAACTTTAAGTAAAATGTATAAACTATATAAACAGCTTGCCATTAGAGGAGGCTTACCTGAAGCTTTATAAAGCTCTTTTAAGTGTCCCTCAGGAAGCCGTATCTGATGCACCGTCAGATCCACCGTCCCACCTCCACAATCCACGACCACATAACGGTCACCTAGAGGCAAAGATTAAGGGTTGCGAGATGTCACCAGGCAATTCAACAGGATGGAATATAGAGTATGCTGTAGTGACATTTTTACACTGTGACACATTTAAAGAAAACTCTCAGTAGATGTTTGATTTCAGCAATGTCAGGCAAATAAAGTGCTTTTCCAAGACGTCAGGGGAATGGTGACCTACTTTTAGGGTTCATCCACAGTCAGTTGGTAAAACCAAAGGAGGAATGACTATATGCCAAATATATATGAGGATGGTCAAACATTCTTGATAGATCTATCTATCAGACAGACAGACAGACAGACAGACATATATATATATATATAGATAGACAGACAGACCGACAGACATACAGACAGATAGATAGACAGACACAAAGACACACACACATATATATATAGATAGATAGATAGATAGATAGATAGATAGATAGATAGATAGATAGATAGATAGATAGATAGATAGATAGATAGATAGATAGATAGATAGATAGATAGATAGATAGATAGATAGATAGATAGATAGATAGACACACATATAAATAGACAGACAGACAGACAGACATACAGACAGACAGACAGACACAAAGACACACATATAGATAGATAGACAGACAGACAGACAGACAGACAGACAGACAGACACACATATAGATAGATAGACAGACAGACACACATATAGATAGATAGACAGACAGACAGACAGACAGACAGACACACATATAGATAGACACACATACATACATACATACAGACAGACAGACAGACATACAGACATATAGATAGACAGATAGACAGACAGACAGACAGACAGACAGATAGATAGACATATAGATAGATAGACAGACACATTCTTGATAGATAGATAGACAGACAGACAGACAGACAGACAGACAGACAGATACTTTCTTGACAGACAGACAGACAGACACATAGACACACATATAGATAGATAGATAGACAGACATACAGACAGACAGACATATAGATAGATAGACAGAAAGACAGACATACAGACAGACAGACATATACATTCTTGATAGATAGACAGACAGACATATAAACAGATACACAGATAGACAGACAGACAGACATATAAACAGATACACAGACAGACACATTCTTGATGTAGAGACATATTCTAGATACAGACAGACAGACAGACAGACAGACAGACAGACAGATAGACAGACAGACATATAGATAAGATAGATAAGATAGATAGATAGATAGATACAGACAGACAGACAGACCTTTAATTGCTGGCCAGATGGATGGATGGATAGATAGATAGACACATTCTTGATAGACAGACAGGCAGGAAGATAGACATATAGATAGATACACAGACAGACACATTCTTGATGTAGAGACATATTCTTGATATAGACAGACAGACAGGCAGACACCTGTCTAACAGCACCATCCACACCAGACAGACATATAGATAGACAGACAGACAAACAAACAAACAAACATATAGATAGATAGATAGATAGATAGATAGATAGATAGATAGATAGATAGATAGACAGACAGACAGACGACAGATAGATAGACAGATATATAGAAAGACAGACAGACATATAGACAGACAGATAGATAGATAGATAGATAGACAGACAGATAGACAGACATATAGACAGAAAGATAGACAGAAAGACAGACAGATAGATAGACATATAGACAGACAGACAGACAGATAGATAGACAGACATAAAGATAGAAAGACATATAGATGGACAGACATATAGATAGATACTGTAGATAGATAGACAAACAGACAGACAGAATCTTGATGGATGGATGGATGGATGGAAGGATAGACAGACAGACAGACAGATCCTTGATAGATAGAAAAATCTACAGACAGACAAACAGATAGGTAGATAGAAAGACAGGTAGAAAGGCATACATACAAACAAACAAACAGACAAATAAATCTGCTAAATCTAAAAAGGATGCTTAAAATGATAATTATAAAGAACAGAAAACTATAAAAGATGAGTCTGCGTGGGGTTATTACAGCAGTGCTAAGCAAAGTCTGCTTATTTTTTTACTGATAACCGAGCACCTGCTAATTCACACAGGAGAACAAGGGCTGCATTAAACCTGAAACACCAGTTCAAGGTGCATTTTATTAGGCTTGGGGGCTTTCAGTGTATGACAGCAGCATCAGAAACAGCAAGAGCAAAACACTACAAGAAGATGTGTGAGAAGACACAGACTCTACCTTCAGTGAGTTCAGACCAGAGCTCTCCTATGACATTCTCCACCAGAAACGTGCGGCTCTGTCGGTTACGGCGCACATGCTCCTTGGCTGGTTATTGACAGAGAGAGAGAGATAGGAAGTGTGTGTGAGAGGGAAGGCAGCGTGAAGCTGTTTGTGTCTGTATGTATGTGATTGTATTTGTGGCAGTTCTATAGGCAAGGCGACAGAATAAGAAAAGGATCATGGTCAGGAGGATGCTGCTAATGGATTCATAACTCATACATTTTAAAGAAAAGCAGTGAAATTACTGGAATTCTGGGTGTTTTATGTGTAGTACATTTTAAAACGGCCCTTTATTAAAAAATATATCTGTGCAGAATTGTGTTAGCTGTAATAGTTATATTAATAAAATGATCTCAGTCTAATATCAATTTGATTATGTATATTACATTTCATCAACTCAATGGCATAAAAACATGTTTGCAAATAATTAAAATTGCAAATAACCATAACCTTGATGTGCACAATATAAATACTAAATGATATGAACTAGCATGTCATAATAAATATTTAGCGTCTTTCTATAATTGCTCCATTTAAAGATTTCCTCTTTTTCACTATCGTAAATTTTCTGACTGCTACCGGAAAGCATCCATGAAGGTCTCTGTTCATTCACAGTTGGCATTATCAGATAAAAGGCAGTTAGTCTGATGGCATCAGAGGATAATGGCTATCCTGGCAGTTGTAAACATTCCCAAACGGGAAGTTTAAGCTGTAAAGGAGAGTGAACGAATGGAAAGCGATGTCAGATTGGCATTTCCTGCAACCTATAGAAAACAATGCATTGGACCTGCAGATTTTGGTTTTAGTACACAGGTTTCTAATGGAACGTAGGAGAGCTGAGGATCAAACTGCTCAACATGCTTACCACTAAATCTTAAATATATAGACAGGCTATAAATATCACTGGTGCAAAAAATATTTCTATCCATTAATAGTAATACAATATACAGTTTTATTACTTCCTCATTAAGTCCACATTTCTTGTTTTTTTTCAACCTAAAAATCTGACATGGGTAATCTGATGAAATTCCTTGTTTTTTTTTCTTGCAGAGGTTTCAAGTTACAGCTGACGCCTGTACAGCTGCTGGTGTCATCAAACTGAGGTCACTGATGTCAAGCTGAAAGTCACAGCATGCATTAACCCATCATCTCATTAACAGACTGCACTACTGTACAATACCCTTATACAGTCATCATATTTCTGCTTACGACAATATCATGCAGAGAATAGTCAATATATGAGGAGCTCAGATGCAAAAGCCGCTAAACGCCACCTCAAAAAAAAAAAAAAAAAAAAAACATAGATAATGATATTAACCGAATGCTCTTGGCACGTATTATACGTTCATCAAATACCTTCACTTCAAACCTCCTTACTGCCCCGTCTCAGGCCATTTAGAAATATTGCTTTGTTTGCAGAATCCCCTAAACACTTCGATTTTTTCGATAAGTGAACAGAAGATGAATTGGATTAATGACGGAGCACAAAACAACACTTGTGAGTACTTGGACTTGAATATCCACTGTAAAAAATACTTTGCTGCCTTAAAATTTTTTGTTGAATCAACTCGGATTTACAAGTCATTTTAACTTACTATTATTTATCTTGACTAGAGATGAGTTGTTATAACTACAGGTGAGTTGTTATAACTTATAAAATTAAGTTGACTTTTCTCAACTATATTTTATAAGTTGTGACAACTCTGTTGACTTGACTTGTAAATCTGAGTTGATTTAACAAAAAATTTTAAGGCAGCAAAGTATTTTTTTGTTCAGTTTCTTCATTTTTTCATTCTGACTTTCATCATTTGCAATGTTTCTAGTTGCATATTTAGTGATTTTGCAACTGTTTACTTATTTGATTGGATGGGTTTTTGCCCATAAAGCCTGCATGCAATACGGTTTTGCAAGGAAAGACAGTCAAATTTGTTAAATGGGTCAATGACGTGACGTTAATTATTTTGTGTCCGTATGGTTGAATTAATTGTAAAAGGGTTGAATATTCAAAATAAATTTGCAGATTACTTGCATACATTCTCTTTTTTGAGGACCAAGTCTAAAATTTCAGATTTTATTTTATTTTGACAGAATGTTTGGGGGATAATTGCAAAAATGTCAATGTGGTGTAACCGGTCTGTGAAAATTGTTTTTTTTAATAAATAAATACAAAAACGCATTAAATTTTTAATTTAGAAATAACTACTAAAATTATATTTTAATATGATTTTTTATGATTACACTTCCATGCCATCAAGGTGAATAAATATTTAATATTTCTGGTTCACAATTGGCGGTTACACCATTTGACATTTTCAGGTCCATTCAGTTTTAACTTTCATAAAAATGGTGCAAATGTAACGTTTTATTGCATAAAATTAACATAAATACACTATGTGCATTTAAATAAACCTGATGCATTTTAAAACAAGTTTTTGTCACTGACCTGAATACCAATTAAATGATTAAAGTGACATTTTTAAAAGCACTTTAATGGCTTTAAAGGGAAATTATGAAAACTAAATATAAAATAAAAAAAATGAATTTACAAAAAAACATGTCAGATGCACTTAAGAGGGTTTTGCATCTGAACTCCTTATATATTACACATATACACTATACCAAATAACAGATATTTTATATAAACTCAAATGCAAAACAAAGTATTCCCTAAAATATAAAATTGTCATTTTTACATATTCTCATGCCATTCCATATATATGCTGTTCATTTTTCTGTTAAACTAGATCCATTTTATACAATAACAGTTTAAAATAATTAACCAAACTGTAAAGTTTAAAAGTACGATAAAAGTTTTCTGTATAAATCATAGAGGTGCAGATAAGCAGTAAATAATGATTCACGTTAATTGATCTGTTCACTACATAGCTATAATATGTTGTCAGAAGATATGGACTAATTTAATTTTATAATGCATTTTGTTCTTGACATCCATTGGTCAGTATGAAACGGCCTTGTATGGAAAGGACCTTTGTGAAGATTTTTACATATTACAAAAGCACACGGGCGGCTTCAGTTTGCTGACAAGCAAACTTCACCCATAGCGATCCTTAACTTTTCATTGTCTTACACTTTTTGATTTTGTTAACAATAGATCATGTATCAGTCCCTCCCGAAAAACGTGATTATGCGATCGCATGATTCAACGCATGATCAGCCAAAGTCCGCATATTTATGCGGGGGCCGCATTTTTCAAATCAGCGCACTATCGCAGCATAAATTGCAGATTTCCGTGCACAAAATATGCAGGGCTAAAAACTGCAAAAGTTTTTGCAAGTTCCCGCAGTTTTTGCAAGTTCCCGCAATTTCATCGCATAAAATTGCATAAATATCCCGCATATTCCATCGCATTTAAAAAAAAAATGTGCCGCAAGATCAAGGATTTTTGCCCGCAACAATCACAAAAAACTATTTTTCTGGAAGGTCTGATGTATATATAAAAAATCTCCTCTTTAACGTTGTTCTCTCTTCCTCTAGCATATACACTACCTAACCCAACCAAACCGTGTCCTAGCGCAATTGTACCCCCAACACCTACTCCCCAAAAGCACACATTCACACTGTATAGCCCTTTTTCACACAGACATTCCGTAAAATACACGGGAAAGGCATCTGGGATTTTTCCGTGATCCTTATATTTTTTATTCATTCACACTGCCATGATTACCCGGCATCTGATGGTCCCGGAAAGACACGTGACCTATTGAAAGTCCCGCCCTCTCTTCTACGCAGCCTCTGAAGTTTGGATATTATATATTATTTCTCTCTCCAAGAACCACTCCTGTGCATTTTTGTTTATGATAAGATTATAAAGGAGCGCGTGACGCGCCGTTCTAATGCTGTTAAATGATCTCAGCTTCAGAGTGGATATTTAACGAGCTCCCTGATCTGCTTTAATACAGTTTTCAGACATTCTCATCGTGATTGTTTATATGCATTTAAAACCCGCATTTTGAGGAGCTGAACGATAAATCTTGTTGGGATGACGCGCGGGTATTTTCGTTTATTATAGTTCAAATGAGCACGTGACGCAATATTCTTTTATGCTGCTGAATGATCTCCGTTTCAACGCAGTAAGTAACGAGCTAACTTACCTGATATCTGCTTCAGTCCAGTTTGCTAACATTTCTCGTCGTGAATGTTGTAAATGCCTCATTTTAAAGAGTTGAACCAACTTCATGTTGGCTTGACATGCGCGTCCACACTACGGCACGTGCGTCATTGTTTATGCGTCTCATTTATCATTTCCTGATAACTGCATCAATATAGTTTGCAACATTTCTTGTGGTGAATGTTTATATCCATGTTATCTCTCATTTTAAAGAGCTGAACCATAACTTTTGTTGTGATGATGCGCCCGTCCTCACTACGACACGCCCTTTACGGCATTCTTTCGGCTTCTTGTTCACACAGAGGGTTATCCGTGTATCTGACTAGGTCCTCTTTCCGGCAACGATCTCAGAAGATTAACGGGACGAGTTTGTGTTCACACAGACGTTTGTCTGGCAATTTTACGGGTATTTTCTGGGACCAAAGGTCTGTGTGAATGGGGTTTATTTTGACCGATTCAAGCCTGTGCATTCTTTCATCATTAGGATTAGCGTTTTTGACTTTTTTTCCCTAAAATTTCGGCAATATTACATGAAGTATTCCTTAAACCAATTATTTTTTTCAAATGACTTTTTTTGAATAGATCAAGAAACATTTTTGTCATTAAAGATGCTTTTCTACCAAAGGTATGTGATGCATGGACCTAATGCATGCATGGATTTCAGCAGAAAGAAATAAAGACTTTTGCAAAAGCTGTTTCTCATGCTGGCTTCGTCATTCAGCAAATTACTATTACCTTCTGAATGGACATGAAAATGACTTTTCATGGTGTTAAGATTGGGTAATTGAAAAATCCATATATCTGCTCATTTCAAAACATATTTAAATGTACAGTGCATGTGCATTACTGGCATTCTGAATTAAGAACATGAGCAGGGCAATGTAAGTGAACTGGCATGAATCCAAGGGGATGGAGGGGTGGGTTTGTGATTTTGTGCTCCCTAAATAGAGGCAGGCATCAGTGGGTGGATAAGAAATACAGAAAATTATGCACTATGCTTTGTATTGTCTCTATATAAAAAATCTGAATCTGATGCAATGTAACTTTAGCATGTGTTGTTAATTGGTAAGATACAACATCAGTGCATCACACAACATTAGGGCATATGTCTTGATAAACAGTAACAGCTGATGTTAATTTCACAATCATGGGTAAATAACAATCTTCAGTAAACAGATGTATTTAATATTTATATATACTGCTTAGGCAAGTGCCAATCACTTAAAATCACAGACATGAGTTAATGTAGACACCTTTAGTGGGATGCATGTTCATGCATTGTAGTGTTTTATGTGCAGACACATGCATGAGTAACCAAACAAAGCCACAACTTAGTACATGACTTAAAATTAGTCCTTCTTGGTTCTTCTGCATGCATCACCACCTTTTCGTTTTCTTTCATTGATTTTAACCCTTCAAGAACACTGCCTGCATATCAAGTTTAGCACTAATCACACCTATTTAAGGATTTTCTATGTGGATGTCTGAATATTAAATCTAATATGTAATACATACATACATAATACATAGGCTTTAGTATAACAGCTATAACTAATGTCCGTTTAAAGTTCTCTCTGCGGCTAAAGTTCAGTTCTATCTTGATAACAAAGACATTTTTACACAAACTTGCAGTATAAATTAAAATAAAATAAAAAACAACCATGAAACTGAGAGACAAGGAATTCAACTCAAAGCACACACAGCTGCACAAATGGGCAACATGATCCTTAAACACCTCCCACAAATATGTGTGTAGCATAATCATAAGAAAACAAGCATCATAGCATCATTTAGTTTATCATCATAGCAGAATGTCTGTGGTGCACATGCATGTCTGTAATATGATAATAGAGGTGGGTGTGGCTTACCCTGGGCCATTCCTGCCCCAACATTCTCTGTTGGGTTATAACCGTTCAGAGCTGTTTTGGAGTCCAAATCAACCATTTGGTGGAGGCGGAGCTTGCGGCAGTAAATGGAGGCTGCCTCGGGTTCCAGAGCAATGATCAGCTGATCTGGGTTGTCACGATAAACTAGACCAGCCTAGATGAGCACAGATGAGAAGAAAATTAGAAATGAATCAAATATTAAAAAGAAGAGACATCAAAATAGCGGCAAAGTTAGAACAACATTAGTTTATATGTCCGCAGCATATGTAGCCTGTCAATCATAAAGTGGGTGGTACATTAAGCCAGGCTGAACGCTCTTAAAGGGAAGACATAAATCAGAACGTTTCAATCAGAGAATGAAAAACAGGGTGGAAAGGTCATAAATTACTCAAATTAGTTTGTTTTTCGTAGGGTTGGGTGATGTCTACAGTGAGACATCGTGATGGATGATCAGGAAAACATTCAATTTAATGAGTTAGGGTTAGGTTAAGTAATACTTGTTCGGTTGTTTTGCATGTCTGTAATATGGTTTTGGTTCTTTTTGACAACCGAAAAAAGTCCTGGTTTGTTAGGTGCTCACACTGGCATTTATTAGGGAACCTAAAGATAAAGGATAAGGTCACCACCTGATTGGTCGGCTTTGATGACAAATTTTATGTGACGGAACTCCGATCATCTGCAACAACAATGCTGCATGCTGGAGTAAACGTGTTCATTCAAAATAAATGTGCCAGTCTTATCAAAACTTATGTGTCAAAATATATTTTTGTTCATATCTTAATTATTGATTGAATAAGGTCATGTCAAAGATTAAAATCATAATGAAATATGCTGTTTCTTTCACATATCTAGACGTTTGTATCCATTTATAATTGAACTATTGCTAGAGGAGGGATGAATAGTGTAGATACCCGTCTATCATATAAACAATATCCACTTCAAGTATATAGACAAAATAGTATTGAAATATTTGCCTGTAAAAATAATTTTAAGCAAGTCTTACAACTAACCCCCTGCCTGTTACAATTAACCCCACCTATGGGGTAAATTGTAACATTTGCACTTCTTTCACGTTTGGTGTAATTGTCCAAGAATGATAAGTAATAGAAACAAAATTCAAATTGTTATTTGTAGCAGATATGTGTTTGTTGCTTGTGTAAAAATATAATTAATCAAACTCAACATTTTTTTTAATGATTGAGCCAAAACCAAAAAGTGTCGGGTTGTGCCTCGCACTCCCCTACTAAACATAAAAAAACCTTAAGCATTTTGTGCATTTTTTCCAGCATATGCTCAATGGACCAAATGTATTTAAGGCTCTTTACCTCTTCGTCGCTCAACGTATGCCCTCATTTTGTTTTTGCATACACCGCTCATCCTGCTGTTTACAACACGTCATTATCAGGGTTGCGTCTTGTGATATCACATGCTGATTTTGGTTCGTTGTGCTGTGTCTGGTCCAAGTGCATTCATATAACAGTCAAACCGTACCAGAGTTAGTTTGGAAGCGGACTGAGACCAACCTTTTCGCTTGTTTAGTGTGCACCAAAGTTTGGGTGGCAACATTCACATTTACTCAAATGATAGTGGTCAGCTGCTGCAAAGCATGCCAAAATTGAAATGGCTGATGAGATGAAGACGAAAATATCTATCGGAAATTGAGAATGTTACTTTTTAATAGTATGGTTTCTATGCACAAATTAAAAATGGGGAATAAGAATAATAATTATGAAATCAATTAGATATGTCATAGTCATTATTCTTATTCCTAATTTTTTTATGTGTGTATAGAAACGAAAATATGATTAGCCTAAAGTTGTTATTTGTTTTGATTTTGTAAAAAAAATTGATTAGTGGATTCTTAACTTTATTTTAAAGGGACAGTAAGTAGGATTTACCTCATCTAGTGGTGAAATTGTATTTTGCATTCAAACGAATAGTGCTTTCTAGCGCCTCGCTTTTCCAAATGTGTGCTGCAACCACGGTAGCCGTTATGTAATCACTGATCTCCTTGTGCGTTTCAGCTGGTTTATGTGTTCTGAATGAAAACGCATTGTGGAAACGCGTTGGTAGGCTAGTGCTTTTTGTCCCTCTCTGCTATTATAGTTTATCAGCATGGCGGAATGACATGGAAGCCTCCTTGGACTTACCCGTTTAATCTAAGTAAAGAGAAGAAATTCTAAGCTTACAAAGAAAAGTCAGATCTTTGGCAGAGGTCATTTGACACCAATGAGGACATATTTACGAATAAAAACATTGATTTTGATTAATAAAACACTTAAAATCCTACTTACAGTCCCTTTAAAAAATAATTTGTGTTGTTTATAATTCGAGGCTCCAAACAGCAAATGAGAGAATTCTGGAATGGTTCAAGCCATCAAGCGGGTATTTGCTCAGAAAAAAAACTGTGGCCTGCTATCGCAGGTCATAAGAGTCCTGGAAGCGTTTATCAGCAATTGAAGCCAGTTGCACAGTCTACAGATGAATAGCTTCATCTTGGAGCAGACAGAAGACAAATATATGGCCATATACGCAAGTCTGACACCCGGTCACGCACTTTACTGAACTGTAATGTAATTATATTGTGATCGGAACCAATTTCATTATGTTAGTATTACTTAATTAGAACGATATATAACCTAAAATATGAATTATTTGAAGTTACAGCCCAGAAATTTAAAGCATGCATTGCATTGCGCAATATAGTGTCATTACTTAAATTCGGTGATAGCATCGTCTATAGGCCCAACCCTAGTTTTTGGCAAACAAACTTTAGTAATATTAAAAGTACACCTCAGAGAACATAATGAAATAATAAAAAGGAGTATGTCATGATCCCTTTAAGCCACAGGCAGATCAGACATGCACTGTTTGCTCTGAAAGCGCTGCAGGATTCAGTGAGTTATGTGACTGTGAGAGAAATAAGATGCAGGAAGAAGAGAGGAGAGAATGCAGTATTATCTCTATTCTCTCTCCCCTCTCTCTCCAAATTCTGCAGCTGAAGAGCTGAGTCATTACACACACACACACACACACACACACACACACACACACACACACACACACACACACACACACACACACACACACACACACACATCTGAGGCAAGCTTTACACTTCTGAGGCAAGCTTTGCAGGAATTCCAACCCACATATCAGGTGTTGCAGACCTCCTGTTTTTCCCATTTTCTCTTGATATGTATCTGTCAAGCTCACTTGCTTTTTCTCTCCTCATCTCTGTATTCTTTTCTTTGCTTTGGATTGAGATGAGAAAAGTCAAGGACACACCCTGCTAATCCAATCTTTCTCTCTCTCTTCAGTGTGAGAGTACTTACCCTCTGTCATTATTAAAGGAAAACTCCACAGGTTTTCAATATTTTACTATGTTCTTACCCCAACTTAGACAAAATAATACATACCTATCTTTTTTCAATGTGTGCACTTAATCTTTGTACAGCGTGTCGTGAATGTGTTAGCATTTAGCCTAGCCCCATTTATTCCTTAGGATCCAAACAGGGAATAATTTTGAAGCTACCAAACACTTCCATGTTTTCTCTATTTAAAGACTGTTACATGAGTGATTACTAGGGCTGGGTATCGATTCAGATGTTCCAGATCGATTCGATTTCGATTCACAAGCTATCAAATCGATTCGATGTCGATTCTCGATTCCAGTTCTCGGGTCAGTTTTTATACTCGATTGTTGATTCAACTCAATAAATATAGATTTAATACAAATACTAAATTAATAAAAATAAACAATGAACAGCAGTTTACAAGTGGGTAATTAATAAAACGAAATTAAAAGCCACAACACTATCATCGTAGCCTTGCTTGCAAAATCTAAAATGCTTCCATACCTCTGACTTTTTATGCGAAGGTGGCATCAACCTCAATGAAGCACCTGAAACCACCATTTTAAGCACTTAATGAATGAAAGACAGGCTAGCCTCTGGCTCCTTGGTAGCATCACGCAAGTCAAAAAAGAGGGTGACATCTAGTGGAGAAGACTAGTAATTAGATTAACGTTAATCTTACGTTCAATGTTTGCGGAAATAAATATGGGTGAAAAAAATCGATTATGCTCTTTGAGAATCGATTTTGAATCGACCACGTAAAAAACTATTAATCGAAAAAATATTTTTTTTGCCCACGAGTAAGTATAGTGGCACAAAATCAAACGTGGTGATTTTTTTAGCGAATAAAAAATGAGAACTATATTGTATGGCAGAAGAGCAGTCAGTTTGCAGCACTTCAACCTCGGGTGAAGTAATATTGACGGAAGTTTGAGTGAGAGGGGGAGTAGTCAGGAGTGATGATGTTACTGCGCGCTGAGGTCGAAGTGCTGCAAACTACGTGCTCTTCCACCATACAATATAGTTCTCTTTTTTTATCCACTTAAAAAAATTGCCACGTTTTATTTTGTGCCACCATACTTACTTGTGTAACTACTCATGTAACATATGTCTTTAAATAGGGAAAACATGGAAGTGTTTGGTCGCTTCTAAATGCATCCCTGTTTGGATCCTAAGGAATGAATGGGGCTAGGCTAAATGCTAACACATTCACGACACGCTGAACAAAGATTAAGTGCATGCATTGAAAAAAAATATAGGCTTTGTCAAGTTAAAAGTCTGTCTGGCCTTGTCTTATAGCATTATTAATTTAGCACATATTCAGATCGTATGTGTATATATACACACAATGGCATTCAAAACAATACCAATATTCACATAAGTATGCTCACAAATAAAGAAAATAGAGAAAAGCAAAGCCTAAGTGCGAGTCTGTGTGTGAGAGAAAGAGAATGGGAGAAACGCAGACTGTATCTAATGGGTGAGATCATTGTCTCCTTCAATACCAACTTTCCTTTTCCATTCACCTTCTTCAACTTTTCCACTCTACTTGATCTTTTCTTTCCCCTGCCCTTGCCTTTTCTCTCTTTTTCATCTTAAACATCCAAATACCTCTTTATTACCAAACTCTATCCCTTTATCATCTGTATTCTGCTTATGAAGTTACGGTAATGGCTGAACTCTTATCACCCCTTACCGTAGCTTTTCTTCAATAGCAGTGAGAAAACACTAAGAGAACCTGATGACAAAACTCATTGCCGCCCGCAGTACTAGAAAACAGCACCAGCAGTTACATCAAAATTACTATTTGACCTATTAACCATGTTTTTTATATTTTTAAAAAGTTAATCTAAATGAAAGTAAAGTTGATGATGTGTGGTTTGAGGGACAAATTGTAATTTTTAAAAAAGACAGGTATCCAGAAACGTTTCTGCACACAATACAGGCTTATGGATGTGTTTGACACCTTATATGCTGCTTCTCTCATAAACTGCTTGGCCGGCATCTTCCAGATAGCTGGTACAGTGATGACCCATCTCACATCAGCATTATCAAAATCCGCCCCTGCCTGGTCACTCAGCTCCTGTAACCAATAGCAAATCAGCCGTTTTGAAGCACAGAGAAAACTGATTTTGGAAAAAATACAGCGAGTTTTGTGAATGTTAAGGACATTTACCTTAAGAGCTTGCTCCTTGAAAAAGGCCAGAGCATATGCGAATATATCAAGAGCCTTCACCTTTTTCCCATTGGCCGCATGCAAATCTGTATCGATGGACAGATTCTGGAGAAGAAAATACAGATGAGAAAGAGCTTGTCAATACATAATTTGATAGATAGATTTAATAAATCAGACCAGCAAAAGTCATTTTAGTTTTTTGAAAGGCTTCAATTGTTATCCATCAAGTAATAGTGTAATAAGATTATAATTTAGTATTTGACAGCAGCAACTAGCCAATGTCCAACAAATACCACAGTACAATATCACACACATTAATATTTTAAAAGGAAACGATGTCCTTTGATCAGTAATTCCCTAAATATTTATGCATTCTGAAAATCTGAATCACATCAGTGGCCATTCTTATACTGTATAAAATTAATAGAAAGTACATCAATAAAAGTGTTTCCTTACAGCAGTTGTGTGCAGTTTCATTTTAAACTTTTCCAAGTAGAGCCATTGTTTAGATTCAGTGGGATCCAGGTCGTGGTAGAAATCCCGAGCCGCATAACCAAAACTATGGAACTTCTTTTCTGGGGTCAGCAAAATGGTGGTTGGTGTCTTTTGATTGGACACGCCTGGGTCTCCGCCCTCCCAACGCCTAGCAAAAGAGGAAAATCAACCAAATCACTTATTAACTTTAATCATAAACAAACATCCAATAATTAGTTTTTTTATCAGTAAAAAGCAAAGAAAATCACAAAAATGTTTTATTTACTAAAAATGATATACTTATTTAATTAAGCATTAATTATAATTACGGTAATATATAAAAAATTCTATAAATTAAATATACATATAAAGGGTCTTCTGAAAGGAAAATTTATATACAAAACAATAACAAAAAGCATATATATTTATATTTTATATATTTATATATATATATATATATATATATATATATATATATATATATATATATATATATATATATATATATATATATATATATATATATATATATGAAGAGTTTGGTTCCAAAACGCGATAAACGCCATTTTTGAAAAAAATGAGTTACTGCCAAAATCAGTATTATATCAGGTCAGTAGTTAAAAGTAAATTCTTAATTTTACGCAAAATCCAATATCCGCCTTGTTATTCTGTCATCTTTTCTCCCTTTTTTCCCAATATGCGATAAGCGCCACTCCCCCTTTTTTACAGAACGCAATAAATCCTACAGCGCACCAGAATCACGCAATGTAAACAAACATGGCGGCGCGCTGAGTACATGGAGTCCTAGTTTTCCTCATCTACTTTGTACTTCGTGATCAACAAAAAAAAAATACTTTAATTGCATTGATAAACCTGTGATGGTTTTTTGTGACGGGAAAGAAACGTAAGCCATCAACATCCAATAATTTCCCTGAGAGGCACTCGGGAGACGGGTGCTTGTTCTCCCGACAGCATCAAGCTTCTCATGCTAACACATTGACCCCAGGAGATCTTATGAAAAACTTTACATAATTTTACTCAAAGTCAACGAAAATCGAGCAGGACCAAAACATTTTACAGATGATCGCTGTGAAAGACGTTAAGCGACGTCAAGTATAACCGCAGAAATGAGAGTGTTCTTAATATGACAAAGTAAGTATTTTGATTAATGACATTAATGTTTATATTTTTAATTAGTGTGTACAACTAGTCAACTAAATGAATATAACATGGCAAAGATGAATGCACACTTATATAGGCTATTGATTCAATAGATTTATAACATTTTGAATAAAAACTTGTCATGGATTTATTGCATTTTGTGGAAAAAATAATCAGTTTTTATAATAAATCTTTGAAAATCAAGTTATGGATTTGAATTTTTTATGTTTATATAACCTAAAGATGCTATGTGAAAGTTTGTAACAGAAAATAGTTGTTTTCATCTTGTCACTTTCTTGGTATAGAAAACACGTTTTTACCAAAATTTGTCAAAATGGATTTATTGCGTTTTGGAACCAAACTCTTTATATATATATATATATATATATATATATATATATATATATATATATATATATATATATATATATATATATATATATATATATATATATATATATATATATATATATATAAATAAAAAATATAATTAATTTTAATTAATTTAAATAAGCAAATTATATAAAATATGATCTGTGACACAAGATGATGTTTGCAGGAGAGAAATAGTAAGATAAAAAGACAGAAGTGTGTGTGATAGTCGGATGGGACCAGGAAACACACGTCACCTAAATTAATCTAATAAGGCAGATTATAGAGCTACTGTTTCTCTTGCGAGACCCGACCTAAGATGAACCTACAACATCCTGCAACCCAACCTACCTTCATTCTCATCACTCATAAAGACAGTCATAAAAACAGGGGGCTTAAAATATTCATAACCTTTTACTTCCATGTCAGAGATGCTTAGTACTGAGCAAAGCAAATGCCACAAAATAAACAATTATATATAGTGGTCCAAAATGTATTTGTAAATGTGTAGTGTACATTTATCAGTTAATGTAACAACAGCCTTACATAAAATGTCAAACAAAGTGAAATTTGTTTTTAAGAAAATCACACGGTTTATCTCAAATGTTTGATAAACAAGAGATACACAGCTCATGACAAAGTATGTAAAAAAAATGTTTTATTAATTGTAAAGAAATATGCAATAGTTTATGTTCAAATACATTTTGGACCCACAAAATTTTAAGCAAATTGTTATACTTTACAGCTTCCTCCCTGACACTGAACAGATTTAATAAAAGAGATTTGTGAGTTTTTACAAGGAACTGTGTTTATGTAAAGATTTAAGGACTTTCTGGCCAACTCAAATGTTCTTGCAGGCTTTGGGCTATTTGTGTGTGCACATGTGTATCAGCATTTAAACAGCAATACAAAAAAAATGGACTTAAAGTGGGTGTTCAGGTCTTTAGAAAGAGAGCAGTTTTGTCAGATTTATTTATTCTCATTACCTTTTATAACTTTTAACACAATATGCATCCTTTGTAAAAAAAAAAACTACAAATTTCAGGGTTTCCCCCTCTTAACTTTACATCTTTATTTAAATTGATTGTAACTCAACTCAACTCAACTTTTATTTATAAAGCACTTTCAAAACCATTAAAATGGACCAAAGACTATAAGTATTACATTTGTGAAGATGCCCTCTATACCCACATATATACAGTATACTGTTCACAAATCCTATTTCTACCCATCCCAATTTGTATCCTGACCTTAAACACTTCCACATGCCAATCTGGTTGGGAAACACATGGCCATGACCAAACACATCATGACAAAATAGGTCAGGTTTGGGTCAAAGAGCAGCTGTGGGTTTCCCTTTACATACTAGTAACACACCAACACATAAAGGCCTTTTGCACCACGTGAACCTTTTATCAACTATTTGTGGGACTATCTGCTTTTTTGGAATGTCCGCACCACAGGAACTGGGGACGATTTTAGTACTGAGACCTAAACCTAAATTTAGTACGGAGGTCAAAATTATCCTACTCCCAAAAGTCGTTTTTTTTATTAGTAGCCGGACTAAGAGGTCTAATGGTGTGTTCACACAAGACATGGAAGAGGCGGCAAGCGCACGTGATTTACGCGTTAAGTCAATGCAAAGACGTGAAAAGGCATCCTGTGGCGCGGATGGTGTGTTCCAGGCGAATTGAGCGTTGCAAAAATCTTGAACTTTGGCGGATTATCACGCCGCGATAACCAATCAGGAGCTTGCTCTAGCATTGACGTGATTTCAGGAAGTGAGCGGAGGCAGAAAAACAAAAACAACAATGGTGGACTATCATTATCGCTACAAGAGACATCTTCGTACTTTTACAGAATTAAAAGGATCTTGTTTGGAAGAAAGTAAGTAAGGAGGTCGAACAATCTGGTAAGTTTACTCAATTTAAGCTATATAAGCCCCTCCCTTGATGCAAATATACGCAGGAATGTCTTGAATGACTAAAATTAATGAAGCGAGTACACTCCAAATGTTAAAGCGTCCAACTACGGCGAATAGTGTGTTTTTGCCGCCTCTTCGGTGTCTGGTGTGAACGCACAGTGAAAGCGGCTATAGACAGTAACTACAATAACACACACACACACACACACACACACTAAAGGCAAAAGTATAGTATATTATTATGTGTAGGTGAGGGTCCGTGAACAGTGCGCATGACGCAATTTTCGGCATTGGAAGACTGCGAGCGTACAGTATACGCACCGCCGAATTTTTAAGACCCTGCATACATTGTACTCATATGTTGTGTATGTGCCTACAGGAGAATGTAGTATGTAGCCCAGGAGATGCATTGAATTTTGTCGCAATGCACATGCGTTAAATGTCTGTGTACACGTACGAGTCAATAAAACTACAGTTTGCAAGGCTGTGCGTTCAACTGTGCGCGTACGTTCGTGTATACGTAAAAACCAAACTATACTCCAGGCAATGTTCAAACATTTCTGGGTAGTGTACACAATGCGATTTATATATTTAATGGGTTTCGATTAGGGATCGAAGTGTCCAGTAACTTTGACTGACATAGAGAGACTCCTAAGTATGCTAATGGTTGGACAATCATATTAATCTCTAACAGATATTGCACTCTGTACTGTTGCTATTCTGAAATGTATTTTTCCAGATTGTTCTGAAAGATTTAATAGGTCAAAGCAAAGTATACTATTAGTTATTGTAGCTTCTACTGTATACGTTCAGAAACAATATGCAACACATACTTAAAAGGTATCAATTAATAAAATATGAGTATATATGCTAGATCAGATTTTGTCAGCTTTTCGGAGTATTCTAGCATATAAAAGGCTTTAAGCTAACAGATGTGGACTGAAAACCAAAAAACACGATATTTAAAATCAGCACTGAAACATAAGCATGTCTTTAAATTCGGTCTGGGCCTGCCTGCATCTCATTTCTGTTTTTTTTTACATGTACCCTCTCTCCTCCCCCCGCCCTTTCTGTCTCACCTCATGGTGTGAATGCACTCCGGTTCTTTAGTGAAGGCATATGCGTAGCCGCTGGAGGTGGTCCCAAAGTCGATGGCCACCACCACCACGTAGTGGTGTTTCGTAGGCTCATTCTCTTCTGAGTCCTTCTGTAGAAAAAAAGGAGGACATAAACAAAGACATGGAGAATAAAAGGAGAGTCGTGCTGTCAAGTATATGTCAACCACTGCATTTTTGTGGGTAATTGCAGCTCAGTGTAAATAAGTATAAAATCCACGAATGCCACATTTGCATACCAGACCCTTCATGTAATTGTTTACATGAATGGTGGCAATAAAAAGTCGAGCTCACCAGTACATGCGTGGGGGAGAGTGGCGTGATGCCTGGGTCGCCCATACTTTTGGCTGGAGAAGGAGTGGCCATTGCATCTGCAAAGAAAGAGATTGAAAAATGTAAATGCAATGAAATCAAACATAGTCAATGACACAAATGATAGCACCACAAAATATATCAATGTTATTAAAATGGTACAAATATGTATACAACAATATTTGCAATAACTGCATGCTTTTATTAAAGGATTAGTCAATTTTCTTAAATAAATCCAGATAATTATTCACCACCATGTCATCCAAAATGCCGACGTCTCTCCCTGTTCAGTCGAGAAGAAACCATGCTTTCCTGAGGAAAACATTCCAGGATTTTTCCCACTTCAATGGACTTCAATGGACCCCAACACGTAATTCAACACTTAACAGTTTTTTCAACAGAGTTTTAAAAGGCTCTAAACGATCCCAAAAGAGGCATAAGGTTCTTATCTAGCGAAAAGATTGTCATTTTTGACAATAAAAATATGCACTTTTGAACCACGGCTTCTCGTCTGTCTCCGGTCCTGTGAAGCGCCGGCGCGACCTCGTGATTGCGTGGTGACGTGGAAAGGTCACGTGTTGCATATATGAAGCGCACATTTGCGGACCATTTTAGACAATAAACGGACACAAAGACATTAATTAGTATCATTCCAACAATGTCGGAACGGTCCTCTTTCTCCACACTTGTAAACACTGGGGCGTAGTTTCGCATTCGTCCTCCGTGACCTCTTGACGTGATGACGTATTGCGAGGTCGCCCTGGCGCATCACAGGAGATAGACGTGAAGTTGTGGTTTAAAAGTGCATTTTTTTCTTATGCCTCGTTTGGGATCGTTTAGAGTCTTTTAAAACTCGTTTAAAAAAAATTTAAGTGTTGAGTTAAGTGTTAAGTGTTGGGGTCCATTAAAGTGCATTAAAATGAGGAAAATCCTGGAATGTTTTCCTCAAAAAACATAATTTCTTCTTGACTGAACAAAGAAAGACATCAACATTTTGGATGACATGGTGGTGAGGAAATTATTTGGATTTTCTTTAAGAAAATGGAGTAATCCTTTAATTCAAAAGCTTATATACAGCCAAACTTTTATTAAAAAGGCTGGCACACAAAAGTGGTTGTGTTCATATTCATTTTACAAACTTAAAGCATCATTGCATTGTATTTTTCTTCAATATCATGCAGCCCTTGTAATTTATAATAGTACAATAGTTTAAAAATTTTGCAATTCTTCAGAAGCACGATCATTTTGAAGCAAAATAGACCACATAAGTAGAGCAATAGGGTCACCTAAAGTGACTAGTATTTTGGTGGAAACCGTAGTTATCGTGGTCATTATTATAAGTGAACATCTCACGATGCCTACTAAACTTTGAAAATACTCTCCGAATCCATTTATATGGCATTTTGAAGCACTCTAATGCTAAATTTCACCATCTCAGGTGGATACCTAGACAAAATGGTACATCAACCATGTAGCTTCAATGAAAATCATATATAGTAGGAACTTAAAAGCCTCTATTAATGTTCGGCGAATTTGTGTGAAAGACCATTCATTCGGTCGCACTTTTTATAACAACGCTTATGCCTCGCATTTTACATAATTTGGTCATAAAATCATCAAATCCTTTAAGAGCTTTAGACCACTACAGCAACAGCTGCTCCCCTCCATATTGACATTTGAATCGAATTAGAGGTTGTATTTGTCCATTCCTGCCGTCCTCATTAGCCGGGCCTAATAGCTTCGCTAAAACACTCGGATGCTGAGCACCCTGAACGCTAAACGAGCGCCCGGGTTCGAAGCTCGGCGGGATGCCGCGTTTTTCTGAGCGTTCATCCTCTTTTCCGTCTTTACCCCATACTGAGCGACAGAATGAACAGAATGAGCGTGAAGCTCTCCAGCGAGTAATTACGGGTTGAGTGACTGGCTACCTGCGGCTCGCACTTCATTTCAACCACTCACCGATACACTCGGTTCCAGCCAACGAGATTGATTTTAAAATGGGACAATGGAACATCAAAATCAATACCGAAGGAGTAAAATGATTGTCTATAATGATAAATGCCTATAAGTGAAGTGTTATTCAAAGAAACACACTTGACCGCCTTTTTTTATCATTTCCGCGGGTTAAAGGAATTTAAGTTTGTTTACATGGCTCACTGTGGCGGGACTTCATTATAACACATTAAAGTTTCGTGAGGGTTATTATTGAACGTCAATGGTGAGCGTTTGCTGATTGTGAGCCACTCGATTAGCCGCTTTTATTGTTCTGTACGTGCGAGTGTATTTTATGTCTTTTCAATGTCAACACAACAGAGAAACCAAATTTGTGAAAACCCGAAAAAGCAGAAAATAGCCATAAACGGTAGAAAATTACCTGCATTATAGCCATAGTGTGAAACAGATTAATTCACATATTAATTTGTCTCCCCCCGCTGCTTTAAAGACTGTATTTACACAACACATAAGTGTTCATGACAACAAATTTATCTGAAAACAGCTCTGACCTGAATTCGTGTACCAAAAATTGTTGTCAACAACAAAGATCGATTCTTTTACTCAGGGCTGACTCTCATTATGGGTTGTTTTAACACAATACACACAGATGATGATTTATTTTTCGAATTACAGTAACTCTTATAAAAAGTTATCACAATGGAAATATGCAATTACCAAAATTTACTTTCTGCATTGTTATTCTTTAGGAAGTGTTTAAATAGTTTAGATTGTTGAAGTGTTTGAATTTTACATTTATTCCAAGCAAACATTCTTATCCATTCTTATTTTAAATGTCTTTCGGTAAGATGATCTACCCAAGCAACAAAAATCAGAAAACATATAGATGATGAAGAGACGTAAAATAAGTAGAGTATACTGCTTTCACCCCCCTCTCATCTGCAGGAGAAAGGGATTGTATGAACAAGTATTAGGAGGACCCTGGAATGTTATACAAAATCCTGGCAGGAAGCAGGAGGAGTCAGAGGTCACACCTCCTCTGTTGAATTACAAAATCGGAGGAATTCCAAACAGCCAAATATACAGAAATATTAAAGAGAGACCCACAAATGAAGGACTTTCAAAGAAAATTGGTCTTGGAATATCTATAAAATATTCAGCATTAAAATCAATTCCAGTGAAAGTTAGTAAGTTCAAATAAAAGTCACTCCACTCACACACAATCCACTCAAAATGTCAGTCATAAATGTCACTTTCCTGTTTTTTTCCTTACTTGTTTTTTTTACCAATTAAATACACGACAAAATAGTTTTAAGCCTTTTCTGCCATGCTCAAAAAGCATTTTATGTGTGAATTTAAGACTGTCAACTATCCCCTTATCCTGCTTTCCTCCCAATGGAGCTTTTACTTCCTGTAATGTCACTTACCTCATTTCCCCAAATCAAAAATGAGAGAAAGGATAAAATAATTGAGTGCTAGGCTGATGCCTATTTGGGTGATTCTCACGAAACCATTGAAACACCACGGCACTAATGATTTTAGCTTTAAAATGTGTAATATAGTAACATTAAAAAGCATCAGAATTAACACAATACTGTGTTCTACCTTGCACAATGTGTGATTTCAACATAAGAATTTATAATTGTAAATTTTATCTCATTTTCTGCTGAAATTCTCATTACCGCAATGTGTCCGGCTGTGTTTGAACATGCGTTATGTTGTAATTTAATCAAATTAACACAAAAATATTAAGAAAAAAAATAAATGGATGTTTTGCTAGACTACTTTAGATGACAGAAAAAATATTTACTGAATATTCATGTATAATAATAATGAAGAAAAATTAGGAAAATGATGTGTCCATGCCTGATGTTCTCATCCTCCGCAACACTTTTTGAGAACAGTTTAAGCACACATACAGAATTTTAATAAAGTTTGATTTTGAGTGACCAAGCACATGGACCAGTTACTTCAAGATGGCTACCAGGTAAGATCATTTTTTTACAGTTAATTTGAAATATTGTCTTGTCAGAATGCTTACACGACATTTTGATTATCATTACCGCAACAGATGCTTATTAAAGGTTAATTTAATTAATAGAAGCATAATTCTTTGATTTTAAATGCATGTGCAGAATCTCCAAATTATGTTCTTTCAGGTTTGTCATGTCATTTTGAAAATATGTCAGTGTTGATGTTTTCTGACTGTTGCGGAAATGAGATTTTTTAGGACTAATTTTTTTAATTATGTTACAAAAAGTGTTAAATGATAAGTAAAAGTTTTTAAATTAATGTTCCCATTTACTCCAGACTTTGTTTTTCAATGTCTGGGAAAAAAAAGTAAATTTTACATTTTCATGCTTGACATTTTTAAAACCAAGTTTTCGTGAGAATCACCCATTTATCAAGCTTTTTTAATAGCATTGTCTGAAAATGAGTACGGTGTGACCAAATATATTAAAGGAACAATATTGTGCCCATTTTTACAAGATGTAATATAAGTCTCAGGTGGGCCTAGAATGGTCTGTGAAGTTTTAGCTCAAAATACCCGACAGATCATTAGTTATAGCATGTCCAAAATGCCCTTGTTGTGTACCTTTAACTGCAAATGAGCTACTACTTTCGGTTAAAAACTTTTGAGTTAAATAAACCAGCCAGTAAGTAGCCGTGGGCAGGGCTTTGTCAGTGTGACATCACATTAACAAGAGACTCAAAACAGCACTAATGAAACTGCTTTGGTTCATGAGGATTAAAACAAGATGTAGGTGGATTATTTTTATTGTAGGGTTGTTGTGTTCACACACTGCCAACACAGATATATTTTCAAAATAAATTTTGCATAATATGTGCCCTTAAAATATTTGAGAGGGGATGGTGCTAAGTGTAGTAGTTTTATAACAGCAGTTTTTTCCCATACATTCATTTATTTGTGGCAGTCACTACTTCTTCACTACAGCCCTCTCACATGACAGGACCTGTACACACACCTGTGGCATCAGTTGCCACGCTCCACTGTAACTCTGATGCCTGGTTTATACTTGACGCCTCTGCCATTGGTGTGCGCAGCGAATGTCATCACTGAGTGTGTGGTCGAGAGTGCAAGAAATAAATTCACATAGTAGTGTGCACAGCATATTTTTTAAGTGGACAGGTCAAGTATAGGCTTTGTGCGCGGCTTCACATCCGAAAATGACTGAAAGTGACAGCATATTTGTTACCAGTTACCCCTGGCGAATGTGCCGGCCCATCACAAATAAACAAATAAAAGTCTGTAGGAAACCCTGAACTGTCCACTGAAATACCTACACTACAGAAGGGCTTTTCACACTGTATACACTCACCTAAAGGATTATTAGGAACACCTGTTCAATTTCTCATTAATGCAACTATCTAATCAACCAATCACATGGCAGTTGCTTCAATGCATTTAGGGGTGTGGTCCTGGTCAAGACAATCTCCTGAACTCCAAACTGAATGTCAGAATAGGAAAGAACGGTGATTTAAGCAATTTTGAGCGTGGCATGGTTGTTTGTGCCAGAGTATTTCACAATCTGCTCAGTTACTGGGATTTTCATGCACAACCATTTCTAGGGTTTACAAAGAATGGTGTGAAAAGAGAAAACATCCAGTATGCGGCAGTCCTGTGGGCAAAAATGCCTTGTTGATGCTAGAGGTCAGAGGAGAATGGGCCAACTGATTCAAGCTGATAGAAGAGCAACTTTGACTGAAATAACCACTCATTACAACAGAGGTATGCAGCAAAGCATTTGTGAAGCCACAACACACACAACTAGTGCTGTGTTCAAAATATCGATACGACGATACATCGTCATGGACGCCTGACGATGCGCGCATCGATACAGCACCTTCCGTATCGATTCAGATGCACCTTTGAAATTAACGTGACGAATCGCTGTTGATCCGTGATCCATATAAAAAATGACGCATGTGTCCCGCGAAGTACGTAACTTAGTTAATGTTAGCGGGGTTTACTTTCACTTTGCGTCTCTGTCTCGCTGGCGCACGTGTCTGCATAACTTGCCAGCCGCGTTCTCTCTCTCTCTCTCTCTCTTTCTCTCTCTCGTATTTAAAATCAATGAGTTCAGTATGAAAGCGCAGATATCTTAGCCTATACTACTGGAAAGGGCTCTCTCATAAAACAGTACTAACGCATTAGAGAAGAAACACGACAAATATTTGCATGTGAAAAGTGTACATCTAGAGAAGAGATACAGAGCTCCTTCAAACTATAGCTGTCACATTGATAATCTGTTTTCTATTAAATAGTATTAAGTCTGACTGCATGTTTATACATAATTCATAGATATAGAATAATTACGTGAGAGACAAATATAATGCCTAGAGTAGGCTAAGACACTATCTTTGTAAAACTGCTTTTAAAAAACATACGTTAAATATTAACTCTGAGATTTTAAGTATTTCTATGAGTTACCCCAAAAGCTAATAAATGAATGGCAAAAACACAATTGTTACAACACTGCTTATTCAATGTACAATAAACAGATAATTATAATAATAATGTTACTAAATTCTGAACATAAATGTAATTCAAAATAGTCTTGTATCGTGATGCGCATCGTATCGGGACCCTTGTATCGGGATACGTATCGTATCGGGAAATTGTTGGCGATACACAGCCCTACACACAACCTTGAGGCGGATGGGCTACAACAGCAGAAGACCCCACCGGGTACCAATCATCTCCACTACAAATAGGAAAGAGGCTACAATTTGAACGAGCTCACCAAAATTGGACAGTTGAAGACTGGAAAAATGTTGCCTGGTCTGATGAGTCTCGATTTCTGTTGAGACATTCAGATGGTAGAGTCAGAATTTGGTGTAAACAGAATGAGAACATGGATTCATCATGCCTTCAACATCATGGTGGTGGTGGTGTAATGGTGTGGGAGATGTTTTCTTGGCACACTTTAGGCCCCTTAGTGCCAATTGGGCATTGTTTAAATGCCACGGCCTACCTGAGCATTGTTTATGACCATGTCCATCCCTTTATGACCACCATGTACCCATCCTCTGATGGCTACTTCGAGCAGAATAATGCACCATGTCACAAAGCTTGAATCTTTTCAAATTGGTTTCTTGAACATGACAATGAGTTCACTGTACTAAAATGGCCCCCACAGTCATCAGATCTCAACCCAATAGAGCATCTTTGGGATGTGATGGAGCGGGAGCTTCGTGCCCTGGATGTGCATCCCACAAATCTCCATCAACTGAAAGATGCTATCCTATCAATATGGGCCAACATTTCTAAAGAATGCTTCAGCACCTTGTTGAATCAATGCCACATAGAATTAAGGCAGTTCTGAAGGCCAAAGGGGGTCAAACACAGTATTAGTATGGTGTTCCTAATAATCCTTTATCATACCTATTAATCATACCTATTTATCTGTCCTGAGTGTATCTTTAAAAACAAAAACTCTATAAAACTATGAAAGCTATAAAACAAGCTAACGCTATACTACTACTAGCAGACACTGCCTGTTATTATTGTTAGTATTAGTAGAAAATTCTGCTACCTAGAGCAGTACATGAGCTGTAGTTTTGAGCTGACTAGTTAAACACTTCAGCAAAATGGAGCCCTCATAGGCCCCAAACAGCTACCGCGACAAGCCCTTTCAAACAGAGGCCACTGACAGGGCAATACTGCTCTAGTTTACCTCTCTAAAGTGCCATTCAGAGATGCAGCACTATAAACGCCAAAAACATAGCCAGACTCACTGTGTCCAGCTGGCTCTGTTCACTCACACACACTCATGCACATGCACACAAATAAACGCTCACATTCATACACAAACACACATCCCACACATAGTGAACAGAACAGCTGTGACTGAAGCAATGTCATTAATCTCTCTTTGTATTACACACACTCTTTCTAACATTTTCCTTCTCTAATGCACATATCCAAGGCTTGTTTGTATATCGGAGTCTGGCTGAATGCGTTTGCACGAGTCCCTCTACTCTTGTAACACTGGAATGTGAAGTTGGAGAAACATAAGAGGGATTGAAGAATGCAGAAAACTCCCTTTGCATTCTCGGGACATATGATAAATATTTCGACATCCGAATCTAACTCACCCCCTAAACCACAAATCATTAATCCCGAGCAGCACCACAAATGCTTTTTGGAAGGTTTTGAGGGGCATATGACATTGTATATGACATCACAACCTAAAGAGATAGACAGGTCCCCTTTTAAAAAAAATCAATATCAGAGCACAACTGCTTCAGAGAAACATAATACATCATACATACGAATGGAGACAATTGATTTTTTTTTAAAATAGAGCTGTAACCAGCAGCCATCTAATTCCCTGTAGTGTTAAATCAACTTAGAGATCAGAGCTACCCATGAACTCAGCAAGATCCAGCATCTCTGTTGATCGAATGGAGATCTGTCTTCAGCTTTGTAGTCTTGACAGTAAGCAGCCATATACTGCATCAACTATACAGTAAACACCCTAGCAACTGCATATAGAGATGATAAACACACTGAACACTTTAGCAACCACATAGCAATGACCTGTAATCTTTCTTAACATCATACTAGCATCACAGCAGCAGGTTTGCATTGACTGTGACTAAGTTTCAGACATTTCATGTAAATGTGGATATTTCTCTTACAAAATCGCATCGATTAACCTCAGAAGGCCTTTATTTATCCCCCTGGAGCCATGTTATTTACTTTTAGGAAGGATGAATGCACATTCTTTGGGCTTGAAGGAAGCAGACCCCGTTTTCAACAGTTATAAAGCTTAAAACAGCTAGAACATTTTCTAAAATAACTGAAAATGTGTTTGCCTGAAAGATTATGGACATATATATCTCAGATGGCTTGAGTGTGAGTAAATCATGAGGTAATTTTCATTTTTGGTGTACTATCGCTTTAAAGGGCACCTATTGTCCGATTCACATTTTTACATTTCCTTTGGTGTGTAGGTGTGTATTAGTACATATTAACGATATGCAAAAAAATACATACCCTAAAGTAAACAATAATGCCTGTAAGTTAACTCCTGTTAACATTGCATTGTGAGTAGGGCTGCAAGATTAATCGAAAAAGAATCACGATCTCGATTCATACATAAATGGGATCTTCATTTTAAATGACGGCGATTCACTTGCATATACAGTATTTCCCCTGTATTCAGATGCTGTGTTCACGTGTTCAGTATTTACATTACAATCCAAGATGCTGTGATATCAGTCAAACTTGCTAACACACACTCATACAGGGTAAAACCAAACCCTATTCATTCACCAATCAGACCTGATCGTTTCTCTCCTCTCTAATCTCATTTGCGGCGTTCCGCTGTCACTCGTGTGACGTAAGGAACAGACCAAAACACAGTTGTCTTCTTGGTGGATTTGGAGCAGCAATTTTCACAAAAAAGAGAGGATAAACGAGCGTCATTGTGGAAAATCCTGGTGGTGACGGAGAAAGTGACAATGCAACAACATTGGTTTCGAAAGAATGGCGGAGGTTGCATCTGCAGGCTGCATACGTCATCAAGCCTGGTTCATTCGCGTTAACGGAGTATTACATTCGCAAGTCATAAACATAGGTCAACAATTTATATTTAACTAAAAATAGAAGTCAACTTTATAACGTTAATATTCTGAAATTATGATGCGCATCTTAGAAATGCGACCTCCAGAGGCTGCAGCCTTCAGATTGAGAAACAGACTCTGTGTCACCGCCACAAGTTCCCCATTAGAAAGGGTTTTTAGCATGAGGGAACATTGTAACATGTCTGCGTTTCTCTCTGATGCCTCAAAATGTTGATTGTTTAGTGTTTTTAAAGTTTTAAGATTGGCCAGATCGATATAGTACAAAAAGCACAGGTGCAATTTAATAGCTAATATATATAAATTACTCTAAATTTAAGGGGTCTAAAATAAGGAAAAGAGACTTTTAAAAGAGACGTTATTATAACTGAAAGTCCTGTAGCACATTTTTTTAAGTTAAGTGCATAATAAATGTTTTTGTGAAAAAAAAGAGAATCGGTGAGAGAATCGGGATCTCAATTTCCATGGAGAAAAATCGTGATTCACATTTTAGCCTGAATCGTGCAGCCCTAATTGTGAGCGAATCTTTCAAACATGGTAAGGAGTGTCACATTTCCAGCTGATGTCAGAAGTATTCAGGCCAATCATACCATACAGATTAGCTGGCCAATCAGGGACACAGCGCCTTCCAATCGTTGAGTTTTGTACAAAATCTGTGCGTTTCAGGAAGAGAGGGAAATCTGGAGCTACAAAAATGTACGATATCTTGAAAATGTGTTTTTTAAACCATAAACCACGCGAACACATTGTATTATACCAAATACAGTTAAATAGATGCACTTTAAGAGGATATATTTGATTATTATTTCGCACAGTGAATGTTCACTTAGGGGTAGGGGTGCACCAAAATTTCGGTCGCCGAAAATTTCGGCCGAAAATGGGATTATCGGTTTCGGGTTGAAATAAAAAATCCAGCCGAAAAAGTAAACCGAAAATGAATGTCAACCGCGCCCCTCCCATCCGTGCGCTAGCGCTTGGGTTTCACTCACGATGATTAGTCGTCTCCCACCCCTCCCCTTCATGCTCAAGCAGGTTTCACGCTGTTTGCACGTGTCTGCAAAGATTAAGCATGTCTTGATGTGTAAACTTTAGAGAGAGTCGCTCTAATGTGTCTCATACTGTAATCCATTAACATACATTTGGCGAATAAAGCAACGAAACACAACGTAACGTTTTTATGTGGAGCGACTGTTGCGCTGTTTGGGATTCACCCTCGGTCTCTGTGTGCGCGCGTTTAAGTGCCCTCAATAGTGCACATACGAGAGAAACGCGTAAAAAAAAAAACAAGCAAACATAAAATCTCTCTGTTATTGACAGGGCACATATAAACAAAATTATCTCCATAGTATTCTTTTTCTAATAAAAACATTTGTATGTCTTAAGTGTATGTATAGATAGATTACAGTCAGATTAACCTACTTAAGTCTGTGTCATTAATGTTAATCAAACAACCAATGACAAAGATACAAATAGCTCTAAAAATAATAATATATTTAATTTATTGTGTTATGATTAATTTAATTTGATTTCTGTACCTAATGCTAATTTCAGATCTTATTAATGTACAACTTTGTTCTTTTTTGTAAATGTTTGCAATTTCTTTATTGTTTATTAGAGCTTTTCTTCCAAAGTTGAACATTTTTCAACTCTCGACGCTCAGCGCTGAGCGTGGAAAAACCGCTGGGCGCCGATCTTCAGCGCGGAAGAAAACCGCTAGCTGCTGGCTTATTTGAAAAACGCAGAGCTTCCATTGGAAACAATTGAAAACATGCGCCGGCCGCGGGCGTTAAAGCTTTGGTGTGTCCAGGCCCTTACTGAACTTCACACTGCAAGATTATAAGCACGAATTTACCCAGATTTACTCCTCCTGAGAGTCATGTTCTGGACCTTGATCGGTTCTCAAGTTCGGCACAGATTATCGTATAATGTGTAACTTTTACAGATCAAACCTTAAACCTCCCAATGTGCTCACAAGCAAATTGAGGCCACCCCAATCATATTAAACATTTTAGATATTTAGGATTTTAAATCAGGATGATTACATCATTACTTTTACAACAGCCAATAAGAGAGGGAGGTGAATGATAGACCTTTTGAAATAGCAACTGTGAAACAAGCTGCTGTAAGGGTCCGGTAGGGTAGACAGCGGAGATGGAGAAACTTCTGCCTGAATGACGCATCCATTAAAACGTATAATGATCGTTCAAAAAACAAGAGCTAAGGAGAAATCGCCTCGGTTTTAAACACACCAGGTTGAATATAGTATACTAGCTAGCAAATGTTAACAAAAATAATAATAAATGTGTCCAAATTCTATTCGCTTACATCTGCTTCCTCGTGAGATGACATTAAACGCTCGCACTTGCCTGATAATCTTAATAATATCCTGTGGTGTGTGACGCACCATGATTTTCAAATCTTGTAGTGCAAGCATGTTTAACATTTAAATCTATCAAGATGATTCTTATGTGTGTGCTGCACCCAGGTTTCATAATTTAAAAATCCTGTGGTGTACGCCCAGCCTTATTGCAATTGCATTTGTGTAATATTGGTCTAATTTTGCCCAATCGGCCAAACTGCTTTCTTAATATCGACATCGGCCATTAAAAACCCCATATTGCTCATGTGAGATAAAAACATTACTGCTTTAATATAAACAGATACATGCTCAGAACAATCCTCAAAACAATAAGGGCAGTCTTTTGAAAGAAGGGAAGACACCCAAGTGTTGCACGTCTATGTTGTATCTTTGTGTCTCCTTAAGGGAATTCTAAAAACGGCTTCTTGGATTAACAATAGTCTTCCTTCCTGAGCGTCTGTTTCAGACACTTTGAATACAGCTGTTGCACACCGCAAATGGAAAAACTACATGCAAGCAAACACAAATGAGACAAAATCTACTAGTCAGCAACTTTCAATAGTCTTGGTTTCACATCACTTTGTTTAATGAATATTCTAGGTTCCATCATCTGTGACATGCTGTTAAAATTTACTGAACATTTTCATTCTTACATGTAATTTTACATACAGTAACATGTTACTGTAGCTTAACTGGTAGAGCATTGTGTTAGCAGTGCAAAAGGTCATGGGTTAACACACATATTGATAAAATGTATCCTTAAATTCACTGTAAGCCGCTTTGGATAAAAGCATACAAGCATAAATGAAAATGTACACAACGGTTATACATTTGCTTCTACAGCATATCAGTTTTTTCAATTGAACATGAAACTCCAGTAAACTATTCCAAAACCAGAAATTGTTCAGAAATTGGCAAGATCTGTAGTCCTATTCAGTGGCGGCTGGTCAATAGGGGAGCTGGGGCGCCGCCCCCCTGAGGTTGGCCAGAGAAAAAAGCTACTTTAACATGTTACAAAAAAAGTTAAATATATAATGCAAATTAATAGAAAATATAATCATTTAGTTGTATTATTTTTCACTGTTAGTCATGTTATCATTTAAAAAAAAAAATTAAAAATCAAAACTGAGTTTGTTGTGTAAGTCATGTTTGTGTGTCTGGGGCGCACCCCAACCTAGTGTCTATGTAGGTCAGTAAAATGGTAAAAACATGTGACCTGTAAACTAGCGTGTATACTGTGTATATCCATGTCCAATGCTCTTTGGAATGAAGGCCAGACACAGCTTGATTGGATTATCTGCATTTCTCTGCACACTACTGGTGGAGTCAGTTTTCTCACATAGTGCAGCCAAGCCAACCGGGAATACTCTACATCAAATCAAGACTTACTGACAGCATCTTTTTCAAAATCAGATCACGCTTTCACACACATGGTGTTAAGGTTTTTGGGGCAACTCTAATATATTAAAGGTGACGCACTTAAATCCTCTTAAATATCGGGGATAACACAAAGACTTATAGTCATAGACAGAAGAGGACACGTGAATTATTAAAACAGATGTGAAATTATTCATGAACTCTCAGAAGCAATGTGAACACCACCACAGTACCTTACAGACAGAGTAACACTGTGAGCAAGATTCGTTTTTTGGGTCAAATTCAAGTTAGGGGATTCAAACCACATATGCTCAAGCACGTCCACATAAGAATGGCTATGGTACTGCAGAACTCCCAAAACTATTCTGAAAAAATACAATCACACTATACTTTTTAAATATCTGGATGTACATAAATACTGTGTTGAGTGTCTCGGATCCACAGAATGACAACATATGTGTTTGGTGGAGTCTTATTTGACACTTTAAACAATCAAATCTTGACAATGTTCATAAAGGGTGCTAAAAAGTGACAGATGTTTTCAGTTGTGGAGATTTAGATGGATAAAGGACACCCACACCCCTTTTATAACAATTTCCTTTCCTTTGGGAACAGTGGTAACCAGTGGAGAAAATGGATGGGGGAGATGGGGGACTGTAGTTGGGGGACATAATTTATATTATTAAACCACAGATGAAGAAAATATCAGTATATTTATGTATGGAATATGCACAGCATTAAAAGACTTTTAGGTGGATAAAAGAAATCCTTTCGGAATTCCATCCCCCCGAGTCCCCCATTTCCAGGCCTGGTGGCAGCCATAGCAAATACCAATAACATGATGCAATGTTGAAATAAATTTTGGGGATTTTGTGTGTGCTGCAGCAGCCTTCCCAAAATCTACATCATTCACAGCATGTTTTTAAATTAAATAGGAAAAAAAAAATTTCCATCTGAAAGTATTCCTGTCCCCAAATTAAACTCTGCAGAAAGACAGTCATTGAAACAAGAGTAACATTTAAAAAATGAAATATTCAGAGCTTAAGAACTGACATGACAGCTTTATATATTCAGACATTAAAGTTAAAAAAATTATGATTTGTTTAAATGAAATACTGCATACATCCTAATGTACATCATTACTGCCTACTTAGCATGTCAAAAAACACACACTATTAAGAGTTACTTGGTGTCATATTATTATGAATGCCATATTCAGAGAGTGGCATCCAGTTATTATCTCTGAAATAAAAGCTGTTATATCACTATTTTACATTTGAAGAGCTCAGATGCAAAACCCTCTAAGTGTGTCTGACATGTTTTCTTGTAAATTAGTATTTTTAACTCTTTCCCTGCCATGCGTTTTTTTTTAAAGTTGATAGCCAGCGCCAGCATTTTTTATGATTTTCACAAGTTTCATGCCTTCCAGAAAATGTTCTTCTTTAAATATATAAACATTCAATAAATTAAATGAAAGAACAGACCCTTTGCTTATAAACAAAAAAAAGTTTAATTCTACCTTTGTTTGTTCTCTTTTGTCACCTCTCAAATATGGGTAGATTTCTTCAAAAATACTAATTTTTGAGCAAAAAGCTGAGATAACTGCATTTTTGAAAGGGATTCTGATAGAGATCAGATTCAGAGCGATGATCAAAATATACACAGAGTTTGAACTGTTTGCCCTAAGGGGATACTTACGGGTTTTATAAGTTGGGTAAGAGCACCACCTTGGGGATAATAGCCACAATACGGATTGATTGAAAAACTCGTCATTGGCAGGGAAGCATTTTCTCTTAATTAACGAGTTAACTCGTCAATGGCGGGGAAAGAGTTAAGCGGATTTGAAGCGAAAGTATTTAAGGAATGTATGAAATGCGGCAAGAGCATTTGATTTGAAGGTGACGTTTGACAGCTTTTGTATTTGAGTTCCTCGTTTGAAAAAATTACTAAATGAACTCATTTAATGCAACAAAGTAATGATTTTTAAATGAAATGTTAAAAGAGCTGCTGGTTTTACTTGTGTTACCTAGGGTTAAGTTAAGCACACTGAATTGTGTTCACAACTGTATACCGCACATTTTGCAAAGAAAAAAACGGTTTGTTCAGGGTAAACACAGAATGTGCAAATTATAAGGGGCAAATTTACTAAACAGGGAAAATTAGCGCGAGAGCGCAATTCCAAAAAGCGCCAAAGGGAGTGGTTATATCTGCGCAAATTAAAAACACAGGCGCAACAGCTGTCAAAAGCAATCTACTAAGTGAGCAGCCCAAATTTATTCAAGGTCGCAAATAAGCAGAGCTGATGCTCCTGGTGATATACTAACGCCTGATGCGCTTGAGTTCAGCACCACAGACATCGCTGCAGAAAATTCGGGTTGAAATCCAGTGGCGGCTCGTGACTCATCATCCGAGGGGCGCAAATTCAAAATAAGTGTTTGGAGTTTCACGTGTGTGGTTCCGTTTTCCAAAATATGTGTTCTGCGTGTGGAGAGATCCTGTGTGCATTACGTGTTTTGTCAAAATAAGTGCCCGCTGCACACGCGTCAAAACCGTTCATGATAAAAGAGTCGCTCACATTCACAACATACACGTAAGACACTCCCTTAATAGTAAACTCTGATTACGCATAGGATTATGCGAGAATCTGGCAAACGCGAAAATCTCTTTTATCATAAACCCTTTAGACGCGTCTGCAGCAGGAACTTATTTTGGCATGACACGTGATGCACATAGGATCTCTCAAAGCGCAGAACACATATTTTGAAAATAGGAACCACACACATGACAGGCTACATACATGTTGTGACTTCGCATCGTGCGCCCTCGAAAAAAAGAAGTCACCGGCCGCCACTGGTGAAATTCCAGCTAACAAAGCCATAGGACACTGAAAAGAACCAGGACAAAAAAAATGAAGGTTTACAAGAAGTTTTAAAAACACCTGCTGACTTCTCCTAGTGACTACTCTTTTATTTACTTCAGCAATAAAAAATAACATGTCTTGGCAAACAATATTTTTTGAATAATATGTTTCTCTGGCATTCCAAATAAACGTATACACGTTAAAAAAATCCTCTGCCTTGTATCACACGTTCTCTGATGTCTCTTATCGGCAACAATTGCAGCCATTTCAAATGCAAAGATTTAAGACATGCTTTTTCTGTGTTAAATAATGGCGCAAATACCAGTAATATCACACGTGCAAATATTAGTAATTCACATTGCGTGAATCATTTAAATAATCTCCTCCCATAAATTTTGCATCTGAAAGGGAAACTCACAGAAATGCATATGCAATAAGGTCAGTCCCAAAAGTAACTAGACCACACCTTTTCAGCAGCGACACTGCGCGTCTTTAGTCAATCCCAACAGTTGTTATTTAAAGCCAAAATGATGCTTTGCGCAAGCTTTTAGTAAATCTGGCCCTAAAGTGTAATTAATATTTGTGCATAGGTTCTATGCTGAACCTCGCCAAAGATTTAACCACGTGTCTCTTCTATATGGTTCGCCAGAACCTCTCCCGTCAGTTAAAAAAACTGCGTTGCTTTTCTTCATTGCCATTTCAACTTGCAATGCTAAGTAGAAAAAGTTGAGGAGTAATTAAACTCAAACTGCAAAAAAAATCACTACATCACTGCTGGTCCTCCCAAATCATAAACAACAAGCTTCTTCTTCTTCTTCGGGTTTACTGGCCAAGCTGCTGCTTCTTTGTCTGTTACACTGCTAATGTGTGTTACACATGGATACTGCCTACTAGCCGACGCAGAACTACGAACGAAAACCTGGTGTCGAGGCTATGCCGTAGGACCTACGCAGAACTATTATGAGCACTTGAGGATAGCTTGCTAGCATGTTATTTCGAACACACCCTAGTTTAAATCGCAATTTTAAACCATGATGGCTAAAGTCTATATGTGTTGAGAGCACCACAAATTTGTTCAGGGTCGCAAATAAGCAGAGCGGATGCTCCTGGTGATATACTAACACCTGATGTGCTTGAGTTCAACACCATGGACATTGCAGCGGAAAATTTGGGATGAAATCCCAGCTAACAAAGCCATAGGACACTGAAAAGAAAAAATTAAAGTTTTAAAAACACTGTTTTAGTATGAATGAAAACCTGGTGTCGAGGCTATGCCGTAGGACCTACGCAGAACTATTATGAGCACTTACAAATAGCATGCTAGCATGTTATTTCGACCACACACCCTAGTTTAAATCGCACTTTTAAACCATGATGTATAAAGTCTATATGTGTTGACTCTATTACAATCTATTTCAGGAGAACTCAGAAAAGGACAAACAGAGAAAAGAGTCTGACCTACACAGATGCTGACCACAGAGAGCACTCATGAAATTAAGTTGTCCTAAGCGTGAAGCTAAAAGGCATGAGCTGACCTCAAACAGAGACACTAATGGCTCAGCTTTAAATTACATCACCCTGTCATTCTACCTCTTCAAACAGGGCCCAGACACCCCCTGCTAGCTTAGCATCTCCTAGACTGCAAAGACAAGCCTTCTGTAAAATCACTTTTGCTGGTAATTATCTTCAGCGGAAAAGAAACTGCAGTATTTCATTAGTCTGCAGTAGACCATCAAAACAAACCCATACATTCACAAATCTTCAATATTGTAAAAATCCCACATTGTGTTCTGCATTATTTGTGCTTTATCGTATGTGTGCAAATGATTTTATTGTGATTTAGTATTTTTTAAATATCTTACTATACTGTGTACCGTCATGTGTCTCGTGCACGTGCAACCACATCACGTCTCATAAACCACACCCTGAGAGTGGACATTATCTTGGCTCTCTTGCTCACGTCATCCTGCTAACCCAGAGTTATAAATTACTTTGTGCACGTGAGGAGGATGTGTGAATGTGTGCGTGCATGCATTTGTTGTGCATCTTTGTCTGGCACATGTTTGTGTATTGTGTGTGTTAGCTGGCCTTGCTGCATGCGAATGCTTTAACTGTTTAAATGCATGAATAGCCCTATCCCTTCCCTGCTGACTAAGCAGTCACGCCGCATGTGCATCAGACAGTTCAACTGCACCAGTCACCCCAACAACAGCACTGCAGCCATACTAATCAACAGTACCTAAAAGAATAATGTCTAAACTGCTGTCCATATTGGACAACACCTCTCACTCTCCACATGATGTGTTTGTTAGCTTGAGAAGTAATTTTAACTGAAGACTGATCCCACCCCGTTGCAACAGTGAGCGCTATAGAAAATCTTTTGTGCCCACTGCAATAAAACTGTACAATGCATCCAATGTGCAACGGCAGCATTGTCTTCTAGTGACCTTTACAACCAAAACCACACCCATACCTCTACCACATGTAAAAAATAATACAAATTTTACAAATGTTACACATACTTGACTTTTTAAGATAAAGCCCACTAGTCACTTTGCGTTATACATATAATGTGTATATTTTGTGTATTGCTGTACATTGTAAATTCTATTTATTGTAAGGCATATCTGTACTTTTTACTCTTTGTATTTTTGTTTTGTTTGTTATGCTTAGCACCTCATGCAAACCAATTTCCCAATTAAAACTAAGGGAATAATAAAGTACTTATCAATCTATCTACCCATCAATTTATTGATCTCTGCATTAGTCTGAGTGTTAGCCTATGTCTCATGGTCACAAACCCTGGTGGATTCCATTATACATGCTTCTACCACAGGGCTGCTAAATGCTTTATTGTGATTGGTCGAAAAATGTTACATGGGTTTGCATTATTTTTCAATAAACACACACCTGACCTGTCAAATGTCTTAAAAGAAGAACCACCAGAGCAGTGCCTGTGGTAACCGTAGTATAAATGGAATAATTGACTCCATAGTATTCTTTTTTTCCTACTATAAAGTGAATGGGGTCCATGAACATTTCTCAAAATATCTTCATTTGTGTTCATCAGAACAAAGAAATGTATGCGGGTTTGTAACAACATGAGAGTGAGTAAATAAGAACAGAATTTTCATTTTTGGGTGAACTATCCCTTTAACAGCGGTACGAAGTAGAATGAAACATGACATTTGTCTGCATACTTCTTAAACATTAAAGCAGTATGTTTAATATAGTATGTAGGTGCAGCATGCATACATTCAGGAAATACTACATCCAACATGTTTTCATTGACATGGGACAACTGTTAAATTAATTTACTTGGGTATTGATAAGCAAGTATAATGTAACCACAAGGAATACATTTTTGGTAGTGTACCTGTACCACTTGCACTTAAAACAGCTGCCTGATTCAGTTGTTCAATAATTTAAAAACTTTATAAATTTGGTGGCTTCTCAGCTAATGTAAATTATGTGATATAAAAGTGTCCCCGCGAAAAATAATGAGAAATTTGGGCAGACGCAGTACGCCATCCGGGTATTTCTCACCTACTGATTTGCATATTCAGGTTTCGAAAATTGTACTCATTTCGCATATTATAAACTATGAAAGTAGACGATTACGTATACAGCTAGTATTAAAGATCTAAGAATTTAAGCAATTAAACAACAACTATCTGTTTGCCACAATCCAAACCAACCTCTCATGGGAATTAAAATGCATGAGGAAATAATCTAACGTTACATTCTGAATATATGAAGTCTCAAAGCCGTATTTGTTTACATACGTCAACACACACGGAGGCCCATCTAAGTTAAATGATTTTTGGGTGTATCCTCCTCCATGCTCGACCTACAGTACGAGGCCTTTACCCCCGTCTCAAACAATGACTTCTTTATACTCGAGGCTCGAGTACCAACACCGTGGGAATACGCTGGGAGTAAAAGGGGGGTACGTGTTTTCATTCTGACCAAAGGTTGGAGACATTTAAGGTTAAAAAACAGCAAAAACGTTCAATGAGGCAGGTCTGACCGAGTTGTTAATTTATTTAAGGAGACTACATGGCTGCCAAGGTGATTCGCACATCGCAATTGCCAAATGGTACACAAACACGCGACGAGTTCGGTGTTCATATGCAAATTTCCCAGCGCGCCCGCAATTAGCACGCGAGTGTCAGATCCGCAATGTCTACACGCAACATCCTGATCTTATTAGCAAGTTCAGAGCAATACACGACATGATGCAGTAAATGAAACATAGAGCAGATTCTCAGAGATCGCATCTCTCCTCAGAGATATCACCTTGATGTTGTCTACTGCACAAACCGGAAAGACATTTCATGTTGAGTCTCGCGCTGTCACCCACGCGGCCTTGCAGAATCACATTACATCACATAAACAGTCAAAACATGTGTTTGACTTCATTAAGCGCTGCGCAGCCCGATATCTTTGTATGGCATCATAAAACCGCAAGAGCGAGTTAAAGCTGCACATCTCGCGGTGCTTGATGTCATAATCAGAACAGTCTGCGCAGCACCGCATGAAATCGTAAACCATTCAGCGTCCTTCCCAAAGGACAGAGACAAGCAACTCACGTGCTCGTTTACCTTCCAATGCGGAGAACTGTCGGAAACACGACAAACCTTAAAACAAGCCTCATATATCACATTTATCCGCAAAACTATAAAAACGTTTTTAATCCCACAGAGTATGCTGAAAACAGTCGCATCGTGTTAAAATAGTCATCCGCAGTGCGAGTATTCCGCGCTATGTGTTTTATTTGCGTTATTAATGTAGCTTTAAGCTCTGTGGTGTGTCCGGTTCGGAGGTTGTGCAGCCCTACCTCGTTCTTGCTTCACCTGGGATGATGGTTGGTGATGATGGAGCTCGCAGACTTTTGCTGCATTGAATCAAAGCTCCCAAGAGCGCGACCACGTGACCTAACTCTGCACCGCTGCTATCCCAGTCAATGCACTGCGCTTTTAAAGTCAGGCGCATTTTTATTTACAGAGCAGGGGATTACTGTACGTTAAAGAGTAATGCGTTAAAAATTAAGCTGAAAATGGTTTAAACTTAAACATTACTGCTTCAAAAATAATATTGATTCCAATTCCCACAAATATAGGTTACCCTGTTTATCATTAAAACTATTAATTCATTTATTAAGTGTCATTTGGTTGTTTATTCAAGTAGGATACCTCCGCCAGACATTCAGTTTCCATTAAAACCAATACAACAATGTTATTGCTTTTTGTGTGTCCTCTAAACTGCGTTAGCCTACAGTTTGCAGTAAACGTGCTTTTCTTGAATATTTATATATGGCATAAATACAACAAATAATGATAAACAACAATACACTCTAAAAAATGCTGGGTTGTTTCTGTAAACACATTGTTGGGTTGTTTATGCTGGGTCAAAATTCTGGGTTGTTTGGAGTACTTTAAACACACTGTTGGGTTGCTCATGCTGGGTCAAATGAAATGTAGTGGGTAATTTACAAATGAACACATGGTTGGGTAAATTTGACCCAGCAAATGGTTTATTTTCCTTTCATTGGCTGGCCGTTTCTCAAGGCAGCCTTCACAATGTTCAAAATATTATCATTTAAATATTACCAAATGTAGTTTTAAGAGTTTTTTAGGCGACAATGTATGTGTGTAAAGTTCAAAACTTCGATCGGTTTTTGAAGATAGCGTATATTTAAAAATGTGCTCCAACGATGTCGAAGCTTCGAGATTCAGGCAATCACTGGGCGCTCTGCGCTGATGTACCCGCCCAACACAGCCTCACCTCGGCACGTCATTCTGGAAATCACCGCTGGCTGTAATGTCTCTGTAGTGTTTAGAACGGCGGATTTATTTCATTTCGGGTCTCATAAATCTATTATTTGTTCCTTGCCAAGTCCGAATTAAGTTACGTTACTGTAAGGATGCAAGTTCTGCCATTTTTTGTCGAACTTTCTGGAGGACTTCATTTCCTCTGAAGCGAGGTGCACGCCACTCAAAGCGGGCAGTATTTTATGGTAAGTTCATGTCAATTTTTATATTATAAATGTTGTAGTTGTGGTAGGGGCAAGCTCATTGCTATTTTCATTCGCTTTTCCACAGATATGGGGGTAACGTTATTGTATGTAGGCTATGTTTGATAAAGTGCGTTTCATATTTAATCCAGAACGAGGATCGTAAGTGGTTTCGGAAGCGCGTTGTCACAGTAACACAATTTCAGCGTAGTAGTGCGCTTAGCTATGTGGTGTGAACTAAGGTAATTTATTTTTTATATAAATTGCTTGTTATCAGACATAATCTACTCTCAGTTGACTTTTGTCAATAATTATATGCGAAGTCTACCGGAAGTTTAAAAGTAGTTCGGATCACAAAAGCCTGTTTATGGCCGTTTCTGCCTGCAGCCTTCGGAGGCCGCATTTGTTAGTGTTTGGAGTCGTATTTGTAAGCTGCATACGTCATTATGACTGTCTTATTATAAAGTTGACTATTATTAACTGTAAACTGTTGTAATATGCTTATGACTTGCGAACGTAATGCTCAGTTAACTTAAATAAACAAGGCTTGATGACGTATACAGCCTGCATATGCGACCTCCGCAGGCTGCAACCTTCAGATTGAGAAACGGCCTATGTATGTTGTTGCTGAAACGAAACCATCCCGTTAGCACACTTGTAATTCCGGTCCGGAGGTAAACATAATATTCACTACAGTTGTGTGCGGAAAGTATGTTGGCACATCTTATAGTTGTCAGAGGAAGCGATGGGGGCACGTTTAATGACAGTGTCTTCTGTTTCTGTCAAAGCCAGGATCATTTTGAAAAACAAACACCTGGTTGGGTTATTTTGACCCAGCAATTGGTTTATTAATTGCCGCACTTTCTGGATTCTTCGCTTCTGACTGGATCACGCTACTCGGACCAGGCGGTATTTCATGGTGAGTTAATGTGAATTTTTACTTATTTTTGTAAGAAGTTGTCGTAGGACAAAGCATATTTCATTGTTCAGAATACATGCTTTGATGTGGGGGAGTGGGGTTAATGTTTTTTATTCTGTGCCAACAGTTGTTATGAGAAACATGCCTCATCGTTAAGTCGTAGTCGAGCTATATCTGCATTCTTTTGAAATATTCAGTAAGTTATACGTTGTAAATTAATCACTAAAATCGTATTCATCTATGAATAATTTAAAATTCGAAAGGGGGATTCGTGTTTCATATTAAATCTAGACGGAGCGCTGTAAATTACCCCTTGCCGTCACACGTTAAATCCTGAGGTAAATTAACAGTCAGAAATATACACTGACGTTCATGTTCACCATAGTTTTGTTTTGTATTTAGTTACAAGGCGAAAACACGTTTCGTATTAAATCCACAAGTATAGCTACTTATTTTAAATCGGGCGGGAAACTAGACTCAATAATAGTGAGTTGTGTGTGGAAAGTATTAGGGGAGTTTGATTGACAGGTGCCTGACCAATCATAACACTGATATTATTTGCCCCCGTTGCAATTCGCCATTTTGGCCGACAATCAAACCACAAAGTAGAGTTACACCGACTGCACGCTGAAGTATGTGATTTTAAAGGGACACTCCACTTCAACCAAAAATTCAACCTAAATGGGCGTGGACGCTGTGAGAAGAAAGGTGATGAGTGGGCAGGGCAACTTATATAGTGTAACAAATATTAAGATTAACTAGGAATAGCAGTAGGCCTATTACAAAAATAATTAAACTGAATATAATATTTTATTTAAACAAAGGTCAAGTAAAACTGTTATAGTTGAAATAAGAGCGTGTTTGAAGATAAGGAAAAGTCCTCAGGACATATCAAAGTCAACCTGCCTCCCGAAGCTTTCCTGAGCAAATTCAGTTGATGGTGAGTCTAGCCCTGACAGCATCGCTGGGAAAATCATCCAACGTATTTACAGAGTGTGCGTAATGGCGCAGTCACATTTACTTTACTATACAGAACCGTATCCATGTGTGATCCTGAGCCCACTACTACAGCCCGTGACGTTTATGCAATATGGAGTTTAAACCCGGAAGACAAAAATATCACAAAAAAAGCTAAAAATTAACTAGTTTTGACCTAATGTTCAAAATTAACAGATACTAACATTGTCTTCTATGATGTGCAACACAACTAACTCTTTAAACATCTAAAAAAGTGTTGGTTAGTGTTTCATGATGCTTTAAACATTTGATTCTTACCGTTTTGAAATCGATTAAGCCGCTCTCCGAGTCTGGCGCTACCACTTTTAGCATAGCTTGGCACAATTCATTGAATCTGATTAAACCATTTAGCATCGCGCTCAAAAATAAAAATAAGCAGAGTTTCAATATTTTTCCTATTTAAATACTTGACTCTTCTCTAGTTACATCGTGTACTAAGACTGACGGAAAATTTAAAGTTGCTATTTTCTAGGCAGATGGCTAGGAACTATACTCTCATTCTGGAGTAATATTCAAAGAATTTGCTGCCGTAACATGGCTGCATGTTTGCAGTGGTATGACGCAGTGCCCGAAAATAGTCCCCTGCTATTGAAAGATACTATAGGGACTGTTTTCGGCTGCTGTGTAATATCGTTGCGCCTCCTGCGGCCACGTTGCGGCGGCGGAGTCCTTGATTATTGCGCCAGTGTGAGAGTATAGTTCCTATCCTATTCAGTGGATTGTGCTAAGCTATGCTAAAAGTGGTAGCGCCGGAGACCGGCTGCTGAATTCCAAAACATTAAGAATCGAATGTTTAACTCCAGGGGAGCTGGGAAATTAGCATATTTTCAAAAAAAGTGGAGTGTCGCTTTAAATATTCTTTCTTGATTTTTGTTCAATCCACCAACAGAGTTCAGTAGAATCCACTGAATTGACCCCAACAGATCATATCACCATGACAGTGGAACTTTTTTCAGCCTTTGTAAGTATCGACTTTATTTGTATTGGATATTAACTGAATAAAATTTCAGTTCTAATGGACCTAAAAAGACATTGATGATTGTTCTGTTTTTATAGGCAGTTTGTCAGATTTTGGAAAGCACCCCTGAGAGGAAATCCGTATTAAACCGTTAAAGTGCAAGCAATTACCAACAAGCAGAGGAGGCTACTTGTGAGACTCCTTGCATCCCATCTGCTGGAAACCAATGGTGAAACCTGAGTATGTTACATTTAAATAAGCCTGCAAACATATAGTAGCAAGCAAATGCTTAGAAAACATAAATGACCATTCTCTTTTTTTATAGCGAGTCTTATAGGGGCGTACACACCAAACGCAAATTCAAAGATATGCGCAAGTAAATTACATACAAGTCAATGCAAGACACAAACTTGCGCTGGGTGATGCAAATGACGCGAATAGGGCGGTGTGATTGCCGCAAACAAGTGCTATTTGTTTCAAACTTATCTGCCACAATATATTCAACTCAAGTGGAAAATGCGCAGGACACAAAGTTAAATCTTGTAAGTAATCGTGAGTAAAGAGCTAGGAGCGCAATGCTTCAAGTGTGGTGTGTACGCAACATTAGTGTTTGAACATGAAAATACCAACATTATTTTTAAGTAAATTCTAAGTAAGATCACACAGGCTTCTGCAATAGCTTACCATATTGCATAAGTTCTTCATCAACTGCTGTTGTCTACATAACAGGCCATCATCAGACACTAAGAAGGCATGTGACAAGGCATTGGTGTATGAATTTCCTTGCCTGAAGGATATACAGGTAAAACTGAAACTTAATATTTACGCTTACACTTTTGGCACGGTTTTTGTGCTGAAATACTGCCAAAAGCATTGCAGGTCTGCAAACAGTGCCGTGCAATCAAACACAGTTTCATGAGCGGCAAATACGAATTAATCACGCATAATCTGTTTCTTTTTGTAAAATAAACCAGTTTTAAGTTTTATGTGTAAGTGACTTGTTGCGTACAGAGGGCAAAACAGTTTTCTCAAAAAACTAGGGGTAGGAATCGATTGGACCCTCATGAATCGATTCAGAATCGATTCTTGACATACTAATTTGCATATCTGTGACGTCATTCCATCACATTTGCTCTCAAAGCCAGGTTAATGTTTGTGCTTTTGCTACTAGTCTCTGAACTGTCATATATGTATATAAGAATGACATTATTTATCCCTTAGTTGCATTAAAGTACAGTATATGTCCTGTTTCTTATGTAAGACATTAAAACCAGTAAAAATAGTAATTAAACGTGACATATTAATTCTATATGTTAACAGGCATTAACTTCCACGAACTGAGTAACGTTAGGCGTCTAATCATCATCATTATACACAGTGATTGGCAGTATTACTGTATTTATATAATGCAGCGCACCCAGCGACTGAATAACAAACTATGTGCATATTTTTATGTTGGCCACGCTTCAGACAAGCCTTCCCGTCAAGCTTTGACCCTTTCGCCCCGTGTGAATGCACCTTTATTGTTTCTCTTTTCTTTGTTATTTACAGCAAACCATTTAAATGTTATTGAAACACTGTATTTGCTCAAAATTATTTAGCTGCTAAAGGGGAAACAGCACTGAAGATGCCAACTCTGCTAGCTCCATCCATTTACAGGGGAGGAGGAGAAGTCTTCAGACCTACCACTGTGGAGGCCCAGAGGTCCTTTATTGACATGCAACCTGTAAGTTTTTGCTTTAGTGTTTCTACTTTGAAAAGGGTGGATGTTAGGGCTGTAACAATAAATCACGTGTCCTTTTAAAAAGACCTGTCTAAAATCGATTCTGAATCGCAAGGCTGCGATTCTGTGTTTCATGTGCAGCTTGTGCGTGTACTATGGGGTTTTGGTCAGTAGGAAGTCCTCATCAATCTAAAATTATTTTGAGTCGGAGTCGTTTATAACGTGCATTACAAAATTATTCAAAATATTCTTTATTATCATGAAAATACCTGAAACAATCTGAAGAACGGTGATATTCTTTAGACATTTCCTGGAATAGGGTTTGTAATGCTACTTCTTCTGTGGCACAATTGGAGTTTCTGCATGAGAGCGCCCTCTGGCTTTGGATGTGGCGGCATTTTACCGTAATTCATTCAAATTCATTCATTGAGAAATCGCGCATTTGCACGATTTATCGTTACAGTCCGTGGATGTTTGTAGTTATTGATATGTTTCGCATAATAGCCTGTAGGGGTGGCACGGTTCACAAAACACTTGGTTCGGTTCGTATCACGGTTTTATGGTCACGGTTCTCGGTTCTGTACGGTTCTTGTTGTTTTTTTTTCTTTTAATTTTTTAACACTCCAGAAATGTATTATCTTATTAATGTATTAATTATCCATAATTTAGAATGCAGTATTAAAAAAGTTATATCATGTAATCATGCATTAACTGAATTTGACTTAGCACATTATTAGGACCATCTCTGAGGAAAGCCAGGTGAGATTTTTATACAGCAAGAGGGAAGACATTGATGATTTCAACATGCTTTACATTTATTTGGCAAAAAAATAGAATGTGTATTGCCATCTACATGAACTTATGTGCCTTTTTAGCACACAAAGATAACTTGCATTTATCAAAATGCCTACTTCAGTGTAGCTCTAAGATTTATCACCGAGAGGCTGCTTAAATACTGCAGAGTATATGTGGACGAGAGAGAAACATAAGTTTTACACCTGTAATATTTAAATCCGTCTCTTTTGTCCACTTTTGACCAATTCTGTCCTGATTACTTTGAGGGGCAATTTATGAAATAAGATCGCGCAACTTTCAAAAGCTAGCAAAATGAAACGCGGAAATCAGCCGCTTTCGTTTTATCAATGAAAGACTAAAAATAGCGCGGCAGAAGTCAGAAAAGAGGTAAAACATTGTGTTCAGTACCTCAGATCAGATAAATGGTCGGAGAGAAGGTGGTCTCCTGTGGCTGTTCGAACACATTCAGCCCATAGACTGCAGTTCTATCTATTGTTTTATATCCGCTGTCATCATAGGTAACATGAAATAAAAACTGTTTCCACACACCAAACTTATACGATGCTGGCGCATCCTCCAACCCCGGGCAGACTTCCTTAGTTCCCACTTGCCATTTCTAAACGTAACATGACATGCAGCACTCACTCTCCACACCAGTCACCTCTTCAACACGCTATCTGAGGTCACATACAGGGCACGAGGCTACATACATTGCGCATGCCATGAACCATTGAACCGTGCGGCGCACACACGCTCCGAACCGAGACAAGTGAACCGAACAGTTCAGATTTTTTTCATGAACCGTGCCACCCCTAAAATGATAATAAATCCATGATTTACTCACCCTCAAGCCATCCAAGATGCATATATCTATTTATCGGATGATCACATTTTTATTTTTTATTTTTAGAAAATGTTCTAGCTTTGAGAGTGTACGCACTTTGCAGTCTTTGCTGATGCTCTGTGCCTCCGCATTTGTCTTACGTCACAAATAAAAGTGCGTAGACTACGCTAATACTCTCTCCTGAATGCAGAGGCGTGGTGTTACCAGAAGCTATTTATCTTAGTTTGTAAAGTTTTAAATATGGATATTTCTATCACAAAACCGCATGGATTACCCTCAGAAGGCCTTTGTTTATCCTCATGGAGCCGGATGGATTACTTTTGTAAAGAATGGATGCACAATCTTTATGCTTGAGGTGTTTTAACTAAAATCTTTTAATTGTCTTCTAATTATAGTTTCACTGTAATATTAAGATAATATTACATGTATTGTGATTATATTAATAATCCATAATATCATAATATGAGCAGTGGAATATACTACTTAATTACTAGAACTATTTTAATAAAAAAGTTTGAATGAATGTTTGCAGTTATTTTATTTGTATTTTTTGATACTTTCACAAAAATGCTTGACTTAAATCATCACTAAGTTGTGGTGTGTACTCAACAGGTGGGGACCAACATGGTGGAATATCTGCAAAATCAGAGATGTTGCACGTTTTGTGACTTGGGGACGAGCCAAGAAGGACCTGCCAGACCTTTGCCATTGTTGGAGGCAATGCCTCTGAGACAAACTCTTTGGTGAAGGATGTTGATAAGTTTTTTTTTGTCTTTGATGTTAACTACACAAAGCAATAGGTGTGTTCGACTTCATGCAGCGCTGCGCAGACCGATCGGCAGGTGACTTGAAGCAGTGCATTTTGGTTAGTACTTTTGTCCGACTTCAGCTGGCGCTGCAGGCACGTGACTGTGTCATATGGTTTTTAAGTACCGCGAGAGCGTTTCGAGAGTAGCCAGCTGGCTCAGCCGGTGCAGCTTCTCCAGAGCGGCTGCCCGGAGTTGTGATGACGTAACAGCTTTACTTGATTGGTCGCTTCATTGATGACAACGATCACGTGCGTTTCAAGTTTAATCCAACCTTTAGTTTCACTAATAAACATTATAAATTCATGTTTTAAAACAGGAAAAAAACACTTTAATATCCTAAAATATGTTATATTGTGTCGTGTAATAAAATAAAAATGAAAATAACAAACTCTATTGGTATTTTAATAATATAGGCTTGTTTCCCGTTATTTTCGGGTATACAGTTTAAGCAGCAATTAAAATATTCGATATAAAATGTTTCTGGTTGCAACTTTTTATCAAAAGGTTTGTTTTTATCAAATTCAGCATCTAATTCACTTAATTTGCGATTATAAACAAGGAAACACGGCGCACACGTCACTACGGCAAGCAGCAGGTGTCCGGCTTGACGGCTCCGTCTTCAGTTCCTCCCTCGACTGCAAGCGGCAAACCTCGTCGATCGGTCTGCGCAGCGCCGGATGATCTCGAACACACCTATTGTCTTCCCACCTGGGAGTTTCACCAGGATGCCATTTATCAGATTGATGGACATGAGTCCTCCTCTGTTAACATTTTGAGGACAACATTTAATCACTAATAATTAACTATTTCAGTGCTATGTTTGAAAGATTCGCCCACAATGCAATGCCAACAGGAGTTTACTTACAGGCTGTGAGGTCAAGTGGGAGGAATTATGATAATTTCGGTCTTGTCTACGTCACCAATCCCAGGAAGTAAACTGTTGCCTACAATCTGTGTTTGTTGTAGTCCAAGAAAAGAGATCACTCGCATTATCGTTTACTTTGGGGTTTGTACCTTTTGCATATCGTTAACATGAATTAATACACAATTACACACCAAAGGAAATGTAAAAATGTGAATCGGACCATAGCTGCTCTTTAAAAAAAAATTTGTTTCAGGGCTTCTTGTTTTTAATAACATTTTGATGAATGAAAATGTAAAGTAAATGAAATGCTAATCATCATAGTTTAAATATTAAGAGTTATAAAGTCCGTGGGGATTGTTTGATGTCATAATGGGGTTGTAACTTTTGTATTATACAAATATACAAAAATGTAATTAAAACATTGTATTAAATGTAAAAAAAAATTAAATGCAATTTAAATCACATTAACAGGGGCCTCTCAGTTTTGTTTTACAGGGGGTATTTGTTACATTTATTTTATATCTAACAATTTGTCACATTGGAATTTTAAGGTTCAATCTGACATTTTTGTCAAAATTCAGTTATTCACATATTTTTAATCTGTAACAATTTATTTACATTATGTGAAGTTATGTACATTTTTGGGATGTTTTTTAGAAAACAAAAAGGTTCTTTCCAGTAAAACAAATGGAATGAGACAGCAAGAGTGTTAATTTTACCCACTGGTTGTGTCAAATTAAATAACCCAGCACTTGAGTAACATTTAACCCAGCAAGAGTGTTAATTGTACCCACTGGTTGGGTCAAATTAAATAACCCAGCACTTGAGTAACATTTAACCCAGCAAGAGTGTTAATTGTACCCACTGGTTGGGTCAAATTAAATAACCCAGCACTTGAGTAACATTTAACCCAGCAAGAGTGTTAATTGTACCCACTGGTTGGGTCAAATTAAATAACCCAGCACTTGAGTAACATTTAACCCAGCAAGAGTGTTAATTGTACCCAAATGGTTGGGTCAAATGAACAACCCAGAATTCTGGGTTAAATGGTCTAACCCAGCAGTTGGGTCAAGCCAACCCAGCGCGTGTTCTGTCCAATAGTGACCCAGCAGTTGGGTTATGGTTGGGTTGTTTTTTAACCCAGCAGTTTTTAGAGTGTACGATCAAATACAGAAGGGGCTTTGTAAATTGTATTGATGTATTGTGAAACACAGCGCGATTACACAGTAATGATATCAGATGGGATCTGACGCTGTGGGCGTTGACAAAAGGAATGCAGCGTAGGATAACGGGATCAACTGCTCAAACTTTTTCTGCTAAATGGGAGTTCTCTTACCTGTTACGATGTTGTCTATCACCAGCTCTTTCTCAGTCGTCATCGTATTCTTCAAGTTTACGTATTTCGGTACAGATTCCGCTTAAATTTAAGACTTTGCGCGGGTCATTAGGTTCTTCACAGAAAGCGTGTAACTTCTGTCCTCACGCGTGCGTGCGCGCGCCTCCAGCGTCCTGTCGCCTCGTTTCGTCACCTACACTCTTTATCCCCCCAGAATTACTGCCTATGACTATTTAAGACCTCATGAATCGCATTTAAATGTTGTTCGTATTTGACCTACAGTTGGGCTTTCTTCTTCAGACTGTCCGACGTCCAGAGAAAGGAAGTGGACCGATCCAGACTTTCCGCCTGTTGGCTCGCCATCCCGCCCCGCCCTTCAGTCAGACTCCATGTGCAAGACTGATGAATACAGTAATAGAGTAAACACAGGCCACGACCGTGACTGTAGACTGGATGTAGTACAATATTTGTTTATGTGTTTATGCACAGTATTTCTGTTATATTCACTGCACTTAATTTTTTTATTATGAATATAAACTTAGTGTAGCCTACAAGGAGGAATGCAGTAGTATTATTAGCCTATAATAAAAGGTGCCCTGAAGTGTTTATTGCACTAGCTAGGTAGAACTGCATGCTAAATTATATTTGCGCCAAATAGGACTGTCACAATGATCAAATAATCGTCTCATCGGGATTGTTTGACCTTATCGCGATGATTTCAGATCACCGCAATTATTGCACATCTCTCTAAAAAACACAAGGGGGAGCAGCAGCGCCTGCATAAACGAGACCGTAAAAGATTACTTTTAAATATGTGTTGTGTATTAATATTTACTGCCAGGTAAACCTTGCAAAAATTTAATTAAATAATCACAACAATATGTGAAAATTATTTCATAAACAAAGGAAAAAAATTTGAGAATTAAATGTCAAAGCCCTAAAACAGGCAATTAATTGCCATAATCGACACATGACAGTTGATGTCATTGATATACGGTATGTGTTTGCTATATAGCCTACTTTTACACCAAAATCATTACTCATTATCATAACTCAGTCTCATTCAAGATTTGTATTCGTCACATACATGACTACATAGAGCATATAACCAGCAGTGAAATGTGAGTCAGGTTCGCTCCATGGACAGTGCAACTATTAAAGAATACATCACAAATGAAAATATACATAAATAGGCCTATAGGTATGAAATAATGAAATAAAAGTAAACAATAAAAATATAAGAATAAAATATATACAAAAAGATATATACCGTAGAATTAAATATAGAGCAGAACATAATGTGCATGAAAGTATACTGTAGTCTTAAATACACATCATAATCATTTTCACAGGTGTAACAGTAATTTTCACATTTGCATATAAACAGGCCAAAGTAGGACAAACATATTCTTTCTAAATCAGCAATCCAAGCTTCAGTGGACTAAAAATCAAATGGCAATTAAAAGAGAAAAGTAATAGATAGTAGGCTATTGGCCACCTCTGGGTCATAAAAAGGCCCAATGCCCCATCTAGTGGTCAGTCTGAATTTGACCCACAAGACCCTCACCCTGGAAACCATATAAGACTCTTAAATTAGATTATGACTTTCAATCAATTTAAAGTCCTTCTCTGAAACATTTTACAAGGGCATATTATCATTCAACCGTGTTCTGAAACCAAAGCATGAAAACAACCCAAAATATGATGTTCACAGAGTCATTGTTAGATTGTATTAATATATGCACAGTTAAATAAGAAATAGTAAGAAACATCAGAATCTATTTTGGTTTTGATATGTTAATCATAGATTTGAATCGTCTACACTTTGGCTACATTTTTTCATGGCTTGAACAAAAAGCCTTCACATTGCTCATTCAAGGCATTTTACTAAAAGAAAAAAGATCATGAGCCAGGCCCACGTAATGAATAATCAGATTGTACTGCTATCTATGCCAGATGTCCTAACCCTATAAACTTAAACATCTAAAGGACTTCAGATTTCTGTATGCAATAGACATATGCAAGAGTATATGCAGTAGAGTAGCCTACATACATGACTTTCCCAAACTTCTTATATTCAATCATGTTGTGATTTTAGAGTTAGTCAGTAAAGAGCCAGTTAATTTTTGTTCAAGGTTTAGTTTTGTGACTACTAATGCAACTAATTAAGTCCAAGATAGTCTATACATTATTTTTTACATAAGAAGAATTAATTATTTTTTTTAGAAAGCGAACACAACCAGCGTCACTAATGCAGACATTATTGGGACAGCATAAGTCCACAAGGGGGAAGTGTTCATACAGAGTGTCAAAATTGTTACAGCACTTGGTTATAGCAACATTTTAGTTCTAAGTTAACAAAAAAACTTTTAATAAATAAAATAATAAACCTAATAAACAATGATCGCTTTTAAAATAAATAATACAGGACTGGCTGAACTTCGATTGTATTGAAACGACGTTTCCTTTAAATTGATTGTTTGTAAACTGGAGCTAATGCCACACCCATTGTGTGCAAAACGTTATAGAGAGAAGCCGTTACAGTAACATAAGTTATGTTTTCCTCGATTACTCTCTTTTTAGGCCATGTACAGTTCAGAGCTTCACAATAAAAGTCCTGAAACGTTATTATAAAGATGCGTATAAATAGCACGAAGTGTAAAATTCGTGCAATACATACGCCAAATTCCACTTTGGCGTGATACGCCAGTCCTTCCCATTTACTTAAACGGTGCATCTTTTTTGTCGTTTTGTTTATTGGTTTCTCAATTTTTTTGCTATTTTTTTTTACCATTTTCGCTTGGGTTTAGGGTTAGAACAACTTTTTGTTATATAAAAATGACATCCTAACCCAAACCCCAACTCTAACCCCAACTCCAAGCGACCATGGCTTAAATATGGACAAAAACATGGAGAAACCTGTATATTAAATAACCTCATTAAGCAAATCTACAATCTAACCCTTAACCCAAGCGAAAATGGTTTAAAAAAGCAGAAAAAAATTGAGAAACCAATAAATAAAACGACCAAAAAAGATGCACCATTTAAGTGAATGGGAGGGACTGGCGTGTCATGTGCACGCCAAAGTGGAATTTGGCGTATGTATTGCGCGAGTTTTACAAATTCGTGCTATTTATACGCATCCTCAGGAGACTGGGTAGTTTAAGTACAGATCAAGAATTTTAACGTCTTTCTTCAACAAACGTTTGTTAAATAGACAGAAATATTTCATTTATTACACTGTCAGAAGATATAAAAAGGTTCAAAACGGTACATTTTCTGTGGCTAGGTTGGTACCCTCAAATGATCATTTTTATGGATAACATTGAAATTTTATACCTTTGGGCACAATATTATACCCAAAACCCTATAGGAACAATTTTGTACCAGTTAAATTTTAGGTGTACAAAACGGCACACAATAGATCCTTAAGGTACAGTAGGCCTAATGTAAATAGTAGCCTGTAAAGGTACAAAACGGTACCACCCCAGCGACAGAAAGGGTAAAGTTAGTATATTTCTGACAGTAGCCTATAACCTCTAGGCCAAAATAATTAAGTTTAATTATAAACTGTTTAATTATTCAGAAATGAATATGCATGGGCTGGGCTACTATACGCACTATAGGCCAATGTACGTCTTTAAGCTTTTTTGAGGACAAAACAGGGTTAAATGGCACTTGTCTCTTATTTCCAAGGCTGAAAATGCATATTTATATGAGTATGCAAAGGTCAAGGATTTGCCGTTACATATGCATTTGCCAGATGGCATCAAGCTAGAAAATAATGAACGAATAATTCAACACGGCCCTTTCTATGGGGTGCATGTATCAAAGCGGCGATGAGTGGGGTCGGGCAATGCGAGCGACCTGTCCGTGAACTCTTAAACTGGGCTTAGGGCTTAAACGAAACCGGTGTCTATAAGGCACATTTTAAAAGCAGACAAAATCCTTATGTTTTAGTGTAATGTAATGGCAATCAGATTTGATTGTGTTCATCAGACTGCGACAAGTCTTGATCACTAAATTGCCTTGTAAAGCAAACTATTTATACTGTAGGCTATCTGCAGCCGAAACCACTTGAAATTATTAGTATTATCTATTAGTAAGTTTATGAGTTAATATGGAACAAAAAGAATTTGTATGTTTCTTACTATTTATGTGTTATTTTTAAAACACTCAATTTATAAAGAGGCTATGTTCCGTGCCGTGCCTAACTTGCAAAACAATAAATAAGGCAAAATAAAAAAAAGTTAATTTAAGAAAATTCAAGATAACTAATTATATTATATTACGGTTAAAACTGAGAATTTAACGTTCAAAAGAGTTGTCAGTACATTTATTATCGTTTTTAAAATACACATTTACATATTTCTAAAATATACTATTATTTATATATATATATATTTCTTAAATAAAATAGCAAATTCCAATAAATGGCCAAATTTTTAATAATTCATAAATTTTATTTTACAGTGTTTTATGACGATTGAAAAAAAAATAGCATGGTAAATAAATAAATAAATAAATATTTAACTTTATGTTCTGCATTATCGAATTACCGAGGTTACAAAACACCACAAATCATTAGTGAATTACAAAGAATTTTCATTGAGCCCTTGTGGTCGTATTAATTCAGGATGAAACACAACTTGAAAAAAAACTATTGGTGCTCATTCAGATGACACCTGGCCAAGTTTGAAAACATGACTGTGCAAGTGTGGGGCTCTGAAAGCATTCATCAAGGCATCAGGCGATGCATCTGGTGGTTTAGGGACAGAAGAAGAAGAAGCGCTAATTAGGCAGGAATGGCCATTTCCCTCGTGACCCAGCGGGACCCTTGGCAAGCTGTTTAACATTATTAGTTAAGCAATTAAAAAGTTTGAATGCAAATGTAGCCTTTCGTTAAACCTCTAAAATGCAAACTATTCCGTGCTTGTATGATCCACATGATATACGCTTTATATGGGGTTACAACATATAATAGGGCAGCAAACATTTAAATCACAGAAGCAATTACAGTGCGTTAGAAATCACAAAGCAACAAGTGGCTGAGTTGTATAAATTAATATTCATGTCTGCGCTTGACATGAATATAAGGATTCACACAGCTTTGTTTTTCCAGAGCTTTTGGCTAACACGCGAAACAAATGAAATGTGCTTTGAATTCAAAAGTTCTGAGAAAGTAAAAAATACGAGGAAACAAAACAGATACATCTTACTGGGAGTGTGTGACCTACTGCCAGTCACATGTCTTTAACAATGTGGATGTTTCTAGCTTTAATGCTGGAGAAAAGCCTGGCCTCCTTCACAGGGCCCAGCGGTCAACCCAAAACAGGCACAATCTTTGTTCAAACAGGTTGTTTTTTAGTTTTAACTAACGCCCCCTTGGGCTTTATATGTGATTATCTTAGATGCAGTATGTGGATTAGACATATTTGCTTAGTTTGTCTGTATCACAGCTACTTTAGATTGCTTTGGCACTTTCGGGCTGTTCTAAAGGCAGTGTATATGGATGAACCTTCTTCGAAAAGTAAGTAAATAAAGCATTTTCAATTAAGTGGAAGTGATTGAGTGTAAATAAATTAAATGTTTTTTTTAACTTACAAATTTAAGTTTATGCCTTGTTGTAGTCGTGCCTTGTTTAGAATAAGCAAATAATCATAAAACAAATCATTGCAAACTACATTATATAAATATCATCTTTATATTTGATCCGTGAACTATCTTAAAGTGTGTATGCTTTAGAAACTGTGGAAAGAAATATTCCCTGTTGAGCGTAAAGAGTGCGCACACGTGGCCGGTTGGTGGCGACAGTACGTGCATGCTTGCGCACTTGAACTCGTTTAACCGTATGCTCAAAACACCCATACGTGACGCTTGTCAAGAAATACATTTTTACGTTACGTTTCAGGCCAAAAAATATCTGCTCATCTTAACATTTTTGTAATATTAAAGTAAACAATTTTCTGATCAAAATTATGATTAAACTACTTAAAATAGTGTAACTTAATGTTTTATTTAGCCATTTTTTAAATATTGACTACATTAAACACACATTTTAGGTTACCTTACAAAACATTGGGGCATTCATTTATCGTGCATTTATTTTAAGGTCCATTTTTCAATGTGCACTTTTCAAAGATGAACTAAGAAAAATTGCATAATATCAATACCCGTTTCCGCTCTATAATCATAATGCTTTGTCTCCATGCGGAAATATGGAGCCTTAGTTCATCTTTGTTGTGTCAGATATTATTTGTGTCTGAACGGACAGCCAAGCGCTGCATAAAGCCAATGAACGCCCTCTAGCCAATGACGAAAGTGATGCTGGTGCCCTCTCAGTGACTTCCTGTCCTGGAGCGACTGACCTCGGCGTGAACCAGTCCATGCTCGAGCTTGAACCGCGTCACCGTCATACAGGGTTTAAGACCATTAACTTCCAAATTAAAAACTGTAAGATCAGACTGTGTATATAATCAGAGCTATCACATCAATTAGACGGAAGATTATGTTAGGATATTTTTTATAATTTTGCACCTATGATGTGAGAAAGCAATAATCAGTTAAATTGAAAAGCCTAATCTGTTCACTATCCTCTTTGATCTGGAACAAGGAATCTGTAGCCTGGCTAACCATTTTACACACAAAAATGACATATCGACCAGCGAATGCAATTACACGAATCTAAAAAGAATCTGAAATAGGCTTAGCCTATATAACTTTATTATGATACTATTATTTCAATATGAAATGTAGGCCTATTAATAACACATATAGACATCGAAAAGAGCATGCAAATTTGACGTAAATAAAAATATCCACGAACTCGCGGGTAAAAAAAGTTTTAAATTTACCTAAAATAATTTAAATTGGACTAATTATATTTATGGTGTGCGGTATGGACTTCCGCCTTCGTTGCGCTGTTTGTGAATCTTGAAATAGTTATGCTCTCCAAAGAAAATGAGTCTGACTCAATGTAAAGTTATTTGTATGCGCTCGTGCACACGCCTTTATCGGTAAGGCACTTTTATATTAATATCTTTGCAGTTGTGGAGATTTTGATTATACCATAAAAATGATTACAATATGGTTTAATGTAGCAAGTAATGTAACTGCTTAGCCTCACTGGACGTAGTATAAGAGTATTAAAGATAGGCCTATGGATTTTTTTAAATAGATTAAGAAAATATGGTTCTGTTGGGTTTAGAAAAGGTCAGTAGTTCGAGGTATTAAGTATTAAACGATTAGGCACACAACTCGGATACATTTTTTTTTTTTGTATAAGGGGACGGAAAAACACAAAAAAATCTTATGCTTACAATTAATGCTACAGTTAAGGAAGAACCTAAAGTAATTACTAATGAGGGTAATCAGTGAGATATGTCCGAAATTCAATGAAAAGTTCATTGTGTACATTTATTCCACTGAATAAAGTACATGCCAATTTAATATCACACATATGCCCAAAAACATAACATAACGATAATTGAAAAGAGCCCAGGTCCAACGAAAAAGTTGAGTTATAATAAATATGATAATAAATGCTATGTTTACTAAATGGCATATATGCATTGTGAAAAAATTTAATTAATAATAAAGTGTATGAAAATAACATTTTAAAATATTAAACTATAAAATAACAGACGTAGGCTTATATTTATAACAGCATATTATAACGCACATATTTTGTATTAGACTTTCTAATGTAATATTTAAACATATCATGTGTATAGGATGTTGGCCCAACAATGGATTTAGTTAATAAAATCAAATACAAAAGTTGTATATTTAAACATGATAAACGTTATAACTGTGTAAATAGCGTTACCTTTATTATTGGCTAATGTTTATTTAGCCTACCCAAAAGAAATGTAGGTTTTAATTTTTTTTTACATTAGTGCCAAATATTATACCATAAAAAATAATGCTGTAACAAAATAGGTATGTTGTTATAATAGGCAAAAATACGCAGTTAGAGCTAAACATTGACAATTTTCAAAGATTTAAATAAACGAATGAATAAATAAATAAATAAATATTAAAGTATGGCGTTAGGAGTGCACGGGAAAATAAAAATGCAGGCCTATAGATTTAAAACACTGTCTTATTGTCAGATAGCGTACAGCTTTAATGCAGACTGTTAATAAACATTGGTTGATTGTTAATGCAAGAAATGCAAACCAGCATTTAGTTATAAAAAGTAATACAAAAAATAAATTAATAGCAATAGTAGTGGATCATTTTGCTACGGAGAAATAAGCTAAAAGTGGCCAATTAATAATAATAACAACAATAATAATAAAAACAATATAAACAAAGGCCTAATAAATTATTTTTAAATAGCAGTTAGTTGCTTTGTTTAACGAATACTCATAGGGTTCTTCTTTTCATTTTTTTTGACCAATTTAAACATTTCCAAGCAGTTATGAGTTTCAGTTTTGCTTTGGTTTGGGTATTTTTTATTTTTATATCATGAGGGTTAATTAATTTTTTTAATAAATCTCATTTTCACTGTAAAATGTAAAATTTGTTGACTAATTTTATAGGAACGCAACATAAAGCCACTTCCAAACTAGTGGGTAAAATATATTTTAACACTTGAAATTGCTGTTGTAAACAAACACATATAGACTATTTAAAGCCGAAAGACACGACACTAATAAACTATAGCTTTTCAACTTTTTCAACTTTGTGGTCCAATAACCTGGGAGGGCCGAGATATAATCCGCAGGTTGTGTAAAGCTGACCTTTTTAGTCGCCCGCCTGACAACCAAATCATAATGCTTGTCTATTGAAGTATGTTGTTAAAATTATATTTAAAAATAGAATTAAAGCTCCTATAGTTCCAAGAGCTCCTAGTTCTGTTTGATAGGACATGTATATTTTTATATAGCGTTTGATTATGAACTAAAGGTTGAAGCTACGCAAAAGACAAGGAATTATTTAGTGTCAAAAGTTATAATGCCCTTTTGGTTCTAATAAATATCCATTAATAATACCATCAATTTACATAAAAATGAATGGAGAATAATGTTAAGACACAGAGTGAGCATTTAAACGGAAGAAGAACTTGTTTCTACAATAAACGCGCCATGCCTGAGAGAGAAATTAAATCTTAACTCTCGCGGTGTTACGTCTGACGTTGCCAAGCAACCTTAGATCATCAACAAAGCCTGCCATAACGCGCACGTGACAGAGAGTAAACGACGGAAGAAATATACACTCGTACATCCAACAACATGTCATATAAACGTTATTTGGGCTGTCATAGCAAATTATCGAAAGAGGACCAGAAGTTTTACGACCTTAAGAACAAAGCGGCAGAGTACTACATGTCTAACGGGGTACCGGAGAAGATAGAGGGCGTCCTGAACGAGATGTTTTTCCAAAAGCCCCATGACATCTATGGTTATCTGGTGGGACCCATAAACACACTTATGCTATTTCAACGTAAAAGCTAAAATTACTTTTAAAGTTTGCAAGCAATTCATTCATATTCAGTTTAATTCTAATTTTTAAATGTGACTTTTATTAATATATAACAGAACTAATCTGAGAAAATTTTGCAAAAAGAGGTTGATCAGTTGAATATATTTTAATTACGTGGAACAATTACACGTACAATTAATATAGTTGTATCTAATGATGTTTCCTGGATGCAACAAAACTGTTTTTACCTTGACATAATGTAATCATTTTACGTGGGAATTTGCCACGTAACTAAAATACATTCAACCGATATAATTACACACAAACAGATTTTAATAAACTGAAATTAATAACATTTGTCTTTTTTTAGGCAAACTACTTTTCCAGGTATTCTTGTACTCCCGTGATTAGTAATATAACTGGAAGTGAGGTGTATGATGGAAGAGGACTGGCAGCGGTTCAGGCAAATGTGTACTGCGTCATCAGAAATGAGAAAAAGGTATCATGACATCATCCACACAGTTTAATCTTCTGAGCAATGAAAGAGCAACGCTGAGCAATAACATTTGTGTATTCTAGTGCTAAAAATAATAAAAATACACTACAATCAAATAAAAAAAAAAATCTAATAAAAACCGTGAATATTACTACATTTAAGTGCCTCTGTTGTGTTTTGGGTATGCAGGAATCTGATCGGCCTGTGACATTTCACCTTGTGCCATTTGCAAAAATGCTTCACAGTGAACACAATACATTTGTATTGACACTAAGATGAATTTAGATCTCATTGTGTCCACACACAATTAAAGCACGAGACTGTACTGTGTATTTGACTGAGATGCCACTAGCCCCAGTACGCGTGACCATCAGATCATTCTCTGTTTCCCTGCGTCTGTCTGTTCGGTCTTTTAACCGTTTCTGTTTGTAAAGCACTATGCCTTCTGGCATGGAGGCCATATTACAGTTCAGAGTGCTGCTGTTTTGGTTCTGCACAATCAGAGCTTATGACCTTAATGCAGAATGACAGAGAACAGCCCTGCTCTAGGCATGAGCTGGGAAGGAGAAGGGAGGTGCAAAAGGAGAGGAGAGAAAGAGAGAGAGAGAGAGAGAGAGAGAGAGAGGAGGAAACATTAGCATTTGATTAAAGGGAGGTGAGAAACGATAGTGAGAAAAACATCATCACGCTAGGAATGTGATGTCACACTGTTGTGTTCCCTTTCATCATTTAAACTGACCTCACCTATGAACTTTGTTTGGGTTTGGTTGACACAAATGAGTAAGGTTTAGGTGTTGGGCTAGGGGGACATTTTATTAAATACATTCATTTAATCATAAATTTTTAAACCTCAGGCTACTAAACAACATCAAATTGTTTCATTTAATATGTGTTTTTAATTTAATTTAAATTCTAAGTTTAAGAGTGTTTTATTTCATTTTTTCTTTGGGGGGGCGCAAAGGGATGCACCCTACACAAGGGTTTGGGGAAGTGCACCACTGAGAACTTCTGGATTACAAGGATACAATAGAATAGAATATACAGTTTGTACAGTATAAAAGTCATAACGTCAATAGAAAGTCCCCACCATAAAAACAAACGTGTGTGTGTGTGTGCGTACATGCGTGTATGTGGGTATCTGCAAATCAGTGTCCAAAATAAATTTTTAATTTGAGTCATATTTTTAATAGATTTAGAGGCATGCCTTTAAACTATATTTAAAAAATGCATGTCATCTTTTTATTCGTTTAAGCTAAATTCTCGTCATATCTGAAAAAATAGTTAACTTGCACTAATTTAATTTCATAAAAATACCTTTTGTTACAAATATCCTACACAATACACAAATTAAACTAAATTTCTGAGATTTCCCCCCTAATAACCTCATGCATTTCTGTCCCTGGTACAAATTTTAGATGGTTTGCAGTGCAGTGATGGGTGGCCCTTTTGATGATCTGTCTGAAGGCATTGCAGATTCAGGAGGCACGGTTTATAACAGTGACCACCAGCAACAGCTTTCCGTAACAACAGCTCTTAAGTGGATCAGAGAGCACCTCAGTCCAATGCTGCACGGATTCAACCCCACTGACCAAACCAATCTAGACAAACTGCTCAGGTGACCAATCATGCAATACCAAGCACAGACAGACCATCCACCAATCACCAAATCCACACAAACTTAACATGGAAAGTTACTATGTTCAAACCATCCTTGCGTCCGAAAATTGCCTACTGTGACAGTAGCTACTGAATTAGAAGTAGCCTACCTTTCGAGATGGTCCTCACTGCAGAACACGAGATCCAGGGGGCGGGGTTGGATCTAGATCCAACTCCTCCCACTTTATACTGTATACTTTGTTCCGTAAAATGAACCAGTATATTTGCGTTGTTGCAGCCCGCAATTAGTTGCATCATGTGATCGCCAACGTTTGCTTTTATCAGTTTAAGTGTACGTTTGATATAGTTGAGAATGATTCATAATTTAGTAAGTGATGATCACAGTTAGTGTAAGGGGAGGTAAGGGAGATGTTCCAGACAGGATGATAGCCTATCACTGAAGGGATTTATTTGTGACCTGGTTTACTGTACATTATCCCACTTATTACACATAAAAACACAAATTTATTTGATATCTTTTATCAGCACATTTAAAAAAACGTAAACTATGTTTAGGAAACCCGTTTCCTAATGGCTGTAAGCAAAGACGCGTTAAAACAAGTTCAAAGTCCCTACAAGATAAACATTAAATTTATTAATTTCTAAATAACTTGCCGTATATATATGTTAATAATTATGCATATTTATACTGTATACATTAACAAGTATTAAACTGCATGTGGTAAGGTTACTCTTAGTGCCCTAAATGTTTTACTCCAAACATTATAGCAAAAACACTTACATTTCACCTTAAAGTCACTACTTTTATTGTAGTCATAAGTAAAGTTTTTCTGTCAAAAGAATAACTTAATTTAGTTATGACTCAATGCGGAAATGGTAACGCAACAACACGTGTATGACGTGTCTTGTGGTAAAACTGCCGACTAAACAAAATACAGTGGGAAGAGATCACATTCAAGCTCACACCGGTGCCCAACGTTTTGCTACGGTTTCCGGGTTGAACAAAATGTTTCCTGGAAACGGTGTGCAACAGGTTTTAGATGCGTTTTCTCTTGTTTGGTGGGTGTTGAAATGTTGGCCCAATCAGCGGCAAGATGTATATAAGCCACGCGGTACTAAAGAGACAGCTCGCTCAATGGGTTTAAGTTTGAATGTTGTCTTTTATTCTGGACGGCAAGGTCAGTGACTGTAACATCGAGGGTATTTTACAGTATTAAACACACATTTATAACGATTTCATCAGACTTCAGAAACATTTAAAAAAAAGAACACAAAGAATGGCCTCTCAGCTATCATAGTTGCAACTCTGCGTCATCACAACAGGGTGTTCAACACATCACCGTTTCTGTTTAATAATCAGTATGCAACGTTTTGTCGGCGCAGAACGCAGCCCAAGATTTGGATCCAGCTCCACCCCTGGATCTGAATCCAACCCCGCCCCCTGGATCCAACCCCGCCCCCTTGATGTCGAGTTCTGCAGTGAGGCGCTACTGTACCTTTCACCTACTGTTTTTTGAATACTATGAATTCTGGCTTACTGCGTTTTGCCTACTATACAGTATGGAAGCAGGCGGTTTCGGACATGACCTATATGTTAAAACTTAAACACAATTGCATGGGTGTCACAATTGAGGTTGTGTATATGTCTGTTCTGTAGTGGTTTCCTTTTGGCACGTTACCTGGAAGACAAGAAAAGCTGTGAAAAAGTGGAGGGAGTGGAGGAGAAGTCAGAAACAGTTTCTGAAGCTCTGCCCCAGGCCCCTCCCCCCACGGTTCCTACTAAAGACAAAAAGGGAAGCGAAAAAGGTGAAAAATTTTAGAACTTCTATTCTTTCACAAATTTTGCCATATTAACAGGGCATTTGGATGCATAGTAAACCTGTAGTGTGATGCTACAGCATTTCAAGTTAAAACTAAATCAAAAAAGTTCTAGGATCAAAGATATAATGTTTTTAGGAGCACATGTTAGTTCCGACCATGTCAGTGAGATGTAAAGATGAGAGGTTATTACAGTAAGTGAAACTAAGGAACTCAACCTGCACTTTCCTGTCATGAAAAATTCCACATTGCTCTATTTTGTAGAAACTACTAGGATTTGCTTCTAGTTCCATTAGCAGCTTGTACTGAAACTCTCCAGGGTACCTTCTCCATCTTATGGTGACTCTAGTTTGACCTTTATTCCAACAAAGACCTCTAACCACTGCAAAAAAACGTTACCTCTAAAAATATTTTAGTTTACTGTAAATGGTGATGGCACGGTCACACAGAGCTCACTGTGGGGACAATCAGGTTTTTGTTGTTGTTTATATAAGTCTACGTGGTGTTTTTAATACGTTTTAAGACAACTAATGTGCAAATTCATCATTCAACACCATTGCTGAATATTTTTTCCATAAAATTCGATATAAAATTGTGTATATTTGTGGTCCAAGGTGGTGCGAAAGACTGGAGCCGGGGACTAATTTGCAGATTCAATGGTTCGAACTGGGGTGCGTTTCCCAAAAGCATCGTTAGCCAACTACTGTCGTATGTTTTTTATCGTTACAGACAAAATTCAAGGATTTGGTATTTCCCGAAACCATAGTTCAAACGAACATTCGCAAGGGGTGCATTTCCCAAAATCAACTATGGTCGCAAGTTCGGTCGTTACCAATAGAGTTCAATGGTAACAACGACCATAGTTAGCTAACGATGCTTTTAGGAAACGCACCCCAGCATCGCAAACTTGTGTGGTTTGAACGACAGCTCTTCACCTGTGGTTAGAAGCATAGTTCCGTGTTATTATAATATGTAGACTTACGTTGATCATGTTTTTCAACAAAAGAAGCAAAAAAACACATGTAGTGCATTCTATATCCATCATTATTAAAATATACACATTATTTTACGTCTTTAAGTTTGTGAACAGAATTAAAGCGCTGTTTTTGAAAACTGCGCCTGTGCGCAGCCCTACGAGCTTTGAAGGATTAGTTCATTTTCTTGGGAAGAATCCAGAAAATTTACTCACCACCATTATATCCAAAATGTTGATGTCTTTTTTGTGAAGAAATTATGTTTTTTGAGGAAAACATTCAAGAGTTTTTCTCATTTTAATGGACCTAAACACTTAACAGTTTTAATGCAGTTTAAAACTGCAGTTTCAATGGAGCTTCAAAGGACTCTAAACGATCCCAAACAAGGCATAAGGTCTTATCTAGAGAAACGGAAAAAAATATGCACTTTTGAATGACAACTTCTCTTCTTTCTCCGGCTGTGCGACGAGCCAGCGCGACCTCACGTAATTCCCTAATGCCGTGGAAAGGTCACGTGTTACATATAAGAAACGCACATTTGCGGACCATTTTAAACAATAAACTGACACAAAGACATTAATTAGTATCATTCAAAATAAAACAACGTCGAACCGGTCCTATTTCCCCACACTTGTAAACACTGTGGCATAGTTTTGCATACGTCATCCTTGACCTCTTGACGTGATGAAGTATTGTCTGAGGTTGCGCTGGTGCGTCGCAGGACCGGGGGAGGACGAGGGGTTGTGGTTTGAAAGTGCATATTTTTTATTTTTCTTGCCAAAAATGACAATCGTTTCACAGGATGGGACCCATGTGCCTCGTTTGGGATCGTTTGGAGTCCTTTAAAGCCGCAATTTTGAGCTGCACTGGAACTGTTGGGTGTTGGGGTCTATTAAAGTCCATTAAAATGAGACATGGTTGGTGAGTAAATTGTTTGGATTTTTTTTTGAGAAAATGGACTAATCCTTTAAGACCCTGGGAGATGTGACGTAAGAGGGAACTTAGACATGAATAAAATATCTTGATCTTGATATCTTCCGAATGATGCGTGTACGTTACTTACAGCAATAATCTGACGTTAAATCAATTTAAACAGATTAATTAGTACTCCACCTCCCACGTGACATCATCAACAATGTGTCGAACCAACATGGTTCAAAGGACGAATGTGCGAGAAAGTTACTATGTTTTCGGGAAACAGTCGTGACTAGGTAGTTTCTCCAACTATGCATCTTACTATGGTGGTGCAGCAGCGAGTTATGTCGTTGTTCGGGAAACGAACCCCTGTGCGATTGAGTAGAGGCTGGCACTAATTTGCATGTTCATAAATCCGTGTATACTAAATGTAGAAAAACTTCTATATTATGATGCTCAAAGATGCATTTAAATGATAAAATTCTTGACTACAGGGAATCTTTAAGATCACATGACAGGTCAAATACAATTTTTGCTTCGGTAGCTCCCCTCTTATTGGACATTCTTGGCTGCAAAATCAATTAATCATGGGTGACATATACACCAATCAATATAACCATTAATAAACTTTCTATTTTGCCGGATCTGTCCAATACATGTAAGATAAATGACTAGCAAGCCGGTGAAACATAAAATTGCTGGACCGTCCTTCTGACAGCAATTTGACCTCTTTATCCCTACAATGTTTTTCTTTCAATTTATTTCTGCTTTCCAGGTAAAAAAGCGCAAAGCACAGAGAAGCTTTTTCCTCCTGCAGAACCCCCAGTGCCCAGGCTGCCAGGGGCCATCGCAGTGGGTGTGGTTTCTTTGGCCGTAGCTAAAACGGCTGCCCAACTTATAGGAGCGCCCTTATACAGACACATCACATCAATAAGAGTCCAGCAGGTAAACGCATGCATCAGATCAATTTGAACCAGGGACATTGCGCCATACGATCTACTGCCTGCACTGCTGATTTCCACAAGTCTTTTTTTAACTTTAGTGGTCCAACCAGAAATTAGTGGGCGGAGCTAGTGTAAATACTGTTTGCTAACAAGGGACGCTATATTTGTAAATAGACACTGCACACAAACACACACATTGTTCCCACACCTTAGTTAACTTCAAATTCAAGGAACTATCAAGGACTTTCCAGGTCCAATACCCTCAAATTCAAGGATTAAATGTGTGGACACATTTCAAGTGAGAGCAAGGTTACATCGTGTTACCTTTAATGATACATTGTTACAGTTCACTGCGGTGACACTTTGGGGACGCCTCCAGGGGTATGTGTGTCTGAATGTGTATATCAAATTCAATCAATGTTGAGGCTTAACGACAAAGACAGGGTGACGCGGGAGCCAGGAAGTATATCGCTATCTGAAATATTGCCAAAGACGGCGTTACAGGGACGCAGGAAGTATGACACGGGAGACGTAGCGTCTCGTTCCCTTCTCAGGGAACAACAGTTACATAGTAATCCGAGACTTTTTCATGTGTCAAACACAACTATGCAAAAAAGCATTTTTGTATTAATCAACATTCGCATACAGAACATATAAGCGTTTAAAGTGAACATTTTAGCATGTGTGCTTAAAAAGTCTAGAATTTTTATGATATTATCCTACACTACACAGGGAATAATATGGATTTTTTTTCCAGAAAACTTCTTGCATAAAATAGATTCAAGCACTTTCAATGACCTGTACCTATGTGGGTGATTCTCACGAAACCATTGAAACACCACGGCACTAATGATTTTAGCTTTAAAATGTGTAATATAGTAACATTAAAAAGCATCAGAATTAACACAATACTGTGTTCTACCTTGCACAATGTGTGATTTCAACATAAGAATTTATAATTGTAAATTTAATTTATTATTAATATATTTTCTGCTGAAATTCTCATTACCGCAATGTGTCCGGCTGTGTTTGAACATGCTTTATGTTGTAATTTAATCAAATTAACACAAAAATATTAAGAAAAAAATAAATGGATGTTTTGCTAGACTACTTTAGATGACATAAAAAATATTTACTGAATATTTATGTATAATAATAATTAAGAAAATTTAGGAAAATGATGTGTTCATGCCTGATGTTCTCATCCTCCGCAACACTTTTTGAGAACAGTTTAAGCACACATACAGAATTTTAATAAAGTTTGATTTAGAGTGACCAAGCACATGGACCAGTTACTTCAAGATGGCTACCAGGTAAGATCATTTTTTTACAGTTAATTTGAAATATTGTCTTGTCAGAATGCTTACACGACATTTTGATTATCATTACCGCAACAGATGCTTATTAAATGTTAATTTAATTAATAGAAGCATAATACTTTGATTTTAAATGCATGTGCAGAATCTCCAAATTATGTTCTTTCAGGTTTGTCATGTCATTTTGAAAATATGTCAGTGTTGATGTTTTCTGACTGTTGCGGTAATGAGATTTTTTAGGACTATTTTTTTAAATTATGTTACAAAAAGTGTTAAATGATAAGTAAAGGTTTTTAAATTAATGTTCCCATTTACTCCAGACTTTGTTTTTCAATGTCTGGTGGGAAAAAAAGTAAATTTAAGCAATTTTTACATTTTCATGCTTGACATTTTTAAAACCAAGTTTTCGTGAGAATCACCCATGTATGTATATTTTCAAAAACTTCCCAGGGCCTATTTTTTCCCCAGATTCACAAACTTTCAAAGATTTCAAGGACCTGTGGGAACCCTGCACATAAAATTAGTCCCATCAAAACCATCACATACAAATACACAAAAATATGATGTTGTGGGAAAATATAGGGTTGTGTAGAAGTTGCATTGTGGAAGATTGAATACAGATACAAATACTAAAGGTCACTCTGATAATAGGACAATCAAAGACTGGCCATCATGAGGAACAAGGATACTCTCATGTTAACCTTATCTTCTTTCATTCCTCTAAATAACGCTTTTTAGGCTCCAAATAAGATTCACATGCCCACACCAATGATTACAATACTAAGCTGTGGAAAAACCTCTCTGGGTAAACTCAACCTATTGGACGAGGTCATCCTACTACCCACATCATCACAAAGAGTCCGACAAGTATGTATGTTCTCAAGGATCACACACATATACACTGTTAGGGCCATGTTCTAGACTGTGTGCTTGCAAATATTCAATATAGTTCATACGGTTCAAGTGACCACCATAAGGGCAAGAAGACAATTTTTTGAGTAAACTAACCCTTCAAGTGTCTGTGTCTGTGTGTGTTGACCTCGCAGGTCATTGGCATGGGCCTTGAGTTGCAGTCTGAAATGAGGAGAATTGTTAATGGATCTGCATGTAAAGCTGGGGTAAGGATGGTCACATAGGGCTTTGCTCCTCGACAAAAGCACATAATGCTCTATGCTTTGGCTCACACAAAAGCATCAGGCAGCACACAAATTAGGTGTGAATTTTTTTGATGCTTTGATGGGGCAATTATCCGCACATCACCATCTGAATGAAATAAACAGGCCCAAATCACGTGCAGGGCTTGTGAAAGCCGATTGAACCACTTAACAGCATGTCACACAATAAATATATATTTATGTTTGGATGGAAGGCTATTACTGATGTATTGTGCATTGTGGGAACCTTATACACGAACGGTATAGCCTCTTGTGTAGTGGGCAGTGCTCCGACATATGGTGCAGACATAGTTTCGGCTACCCGAGTTCGAATCCCGGCTCGAGGTCCTTTGCCGATTCCGTACCCCTTTCACTATCCTGTCTTACACTCGTACAGAAAAAAGGTACAAAAGTTGTCACTGGGATGGCACCAATATTGATACAGATATGTAACTTTGAGGTACCAGTATATGATATTTCAATACCAAATCTCTCTTTATTCTCACCTTCAGCCTGTGGGTATATCAGAAGCGGGATCATTACAGATCGGGTTTGAACGTCCTGAACAGGCTCTGGATCTGGTCACAGAGGCGTGTACCAACCTAAAGCTGCCTCTTGGTTCGGACCTGCGCTTAGCTGTAAACTGCGCTGCTCACTGTCTCATGGATTATGTAAGCGAGGGGCGTTCCCTAAAAGCAAATCTAAATAAAAAATTTTAGTCATAATAACCATGTGTTTTTACGTCTTCAGTCACGTGGAAAGTACGAAGTGATGTCAGGGTGTCACAAATACCCAGATGAGCTGGTGGACCTGTATGAGGGTCTGATTAATAAATATCCATCCGTCACAGCCCTCATTGATCCTTTCAGAAAAGAGGTTGGATAATTTTAACCCCTTATTTATCTGTGTAAAACCCCAAATAATTTAAATGACAGTGTGTTTTGTGTTTAGGATGTAGAACAGTGGCAAAAGCTGACCTCGTTGATTGGTCAGTCATGCTGCTTGATTGCAGATGCTGCCTCCAATCCCTGTCCTTGCTGGATTGATGCGAAACCCCTCCCACCTGGGGTCACCAGAACTTTTATTAGGCATCACAGTGATATGACAATCTCTGACCTTATACAGGGATTAACAGACAGAAGCGGTAGGTTCCCAACATGAACAAAGACGAATATAGAGGATGATAGAGACATACAAAGATATTATTATTACTGTAATTGTACTATAAATATGTTTATCTCGTCTTGCACCAGTTTTGTTATGTACTGGTAACCCCTCCTTTTATGCATTGGGACACAGAGACGATATTGGCTGCAGACAGTGCTGAGACTGGTGATACATCAGTTGTTGACCTGGTAGGTTATATTTCCTGATTTATTATTTGTGCGTTTCAGTGTTTTATACATGCACATACTATGCATTTAGATCCTGATAACAACCTGCTATAAAAGTATAGTTCATCCAAACCGAAGTAAATTGAGTGTGTTGGTCGACATAAACGAAATGTATGTGGTTCTATTGTAGGCCGTAGGGCTGGGTGTGTCTTTTCTCAAACTGGGCGGGTTGAGAGGTGGAGAACGAATGGACAAATACAATCGTTTGATGGCGATTGAAGAAGAACTGGAGCAGGAGGGGATTTTGGGTACAATTCGCTCTTTCATACATTCACACACAATGGCAACAATGGAAAACTACCATGTACAGCATTTATAGTCAGTAAACTGCTGCTGCTTTTTAAAGTATGGTAGTTTTGTGTCTTGCAGGTGCCAGAGAAAATAAACTGCTTCAGTCGGATCCATCAGAAACACTTACGGCTGTGATTCTGTGAACGGGTCTCATAAATGACATCAGGCTTGCGTAAGCTGATTTTATGACATTGAAATTCACAAAAAAAAAATTATTTACAATGCAAGTCACCCATACACTGAATCAATTAAAACATATAAAAAGCAAAACTGTACTTTGTTTATTATAAATAAAAAATAAAAGCTACACATAATTTTCTTTTTATTTTAACATTGTCCTCCATATAATTATTGTATGTGTGAATAAAATTTCATTTTCAATTTTTTTTAATATTTCAAAATCAACCTGACCAATTTTTTTTTGTGTGTGTGTGTGTGTGACCAGCAGTTCCATGAGATCCTTAACTTTTCTTGTGCCCCACGTTTTCCTACAAGGAAAAATTACAATAATTATTACGCAAAATGGTAATAAATAAATGTTTTCCAAAATTGTGACCCTGTCTGTGAAATACAGGTTTAAATGGTTCACTCCACTTTCTTAAAAATAAATCCAGATAATTTACCCTCATGTCATTCAAGATGGTGATGTCTTTCTTTGTTCAGATTTTCACAAAAAAAAACATTTTATGATTTTTCTCAATTTAATAGATTTTATTGGACTCCAACAGTTGACAGTTTCAATGCAGTTTAAAAATGCATTTTCAATGTAGCTTCAAAGGTCTTTAAACGATCCCAAATGAGGCATAAGGGTCTTATCTAGCAATGAAATTGTCATTGTCAAAAATAAAAAAGATGTACTTTTAAACCACAACTTCTCGTCTTGCACTAGCCATGTGACTCGCCAGTGTGACTAGGGATGCACCGAAATGAAAATTCTTGGCCGAAAACCGAAAAAGAGGAAACCAAGGCCGAAAAACCGAAACCGAAACACCGAAATAAATTATTATGCCAATTATTATTACAAATTTATGGCTATCACTGTGTACTAACTTTACTAGGGGTGTGTGACGGATCACGGTTCAGACAACATTACAGTTTTTGAGGGACTGATCAGATTATTTTTCAGATCAGCAAAAAGTGGGTGGGGAAAATCTAATAACAAATAAAGAAATTGCAAACATGTATAAAAAAAAGAACAAAGTTGCACATTAATAAGGGCTAAAATTAGTATTAGGTACAGAAATTGAATTAAATGAGTCATAACACTGTCTTTATTGTATAAATTAAATATATTATTATTTTTAGAGCTACAGAAGTGATTTTCTCTTTGTCTTGGGTTGTTTGATTAACATTAATAACACAGACTTAAGTAGGTTGATTGAGCTTACTGCCTCTTTAAATAAGCAGAGACTTGTTTCTGACTGTAATCTATATCTACACTTAAGACATAAACAAATGTTTTTATTAGAAAAGAAATACTTTGGAGATAATTTTGTTTATATGTGCCCTGTCAATAACAGAAAGATTTTATGTTCGCTTGTTTGCGTCTCACTCGTGTGTGCACTATTGAGGGGACAGAGACCGAGGGCGAATCCCAAACAGCGCAGCATAAAAACGTTACGTTGTTTTCATTGCTTTATTCGGCACATGTATGTAATGGACTACAGTATGAGACACATTTGCGCGACTCTCTCTAAAGTTTACACATCAAGAGTTCTGATCTTTGAAGGGCATACTCACTGTGATGATCACGTCTGGACCGGACACATTCAACCGCATCTGCCTCTGTGCGTACAGACAACTGCTCACTTAAGCGCCTTTTTGCGGTTAAATACATCCACACCGCATACATGTTGCTTCAGACAAGCACGTGCAGGTCGCGGTTTCTGTTTGCGTCATCACAACATTTCGGCCGTATTGTTTCGGTGATAAATGTCTTTTGGCCGAAAACTGAAAATGCTCTTTTGGGCCATTTTCGGCTGAAAATTTTAGGTGGCCGACTATTCGGTGCATCCCTAAGTGTGACCTTACGTTATAAGCACGTCGAAATGTCACGTTTGACATATGCAAAACTACCATCCCAGTGTTTGCAAGTGTGGAGAAAATGTGCAAGTGTGCATTTCACATTTATGACGTGTGACCTTTCGACATGCTTTAAACAATTACGTGAGGTCGCACTGGCGCATCACACGGTTGGTGCAATCCAGGTAATTTACTAACCACCATGTCATCCAAAATGTTGATGTGTTTCTTTGTTCAGTCGAGAAGAAATTATGTTTTTTGAGGAAAACATTCCAGGATTTTTCTCATTTTAATGGACTTTAATGGACCCCACACTGAAAAAAATGATTCATTGAATTTAATAAATTTTTTTAAGGTAAGTGGTTGCAATCAATTTTTTTAAGCTACATTTAAACAAAAGTTTTATATTTAATTTTACTTTACTAATCTTTTTTGTTTAAATGTAGCTTAAATAAATTGATTGCAACCACTTACCTTAAAAAAATTGATTAAATTCAATGAATCATTTTTTTCAGTGCAACACTTAACAGTTTTAATGCAGTTTGCAGTTTCAAAGGACTCTAAACGATCTCAAACAAGGCATAAGGGTCTTATCTAGCGAAACGCTTGTCATTTTTGGCAATAAAAATAAAAATATGCACTTTTATACCACAACTTTTCTTCTTCCTCCGGTCGTGTGACGCGTAATTGCATGATGACGGCAAAAGGTCACGGATGACGTATGCGAAACTACGCCCTAGTGTTTACAAGTGTGAGAAAGAGGACCGTTCCGACGTTGTTGTATGTCGAATGATACTAATTAATGTCTTTATGTCAGTTTATTGTTCAAAATGGTCCCCAAATGTGCATTTCATATATGTAACACGTGACCTTTTGACGTCATTACGCGAGGACGCGCTGGCGTGTCACACGACCGGAGGAGAAGAGAAGTTGTGGTTTAAAAGTGCATATTTTTTATTTTTCTTGCCAAAAATGACAATCGTTTCGCTAGATAAGACCCTTATGCCTCGTTTGAGATCGTTTAGAGTCCTTTGAAACTGCAATTTTAAACTGCATTAAAACTGTTAAGTGTTGGGGTCCATTAAAGTCTATTAAAATGAGAAGAGTCCAGGAATGTTTTCCTCAAAACATAATTTCTTCACGACTGAACAAAGAGAGACATCAACATTTTGGATGACATAGTGTTGAGTTAATTATCTGGATTTTTTTAAGAAAGTGGAGTAATCCAAAAGTCTCAAAATCTAATTAGATATTACGAGAATCAAAGCTTGTTTTCAATCTTTGACTGGACCTCACTTAATATTGAAGATATCAAGGTTATATTTTCACAGAATGTTTTTTACATTATATAGGATGAGTTTATGTAGAAAACAGTAAATATTAAAATTTACTTCATTTGGGTTTCACAGACTGTGTCACAATTAAAATCACAAAGTATTTTTAAAACTAAAAACAACTCTAAAGCATATAACATGTTGACCCTAAACTACAAAACCAGTCATAAAGGGTCATTAAAAGAGATATTTTTCTCATATAAGAAAAATTTATAATTTTAACCCATAAAATGATTTGTTAACTATTGCTACAAATAAACCCGTGCGACTTAAGTCTGGGATTGTGGTTCAGGGTCACATATACGCAATTAAACACATTCCTTAAACAAAACTATTTTCAGTGGGACCCCCATCTCCCCCACACAGGAAGGTTTTAAAAGAAATCAAAGCTGTTCTTGTATTATAAGAAGACACATAAAACAACACATCGCTTCCTTTTCCACATCCTCTTCTCACCATATACAGACAACAGATACTGACAGACCAATACACACACAGTCACTGAATGGGGCCAATTATCCAGCCTGTTGAAAAGGGCAGCAGTGTCCGCTTCATACAAGTGTTTGTGTGTGTTTATGTGTTTGTGTGAAAGAGTGTGAATGGACTGTTTTGTGTTAACAGAAAGAAAACACAAACCCCACAGCTGTGCTTCGAAACTAAAGACCACCTTCCAAGAATCGGATGAGTTGACCTCTTAATCAACAAAAATGTTGCTTAAACCATATTTGCCTTAATTGATTAAAATCCTGATTTTAGTGACATCAGACCCTTGTAAGGAGAAAAATACATCCTTGCAAAGTGCATCAAACTTACATGATGCACAGCCGACTGCCTTTATTATGTGTACAATGGGTGACATCTGTAAATAAAACAGCTATTTCCACACTGCGGGAGAGTGGGGAGGGGGCTGGGGGTTTACAAGTTACTGTGGCTCCCTACCAGGTAATCATTCTGTTTGAAAAATAAATGAAATGACTAACAAAACAATCAAACCCTAATCTAAGTGTTTTACATACACATACAAACCCCAAAGCAAGGCTCCAAATTGTGATATCTGTCAGTAGAGGATGCTTTGTGATGTTTGAATATGGTTTTAAAATGACTGAAAGAGAATGGTTACAAAACACGCTAAAACAAACAAAAGTCAGAGGCAGCGACAAAGCAACAGCCCAGCGTGACGTTTCGTGATTACAAGCTCGTTGAGTTTGACAGAATGTTTACAGCATGTCGATCAAAGCAGGTGAGAGAAAAGAGATAGAGAGAGGGGGGTGAAACTGAGCAACATATTTACTCATTTACAACAACAAATTCCAAAATGAAGCAATTTCAGCAAATCAAAATACTTTACTAGCAGGAATCGACTATTAATTGTCTTTTGGGGTTATGAAGTTGTGTTTGGAAATAATTTCCTTAATTATTCCAGGTTGTAAAGCTGGTGGGTATAGGGGCTGGGCGGTATATTGAGTTTTGGTATTTTTTTCCTGTGAGATACAGGATGAAACTATATCGTTATGAGACTATATCGTCTATATAGGTATGGTTTGATATGACCCTCCTTCTTTGCGACAGAAGCTCTTCCAGAAATGTACATGGTGGTCAGACGTGAGTTTTCCAACCAGCTTGTATGTTGTGCCGCTATATATTTTTAAACAGGATGGAAAGCCTGTCTTTGACATAAATGAGGACAGTTTACAAAACTTTAGTAGGTGTGAAGAAGAGCTGCCTTACCTGTAGCCTGGTAAGCAGATTGTTTTTGCTTTAAAAAGTGCTAATATGTAATATTGCATTTATTTTGATTTTGTTTTAAATGCTACTCCACGGATTTATTGTGACTTTGTACCTTTGAATATAGTGAGATGAGAACCATTTTTAAGTTGTTTTTTTTCAAAACACTCCCAGTGCTGAAATCTCCTCTTTGTTAAAAATAAAGTTTTATTACTTATTTAATCTTTTTTTTTGCATATGTGCTAATTATTCTTATAAAAACCTTTTTGAGATTACAGTGATCATGCATCATACTTTATCAGCAATTAAAACACTGCTTACTTATTACTCTATTACTGAAATAAGAACATTTAACTCTTTCCCCGCCATTGACGTGACATCTCGTCAATCAAGAGAAAACGCTTCCCCGCCAATGACGAGTATTTCAGTCTTTCCGCAATACCGCTATTATCCACCATCCCTTCCGCAACTTTTTAAACCCGGAAGTATTGCCCTCTGGCAAGCTGCTGCATGTCCGTGTCTGTTTTAAAGATCGCTCTGAATGGGATCTCTATGAGAAGTCCGTCACAAAAATGGAATTATCTCTGCTTTTTGCTCAAAATGTGGTGTTTTTGCAGAAACCTACCCATATTCAAAAGCTGATTACAAAAGAACTCCTCAAGGTAGGATGAAACGTTTTTTTTTGGTTTAAAAGCAGAGGGTCTGTTCTTTCATTTGGTATACTGTATGTTTATATATTTGAAGAAGAACATTTTCTGGAAGGCATTAAACTTGGGTGAAAATCATGAAAAACGCTGGCGCTGGCTGGCAACTTTAAAAAAAAATGCTGGCGGTGAAAGAGTTAAAGAGAACCAAAGCTTTCATTTAATAAATAAAACGCCACAATTTTTTTTTTAACATCAATCTTATACTGGTGGTCTTCTTTGCAAACCCAACTAGTTTTAATGGGGATGAGAGATGAGACTCTCATTGGTTTATTGAAAGCCCAAAACGCACATATTTCTCATTACAAGAATTGGAACAACCCTGCGCCAGCGCATAGATTATTTTCCCGATGTTAACTCTTTCCCTGCCATTGACGAGTTATCTTGCAATTTAGAGAAAACATTTGCATAAAAAAGTGTTCCTGATGAATTTTTATGTTAATCTGCAATACCGTGATTATCCACTACATGGCACAATTACCCAATTTATAAAAAACTAAAGCCAAAACGTTATTTACTGATATCTAACAAAATTCATTCACAAAAATGCAATTATTTCAGCTAAAAAAAGGAAAAATACCCATATTTAAGAGTTTATAAGCAGATAAAAAAATAAACTGTAAAATATTCTGTAGAAATTACAGTATTACTGGCAAATAGCTGCCAGTAATTTACTGTAGATTTTACATTTATGTTATTTACTGGCAACAGTTTGTTCAAAGGTAAATTAACATGAAACATTTTCAGTCTTTGTCATCTACAGTAATTTCCTGGCAACCAGCTGCATAATTACAGCTAACTTTTTAAATCACATATATCCCAGTACTTCGAGTCGATCTTACCAGAATATCAACACATTTCAACTGTATCTGTTCCCCGAACAAGCAAATACAGAGCACCGCTTGCCACATCACGTACAAATTTGACCAACATAAAATTAGAAAACAATACATTACAAGATGAACCTCGAATGTTAAAATTCGGCCTTCTTAACATTAGATCGCTTAGCCTACCAATAAAGAACCTATTGTTAATGAAATAATTAATGACCAAAACTTAGATGCACTCTGTTTAACAGAAACCTGGCTTAAAGCAGACGACTACATTAGTTTAAACGAATCCACCCCACAAGACTATTATTATAAACACGAACCTAGGTTAAAGGGGAGAGGGGGTGGTGTAGCTACAATATACAACAAAATTTTTAAAGTAAACCAAAAATCTGAACTAAAATTTAAATCATTTGAACTAATGTTGTTAAATATGGAAATAACTGATCGTAACCACAAACAGCTCTCTTTTGCCTTAGCTACAATCTATAGACCTCCGGGCCACCATGCAGATTTCCTTAAAGAAATAGCAGATTTTCTGTCTGAGCTTGTAGTCACTGTAGATAAAGCTCTTATCGTTGGTGATTTTAATATTCATGTGGATAACCATAAAGATGCATTAGGACGTGCGTTTATGGATGTTCTAAATTCTCTCAATATTAGACAAAACGTGACAGGGCCAACGCATACTCGTAAGCACACATTAGACTTAATTCTGTCACTCGGGCTTAATATTAATGACATCAAAATATCACCTCAGAGTGATGCAGTTTCTGACCATTACCTTGTGTCATACACTGTACTTCTAGATAGGATCACTCAATCCACAACATGCTACAGATTAGCCAGAACAATAATTTCCACCACTAAAGATAGCTTTATTAGCACTCTTCCAGACCTGTCCCAAATTAAACATGCAGATAACTGTGATGATCTAGATATTGTAATAGAAAACCTAAACAATGTCTGTTCTAACACATTGGATGCCGTTGCTCCCATTCGAAAAAAGAGAATCAAAGAAAAACCGCCAGCTCCATGGAATGATCATCACACCGCAGCTCTTAAAAAGGCAACTAGGAAAATGGAAAGAAATTATAGAAGCACAAAATTAGAAGTATGGCGTGCAGCATGGAAAGATAGTGTTAAACACTACAGACAGGCTATTAAAACCGCCAGATCTACCTATCTTAGCAAGCTTATAAATGAGAATCATAATAACCCTCGTTTCCTCTTTAGCACCGTTGCAAAACTGACTAGAAACAAAGAACAAACAGAAACCAATAGTAAACTCCAACACAATAGTAACGACTTCATGAACTTCTTTTCTAACAAAATTACGGCTATAAGGGAAAACATCGTAGCTACACAGGCAGCCACCACTCTACCCGTTAGTTCACTTAACACTAGACTACCACACGAACATCTTGATTCATTTAAACCTACTACAATAGAAGAGCTCTCTAAACTAGTAACGTCATCCAAATCATCGTCCTGTATATTAGACCCCGTTCCCACAAAACTACTTAAAGAGGTATTTCCTGTAGTGTCAACCCCGGTTCTAAATATCTTTAACTCATCGCTAGAAATAGGATACGTTCCAACATCTTTCAAACTAGCAGTTATTAAACCGCTGATTAAAAAACCACAGCTTGATCAGGGAGAGCTTAATAACTTTAGACCAATCTCAAATCTCCCTTTTCTTTCGAAAATATTAGAAAAGGTAGTGGCAAGCCAGTTACGCACATTTTTGACAAATAATAGTACATATGAAAAGTTCCAATCAGGATTCAGGCCCCACCATAGCACAGAGACAGCGTTGCTTAGAGTTACAAATGACCTCCTATTAACATCCGATCGTGGTGAAATCTCAATTCTTATATTATTAGACCTTAGTGCAGCCTTTGACACAATAGATCATACAATCTTACTCAATAGACTAGAAAACTATGTTGGTATCAGTGGTCAGGCGCTAGCATGGTTTAGGTCGTATCTAACCAATCGCTATCACTTTGTTTATGTAAACGAGGAAGAGTAATATCACTCCCTGGTTAAATACGGTGTACCGCAGGGATCGGTTTTAGGTCCTATCCTGTTCTCGTTATACATGTTACCTCTAGGAGACATTATCAGGAAACATAACATAAGTTTTCACTGCTATGCGGATGATACCCAGCTTTACATCTCCTCACATCCCAGCGAAACACACACGTTTTCTAAGCTAACAGACTGCCTTAGCGATGTTAGTGACTGGATGGCACATAACTTTCTTAAGCTGAACTCCAATAAGACAGAGATACTTATTATTGAACCGAATCGCTACAAACATAATATGTCAGATTACACGTTGCACATAGATGGCTGCACTGTGGTGCCATCTTCCACGGTAAGGAACTTAGGTGTGATGTTCGACAGCAACTTATCCTTCGATAGTCATATCGCCAACGTCTGCCGTACAGCTTTCTTCCACCTTAGAAATATCTCGAAAATACGCCATATACTGTCTACATCTGACGCAGAGAAGCTTATCCATGCTTTTATGACCTCTAGAATAGACTATTGTAACTCGCTACTCGGGGGATGCCATGCAAATCAAGTAAACAAGCTTCAGCTAGTTCAAAACGCTTCCGCAAGGGTACTTACTCGATCTAAAAAGTACGACCACATAAGCCCAATTCTGGCATCTTTACACTGGCTACCAGTTAAATATCGCATACAATTTAAAATATCACTACTCACCTACAAAGCTTTAAATGGCCTAGCACCCTCATATCTTAGAGAATTACTATCAGAATACAATCCATCACGCACACTACGGTCACAAAATTCTGGTCTCTTGATTATCCCTAGACTATCAAAAGTGTCTAAAAGTGGAAGGTCATTTTCCTACTTAGCCCCTAAGCTCTGGAATGATTTACCAACCGATGTCCGAGAATCAGACACAGTCGATAATTTTAAAAATACACTTAAAAATTTTCTCGTAAACAAAGCATTCGCATAAATTTTCTAGGAAAAGTTATTTAATAGAAAAAGTTATTTTTACCGAACAAAGCAATAGCGGTCATAAAACAGACCAACCAAATAAATAAATAAAAACCTTATCTTAACGTATAGTCGGATTGCGATTTTGGAACTTTCGTGTTCTTGTGAATAGTATGCCATACAAACCCGTTTGCCACTGAACCTGCATTAACGACGACAGTGGGGCATCCGGCCTTAGTCAAACGGGTTGGCACGTACGGTTGGGTTGGGCTTTTGGCGCTTTCTTTATATTGCGAATACTATGCCATACAGACCCGTTTGCCACTGAACCTGCATTAACGACGACAGTGGGGCTTCCAGCCTTAGTCAAACGGGTTGGCACGTATGGTCGGGTTGCGATTTTGGCGCTTTTTTGTGTCTTGTGAATAGTATGCCATACAGACCCGTTTGCCACTGAACCTGCATTAACGACGACAGTGGGGCCTCCAGCCTTAGTCAAACGGGTTGGCACGTATGGTCAGGTTGCGATGTTGGCGTTTTCTCGTGATCTTGTAAATAGCATGCAATATAGACCCGTTTGCCACTGAACCTGCATTAACGACGACAGTGGGGTTACAGGCCTTAGTCAAACGGGTCGACAGGTTTCATTTTCTCTTTCTCTTAAAAATCAGAAGGTGACCCTTAGTTACCATATATACCGTCGCAGTGGGCCCCCAATTTGCAAAATCCTCAACTGTGGATAATATAATTATGCCGCAATAGTTAGTCTGTCTGAAACTAAGCTGATTAAACCACATCACTGTGTGACACTTGCATTACATGTGAACGGCCCCTACGCTAATATGATTTTGTTTTTCTCTCCCTGTCCTGTCCTCGACCCTGAGGACAATGGGACAAACAGACCCAGTTCCGGTAGATGTGAAAGTCGACTCACCTCTGATCTACTGGTCGTCCATCACTGTGATGCCCAGCTGATGCCTGACCAACGACCACCGGCAGAACCCGCTTAAACTCCGCTTAATCCCCGCTTAATCTCCTGATCCGTTTATATGTGTTTATATACATATATATCTCCCAAGGGTTTTTCCCTCCTAGGACTTTTTATTTTTTATTTCCTCGGCTAAACAACCCGGGGTTTTTGTTTTTTTTCTCCTAGGGGGTTTTTTACCCCGGGGAGGTAGCCTGCTTGGGCTTAATTTAGCTTCTTCTCCTAGACGTTACATTAGTAATACGCTCGTTCATAATGTCGAGTCATAGCCTCAGCAAATTTGACAGCTTATGCTATTGTGTATTATGTTGTGCTATCTGTCATTTTTCTGTGCTTTTACTGTGCTTTTACTGCTTCTATTAATGTAAAGCTGCTTTGAAACAATTGAGTATTGTGAAAAGCGCTATATAAATAAAATTGAATTGAATTGAATTGAATTGAATAAAGTGTATAGATAGGATGAAACGTTTTTTTTTTCCCGTTTTTGGATATAGTGAGATGAGAACCATTTTTAAGTAATATTTTTTTTAAAGACGGTTCCCATTGCTAAAATCTCCTGTTTGTTACAAATAAGTATTTTTACCTATTTAATCTTATTTTTTTGCATATAATTTAATTATTCTTATAAAAAACGTTTTGAGATTACAGTGATCATGCATCATACTTTATCAGCAATTAAAACACTGCTTACTTATCACTTAGTTACTGAAATAATGACTTCATCAATCTTAAATCAATAAACTGGTGGTCTTCTTTCTCTGCTTACATTTTTCTGCTTACAAACTCCGCCATGTAAATAGGCAATCCGCAAGCCCAATTGGCTTTTAATGGGGATGAGAGATGAGATTCTTATTGGTTAATTGCACGTTACACCCAAAACAGACCAATTTCTCATTACGAGAATAGGAACAAACCTGCGCCAGCATATAGACCATTTTCCTGTTATTAACTCTTTTACCGCCATTGACGAGTTATCTTGTCAATTAAGAGAAAACATTTGCATAAAAAAGTGTTCTTGATGAATTTTTATGTTAATCTGCAATACCGCGATTATCCACTACATGGCGCACTTATACAATTTATGAAAATACAAAAGCCAAAACTCATTTTAAATGGACAATAAGTAGGATTTACCCCCATCTAGTGGTGAAATTGTATTTTGCATTCAAACGAACAGTGCTCTCTAGCGCCTCACCTTTCCAAATGCATGTTGCAACTACGGTAGCCGTTATGTACTCACTGATCTCCTTGTCCGTGTCAGCATGGTTCACGTGTTCTGAACGAAAACGCGTTGTGGAAACGTGTTGCGGTAGGCTAGTGCTTTTTGTCCCTCTCTGCTATTATAGTTTTTCAATATGGCAGAACGACATGGAAGCCTCCTTGGACTTACACGTTCAATGTAAATAAAGAGAAGAAATTTTAAGCTTACAAAGAAAAGTCAGATCACTGGCAGAGGTCATTTGACACCAATGAGGACATATTTATGAATAAAGACATTGATTTTGATTAACTCTTTCGCCGCCAACATTTTTAAAAAAGTTACCAGCCAGTGCCAGCGCATAAAGTCTACAACACCTGTTAGCACTGTGCCTTGAATTTATTAAAATTTACTTGAGTTTGGCAGATTATTTTTGGCAAATTTGATTATTTTAACAGACAATTTTGTTTAACCAAAATTTAGTTTTATTGCTTACCAGACTGAGCAAGCATTAAAAAGATGCACCCAAAACAACATGACAAGATCCCACAAAAAACCTGCAGTAAAATGTACACTCACATTAAAGTGTTTTCAAACACACCCTTGAATAAGCAAGGTGTGTTATTCTCTGTTGCAGGCCAAAATAAGGGTGAAAACAGAGTAGAAGGAGGGGATGAAGGAAAAGAGATTGGGAATAAAGTTTCATCTTGTGTCCGGGAAGACTTAAGCCCATGAAGAGCTCTAAGCCGCAGTGGAAATTGCGCCTAAGTGTGCGAAAGCTGTCTGAAAGTGTCACCGAGCCCTGTGTGGATACACACATCTACTGTTTCACAACACAACACATCACGACAGCTGCAGCTCACCAGAGGAAATGAAATCTGGTTGTGTAACGAGGCTTGACAAACATCACATTCTGTTGTGCCATTCCTGCTAAATAAAACACTTCCTAATAGACTGAATGTGAAAATAAAGATGCCAGTTTAGAGGTCAAATTTATAATGAGAACTGTAAACCCATGAAAACCTTAAACAGAGAGGAAACTCTTTAGATTTTGTCCTGAATCTTTTCCCAGCCTTGCACTGCTGTGAGTTACTATAGGTCTGTACAATACCTTTAGAAAGAATCTTAGCCATCATACTCTTTTATGAGGTTATATCCTTGTCGGTGTAATAAAAAGATACCTTATATCTTTAAATGTTTTATTTGACCTATACAGACTACATATTTTTAAGTATACTTACATATTTTTGACACTTCTGTGGTGAAATATTTGAAGAGAGTTGTGTACCTAATAGCTTTCATGCTTTTGAAAGCATGAAATAAAAAAATTTGCGTACGTTTTCAAATTGCACTTTAGTGCTACTTGATCAAAAATGGAAAGCAAAAACTATTGAATGTGGCACCATTTAAAAATCATCATTTAACAACGTGAACGCTTTAAACGACACATCTCACATAAAAACGAAAATCATAATCCTTGCAAAATTGCTTCTAACATTGACATTTACAAAAAAACGATGGTGTTTTTACATACGTAGGTATGTACTTGAAACCAGAAAGGGATTCATTTTAACTTGATCCAAGGCCTCTTGGCTCTATAAAAACCAATGAACATTTGCATTTAAAATGGTGCAGTCTCCTCTCATAATGTACAGGATCTTCAGGGATCCCAAATGAAAACCACTGATTTCGTGACGGTTGAACAGTAAAGGACTTCAGGTGTTAGAATAGATTTTAGCCGCTTCATTCACCCATTTAAGCGAATCTGTCTTCTATTCAATAACAGTTTTATTGCCATATTGGATTTTGAACGGCTTTGAAAAAGAATCACATGTCATTATTGCACAATCATTAAATTTATATGGTCAATTCATTGTGTGTTTTTTTTAAAAACATACTGAAGAACATGTTTTGTAGCAAAATAATAGTGTTGCATGATTGCTGAACCAAAATCTTTTTCTGTAGTACTTCCACTGAAAATGATTTATGTAAGGAAGACTGAGGCAAAGGAAGAAAGAAAGAAATATAAAAAGAAAGAAAGAAAGAAAGAAAGAAAGAAAGAAAGAAAGAAAGAAAAAAGAAAGAAAGAGAAAGAAAGAAAGAAAGAAAGAAAAGAAAAATTAAAGACAAAGAAAGAAAGAAAGAATAAAGAAAAGACAGAGAAAGAAAGAAGTAAGGAAGGTAAGCTAGAACGACATAAGGAAAGACACAGAAATGAAGAAAGAAAGGAAAGTAAGAAAGAACGACATAAAGTAAGACAAAAAAGGAAGAAAAAAAGAAGAAAGGAAGGAAAGTAAGAACAACATAAAAACAGACATAAAAAAGAAGGCAAGAAACAAAGCAAGAAGTAAAGGAATAACAAAGAAAGAAAAAAGGAAAGACAAAGAAATGAAGAAAGATAGAAATAAACAACAAAAGAAAGAAAAAAGGAAAGACAAAGAAAGGAAGAAATAAAAAATAGAGGAATTACAAAGAAAGAAAGAAGGAAGGAAGGAAGAAGAAAGAAAGAAATAAGGAAGGAAAGCAGGAACGAAATAAAGAAAGACAAAGAAAGAAAGGAAGAAAGAAAGAAAGAAAGAAAAAAGAAAGAAAGAAGGAAGAAAGGGAGGAAGGAAAGAAGACAAGAACACCATAAGGAAAGCCAAAGAAAGAAAGAAAGAAAGAAAGAAAGAAAGAGAAAGAAAGAAAAAAGGAAGGAAAGAAAGAAAGAACGACATAAGGAAAGACAAAGAAAGAAAGGAAGAAAGAAGAACAAAAAATAAAGAAAGAAAGAAAGACAAAGAAAGAAAGAAAGAAAGAAGGAAGGAAGGAAGGAAGGAAGGAAGGAAGGAAGGAAGGAAGGCAAGAACAACACAAGGAAAGCCAAAGGAAAAAAGTAAGCAAAGACAGCAAGAACTACAAAAGGGAAGACAAATAAAAAAAAGGGAAGACAAAGAAAGAAAGAAAGAAAGAAGGAAGAAAGAAGGAAGGAAGGAAGGAAGGAAGGAAGGAAGGAAGGAAGGCAAGAACAACACAAGGAAAGCCAAAGGAAAAAAGTAAGCAAAGACAGCAAGAACTACAAAAGGGAAGACAAATAAAAAAAGGGAAGACAAAGAAAGAAAGAAAGAAAGAAAGATAGAAGGAAGAAAGAAAGAAAGGAAGGAATGAAGGAATGAAAGACAGACAGAAAGAAATAAGGACATAAAGAAAAAGACAAAGACAGATAGAAAGAAAGACAAAGAAAGAAAGAAAAAAGGAAGGAAAGAAAGCAAGAACTACATAAGGAAAGACAAATAAATAAAAGAAAGAAAGACAAAGAAAGAAAGAAGGAAGGAAGAAAGGAAAGTAAGAATGACATAATGAAAAGACAAATAAATAAAGTAAAGAACAAAGAAAGAAGTAAAGAAATACAAAAGAAAAAAGAAACAAAGAAAAAAGAAACAAGGTAAGTAACAAAAAAGGATTAAAAAAGAAAGGAAAGACAAAAAGAAGGAAAGGAGAAAAGAAAGAATGAAGGAAGGAAAGAAAAAAAGGTAAAGCAAGAAAGAAAGAAAGACAAATAAAAAGAAAGAAAGAAGGTAAGGAAAAAAGTAAAGGAATGAAAGAAAGACACCAGGAAGGAAATAAATAAAAAGAAAGAAAGAAAGAAAGAATGTAAGAAAAAAGAAAGAAAAATGGAAAGAATGAACAAAAGAAAGAAAGAATAAAAAGCAAGAAAGAAAGAGAGAAAGAAAGAAAGACAGAAAAGAAAGGAAAGAAAGACAGAAAGAATAAAAAGAGAAAATATCCTGCTTCATGAAACAGTATAAAGATTGGTTATTGGGCAGAAGTCCATCCCAGTGCCTTGTAATTATGGAGTGTGAAGGTTAATGTTGGTTAGAGTAATTTGAAAACCTCAGGTTGGCTGCTGTTCAAGGCTAACCATCAACGCCCCTCTAGAAATGCTTCTCACACAAAGCATGTGTCAATACTCCGGCTGGACTGTCTGCACTCAACTACTTTGGTAAAGACCACAGAATGGAGGGGATTCAGTTTCACTGCCATTAAACTCCCACAGACACTCAAAGCAAAGCATATCCATCAAAATACCCAAACACAACACTACACTACTACTACTACTACTATTACTACTACTGTGTGTTTAGATTCATTCTAATCCAACATAATGCTGTTGATTACATTTTTGTGACACAGGCCAACCCAGAAGAATAAGTCTCAGAGGTTCCTACTAAAAATAAAACGGACACAAATGAGACAACACTTCAAAATAATGGTGATTAAACGGTTCTTCACACCGATGCCATAGCAAATTGTCGATTCCTTAAAAATCCATTCAGTCAACGATTTTTAGAATAACTATTTCTTTTATACCTTTTTATAATCTGAAGAAACCTTTCACTACAAAGCCAAATAAAGACATATTTTATCCTGTTAGTCTTTGGCTACCAGAGCAGATACTCACAGTGTACAGTCAGTGTAAGTTGTGGTTGCTGTGCTGTGTGTCCTGGTTGTTTAAGCTTTGGCCTGGTTCTGTCTGGGTTTCCTTGATTTGGGTCACATCTAAATCACTACTGGGGGTTGCTGAAAGGAAAGGGTTGAAAAGTTAAAGGGACAATTCTGTCATCATTCACTCACCCTCAAGTTGTTCCAAACCTGTATAAATATCTTTGTTCTGTTGAACACAAAGGAAGATACTGTAAAGCAGTGGTTCACAACCTTTTTCACTTCTAGGCCCCCTAGTCGCCCACAACAATATTTGAAGGCCCCCCACTCACTCAATTTTATGAACACAATTAAATAGAACTTGGAATGACTAGACAGATGTATATTTGCCACTAAAACTTGTTTTAGCCTATTTTAATGCTTGTTTTGTCCAATTTTTATCATTTTAAGTCATCTTGAGGCCCCCTTGGAAATCTGCTGAGGCCCCCCTGTGGGCCCCGACCCCCTGGTTGGCAAACACTGCTGTAAAGAATGTTAATAATCTAACAGATCTGGGGCACCATTCACTTCCATAGTATTTTTTTTTACTATAAAAGTCAATGGTGACCCAGATCTGCTTTGTTACAAACATTCTTTAAACTATTTTCCTTGTGTGTCTCTTTAAAGGATTATTTGGCTTAGAGGAATCAGAAAAAAATTTGTTTTACTGACTGTTAGTCTGTGAAGTCTTCAGCGCTTCCCTCCGTCTTAGCAGGGCTTTCTCAAGCTCGGATTTTGGAGGTGACGATGAAAGGGCGGCCCCAGACAAGGGGGAGGGGCCTGGACGTGTAACAGAACTCTAAACAGAAGTCCGAGTCATTTCAAAATACATTGTGGTTATACTGTACGATTAAATGTTTTTGTCATTGTTTTTTATTTATTACAAATATGCATAGTTTTTTAAAGGGAAGGTGATATTTAAATAATTTAACTCTTTCCCCGCCAGAATTTAAAAAAAAAAGTTGCCAGTCAGCGCCAGCATTTTTCATGATTTTCTCAAAAGTTAAATGCCTTGTTAAAAAAAGGTTGAAAGAACAAACAAAAGAACCCTTTGCTTTAAAAAAAAACTCATTTCATCTTACCTTAATTTGTTCTCGTTTTATCACCTTTCAAATATGTGTATGTTTCTTCAAAAACACCCAATTTTGAGCAAAAAACTAAGATAATTAAATTTTTGTAAAGGGCTTTTGATAGAGATCAGATGCAGAGCGATCTTCAAAACTGCCCTAGGGCGATACTTCTGGGTTTATAAGTTGCGGAAGAGCGCCACTTGGTGGATAATAGCGGTGTTGTGGAAAGTCGGAAATACTTGTCATTGGCAGGGAAAGAGTTAATAAATAAATAAATACTGACCAGAATTCCTTTAAGCTCCTGTATAGCAGAACTTGACGGTGTTTGTTCTTTCTGCAAGAAAAACACATAACAGACTTTAATAATATGAAATTCAAGTATTTGCCATCACAAGATGGACTGGTTTAAGTTTGGGTCGTTGTAGTAAAATTGTATCCAGGCTGTGAGTTTGTACACTTTTAGAAAATAATGGTTCCAAGCTGTCACTAGGGCAATTTCACTGGGGTCTTAATATGTACCATTTAGGTACAGATATATACACATTCGGTACCAATATGTAGAGGTGCCAATATGCACTCTATTGCCGCTTTTCATTGCATAGTACTCCACAGGTAAGGTCGGGTCAGCTCACCTTACTTTGGCTTGGTTAGCTTTTCCATTGAGTTTAGTACCACTTGAGAGTGGGAGGGACTATAGGCATGTCGTTATATTTGCACTGCCTACTGCTGTGACATCATACAAAAAGTTGGAATACAGTGTTTTCCATAAATTAATTTGTCACTCTGCCACAAAATCAAAATTGACCACCACAAATAGATGTTTGCACATCGCGTTTATCACTACCTCTGTCTCACTCTGTTCAAACACCCGTGGCGTCGCCAGGGGATGTGCTGCCACAAACTGCAAACAAAACACTGGCATGGTGTTCCTGATTCTCAGCCTGTGGATGTTTTTCACCTCTAAAAGGGAGTTTGGAAACTTACAACAAAGCACAGATGACAACAGGTTTGCTAGAGACAGCGTAAGCACGCAGCTAAAGCTAATCTTGCATTTAGCGAAGACGCTGGTAGTGACAATTCTCTCAGACCAATGGGTGGTACTAAAAAAAAGTTTTGGGTACTATGTACGACACCCAGTGGAAAAGCCCCAAAGGTAAGCTGACCCAAACCGTGAGCTACTATGCAATGGAAAAGCGCCATTTTGGGTGCTTTTCCACTGGGTGCAGTACGTAGTACCCAATGATATTTTTTAGTACCACCTCGGTCGGGGTTCCAAGCGAGCCGAGCTGATACCAAAACGTGTTGTGAAAACACTGTAGATCACTTATTGGTCCGAGAGAATCGTCACTACCAGCGTCATCGCTATAATGATTAGCTTTACCTTCATGCTAGCTTGCGCTGTCTCGATTAAACCTGTTGTCATCTGTGCTTTGCTGTAAGGTTCCAAACTCCCTTTTAGTGATGAGAATATCTACAGGTTGAGAATCAAGAACACCATAACAGTTTTTATTTCAGACATGCAGTTTGTGGTGGCACATTCGCGACGCGCACGTCCGCATATTCGCTTTAATGCAACTTAAATGAGGCTCAGCGGAGCGCGTCAACCGACGCCACGGGTGTTTGTACAGAAACTGTCATGTGAAAAAAAAAACCCAAAAGTAAGCCGACCCGATCCAACCTGTGGGGTAGCCTACTATGCAATGGAGAAGCGCCATGTGGTAACAATATTAACTCTGTATGTATACTTTTTGAACTTTTTTTTACCGCATCAGTGACATCTAGAGACCATTTGACTATTTTTTTCGGAAGATGTACATGTTTGCAGAGTTTCAAGTAAATGTGTACCGGTCCTGGTCTGTTTCTGTTGGCTGTCTGGGAAACAGGTCGGAGTTGGATCCCTCTTTTAATTCGCTGCATCATCTCATCTACGGCCTGCTGTCTTACGTCCTTCTCTGTTAGATGTACACAGAAAAAGATTTTGATTAAAACAGATTTCCATACATTCTGAATGAATATTACTTAAGTAACATATCCATAATGGCAATTTTAATCACACAGGTCTGTTTCTTATTCACAGAGGTCACAATAAATTTCACATTACTTTTCATCAGCAAACACTTTAGATACAGAATTATATCATATATATTCAAGCAAACTAAACAAATAGCTGTGATGGTTACTATTTTAGCTAGAATGTACATCGAAAACATTAAATAAACGTTGATCTGTTGTGTGCATTGTTGTTCAGTGTCCTTGACAAACACTTTAAGCCATTACTTTTATTAACTAAAAAAGTGGATATTATCTGCCTACCAGTCACTGACTGAATGATAAAACCTCAATTAATAAATGTTTTTGCAGTTAATTTCAGACTAACAGTATAGTGGAAAAAAAACTTTAATACATGGAGAACCCATGAAAGAAAACCGCATTGTTCAAAAAAGTATCTAAACCTATCCAGCACTTATATTTATTATGTGAAAGAATTTCAGTCAATCCATTTGAAAGCCCACCGTTTCTTAACATTCAAACCTGGTGCGAAAGAAAATCAAAAAGGTAAAGTGAAAGTTCACCAGACAAGTTCTACAAAACTGAAACTCAATCCATAATTCGAGAATTGTAAAATTGGTATTTGCATAAACTGGTAATGACTTCTCCAAAACTGTACAACAGTGTTTGTCCTTCAGCAAAAGGCTTCCAATCTGTTTCATTTTTCTTTTTGAGATAAACCTGAAAGAAATAGTTCAAGACAAACTTGAACTTGACCCAAGTCTTTATTCCTACCTGTTGCTATGACGAAAAAACGAAACTTTCACACTTACTGTGAAACTGTGTACATTAATTACATTCCGTCTTTCTGAATAAAGTACAGCGTTTTAAACCACACTTAACTCCGATCAAAAAGGTCATCATAAATGTATGAAATCTTTTCGACGTTCACACAATTTGAAATGGGACACAGCGCTATCTTTACTAATGTAATGACACAATAGCAAAACCTTGAAATATCAGCCACCCCTGATTAAATGATCATTTTACGTAATATTTGCATTTATTAATTTCCACTAAGGCTCATGCATCCTCCTTAGAAAAAGCGAAACTTTTAAAATGAGCAGGTTTATGGGAAATGAAGTCTGGATCTTCGCTTTTCACCTGGGGCTTTTTCAGAAGAGTCCTTCTCCACTAATGGGATTTCAGTGTTGACATCTTTCTTCTTACGAAGCATAGACAATAATGAACTGTGATAGACAAAAGACAGAGAGTGAAAACACGTAAAACAGATCTATACAACCCACTGCATTTCTGTCTCTCTGTAAAACAATTCCAAAAACACACATTGACCTTGTTCCTCTTTTTGTGGTGGCTTTCCACAAATAGACCTGGTGGAATAGTATGCATCATTAAACTTCTGATGATACATTTTCCACTAAAGTCAAATTTGTGTTAAGACCCATAAGATGTGTCAGAGCCGATGGTATAGGGGGAAGGGTTCTGACATATACACTCACCTAAAGGATTATTAGGAACACCATACTAATGCTATGTTTGACCCTCTTTCGCCTTCAGAACTGCCTTAATTTTACGTGGCATCGGTTCAACAAGGTGCTGAAAGCATTCTTTAGAAATGTTGGCCCATATTGATAGGATAGCATCTTGCAGTTGATGGAGATTTGTGAGATGCACATCAAGGGCACGAAGCTCCCGTTCCACCACATCCCAAAGATGCTTTATTGGGTTGAGATCTGGTGACTGGTGGGGCCATTTTAGTACAGTGAACTCATTGTCAAGTTCAAGAAACCAATTTAAAATGATTCGAGCTTTGTGACATGGTGCAATATTCTGCTGGAAGTAGCCATCAGAGGAGAGGTACATGGTGGTCATAAAGGGACGGACATGGTCAGAAACAATGCTTAGATGGGCCGTGGCATTTAAATGATGCCCAATTGGCAATAAGGGGCCTAAAGTGTGCCAAAAAAAAAAACATCCCCCACACTATTACAACACCACCAGCAGCCTGCACAGTGGTAACAAGGCATGATGGATCCATGTTCTCATTCTGTTTATGCCAAATTCTGACTCTACCATCTGAATGTCTCAACAGAAATTGAGACTTATCAGACCAGGCAACATTTTTCCAGTCTTCAACTGTCTGATTTTAATGAGCTTGTGCAAATTGTAGCCTCTTTTTCCTATTTGTAGTGCAGATGAGTGGTACCCAGTGGGGTCTTCTGCTGTTGTAGCCCATCCACTTAAGGATGTGCGTGTTGTGGCTTCACAAATGGTTTGCTGCATACCTCGGTTGTAACGAGTGGTTATTTCAGTCAAAGTTTCTCTTCTATCAGCTTGAATCAGTCGGCCCATTCTCCTCTGACCTCTAGCATCAACAAGGCATTTTCACCCAAAGGACTGCTGCATATTGGATGTTTTTTCCTTTTCACACCATTCTTTGTAAACCCTAGAAATGGTTGTGCGTGAAAATCCCAGTAACTGAGCAGATTGTGAAATACTCAGACTGGCCGGTCTGGCACCAACAACCATGCCACGCTCAAAATTGCTTAAAATCAGCTTTCTTTCCCATTCTGACATTCAGTTTTGAGTTCAGGAGGACCACACCCCTAAATGCATTGAAGCAACTGCCATGTGATTGTTTGATTAGATAATTGCATTAATGAGAAATTGAACAGGTGCATTTTCGGCGACCCAAATTCAATTCCCGCCTCGTGGTCCTTTGCCAATCCCATACCCGTCTCTCCACCCTGTACTTTCCTGTCCTCTCCTCACACTATCTATTAAATAAAGTCAAAGGGCCCCAAAAATAAACCATAAGACGTAATGAAAGTTAGAAACTAGAAAACTAATGTTACTCCTATTTGATGCTAGGCAAGGGATTTGTACTGTGTAGCCAATCCGTGAAGATGGATAAAACTATGCATTCTGAACCAATAATAAAACCCTGCACAGTTACCTCTCGTTCAGACCACCAGTGACTTTCTTGCTGTGTGTCGCTCATCTCTTTCATTGAGGTCATTAGGAGGCATCTGGTTGTCATAAGCAAATGAGTAACCGGCCACTCCAGTAACTGGCGAAACATGGATGGCATGAAGCTCCCGAAAGTCTATAATCGTTTGCAAAGTTAAACTTTGTTGCGTCGCAGGACACGCTCCAACGGTCACTTTCACTCGTGTCGCCGGAAGTTGCTAAGCTTCCATTAAAATGAAAGAGGTCATATTGCTTAGCTACTGCTAGTCACTGGCGGTCTGACCGGCCACTGCTATCATGCAGCACATACACACTTGCTCACTCACCTGAGAGGGTTACTTGAGGGAGCGGAAGGTGGTGGAGGTGGAGGAGGTGGTGGTGGAGGAGGTGGAGGGGGTGCTGGGGCAGATGTTGGTGGGTTGGAGACCTGCTGAAGCTTCTTCTTTAGTTCCTCCACTGCAACACACAAAACACTTGGATGGATAACATTGCTGTTAGAGAGGTATGTCTGTAGCATATCTGCGACAATCTTAAACCAGTACACTGATGTTACCCATCTGCTAGAGCATGATGCACGCAAAGCCAAGGTTCTGGGTTCGATCCCAGGGAATTCTCATTAAATGTACCTCTGAATCTGAGGTCCTTGGCTTCGGTTTCAGCTTTAGTGTATTTGTGCTGCCACTCTTTTCTTTCCTCCTCTAGCAGTTCTGTTTGTCTCTCAAATGTCATTAGCTGTTTTTTTAATTCATTGGTTTGTATTTGCTCTTCAAGAGCCTTTATCTAAAACAAACACACACAGAACAACAATCACAAACAAAATCATATAACCAAACACCAAAAGAAGCACACAATGCACATACTACAGCATCCAATACACACAATTTGTTTATGGTTAAAAAACATTATTCATTATTGTAGCTCCAGGATTCACTCTCTTCCTAAAACGCACAGATTTGAAAAGCGCCGTGTCCCTGACTTGCCAGCTAATCTGTACGTTGTGACCGTGGGTTCACACCAGCCGCATTTGAAGTGTCAAATTCGCGGCTAGTTTGCCGCTTGAACATTTTGAGTTTACCGTATTTTCCGGACTATAAGTCGCGTTTTTTTTTCATATTTAGACTGGTGCTGCGTCTTATTCTCAGGAGCGCCTTGTAAGTCTGTATGAATTAATTTAGACATTTATGAGGCAAGAGAGACCGTTACCATCTACAGCCGCGGTGAGAGTCCGCTATATGCTGCTCCAGTATTTATGCAATTCAGTGGATTCAGTGATGTTGAATGACGAGTCCGCAAACTTGATGCTCGGTGGCTTGTTCGGTTAAATTAATCGTCTTCAGCCTTCCAGGTATGTTCTGTATGCTATTGTTTATCGTGTAAATAACTGATCATTTTACGATTACGTACGAACATCTATTCAGCCTGCTGTTCTGTGTGCTATTGTTTAGTTGAATAACTTCCCTCTCCAGATGAAATGTGTTCTTCGGCGCGGATTTTGTGAAATAATTTTATAAATAAATGCCACGTATAGTCCACTGTGACTTATATGTTATTTCCTCTGACTGACGCATTTTTGATTGGTGCGACTTATACTCCGGTGCGACTTAATAGTCCGGAAAATATGGTACTCGCTTTATTTGTGCATGAAAGCCGCACGTGAAATTCTAGTTATCGAGACAATTCACGCGGAAATTCGCGAAATGGGAGTGGCTTTTGCTGCTCCACTCGCTTTCTGTAATCACGTCACTACTAGAACAAGCTAAGCTAAGTGCAGCTGCAGCTAAGTGGCGTCAGTCGCTCTATGTCCATTCACCACAGTACATACTTATAATCCTATATGCATCTTGCACTCATTACATACATACTTACTGTATATTTGTATATCTTATTTGTATATTATGTTAATAGGTTGACATGTGCCTATATGTGTATTGTTGTCTATTTTGTACAGTTTGTGTCTTTTCATTATTGTCATGTATATTGGGTGTTCTACTATCTATTTGTATTATACGTTTAAATGTTAAAGTATAGAGAGTATTTTCAATCTACCGGAAACAAATTCCTTGTATATGTAAGTATACTTGGCCAAATAAAACTGACTCTGAAGCTCCTGATTGGTTAACGCGGCACGTTTTTTCCGCCAAAGTTCAAATTTTTCAACTCGCTTTACTGTGGCAACGCTCAATTCACGCCATTCGTGCAAACTAGACGCAGGAATGAGGCGAATCGCGTCTACCTCTGACGTCAGCCAGAAACGTGACGCTCCTTACTATGTTTGAAAGATTCGGTTGCTAACAGGAGTTAACTTACAGGCTGTGAGTCCAAAGCAGGAGGAATTATGATAATGTTGGTCTTTACTACATCACCAATCCCAGGAAGTAAACTGTTGCCTACAATCCGTGTGTTTGTTGTAGTCCAAGAAAAAAGATTTACATTGGAGACGATGCACTTTTTGCGTATCGTTAACATGTACTAATACACACATACACACCAAAGGAAATGTAAAATCGTGATTCGGACAATAGGTGCTCTTTAATGTACAATATATTAATGATTGTCGAACACAGCACTCCTGTTCCCCTCCTATACAACAATGTAAAAAACTTTACTGTCTTATCTATACTCCACTGAATCTAGCATATTCAATTGGAAACATTTAGGATCTCCTTATTTGTACAACTGATATATAAATAAATAATGCTTTTATTTTTAAAAAAGCATAAGTTTCTGTTAGATGGAGGGTGGTTAGGGTTAGTCTACAGTATTTGCATTTAACCGTATATAACTAGCTCTTTAATGGATTAGCCACCTGCCAAGGTCACCTATACATAGATATTCGGATAGGCTCCATCCATTATGGAGATGAAAATGGACACACTACAGTACGTAGGATTTTTTTTGTGAGGAAACTCCAAATGTCCTTGTAATGGAAATGGTTAAAAATATGTGTGCTTGATAGGTTCATCGCTATTGTTAGGGGCTAGAAAACAGCATTAGTTCAATATAAAAACCTTTCTATAAGAAATTTCTTCTAATGATAAAAGTACCAGCATATGTGTGTGAGAGAGATACTAGATGGTGCCGATGGGCTGCGAGGTTTGATTTGAAAGGTTTATCCGTTATCATATGTTTCTCAGTGCACTGTGGAGGACATAGACGAGATGATGTGTGTGTGTGTGTGTTACCTGTTGTTGATGGTCCAGTCTCTGTGTCTCTAGAGTGTGTGTTAGTGTGTTGATCTCTGCCAGAGCTTTCTGAAGCGCCTCGGCTGGAGACACACTCTGAATCAACATCTGGCTTTGTCTTTTGAGCTTCTTTTGTTCTATTAGCATCTTCATACACCCACAGAAAAAGCACAAGAATGCATAAAACACAGATTTACAAACCACATAATTCACACATTCCTGAAATTTATAAATATTTAAAGTTCCTAAAATGTCACTTTTTGATGAAATTCTTATTAAATGTATTTAACTGCTTTCACCTCATGCGCAAACTTCTCCGCTTCAGAACGAAGGTCTCTCTCAAGCTTTAGATCCTCCTGTAAGGTCTCAAACTCCTCCAGAGCATACTGAGAAACTAAACACACAGTTTTTATAGCATCTAGCAGTTTTATAGCATTGACTTCTATTGTCTTTATAATAAACTAATGAGTTTTTAAGGGCAAGATTTACTAAACAGGGCAAATTAGCATAATAAGCGATTGTTAATATATGGATGTACTCCGATCAATGCCGATATCCACAAAAAATACGTGGCTGATCACTATTCCGATCTTATTCACAGCTATTTCATGTACTACGGCTTTTAATCAGTAAGTCCTTATCGATCTGAAATAACTGTTAGTTTGAGTCATTTATAACATGCATTTGAAAAAAGCAACACTCGTCAAACATAATTATTATACATATTCTTTATTATCATAAAAATACAAGAAAAGGTTTGAAAAACAGCAATATAAATATATCCTTAAGCCATTTCCTGGAGCTGTGTGTCATAGCTGCGTGTGTATGGTTCTTCGTTTGCAGCGCATATTGAGTTTCTGCATTTCACCCTAATTCATTGAGAAGCATAGCAAGCATTATCGGCCGATCGATTGGAGCATCCCTAGAAATAAACGCTGGTTATTTACTAAAAATTTGAAAAATAAATAACACAGGCCCAACAGCTGCAGTCCATAATGACCAGCGCAACTCTACTAAGAGCAGGGCAAATTAGTTCAGGGTGCAAATAAGCAGAGCCAATGAGGTGCGGGTGATCTACTAACGCCTGATGAGCTTGAGTTCAGCACCATGGACATCGCAACGAACAAAGCCATAGTACATCGAAAACAAATGTTAAGGTTTACAAGAAGTTTTGAAATGCATGGTATTGTGTGACTATTAGTGACTCCTTTACAGTATTTTCCGGACTATAAGTCACACTTTTTTCATATTTTAGCCAGTCCTGGAACTTCTAGTCTGGTGCGACTTATATGTCAAAATTATTTTATATGAACCAAGAGAAACCATTACCGTCTACAGCCACGAGAGTCTGCTCTATGCTGCTCCTGTATTTATGTAATTCAATGGATTCAGTGATGTGGAATGACTTCGGGACCTTTTTGACCTTGATTTGGCTTCTCGTGTTAATTTAGCCTATTCAGCCCCTCAGGTATGTTCTGTATGCTATTGTTTATCGTGTAAATAACTGTTTGTGTTACTTTGACATATACAGACAGCAATTCAGGCTGCTGTTCTGTGCTATTGTTTAGTTGAATAACTTGCCTTTCAGATTAAATGTCTGTTCTCCGGCTTGGATTTTGTGAAATCATTTTCTAAATAAACGTGACGTATAGTCCACAGCGACTGATTAGTCCGGAAATTATGGTAATTTCCTACAGCAAATAAAAAATAACATGGATTGGCAAGCAATATTTTTTTTTAAAATATGTTCCTCTGGCATTCCAAATAAATTGTAACGTGTTAAAAAAACCTCTGCCATGTACCACACGCTCTCTGATCTCTGCTATATTTCCTCTGATTGGCAACTGCAGCCATATCAAGTGCAAAATGATTTAAGACATGTTTTTATTCTGCATTAAATAATGCTGCAAATACTATCACACGTGCAAACATTAGTAAATCACATCGCGCAAATTATTTAAATACTCTCCTCCCATAAATTGTCTGTTTGAAAGGGAAACTCCTAGAAATGCATATGCCATAAGGTCAGTCGCAAAAATAACTAGTCCACACCTTTTTAGTGCTAAATATCCAATGATGGTTTGCGCTGGCGGAAGCTGTTAGTAAATCTGGCCGCAAGACTTTATTTAATATGCACTATTATGGGACGGATTAACGCACGGACCTATTGGGCATGTGCACAGGGCACTGGACCAGCAGGGGGACCAGGCAAATTTGTGTGTAAATTTTACTTTAATAAAACACAGCTGAATTAGGTGAAATAAGGTGTTTTAACAAATAACTAATCCTAATGCATTCCATCACTGTTAAGAGCGAGTAAAAAACATGTTGTGCAGTCACGCGAAAAAAAGGTTAGCGTACTGATGTCTCACTCAGTTCATTGTCTTTAATAGCCATTTAATCAGAACTTTTTAAGGAACTGGATTTCGATGACGTTGTGAAAGAGTTTTCCTGAAGGAAATCATGAAAGATCCCATCAGCTAAGGTAAACCAACATTTTATATTAAGCTATTTCTGTCAGCTCTTGGCACCTTTAAACGCGCCGTTATTGCTGTCAGACAAGATTCTGTTAAACTATACCCTAATATGTCATGTTTAAATACTGTTTTACAACCCCAAAGCAACTGAAATAAGTTATGAAATTTAAGCGCAATTGTAAATCCTGTATGATGGTACATGTTCAACATCGTTGTCAAAAAATATGTTGTGGGGGGACATCCATGTGCCCAGGGCACATCAAAATCATAATCTGTCCCTGGTCTATTAGTCTGTTTTCTTGACTGGGGACGCCTGGCTGGTCCCCAAAATGTAGAAAACAATTTAAAAAAGATAATGCTAAAATGACTATGGTACGAGTATTTTTACACAAAGACACAAATTAAGTACATCAACAAACATGCTGTTTTCAAAAAGCTCAAAAACATGCATAAAAATCATTTATTCTGATGTTGTGCTATTCTCATTGTAATTATATGCAATTAGCAAGCAGAAGGTTTGAGAAATCACTCAGCTTTGTACCAGAATCTAGCATTGCTTCTGTTCATTGTGTGTAAAAGCACATACTAAGCTGTTGGTGTCATTATTACATTCACCTACAGAGTGTGTGCACTATTTCACAGTACAGAGGTTAATGTCTATGAATGTGTGGATGAGAAAACAGTAAAAAGAGAAAAGTTCATGTAAGATGATACAGTAGAAAGCCGGAGCACGACTGACCTCTGTTGTATTTTCCCAAGAGTTTCTTTTGTTGGATTGTTTCAGCTATCAAAACAGTATTATCATGTTTCTCTTTCAGGAGCTTAAGGAGAGTAAGAGAAGAGAGAGAGAGAGAGAGAGAGAGAGAGAGAGAGAGAGAGAGAGAGAGAGAGAGAGAGAGAGAGAGACAGGCAGACAAACAGACAGACAGAGATAAAGACAAATATGTAGATAATAAAAGATGTGGTATTCACATTTTTTAAAGAGAGTGTGTGAGTTTTAACATCATTCTCACATACTTCCTGTCTGGTTTGACAGAGCTGTCCTCTTGTTGTCTCCAGATCAAAAGCTATCTGCTTCTTTTCTGCCAAGATCACCTCTAGTTTATCCCTTAGCTCTGCCACAATCACATAAAGAGGTTTTAAGAGCAAACCCACAAAACAGTCAGAAATGTAATTAAAAACAAACTGAATGAGTAAATACTGTCAAACCAACCGCACAGATATCTTTCAACATTAACATCATATTCTCATTATATACTGTATGTTTACAGACAAAATGCTACTAATTGTTTTGCTACATTAGCGTCACCAAACACAATAAAAGCTGTCAGATACCTCTCATTCACATTATTATAGAAATACACAATATTAAAGAGCACCTATTTCATTGCTAACAAACGTTATTTTGTGTATTTGGTATAATACAATGTGTTAGCGTGGTTTAAAAAAACACATTATTTCCACATACCGTACATTTTTGTAGCTCCATATTTCACTTTCTTCTTGAAACGCATGGATTTGAAAAGCTCTGTGTCTCTGATTGGCCATCTGTATGTTGTGATTGGCCTAAATACAGGGTTCCCACACCTTAGTTAACTTCAATATTCAAAGACCTTTCAAGGACTTTCCAGGTCCAATACCCTCAAATTCAAGGACTAAATGTGGGGACACATTTCAAGTGAGAGCAAGGTTACATCTTGTTACCTTTTAAGATCAATTGTTACAGTTCCCTTTCGAGGGAACTCGCGCTGCGTCACTGCAGTGACACTTTGGGGACGCCTCCAGGAGTAAGTGCGCCTGAATGTGTATATCAAATTTAGCCAGTGGTGAGGCTTAATGACAAAAACAGGGTGACGCGAGAACCTGGAAGTATATCGCTATCTGAAATAATGCCAAAGACGGCGTTACAGAGACGCAGAAAGTATGGCAAGGGAGACGCAGCATCTCGTTCCCTTCTAATGGAGCAACAGTTACATAACCAGAGACCTAACATAACCAGTGTTTGTTGTAGTCCAAGAAAAGAGATTTACGTTGGAGACGATAACTCACGTGATCGTTTACTTTGGGGTTTGAACCTTTTGCATATCGTTAACATGTACCAATACACACTTACACCCCAAAGGAAATGTAAAATTGTGAATCGGACAATAGGTGCTCTTTAAAGTTTTCAATGTCTGATAATTAAAATAACTAATTTTAGCCAGCAAAAACTGTGACGTGTTTTGTTTTCAGATGGCAGTCTCTGTATGAGATATATATATATATATATATATTAGGGCCGGGACTCGATTAAAAAAATTAATCTAATTAATTAGAGGCTTTGTAATTAATTAATCTAAATTAATCGCATTTTAATCGCATATAAATATTTGACCTGAGAACATTAAGAAGTAATTTTTTACATGGATTTTAGTATACACTCTTAGAAAGGATGTGTTAATTTTATACACATCATTGTGCTGTAAGCTTTTAACACATTATGTGTAATTTTAACACATTATGAGTCATTTTGTCTTGATTTTGTGTTCAAGTATAACACATGTTGTGTTAAAAGTAACACAAAATGTGTTGTTTCAATAATAACACAGAGATGGGTGGATTCCAGGACGACGCAGTGCGTTGTCCCAGAATCAACACTAATGTGTTGTTTTTAACACATTCGTTCTTAGAGTGTACCATGAATAATGACTGAATACATAAGCTTAAGCAACAAAACATTGTTTATTGAGCCCTATTCGGACGGGATTAGTTTTACAGGGGTAGATGGCGTAATGTAATTTTACCACAGGACGTCGGTAATATTAATGGTCAATTCGGACGGGATTAGAAATCTCTGTAAAACATTCAGAAGTGGGAGGGGTAACTCGTTGGCGCAGCGCGTCACCTCTCGTCTCTTCACGTGCACGTTACCTTGCTTCCAGATATCAGATGTGCAAACAACATGACACAGACAAGGAAAACGCGAAACACTGTGTTTAATTTCAGTTTGGGGAGAACGTCAGTTTCATAAACAGTTCCATGCCTCTGAGAAGTAAATTTGACTTTTTTTTTTAAAGTTTGTGTCGTGTTTTATTCAGAAACTGACTTGTAACTGACTTGTTTCTCCGTCTAGAATGCAAGTAAATGCTTCTTTAAGCGCTTTTATATTTAAAAGAAACACGCAATTTAAAAGGAAATGACGCGATTTACGTGTATATTTACAGCTGGTCTATTCGCACTGGATTTGTATTACCTGAGGTAATTTCTCCGGACCTTTTTACAGAAGGTAAAAGACGCCGTAATCTTTACTGACATTGTCCGTAATGATTACTGACATGGAGCATTCGGACTGGACTAAAATCACTGAGAAGTGAAGTATGTTTTGCATTGAGATGCTCGATGTGCTGCGGTGATATGTGAATTCCTTGTTGCATAGCTTACACACAAACATGCTCTTATCGACGCTTACATCCATTCGTTTTTTATTAAAAAAATTCCCATCCACGGGGCCAACCAAAGCGATCTCATCAGCCTCTTGGTTAATGTTCACTGTGGTTTGTTGTGAAGTCATGAACGCTAGTTGGTGCTCCAGTATAATCGGTCCGCCGAAACTCATGAGAAATGTTCCGCGGTGCAAAAATAAGTGCGATTAAAATGCGTTAAAAATGTTTAACGCGTTATTTTTGTGTAATTAATTAATCTTAATTAACGCGTTAAAGTCCCGGCCCTAATATATATATATATATATATATATATATATATATATATATATATATATATATATAATTAAAGGGATAGTTCTTCATCAATTCCATACACTCATGTTTTTCTAAACCTGTATGGGTTTCTTTTTCTATTCTGGAAGTCAATGGGTACCATCAACTGTGTGCTTACCATCATTTATCAAAATACTATCAAAAGAATAAAGAAACTCCTATAGGTTTAGAACAGAATGAGGGTGAATAAAGACATTTCATGTGTCTGGCCCAGTTTAGCCCAAACACAGCCCCTCCCAAAAACATCCTCAGTTAATTTAGCAGTGCATTGTGGGACAATGCAATGACACACCTGTGATGACAAGCTGACAGTGAGAGGAGTTACAGACATCCTCCTGTGAATCGTCATCTTCCTCATCATCAATACTGATCTCAGCAACGACATCCGCATTAAGATGGGCTAAATAAAGCATACTCTTCCTCTTCAGAGACCGGTTCTGTTTGTTCAACTATGGGGAAGCATTAGGGAGAAAGAGATAGCAGGTAACACTTTAAAATAAAGTTGTATTAGTAAACATTACTAAATGCATTAACCCCTTAAACCCTGCGGACCTGTTGACTTTTTATCAATTTACTCCAAATCATGTGGGTAGATGAATCTTTTAAATTCAGTCATGTCCAATTCTGCAAAAATTATATTTATACTGCAGAGCATGAACAAAAATAAACAATATAGTTTTTCTTGTTAATGTTAGTTAAAGGACAAGTTCGGTATTTTACACTTAAAGCCCTGGTTTCAGATTGTTTATGATGAAATAGAACGGTTTTGACTGAAATTTGGACATATGATGCTGTCCCCAGAATTTTCGGGTGTTTGTTCTATCACCTCCCACCTCTATAATGGCTGTATAGGTGCACTGGAACAATCCTTTCTAAAATGCATTAAACTTTCGTATACAAAGACGTGATACTCACCGAGTGGTCTGGGGTGTTCACTGATATGCTCACGCAAAAATCGCTGCAAAAGATGCTTTCGGGTTTTATCATAGTTTTGTCCAACTCCATTGACTTGTATTAGATGTGCTGTGAGGTACGGTACTATTACTCCGCGCCGGGAACCTTGTTTGTATTCTTGCAATTGGCAAAGGCGGATTATCGCCACCAACTGGGCTGGAGTGTCTATTAAACTCTCAATGGAAGAATATACGTGTGTGAGGTGTTTGGAAAAATAGGTCCACAAGTTTACAACGAATGCTAAAACACCTGTTGGAAAGCATCTTTTGCAGTGATTTTTGTGTGAGCATGTCGGTGAGCGCCCCTGGCCACTCGATGAGTTTCACGTCTTTGTAAACGAAAGTTTAATGCATTTTAGGAAGGATTGTTCCAGTGCACCTATAGACCCATTGTAGAATTGGGAGGTGATACAATAAACACCCGAAAATTCTCGGGACAGCATCATATGTCCAAATTTCAGTCAAAACTGTACTATTTCATCATAAACAATCTGAAAACAGGGCTTTAAGTGTAAAATACCGAACTTGTCCTTTAATGTTAATACAGATATTCATGCTATTGCATTAACTAATGTTAACAGTTTCAATGTTTGATTTGAAAAATGTATGTTGAAATTAATATGAACTAAGATTAATAAATGATGTAGAAGTATTGTTCATTGATAGTTCAATTAACTAGTTGTTAACAAATACAACCTTGTTACTGAAAAACAGAAGAAAGATCCAATGTAAAAACGAGAAAGCGAGTAAATCCATGGAGGGCAATGTCATCAGGAATAATCAACGATAAAAATGGCAACTGTAATACCACGATGAAATGATATAAAACCCAAGCAGGTGATTTTCTGTGTTTGCTTCGAAGTGAAAAGATATGAGAAAATCAAATCAGTACACCAGCAGCATGTAGACGGACCAACCCACTGGAACCCCAGAGGGCGCCTATGCAATTCCCCTCAATCACACGCATCGAAACACACAGCATGAACACTCTCGAAAAGAGCAATAATCAAGGGCAAAATAATAGACATTTCATTACACATATGCAGGAGCAGCACCGGACCCTCCTGTTTTCCTAAATAATTACGGCACGCTTTCAGGGACGGCCATAGACTCCCTACTTTTCCACATGTACATACCTGCATCGGAGAAATGTTACCTTTTGGAACATCTAATTAAAGTAATTTAAGTCTGGTCATTCACACTTTAATTAGGGAGGACACTTAATGGAAACTCAGAGAGCCAATGGGGGTGGAGGCATGCAAATTAGTCCTGGATGACATTCTGGTGAGGGAGAGAAAAGAGCGAGGCAGGGATGAAATGCCCGCTCTTTAACAAGCCCTTTATTAATGACATCCAAGTGAGGACGCACAGCACGTGAATCCATTTCCCGACGCTGTCCTTCCCTCTGAATGCATCTTTTAAAAACGCAATCAACAACATATAATACAGGGATAAACGCACGGACACACGCACATACACACACATAATCATCTGGCTTTGATGAGAGCGGCACTGCGAAATTACACAGTGGCACAAATCAGACTGGCGTCACGATGTGGCCGAGCCCCTCATCTCCTCTGATCACACATCAAAAACAAAATGTCATGTGTTTGGATTGCACTTTGATTTGACTGCCACCACCCGCAAACCCTCATCCATTACTGCTTTTTAATTTAAAACGTTCCGGAGTTTAAGAAATTGATTATGATTTTCTTTTCGCTTTTTTTGCTCTGCCAGCCTTGGGATCTTTTGGCAGGTGAAATTACAGCCGATAAAGACAATATATCAAACAGCTGAAATCAAAGCAGAGACTATTCAAGACAATTTCGTTCCTCATTTTCCAATCATACCAACCAACATTTTTGGGCTAATTTAAATGTAAATTTGGGATGAGCCAATGCTATAATTTTCACAACGTAGCCTTCACCTTTTTAATGTGAAGGTGCTTTGTATCACCCAACATGTGGGTTAAAATGCAAATCAAATATGTTTTGAGAAAAAGTTAAAAGTCATTCAAGGTTGCACACTTGTGTTGACTTCAGCTTGACTGATCACGTGCCTTATCGCTTTTATTCAATACTACATTATAAAAATGGGACATAAACACAAAGATGAGGAAATGCTGGTGAATTGATGGAAGTTGCAAATAAGAAAAAGCTAACTGTCTGCTTTTCTATGACAGGAAACACAGAAAGAACATACAGAGATAATGTATAGATTATGTTGCATTAATAGTTTAATCCTGTTAGTCTAATTCAGGACAAAGGCCAGAAGATATAAACATTATAAAGGGGGGCGCACAACGGACGCGCAGCTCAGCGCCGTGCCGTTCTAAAAAAAAAAACAGTTTCTATGGGTATGCGCACACCGGCGCCGACAGGTGGTCCCTGTCCGCAGCGCCCAGCTTTGACTCAAGAAGTTGCTCAAATCCCTGTCGCGCCACAGAGCGCCACTCCCATAGTTTAACATTAAATAACATCATATTTGTCTCAAATCATTAACGATTAACATTGGCTGCTAACGTATATGTTGCATTTTGAAGTAGACGCTATCTGACTAAGCTTGCGCTATTTTTTTGTGCATGTCCGGTTTACAATACCTCCGAGTTGTCATAGACGCGACTTAACACGGCGCTGCGCGGCACTGAGCTGCGCGTCCGCTGTGACCCCCTTAAGATGATAGCACCTGACTATCGATTTTCATTGGTCAGCCTGATTTCATGAGAATTTGTACATATTTTATGAGTTGGCTAATTTTAATCATGCAAAAACGTTTAATTATCATAAAAAACAAAATGAAACCCCACCCCTAACCCCAACGTCACAGGGGCTAAGGCCAATCGTACAAAAATGTAAGAATGTGGTTGTTTAAATAAATATGAATTAGCAACCTTGTAAAATATGTATGATTTGCCATGACATAGGGTTGGTTAAACCCAAATGAACAAATACTATACTTTAGGATTTACTATAGTAAACTGAAGTGACATTCATATTTATTGTAGTGTTTGAAACTTATGATAGTGAAAATTAATGTATACTATAATACAGTTTATCAATTCACTAATAAAAATACTCCAGTTTACATTAACAGTGTAGTAATTACTAGTAGTGAACTACTATAGTACTATATGAATACTATATGTTTTGTTCCAAAACGTGATAAACGGCATTTAAAAAAAAATGTTACCACCAAAATCAGTATTGTATCTGGTCAGTATTAAAAAGTTAATTCTTTATTTTACGCAAAATCCAATATCCGCTGTGTTATTCTGTCATATTTTCTCCCTGTTCCCCCAAAAACTGGATAAACACTAGTCCTCCTCTGCAGAATGCAATAAATCCCCTCGACAAATCACAGCGCACCATTCCACACACTGTAAACAACAATGGCAGTGATTTGAATACACACAGAATCCTAGTTTAACTCATCTACTTTGTACTTCGTGATCAAGAAACAAACAAAAACAAAATAGTAATTTTGATGGCATGGATAAACTTGTGGTGGTTTTCTATGGCGGGGGAAGAAACAAAAGACATCAAAATTGAATAATTTACGTGAGTGGCCCTCGTGCAAAGGAAAAATGCCAGCTGTTGCTTGTTCTTCCAACAGCATCAAGCTTTTGTCATGCTAACACATTGACCCCAGGGGATCTTATGAAAAACTTTACATTATTTTACTCAAAGTCAATGAAAATCGTGCAGGGCCAAATTTTTTTTACAGCTGATCTCTGTGAAAAAAGTTCAGCAACGACGCCCCAAGGATGACAGCAGCAATGATCGTGTTCTTAATATGACAAAGTAAGTGTTTTGATTAATGCCATTAATGTTTATATTTTTAGTCAGTGTATACCACTAGTAAACTAAATGAATATAACATGGCAGATGTCCCTGGCAACTGATTTGCAATATAGCCGAGCTATTTTCTTGTCTCTCATTTCCTTCTATGGCCTTTCTCACATAAGCATTACACTCATATCAAAAGAGTTTTATTGTACAATACATATAAGACAAAGTGTCCTGCCCTACAATAAATATCCTAAAACAACCAGTGACAAAAACGTCATCTTCAGCCAGTTGTGTGGCCTGATGATAACTTAATGTGAGACAGATGGAAGATGAGCAAACCTGTGGAGACTAAACCCTACTGGACCCTCCTGCTGTTAGTACACAGTTCAGTAGGCACGAGAGGGGCTCGATGTGGGGGTGCGCACAGAGCGACCAGGACAAAGGGCATCTGCGCCGGTGCACTTCATTGCACTGTGACCACCAGCAAACACAGCACAAGATGGGCTATGCATTTAAGGATGTCAGGAAACCACTGATTGGTTAAATCGAGCTTTTATCCAACATATAATACTAAGGCAGACAACGGCACAGCTGTAAGTCTATTTCCTCTGTACAAATGAAACTCTCTGCGGTCTTCTTCAACAGTAGCATCTGTGATGGCTTCACATACTTCAAGGACAAAACGTATACCTTTAGAGAATACAGCAGAACTTTATTAGAAATCTAGGAGGCAATTTTCAAAGGACAGTGACAAAAATAATGTCTACATTGTACCACCAGAGCAAATAGATGAGTAAATGTCAATAAAAAGAGGTTTTCGTTTTCACACTGAAATGTCTTCTTTTAACAAACTACAAAATTCACAACACACGACACCTGCTTCTAAAGCACAGCTTCCTTTTGCGATGTAAAGACAATGTTCTCACCACCTTCTTTTATCTCATTTATCTGCGTCTTTGATTCTTTTCTACACTACTGTTCTCTTATTTCTATCTCTGTGTGTGGTGATCAGCGCTCATCACCGACAGATAGCAGAAGAAAGTTGATTCATCCATCAGAGAGGCAGCAATGAGTCGGTAATCGCTGCCACCAATCTGCTTCACACCTTGGCTTTTAAAGATCCATTTACCTGCTGAGAGCTCAGAGAACATGCCACTTCACTCAAACCCGACTAAGGCTGAACGCCAGATCCGAGTCCAACTAAACTGAGCTTTAGAAATAGAATACTTCTGCAGTGAACGGGTCCAGTAAGGTGGGCAGATGGTAAACATGGCAATGCAGCAATACAAGTGTGAGACTGAGTATTAAGATTGACTTTCGCATGAACCAAATGGAATGAATGTCCATGTGGAAACAATTGTGTGTGGGGCTACTTTGCTCAGCATGGAGGAGGAAATAAATGCAGGGATGATGAATGTTGACCCATTTTCCATATAAACCATTAGCAAAAACATACATATAGGTATTTTTTCTGAGAATAGTAGAGCAGAACTGACTGAAACATAAAAAACTAAGGAAATGATAAGAAAACAGAATATAATCAAATGAAAGAATGTAAGGACACATACTCTTTTCATCGGGGCTGGCTCCGTGTCAGCATCAAAGCTGAGCCGGACCTCAGTAACGGCTCACATTTGACCAAAACAAGAGCTGAATGCATTACGTCACCAGCTTGCAGAATCGTGGAGGGTTATATTATTATACCGCTGTGTGTTTTATGACTTTGCGTTGTTTTTTGAAGTTACATGTTATATTATTACTTCGCCACTTATGCATTATAAGGGCACAAGTACTCTGTTGTGAAATTCTTTGCTTTTTTTCATTCAAAACATAATACATTTGCCCCCAAAAAACTAAGTAATTATTATGAACATTAATAAAAGATCTGTTGATGTTCTATATTCTGTTCTGTACTTTGCTTTAAAAAAAAAATATACATACAAATAAACCATCATAGAATTTTGTTTGGTAACATATTTTTAGACTGTCCTCAAAAAATAAGAGCCTCTTATTAATTTGTGCAAGCAGCTTATAGACCATTTGCGTGTTTGCAAACAGAGATTACGTTTTTTTGAAGTGTGAAGTGTTTTAGCGTTAAACTGTGATTTTTATGGATCCCGTGTTCTGTCAAAGTCTGTTTCCCCTATGTTTCCCTTTAGTGTAATGTTTCTTGTAGTGTTTTTATCGCGTTATGTTTATTTTTTAAATAAATTAAAAGTTTAAATGGCTTGGCTACTGATAAATGTGCATGTATGTAATGTATATGTATTGTTCTTTATTGGTAAATCAATTATTTTTACAGTATGAATCGCTAAAGTACATATAAAAGCAATACTATCGTGTATTCTATATAAAACCATTTATTAAATATTTAATTATTTTCCTGTTTTCTATTATTTCTTCCTTATATTTATTTATAGCCGTAATTCTCAAAGTGTGGTCCAAACCCCCCCAGTGGTCCGCCAAAAGATGACCTAGGCAAGTGCTTATACAATCGTCACTTATTTAAATGGCTTTTTAATGCACTTGCGAAACTGGGATATATCAGTTCTTGCCTTTCTGTTTTAATAACGTAAAAATGGATCGGTTTGCTAAACCAAAGAGGAGTCAAAATAAAAGATCAAGCGTCAACTGAAAGCAGCTAAAATTCACAGATCTATTAGTGTTGTTATGTACTAGTTTTGGTTTCATGTGTAAAATCCCTGTAATTTCTGTGATTTTGGACATTAAGGGGAACATTTTTTTCAGTATTTTATTGTTACCATAGTTACAACCATAGACTTCATATACCCACCACCTCAGTTTTAATCTAATGGCTGTTTGGAATGACATTAAGTGGGACCTAGGCTGTTATAGTATGTTTAATTGCATTTTTTTCACATGTGCAGTTTGTTGTTCATATTAAGCTGCAACTCATTTCACCTTTACTTTTTCAAATGAAATAAAATTCATATAATAATTTCTGAACATAGCATTGCATTTGTTTTTAAAAAATTGTTTTTGACTTGAAACAGTTGCATATTAAACTTAAACTTAACTTATCCTTCCTATTTTGTTGTTTTTTGGGGGAGTGTTAGAGTGGGATTCTGTTAGGTGGTCCTCAGAAAAAAATTGGAAGATAAAGTGGTCCTTGGGCTGAAAAAGTTTGAGAAACACTGATTTATAGCCTAGGTGTTTGTTTGAAAACTTTTATAATATAATATATTATGTTTAAATACAAATTAATATGCCATTAACCATTCAAATCTTTAAAGGGAAATAAATAAAATATGCTCATTTTCCAGCTCCCCTAGAGTTAAACATTTGATTTTTACCGTTTTGGAATCCATTCAGCTGATCTCCGGCTCTGGCTTTACCACTTTTAGCATATCTTAGCATAATCCATAGAACCTGATTAGACCATTAGCATCATGCTCAAAAATGACCAAAGAGTTTCAATATTTTTTTCCTATTTAAAACTTGACTCTTCTGTAGTTTCATCTTGTACTAAGACCAACAGAAAATTAAAAGTTGTGATTTTCTAGGCAGATATGGCTAGGAACTAAACTCTCATTCTGGTGTAATAATCAAGGTCTTTGCTGCCATAACATGGCTGCAGGAGGCGCAATGATATTACGCAGTGCCCGAAAATAGTCCCCTGCTATTGAAAGTTACCAAGGGGACTATTTTCAGGCACTGCATACTATCATTGTGCCTCCTGTGACTAGGGATGGGACAATAACTGGTTTCACGATTAACCACAATAAAATGTCTGATAAATGTATCGTTTAAAATTTTATTATCATTACAACCATGTTTGATTACCGTGATTATGAAAACTTGCGATAAATTCTGTCCAGACAGAATCAGTTTGACACAGGCGCGCACATGCAACATCGTTTTTTGCACAAGGCGGCATTTAAGGGATATAATGTATTGTATTCATTCACGGTAAACGTATTAGACTGATTTATTTATTTTTTTTACCACAGAAATAATTTCAGGGACATAAAATATTAAATTGTGATTTTCAAAAATAAAACTTGTTCAAATGTTTTCAGTGTGTTTGTATCAGTTCTTTTTGAACATTTCCATTTCATTTTAACAAAACCATGATAATACTGATAACCGTGTTAACTTTGGTCACTATAATCATAATATGAAATTTTCATACTGTCCCATTACTACCTGTGACATAAAAATAAGCAATAATGCGTCTAAAACTCTTTTATATGAGTAGTTATTTGTATAAACTTTGACGCTTCTAAAAATGGCACCCTTCAAACTGCAGACTGTAGTGGAAGCTCCGCCCACTGATGTCACAGGTTCTCTGGTTTGAGTCCAGCAAGATTTTAGGGCTGATTCAGAACCAGGATAAGGGCACGGGGCCAGGGCTTTTTTGTGTGGGAGTGCTCAGCACGGTTGAAAATTGAGTTTCAGCACTGGAGTCAGCCCCGGTGGAAAAGAGGTAACAGAGAATTAAATGAAACAGAAGAGAACAAAACTGAAAAAGCTAAATCAAATAAAACACAGCACAACAAAACAGAAGAGAATCAACTGAAACTAAACTAAGCAAAAGAATCAGATGAAACAGAACCCAACAGAATCAAGTAAAATATAACAGATGAGAATCAACGAAAACTGATCCAAAAGAATCAAATGTAAAATTCAACAGTAGTGAATCAATTGAAACTGAATAAAGCAATAAAAGGAAACAAAACAGATAATCCTAACCTAGTTGTGGTTACTTACCTTGGAGGCCAAAGCTTCTACGCTCTCTCTGCAGGTCTTCTCAATCTCGAGGCTCTCCTGAATGTTGTTCACCTCCTCAATCACTTTGTGAGACACTGATGACAAACATAGCATAATTTGATGTTTGATGCATGCAAACACCACAGTTGTCACAACAGAAAACCACACAACAGGTCATCCACACACTGGAGTTCTGTAGTCAGCACATTAAAACCTATCATGATGTTGACAGACAAGGTCACAACATCATACAATTACTCTATCCAGAGAACTGAATCTTACAACAGCTCTTTAGTGGCTCTTACACTCAATGGGCTCCATTTGAACTAAATGACTGGGAACATGAAACAGCTGTAGTTATATGAGGTGGTCATAACACTTACTGAGGTGTTTGGGTAGTTGATATGACATGTCTTAATAGTGTCACATCTAGTACTTTATCTAAAACTGCTTAAAGAGCTATTTTTGCGTTTCATAACCTCATTTTAATAGATTAAAATGGACAAAATAAAGAATAACAATAAACAGCATTAACAATAAGATTTTAAATAAAGCTATCAGATGTTTGAACCAAATTACGAATATACATTTCATAAAGCTAAAATGCCAGTTTTATTTGTCAAGATGTTTGCCTCTCTGAATCTCTTATGTTCAGACAAAGTTCAAACTGTTTGTTTGTATTATCCTCTGTCTGCCTGGTCAACGCTGCCAATTGTTGCCAAGTCCACAGTTTTCCAGCAGAAATAGGCTACTTTTGAATTGTATTTGCTGCAATTGCGTGGGTTGTTTTTTGTTCGCGGGTTGAAGTGATCTGCTGTCTATCTTCAGACATGATCTTATTTACGAACTCAGTCTGTTATGCAGACCTGGCAACCCTGATGGTGCCCTTCATACTGAACCCTTAAGCCCGATTTATAGTCGTGCGTAAGCTCTATGCCGTAGCTACGCCGTAGGTTATCCGTAGCATGTGCGTAGCTCTGCGTTGCCTGACGTGCAACTCACAAAATTTTTTACAGCGCGTCAGATCTACGCGGACTGTGCTGTGATTGGTCCACCAGAACCCCTCCCGTCAGGTAAAAAAACCGTTGCGGACGACGACGCAAAAGTATAAATGATAACCGACGCAGAACCTTCGCCGTCGTGGCTACACCGTAGGACCTACGCACAACTACAACGACAACTACAATTATGCCACCAAATGCAAAGCTTCGCATTGCTCACTCTAGATTTTTCGCGGGATTTAATTTGTGTCATGCTAATTTTCAGCTTGATTGAATATTTTCAACTTGCGCAAAGACACTTTTGAGGTGCATAGCACATGTTTTTGCAGCAATCACAATTGGCGTCTTTCGCAGCTCCCCTCGCGACTTAGTGTCTATTCGTGTCTTTGCATAGAATTTGTATGTTATCTACTCGCGCAAATTGTTGAATTCGCGTTTGGTGTGTATGCCCCGTAAGGCTTGTCCCAACAAGCTTACTGTTTGAGTTAAAGGTATAGCGGAAGATTTTCCAGAATTTTTGAAAATAACCGCCCCTCCACTTTTTAAAAAAAATTCACATGCGGGAGCACCTATTAAACGTGTGCACGAGAGAGAGCGTGCACGAGCCTAGTTCTTCTGTTCGCCCTGTTTACAAGTTGCTGCCGGCATGGCTCATACATTGAGATGTTTACCATGTTTGTGCGGTTTGAGACTTGTGCCAGGGCTACCATCGCTAATCATAGCTTACATCAACTTTTACTAGCAGTGACTCCAAATAGCATGACAAACTTTAGCTGTCGAGTAGAAACTTTGCGACTAAGGCATCAGTGGGAAGCCCAACTTGTGCTTGTAGTGCATGCCAGCGTGTGAAATATTCTCCCAAAAACACTCTGGTCTTGTTTCTTTCTTCAGAGGCATTTCTCTTCTTGTCATACAATTCGTAGACACTTTTTCTCTTGCGACCCTCAGACATTTTGAAAAAAACATGGTGAGAACACGAGCTTCAATGAATGGCTAAAACCATAGCCCACCACACATATGGCGCTTTTCCATTGCATAGTACCCCACGGTTTGGTTTGGTTTAGTTTGGGTCGGGTCAGCTTACTTTTGGGAGCTTTTCCATTGGGTGCAGTTAGTAGTACCCGATACTTTTTCGTATCACCTCGGTTGGGGTTCCAAGCGATCCGAGCTGATACCAGCGTCATCGCTATAATGTAAAGATTAGCTTTACCTTAGTGCTAGCTTGCGCTGTCTTGAGCAAACATGTTGTCTTCTGTGCTCTTCTATAAATTCTCAAACTCAACCTTGTAGGGATGAATAACATCCACAGGTTAAGAACCAGAAACACCATACCAGTTTTTTTCCAGACTTGCAATTTGTAGCGGCACATTTACAACGCACGTGGGCATTATATGTGTATATGCAACTTAAATGAGGCTCAGCGTAGCGCGTCGACTGACGACGCCACCGGTGTTTGTACAGAAACTGTCATGTAATACTAGCCTGCCTCCGCCCTCCTACGTTCTTCCGCTTAATTTTCATTTCGCTTCAGAATAACGTCTGGGACTGCTGTGTAGAGTTTCGTTTTCTCCGGCAAAAATCTTGAGATCGTGCGCCAGACGTCACGACCAAACGTTAGCGATTGGTTATGGCAGATTCAGAGTGACTCTGGGCAGATTCAATAGTTTTAAACTTCAACAGAGGACCCTCCTTAACGGAATTAACGCTTTGCAATGGAGCGTGGCCAGACTCTCTGTACAAATGAAATGAATGAGAGTCTGGTTGGACCAGGCTAATATAATACATAGATAGTGATAAACACGATGTGCAAACATCTTTGTGGTGTTCAATTTTGATTTTGTGGCGGACTGAGATAAATTAATGTATGGGGATGTTTAGCATTCCAACAAGGCTCTCACTTGTTTGATACAGATATAACGACACGCCTATAATCCCTCCCACTGAAAAGTGTTACAAAACTCAATGGAAAAGCTAACCAAGCCAAAGTGAGGTGACCGAAACCAAGCCGTGGGGTACTATGCAATGGAAAAAAGCCAATATACCTCTGAAAGTGTGCATGTGCAGAAAGTGAACCTAGGGACGAGCACATACCAGAATGATTGACAACTGGGATGGCCAATAGTCTTGATTATCCACCCTAAAAAAGAAAATCTTCTGCTATATCTTTAATTTGCTTTTTTGTGTTCACTTTCAAATGAAAGAACCTCCTTAGAGCCTCTCTAATGACTTTCAAAACATCAAAATTACTCACAAAACAGAATGCAAATAAGAAAAAAATACACGTCTATTTGTTGACCGACAACACGTACAGGCTTCTGGCATTCAGAGCGAGGCCGGACTGATGAGATGCAATCTTTAAAAGCGGAGGAGGGCGATACAGGCATACACTCTCAATGCCTGGAGCTCTTACCTTATTTGTGTCCGTAATCACAAGCGACTGGCCGCCGACCAGCTCGCAGCCTCTTAACTAATTACACATTGTGGTTGAGAGGCAAAAACAGGAATTAGCGGCATCGCGGCCAGCCGCAGCCTCCCAATGACACCTAATTAAAACTTGATGAACGCCGGTGTCTGCGATATCCAAGTTCCTGTCATAAGCCCTTCCATGTCACTCATTAAACAGTACTTACTACCCAATCCACGCCATCTTTCGACTCTCTGTCGCTGGTACTACTAGCACTAAGTGACAGGTTAATTGTAATAGCTGCTACCCATAAACTGGGCTAAGTGTGAGGCGTTTGTGGAGCAGTAGGGAAAGGGGGGGAGATTTCAAATGTCACGCTTGGCAGCTTTAATTGTAAGTTTTGGCCTCCCCATCAACGTTACATCTTCAAATCTCTTTCTTCTTCCACTGTTCACGCTTTTTCTCGGCTCCTTGTGTGTGTGTTCTCTCCGAGACAGACAGTGATTACGCGTGCGAGGACGTGGAGTATAATGCTATCAGGCTGGCGTGTTGGAGAAGTGAATTAGAGCCTGCGATGCTGTTTCTACAGCGCCGAGCTTGATGAGGGGGCAGATGCCTTTGTGGTCTTATCATTAGAACACAATGGTCATGTTGTCATCAACCTTGCCATCTTCAATTGAAAAGACATGATTGTGTGTTGGGGGCTTTTTCTCTCTCTCTCTTACACACACACTCTCTCTCTCTCACCCTACCTCCCCTATCCCCCAACCTTCTCCTCAGTCGCTTTGCGCTGAATAGAAGCAATTTTCCAAGAGCTATGAAATCACGTAATAGCTCCTAATATGCAGCTGCTCTGCTAGAAGCTGCAGCCACTATTTAAGTGGAACTCATACACAATACGTGTTTATGGCTGAGGAAACATGAGCAAAGGCCAAGATTATTCACAAAAACACACGCTCCTCTCTATCAAATAATGACCTATTTCATGCATTAAAATGAGAATGTAATGGATTTTTTTCCGCCGACACCGGCAGCCGTCCGTTGTCCTTTTTAAAATTTTGGCAATTTAATTCACGCGTTTGAATTCCGTGTTTCGCTGGAAGAGAAAGAGAGTGACAATTGTATAGATGCGCAAGAGAGGTGAAGTGCTGTGATTTGGTGGGCTGTGCCCGTTCGGGAGGGACCACATAAAGATTTGTTTGAGACTGAAACCTGTCGCTTCACTTCTTTTCACCCCCGACCCCCCCCCCCCCTCCTCTCAGGTGTGTGTGCGCGTTTGAAATAAACCTGAGACCCCAAACTTCAGTCTTTAACAGTGAGACCTGTTGATTGCTCCACTCACGTCTGAAGTGCCATCAGGGAATACATGACATGTGAATTTGGTATCTGCTGCATTCATCAAAACATCACTGTCCTACCTAGCATTATGTACAAGATTGGGCAGAATGAATTTAAAGACCCAAAACACAGTTTGGGTTCAAAAGTGATATCGATTTTGACAGCAGTTACATTTGTTTTGATTTAGAGCAATCGGAATGACAAGACATAAGATCGAAAATTCAAAAAAGAGATTGGAAAATTATTCAAATATGTTCTATGAAAATAAACAAAAAACTTTACTAAAGTAATCTTTTGTTTTTCCTTTAGAGTTTCAGACTATTTAACATTTTAAAATGTGCTTGGATATCCAACAAACCAGAGTCGACAGTCAAAAGTCATAGATTTTATGAACTAGGGATGTTAAAGGAACAGTATGTAAGAAATGTATATGAATTAATCATAAAATGGCCCTGATATGTCACTAGACATTAAGAAATAATTTTCATTTCAAATACTTATATCACTGACAACAGTGGTATGGCCAGGATATTGTCATTTAAAAAGTGGAGTTGCAGCCCTCAACTGATGTTTATGTTGTCATGTTGTGTATTGGCCACCAGCTGTGTGATTGCAGTACCAGTTTGAGCCACAAGTTTTGTTATTGCAATACCAGTTTTGGCCACAATCCTACATACTGTTCCTTTAACAATTAATCAATCTTCGATTAATTGATGATAAAAATTAAATCAATAAAACTTAACGATTGTCGAAAAGCAAGCACGTGTGTGCGCCACCTGCGCAAAGCACATATAGCCTGTGAAAAAAATTAAACCAGTTAAACTAGCCATGATCACAATGATGCTCGATGCCAAACACACACCTGGGCTTTTTAACATCATGCGATACGAGACTGGCTGCTAACCCAACGAAATGGCATCCACAGTAGATCTGACAGGGTCCGATACAAAAAATGCAAATACTTTTAGGATACTGAAAGCAAAGACCCTCTTCAGGGAAGCCTGCAAGATTAGCATAGTAACGTTGCAATAGACAGTTTCATCGGACATACGTGATACACGTCTGGATCCGAACCTTACTTTCGGTTTCGTTTTTTTAATGGTCTGACTAGTTGCTAAACTGATCTCTTGAACAAATGCGTCGTCGAAAATAACAAATGTTTTGGTTTCCTAGGTAATCTATGTGTTGTTGTTTTTTGCTTGTTATATAAATAAACTACGTTTAAAGAACTTTGTTGTTATTTATTCTTAGCGGAGTTTAGCGGAAGTTACGTGCGACCGCGACAGCCGCTTGTTTATCATTATATTTCATTACGAGATTAAATTGATGATTTTTATCAAAACACTAACTACATTGACTCATTTTACAATCCCACTAAGCATGTTCTATTTCATAGCTCCAGACCGCCAGAGGCATAAACAGAGTGGAAATATCATGCGCTCGCGCATTGGTTACGAGAACTTATTGATTGGTTGTCATCCTATGACCTCATGACCCATATAAAAACCTATCACAACGTCATGAACTTTCTCTTTGTCATTCTCGCTTGGTGAGAACTTCGTTCTGTGTGCAGCTTATTGGGCTGGCGATTCGCTCCCCACTTAGCTGTTAGCAACTGGATTGGTTTTGAGTTGGATTCTTTGGATTTGGATTATTGCATTACTCTATTGTTGGATCGCTAACGGAGTCGCGTCTTCCAGCGAGTACCCCTTGGTTTTACAAGGTTCTCTCGCGCGGGCCACACGACAGGATATTTGACACCGGACAGGTAAACCGTGTCGATCTTCTTGCGGCTGCATTGACGGCGACTACCTATTGGTTTACCAGGGTTCCCTCGCCTAACATCTTAACCTCTCGCATCGAGTACCTGCGGTTTCCCCGGGTTCCCTCGTGCGACGTTACTACGCCCGCTTGATAGCTTTGCTCGACGCACCTGTATCACGCGTTCGGCGGATCGCTTTGTGGAACGGTTGCCATGGAGCATGCGTCTTGCTCGCAGTGCCTCACCGCGATGGACATGCTGGACGGACATGACCGCTGCCCATCGTGCCTGGGTAAAGAACATCTGCAGGACGCGTTGTCTAACCCCTGCCCGGAATGCAGTATTATGCCTGTCGAGCTGCGCCAACAACGTCTGTTCAACGTTTGTTCGCCTACATCGGGAAATCGGGTCACGTGTGCTCCGACGGACCAAAGTAAACGTAAACGCAAGCACCACGATGACGGCGGCGGACAACCGAAACTAAAAAAAAGTCGTCATCTACGCTGGCGAAACGCATGGACGAGCTGACTGCTACGGTGCAACAGATACAATCATTGTTGGCCGGATCAGCTGCTTCAGCGGTTAACGAATGCCACACGGAGGTGAGGGAATGTACCGCTCAAGCCGACGCTACTGATCGCTCACATTTTCTGTCAACGGATGTTGATGGGTGCGACGCCGTATCTGTGGCAGCAACGAATTCGCTCTTCAGTGAGTCTTTTAGTCAGCCTATGTCCGACGCTATGTTGCCACCTGCCCAGTCTTCTCCGCTCCCCTCGGCCAGTGGCAGCGAACCGGGGACGCGAAGTGAGGCGTCCTCCGCAGCACTCTCTTTACGTGACACCTTAAAGAGTGCGTTGGCGAAACTGGAGCTGGATGTCCCAGCGGCGTCTGCAGGTCCAACCAACATGTTGTGCCGCCCGGTACCCGGGGTAAAGGATGCACGTCTGCCACACTGCAAAGATTTTACGGAGGTAGTATCAGCTGCTTTTCAATCAGCGTTGTCGTTTCGACCTGACCGTGTTACCCGCATGCTGGCAGACATGTCCGCACCTGACACAGTAGGCCTCGGTTCGATGCCGTCTTTGGAGCCCTGTGTGGCTTCTCTCATCGTCTCGCCAGATGAAGCCCTGCGACAGGATGTACGCTGTCCTAACAAAGAGTGCAGACGTACGGACGACGTACTGGTCAAAACATATAACACAGTGGCCAGACTGGGGCGTATTGGCAACTCAATGGGGCATTTGCTTTTGGCGTTACACTCGTCCCTGGATTTCGCTAACCATGATGACACAGTGGCTAGCTTAATGGACGCCTCTCTCCAGGCTCTTGGCGCTATAGCCGGTGACTGCGGGAGAGCCCTGGGCCTCCTTGCATACATGCGACGCCAAGTTTGGTTAGCCCAATCTCCCTTACCAGAGGTCTGTCGTAATAATCTACGGCAGCTACCCTTGACACCGGGTCATTTGTTCGGACCGGCTGCTCAGGAAGCTCTAGAACGACGGGTGCGTGTGTCGGAGTCCCGTTCGCATCATGTGGAACGACGCACACAATTTAAGGATCCGCAACCGGCCATACGTCCGCCTCGTCTGGCCCCCACTTCGCAACGTGGACCTGTTGGGTCTTCCAACCGCTTCTCTCGTGGTCGACACAATCGCCCTGCCCCTCCGCTACACCGTAGCACTGCGGGTACACACTCACACCCTATGCCGATGAGGCAACCACCATATCAGCGCCCCCCCAAGCCTTCAGAATTTCCGGCTAGGCGCCGCTGACGGACTCGGGTCGACGGCGACGGGTTTTTCCGCATCTCAAATGTGGTGCTGGAGAGACATAACATCCAACGCCTGGCTTCTCGAGACTCTCGAGAAGGGTTACAGACTACAGTTTCGCCGTCGGCCTCCCTCTTACACCCGAGTTTGTCACACGTCGGTTTCAGACGAACGACAACGCCTCACCCTTATCGCGGAGGTTCAAAGTTTAATGCAGAGGAATGCCATAGAGGAGGTAAACCCTCTGCTGTGTCCGGGAGGTTTCTATTCCCGCTACTTTCTAGTTCCAAAAAAGGATGGAGGGTTCAGACCCATCCTGGATTTAAGGCGCCTAAACAGGTTTTTAAAACGCCTACCGTTCCGCATGTTGCGCACGGCCGATGTAATTCGAGCCGTTGTTCCAGGTGTGTGGTTCGTTCCCGTGGACCTGAAAGATGCCTATTTTCATGTGCCCATTGCAGTGGAGCACAGACAGTTCCTAAGGTTCAGCTTTCTACACAAGACCTACCAGTTCAAGGTCCTTCCATTCGGGCTCTCTCTGGCCCCCCGTGTTTTCACAAAATGTGTGCAGATTGCCTTAGAGCCCCTGCAACAGAACGGTGTGTTTGTACTTCCTCACTTGGACGACTGGCTATTGTGTGCAGCCACACCGGAGCAGGCTGTGGCCGACACCGACCGCCTGCTGAGACATATCGAAGCACTGGGCTTCAGTGTCAACTGGGAGAAATGCCACCTCACTCCTACACAGTCAGTGCACTTCTTGGGCATGCATCTGGACTCACGGACGATGCGAGCCTCTCTTACCGATGCCAGGAGGTCGGTGATACACCACAACCTACAGGGTGTCCGCTTGGGACGCCGGATACCTTACATTCGTCTGCTGAGACTGGCGGGTCTGCTCACTGCAGCGTCCACAGTGATCCGCTTGGGTCTGCTTCACCTACGCCCTTTTCAGCGATGGCTGATCGCTCTCCGCCTATCAGCAGTCCGCAACCGTCGAACACTTGTACGAATCTCGGGGTCCGGTCATCTTTCCCTTGCCCGGTGGCGGCAGGACGATTTTCTACGGTCGGGTGTCCAGATGGGTCCACCCCCGTCACGCAGAGAGGTGGTCACGACGGACGCCTCCCTTTCAGGCTGGGGCGGCGTGTGGCAACATCAAGGTGTGAACGGCCTGTGGGAGCCGCATCTACTGAGGTGTCACATCAATGTTCTAGAGCTACAAGCGGTTCTCCTGACACTCAAGCACTTCGAAACTGTTCTGATGGGAAAGCATGTTCTGGTCAGGACGGACAACACGTCGGTAGTGTTCCATATAAATCACCAGGGCGGCACGAGATCACTGCCTTCTCTGCGCCTGACACAGAAACTCCTGACTTGGGCAGAGCCGCGTCTTCTTTCCCTGCGGGCGACGCACGTCCCCGGCCGCCTCAACATTGCAGCAGATTCGCTGTCTCGGGGAGGACCGAGGCCGACGGACTGGCAACTGCACAAAGAGGTTGTGCAAAGGATTTGGAATACATACGGCAAGGCGACAGTGGATCTGTTCGCCTCCAGAGACACGACTCATTGTCCTCTGTGGTTCTCGGAACGGACGGAGCACGGATCTCTGGGCAGAGACGCCCTGGCTCACGAATGGCCGGACTCAGTGCTGTATGCTTTTCCACCGACAGCTTTGATCTGGGCGGTACTCAGTCGGGTCCGGGAGAAAAGACACAGGGTACTTCTGATTGCTCCCAAATGGCCGAGCATGCCATGGTTTCATCTGCTTCTGGCTCTCACGATGGGACAGACCAGACCGCTGCCCCCGAGGAGGGACTTGCTGTCCCAGATGGAGGGCTCCTTGTGGCACCCCTGCCCGGAGAGGCTGAAACTCTGGGTTTGGCCGCTGGGAGGAGTCGGGAAGTCTTGGCCTGTTCAGACAGGGTCAAACACACTGTCCTGAATGCTCGTGCATTATCCACTAGGACGATGTACGACAACAGATGGAAGCTGTTTGTCACTTGGTGTACGGAAAGAGCGCTGGACCCCTATGGCTGTTCTATTTCTGCCATTCTTGAATTCCTACAAACGCTCTTAGACGATGGGCGTTCCCCAGCTACGCTGAGAGTTTATGTTGCTGCACTTTCAGCTTATCGGACTCCAGTGGATGGTGTTTCCTTGGGCCCGCACGCTTTAGTGGTGGCTTTTCTCAAAGGCGCAAGGCGTCTACATCCCCGTGCGCGGCTAGACTTTGCCCCTTGGGACTTAAATATCGTTTTGGATGGCCTATGCTTACCGCCGTTTGAACCCTTGGAACATGCCGAGCTTAAGTGGCTTTCGGTTAAGACCGCTTTCTTGTTGGCCATAACTTCTGCAAAAAGGGTCAGTGAACTGCATGCCCTTTCTGTGAGTGCTCATTGTTTGAGATGGGGTCCTGACTTTAACCTGGTCACGCTTTGGCCTAATCCTGTCTTTACTGCCTAAAGTGTTGACTCCTCAGTTCATCAACCAACCATGGTCTCTATCAGCGTTTCAACCTACGGACGCTTCTCGACGGATGCTATGCCCGGTACGTTCTTTGCGGCGCTATGTTGAAGTGACCGCTCCGTGGCGCACAACGGGATCAGTTGTTTGTTCGTTTTGGTGCGTGTCGGAAGGGGGCGGCCCTGTCGAGACAAAGATTGGCACACTGGGTCACAGAGGCCATTAGTGGTGCTTACAGTGCAATGGGCAAGTCTGCTCCAAATTCTGTGAGATGTCATTCGACGCGCAGTGTTGCAACTTCTTGGGCTGCATTGAAGGGGATCTCTATTGCTGACATTTGTTCCGCGGCAACTTGGTCGTCGCCGTGCACTTTTTCAAGGTTTTACAGACTAAATGTGGTTTCACTACCGCCTGTCTCTTCTGCCATACTGCCTGGTTCAGTGTGATGTGATTTTTGTTTGTATATTTGTTAATAAAGATGTTGAGTTTATTCTGTCTAATGTCTTTATTACATTCCTCGTGACTTGGTGGTATCAGTCTTCCACTCTGTTTATGCCTCTGGCGGTCTGGAGCTATGAAATGGAACGCTGGTTGCGAATGTAGCCGTGGTTCTATGAATGGTGGAAGACCGCCAGAGTCTTTGGTCACTCGGTCTGGCGGGAGTGGCCATTGAGGGGGTTCATGACGTTGTGATGGGTTTTTATATGGGTCATGAGGTCATAGGATGACAACCAATCAATAAGTTCTCGTAACCAATGCGCGGGCGCATGGTGTTTCCACTCTGTTTATGCCTCTGGCGGTCTTCCACTATTCGTGGAACCGCGGTTGCATTCGTAACCAGCGTTATTTAGACAAAATAAAATCTTTTAATTCGCGTGAGGAAACTGGCGTTTTACGCACACTTTATGTCATTGGCTATATGCCACTGCTGTAAAGGCTTATTGCACTATTACTGTTAACGATTATTCGATTGATTGATCGTTAAAGGTATTGCGGAGGATTTTCTTTTTCCGGGTGGATCATCAAGACTATTGGTCCTTGTAGTTGTCAATCAGGAGTGTTGCGCAATTGCATTTTTTTTTAAAAAGTGGAGAAGGCGGTTCTTTTCTTAAATTCGAGAAAATCCTCCACTACACCTTTAATTTAAATAATCATAGAATATGGGAAATTGCATAAATTGACATCCCTGTTATGAACTCAAACATTTAGCACATAATTTTCCCAGAACTTAATTATGTGAGCTTAATATACTATTTTTTTAGACTTAATGTTTATCTAATTCATCTTTACTTATATGTTTTTTTATTTTATAATAAACATTTGAGTACAGACCCCTCTTCTGAAAAAGCAAGCTTTGAGCAATACATATTTTCTCTGGTATACAACAAAGATCATTAAAAAAACTGGGAGTTCTTGTTGGAAAACGTTTTCTTATTGTAGCCCAAGGGTGTGTCTATATGTCTTATTCTGCCATCCAAAGTCCAAAAGAGCAAAGCACACAGCCAGTATTTACCAGAGAAATGAAAATGATCTTTATATAGTAAATCATAACACATATTTCAATTTCAACTGACAATACAATAAACTATTGTTTTAGTGTACTACAAAGGATACACCATGTGATATACATTAAGCAAAACAGAGAACTGAATTAGATAAATATAAAATATAATCACACCAACCTTTTTCAAATTCACTTAGCTTCCGTAGGGCCTCATCTCTTTCATCTTGCATTTGTTTACACTGAAACAAAAAAGTATTCAAAAAATCACTTTAATGATTTAAGTTTAGTGGGCACAATATAGTATGTTCTGCAAAAAGTATTATTATGTTATTAAAAGGCAAGACATCCTCTAAAACCTTAACACACACAGATGGGCTTTGGTGACATACAAAAAACAAAAAATAAGGATAAAAGGTTAGCATGAGTGACAACAAAACTTACCTCCTTTTTGATTTTCTTATACTCTTTTTGGAGACTTTCATACTGACGGATTACTGCAGAAACACATGGATGCCAGTTAAACATTTTTCAGAAGGTTCTAAAGAAATTTACTATATCAGCTACAGTAAAATCTGAGGGAGATCCAACCAAAAGGGAACCTTTAACCACAAACACAACTCATGTACGGTGTGACAATTGCTCATGGAAACTTATACTAATTTCCACTCTATAAACACTAAAATACTAATGTTGAAGTGCAAAAATAAACAATTAGGCTACAAATAGAGAAGGAGAGACACTTTGCATATAATGTCACCTAACTATTTACATATAGCCAATTTAGTTTCAACATACATAAACTGAAGTGTAATTTTACACATTGCAAAAGATATGATCAGTATATTTTCCATAACTTCCTGTATTACAACAATTCACAGCCTCTGTCTGGGCTATAAATGTCATCTAAATGTTCTCTGCCTCAGTGTATGAGGTCCATTGTGTGTTTTAGGAAAGTGGTTCCCAACCTTTTCACCTTAAGGTCCCCCTAGTAGCCCACAACGATATTTGAAGGCCCCCCCACTCACTCAGTTTTTTTCCTAATAAAATTAACTAGAGCTTGGAATGAGATGTATATTTGCTACTAAAATTGCCAAAAAATAAGAAACATCATGATTTTTGCTTGTTTTAGCTTATTTTAATGCTTGTTTTGTCTGATTTTCAATCATTTTAAGTCATATTGAGGCCCACTTGGAAATCTGCTGAGGCCCCCTGTGGGCCTGACCCCCTGGTTTGGAAACACCGCTTTAGACCACTGCAAAAAGGGCACCTGTATGTTGAGAATGACATTTACACCTAATAAATGTATAATAAAGGTACACAAAAATTAAGGTTCCTTGTTAAGCTGTATGGTTCAATGAAGAGCCTTTAACATACAAACATTTCTGTTTCACAAAAGGTTCATCGCACTATAACAAGAAATGATAGAAATGTTTTTTTTTTTAGAGAACCATTGGCTGAAAGGTACATTGAGGAACCAGAAATGGTTCTTCTGTGGCATCAACCCGTTTAGCACCTTCATTTTAAGAGTGCTGTTTTACTTTTAAACAAAGCGAAAATGCATTGTCAACAAGGATGTCCTCAAAAATGCGTGTGCATGTCCACACAGGCCTCCACAGGGATTTACAGGGTTAAACTGATTTGTGTAATATTTTCCTCTGCATGCAGAATCAACTCACAATAAAAGAAATTCAAAATGCAGTCTTGCTTAACTATTGAATTTCTTTTGTAAGATTATTGTTGACAAACCCTGCCTACTCAGTATTTACTTTAGTACACTGTTGTAAATTATAACATATTGCAGAAACAAAACTTTGTTCATGTATACAATATAGTAGTAGTATACAGTAGTAAAAACTAATTTGATTTTGCTTGGGGGAAAATATGAGAACTGTTTTGGACGTTTTTTGAAGTATAATTCTGGAAGTATTAGCAAGTTAACTGTTGACAGAATGTTACAGTTACTTGGTAGATAGGCTACACTGAGATTTAAAGCGCACACCACATGCCTGTTCGTTCACTCTTTTGGACACACCCACGCTTTACATGTTTTTGTGAATCAGACTTACGTTTGTTGGACGCTTCTGTAACCATTTTCGGTTCTTTCTCCTTTCTTGTAGACGCCATTGAAACGTACGTTCCTGTGGACACCGACTAAAAACTCCGCTAAACCACAGCGCGAGCAAAACCGGAAATGAGACCTACAGTAGACACACCTCACGATCACCTGTGGTAAAGCCCCCCAATAAACCTCAAACTCTAGTAGGGCATATTGTCCACCAAAATATCATAATAATAATTTAACTAATTTCCACGTGAAAATATACTGTATTTAAAAATATTTATTATTTAAAACAGTAAACTGTATTAAACTGTAACTAATAATACAATATCTTTAAACAAGACATAATAATAAGACATAAGCCTGACTTAATTATATTTATCAATACTTAAATACTCTCAGCAAACTACTGTCTAATTTTTGCAACGTGACAAATATTTCTAGGTCATTATGTTAACCTTGGGACAACTTTCATATCAACCAATCAGGGACATGTTTACAGTTCCTGCAATGGTGCACAGTTAATTTTGGCTTACAACTTGGGTTAGGTGCTTCTGCTGTCATTTACCCGTTCCCCTTGATTTAAAGGGGATATTTCACAAGATTTAAAATAAGTATTCGGTGTCCCCAGGGTATGTATGTTAAGTTTTAGCTCAAAATACCATATAGATAATTTAATATAGCATGTTAAAACTGCAACTTTATAGGTGTGAATAAAAATGTTGTTGGGTGTGTCCTCTTAAATGTAAACGAGCAGATCTCTGCACTAAATATCAGTCCCGTGGTTGGATAGTGCAGATTAAGGGGCGGTATTATCCCCTTCTGACATCACAAGGGGAGCCAAATTTGAATGACCTATTTTTTCACATGCTTGCATAGAATGGTTTACCAATACTAAGTTACTGGATTATTCTTCACATTTTCTAGGTTGAAAGAAGCACTGGGGACCCAATTATAGCACTTAAACATGAAAAAAGTCAGATTTTCGTGATAAGGGGCCCCTATGTTCAGGGGTCATTTCAACATTTCTTACTTGACAAAATCAGATTGAGACATATTTATTATAGCTGTACATCAGACTATGAAAAGCTAAAATGGACAAACCACTTCTGTTTCACATTTTAAGTTAACTTCCAGCATGTCTTAGGCTAAGGGAGTTAGTGAGACCATGTTAGTTTTAGCCCTAGTAGTACAAGATTTGCTTCATGAAACAATATCTTGAAGATGTTAGATATCATTTAGCATTTATTTTACAGCGTATGGGCCATTTCACCAAATCTGTGCTATTTCTGTCCCAGGACATTATATCTATACAAATGCAAGAAAGGTAACTCTTAAATACATTTTATTATTAAACAAAGTGTCCTGCATGTTACAAGTGTCCACATTTACACTATAATTTAAAACATTAATAAAAACTACAAAAAAACACTGAAAAACAGCATTTTTATCCATTCCTGCTCTCTATCGCTATACTTCCCCATTAAATATAAAGCATAAAAGTCTTTAGATAACTTTATTTTTGTGGGCCCATACCCCATCCTTTTTCTTAAATATTTTTTACCGTTGAAAGAGTCATAATATTTTCAAATAAAATGCACATTTTAGTCATGTCCCCAGGATTTCACTTAGTTCTGTTATCCACCCTCTGAAAATCTAGGAATATTCCACTAGGAATATTTCACATTTTCAAGAGAAGGTTACATCATCTGGATCTTCTGAAAGCCATGTGAAGATCAAAAGATACTCTTCTCATTTTCTGTATATTTTATGATATTGAATGTGCATGTCAATCTTAATGTTCAGTCCTGTTACCTGAATTATTTATTTGATGTTATTGGTTTATTTTAAAATAAAAAATTGGTAAATTCCTAGAATTTGCTCAGTGTCTTCACGCTATTACCACATATTTAAAGCAGCAGCTTTATTTCATGTATTTGCTAAATATATGTTAAAAACTCAGTCCTGATACTTTCAGTCCTGTTACCAAAATGCCTTCATCCTCTATTAAGAAAATATGTAAACAATTTTACCAGTTATCCCAGTTTGTCAAATACTGATTTCGAAAAGTAAAAATATGTGTGTTATTAGATCTAGTGTTAAAAAAAATTACATGCAAATTACTCTTCAAAACTTACAACATGCAAATGGCACCAATTCTATGAAATTGCCCATATACTGTTTCAGTATTCAAATGATTCATATAACTATAGTAACTGTGTTATGCTAACCTCACAAGAACCTATTCTTGTTTGCTTCAATAACATTCAGACATTACTGCATCATTATGAAAAATAAACTATGCAGCCTGTCAATCACGATAATAATATAATTTATTTCATCTGAGAAATTTGACAGGCTTACCAGCAATCAACACAGGTGAGACATTTTTGTATGTTTATGCATACAGAACAACACAAGGGAATGTGAAATTATTCTAATATTACAGCACAGATGCTGTTAAACATCATCCATCTTTTTCTAAAGGAAAATAACAGCTGTCAGTGATAACCACACACTATATGATCATTCAGCATCTACAATTACCTGTCTGTCAGCATAGACGAAGTTTTCAGCCTTTCATTCGAGTACGTTTCGTACATTAAAATAAATAAAAACAAATATTTCAAGGGATGGCTAGTAAATTATTCATTTTGAGCTCAATCACGTATTCTCAATTTCACTGGAATGTTTAGGGAGATGTTAAAATGTGTGTGTGCTTAGTTCAGGGATAAACAGATGAAATGGGTCGCACCACCGTGCGAATAAGCCCTGAATATTTCCCTTTGAGCTAAACATCCTCTTTAGACTGGGGACAGTGAATTAACAAACAAGATCTAAAGACTTTGTATATCAGAAACAAAACGGTTAACCAAAACAACAGCAAACATAAAATACAATGATCATATCCAACCACACAATTTAACACGCACAAACATGTATAACACAACAACGGGACTCTGAAATAATCTCAGGGGGTCATAACACATGGGTTTAATAACACACTAATCGAAGCAGTATTTATGTTTATAAAACCATTATATGTATGTGTGCTTCATAAATCTGTTATAAACCAGAGTTACACCCAAATAATCTAAACATCATTACGATAGGGCTGGGACAGGGGTCAGAGATGAGGTGTTTTGTGACAGAGAGGTCGTGTGACTCATGAGCTCTTAGGAGGCGCCATGGCGGGCAGCGGACTCTCTCGGATAAAACTCGGCTATCGTGCTTTGAGGAATTCTCTTTAGCATTTCTTTGGGGAAGATTCGGAGTAGCTGCCAACCGATGTCCAGTGTCTCAAACACAGTTCTGTTGTCATAGGGACCTTGAGATATTGACACAGAGACAACTCACATTAGTTCATCCAACATAAACCGGTTTTGTTTTACAATCAATTACATTACTATAATGCAACAGTTCAGCATCTGGGTGATTCTCACGAAATTAGACTTATGAGGTGTCATGAAACATTTTGAGTAAAGTAAGAGTATCAAAATAAGAAACATACAGTTACAAACATCTCTTCACATACTATTTTGCACATGATTTCAAATGACATCATACAAATAATTTTTTTTTGCTTTTTCCACATTTAAGGGAAAAAATGTCATTACCGCAACGTGTCCATGACTGGATTTTGGTTCTTTGACATGGAAATATTTATAATAAAAAAAAATAAATAAATAAAAAGCTTCAGTGCATGTTATACTATAAACATTTACAGTAAAGAAACATGTAGTATTTGGTGATCATGGGTAAATGTAGAGACAAAAATAAGGAATATAAATGTGTCCAAGAAAATTTTTCTCATCCTCTGCAACAAATTTTAAGCCCTCAAGGAACTAACATTTTCCACAAAAAAAGTTGGAAGGGACAAAATTGACTGTGACACTCAAGATGGCTACCAGGTAAGCAGTTCTTATTTTTTCTCTCCAGATAAAAGTTGAAATTTTGTTTGTCATAGTACCTAGACAACTTCTTAGTTCTCATTACCGAAACATGAGTTTGTAAATGCATATATTTAATGTAAAATCATGTGCGGTAATGATCATTTTTTATAATGATAATCTAAAAAACGTAAATAATTCTATAGGAAATATGTTTTAAATCCTCTAAAAATAATGGTTATAGTAAGTTCAGACCTTAATCTTACATGTGGAAAAAAATGGCTTTGAGGGCTTTTTAAAAATTCTGATGCTGGACACCAATTTCGTGAGAATGGACACTAGATTTTCGTGACAATCACCCACCTATGTATCAGGGATTTTTGAAAAATGTGTTAAGTGTATACAACACAAATCCTGGTGTTAATAGAAGTTAACATGTGCAGAAAAAACACAGCATGTAATAGAGTGCAATGTTCTTGAAACATCTGGTCTATAGCCTTGTAATTGGCTTCACTGTGCTAAAAAGAAATACTGTATCGAAACCACAGATTGACGCATAATACATGGCATATTTTTGTTAAACAAGAGAAAAGTGCTTCAGATGAAGGAAAAATTTTATTGTTCCACAAAGCCAATAGGAAGACGAGTGAATGCGTGTTTTGTTCTCTGTAAATAGAAGCAATAACTGAGACAGTCGGAGTCCGACATGTGACGGTGGAACTTAGACAATGTCCCTTTTCTACCAATGATAGTAATGACACGCTGATTGTGTGAGCACATAAAAGCAGTTGAATGATTTCCATCCAAAAATAGGGCTGCAATCAATATGAAACATGTACATGTCTTTTTTGTGAAGTGAAGTGGAGGGTTTGATGGAGACGGAGGTTATTGCACCTCGTGCCTCACTAAAGAGCTACAGCATTGAGAAGAACATTCATTGAGGTTAAAGTGCTTTGTGGCAGAGCAAGAGTAGTGGGTGAGAGAAATACTGTCTAGTGGCTTCCAATATAGAGAATAAAAACAACATAATGCATAATATCGCAGTCAGCAGTCTAAGGGGGTGTGTACACCAACTCGTTTACGTCCGCGAGCGGCGTATGTTTTCAATTGAGCGGCCAGAGCTGAAAAGTGTTCAACTTCGGGTAAAACCAAGTGGCAACCTTCTGATCTCTCTAATGAAGCCAATATGGAAGTGACTTAAACTGCAATTCATCGACTGGCCACTAGAGGCTGGCTCCAAAAGGGAGTAAGGGAGCCTGGTAAAAAAAAGTGTTTTAGGTCCAAATAGCTAATTTTGCGCTTCTTGACAACTGTGAGGGGGTGGATTTTTTTGTAACTCATCCGTTTAAATGATATTAAGCCTTAAAGTACTGCATAATTAGGGGCGTGGCCACTTGAGTGAGGGATGAACTGCCACTGCTGTCACTAGAATCGAGCTAGGTGGGTGTGGTTTCAGCAACCAGCCACCTCAGCTTAACCCATGTCCCGCCTCTTTAATCATTTTCAGTTATCCGCCAGTGATGCGCGGTGATGTGCGGCCTAGATGGCAACGGCAGGCACCCCCTACATTAAGCTTTAAAAAAGTTCTTCACAAACCTATGGATGACGACACGGACACTAAGTCCATATTTTTTTTACAGTCTATGGTTGAAACGCTCAGCTTGTCAATGTCACTTTTCACTCGGCCGTCCAATCAAAGTGGAGGAGGGGCGGGACAAATATTACAACAACCAACCGGCACATCGCTGAATGCAAAAAATGACTCTCTTAGAATTTTTGTCTTGCTTTTAGTACAAATATCCAAAAATTCTTAAATTAAGATGCACTTTCTTGATGAGAAAAACTTCAGTGAATTTGTGCATAAAACATGCAAAACAATCTGCTAATGGGGTATGCCAAGTTGAATTGAGTGTTTAAAGGGACACTCCACTTTTTTGAAAATATGCTCATTTTCCAGCTCCCCTAGAGTTAAACATTTGATTCTTACCGTTTTAGATTCCATTCAGCTGATCTCCGGTTCCGGCGCTAGCACCTTTAGCATAGCTTAGCACAATCCATTGAATCTGATTAGACCATTAGCATCGTGCTAAACATAACCAAATAGTTTAGATATTTTTCCTATTTAAAACTTGACTCTTCTGTAGTTAGATCGTGTACATAAGACAGACGGAAAATTAAAAGCTGCAATTTTCTAGGCAGATATGGCTAGGAACTATACTCTCATTCTGGCGTAATAATCAGTGACTTTGCTGCTGTAACATGGCTGCAGCAGGTGTAGTGATATTAGCCGAAAATAGTCCCCTGCTATTGAAAGTAACCAAGTCCAAGTCCTAACCATATCTGCTTAGAAAATATCAACTTTTAATTTTCCATCGGCCTTAGTACACAAAGTAACTAACTATTTTTTAGCGCGATGCTAATGGTCAAATCAGATTCAATGAATTGTGCTAAGCTATGCTAAAAGTGCTAGCACCAGAACCGGAGATCAGCTGAATGGATTCCAAAACAGTAAGAATCAAATGTTTAACTCTAGGGGAGCTGGAAAATGAGCATATTTTCAAAAAAAAGTGGAATGTCCCTTTAAGAAAAACAAAATTACTAAGTAAGAAAGTCATTTTTTGCAGTGTAGCTGAAAAAATGCAGGCAAGCACTCACTGTCCGCATCCACCTGGCATTTTCAGCTGCGATTAAACGCTCTGGTGTACACGCCCCCTAACTCCAGAATTCGGGAAGGCTAGTTGAGGAACTTTTTCACTAGTGAAAAAGCAGTAGGTCTTAAATTTTGTGCCAAATTCAATTACAAAAATGTATTTCTGAAGCACTTTTCACTTTTTATATTGAAAGCAAACAGGCCTAATGTTGCCTTCTCATCCTCCTGGGAAGTTTCTATTTGAGCTTAGTTGTAATTATGATGTCACATATTCAATGGATTTGATAAAAAAAAACGTGGTGGTTCGTTTCATTTAACTTCCCAACAAAGAAAGGAAGGTTGTATCAGCACTAAATACAACAAACAAAGCGTGTAACTGATGTGTGAAGTGTTCTATTTTCTTTTGCCACAAAGAACTATGGGTAGTTTGCAAGGGTATCCTTTCAGCTCATTTACAGTCCAATTTGTCATTATTCTCAATGGGACGGTTTCCCGGACAGGGATTAGACTAGTCCTAGACTAAAATAAATATAAAAGCTGTCCAAACTGAAAACAACTTGCACTGACATATCTTAAAATACATCAGCGTAAAGGTCATGGGTTCGACCCCCAGAGAGCGCACATACTGACAAAAAAGATTACTTAAATGCACTTCATGTGTTGCATCAAAAATAATTGGCATGTGCCATGATTCTTTAATTGACACACTTCCATACTCTAACAGTATGACCCAACATCAAAACCATTTGAGATGGTAGGAGTTGATTTTTTTACCTTGAGCAATGAAGTTTTTCTCAAACTTCTGCAGGAACTCCAAGTACAGCAGATCATCAGAGGTCAAAGCTTCCTCACCCACCACAGCCTTCATGGCTTGAACATCTTTACCAATGGCATAACAAGCATACTGCAAGAAAAAGACACTAAAGGTAAATAAATAAACAAATAAACAAATAAACAATAAGCACTTCACAATGTATTTACCAGCTGGTTAGAGACATCGGCGTGATCTTTACGAGTCATGCCCTCTCCAATAGCAGATTTCATCAAACGAGAGAGAGACGGCAGCACGTTGATGGGAGGATAGATCTTTATGAGAAAATAATGCAAAAGATCAGAGAAGAAAACCAGAATAAAAAATCCTTCCCAAACACTTTCTTAAAATGTTCTGTATTTAATATATGGTATATGCATACACATACATACATGCATACATACATACATACATACATCTTTTTGTTTTAGTCATTCCTTTTTAAATGTTCTGAACTTAGCAAAATAAAGCATACTGCTTCAATTGCATATTTGTAGACAATTTCTCATGTTTACTACAGTATCACACAAAACCTCTCACCTGTCTGTTATGCAGTTGTCTGTCTACATACACCTGCCCCTCTGTGATGTACCCCGTAAGATCAGGGATTGGGTGAGTGATATCTGTATTGACAAGAAAAAGAGACATTAGCAGACTGTAGCATCTTTGTTTATGCTCGTTAAGTCATGTTTATTCCTAAAAAGCAAGGATGTTTCTATAGTAACCACAGCCATCAAGAGTGGCAACTATTGGGTGCAGTCGTTGTGTCTGGCCACAAAACAAAATAAAGACGATTTTACTCCTTTATACTGTCCATAGTGAGTCTGATTCTGCCTTTGACTGTGGCTGTGCAACATCAGCATTGCTAAAAAAAAGTGAAAGTGCAAAAATGTGCAAATGTGTGTGATATCATCATTAGGCATGGTCAGAATGGGTATCTGGGTAATTGATCCATTTCTGCCCTCCACTCTTCCAGCTCTTTCATAGATTGTGGCAAGATCGGTGTACATGTAACCTGGGAAACCACGACGACCTGGCACCTCTTCACGGGCAGCAGACACCTATGACACACCCAATCATGAAATTATTTAATGCATATGCATAAGACATTACTGAAAAATCTTATGGGTCAATCTTTGAGTAAAGTTAGGGTTGTTATGCTTCAGTTTTTATTTTCAGTTTAGTTTTATCAATGCATACATAAGAGATAATGTATAGGCAGTGGGTTGTTATCACAGAAAAAAGCACCGAAAGTGTTTATTTCACAATGACAACTGGCTGCCTGTATATTATACCGCTGATTACATGCTATTTACTTCATAAGTAAGGTAAGGAACATTAAATATTGATTTGAAATATTTTTTATTTGCTCATTTTGCTCAATGAATGCAGACCTTCTTATTAAAAAGACATATTTATATTAAATTTTTGTGTATTATTAAACTGTACCTGTTAAAATTTTAAAGCATCCAGGTCATTGTGTGTTATTAGTTTTGAGCGGTTATTATATAGAAATAGGGTCAGTGACAAAAACAGTTTGGCAAGATGAGAAATTCAAAAATCTTTTTAAAAAACTTGTTTTAAAAGCACGCATGAGGTTTATTTTAATGCACATAGTGTATTTATGTTTATTTTTTGCAATAAAAAAATACAATTTGCACCATATTTATGAAACTATGAATGTCAAATGGTGTAACTGCCAATTGCGCAAAAGAATAAGAAATATTAAATATTTTTTCACATTGATGGCATGTAAGCGTAATCATAAAAAATCATTTTAAAATATAATTTTATTAGTTATTTCTAAATGTACATTTTAATGCGTTTACATATACGTAATACCTATGCTGAAAACAGCTTTGTTTTCTAAATAATCTCTGACAAATTATGTAAAAATGTATGTAAATTTTTTTATTAAACTAATCTAGATGATTATATTTTATTCCATATTTTTAAGAATATATACATAAAAATACTAGTTAAACCAATTGCATTTTTGCAATTATCCCCCAAATATTCTTGTAAAATCAAATAAAACCAGAAATTTTAGAAATGGTCCTCAAAAAAAAGAATGTATGTAAATAATCAGCAAATTTATTTTGAAATTTCAACCCTTTTTACCACTTGAACCATACGAACTCAAAATAATTAGCGTTGCGTCATTGACCCAATAGTGAACCTTCAAATGTCGCAACTGGTAAATCAGAATCAAGCATTCCAACGAGCCATTTAATAAGTAGTTTTAATGTTATTTGTTTATGTCTACTTATTTATATCATGTAAATAATGTCAATTTTGCTATTGTTATTTAGTTTCAGTATAGATCAATTTATAGATTAGCCTTCATTATAGACACTGCCATGCCACCGATTTTAGATTTATACCCCCCAAACATCACATAGCCTACAGAAAACACACTATGATTGGTTGCCAGTTATGTCTTCCTGTCTAATTGGAATTGACATAAATTGAATAAAAAATTGAATAAAAATCCTTTAGAGTTTCAAAAATTTTGCAAACATTTCACTGTTAGTTTGCATTTCTAGTTAACAAATCACAACCTTAAAAAAAAATTAACCAGCTTATTCTAAAAGATCACAGAATTGAATAATGCATGAGCTATAATAAAAGCAGAAAGTAAAAAAATGCCAGGTGAGCTGCCAGCATGGAAGTGACAGATACCTTTACAAAATCAACATGGTAGTACTAAAAATCTCCGATTTACAGCGTGAAAGCTCAGAAATCGAAACGGAACTGCGATCTATGTCTGCGACTGACTGGATCGCCCAAAACAGATCAGGGCCACTGCAGTGATCTGAAATACATATTTATCTGCATTACCTGTCATCTATACACTGATATACTTTGCTCAGATCACCTCCCAAGGTTACAAAGAAAGCAGGCAGAAAATCATTTCTCACCCTCACCTTTACCAGGCTGAATGGGAGAGGAAGTTAAATGTTAATGCTCCTGGCACTATGTGGAAGTTGTGGAGGCCAAGAGCTCTGGTGGATCCGAATGTTTCCCAAGGCTACAGCTACACAAAAGCAAGAGAGGGACGCCTATTCACATGCATGCAAATTATTTAGAATGAGAATTATGCGCTTGATGCGATTAGAAATCAAAGCATGTTTCATAGTACAAAAACGATAACCTGTGGCATGAGGGTGGAAAAAGAAAATGTAAGCAGTTCAGAAAAAAGTGTCTTTCAAATGCATATTATGTAAATATAACAATGCATACGTTTTCATTTTTACATTTTATGGCAGTATGCATTTTTGAACATAGCACACGGGAGGTGCCGACTTATTGTTTTAAACATATGCAAATGTATCTTACTCTTTGGCAGATGGTGGTGAATCCATTTATCATGATTAGACACAGTAGCTCTTCAACATAATCCACACAGGAAACATGATATTAACTGTAACACTGGACAGTGCCCCAATACTGTTCCAAATGTCAAGAGGGGGTTACCGCGCTTTTGTTAAAAGAGATTTTGCTCTTTCATTGCTGTTGACGCTGTTCTCTGTTTGATCGCTGAAATTGGATATGAGGGAAATGGGCCCGTACACGTACGGTCAACTACTTCTATTGCTAATCAGACCTGAGAGACACACACACAAAAGGTTGTTATATATAGGGTACACGAGGACTCCATATAAAGGTGCTTTTTGTGTATCTAGCCTGGGAAGTGCATGGATCATGGTTGGGAGATCAGAAAATAATAGGGAATCAAACAGAGAAATGCAGGATTATTTACATCACAAGGTCAATTATGATTAAGTAGTCATGAAATTCAAACGGCAAACATGTTGGTAAGGCGTGGAAGAGGGCAGTGGAAAAATCCCAACAAAGCAGAGAATGTGTTTTACACTCGCTTGCCCTTGCAACTAATAGAAAAAAACCTACTCCGCTGTTGAATGCTTTTCATAGCAATAAATTGTCAACAGGAACTGTTTATATGAGGGTGCAAGTACAAGCGTATTATGCATCTGTAAAGGAGACCTTCGACCATGTGCGTCAAAATGGCTGAATTCAACAGCACATGAACATACTTCAAAAAAAGAAAATAATAATAATAATAATAATAATTGGTCAAACTAAGAAGCTGCATTAAATTATGCCTTTCAGCTTTGACCATCTAACTACACTCATGTTTAAACAAACCACTTGTATCTGTTTCATGTGTTTACGGTCACTATTTATCACAGGGACATTTTAGAGCATATTATGTATTAAAAAAGCACACTTTTAAAAAATTATTTTTTTATAATCTGGTAAAACAGAAAATTATAGAGTCTGAGATTTTTTTTAAAGGGAACCCTAATCTGAAACACTTTTAACAAAACAAGCAAAATTGCAACTGGCCTAAATTCCTATGACATGGAAAATAGCAATTTCACAGTAATACTTTGTTCCATTAACAAAAAGTAATATCTCTAGAATAATTAACTTCATTTTTTAAGACATAGACCATTATGTTTGGATGTTGCACAACTTTCGCTTGTCGCTTTTTGGTTTTGGCTCAATCATTAAAAAAATATTTGAGTTTTATTAATTATATTTTTACACAAGCAACACACACATCTCTGCTACAAATGAACATTTGAAGTTTGTTTCTAGTACTTACCATTGTTGGACAATTGCACCAAATATGACAGAAGTGCAAACGTTACAACTTACCCCATAGGTGGGGTTAATTGTAACAGGCAGGGGGTTAGTTGTAACACTTGCTAAAAATTAAGTTTGCAGGCAAATATTTCAATACTATTTTGTTTATATACTTGAAGTGGATATTGTTTATATATATGTCTATAATATACAGGTATTTACACTATTTACCCCTCATCTAACCATAGTTCAATTATAAATGTATACAAATGTATAAATACCTTATGTGAGAAAAAGCAGCACAATTATGAAAATTTTTTTTTTATATGTGACCCAGTCTGTAAAAAACATAGATATGTATAAGAAAGGCTAGATGTCTTGCCCACGCTGCTGGCCAATTGAGTGGAACGTTCGCATTTGGCGGCCATCTTACCACAGGGTGCACGCTCACTCGTAGCATTAGGCCCGATGGAGCATGTACTTTTAAATGACCATAACTTGCTCAATTTTCTATCGATTTCCAAACGGTTTGGTTTGTTAAAAACGTCAAAGATGTACCCATGACACTGCATACTTAATGAATAATTTTCATGAATCATGTTTAAGCATCCAGAATTATAGCCACGTTAATAACGTTTGTAAGAAACCAAACCGTTTGAAAACCTGTAGAAAATTGAGCAACTTATGGTCATTTAAAAGTAACTGCACCATTAAACACAATGCTACGAGTGAGCGAGCTGTCTGAGGTAAGATGGGCGCCAGGTGATGACATTTTAGACTCCACCGTAACACATTTAGCCTTTATTATACATATTAGGGTTGTGACAATTAATCGGGCAAATGCACGTTATCTCAATGAATGAATTTGAATGAATTACGGTGAAATGCAGCCACATCCAAAAGCCAGGGGGCGCTCTCGCTTACAAACACCATTTGTTCCACAGAAGAAGTAGCATTACTAACACTATTCCAGGAAATATCTAGAGGCATATATATCGCTGTTCTTCAGATTGTTTCAGGTATTTTCATGATAATAGAGAATATTTTGAATGATTGTGTTTGACGAGTGTTGCTTTTTTAAATGCACGTTATAAACGAGTCAAACTCGAAGTGATTTTAGATTGATAAGGACTTCCTACTGAACACGGAGCCGTAGTACATGCACAAGCTGTGCATGAAACACTGAATCGGAGCCTTACGATTCAGAATCGATTTTAGACAGGTCTTTATAATGGGAACGCGCATCGATGCACATCCCTAGTACATATCTATGGTAAAAACCATACTAAAGTCTCAAAATCTAATTCTGAGATCATGAAATTCAAACTCTGATTTTAGCCATTCATTTCATTATGATTTTAATCTTTGACGTGACTTTATTCAATCAATATTAAAGATAATTAAATACTTAAATAATAAAATTTTGACACACAATTTTTGATAAGACAGGCACATTTATTTTGCTGGCAGCCAGCAATCGTGTGTAGCCCATTTAAAACAATTGAAAGACTGTTTTCATGTTGTTAGTGCTGAGGGGTTAGTTGTAACACAGCGTTACAACTAACCCCGCCGGGTGAAAATATTTTCAAGCCTACAAAAAAAGTTGCTAAGAGCTGCAGACACATTTCAAAATTATGCTATGTTTTAGTCAACAAGACACTGATTAAGATGACATTAACATTGGTTTTGGTATCTTACAGACCCAACTCAGAAAGCGAAAAAAAAACACGATGAAAAATTTACCTACATACAACCAAAACTCTCTTTCATAAATAACTCTATGGAAAAAACGTTGTACTTTTCCAATAATTTGCGGTAGACTGTCTTTTGGCAGCATGAAAAAATAGGGAAAAAAACGAATTGCTCAACCCTGTGCAACAATGTAAACGGTCCATGTTACAACTAACCCGCGTTAGTTTTTGCCCCTCGCACCCCTACCTGGTTAAAAAATCGGTTGAAACAACTTAAATTACATCATCTCACCTCTCTCAAAGCCTCTGCATAAGAGCTCATGTCCGTGAGGATGACCAACACGTGTTTCTCACACTGATAGGCCAAATACTCTGCTGTGGTCAGAGCCAGACGCGGGGTGATGATGCGTTCAATGCTGCGCAAAAAAAGATTAGAGCGATGTCCAGTTAAGAAATTTCTATGCTATAGAAATCCAGTGTATAGAAACAACTAGCATGATGAATTCTTACGTAGGATCATTGGCCAAATTCAGAAATAAGCAAACGTTGTCCATTGATCCATTCTCTTCAAAGTCTGACTTGAAGAAACGTGCAGTTTCCATGTTGACCTGCGATAACAAAAAGTATTATTATGCCATAAACAAACAAAGAGTAAGAACTCAAAAATCCACTACTCAATTTAAAATGACCTATTGAAATGCACTTCCTGCTAGAGGTAATTCCTTGTGTCTATAAAAGGTTTAACATTTTAACCACCCTGCGCATGAAATCAAGATATAGAGTTACAGGTAGTCAATAGTGAATGCATTAGAGATGTGTCCGGACCAGAGACTGACGGCCACAGGACACAAGATTGGGTCAGTGACATTTCAAGCGCAGGTTAATGGAAGCCCTTCAAACCTGAATACACAGGTGAACCTGACACCTGACACAGGTAATACCTGTCTGAGAGGACAGACTGCAGCCACTCAGGTGACAATAACAAAGGTTTGGAGAGGAAGCAGACAGGTGAGGGCACAAGGTTAAGGTGGTTTTGAAGAGTAGGATTAAGCAACCTATGAGGACCAACAGTTACTCGCATCCATGATTTAAGATTCTGTTCACTGACAGGATCGTTTTACACAATTATCCTGAAATATATGCAAGCAGTAGTTTAACAGATTCTCAACCTCTCTTCAAAAGGAAATAAACCACTTTAGGTAATCTGTCCAAATGCATACTTGAACACACTATAATAAACAGAACAACTCACCCCCATAGCAGCAAAGACGATGGCAAAGTTATCTGCGCTGTAGTCCATCACATCTTTGGATTTCTGCACCAAACCGGCCTGACGACAGATCTGAGCAGCAATCTATAAGTAAAAAAATAAGGAATCAAATATATTACCGCTGTATAAGATAGTTAACACAGTAGCTCAACTGGTAAAGCATTGCAACACCAGTGCAAAATGTTAAGGATTTCTAGTGAACTTACATACTTAAAAAAAACTATGGATAGAGGCGTCTGCCAGATGCATAAATTATTTAAATAATCCAATAGACCTTTTGCGTGCTTGCAAACAGAGATTACTTTTTTGTGGGCGGAGCCCAACTGGTGGCAGAAAGTAACTGCTCCGCATTAGGGGTGTGAAGTGTTTTAGCGTTAAACTGTGATTTTTATGGATCCGGTGTTCTGTAGAAGTCTGTTTCTTATAACGTTTTCACCAAGTTACCTTTATTTTTTAAATAAATTAAAAGTTTAAATGGCTTGGCTACTGATATGTGTGCATTTATGTAATGTATATATATTGTTCTTTATTGGTAAATCAATTATTTTTACAGTATGAATCGCTGAAGTACTTATAAGAGCAATATTATCATGTATTCTGTATAATATCATTTATTAAATATTTCATCATTTCATGTTTTCAATTTCTTTCTTATATTTTTAGCCTACGCGTTTGTTCTAAAACGATTATATGTTTACATACAAATTAATTTGTATAGGCCTGTTATATATTATTAACACTTTACATCGTGTGCGTGTGTGCTATGTTTATATATTTATTAGTAAACATCATCATTTAGAACAAACAGGAAGAAGACATAGGCTAAGATAGAAGGTAAAAAATAGTAATAGGAAACGAAAAAAATATGAAAACTTTAATAAATGGTAATATTATTGATATTATGAACTCGTTCAAATCTTTAATCTTTCTAAATAAATTATAAATGTAACATGATAAAACGCTATAAGAGACACATAGAGGGAACAGACTTCGACAGAACACCGGATATCTTCTCTAATTATTTTCTATTTTAATTATTAAAAGATTTTCAAATGATTTCATCACTCCAGTCTGTCCGGTTGAGGGCTTATTTCAACCATAAACACCTACGTTTATCTTCAAATGGTGTCTTCGTCGATGGTATACTATAAAAATTAAGGTCATCTATTTTGGCATTCCTATTCTGACACTTAACAGCACAACAAGACATTTTCTAGTGAATTATATTGTTCGTTTCACTCGTGTCTCATTCATTTCCACTGTTTTTCTGCCACCACATAGCGCGCGTGACGTAACTGTGACGTCGACTTGCAAAAGGTCTATACGGTTTCCCGAATAAGTCAGTGTCACAGAATTAACAATCCGGACATCAGGAAATCATGTGAGCTATATTAGATACTTTTTACAGAAAAAATAATTAAAAATAGAACCATTTAAAAAAGCTTAAAACATATGACTTTGGACACCAAATGTACATGCAATTATATAAATCACCCATATGTGTATGTGTCTGAATGCATGTTTGTGTGTCTGTTTGCAACAAAGAGATTAAGACTATAAGCATGAGGAATTTCACGCTTATCACTTAATGTAATGGTCCTGGACGTCTAATCCGGTCTGACCCCTGACTGAACTTTGACCCTGAACACCTGTTTCTCTGAGAGGATAAAGCCGGCTGTGACCCCTATGACTCCTGTTTAATGAAACGAGAACCTTTTTATATCAGTTAGACGGCAGGAGCAGATTCATTAGTGAGACATTAATCCCTACTTTACACCGTTTCAGATTTACTTTATATTGAGATCTATATATATTTTAAATGTAATGCTACACATTAAAATTGACAATTAACATATCTGTAGCTGGATAAACCAAACCAGTTTTTATTTTTAATGAGGTAAACGCTGTGCTAGTATGTGACTGGTTGTCTTTTGCTGCATGCGGTTTTTTCTTACACTTCAATTCAGTATAAGCATAAACCAAGGTTAAAACCTTTTTTTCAAAATTACATGTGTGAAACACTGCTTTATCCAAATGATCTTAACCTATGGTTTAAAAGATGTTAACCCAAGCACTGTGGTTTTATTATTACCATTGTGTGTGTGTGTGTGTGTGTTTAGGGCAGTTAATGGGAATATGCTGGCTTAGAGAACAGCTTTCTCTTTAGTGTTAAAATGTCAGGGTTGAGTGAACCAGTCTATGCTGCTCACTGCCTTTCACACATCCTCATAATCATCCTGATAGTCTTGTATCTTTGACAAAAATAATGGAAATTACAAAGAAGGGGTTAGAAGAGAGCGACATCCTAGGTATATAAAATGACAAAACGGAGGGTTCAGAAAATAAATTTACTTTGACGTTAATTTAAAATTACTTTTTTCAATACCAAATTATGTGATGGAATGACGTGGAGCTTCTAATATCTGCATATCTGCAATTGGGCCAAAAGAAAGAAATATTTTAAAATGCAAATTTAAATTAAACCTATTGACAGTGTTGGGGGTAACGCATTACAAGTAATGTGCATTACATAATAATATTTTCTAAAGTAACGAGTACAGTAATGCATTACTTTTTAAATGTACACATTAAAATTTTTGGCAGGCCAGAGCTCTACATTTTTGTGATGAAATATGCAATTGACCTATGGCTAAGCCACGCCCCCAAATGCGATGAGCCAATCACAGTGCGCATAGCCCCCCAATACACTTGGACATTCTTTCCTTCCACATCCATTGAAATGCATTGAAGTTAGTCAGATTTCAGTCATTTTCATATGTTTTTCTTGTCATTTTAAGTTTAAAATGGTCAAACGGTGTGCATGGGGTACATACAACTAGGTATCCTGAGAGAGGCTGGGCGACATTGTGTATTTTTACCCTTTCCCAAGCCACATCTCAACCGAGATAACGTTAAGTGTCTGCTCTGGTTAAGTTATGCGGTAGACCACAACACCAACTAAACGTGGATAAATTAAACAAGGATGTCTACATCTGTTCTAAGCTAACTCAACAACGTATTTGAACGTTATCTTTAACATCTCTAACGTAACGTTAGCCTAACATTAGAAAGCGTTATCGTTAGCTTCTAGCTGCGTTGTACATCATGTCACTTAGCTTCATTAACGTATCTGTAAATAACCGAGATAACAAATGTTATTTGTAATAGTAATGTTGTGCTGAATGATTCATGTAAATACAGTAGCACCAAACTAACAGAGAAGTAACTTACTCTTGGTAAAGATATTAAAAAGGCTTGTCCTGGAAACGTATGCTTTCATCGAAGTTCTCAACAAGCTGTGTGACAGCTGGCATAGCGCCTATCACCGAATTTTGATTGATTGTCAGAGTGAGTGGAGGGGGCGTGGCTTAGCCATAGGTCAATTTCTGAATGCAGAACTTTTCAGTCATAAAAAACACCTGCAAGGCCTGAAAGAGATCAAACCTCAGTCAAGAAAAAGTAATGTAAAAGTAACTAAAAAGTAACGGAAGCATTACTTTCCATGAAAAGTAACTAAGTAACGGAATTAGTTACTTTATTTGGGAGTAACTTAATATTGTAATACATTACTTTTAAAAGTAACTTTCCCCAACACTGTCTATTGACAAGATTTAAGTCAGTTAAATTTCTGTGTTTCTGCCATCTGTGTAATATTATGTAGCATTTATATAAAAAGACCTCGACGTTCAGCTGAAGTAAAATGTATGGTGGAAAAAAAATCACACACTCAAGTTGAGCAACACAATCTCATTCCTTTCAATGGAAGTTTGGTGATTTCTGGCAAAAGCAATTGGCGACAGGAAGTGGGCGTGTCTAGCTACACGACAAAGTTAAGAACAGTTTAACCTTACGCAAATGATGAGTGACTTTCTGGAGTGCCAACCAATCAGAGCGAAGCAGTGGAGTTTACGTCACAGCCTTTTGTCATTGAGGACAGTTACCAATTTGTTAATCAGGACAATCAGAATTAGGAACGCCTACTACCGATCTCATTAAAAGAGACGGGGGACACACGGTCACTGAAGTCTCTGGCGATGTTCATACATAGTTACTGTAGTTGAGATGATTTAATGATTCCGAGAATATAAGAAATATATTTGAATGGTTGAAGCACTTGAGGCATCTTTTAAGATGGCAACATTATTGACAGTGAAACGATGGCTTTAAGATTCAGTAATGATAAGACCTTGATCCTAGAATTACTATGAACAACTTTATAAAACAAACTACCTTTTAATATGTTGTTGTAAAAGTGGGAAGCTCAATGACGCCGGCCTACATGTCTGCATGTATTCTCAAAAGCTCATGTAGTGGGTCATTACATTTATTTTCCAGTCTGACTATAGAGACGTTTTGCAGCTGATTCATAACCACTTACACGGCCTACAGTTATAGCCAATGGACAACTTATACTTGTGTGTAGGAAAGGCAATGCAAAATTAGCCAAATTCAGAAATAAAGGGAAGGCAATAGGGAAATCAACACTTAATGTGATGAAGTATGGTTACCCGTATTCGGTATATGACCCATCCCAGTGAGTAGTGAACAGAGGTACTGCAAGCCGGTTACCTCAGTCGCAACTTGCCAGAGACCTTCGGGTTACAAGCCCAACTGTCTACCCATTAGGTCACAACTGCCCTCAAAATTTCCATTTATATAAACCATATAATTCATTTATGTACAAATTCCTACAATTGTAGCATCCTTGCATGCAGTGTTGCAAACACAGAAAATGTCATTGTAACCCTTAACTGTGTAAAATGTCACTGTTTATTTAGCTCAACTGCATGGTAATGCATGGTAGCAACAGTGCCAAGGTCACGATTCCCGGGAAATACACATATTTGTACTGATAAAATGTATAGCAAGAATGCGCTGTGAGTCGCTTTGAATAAAAATGTGTGTCAAACGAACATGCAATAAAGCACTTGTGTTGTTAAACAAATCAATTATGACCTCCATTTCTTTGAAAGTTTTAGGCACCAGTTGTGACCTCAAAACCATTTCTATATCACCATTAAGTTCAGCAAGAACATCATACTCCTCCTGGAATCAAAACAAACCAATGTCAACCTGTAGCATGTATTATTGATCAGTGCTAAGCGTTTGGTTTTGTTTGCTTAGTCTAAAGCTCTCAAAATCATACCGGTTCCTCCTGCATTCACACAAGTGGAGAACATTATGATTCGAACCCTGACCCACCTCGCTGTTTCCACAGAAACGCCACAGGGTAAAATCAATTACACATCCTTCTCAAATTAGCGTTAATCACACAGGCTTGTCTCAGTAACAGCCACAATACAGCAAAAGCCACTGCGGCTGCCACAGAGCTGCACAATAAGGTGTTGAATGTGATCACAACACTTCAAATGAAAGAATTTAAATAAATCCCTCTAGGTTTAATTAATATAATTAAAAACACGCTGGCAGGCAGCATGGTCTGTATTGCCGTTTCTGTTCCAGCATCCCGCTCTGAATGAAGACGGACACATTCCTGCGGCGCATTTCAAAAGTTACCTCAAAAATCTGTCTCGATGAATGTATAAAGCAAGGTGAATTTTTTTTTTTATGAAGTCTGTGGGCTTTTATTCAAAGCGGCATGCTGTTCATTCAAGGTACATTTTATCAAAGTACACTTTATGAGATGGTGTGTTTGAGCAACAGTCCTGTCTAAACACAAGAAATTAACACTAGTGACGGACTAAATATCAGCCAGACACATTAATTAGCCAAAATATGAAAGAACATGAGGGTGTTGAATGGATCTAACTTAGAATTTACAAAAAATTATTTTAGTGTAACATTTCTAAAGGGCTCATTATAGTTGTGCTAGGTCCTACACCATAGCTGCGACGGCGTAGGTTACGCGTCGGTTTTCATTTAAACTTTTGCGTCGTCGTACGCGTTGATGTGCAAACACACATGCAGACCGCTGGTAGGCAGTATAAACGCGTGTTACCACAGTAGCAGTGCGACCGTCAATGAAGAAGCAGCTTGACAAGTTTAACCCACAGGCGAAGAAGAAACAGCAACTTGTTGTGTATGATTTCAGAAGCCCATCAGTAATAGAAGTAAACAAACAACGACTAATGTTGCACTCCTCAACTCGGTCCATCTTTGTTCTCACCGTCGCAAACGAAAAATCCTAGGGATTCCCGCATGACTTTGCAGTTTGGGCGGCCCACCTAAAAAAATTTGCTGCACAAAAGGCCGTCAAGTGCATCTCGGTGAATAGCGCGAACACGCTTCACACCGCGAGCGGGCATGCGCGCCACACGGCGGAAATGAGAGGAAGACGTGGTCCGTCACTGTCTGGAGGAGAGCCTGTTGATAAAACGTGTGTCCGTGAGAACTGTAAAGTGGACTTGTGTTTTTGGCTAATTTAAGCCTGTTATTGTATTAGTCTAGTCTATAGTTCTTGCAAATTTAAAGTAAGTTAGCTGGTGATTTTGTTGTTTGAGCAACCTGCTAGCTAGGTTGCACGTGCCTGTTGATTCAATATAATTGCTGAGCGCTCTTGCTCATGTTATTTATGTGCATTATTTACATGCTACAATAGTTACACTCCTTTAAGATATTGTAATTAATAGTGGGAAATAATCAGTTTTTACAATCTTCGCGCTATCTATCATCGTTCGCCAGATGTTCTACAACATCTGCTTCAGTTTGTGTTTATTAACCCTTTAGTTTCAGTTCATCAAGCAGCTATTCCCATTAGATGTACCTGTTAAAAACATTTAATTCATTAATGATCTAGTATGTGTTCATTTTCTGTCATAGTTTCTTCAAAATTAAGTTTTATTTGAGTGTTTTAAATAAAAATATTTTCATTTTCATCATGACGCCCCGGCCAAAAACCACCTTAACTAACAAATTTTCTGCAGGAAACCCTGAAAACCTATGACGCAGTTTTTTTACCTGATGGGAGGAGTTCTAGTGGACCCATCACAGCGCTTGCGGTCCGCGCCAAAATTTTGGCGAGGTGCACGTCAGGCTACACAGAGGCTACGGATAACCTACAACATAGCTATGGCATAGACCTTACGCAGGACTATAAATTAAACTTAATAAAGCACCTCTGCAATCTGTATTGTTTTAGTCACCGGCTACCCTCAGCATCAGCCTTTGTTGAAGATCACATCTTGACTGATTTTAAATTTCTTAGCAACCTGCGAAACAAGAATGAATGTTGTGCAATTAACAAACCACACGTGCAGAACCTACTTCATTATGGGGTAATCCAGCAGCGCTAAAAATAGGGATCTTCTGTCCACGGGCGATGCTGTTCATGCCGTCGATGGCAGAAATGCCAGTCTGGATCATCTCCTCGGGGTAGATACGACATTGAGGGTTGATGGGCTGACCTAAGAGGGGCAAAGGGTATACAGTGATCTCACTTAAGTAGGAAAATGTGTCCAGTTGTTAGAATTTGCAGTGTAAAACTTGTATTTGCTAGGTGAAAAATGAATTTTCTTTAGGCAAAACTAACCATTTCGTGCAAATGAATAAAGCTTGTATGCTGGGATAGTGATGACAAAATAGCTCGGTTTGCTGTGGAGTCAATAAACGTCTAAACATTGATAGATGAATATGAGACAAAAGTACAGAATGTCACATTTTATTTTTCAACCGTTTGAACATATGCAATTTAAGTGTTAAGTGTCCTGATAAATGTATTAACATGAAAACAAATTATGTGTAAGTTTGATCCATTAGTTTTGCAGTCAATTAGTTTTGCAGGTCAGGATGAAAGATTGGGTATGTGTTAAAACAAAATCGAATGTTAATAAAATGAAACATTTTGTCCTTTGCCTCTTATTCATCTTACAAATTTCTTGTCCCCACAGCAAACAGAGCAATTCTGTCTTCACTGTCCGAATACTTCTGTAGGGCACTGTATTTCAGAAAATATTTTCTTGTTTGAGTACACAAGCATCCTAAACACTATTTGGAGTATCGTGACCTTGAGGGGCTGATCATTCTTTCATTAAGCCCCCTCTCATCCAATTGCCTCATTCAGAAGCTGCCCTGAATGGCCATTGTATACTTTGATAGCTGAAAAGATCACCTTTGCCATTACAGCTTAGCAGAGATCAGGGTCACAAGGTCAGTAAATGACTTAAAAAGGACACAAAAATTCCAATTCATTCTCGGAAAATATTAAAATACCATCAAGCAGTATTTCAGGCACTTTTTAACATTCAGCTAGGCTGCACACAGCGCGTGAAGAGAAAAATAAATGTACTGTGGCTGGTTGTAAACTACATTGTAAGAATGTACTGTTAAATTCAATATCCGTTTGATCCCAAATACAGTATTATCAACCCATCACCCAGAGAGTTAATGAGATCACAGTATTGTTAAATCACAAAGGGCCTATTTTCCCAGGTTTTCAAACCAGAAGAGCACTGTTCCTGCATGCATAACAATTATTGTGCAAATGTTATATAAAGCGCAAAAATAGATGTTACTGACCCATGATGTCTAAGTAGTCCTCAGCAAGCACAACAGGGCCACGGTCAATGGGTTTACCAGACCCGTTAAACACACGTCCAAGCATAAAATGAAATCATTTTTCATTTTATTATTACACCTTGCAAATGTTAGCATAACTAATGTGTTTGAAATGTGACCTTTTTCTAGGACATGAATTAAATGTAAGAAATATTTTTTGACATTAACCATGTTAACATGTTTAACAAAAGGACATTTTCTTGCATTCATTGAACCACACAATATGCTCTATGAAACATTTTCAAATCATGCTGGGAAACACATGGATCATCAGGTTTTGTGCAACCTTGTGGAGTCCAGCTCAAGTTCATATTTTCTTAAAACCCAAATATTTTATTTGCTTGCTACCAAATGCTGAAATTCATTCAAACTCCTTGTTTTTTGGACTCCACCATAGCAGTGTGCGTGTACATACCAAGCATGTCCTCAGAGACAGGTGTGCGCAAGATATCGCCGGTGAACTCGCATGCGGTCTTCTTGGCATCAATACCTGACGTGCCTTCAAATACCTGATGGACACAAATATATTTTATGATGTATTTTGACACGGTTTTGAAGACTCATTATGACTGCATGAAATGACATGCTTGTCAGATTATATGCGAGTACTGTATATTTACCTGGACAACCGCTTTGGAGCCAATGACCTCCAGGACCTGACCACTCCTCTTGGTCCCATCAGGTAAAGTCAGGTGCACAATCTCTGCATACCGTGGAAACTAAAGGACGATGAGAAAAAAGATGAACTGTCTGCCTCAAACAATGACTAAATCATACAAAAATATGATTAAATTCAAAACACGTTATAAAGCGGCAATCTGTAACTTTTGCCTCTATATCGCCATCTCTGTTTGAAACATAAAATTGCAGGTTTACTTTTTCTAATTTTTTTGTGCCATTTTTGCCCTTTATGTGATAGGCAGTATAAGGAGAGGACAGGAAAGTACAGGGCGGAGAGATTGGCAAGGACCACAAGCTGGGAATCGAATTCGGGTCGAAGAAGGTGCATCTGTACTATATTTTAATGCACTGCCCACTACACCGTCGACTCCGAAATGGCAGATTAATTTTCCCAGATTACTTCCAATAAAATCGTATCCAACAAGCCAACTTATAAATCAATAATTGTTGCTTACAGTTGCAGTTTATGGTTTTGAACAATTATTTTTTATGTTTTTTTTTTAGTGCTGGGCAAAGGTTAAAAGTGATTTTTAGCATGCTGTGTGTAATTATTATTTATATATAAATACACACTACATGTATGTATTTAAGAAACATTTACATGTGTATATATATTTATTTATATTTTATATATTCTATATTATATATACATTCTTTAAAATTATATATACACACATACAAATTTTCTGAAATGTATATATGTATGTGAGTGTGTTTAAATATACATAATAATTACACACAGCACACACATATATTATGCAAAAATTAACTTTTATTTTGTATGCGATTAATCGCGATTAATCTTTGCCCAGCAGTAGTTCTTTTCAATAACGGAGTTTTGTTTGTTTATTAAACAAAAAAGTTACAAATTGCAGCTTTAGAAGTGTAACATAATTAAAAGTGTAGCAGATTTATATGTTGATTACAAAATATATCATTGCCACATTTGGGAAAAGACTGTCTTACTTTAACATTGTCCAAGATGACCAACGGTCCATTAACACCGCACACAGTAGAGTAGGCTGAGGACAACAAGAGAAACACAAGATGTAAAACTACCCAACAAACCATACAGAATTTATACCTTTATAAACACTTCAAAGTGAATAGTAAGTGTTAAAAATGTCAATATATGCATTAACACCTGAGACATCCCTGAATAGTAAACATCCTTTTAATAAAGAAACATATGGAAAATGTTTATTGATTCCAAGTTGCTACACATCAGCTTGACACACAAGCACGCACACATGCATACACTTACTGCAAGCACTAGCTGTGACCAATAAGTGCATGAAATTTGCCACAAAAGCCACAATCAGATGGAAATGAAGACCCTTTCTTGTGACACCTGTGCATCTAATTGTACAGTGTGACCTTTACTGGAGTATTCTAAATGGCTCCCATAAATTTCCATGTCCAAATGTCACGCCTAGAAGAGCACCATGGTTGGCACATTCAAGATGCTTTTTCGGCAGATGTCAGGATGGGAGAAGTAGTCTTCACTTTGGACAGACTGTCTGTTCCGTGAGGGACAATTACTTTGCTCAGACTATTGTCATTTATAGTATAATGGATCCAGATGCCGAAAAGGTCTGAGAAATACACTTATTTTAGATTTCATAACTATGTCTGGGTCAAGCAGAAAGGCTATTATGTGACGTGAGCAGGATTTGATGAAGTCTGCTTTAAGTTTCATCTTGCATGGGATGCATGTGACTACTGAATCAGAGTCAGTCTTTTATTTAGGAACCTTCAACCTATTACTCAGACGATTCAAGATTAGCATGTCCTAAAAATGGCTATGAAACTGGAAATTGTTGTAGGAAATGCGCTTGAAACTTTAAGCTGCTGTGCTCATCCAGTATGGCAGGTTCAAGTCCAACTCACATTTTGCTATACTCTGAAGTTGGAACGTATAGCCCTCCTTGGGATAATTAGCTTTCTAACTAAAATGTTTACTATATAACAAATGAAAAATACCCAAGCTTGCCCACAATTTCAAAACAAACGTTTTCTCATTAACACTGAGATATTGAATAGACGCACACACACTGATTGAGATTGTTGTAGGCCCAGGATGCAGGTGCATGCTCAGGGTGGGCCATTATTAGGAGCTGAGGGCGTGGTCTCATATTTTGGCCTTTTACTTTGCATGGGAAAACATTAACCATCCTGTCACAGGAGCCAATTTGGTGCATCTTTACAAAAGACAGAGAGTGCACACTAGACGAAGAAGAGTCAGCTTTGTCTCTTCTGGGTCATCCATCTCGCCTCAATGTGTTGGTTTTTGTGTGCAGCATCAGACTGTGGTCTGATATCAAAGGCAGAAGGAAATGAGAATGGACCGGCTCTAACACCCAGCACAGCAGCCCCACGGGGAGCAGACACTATGCTACTAATTAGGCTTCAGACTACACAATCATTTGTCAATGCACTATTGTGGTTTCCCACACGCACATACACACTCACACACCTGCACATCATGACTTTCTTTATTGGCTGAAGAGAAAACGTAGAAAAATTGGCTGAACAAAATCGTTTTGTTTTTCTTTCTCATATTTTTGACCAAATCTTTTATAAATACTGTGTGATTTAAATGTCTTGTGGCAATCTATTATTGAGTCTGAAGCATCACAGTAAATGATGAATGACGGAAAACTTGTCGCATTTTCACCACTGGCTGCCCTGTGGCTCTAAGGGAACAGAGATAAATGAGTCTTGCATTAACTTATGAATTAATGTTACTCTTATTAAAAACCAGACTCAGTCTGAGCACCTGCACATAGATGTGATGTACAAGTAGTGGCTACTAAATGGATGCCAAATAAATGCGTAGGAAACATAGGATTTTTATTAGGACAATTAAAATTAGAATAATGCATTACCCTCATGCATAAAACAATAATAAAATACAAAATTAAATTAACTCTTTCCCTGACAGCGTTTTTTTAAAGGTGGTCAGCCAGAGGCAGCATTTTTCATGATTACAAAAGTTTAATGCCTTCCAGAAAATGTTCTTTAAATATATAAACATACAATATATCAAATGAAAGAACAGAAGCCTCTGCTTTCAAACAAAAAGTTTCATCCTACCTTGATTAGTTCTCTTTTTATGACCTCTCAAATTATATGGGTAGGTTTCTTCAAAAACACCAAATTTTAAGCAAAAAGCTATGAAGGACTTTTGATAGAGATCAGATTCTGAGCTATCCTCAAAACATACACAGAGTTCTTATTCTTTCACGTGAGGTGTTGCTTTCCGGTTGTATAAGTTGCAGATTGCCGGAAATACTTGTCATTGGCAGGGAAGTGTTTTTCTCTTAATTGACAAGTTAACTTTGCGGGGAAAGAGCTAAAAATGAAGAGCTCAGATTCAAATGCCACCAAACGTCAGCTCCGACTAAATAAGATAGCGATATTGACCGCATGTTCTCGGCACATATTAGACGTTCATTAAATCCACTTAACCCCTTTCAGAAATACCTTGTTGGCATAATCTGTTAAACGCCATGATGCTTTTTCAGCAAAGTCTTCTAAGTGCACGGAAGAAGAATTGAAAAACAACGACACGCATGTCACAATTTTTAAACCTTTTACCTTTATTCAGAAAGGACAGTGAAGTAGCTGTCCTTTCTTACACCCACAGGGTTCCCACACCTTAGTTAACTTCAAATTCAAGGATCTTTCAAGGACTTTCCAGGTTCAATACCCTCAAATTTAAGGACTAAATTGATATTTGGGGACACATTTCAAGTGAGAGCAAGGTTACATCGTGTTATCTTTTAAGATACATTGTTACAGTTCCCTCTTTCGAGGGAACTCGTGCTGCGTCATTGCGGTGACACTTTGGGGACGCCTCCAGGGGTAAATGCGTCTGAATGTGTATATCAAATTCAACCAATGGTAAGGCTTAGCGACAAAGACAGGGTGACGCGGGAGCTAGGTAGTAAATCGTTATCTGATATTTGCCAAAGATGGCGTTACATGGACTCAGGAAGTATGGCAAGGGAGACGCAGCGTCTCGTTCCCTTCTCAGGAAACAACAGTTACATACGTAACCAGAGACATTTTCATTTGTCAAACACAACTGTGCAAAAAAGCATTTTGGTATGAATCAACATTCGCATACAGAAGATATATGCTTTTAAAGCGAACAGTTTAATGGATTTTTTTCAGAAAACTTCTTGCATTATATAGATTCAAGCACTTTCAATTACTTGTATCTATGTATGTATATTTTCAAAAACTTCTCAGGGCCTTGAATTTTTCCCCCCAGATTCACAAACTTTCAAGCAGTTCAAGGACCCGTGGGAACCCTGCACACAGCACACACTTGTATATTATGCTAAGTAAGCATTTTTGCATGTACTTAAAGAGGGTTTTGCAGAGAAAGACAGTCAAATGTGTTAAATATCAATAAAATGAAAATTAATTAAATACCAATTAAAGAAAATTTAAAAAGAGACTCATTTACAATAAAACATGTCAGATGCACTTTGAGGATTTTGCATCCGAGCTCTATAAATAAATTAACTGAAAAATTTAACTAAGTAAGATGTTATAAATGATTATTTAAAAAAATATGGCCTGGTACTTTAATTTACTGATCCTATTAACAAGCAAGTCCTTAAATTCTAACCGTGTTTTTTGACAATTGCAGTTCTACTGACTACATAGAGCTTAAATGGCTACTGAGAGATAAATTTAGTTCAATTTAAAAAGTTGATAGAAATAATAATTTTAAAATGTTAAACCATTATTTTCCCTGCCCACTTCTTGTAATAGAAATAAAGAAACCTCACAAAAAACATATTAGCTACAGAAGTGAAAGAATTCAGCAACCATTACCATGAGACTCTGAAACATGTCTCCCCTAAACAAATGATGTCTCATAATTGCTGTTATTATTGTAAAAGAAAAACAGTGGTCAAATCACCCTAACAATGAATATTCCTTTTCTCAAAACACACAAAAACAGATGCTTTCCACAAATTCGCAGACACACTAAAAGCCACGCTATCTGCAAATTCCAACATTTTCCAAGACATTATGGCTCTTCCGTTCCTCTGTCCCTCTTGCCCCAGCCAGACAAATTGCAGTATGTGCCTCACAGGGAGGTGCTTATAAAATGGATTTAATAGCTACACTTACCCTACAAATTGCCCATATGTTTCAAAAGAGATACATATGTCTATTTACTGAGAGGTGATCATAATTACGAGGCTGGAAAATTGCGGCCATATAATTGTACATCAACCCCTTAAAAGTCTCTTCAACGAAACGCAAACTGCTAATGGAAAACAGTGAGGAGCTGAAATCTTTACTCAAACAAAGCTCATGACATGCTCCGATATTGTGCACAACATTAGACGAAGGCTAAATGAAGGCACGCAAACGCTAATCTGCTCTGTCAATGACGAGCAGAATGGATGGCGAGGATGCCTGACACTAGTTTTTATTTGACTGCATCTAAAGGCGTTATAATATATAAAAAATATCAGTTGTTGAAAGCTTAAATATATCATGTAAAACATCCCGATTATAAATAATAAAAAAGAGCATGGCAATGAAATGACCCTGTCGAACCATGAGCCAATCGCCTTCCAGCAATGTGATGAAGATGGCGGCCCACTTCAGCTCCTCACACAGAGGACTCGATCTCACATAAGAGGCCTTGTAAAATAAAGATTAATAAATGGCTATACATTCACATGGTGTGAAGTAGCAACATTTCCCATTAGGTTTGAAAAACTTTCCCCACCCCTCCAGGGACACTTGAGTTTGAGTGCGCCAGTCCGAGGGCCAGGCATGCAACACCGGCGTGGGTCAACCCGAGGCCTGTGGAGCTGCCAGGCCCTATTGTGTGCGGAGATGTTAATTGGTTCTAATCTGGCGGTAGAAGCTGTTTTGGTAGCCTGACCCTGCGCCCTGAAGGACATCTTGGTGTGAAATACTAAAGGGCCCATTCAAGTGCTTCTGAAAGAAGGCATGGAGCATTCCAACACATTTCCATTTCAGCTGTGAAAAAGAAGTGTTGACAGGGCGGGGCAATGGTGCTGGGGGGGCACTGTGGGGACAGGCTTTTTGGGCCGGCCGGTAGGGTTGCGCTGCGGAACTGAATTAATGATACAAAAGCGCAGGCAAAGGTGCCAGGCTCCTCTCATTCACATACATCCTCACTTCGTTTCTTTTTCTTTAAAACCGTGCATCCACACAATGATTTCCCATAAGATGGTATAAAAGACGGTGCTAATTGCCCCATGTTTGGGATCAGACACAAATGTAACTGTCATTAAACAGACAAAAAAAGACTTCACACAATTCACCTTCTAAAGGTACTCTGCAAGGCCTGCATATTATTATTTAATAATGAACCCATCAGGATCTTTGGTGCTGTAACTGATAAAGATTGATAAGACAGTCCAGAAGTGAGAAATAACACATAATGGGTCGATATATGTTTTTTAATGGCCGATATGATACGAATATTAAAGGATAAGTCCATTTTCTTAAAAAAAATCCAGATATTTAACTCACCACCATGTCATCCAAAATGTTGATGTCTTTCTTTGTTCAGTCGAGAAGAAATTATGTTTTTTGAGGAAAATATTCCAGGATTTTTCTCCTTTTAATGGACTTTAATGGACCCCAACACTTAATAGTTTTAATGCAGTTTAAAATTGCAGATGCAGCTTCAAAGGACTCTAAAAAATCCCAAACGAGGCATAAGGGTCTTATCTAGTGAAACGATTGTCATTTTTGATAAGAAAAATAAAAAAGATGTACTTTTTAACCACAACTTCTCTTCTTGGCTGTGTGATGCGCCAGCGAGACCTCGCGTAATTGCGTAATAAAGTCGAAAGGTCACGTGTTACACACATTTGTGAACCATTTTGAACAATAAACTGACACAAAGACATTAATTAGTATCATTCGACATACAACAACGTTAGAATGGTCCTCTTTCTCCACACTTGTAAACACTGTGGCATAGTTTCGATATGTCATCCGTGACCTCTTGACGTATTACGTGAGGTCGCGCTGGCACATCACAGGACCGAAGGAAGAAGAGATGTTGTGGTTTAAAAGTCCATATTTTTTATTTTTCTTGCCAATCGTTTCGCTAGATAAGACCCTTATGCCTCGTTTGAGATCGTTTAGAGTAATTTGAAGCTGCATTGAAACTGCAATTTTAAACTGCATTAAAACTGTTAAGTATTGGGGTCCATTAAAGTCCATTGAAATTAGGAAAATGTATGAGGAATGTTTTCCTCAAAAAACATAATTTCTTCTCACTATTATCTAGATTGTTTTTAAGAAAATGGAATAATGAGGTAGATATAACGCAAATGCAATTACAGTAAATGAGAGACAAACAGAAAATTGGTGAAACTAAATAAACATTGGTTATGCATACTATTTATAAATATACCCTTTTAAGTACTTAAATTAAAACATATTAAAAAGACATAATTAATGTGGATCTGACATCTCACGGTACATAATGTCATGTTAAAAAGTTAACAATGATTTGTTATTTTACCATCTGTCAGACTTTTGCTTTACATCCAAATATTTTTTTATTATAGTATATAATAATAATAATATATATACACACATAGAATATCGGCCACTGCAATATATCGGTCAAAACTACACAGAACCCTTTTAGGGTTTATTCATATGAAGGATATGAGAATGGATTTATCATCAACAATCTAAGCATGTTATAAAAAGCAGATAGGCTTACTCAAGACTGTCCATATCTTAAAATATTTCACCACTAGAATTATAAGAAACAGACACAAAATGACAAAGATAAATAAAAGAAATAGAAACTAGTGCCTCCCAAAAATAAAATTTTAAGCTTTTGGTTGTAGATTTTGTTGCTAATACAAAAGGTGGCAAAGTCAGTAAATTACTAGACCTGCCGCAATGACTTTATAACTCATATTCATAATTAGGTTATGATAGGAGGATTTTGCATTTTAGAAAATAATGAATAGACTACGTAAGGTGTAAAAAATTATCAAATGCTCACTGGAACAATGAACTCAAGAACCACCTGCCAAAATACTGTAGAAATGTCACAGCTATTCCACAAGTATGGACAATACAATCCCGACCTGTCGGTGGTGGTGCAAATATAAAATGGCATAAAACGTATATTCTTCTGCTGTGCTTTTATTTAAATTTACATTAACACATTTCAGTGAAAATAAAAAAGGATGACCAAAATTACAATTGCAATTATGTTAAGGCACGCAATAGCAGTTAGATTCGTAATTCAATGGTACGCCATTCAGAAAAAAACAAAAAAACTGGATGTTGAAGTGTGAAAATTTGATTAGGTACAATAAAACACATTTTGAAAGAAAAAATGTCTATTGGATGACCTGCAGACAGTCATATGAAAGACAGCGAATCAGAGCTCACAGGGGACCTTGATCATATTCTCTTGGACTTCAATACTGACAGAGGGAATACAATTACGGCACAAACAGTACAATGTGTTATACACTCAAAAGGGCAGTTGTTAGATTAAAAAGTGGACAATGTATCAAAATAAATGCAGCAAAATCTGATTTGAAATAGGATAATTTTTATACATAACATCAATATATAACAATAAAGGGTTAAAATGGTTTTCATGTCCTTGCTTGCAATCTCATGAATCTTAAATAACTCAGAAGTGCTAACTAATAAACTGTGAACAAAAAATTAAAACGTTTCCAAAAACAGAAAAAAGCCAAAAGGAAAAAGGTGTGATGTCAGTCCTATAAAAAATCTTTACAACTTTTAAATAATCTTTATCATATTAATTATAAAAAATTATAATAATATAAAAAATGCTAGATTAAATCACAAAGTCTGCATCTCTCAAATTTTTATCTACAATGTCTGGAATAACAATATCAGAATTAAATAAGACAAAAACTACAAAAGTTATGAAATAAATAAAAAAGTGTCAATGCAACTACTGAATGCAGTAGACAGACAGACAGACAGACGGTCAGATAAAGACAGATCACAATTGTGTCCGTTCTTCTGTCCTAACAAAGACCTCCACAGTGATGACACCCCATCAAACAGGAATGCTTTTAACCCCGCAGGTAGAGGCTGAAGCGGTTTCGAAAAATTCGCCGCACGCATGCACTGATTGGGTCGTGTGTAATCAGACGACAGTGAGCATGTTCAGGGGGGAATGGCGGAAAGAGCCGTAATCTGTGTGCGTTTCCTGGTGGGATGCAGACTGAAGGGGTGACAGCTAAACTGAGACAGCTGGTTAACCCCGCTGCCTCTCCAGGAGAGGTGGCAAAGTGGTGCGGTTACAATAGATCGAAACAGGCGCAATGTTACAGCAACAGTTTTAGAGTGATTTGCAGGGACAGGCGTGTTTTCACCCGTAGGCTGCCTAGCAACAAATCTATAACAATAATTGTCCAAAGTGGACCTTCTTTAATAATATTAAATACGTTTATAATGTTTCTAATCTCATTTTTAATAATGTGGATGGTGTACTTTGACAAAACATTACATATTTTTTATTAAACAACTTTCTTAGATAGAGATCACTTATCGAAACGTTTGTTAGGAGAGAAAAAAACGCTCCAATTCAAAACAAGTATAACTACAGCTTTAAAAATTTGTGATGTGTGAATATTATAATCAGGCAACATATAAAGTTGTACTTAAAGGAAAACTTAACTTATACAGAAACATAATTGTTAAGATATATTTACAATGGGAATTTTGCGTCACATTTGGTGTGTATAATGGACAAGGATTTCTTTTGAATCTAAGCAGTATATAATTTTATATAGTTGGATACTATTTTTGAAAGTCTACTGTTCTATCATCTTTCACTTACTTTTCATTGATGGCAAGATGAAGATGAACGCCCACCGAGGACTTTCTCTTTCACTGTCACGACAATTGATTAATTACAGGCGGACAAAAGGATTAGCAACAGGAAACAGTAGATAAAATAAAGGAGGGCTGTGACATCTGAAAGATTTGTTTATAACCATGTCATTATGGGTAATTGTTTCTTCACAGAAATACCATTACCGTGCTGAATGTCTTTTCAGCACATTTAAACGTCTATTCAGCATTAAAACAAAGCGAAAAGACAGTCTGGGTTAATTGCTTTTGTTGCAAATGACATGATTAAGACAAAAAGGCCTCTGCTTTCACAGAAAAGATGAATACACTGTACGTTTACTTTTGTTTGTTTGTTTCTTCTGGCATTTTTGAATTTTGACTGGGCAGAAGTGTGATAAAAATGACATTAACACACCAGCAAATGACGAAGTGTCTGAAATATTTCAGGGGGTCGAATAGAAAAATAAGTGAACAAAATACCTCAACTGAATTAGAAATATTTGTGTTGTCCGCATAGCAAACATTCTGGAACAAAACACTGAAATACTTTAATACTTAAAATAATTTAACACTTGTATTAAAATTGTTTATTTTCCGTTCTCCAACAAAATTATTCAAAGTTACTAGACACGAAGGTCTTTTCACAGAGTTGTTCAGCACTTTTTGAGGACAAAGCCAGACCAATCAGACCCGCGCTGACAAATTTGGCCTCTCGAATGTGATGGCGTATAAGGGGCTGCTGGGATTCATGGGTACAGATCTGTGTGTTTGCCTTCCCATCAGTCTTCATTGCCTTCAATCACAGCCCACTATCAGCATGCACTCCGCCACTGATGAGGCACAAAATGGTGCTGCTATCTGGCATGCCTACATTAGAGAGGCTTTTTTTGAACGGTATGTTGGGGGGCGTTTCAGATCGGGGGGTCTTTACGCATGCAGCTTCTTTCATGCAGGCTTTTTAGAAGGGAAGGCTTCAATTCTTCCATTAAGTCATTTATTTTCTTCCTGGTTTGCTAAGAGGCTTTTAGCCTGAGCTTTCCTTTGACACTTTCAAGAAAAAAGGAAAACACACTACCTGGTCTACTCGGCGGGACAGTGTGTTTGCTGGTCTAAATTAATGAGATTTACAGTGAATAATGTCAATAATACACGTGAAGAGAAAAGCTGAGAGAAAGATGCCGGACGAGTGGTAATTTTAGCAAGGTTCTCTATTAAGGAGGTAAACAAAATTAACTACTCAAGTGCTGAAACATCAGACGCAAGAGTCAAATGATGTTATCGAAGAGATGCTGGTGGAAGATTATGGAAGGGAGATGTGGGATTGAAAATGTGGGAATTTTTGAAGTTGGATAAGATGAAATACAGGCTTTTACAAAAACAATTAATACACAAAAGAGGAAAAGGTTGGATGATCATACCGGTACTGTCTCTTACACTCATGTTTGGGTCACAGGACACAGACTTCCCTATAATTAAAATATGCACTTCCTTAACAACCTTACCGCAACCTATTGCCAATACTGGCAAGCCAACAAGTGAAGAACTGAAATATAACAGGAAAACACACGATTTTGCAATTAGCACTTTTCCCAGGACCCTTCATTTCCTCAAACAGTTTTTATTGCAGTCACAAAATATAAACCTGTTTAATGTTATTAAATGCAACAGGCTACCAATTATTAAAAGGCATTCACCCAAAAATGAAAATTTTGTCATTATTTACTCACTCTTATATTGTTACAAAACTGTATGAATTAGTGGTGCACCAATAAATCGGGCGATGATGCTTGCTATGCTTCTCAATGAATTACGGTGATATGCCCCTACATCCAAAAGCCAGAGGGCGCTCTCGTGTAGAAACTCAATATGCGCCGCAAAAGAACCATCATCATATGGGCATCTCCAGGAAATGGCTTAAGGATATAGAGGGTATGCATGTGACGTCACCTTCAGCAAAAGTGCCTGCGGTTACGCCCACTGAGTGGCAAAAGACAGAGCGGCAGAATTTGTGTACAGTGTGAAGTCAGCGAAAACATGGGGAAAACACATCTAAATGAGACAGCTGTTGTGCGATAGACTGTACTAACAGATTTAACAAGAATTCGGAGCTAACGTTTTACAGACTGCCAAAAAACACCGAAAGGAGAAGTTAATTGATTGTTCATGCCAACGTCCACAGACCACAGGTGGGTTGACAAGTTGCTAGGGTCACTATCAAGCAGAGGTTTTACTTTCTACTTTTAAAAGTATTTTTTCAAGTATTTGTATTTTATCCGTGTTTTTCTTTGGAAAACTTACATTCCAAAGCATATTATCACAATTTTACTCTATTACTTTTCATAAATACAAGTTTTTGTTTTACATTTAATATTTAAGTACATTAACATATCTTTAATCAAACAAGAGTACACAATTTTAATGTAATTTGGTATTAAATAAATACATTTTAATATGCAATATTAAAGAATACACAGTATGATTATCTGCTTTAGAATGTAGTGAAGTTACATTTTTCCCAATACAAACACCCTATAAAGCACAGATGCTTGGAAAATGTAACTAATGTAACTAAGTACTGTCCATCTCTGCTATCAAGTCCAACTAAATGTAATTTAAGTTGATAATAGTCAGTTTTACTGGCATTTTCGCAGCAGCCGCTATGAAAACCAGCCATTTTGTTGAACATTTAAAGTGACGTCAATGCATACCCTCTTTATTCTTCAAACCTTTTCAGGTATTTTCATGATTATAAAGAATATGTTTTATTGATTATGTTTGACGAGTGTTGCTTTTTCAAATTCATGTTATAAACGACTCAAACTAACAGTGATTTCCGATTGATAAGGACTTACTGATCAAAAGCCGTAGTAGTACATGAAATAGCTGTGCATTATATCGGCTGTGTGATTCAGAATAGTTATCAGCCACTTATTATTAGTGTATATCGGCATTTATCATCGCATACCTAGTTCTAATGAACACGAATTAAGATATTTTGAGAAATATTCATTATCAAAGTTCAAAATATCTTCCTTCGTGTTCATCAGTATAAATAAATTTATATAGGTTTGCAATAACATGAGATTGAGTAAATGATGAAAGAATTTTCATTTTTGGGTGAACTATCCCTTTAACTTAAGGTAACATTACGGCTGTCCCTATAAAACAAGGTGTGCTGAAATACTAAAAGCACAATGCCTAAAAGATCTGATTCTCATGTTTCTCGTGCTTTTTATCAAAAATAATCTACTCTAGAGGGACTCTGTTGTTATTGATTCTTTGCCTACTGAAGTCTACCGAAGTTAAGTTTGGGCCACAGAAGCTGTTTGTTAATGTTTTTTTGCAGCTCAAACCGTCTATACACCATAGACGACTCTCTCAATCCAGTTTCAACAGTACTACAACAAGATTTATCAATACTGTGACACTGATAAGAATTTAGATCAATGTGACAACAAACGTATTTAGAAATACTGAAAGACAAAGAAAGTCATGTGTCCTGTGATTTTTTTAGGGGAGAGATCTTAATTAAATATGGGTCTGTACTGGTAACAGTTTCGCATACTCCTGTGAAATTACTTTCAGACTTTCTGGTGCATAACTGTAATTTATCCTAATTTTATATATTTATCCTATCATGTTTATGAAAACCATATTTTAACAAACAGTAAAATAAAATAGACTGCCAATGTTTAAGTGAAAATACATTGAGAATGATTCTAAATGTATTGAATGATCATGAGAAACTACCTTTACTTATAAAGTACAATTACAAGTAAATTTAACTAAATCTAGTACATTTAAAACACAGTAATTTACTCAATGACATGCTATCTTTTTCTCGTAGTAGTGGTCACATGATCACATGATTTTATTGTAGAACTAAAAGTTGCTCTTGCACATTATTCATCAGCTCAGTTGATTGTCACGTGATCATGTCACATGAGAGGGATCATCACCCCGTCTGTCTGTCTCTCTCTCTCTTTCATCCATAATTTAAATGGCATTTAAACAACATTTAAATGGCATTTAAATTATACTATCAGGTGCAATACAGCTAACTGTCTAAAACAATAACCTTTGATGATCTTTAATGTTCAGACACTTCAAACACTCATACACATAACTGTTCTTGATTCCACTTTAATTTACTCATCTCGTATAGTCTATAACATGCAAGTTAAGTTTCGTGTAGTTTTAAATGAGGACTTTCAACGATCAGATTAGATAAATCAATCTAACTTGCATTTTTACATTTAGTCCAGCTTGGCTAGCTAGCTAGCTAGCATGTTTACACCTGCTAAGACCTTCAAAGACGCCAAAGTCTTTACATTTCGAGTAAAATAATCTTAAGTATTATGTTTTTCTGTATTACTTACACAACGACATTTCAAAAGATTAGTACAAGACTAAAATGCAAGCATGCAGACTGAATACGAACTGCTTGGCTAACGTTAGCATTAATACTGTAAGTTACTACGCTGACAGCTAACAGAACCTACAGAGCATTAGCTAACGTTATGTCCTCAAGCCTTTTATCCTCATATTCAGCAGAACAACTTATTAAAGAGCAGTAACCTTAGTATAAATTGAAATGACAGAAGCGACAGCTGTTTGAATGAAAGTTAAACGACACTCACTCAGTCTGGGTTGGGAAATGTAGTTTCTGACAACCGCCTGTGCGTGCTGCCGTGCCGCCGCTTCAGGGCCGTTCAGATCCACGGGCCGGTTCGCTAATAATGTAGACATTGTTGTTATTTTTCCTCTGAATTAATTCGAGCGTCTGTCTGTAAACAGATCTGCACTGAGAACGGATGAACAGATGGAGTCATATGACACAGCGATCAGGAAGTAGCAGTCGTTCACGCGCACGTAAAAGGACGTGCGCGAGCCTAGTAAGTGCGTAGGTAATAAATTACAGAGTTAAGACCTTTGCTTGCTTATAAAATAGAGGTCTATTATTGAAAAGTTTTATTTTTAAATTACCTTAAATGTTCCTTATGGTACAATTTACAACGAAATTTAAATTCTGTAAATTTAAAATATATAAATACTACTAGGACTGATAGGGACAGAATGTAGGCTACAGAATTTAGATGTTTAACTGATGGCTTAGATTTATATATTAATAATTTTCAGTGCACCAAACCATATTTAGAATATTCATATTCCCCACAATGTTACTGACTCATAGGTGCTCAAATGGGAATTTATGAGGATTTTTGGTAGGCGACTCTCATTCATCAATTATGGACCACTTGAACCCATTTTTGGCTAATATAACCAATTGTCATTCTGTGATGATAATATGAAATCCAATTTTTGAATGCATTAAATAGCCCGATGTTTAAAAAAACCAAGGCTCTTGTAAACTTGGATTTGCTTACTGTAGGTGTCAAGTGTACATTTCATAAAAATAAGTGTTAATTCTTGTAGGACAAGGACAAGTTTTTTTCTATGCCATGCCCTGTACTTTATTATATAGGCTACTTTGTCCTTTTACTAGTGCTTTGAGCACATTGGATCATATGTTTTGTGGTTGTACACTTACAATAAAGACATTACCACAATTGCACTTGGAATTTATAATCTAAGTATGATAAAAGCCTACCTTGAAGAGTTGATCAAGGTTACAAGTTTATCAGAATAAAAAAAATTCTCTTGAAGGAAGATGCTTGCATGTATCTCTTCAAAAGCATAACCTACAAAGAATGGATTTTCTCTCTGAGGTGATATTAGTGTCAGTTTCAGCGACACAGAGGAATCCAGCTGCCAGAGCTTTCTATCACCCTGTCTCTCCATTAAGGCTTCACAGTTTTAAACAACTCAAAAGTGCTTCAGTTCCAATACCACCAAAGAGCAACAAAAGATCTCAATGACGTGACTTCTTCAGCAGTGTGGCAGGGAAGCTAAAACTTCCTGAGCTTTACACAGGCTTTAAGAGCTTTTGCTTTGTGCATGTTTATCTCTGTAAGAACAATTATGCTAGAAATTATAACAGTGCATTAATAAACTGCTTGAATATTTTGATGTTGGAAAAATGTGAAGAATTTATTCAAATATAAATCTTCCATTGGAAAGCTTGTATATATACAGGAAATCTATGCACTCTTACTCATGTTTTGAAGAACCTGTATGTGTTCATTGTAATTCTCAGAAACACGACTAAGATCTCGTAGATTTACTGTATACAGTATTTCTTTATCATTCAGCTATCAATATGGCACCTAGGACATTGGTTTGAATCTCAGGGACACTCGACTAATAAAATGTACACTTTTAATACACTGTAAGTTGCCTTGAATAAAATGATCTTGCAAAAGGATAAACAATATAGACACTTAACTGTGACTTTCTTTCTTTCACTCAATTAATCTCTCACAGCATGCAGCAGCCCATACAATAGGTCCAAAACACCAATCTAGTGTTCGAAATTGAAAGATTTCAACCTCTACCCCAGCACACACACACTGTACGCATATATGTACACACGTGCACGCATACTCCAGTTCAAAACACGCTGGCAAGGAAAAGCACTAGAGTTTGGAGTGGGTGGGTGTAGCAGTGATGATGTTACCGCCTGCGAAGTCTCATGAGAGTCAATCCAAATGTTTCAGACAGAATGCAAAAAATAGCAAATTAATGCCCCTGAAGAGGTCCCACCCACTGGAGTCATGCCCTCTCTTAAAATACATCAATTTCGCAATCTGTCCACAAAAACGCCAGGCCTGTTCTGTGGGGTTCGGTCCAGGCAGAGAGAGGTTGGAGTGTTGATGCATTTATTATTGTATTGTTAAAGCGACCTTGAAAACGTAAATTGAAACAAAATGCAGAGTAACAACTCTGATGTAGCCGGTCATTGAATCCTCGCCTGATACAGAATTACACTTTTGTTGAAAACATGGTGATTTTTCATTGCGTAAAAAAATCACTGACGTCTTAACGTTATGAAATAGACCATTGTGGTGCAGAGCCTCTCTCATTATGAGCCAGCCGTTTTCAGCTCTTCAGCTGGTAGCTTGTAGATTTAAATGCAGTGATTTTATGTTGTTTATAAAACCTGCATGATGACTGTTTGAAACCGTTGATATTGATATACAGGCTAATATTCTGAGCTTGGATCCCTCCTCTTGGAGCACACCAAATATGATTTATCTCATTAACATATTAATTGCATGTTAATGCAAACTCGTGAAAGGCAAGGGCCTACTTTTTGCATACCCCCATGCCCACACAGCTTTCAAAGTATACTCAACTGCGGATATACACATAATTTCTTATTCAAATGAGTAATCTACGCAAGGCATGCTCAGATGCGGATAGAAACTGTGGGATCATCAGGGTGAAACAACACACAGAGTTGTGTGTCATCCGCATAGCAGTGGTAGGAAAAGCCATGTGTTCGAATGACAGAACCCAGGGATGTTGTTATGTATATTGAAAAGAGCAGTGGTCCAAGCACGGAGCCTTGAGGTACCCCAGTATTGAGATTTTGGGGTTCGGAGATGTCACCTCTCCAGTATACTCTAAATTACCTACCTGAGAGGGAAGACTTAAACCATAGTAGCGCCGTATCAGAGACACCCATAGCCATGAGGGTCGACAGGAGGATGTGGTGATTGACCTTGTCAAAAGCAGCAGATAGATGCGGTAAGATCAGCACAGATGATTTGAAGGCTGCCCTTGCCTGCCTTAGGGCTTCAATGGCTGAGATCAACCCAGTCTCAGTGGAGTGACCGCTTTTGAAACCAGACTGATTGCTATCCAGGAGGTTATTTTTTGTAAAGAAGGAGGAAAGCTGGTCAAACACCACGCGTTCAAGAGTCATGGCAATAAAGGGCAGAAGAGAAACGGATCTGTAGTTCTCTAGCATAGCAGAATTGAGTATAGTAGAATATACTATATATTTATCTTTTAAGATGCCACCATAATTGACAGTGAAATGATGGGTATAAGATTAAAAATGATATGACATTGATCCAAGAATTACTATAAACAACTTTACAAAACAAACCACCTTTTAATATGTTGTTTTAAAGAGCACATATTTTGTTGTTGCAACGTTATGTTGTGTATTTGGTGTAATACAATGTGTTTGCGTGTTTTATGGTTTAAAAACACATTATTTTCCACATACCGTACATTTTTGTTTCTCCCGATATCCCTGCCTTCCTCTGATTTATTACAAAGCTCATCGATCTGAAAAGCGCAGTGTCCTAGATTGGCCAGCTTACAAGTACGTTGTGATTGGCCTGAATACCTCTAAAGTCAGCCGGAAATGTGCTGCTTTTTACCATGTTTGGAAGATTCGCTCACAATGCATTGCTGACAGGAGTTAATATCGTCTTTACTACTTTATCAATATGAGCTGAATCTGATCCAGAAAGTGCAGATGACCAAACTGATCAATCAACTTTACCAGCGCATCTTGAGCAGGACGTAACAGATTTGTAAGGTAAGGATTTCTAAAACATTAAAACCATGTCTGCATGTGATAGTAGAAATGACAAACAACAAGTGCAACTCTGTACTGCAGAAAACTCATGTTTTAGTCATGGTTTAGTCAGTAGTAAATTCTTTAAATATGAAAACATAGACTTACTTAGGCTATATTTCAGAAGCGTGCGGAATTTTGATAATGACCATCGTGTCCATGACCGTCGTGTCCACGTCAAACGGCACAGGAAGTAAACTGATGCCTACAATTGTTGTAGTCCAAGAAAAGGAGAATATGTTGGAAACGATAACTTACGTCATTGTTTACTTTGGGATTTGTACCTTTTGCATATCGTTACCATGACTAATACACACTTACACACCAAAGGAAATGTTAAATCGTGAATCAGATAATTGGTGCCCTTTAAAAGTGGGAAGCTCAATGACGTAGCCCTTTATAATGCATGTAATAGCTCATGTAGTGGGTTAATACCATACATTTATTTTGTTATTTTGCACTGTAGGTGATTTATAATGGACAAATTATATGTATATAGGGAAGGCATTTGTAAAGTAATGCAAAATTAGCCAAATTCAGAAATAAAGGAAAGGCAATAGGGAAATCCACACTTAATATGACGTGATTTGCAAGAATGGTTGCCCATACGCGAAATGTGACCTTTGCATTTAACCCATCCCAGTGAGTAGTGAACACACACACACGCACATTCTGGTTTACATGTTTTATGGGGACATTCCATAGACGTAATGCATTTTATTCTGTACAAACTGTATATTCTATTCCCCTTACCTACCCCATTCCCTAACCCCAACCATCACAGAAACCCTTCTGCTACTTCACATTTTCAATAAACATCATTTTGTTTGATTTATGAACTTGTTTCCTCATGAGGACATCAAAATGTCCCCACAAGGTCACAAAAATACTGGTATTCCTATCTAACGTGATAATTACCAGGCACACACACACACACACACACACACACACACACACACACACACACACACACACACACACACACACACACACACGCACACAAACCCAGTGGAGAGCTATCATTGCAATTCACTTTTAAAAAATAAAGATGCTCAAAATGTTCTTCACAGTGATGCCATTTGGTTCTTCAAAAAACATTTAGTCAAAGGTTCTTTAAAGAACAATTTCTTTTATACATTATTTGTAATAATCTGAAGAACCTTTTTCACCTTAAAGAACCTTTTGTGAAAAAGGTAAACCTCTTTAAAGAATTGAAAAGGTTCTTCTATTGCACTGTGAACCACCTTTATTTGTGGGAAATGTGCCTTGCTCAAGGCCACCCCAATCAAAACCTGAGGTGGACGCATTCCAGGACTGATCCCGGTAATGTTACTAGATCCCCATCCCAGGATCAGTGCCTGGAAAAATCCCGGGATGTGTTTTTGCTCATACTTATGCAAGGCACTTATGCAATTTCTTTGGATCAAGGCTTTGTGCATTGGGTTAATGCTTCCTAAAAGAAAGTTTTTCTTACATTTTTAGATAAAGAAACTTTTTATGAAACAGAAATGTTCTCCTGAAAAAGGTTGTTTATGGAACCATATAGCTAAAATGTCATCATGTAGTGCCTTTATTTTAATCAACTTAAAACATCTAAATCAGGGTTTCCCAGACTGGCGATCGTAAACCCCTGATGGTCTGCGGGGAATTACATCATAAAATGTAAATTAATAATAATTTTTTAACAAAATAAAATCTAAATAAAACACTTACTAACAAAATGTATATTTTATCTGTTTAATCTGCATGTCATGTGACAATTACACAACACTTCTGAAAACTAAGAATGGACAAATATACTTTAGAAGAAAATAACCTATAGGTCCAATAAGAGGTATAAATAACAATAACCATGCAAAATACTACTCATAAAACTTTAAATCGGATGAAAACGAATGTTTTTGAAGTTAAACAAATGTACAAATGTGCTATTATTAAAATATTTAAAATCTCGGGGTTACTGTAAGTAAATAATTTAGGTCAACGGGGTTCAGCTTACAATAAAGTTTGTAAACCCCTGATCTAAATAATTTTGGTTTATTGTTTTGCTTTGTTATTTCCAGTCATTTATCAATATTACTGATAATTTATGTAATTATTTCATAAAAACATACTATAATTGCACCTTTTCCTCACAATTTAGTTTTTAGCCAGCATGCGGTGTTTTATTTTATTGGCACAAAAGTGTAGAAGGGTTACGTCTCAGACCAGAGTGCAGTGTACTACCAAGCGTTCCTACGTGCTACGGCTCTGCTTAACAAAATCCTCTGATTGGTTTATTGGATCAGTTAGTTATAAAAGCCAGCAAGCCTGTTTAACACTTTAGGGAATGACCAAGAGAACCGTGACAGGATTTAAAGCTCCCCAGGAACATCGGGGTCACGAGCCCTCTCTACACTCGTACAAGGTTCTTTCACAATGCACGTTTACGCTCTGATCACCATATGTAAGCACAAATAAAAGAGGAAGTGAAAGACTCACAAAGAGCACAAAACGCCCACAGGATGCTGCCTTTCCTCCCGCTGTAGGCCTGGGTTTAAGGGCCGGTCATGTGACGCAGGGGACATGTTGGTGGTCTCACACAATCCCCCTTCCCTCTTTCACACTCTTCCCCCGTCGTCTCCACCCGTTCCCTCACCCTCAACCACAATGCAGCTCGACCTTCAGCCTAATTGAGCTTCAAGAGAGAAGAGATGGGGTGGGGGTTTGGGAGCAAGGAGGCCGTTACCGATGGGGAAGATTCCCAAGACTCCCAAGAAGGGCAGATACTGCTGAAACACTGCAAAGTGACAAAGGCCTCCAATGATAAGCACACATCTGAAAAACTATGGTTCAATTATATAAGATTTAAACATTTTGGTTACTCTTTAAACAGTATATTCAATAGAAATCGACATATTTTATGTAATATGTTTTATATCTGGGTTCTGTTATTGTGGAGGTTTTATAACCTTCAAACTCTGTGTTAACAACATCTTCCAATATCAGACAATTTCGCTTTCTCCTTTTATCAATTGTAGTCCGTCTCTCTTTCATAAAATGCAATTGTGCTTTGAAATGGCGATGTCTGTTAAATCACAAGGACAGTGTTTTCCTTTTCTTTCGGTTTTGTTCTGTCCTTTATCTGTGAAATTCGAGTTGTCTGTAACTCAATTACATTCAATACACTTACAGACTGTTCAAAATCCTAAGTGTGACATAAAGCATAAAAATAGTGTTTAAATTATGTTACATAAACCAGCAGACACCTCCACTTTGTCTGTTTGATTGTTTACATCCTACATTATCAAAACTAGACACATCTGACCACAATATCTGACTAGGACAAGCACAACATTAAAGATCATAGAGTCTATCGTTGAGCATAATAGTCAATCTGTGAATAAGGAAGTTTTAAAATTGCACAATTTCTGTACATCTGACAATCCATGATGTTCAGGGACATACGTGAATTGTAATGCTGTTTGTCTCTCAAGAAATATTCACATTGGACAAGGTCAGTCATTGTTGTAGTGTTAAGTGACCTTGGATGTTGGACACTTTAACCACAGAGATAAACCGTACATTAATGTATAGGCAACAACTGTTGTGTTGGAAAATTATAAATGAATGAAATAAAGAGATTTGCTTTGTTTTGACCTTTTTTAGTTATATATAATATATATCCACACTCATACCACAGTTTACAAACTTCAAGATATTTAACAACAACACCAGAGCTTTGATTGGTTCGTCAACCAGAAACCCCGCCCCCCTATACATTCATTCTTTCATTATTTGCAGATATACTAATGATCTATTTATTACAGACGTGAATAATTTACAATAAAATAACAATTTTAGTTAAAATTTTCAATCTTTTTCATTTACACTACAATAACTGTACCCTGCTCTTTCAGAGATCGGATCTCAGCTTTGATAACAGAAAGGGCGTCTGATTCATCCGAAAAACTTTGCTGAAATGTTCCACGTCGGTTGAGGGTTCGGCAAAACATCAAGTCCAATCATTCGAGGGTCAAATTGATGCTTCAGAGCATAATCACACACAATGACGTCTCTCCACATTTGGGCCCCAGAGTTTTCTTCAGAAAGGTTTTCAGCTTAAACACGGACCTAAACATGGAAACCAGGACTACAACTTCAGTACCAGCACACACACAGAAGATAAAAACTGCATATTTAAGACATACAAACTCACAAACTGGGACTGCCTTCAAAAACTCATTTTGGGGACCCTCACAGAAACCATTTAGAGAACAATGAACACAGGACTACTGGACTATATAACGGTTTGACAGTGCTTTTCTTTGATTCGAACATATTTAACCAAACGAATACAAAATGGTATAGACATCTGATTTTATAGCTTCGTATGGCAAATTTGTGACATTTTTATGCTTACTGCGTATGTGAAGAATAGGTTTGCCACTATATGACTGTATTGAATACCTGTATGCCAACTTTAAGAAATGAATCCGGATATAATAGATATAATTCTTGCCAGACAGCACTATGTAAAACTTTAAACTATAATTGTGAAAGATGATTTTTATGTTATGATAGGTTATGTTTCTGTATCATATTTTAGCCAGCAGCTTTCTCAGATCACTTAATAATCTGAATTTAACTGTCCAACTCCAAAGAAGTGCCCCGAAAATATTGCCACAGCAAGCATTTTCAGTTCTCTTGCTACATTCCTTCCTCTTGCTTGCCTCAAAATTCACAACAGGGTGGAGAAACTTTTCGATTTAGTGCAAAAAACTCTGAAAATCCTTATGTTTGAAAAGTACAATGAGTCAACGTTTGTACAGTACTGAGAGGCATCAAGTGTGCAGGACGGGAAAAGTTGAAGTTAATAACCACAGCACTGACATGACAAAGCGAAAAATTTTGGATTAAAAAAAGAAGAGATATTTAGAGCTTAAGCTGATTTCAAAACAACAAGAAAAGTGAGCCTATCATTCCAAAACTTTCTTGTCCAGCACGTCTTTGCCATTGGTCCGCGAGTAAGGTTCAAAAGCGGAGGAGCTCAGGTAACGTGCGGAAAGTTCCTGCAAGTTCCCAGCGAGGGACCCGGCCATGCCGAGTGGGGTGGAGGAGATGCGCGACGCGACGGACCCTAGGAGAGAGGGCATGGGGAAGCTGAACAGCCCGTGGGCCGGTGGAGATCCCTGCAGCCCTGTGACTGTTCCTGAACTGGTCACGGTTGGCAGCGGGGGGCTCCCGCCGGCTGTGCCCGAGCTGGCCGCGCTGCTGCTACTGCTGCTGGAGGAACCTCCGTTAGCTGTGATCCCAAGGGACGGCCCACGTAGCGCTGAGCCCAGGGAAGAGCTCCCACAGTGGGGCAGCAACCCTGGCAGGCCTGGAGGAGTGAGGAGCCGCCCCTGTTCCAGGAGACGCAGGACACTGCAGGTGGCGGCCGTCTCAGAAACCACCGAGCGCAGCTCTGAGTCTTTACCCTGATCCTTTTTCTGTTTGGTCCGGCGATTTTGGAACCACACCTTCACCTGTCAAAAGAGAGGAAAAAAAGAGGTTGAAATAAAATAGCAAACATTCTGTATATAGTGAATGCACTGTTTGCAAGATGCCACTTGGAAAATTAAAATAAATACAATTTTAAATAAATAAAATATTTAATTTAAAAACATTAGCTACAACAACAAAATGTAATAATAATCTATATAGATTAAATGTTAAATAAATGGGTCAATGTGTGCACTTGATCAAAAATACACCATACAAAACTAACAAATGTGGAAGGGGTCAAACTAAAACACAAATTAAAATTGCAAACATGAATCTATTTTAGTGAACAATTGCTAGAAAAGATTTTCAATGAGCTATACAGATGGACAGATCAATACTGTTTAGAATCGCATCATTGTGTATCCTTTCAATTTAGGTTTTCAAAGAAAGAGGACCGTCAATTTTCTCATAATACAAAATAAGATCAAATTCCAACAGAAGTATAAAATGCTAATATATATATATATATATATATATATATATATTTCATACAAAGAAAAGTAAGCCTATTTTAATTGCATTGCACATGACATGATCGATAATGGCTTTGGTGGAATATGAACAAATAGACAAACAAATAACATCAGAAATGTGTCACACGCAACCTTTGGCATAACTAAATCCATCACTATTAAAATTAAAGTAATAACTGCAGGTCCTGTTTATATATATGATTGTGTGAGTACAAAATTATGTACTAATGTTTATGTCAGTTGTGGATTTGAATCCCAGGGAACACATAAAATAATATACTGTTCAAGAAATAATCCAGCTGTATTTAACACATCAATGCTTGCCTGGGCAGTTATTGTAGTAGCGTTGTAATGCAATGCTAGTTTCTAAATTGATAGAAAACTGATAATATGTCTTCTCAAATGTGTGTAATTGTCTATTCGGATGTCTATACTTATGTATTCCATCTGTTGCAATTTTTGTGGTTACACAAACAATGAATTAAAGGCAATTCCTGCATAAAGAAATAAATATAAATGGATGATTTTCCTTGTTTGAACAAATTGTTAATTTCATAGATCTGTCATTAACTTCAGGCACTTCACTCCCTCATCAGGCGGCCAAGAGGAGACACGGGAAGCTTTAATGTAATCAAGGCATGGATTTGAACTGCACTGCACCACGGGGCATTAGAGAGGGCATTAGTGAAGCTAACTCTATTGTACTCCCTGTGTTAGCGGCACTGATCTGCCTCGGGCTTTAACTGTTGTCAATTCAGTCCACAGGAGAGCAGAAGAATTTTAAAGCTGTTAGTTGGGGTGATGATGTGATAGAATGTGACACAGGTCAGATGTGCAATAGAATTAGAAAAACCGAGATGGCGTGTTCGGCTTGCAGGTGTTTGGGGGATTTAATTGGGCCAACCCCAAAGAACTTTTGAAGTTTGAGATGATAAAGCTAAAAAAATTAAATGCAAATGCTGCTTTAAAATTTTAAGTATGATTTTTGGTGAGCTATATGTAACTTAAAAAAAATGTAAATAAATAAAGTTTATATTATATACAGTATAAACAGGCTGGCAAGTGTGCTGTTTGTCCACAACAAACAAACACAGCTCCAAAATTAGCCGCACTACTCGAGTCAAACATACGGCAGAGGCTCCCCGCACTGTGGATTATCCAGGGAGACACATAGAGAATGAGAGAGAGACAGAAAAGTGGATGAGAGAGAGAGAGAGAGAGAGAGAGAGAGAGAGAGAGAGAGAGAGAGAGAGAGAGAGAGAGATGTACAGTAATCTCAAACTCGTGACCTCTCCCTGACCCCTCTGTAAAGTATGTGCCACATATGCATTGCTCCGCTTATTTTTTAAAATGTTATTACAATTTTATTTAAAAATATTTGTATTATTTAAAAAAAATATATTTTTTAAAGCATGCCTTTAAACCACTAGCACTAGTATTGCACCGCTGGTAAAGGCATAAAAAGGAATTAATTTGTTCCAGAATGTATCAGATTGTATGCAAGAGGATGATAATAATGCAACATGATATTAAAATTTGTACCTATGAGTTTATGTAAGTAGTACATTAGTTGTGCATTATTTATAAATGAAATAAGAACAACATGCAATCTGTTTATGTGTTTGATATTTTTATATGTATGTTTCTAGGGTCCTGTTTACATCTGGTATTAAGATGCATTAAAGTCGATCAAATCACAAGTGGACGACGCTACATACAGGTGTACACCGGGTGTGAAACGCTTTGAGCTAGTCCACTTTCAACCACATCCAGAGGTAGTCGAAAACCCATCAACGCAACTCATGTGGTCGAGCAGCCACAAAAGACCGCCTACTCTCCACCTACTGACCTAATGTGTGATGTACTGAGTACTGTACAGTGTTTTTACACCGGCCTTGAGTGAATCCACGGCTTTTATCCATCTCTTTCATTTTTGTTTTATTTTGTGTGAAAGTTCATTAATTGTTCTGAAATATCTAAGAAAGCCTTTACATATAAATGTACAAAACTATGTAAAGCATGTTTAATAACAACACAAGCACAATATTAGTGTGCGTCAACTTAAACCCGTCATTTCTCTCAGTCGTGTTTTAACGACTCACCCATAAACCATTCACTCGATGTAATCAGGACAGAAGTGGACAAAAGTGGACCAAAGGGAAGGATTAAAACACCAGGTGTGAATGGGAATGTGTCTCTCTCGTCCACTCATGATCCGATTGATTCGATCGCATCTTAATACCGGGTGTAAACAAGCTCTTAGCTTCATTCATCTTCTTTATTAATTGCTGTGCATTTGCAATATACTTTATGTGTGTATTGATAGAGTATATGCATGCAAGTGTACCTGAGTTTCAGACAGGTTAAGCTGTCGGGCAAGTTCAGTTCTTTCTCGTCCCACAACATACTGGCACCGCTGAAACTCCATCTCCAGTCTGTACAGCTGTTCTGCTGTGAATGAGGTTCTAGTGCGTTTCGGTCGGTCTAGATCCAAACCCTTCGGCAGAATAATTTCTCGAATCGAACCTTTGGCATCTGCATATGAAATGAAAAATGTTTTCAGTAAGTTCTTTAAGAATGATCACATAAGAATATAAGCAGTATATTAGTACGATATATAATTCACAAAAATGAGTATATAAGTGGAAAGATTTTGATGATGTTATTTGTGAAAAAATAAAAAATAATTTATACATAGATATTTAAAAAATTGTATGTTCCTATACTATATATAGAATACTTTGTACACTATGTATCTGTTTATGATTAATATATATATCTATATATATATATATATATATCTTTGTTTACAAGAATATGCCTCAGAAGCTGTTAAAATGGCCAAACATGAATACAAACTAAAGGCAGACCTTAATCGTATTTATAATTAAAAAAAAAAACAATATTCTAAAATGATAAAAAAATCCTAAATAAAAAATTAAGTGTCTTGTCCAAAATATAAAAAAGGAAAATTAATGTTCAAAGCAAATTAAAATGAAATTAAATGATTTGCTAAAAATGATTAATGTACAAAAAAACCCTCTGTCTGTTAGTTTCTAATTGAATTTCGAAAGTGTCTACTAATTTAATACATATAGCTTTACTTACATGATATACATTATATATGATTTTTATTTTTACTACATCCATTTTAAATGTGTAAAGAGAAAGTGTGTTACTTAAAAACTAAACACGGCATTATAAATACTATTTACCAAACATGTTAGCTAGTGAGGTTAGCTAAAGTTTTTATTGAGATTTAATAAAAAATTGTGTGTGCCTTGTAAAAGTGCATGCCTTATTTAGCAAAAATTACAATCAATAAACGCCTTCTAAAAATTAGTTGTGTCAACTTCAATTGAAAAAAACTTTAATATTCTTGATATTTAAAAAAATATCAGTCTTACTAGTTGTTTAAATGTGCATGAATTGCATCAATTGCGGTATTGGCAGTTGAAGAAATGACACAATAATTTTATAAGGTTAATTTCCTCATATTTCAGGAGGCCTCGGAGTTTGACCCAGATTTAGCTTCACAACCTAAATAAATTAACAGAGCTGATTGCTCTCCAAAATTTCACAATCAGCTGACACAAGCAGGAGGGGCTTCACAACTATTTTAGTAATTTATTGTTTAGATCTTTAGCCTGTTGATGCAAACACATTATAAAAGACTATTTAAATTGCAATGCAAAAAACTTTAAATTTAAAATGCATTTTCACTCAAGCTTTTTAGTCTCAGTAGTAAAAAGAAAAGCACATTTTAGATAAATAAATGCAGACAGCTAAAGTCTATCAAATAATGCATTGCTATATTTTTGTTGTAAGATTGACAAAAACAGAAATAAATCTTATAAAGCACGAGATATAGATTTTAAAACTATCTAAAAATGATGATCAACATAATTAGTTGTAAAAACATTTTAAGAAATATGAATTCATCCCTTTAAAATGTTTAAAACTGTCTACTGGATAAAACAAACTGTAGGAATCCGAATGTACATAAACGTTGTTCAGATTTGGTAATTGTATTGAATTTAAAAAAAAATATATTTTAATGTTTTTATCTTTACAATGGCAATTTCTATTTAAAAATACCCTAAATGGCGTTTGCAAATATTTGCAACTAAGACAAAGAAGAAATTGGGTCAATACGCTAAATGCCTTAACAGTGGAAACTAGTTTCTTTTTTTAATAAAGGACTCATTCTCGTTTGTTTTTTATTGAGTATATATCACATAAACCTATGTCCTTTCAAATCCATAAACACTCATAAATAAAGCAAAAAGTGATTCAACCAAACTAGCACAAAATTAAAGTTCCCACAAAAGCGATTTCCTGTTTTCAGCTGAAGAAAGCTACGTGAATGTTTTCAAACTCACCTCGAACTAAAATCCTCCGGCAGTAATCAGGATCTCCCGAGCTCGTTCGGCTTTTTTCGCAATTTTCCACCTGTCCGGATGGGGAGAAGGACTCCTGCTGGTCCTTCAGGAACGTTTTGGAAATGTTCCCCTGGGAATCTTTTCCCTCTTTCCCCTCTTTTAGTCCATTCTTCAGCAGCATTCCAGACTCCGAGTCTTGACCGTAGCGAACTTCCATAGTCTCTTATTCTCTCAAACGAGAGATCTCCCCTTTTTATCCTTGTCGGGCAAAAATAAGTGGAAATAGCTGTTTTGGGTATTATTCGGAGTAATACAGGTTTAGTCTTTCCGTAAAACAGCAGCTTTGAGTCTAAGTCAGATAGCTAATGTGCCGTCCGCACTTGCCCGGTCCACTGATCTGCCCTATTATCTCTGTGCAGACTCACTTGCCCAATGATCATAGACTTCTCACCCAAATTCAACAGCAATTTAACAGCTCCTCTCCTTGTAACATTTACATCAGGCTGATCTCCGGGTAATCAGAGCTGTGGACGGACGCGTGCACGCCGCTTCAATTGATTACGGTAATTTTGCTGCCTCCACATTTGCGTAACCTCATGAATACTCTAAACTGTTTGGGAAACACACGTTGTCCTGATAGAGGGGTCCACACACTCCGACCCCCCTCTTCAACCTTGTACGATCAAGGCAGATGATTCGTCCTGAATTGCGAAAGAGCCACGACACTCAACGGTCCCAATCGCGAAGCACGGGCACTGCCAGAAAAGTTCCACTTCATTCCTTGATGCCCTGGTACGGCACAGCCATTCCTTTGTCCTCGGGCCCAAGATTTTCGTGTAGTTTGCGGCCGGCAAACTTTACTGCGAATCTCCCCAGCAGATAACAGGGCGATCCCATGCGCTGCACCCTCCGCACATCGGAGCTAATACAAGCACAGAGCAAAAGAAAGAGAGAGAGAGCAAGAACGGCGAAGAGCCGAGAGAAAGAGAGAGAGAAAGAATGAGACGTGCAGTAAGGGAGGCGGAGAGACCAGGAATACGAAAAAGGGGAATCCACTTCGTGCGGTAACGAACGCGGATTCACAAAAGCGAGACTTTGTCAAGCCGAGCCTGTGTGTAACAACCACCCCGAGTCACCTAGTAGCCAAAATAAACCCACTACTACATGCAACCATCGTTCAAACCATCACGTAGCCCTAGAGACTTGTGGAACAACTACTCTTAACTTCATATGAGCCTATTAAAAGACAAAAACCCACAAAACCTGTCCGAGATCCCAGGACTAACACCCCAAACCGACCCTTTCCTCCTCCCCTCGCCCACTTCTTCCACACCACTACACACCCACCCACTCAGTCTCTTGCCTATTTTCATTGTCAGCGCAACAATATCTGGGGGAACAGCAGTAGTCTGTAATCCAATAAGACCATTGATTAGGCTACAATGATTCAATTCAAGCCAACGGTTGTGAGCAAGGAACAGGCTTGGGCCCTTCTTGTCACCTTGCAGGGCCAGGGGCCCTCTTCATGCTGAACTCCCCCCCTCCTGAAGCCATTCACTTCTTTATGGGAAACAGAGTGCAAAAGGAGTGAAAGATGGCAATTATCTAATTGGACTATTAACAAACAATTCTGTGAGTGTGTCTGGTAGCGGACAGAAGAGGATGGGGGGGCTGGACTAACTTCATTTAGTGAGTGTGGGGCAGCCTGTTGGAGAGAAGGAAAGGTTGTTTAAAGAAAAGATAAGAGGGAGGGATTGTTTAAAGAAAAGGTAAGAGGAGGGTTCGAAAGGGGGCTTCTGGGGCAGCAGGGTGATTCTGCGCTGAGCTTGGGAAAAGAGGTTGGTGGGACACGCACCAGCTGTGGTCTGAACTATTTCAGGTCAACAATAGAGTTTGGAGGAAGGTGTCCTAAATAAAGGCTCTATATATTACAGAGGCATCTTCTGATGTTTCTTGTCGTGGAGTTATATAAAATGTTGCACTATTACAGTAGCATAACGCTTTCAGTAGCATAACAAGCAGGTAGTCTAAAATCTAGTCTAGGTTTTTTTTTTTTAACTAGACACATCTCTGTACAATTATTGGAACAACTATTTTGTGTTACTTTTAACACAAATTGTGTTGTCACTTTAATCATTTTAACACAAAATCAACACAAAATCAAAATAGATAATGTGTTAAAATGTAACACGTCCCTTTTAAGAGTGCACTTTTCAAAGAAAATCAACCTGCCAATGCTTATAATTGAGGGGTCTCCAACCTTTTTGTGAGCAAAGGCTGCCATAATGCATAAAACAATCTGGAGGGCTACTTTTATAGTCTCTTTTTGTTTTACTTGTTCATTTTATTTTATTTGTTGTTATATTTTATCATTGTTTAAAATGTTAAAGGATCAGTCACTTTTCAAAATCCAGATGATGTACTCACCACCATGTCATCCAAAATGTGGAAAACATTCCAGGATTTTTCTCATTTTAATGGACCCCAAAACGTAACAGTTTTAATGCAGTTTAAATTTGCAGTTTCAACGGAGTTTTGAAGGACTCTAAATGATCCCAAACGAGGCATAAGGGTTTTGTCTAGCGAAACGATTGTCATTTTTGATAAGAAAAATAAAAAATATGCACTTTTAAACCACAACTTCTCATCTATATCCGGTCCTGTGATGCGCCAGCGCGACCTCACGCAATATGTCATCACATCAAGAGGTCACGTATGACGTATGCGAAACTACGCCCCAGTGTTTACAAGTGTGGAGAAAGAGGACTGTTCCGACGTTGTTGTATGTTGAATGATACTAATTAATGTCTTTGTGTCAGTTTATTGTTTAAAATGGTCCACAAATGCGCGTTTCATATATGTAACACGTGACCTTTCCACGGTATTACGCAATTACGCGAGGTCGCGCTGGCGAGAAGTCGTGGTTTAAAAGTGCATATTTTTTATTTTTCTTGTAAAAAATTACAATCATTTCGCTAGATAAGACCCTTATGCCTCGTTTTGAGATCATTTAGAGTCCTTTGAAACTGCAATTTTAAACTGCATTAAAACTGTTAAGTATTGGGGTCCATTAAAGTCCATTAAAAGGAGAAAAATCCTGGAATGTTTTCCTCAAAAAACATAATTTATTCTCGACTGAACAAAGAAAGACATCAACATTTTGGATGACATGGTGGTAAATTATCTGGATTTTTTAATAAGAAAATTGACTAATCCTTTAATATAAATAAAAAACTAAGCTAATGTAAAAATTATGGGTAACCCTTTATAATAAGGGTCCATGAATCATAATGCCTAAATTAATTCTTACTTAAATATGAATAATGCTGAGTTAAGGCAAGCACTAAATATAAACTACCGAAGAGTCATCATTAACTACAACGCGACGCATGACTGGACTGAATTCATTGTTAATAAATACATTAACTACCAACTAAAAAACATGTCATGTTGTATCAAACGATGACTCTTTATTAGTTTATGATTAAGTAAAAATACATGTATGTCTTAGTTCATTATGATTCATGGACCCTTATTATAACCAAAATATGTAATAAATAAATATTAAAATTGAGGTTATTAATCGGATGTGCTTTGGTGGGCAACTCACAGACTCGTGCGGACAACCAGGTGCCCACGGGTACCATGTTGGAGACAACTGTTATAGTAGTTGATAAAAAGTATTTTAAGAATGAAAGATGACAAAAAACTATTTATTTATTTATATATATATATATTAGTATGTGTGTTCCCTAGAGTTTGAACCCATGACCTTTTGTGCTTTTTAGTGTTGCTAATATAATGCTCTGCTAACTGACCTGTTTTCAAACTGGCTAAGCAGAAAACTGCATATGGGATGTTGAGATTGGTCAGATTTCTTTTCTATAGTCCACCTAGTCATTCAAAAAGCTGGCGGGAAATCTGTCAAAAGGCATACTGTTGTATCTTTTCTCATGTCAGCAGAACCCTTTAAATGTAACTCGAGTTTTTAAGTTCGCAGTTAGAGTTTAGAGAGCAGACTTTACGTCTGTACTAATCATAAACATTACATTGCATTACTTTACGCTTCTGTTTGTGACATTTACTTTTGACATGCAGAGACATGAATGAAACTGTGAGGAAGCCACGTTTACATACGCAAAATCTGTGTAATAGGCAAAAATCGTACTGTGCCGATTACATTTTGTTTTAGCTTTTTGCTAAACATACTTAATTATTAGAGAGATAGTTTACCTAAAAATGAAATTTCTGTCTTAATTTACTCACCCTCATGTTGTTTTAGACCTGTATTTCCATTTTCTTCTCATGAAAACAATAAAAAAGAAATGTTGATAAAAGCAGATGATAAGCACACAGCTGGTTGAAACCATTGACTTCCATGGTAAAAATAAAACAATGAAAGTATTGTGATAGATGATGAAGAGATTCTGATAAAATATGTTAAGCACAGAGTTGATGGTTCCTACTGAATTCCATAGGATTTCTTCCATAGGATAACACTCTTTACCTGTGGTAAAATCCCTGTAACACATGCCGTCTTATTGCTCTAAATGAAATAAATGATTGTGATTTGATCTTTTATTTGCTTTAATCACAAAACATTCTTTTGTTACTCATTTATTTATGTTCCTGTCTCAAGGCTATCCAGATATTCCCTAATTAAGTACCTGCTGTCAAACATTGACGATCCCCGAACAATATCAGAGCCGTTTTCTCTTTCTCTCTGTTTGGTATCTATTGTGTCATTTCTGTTGAAGCCTCCCATCAGATGCCGAGTAATGTCAGAATGGCAAAACCTCATTTATTTAGAGAAAACAAAACACTTGAGCGGCCACAGACAGGAGATGGGCGGAAGCGCATAGTCAGAGACAAAAAGACAGGTGGTGAGACATATCAATAGATAAACAAGATATAACATGACAATACCTGAGGAACTGAAAGGCTCATTTCGTGCAGTTCCCAGTTAGGCTGGGCGCTGAAGCGTTGCTTGGGTTACCCTGTCTTCAGGATAGCACAATTTCACAAAACACCTATTGATTTGAGAAAAGAAATTAGGTTTACATAAGCAGGATGGCAAAAGCCAGAACTATGATCACTAGTTTGAAATATGAGTTATCCACTTCAGAAATGCCTGTGTTGATTTCATGAATGTCTAAAAGAACATTGTACCTCACAGTCACCCATAATTCAACATTCATGAAATTTCATGATGATTTCGTGCTGTTATTTAGAACTAGACAACAGTAGGATCAACATGAATACAAAAAAGTTTTGCTGTATTTATAACAACACTCATCATACAACAATAATCCATCTTCTCTTTAAGATTTGTAGAGCTTAAGTGAAACACAAGACTGTGATTGGTCAGTAGTGTGTAACCTGCTACTGTGAGTTAATATTTACTGATATAAAAACAAATGTTAGCAATTAGCATTGCAACTTAAAAATATTCCATTTAAGAAAATTGGAACCGTACATTTTTGTAGCTTCAGCTAACTGCTTTCCTCAAACGCATTGATTTTGTACAAAACTCATCGATTGGCCAGCTAATCTGTACGATGTGATTGGCCTGAATACCTCTGACGTCAGCCGGAAATGTGGCGCTCCTTACCATGTTTGAAAAATTCGGTCACAATGCAATGCTGACAGGAGTTAATTTACAGGCCTCAGTCCGAAGCGGGAGGAATTATAATAATGTCGGTCTTTTATAGTCACAAAATATTTGATTAATTTATTTGTGTTCATGGACACGATTTTCCGCTTTTTTCATGCCTTTGAGAACGAATTTTTACAAATATTTTTTGTGTTCGTAGCATGAAATACTTTTACGTGTCATTTTATATTTGTTTTCTTAGTTTTTTACTATTTTTAAATCATTGTTGCTTGGGGTTAGATTTAGGGTTTTGATGTAATTTTATGTATTGGTTTCTACATGTTTTTCTTCTGATTTTAAAGTTATTTTCGCTTGGGGTTAGAGTTGGGGTTTGAGTCAGGATGTCTGAAATGTAACAGAAAGTCGTTCTAACCTCAACTGACAATGATACAAAAATAGTAAAAAAACAATAAGAAAACAATACATAAATACATCGTGCTCAATGGCATGAAAAAAAGCAGAAAATCGTGTCCATGAACACAAATAAATTAATCAAATATTTTGTGACTATACCATGACTTGCCTTGAGATTGGGTTGTGTCTACGTCAACAAGCCCAGGAAGTAAACTGTTGCTTACAATCCTTGTGTTTGCTGTAGTCCAAGAAAAGAGATTTATGTTGGAAGCGATAACTCGCGTCATTGTTTACTTTGGGGTTTGTACCTTTTGCACAGACAAAAAGACATCTTACAGAAAGTTGTGTTATAGTCCCGCAAAATTTGATTAATTTATTTGTGTCCATGGCACGAAATTCAGCTTTTTTATGCATTAAGCACGAATGTCTTTTTCGTGTCACCCGCACAAATTTCTATAAATAGTTTTTTATGTCCGTTGCACAACTTTCTTTTTCATTTCATTTTATGTATTGTTTTCTCGTTGTTTTTTCTCCCTATTTTCCTACCATTGTCACTTGGGGTTGGGGTTAGAATCACTTTCCGTTACATTTTTAGACATCCTAACCCAAACCCCAACTCTAACCCCAACTTCATGCGAGAATAGTTTTAAAAGCGGAAGAAAAACATGTAGAAAGCTGAGCTGAATTTCGTGCCATGGACACGAATGGATGGATCACATTTTTCGTGACTATAACACGACTTACCGTGAGATCATGTTGCTTTTGCATATTGTTAACGTACTAATATACACTCACACACCAAAGGAAAATCGCGAATTGGACCATTGGTGCTCTTTAAACCTAAAGGAAATTAAATCCTAATTTTTAATTACTTAAAGACTTCAGATTCCTCAAAAAAGCTCAAGATGCTTTTAAGAGAGGTCACTAAATACTGACTGATCCCTGAAGAAGACATTTAGTTCTATATATTGTTTTGTTTTTAATTTTGTGTCCATATTTCCTGTATTTTCTCTTTGTAATTTAATAAAAAAGAGTGAAAAATAAACATGGACGGACATTCAAACTTTGCGAAAACAACAAAGCTGGTGGTGGCGGCCTAAGACTTTTGCACAGTACTGTACATCACAGACACAAACCCATTCCAATGTGTTCTCAACAAACCACACCCGCCACCTCCAACCAAAACCAGTGTGTTCATAATCCTCTAATACACCCATTAACAGACAAAGTGTGTTTTGGCTGCAAAAGAGAGAGACAGGGGGAGAGAGACGTGAGTCCTATCTTGCTCCTAATAGCTTATTAGTAGCGCTAAGCAGGCTCTTTTCTGTATCGCTAGCACCTTTATTCCGCTAATGTTTCTGGCACCTCTTTCCGCCATCTACAATATATCAAATGCTCGGCGAGTGACTACGGCCAAATCTGGGCATTATTTCAAAACACCACGAGAGACAGGTGACAATTAGATGGGTTATTCTAAAAAGGTTTATTCTCATATGCGAGGCGCTTTCGCATGATTTTCTCTTGCACAAAGGTGGATTGTTGCAGCGTTGGGGGAATGAAACAGGCAGCTGCTTCGGTCTAATCAAAGTATCGCAAAGTTCAAGAGCTTGGGGCCCAAAATGACATGTGAAAGCAAACATGGCATCCACTTGTACTCAACACCAAGAATAGCGTCCAACGAATCCATGCCAGAATAATGGCAACGTGATGGGTCATGGTGAACATTCAGCTATATTACTGTAAAACTAAAGATGCAAAGCTTAAAAACAAGGAAGCTTTATATTTGCAATAGAGTAATAGTGCATGTATGAACAGTGCAATTAAATAAATGATTTAAAGGAAAACACCACCGTTTTTCAATTTTTACTATGTTCTAACCTCAACTTAGACAAACGAATACATATCTCTTTTTTTTCAATGTGTGCACTTAATCTTTGTACAGGACTTTGTGAATATGTTAGCATTTAGCCTAGCCCAATTAATTCCTTAGGATCCAAACAGGAATGAATTTAGAAGCCACCAAACACTTCCATGTTTTCCCTATTTAAAGACTGCTACATGAGTAGTTACACAAGTAAGTATGGTGGCACAAAATAAAACGTTTTAAGCGGATAAAAAATTAGAACTATATTGTATGGCAGAAGAGCACTTAAAGGAACAGTATGTAGGATTGTGGCCAAAACTGGTATTGCAATCACAAAACTTGTGGCTAAAACTGGTACTGCAATCACACAGCTGGTGGCCAATACACCAAATGACAATATAAACATCAGTTGAGGGCTGAAACTCCACTTTTTAAATGACAATATCCTGGCCATACCACTGTTGTCAGTGTTATTGCAATGAAAATGATTTCGTAATGTCTAGTGACATATCAGGGCCATTTTATGATTAATTGATAAAAATTTCGTACATACTGTTCCTTTAAACTGCGACTAGCAGTAGTAGAGCAATGCAATCTCATTGATTTCAATGAAAGCTTGGCGACTTCCAACGACACGAGCGACAGTAGACCGTTGGTGACTGGAATGGGCGTGTCCAGTCACGTGACAAAGTTGAGAAATGTTGAACTTTATGCAAATTATGAGCGACTACCAATGAGAACGAAGCAGTGGAGTTCACGTCATCCGTCTCCCATCAGTTACTGGAGTGGATGGTACTTATTTGCTTATGACAACCAGATTTAAAACGCCTCTTTTGAAAGAGACACTAGACAAAGTTACTTATTATGTATATGTACCTTTAGTTAGCAGCACTTCGACCTTGGGCGCAGTATTATTGACGGAGGTTTGAGCGAGAGGGGGAGTAGTCACGAGTGATGATGTTACTGCGCACAGGCCTGTACCATCTTCAAAGTCTTCTTGACGTATTAGACACATAACTGGCTGCTTTCAAACGGAAATGTTTTTCAGATAATTGTTCTGGAGGACATGTGGTCAATGTTTCCACTCTTCTATCTTGTTACCTAAAGGCCCTCATTCAGATTTAACAAATCAATACCATCTCTCGGCCTCTGCACTACTGTTCAAAACAGTGCCAGTGGTCATCTTCAAAACATAATAGACCACATAATACCAAATAAATAAATAATAACAACACACAGCTTTGTCTAAGTGTGTCATCCTGACAAAGAGCCTTGAGTGAGTGTATGTATACAGGCTGAGCTATCATTAGAGCACATTTTGTGATTGTGGGTGTCAGAGCCATTACAAACCCACAGGTGGAGGTGTCTGCAACCCACTTTTATCTTTTGGGCATAAAAAGTTTCTTTATTTCTAATGCAATGAGCTTGCTGCATGCTCAAATGTGCTGATTTGCAAGTTTAAAGTCGAAATGAAATTAAAATGAAAAACTGTCATTTGTTTTGGAATATTGAGGTATTTTAATTTTTTTTTACAATGATTTATCTGTGAGCTTCATTCGTCATTTTTTAAAAATTCATTTGGCCTCATAAAGCCTCATAATGTGGTCTCAAAACGCAAATTTCCTTCCCTCCTCGAAACGATCTCTCTTTACTTCCAGTCATATGGTATGGCAGGTGGGCGGGGTCCGATTAGCAAATAGCAACATTACCTAACTTCAAACGATCCAATCAATTCTCGAAAAACGAATTCAAGTCCAGCTCTACCTTTTTTCTTTTTTCCCTTTATTTTATAAAATTAATTTACATCTGACCAACCCTGCTGAAATTTTATTGGTTCTAATGGAATATGACCCAAAACACACTAGTGTATTGGTTTTTGTTGGTCTCTAATGGTATGTATTGGTTCTAATGGAATATGGGCCAAAACACACTACAGTGTAGTGGTTTTAATGGTAAAAGCTAATGGTTCCTATTGGTATTTTAATGGAAACCATTAGAATTTTCTGTAATGGTTTTATTGTTTTTTACTCAGCAGGGAAGGTTAACATAGTCAAAATAACATAACGATATAATAAACAAGATCTATGTTTATTTCAAAAGCTGTTTTACTCATATAAAAAATGCTTACTCAAGTATTTTATGACACTTTACTAACGTATTCTGTAGTTTTAACTTGATAAACTGTGGTAAATACTGTAAAATACTTTAATGCTTAATATAAGGTTTAAAATCACTATATCTAAACTTTTACTACATTAGTATACAATTGTTTTGCTTTCGGACATTTCATACACAAATCTCTACTTATAAGCATCATAAAGACCTCAATCTGTTTTATCGCTGGTATGTAATAATGCGGTTATGCACGTGTTTGGTAGATGCATTGTCTGGGGAGTGAGGAGGGGCCTGTTTCTATACACTGTTAAAAAAAATCACAGCATTTTTGTCAAATCAACAAATATTTTTATGTTTAATTTAAAAAATTTAGGTTGAACTTGAACTTAATTAACTCAATTTAACTGGATTTTATAAGTTATGTCAACGTTTTTAAGCCGTCATGCTGCATATTTTTTACACCTATGTGTATTAACTTGGCATGTAAATTAACGATTTATTAAAAACTGAAATAATGCCAGGCAGTTTCACACCATTTATTTTTATCAATCTATTATCACATTGTCAAAAGTGTTTCTTAAAGCTTCATTGATTGAAACAAATCGATAAAAGGTGGGACTACATACCGCAGGTGCTGTAGTAAACACAGACATGTCAGCAGCATGATTTTCTGAAGCACGGGGAGAGCTTTATTTAAGTCCAGCTGCAACCAGTGGAGTGGAAAAGCTGGTTGACAAAAAAGACACCGAAGATGAGAACTCATAATGCTCAGCCACTGCGATCTCCAAATTGTGAAGCGAATGCTTTCTCAGGCTCCTAAACTTTAGCCGTTGACGCCACCTTGTGGTTTTATAACAACATCACATACATTTAAAGTTTGATTCTAAGATATTTTTACTTGCTCGTATAAAAAAAGCTATGCTTGTTTCGTAGTTTTGTTTATGTTTAAAAAAATATATATTAAAGGGTATACCATACTATTTAGACATATGCTTTTGTAAATGTCAGGTAGTTACTTCTCACAAAACTATTTGCATTTCGTTAAGGTATTTAAAATTAGTATTATTAACACTTAATGACATTGTAATGACAAATTATATTTGTACCACTATAGTTGAGGTCAAGAAAAATATTCATGACGCTGTTATAAATCTTTTTAACATTTATAAACATGTTGAATGTAACATTGCACAACATTAACATAGGCTGAGCATATTTATTGATTTAGTACATGCTAAATTATGCTATTTTTAACCAAGCATTGGGTCAGAAAAGGACAAACCAAAATTAACACAGGAAATGTTTATATTTTTAGCCAGCTGGATTAAAACATCATAGGATTGGGTTTGCCCTTTTTGAACCAACTTTGAAAATAACCCAGCATTTTTAGAGTATATGTTTTGTGTAATTAAATAAATACAAAAATTTGAACATTTGGATAAAAGTTTCTGCCAAATGTAACTGTGGAGACTTCATATTTTGTCTAAGAAGGGATTATGACAAGTGTGTATGTTTTCAGAATACAAGTGAAGTTATGGGGTGTTTGGTCATTTCAGACTGTATCCTCTTGAAGAAAAAAAAACATAATCATGACCATCAGCACATAAATTTAAACTGGAGTTTTAGACAATCTCTTAGATCTCTTCTTACCCAGAGTTTCAGACTCACGTCAATGGATACAAAGTGACAATCCAGCTTCTGAACAGTGCCCTCTGTGAATCTGTTTTGTAGTTATATACTGTATCAGGACAGTTAGCTGCCATCTTCTAATCTGATTGGACAAGAGAAGAACCATAAGTATCTGTTATACAACTTTAGTAAACAGTTTTTATGTCTCAGTAAAATTCATGTGCAGTTTCTGTAACAAGGCCAGCTTTCATTTAAGAGAACATTATGTGTGAAGAAAATGTCCTCTTTGTTTAACAGCATTTTAGCTTACCTTCACAAACCTACAAAGATAATAGTTTCTGCAGCAATATTTCCTTGAATTGAACAAGGATTAATAAGGTTGATTACCTTTTGCCAAAACTTTATCTCTTAAAGGGGGGGTTTAATGGTATTTCAAGCATTCTGACTTATTAACACAGTTATAGAGTTGTTGCCTCATGCTAAACGTAGGCAAAGTGTCAAAAATGCAGTTGGGCGTGTTTCAGAGTATTTCTGTGCCGAATGCACTTCGCCAGGGTTCGTACAAGTTTCGGCTAATTTTTTTCGATTACGGTTCTAACTGACGTTTCAGGGGTTTTCGATACGTATCACTTCTTTATATGGGCTTCCGCCGGAAAACTTCCCCCGGAAAACCCCGCCCAGCCGTCAGTCAGCGGGAGACGCTAGAGCTTGCTAACAGCTTATCACGCCACTCAGCCTTGTTTAATTTCAAAAGTCAACAATGGCACAACAAGAAGTGTGTTTTTGGATGTAAGGAGAAGACATCCAGCCTTATGGAAACAATGGATATAGTTTATTATCCGGATTAGCAGCGGAGTTTTGCGTGTGCGTTTGATGCGGTGGATTTTCAGAACCTGGTCATGACGAGTTACACGTGGTAAGTAAGACTTCTGTCTTATGTTGGAAATAGGCGCGTGTATATTATATAAATGACACGAACATGTAGTGAATCATAAGTTAAAACAGTGTTGTATAGTGTTGTATGACTCCTACTCGCTCCTCCCGTGTTATAACTCCTCCTTCTTCATTTTTTCGTACGTTATCGGAAAGATTCGTTAAAGCTAATCTTTCTTTTATAAATCTGATTAAACTAAAGACTCTTCAGAGATATAAAGGATGTCATACTACTCCATAGGTACTCCAGATTAATATCAGAAATGCAGAAACAGCGTGTGTTACGTGAGCTTTAAAGCAACACTATGTAGTTTCCATGTAAAAATGACTTACAGCTCCCCCATGTGGTTGAAAAGCACAACAGTGCCTGGTATCAGACACTCTTCTGCAGGCAGGGGGAGGGGCGGGGCTGTGTGCTCTACCCTCCACCGCCACTTTCAGAGTGTGCTTGTAGCAGCTAGGAGGCTGCTCAGGTTGCAGCAACAGTATAATTTGTCCAGTTAAAAGTTGTTCTATCACTGAAATAATTTTAGAGACATTATTTAAAGGTAAAAAAACTTCATAGTGTTGCTTTAAAAGTGGCATAAACTAAAGTCAACCTGTAATTAAGTTTTCAGTGCTACTATAAGTGTGCATGTGACACTATTATCTTGGGAGCCAAAAAACAATTACATCAGCACATCAAAACTTACATTATATTTATTTAAGACGAATATACAATGAGTTGCAGTGTCTCACTCAAATAACTGACTGTAGTTGTCATGATTTCACAGGAACAGGACCTAAGTGCAAGGTAACGGTAAACTCAAACAGGGTTTATTAAACAACAGAAAACGCCCACGTGGGGGCAAAAGACAAAACATAAACAGGTTACAATGACCAGACCAGGGGCCCGTTTCAATAAGGAGGTTCAACCAACTCTGAGTTTAAACTTGAACTCTGAGTTGACTTACTCTGAGTTTTCGGTTACAGAACAGCTGATCTGAGTTAGTTCAATCGACTCTGAGTAGGTTAACTCTGAGTTAAGCGCGTGCACAGCCACAATGAAAAGCCATCATCAATGGAGCGCAGATAATACAATTTACCATGGCAACAGCACGTGACAAAGAGGTCTTAATCCTTTTTACTACTAAATATGAAAGTGTTGCTGCAAGTGTACAGCAACTTCGAGCATATATTTTAAAGAAAAAAGTTGTTGTTGGAAATTGCGACTCTAGTAAATGCAAACATTTAATTTTTCATCACAGTTAAAATATCAGAAGTAAATAAACTGAGGACTGTACGTTATTATATTCACACTTAAAATTTTAGCTAGCCACTTAGACAGTCTCTGCACCTAAGTATATCAAATTGGTTTTACTAGTCATTTCAATATACTGTTTAAATGTTTTTTGTTGGTTGGTTTAAATTTAAGTGTAATTTATAAAATATATAAAGCACTAAGGTAAAATGATTTGCACTGGCAATTTGATTATAACTTAAAGACAGCTAAAAACATATTTTACAGTGTACGTAATAAAAATGTGCTCAATCAATGAATGTACTAAAGCAACAAACAAGATTAAACACAGCTACTCCTTTAAAAACGGGGAGGAGACTGCCAGAAACTCAGAGTTTACAGGATAAAACCTGCTCCCGACCAAGTTAGGTTCAGAGAGTAAGTTACTCCGGAAACAGACTCTGAGTATAAGTTACCTCTCCTTCTGAAACAGGCTTGACTTAGCCCGCTGTCTTGGGTTCAACCTACCTCCCTTTTTAAAACGGAAAACTCAGAGTTTCCCTTATTTCAGGGTTAACAAATTCAGAGTTTTCACTTAACCACCTTTCTGAAACGGGCCCCAGGGCTTTGAACCAGAATTTTTTCCTAATTGGTTCGTTCCGAACAGAAACAGTATTTTAACGTTTCCGGTTTTCGGTTCAACCTTAAAGTTGACGTTACTGAACTGGTTACAACAAAAAAATAAAGTTCCTGAACCGGTTAATAATGTTCCATGTCAGCTGTGGGACATACAAATAAGTAGGCTGATCATTAGGACATTAAACTTAAATTATTAGTCTACATAATTTTCCTTAAAGTCTCTATCTTGTCATCAAACATTAAAAAAGGCTACATTATGTAAGCGGCATAACTGTAATTCTGACATGCCTACGAGTGCACTTAAACACGCGCACACACACAGATGGAGAAGGGGATTCCAAACGGCGCTTCGGGAAGAAGATGCAGCATAAACAGTCACTCCGTTGTTTTTAAATTATGTTGTTTTTCAGTGCTTTATTCGCCAAATGTATTTTAATGGACTACAATATGAGACACAGTAGCGCCACTCTCTTAAGTTTATACATCAAGAGTTCTGATCTTTAAAAAGCATAGGGATAATCACGTTTGATTGGAGTAGGACCGGACACATTCAAAATGTGTCTGTGCGTACAAATAATTGCTCACTTTAGTGCATTTTTGTGGTTAAAATCACTTAAGTGTTAACATTTGCAAGCCTTTAAAAATCCGCGATTCACATGCGAGCCGCACCGTGGGTCGTGATCTGTACGGAATGGATCACGGATCAACTGTGATCTGTTACACCCCTAATTAGTATTAAAACAAACATCTCGAGATACTTGGTAGCCTACAATATTTACCTCTTATGAATGAGCATTAGAGACTTGGGCTTGAGTAGGCTACTTTAGTGCTTCTGATATTGAGAGACTGTGGCGGTGATGACGTCACACGCCGATTAGCATATACGTGACGTCATTGCGTTGTGTTTTACTCTTTGATCTGTCACATTATATTGGATTTTAACACAACTGAATGCGATTTTTACATTTTATTTGTTCTGTTGTCTATAAAATAGTGACTAAACAACCCAGTAACGACCCACGACCCAGTAACTCCTTGTTTAATCCAATCAGCTCTTTCTTTAACTGCAGCTAAAAAAATCTGACAAAATCATCTAATTTACAGTACAATGAGGGTGTACTGATGTTGCTCTTCTCATCGGTGTTGTTGCGTTATGAACACTTTTTTATTTTAAATAAACGTTTCTGTTCCGGAACATATAATTTTTGAAAGTTTCTGGTTTCGTTTCTGTTCCTTGCAAAACATCAAAAGTTTCTGGTTTTCGTTCCGTGAACTGGTTCAAAGCCTTGGACAAGACGATTAATTTACATGGCAGCCAAACCAAAATGATCCAGCACAGGACAGAACACACCACACTGGGGCCTTAAATAGGAAAAACTAAACAAGATAACAAGGGATGGTCAGGTGAGGGGAGTTAACCAATAATGAATAATTAATGAGGAGACAAGGGGGTGGGGACATAAACGAGACACACAGCCCAAAAAACGGCCATGTGCTACCACACAAAACATGAGTATTGCCACAATCCTGCCACATGATCATGAACAACTATGAATAACTTTGACAAACTGGCAGGATCATGACAGTATAGTTGTGTAATGGCTGCCTGCGTAGCCGTATGTGTAAACATCCTGTTTTAGCCGCAGGTAGTGTCTCTGCATTTACTGTGTGAATTAGTGATGGGCAGTCCGGCTCTTTCCATTGATTCGGCTCTTTCGGTTCAAGCGCTGGCTCTACATTTTAGTGATGGCAGTCCGGCTCTTTTCATAGATTCGGCTCTTCTAGCTCGGCTCCCTTAGAAGGACACCGGCTTCCCTGCCTGCGTCTGAAGATTCGGCTCTGCTCGTTCGCTACAAAGAATCAGCTCTTAGAGCCGCTCGTTCGCGAACGACCCATCACTAGTGTGAATAGAAAAACTGGCTTACCTGTTATATTTTCTTTCTGCAAAATCCTAATGATTGAGATCAGAAAACAATCTGGCACTTAACTAGATTAAAACATGTTTACACCATAGACTGTAAAAAAAGATGGACGACGCGACGTCGCCTCCCTCCATTGTAATGAATTGAAGCAAAAAATGTCCGGCCACGGTCTCCGTCATGTTACGTAAAAAGTAGGTATGTTGCTAACTCCGGCTGACTTTTTGGTTCTGCTCAACGAAACTCAAGATTTCCTCAGATGGCGTGCGGTGTTGTGGAAAATAATGCTTCAGTTGGTTTGTTGAATTTTTATTGTTAACATCCCCAGAAGAAGCATATAGCTACCTTTTCGTTTTCAGTCACCACCTTTCATGTTTAATTACTGGCCGTGCGAGGTCGCCAAAGTCTGTTGTTTGTAAAATCGTCTTTGTTTTTGCTGAAGTTGAGTTGAAGTTGAGACATTCTTGAAATTGTAAAGACATTTAGTTTAATTGCTAAACTACAAGTGAACGCAATTTTAATAAATTTGAACGTCGACCACGGGAGTTTTACCTCCACCAAAATCTGCTTGAATGGACAAAGAATGTGAAGCAGCCGTATAGTCATGTAGTAGATGTCTGTATATAGACTGAATAAAGAGTGTTATTTGGTGTAATTAGTGGGTTTTTTTTACATATCTGACTTTTCAGAAGTAAGTTAGAATATGTAGAGGATATGGCAAACAGCTTATCCTGAACGATTCAGGTCAATATCTCAAAAATTAAAAAAGTTATAGCTAAAAACTACATAATTTTTATGATTCGGTCACATATTTTCTTGAATTTTAATGGAAAACATGGGACAAAATAAAGTGATGATTCTTGAACCCATAAACATGATCTTGGTCTCATTTAAAAGCTTTTTTCAAGCTCTTTCTATCTGTGCAACTAGTTTTAACATTTAACCATTTTGAAAATTTTAGCAACATACTTAATATTACAAATAACATGTAAACCCCGAAATACTTTTTTAAACAGACATTAAATTAAAAATACCCATGGAAAGGCAAACGTTAATATGAATTGGTATGATGATAATAATAATAATAATAAAATTGATCCTTCTAACACAAAACTAAATATATCAACCGATAAATGCAAGAAAAAAGTGATTATCTAGCATAACTTACCACATCGAGCTTTACTCACGTCTGTAAATGAACCGTTGCTCGCGCGCGCGTCACTTCAGCTCCCCTCACGACGTACAGCAACTGTTCATAAATTTCAGCCATGTAAATAACAAAGTTGATATATTCAAAAGATTTTCAGCGCGCAAATGACTAATCTTCTGGTAATTTTACCGTTGAACAACTTAACATTTTCATTCCTGATGATATTAACAAGTTAAATAAAAAACGTAGGCCTACATGTAACTCAAGTGACACAAACTCCCGCCTTCTTTTATATTATTGGCTGGAATTCTGCTCAGTAATGTGATTGGCTGAAAATCGCGTTCGTCTTAAGAAACACCCGACTCCTTTCATTTGATTGGTTAAAATTCTTGCTCGGTCGTGTAATTAAATAGTCTGGAAGTCGATCACGGCTTGTGTGTGAACAGAAACTCCCGCCTTCTTTAATTTTGATGTGTCAACATTTTAGGCTTGTTCGACTTCATGCCGCGCCGCAAGAATCGACAGGCGGATGACGTCAAAGTATCGCGAGAGCGAGACGAAATATGATTTCTTGACTCATTCTCGCGGTACTTTGACGTCATCCGGCTGTCGGTTCCTGCGGCGCCGCATGAAAGTCGAACAAACCTTTTGACACTGGTGTGCGCTGTTGACCGCAAGCTGCCGATCAATAGTGTCTTGGACAAATGGGAAAGTAGTGTCTAGCAAACCATTAGCTTATTTGAAGCAGTAACTTAAAGCAAAATAATATCAATTATAATTTAAGTAGGAACGAATATACTACGATATTAAGAATGTGACATGCTAAATTCGCATCATGCAGATTATTGATGGAGAGCTTCGACAAACTTTTAACTAGACAGAGATGCAGATCTTGCCTGTGTTTTACTCGACAGGTGAGTTGTTTTGATTCGTATTCTTACAGAAAACCTATGCCATGTCGATCAACAAGATTTGTCTTTATTTAAATGTACACGAGTGCAAATGTTTTTGTTGATCAAGTGGTATTTTATAGTCTAACCGCACAAATATTTGCTGTATTGTATTGCAATATAACATGAAGCAACATTCAATGGTGTCATATCAAAATTGTCTTTACTTTACTTTATAGCAGCTACAGATAAGCTATCATCATTTACATCAGAACAATAAGAATTGTACTGTCAGTACATATGATATGAAAAATCATTGTAAATTGTACGTGTGTTATACTGTAGCTTTAAGTGAACATCTAATTATATTTCAAATATCAAAATCTTTTTTTTTTTGTGTGGACCATCAACATCAACTACTTACAAAGACCTGGAAACCCTATCTAGCATGGCTTCATCCACTGTCTCACTATCAGACAGGTAGGCATTACCAAAAATGATTTAAATAAGTAATATAAAGGTTGCATAGAATTACATTGAATAAATTGCTAAAATATGCTTTACAGAGATCAGTGTTTTCAGGAGCCTGGAATAAATACGTTTCTATGGCAGAAAGTGATGCAGCTCTTACACAACAGGTGAATCTTAGATCATGTTTTACTATGTAAAGATGTGTTTTAAAATTATTTTATCATAAAAGTGAGCATCACAAGCAACAGATTACAGTGTTGCATAACCAACCCCAGCTAGTGTTATTCATCCTGCTATTATAAACAAATTAATTTTTTTCTGTGGAGTGTTGTGTAGTTTTTCCCAAGATGAGATTCCATGATGAGTCCACCATTACTGTGAATGGAGATGCCAGTGATCTTCAGAACTGTGTAAGTGTTGTATTGCAATCTTACAAAACCCTTTTGTTGCTTGTGCCTGTAAAATTATGTGGTTTTTGGGTGGTGTCATAATGTTTGCACGCTGGCTGTCAGTTGTAAGTAGGTGCGGGCATTTCGAGATGCCTCGGGAACTAGGTACCACCTCTCTGGACACTACGCTTGTGGGTGCTGTCATGAATGTGCGCATGCTGGCTGATAGTTGTTTGTCTGAGAGTTTGCCTGAGCTATGAATGAATAGAAATAATAGAATTCTTGAATTTTGTTTATCCTATCTTACTATTTTTGCGGGTAGACTGGTCACTGTAAATGCTGATGCAGGTTGTGGCCTTAGACATGATAGTGTTTGTAAGAATTAAGAGCTTCCTGGTTTTCAAATATTGTTTAAATAAATTAGAAATATTTTAGCCACGTTACTCAGTCTACCCGCTAAAATAATAAGGTAAACAAAATGAGAAGCAGGGGTTGTATTGTTTCTATTGGTTCGTAGCTCAGGCTAACTCATAATTGGCTCTGCCCTTGTAGTCGTGGTGGCATCTCAAGGGTAACCGTGGCATCTCGAAATGCCGGTGTTCCTACACGCGACTGTCAGCCAGCACACACAATAATGACAGCACCCACAATCTACGTGAATTACACGAATGGCCGCGTATGCCTCAAAGTTCCCGGAGTGGTGGCATCTTGTTCCTAAGGCATCTCAAAATGCTGTCAACTGCCTCAGAAAGTCACTGGCAGCTCAAGCTGTGACCAGAAGTGCCACTACTGGCTGCCACTGCCACGATTTGAGCTTGGCCCTACTATTACATTTGCAGGATTGATTGCAAAGACCCAGATGATTCAACAGTGATGACAGCACTTTTGATGAGGACTTTGTCCCCTCTGTCATGTTGTTTTGGCTTGACATATTATGTAAAACCAGAATTATAAACTGAATAATAGAAAGTCTGACTGTTGTTTTTATTTTTTACTTCTAGGCCCACTCATTGTCATTACACCTATTTTAGATCAAATTAAAATGATAGTAATAAATAGCACATGCTAATATTAGTTGTCGTAAATGTTTTGTTATAGTTTTATTTAATATATATCCAGAACAGGTGAAGCTGCCCGTCTTCCCCATGTAGACATTCCCCGTCTACTTGCTGGTCTTCCTCTTGCTGCATGTCCCGTCCCTTTGGCTCTTCCTGTCCCTTTTTCCTTTTACTTGTGTCTGCAGCTTTAGCTCTTCCCTGTGATGCTTCGTGCCAGCTGCTCTGAGGAGGACGACAGATCTCTTCAGGTTTTCACATGGATAAATCCAGTAAAGAGCTATAGGTGTCTCCCTGCAACATAGTCAAATGTCATAAAAAAAACAATTGTTTATATATACAGATATCACATTATAGCTGACATACATAGGTGTATACACTTGAAAAACTATTTTTGTTTGTCAAAGTGTTTTTAATATTACATAACTATGTAGAGTGCATAATCTTGGTTTATAATAAAGTTGCAATTCATCATGCTTCATTTTATATATAAAAATTTATTTTATTGAAGACAAATGTTTTTGTAGGTACAGTATTGCATTTGTTTTTTATTGCTTTATTTACACTGTTTTACTTGTCAGGTGACTTATGGCATGTAAATAATTACAGTTAACGTTAGTGTTTACTAGGGCTGGGCATAGATTAATCTAGTTTAACCTCATACAAAATAAAAGTATTTTTTTTGCATAATATATGGGTTTCTGATGTGTGCAAATATTATGTAAACACACACTTACATACATACATACATATATATACATTTAAGAAATGTTTTATTTAAATATTGTTTTTTTATTTATATATAATTTAGAATATATACAAATATAAAAAATTATATACACATGTAAATGTTTCTTAAATACATACATGAATGTGTGTGTATTTATATATACATAATAATTAAACACAGCACAAACTCATATGTTGTGCAAAAAAATACTTTTATTTTGTATGAGATTAATCTAGTCCCAGCTTTAGTGTTTACCGAAATAAGAATAATTTTTTATTGTAGATGATATTGGTAAATTCAAAATAATTTATACTATAAAATAGCAAATAAATTAATCCATAAACGCTTCTCATCTTGTATTGTCATGTATTGTCTATAAGAATATGGCGTATTAAAAGGTTTTTGATGGATTATATAGATATGTTAATAAATAACAGTAGAGGGTAGCTGTGCACACTGTGCCCTCTTAAAAAATGGTGTATGACGCCCCTGAGTGCAATACATGCTAGATTGGCATGTTTATTTTCCAAAAATATACACAGAATATTTTCAAATAAACAAAACTTACCAATGGAAAAGATGAAAGCGGCTGCGGTGACTGGTCAAAAAGCCACAGGAGAGAAACGCGATTGATCAAAAGGTAGACTTCTGCATGAATGATAGGTTTAAATCTGACGTCATCCGCCTGTGAGTTCTTCGTTTATTACATCATCGTTTATTACATCATTCAATTACCTCGTTGCCATGGTGCATGGAATGTTTGACTTCACAAACAGAACGCATATAAAGCCGCGCTCTGACAGATTCTGTTCAGATCATTGATTCTCTGAGCGAAAGCGAACGAAATCATTGGCAGCACTTTACGGACTTTACAGTCAGTATACACGTTTGTTCCAAACGATCAAACTAACGTCTTTTTTAAAGCGACCAGTCAATTAACACCTGACAGTCCTTAAAATTGACGGAGGTAGACATGTCTACTTCAAGAGATAAGCTAGTGAAGGTCACCGGTGCACGCAGGTTGAACATCTCTGCAAGTGCAGCTGGCCGAATGAGCTTTTCTCTTCCCGGTGCTATTCCGGAAGATGAATGGAGCCCACCAGCAGGTAAATACTGAACTCGTTAACCTTTTGAGCCTTACGGGCCTTTTTTCAATCTGAAGGCTGCAGCCTCCGGAGGTCGCATATGCAGGCCGCATACGTCATCAAGCCTGGTTTATTTAAGTTAACTGAGTATTGTTACACTCGCAAGTCATAAGCATTTTACGATTAAATAAGAGTAATAGTCAACTTTATAATTGTTATATTCTGAAATAAGACGCAGCCTACACATTGAGAAACGGCCACTGTCACGTAACTCTGACTGGAAAAGCTGCCAGACAGCGTCGGAAAACAAAACACCAGCTTTCCTTTGCACCGTTAAATGATTATTAGCACAGAGAATGAATGCTATACCAGCTTGATTTTAACACGTGCTGTATTGGATATGTAGTGTTATATTATGTAACGTTATAGTGTTAAATATTTATAAAAGTTATTTTGGGTTTTTGAAATTGATTGTCGGTGAGCTGTGTGATATTCTAGCCCTTTAGAAAGTTCGAGGCAAAGAGCTGTAATTTTCTTAATAGTCAAGAAATGCATTGATTTACAATATTTATATATTAAGACATTGAACAAAGAGTGTGCATGGAAGTACAATTCTTATGTTTTTTTTCCGATTTGTGAGTTTGGTGTGTAAGTCACCAAATCTAACCTTATATTACTTTAATCACCGTCTTCCCTTAATCATAACACCATTTTGAAACGTGTTTCAAAAAACACTATTGCTGCCAATAGCAATTTTTCTTTGTAAATGTGTCCACTAGGGGTCACTCTTTTATAATGAGTGAATAGCCTATACGTAGGAACCTTCCTTCAGGTGACCGGTGTTGCTGGAGGAAGGTGCACACAGTTTTTGTCCGTTGCACGAGGCCATGCGGTTACCAATGGTTACCAACGGGGTAAATTAAAATAAATGAATACCCTCAGCATTCAAATGGTGAGTGGACATTAAGTAAATTAAATCCTGTTTGCGAAAGAAAGTGTGCGCGTGAATAACATAACCTACACCATCCAGCAACCCTCAGCTGCTTTAGTGCCATACACTGTAAAAAATAAATTGTTGGCTCAATGAATTATTTTTTAGTAACTAGTTCCACAGAAATTTTACGTTCACTCAATTTCTGACTCCAAAGTGTTACCTGGATTGATGTTTTTTAGTTGGCACAAATTTGACTCAAATATAAACAAGTATGTTTGCTCAACTAGCTTTAAAGTTTATTCAACTAAAATGTTTTAATTAGTTGAATCTTTAAAAACTTACAGCAAAGACTCTGTCAATTAAAATTTAAGTATTTACTCATTGTTTTATGTGTTACTTCAATTAATATTTATTATTTGGACATTTTTAATAAACTTTTTAAAATTATTTATGAAATTTATACTGGTGTTGTTAAAGGCGCCCTTCCTCTGGCGTTTTTATTGTTTTAGACTGTTGTCTGAGGCCTACTCATGATGTTTGCATGATTTTTACATCCAAAAACATCAAAAGCAATAAGTAATAGGCTATTTTGTAACCTGGTTTTGAGGCTGGTTAGAGAAATGATCCGTTTTAATGGGCGGGCTGCATTGACGACTTGGAAGTAAACGCCCACTGCTATTATTGGATAACAGTTTTTGTTCAAACTAACTTTCACTTTAATCTCATGTGTAATCAGTTTAATGTTATGTAAGTGTCTTAAGACACAGTGTCTTTCTTACACACGCATATTTTATCATAAACCCTTTTGACACACACGCGTGTCTTTTATCGTAAACCCAAGCACAAAAACACTTTACAAGCAGCGCATGCACGCAAACACACACACACAAACGTCTTTTACACAAACCCTTTCGACGCACGTGTAACGAACGCACAAACACACACATGTGTCTTTTATCTCATTCGATGCGTGTGCATCATGAATTCATGTGAATCGCATCCCTTTGAAGAGAAGTCCCGGCCGCAACTCATAGTGAAACAAAGTACTAAAGTGTTTTACTTGCACACACGCGTGCGTGTCTTTTATCATAAACCCTTTCAACGTGTGTGCAGCATGAATTCGCGTCCCTCGGAAGAGAAAACACCGGCCACTACAGTGACACATAGTACTAAAGTGCTTTACTCACATAAGCTGCGCCATTCTGTCCGGATCCGCTTTTTAATCGCAGTCTCTCTTCAAATCCAGTGTTCTTCTGAACATCCAAATATGTAGCAACTGTTATGATTCCCTCGTTTAATAGGAATGATGTCTCTCGACAAAAAACAATGGCCCGATTACGGTACGGTTGACGTTTAGCCATCCTTGCTGTAACTTGTTATGAAAACTAACTCAACTACACGTAATATGTGGGTGCGGGCTCAAGTTGAAGAGCTCATGAATATTAATGACCTCGATCAGTTCCACGTCACACTGATAAGGTTTTCAAACTGACCTGATGTCTCCGCTTATTTCTTTTCAGTGGCTAGAGCTGACAGAGGAGGCGGAAGTTAATTTTCACATTCACGACACAACACAAACACACATGGACCTAACACATATCAAAAAATACAAGTAAAAACGGTTTTATGTGGAAGGGCTTCTTTAACAAAATAATGAACTTCAGTCACATAAAAACAAAAGCTTTATTCACTTATCATACAGACTGAACATACAAAATTAAGTCTTTCTAAATAGAAGGCATAAAACAGTCTAAAAAGCACTCCAAAGTCCGTCAGAACATCTGCAGGGCCATTTAGGAGAACGTCTTTCGCCATGTATCCCTCTGGTCTGCCTCTCCACATCTTCACCGCTCTGGTTTAATAAACAGAGGAATATAAATACACACACACATACATAAATACATGTTTAATATAATAAAGCTTGACGGTGAAAGACTTTATTCCCTAAAATTGCCAAATTTCCCTCAGACATCACACGTAATTGAATTAAACACTTTTGGGGGGTTTTCTTGGACAGGGCTTATCACTGACTAAAATACTGACATCTCTTAACACAAGGATTCCCAAAGTGTGGTACGCGCACCCCCAGGGGTACGCGAGCTGCCACCGGGGGGTGCGCGAGTGGAAAAATCTAATGGCGGTCTGGTTCTTTAAGTGAGATTTTTCCATACAATAAATGAATAAAAATATGAACAGTAAACATTTCCTTTGTAATCCCTTTAATTTTAAATAAAAACTATACTTTATTAGTTTTTGATAGAAACGTAGAAGCCAGCTGCTGTCTTTTTCTACGCACTGCTCTTCTGTTATGCACTGCAGCCGCTATATGCGCGTCAACTCGTTTCATTCATTCCATATTATAAATATGCTTAACTGGCTGAAATCAGGGAAACTGTCAAGTGGGACGTCTTATGATAAAGTTGTTAGTCACGAAGGAGGAGAAGGGACCAAGAGAGAGAGACTTTTTTCTATGGCAAAAATAGAAATAATCAAATGGGACGAGAGACATGGGTGCGCCTAATGCACAGGATACGCGAGCAATGTGCTTTCATGCATGGTAGAGAGACCGGCAATTAATTTTTATAATAAAATACATAAATACTTACAAAGAGACTGTAGAGAACTTATTAAAAGCTTTCATTTAATTTTGTTTGAAACTTGAGCTGTTATAATGAATCTGCAAACTATTATACACCTTTTGTGCGAACTGTAAAGGCTTTTTTGAATGTGTTTGATGGGTCTGCACGTGACACACACATCTTGAGGGAGAGCGCACTGGTAAACATGAGGAAAGCTCTCATATGTCATCTATTAGCTGGCGGCAGTAAGTGTACATTTCTTACCATAGTAAACTCGAATGGCGTCTAAATATTAAACGCATACACGGGGGCGCGCATCATCTACGCTGAGCGTAGCTGCGTCTAGTCGTAGTTTCAGATGGTGCAACAGGCGTAAATATTTTTCACAATGTCAGACGTAGCTAAGCCCGACGTAGGACTTACACCCAACTTCTTTACGTCCGGCTGTTGCAACCGGCCCCTGGTTATTTGCACATGATTAAACATGAGTCTATATGGCGAGTCTTTATTTTTTTTTGAAGTGGGGTTTGGGGGTGCGCCAACCCGGTCGGGACATAGAAGGGGGTGCGCAGGAAAAAAAGTTTGGGAACGGCTGTCTTAACATATGAGTGCTATTGTTTTGTCTAAAAATGCACGCCAGTATTTTATTTTATAAGGTTTGTTTGTAAAAATGTCCCAATTATAGTTAAGACCGAGTTCTAAACCCTGTCCGCTAAACCAACCCTATATCCAGGCTATCTTAACTAAAATACCTCCACTTTAACACATAACATAACACACCTTTATATAACTTATATCTTTACAAAACGTCAAGTATTTGCGTCTTTGCTAATTAATATAGTCTATGTCAGGGTGTGGTGGTGGATAGAACCCAAGCGCAGACAGCTCATAACTGAAAGACGTTTATTAAATAATAAATACCCTCGAGGGGGCAAACAATGACTACAAAATAAACACGACAAGACAAAGCGCGCACACGACATGGTATCATTGGATACACAATGAACCGGCACAAGACAAAAGACACAATGGCTTAAATAGGGAAAACTAAACTAGGGAACAATGACAAACAGGTGAAGGGAATAAACCAATCATGAATAATTAACAAGGAAACGAGGGGGCAGGGTCAAGACTAAAGACAGGAGAGCATGCGGTACACAAAACATAAACACAGACCACATGACTCTCCACACAGACACAGAACACGTATACGGGGGTGTCAGGATCCCGGCACCAGAAACAAGACAAAATACACTTAATAACATTCGGGATCCTGACAGTCTAAAATTATTTTTTTTTAAAAACACTTACCTGACGTGAACTTGAGGAAACAGCTGATGACTTGTGTCGTTGTGTGAATCAAGTGATTCTGGCTTAAACGTGCGGATTGATCTCAGATAAAATGACCTGTGATCCAGATCCTTCCGAGTTAAGACATTTTAAATTTAAAACACCCGCACATACATACACACACACTCGCGCGAGCGGGTCGCACGCACGCGCGCACACACACGGGTATATTTAGAAGTTTTATTTAAGATTGTTATGATATTGGGACTATTTCTCCACCCGCTCCTTCAGCTCTGAAGTTCAAATTCGCAGGCAGCCCGGTTATAACAAATGTAAAAGATATGAAACATCACTCAACAGCGATATCAATTAAGTGCAATCCTAAAATATGATTTAAAACCTTTCATTGTTAAGTATGAGAAATTAAAATGAATCAAATCACGCCTAAACGCCACAGAGATATCAGAGCCAGCAGTCGATTTCTGATGGGCTAGCGGAGGCGAGGCTGCACTGGGCGGGGTGTGAGTGCTTGAGCGACGGTGATTTTCTGGAGCTCATCTGGAGCTCTTCTCCGTCCGAAAGTGTCCGAGCACATTTTTAAATAGACACTATCTTTATTAACCGACCGCATATTTAAACTTAAAGCACATACATTCACGCCTGAACAACTCTTACGATTACATTTTGTGACCAAATAACAGTAATATTATGAGCATTTTGTTGTCAGGAAACATAGCTGTCATAAGTCCACATATTGACCAGATTTGTCTTAATTAGTTGAGTCAACACTAGCCATTCTGAATGTTGACTGGATTTGAAAATAACCATTCATTTAAGTTAATGTTTTAAACACAGATTTATCTAGACTTAAAATAATATGTCTTCTCAACTAAGCTCAAACAAGAAAATTGGTTTAACTTATATATTTTTGCCCATCCAACATTTCATTAATTGGATTTTTTACAGTGTAGACCCTTTTACTTTTTGTACACAATGATGATGTGGCAGTGTATGCGCGCGCATTTAGGCAACGGAGGTGTGGCAAGAATCAGCAGTGAAGCAACACAGACAGAGAAAGTTATTTTAAGAAGTTGACTTTATCAACTTTTTTAATACAGCTACCAGTTTCGTGTACTATAGTGGAGTGGATAGAAGACGTTAGCAGATCCAGTAGCAGTTTTAACACAAAGTGGCATAGCATCTTACGCACAGAAGCCACTGGCACGTGCCACTATGTTTAGTGGCACTTCTGGTTTCCATTGGCTTATACCAGTGGCTCGTCGAGTGGCACTTCCGGTGTCCAGTGGCTCATGCCACTCCGTTTAGTTGCTCGTACACAGTAAAACTTAGGTCTGTTGGATTGAGGCATGTTGCGCTGATAGTCACCGATCGATCATTACAGTTCTGAGCGTAACTTACGCGTGCTGCTGCTATGTTCATTTAATTGTGACACAATGATTTTGTGTGTCCTTTTTGACTCTGGTGTTTCAGGTAACCGAATGCATAACATGAATCAAGAGCTATATATATCATCGTGACGCTCGTTCATAAGGGATTGTATGATCATAATATTTAAATATTTAAAATGGAAATGCATTATATTTTGAGTGTTTAATTTAATAAAGCACAGAATTTGTCTGAGCTATGGTCGTGTGAACATTGTGCCTTTCCTTTATATTAATCTGTTTTTGTAAATCTTTTTTTTTTAAGTAGTAGGCCTAATTTAAGTGAGTCTATTAGATATGCAACCTTTAAACGAAAGACGAGATCGAAGTAAAAAAAAACCTGCCCCTCCTTAAAGCATACTGTAGGCAACATTTAGATCTATTGAAATGCATAAAATAAGTGTGTTTGATTTAATCATTTGTAAAGTCTTTCTGTCGGAGCTTACTTAAAAATTTTTTTTTTGCTTTGAAATAATAAAAAAAAAATATTTAAAATAATTACTAATTCTCACAAATATTGTGAAATAATTTGTTTAAATTAACAACCTTTATTTCTTATGGATAACAATCTATATAGACTATATAAAATGTAATTTGGAAGGGCACGTGACGTATCTGCACTGTCAACACCGTGTAAATATCATGTTGTACTTTGCAGAAAAAATATTATAATATTCTGCAAGATTCTTATAAATTACACTTTTTATTAAATACAACACATTGGCACTGGTTACATAAAAACATGCCACTCACAGACTAGATTTTCAGACATTTTGATGCTGGGAAACTGTTTTAATAAGCTTTTTGAGTTGCTAACACGTTAGAACCAATAAGGAACAACACCACTTCTGTTGCCTACATGCGCACAGGTTATTTGATCATGTGAGCTGTAAAAGGGTCTATAACTGTAGGTCCCACAAACAAATTTAAGTGTTTATTTGAAGCAGATATGTATGCGCTGATTGTGTAAAAAAACGATTAATCTAACTTCCATATTTTTGTGCCCCGGTTTCCCCTACCATCACGCGTTGTATCTCTAATTACACAATAATGGATGAATCTGCATTAAGAAAACTAAATTACTATTAAAAGGCTGTTCATGGTTTGTTATTTGCACTGCTATTACTTTCTTTCCTAGTACTTTTGTCTTGTTTTCAGTATAAATGTCAAGATGCATTTTCTTGTAGAGCAAAATTACAAATAAATAAAACTTCCTAAATTAAGCATTTTTTTGATTAGCAAAATTATTTAAGAAAATAAGTCTAGTTTTTTTTTTTAAAGTGAATTTGTGCATAAAACAAGCAAAAAATCTGTTTAGAGAATTTTCATAATTTTTTTAGTGAGTGTTTAAGATTTTTTTTATTTCAAGATTTTTTTGTTTCCCCATTAGTAGATTGTTTTGCTTGTTATAGGCACAAATTCACTTAAATATAATAATTGTATTATTTTGTCTAAAAACTAGATTTGTTTTCTTGAGTAATTTTGCTAATCAAGAAAATGCTTCTTAATTTAGAAAGTTTTAAATATTTGTACTGAAAACGAGACACAAATAGTAAGTAAGCAAGTCATTTTTTGCAGTGTGTCCTAGCCGGTCAAACATATGTGACTGGAAATTAAGCTGCTACAATCAAAGCGAATGGACACACACTCGCTAGAGTTGAGTATTTTTAACGATACGTATCCCGAGACAAGGCCATGACACGCATCTCGCTACAAGAAAAAGCTCAAGGCTCAAAGGGTTCAAATAGATCATAATGTCAAGATACCTCACTAACTGTTTATAATGTGTTATTTATGTCTAATCTTTCCAGTTGTAAGACAGAGTACCATCTTGTCTGATTCAACTGGTGAGCACGTGACTGGCAGCAGTGCACGTGGTGTTCAACGGAGGTTGAACATCTCTGCACCTGCAGCCAGGCGCGTGTGGGAGGATGAGAAGTGGAGCCCAGAAGGTCAGTCACCCATTATTGAAACATCAAATATAATTAATATCGGGGGGGAGATGTTCGTGTACACAGAGTGTTACATTCACGTTTGTACAGCCTGTATTAGTTGATTTAGTTGGTGATGATTTAATAGAATAACATTTTAATCAACTATATGGGCTTACACGCGACTTTGTTTGAATGCGTATTTAATTTTTTAATCCTCCTGGATAAAAAACGTCATAGGCCAGTCGGTCATCTGACTGCATGCACTGAACTGTGTTGTCCATAGTGTGACCAGTTAAGACAAATACATGTACTGTTACACCATTATAAAAAAAAAAAAAAAAAAAAAATATATATATATATATATATAAGACATTTTTTGACTCCCTCAGATTACAGATTTTCAAATAGTTGTATCTTGGCCAAATATGGGCCTTTCCAGGCTCACATATACACACTATAGAGTAAAATATGTTTGATTTCATTTTTGTTGTTGTTCTTGATTTCCTGTCTTTCCAGTTGTTAGACAGAACACCGTGTCTACATCGGCTCATGGGCTCATGACTGGCAGCAGTGCACGTGGTGTTCAACGGAGGTCGAACATCGCTGCACCTGCAGCCAGTTACACGAGATTTACTCTTCCTGGGGCTATAGAGGAGGAGGAGGAGGAGGAGGAGTGCAGCCCAGAAGGTCAGTCACACCATTATTGACACCTCAAATATAATTAATATCAGGGGGAGTAAATTATGAGATTTTTGTGTACACACAGTATAACATTCACTTTTGTACAGCCTGTATTGGGTGATTTAGTTGATGATGATTTAATAGAATAACATTTAAATTAACTATATGGGCTTATATGTGACTTTATTTAAATGTTTATTTAATTTTTTTAATCCTCTCGGATGATAAAATGGATAAAAACGTCATAGGCCAATCGGTCATCTGACGGCATGCACTGAACTGTGGTGTCCATATTGTGATCATTTGAGACAGATACATGTTCTGTTACACCCCATTTATATGTGTATGTATGTATGTATGTATGTATGTATGTATGTATGTATAACCCTGTCTTTCCAGTTGGTAGACAAAACACCATCCTGTCTACCTCAGCTCATGGGCTGGTGACTGGCAGCGGTGCATATGGTGTTCAACGGAGGTTGAACATCTCTGCACCTGCAGCCAGTCACATGAGGTCTGCCCGTCCTGAGACGGTAGAGGAGGAGGATGAGGAGTTGAGCCCAGAAGGTCAGTCACACCATTATATTTACACTTTAAACATAATTAATATCAGAGAGTACATTGAGATTTTTATTTCTGTGTAAACTTTTTCTGTGTAGGATAATTTATGTATGTACTATAGTTTTCACCCCAGATTTTCCTGTTTACATAAGAGGTCAGCGGGAGTCAAAATGACCCCAGAAAATAAAAAAAATGAATACAAAAATATATAAATTTTAAATGATAAAAATAATATTTATTTTTTGTTTACTTCCCATATATACATTAATGCTGTGATTTGGGCGATATGACGTACTTTGTACCTGTTTACCACTACATTCCTCAAATACACCATTAGCTTCCCTGTAAAATATGATTTTTTTAATGAAAAATTCACATAAATTATTATCTAAATTTGATTTAAATTATTTCTAGATATTGATCTAAATGTTATGTGCTGAATTCGACCATCTGCTGGTTAGAAAAAACATAAAAGAGTTACAGTTTAGGAAATAAATAATTTTGACCAGCAGATGCCCGTAGAGACCCATTCAGTTCACTGGAACTGGACCATTTTTGACAGAATTTTTACTTTAAAGTGGTTGTGGAAATCAAATTTTACCAACTTATTTATATCAGCTGAAGTACATTTCAAAACATATTTTTTCAAAATACCACATAAACTGTTACTATAGAGTAAAATGTGCTAGAGAAGTTTATCACGTGTATGTCTTTGTGTCCACACAGCTCATGGACTCATGGCTGGTAGCGGAGAACGAGACACTCAATGGAGGTTGTCTGTCTCTTCATCTGCAGCTGATCAAGAGTCTATTGTGTCTTCTGAGGATTCAGAACACAACACAACACACACAATGGGTATGAGCCTCAAATATAATGCAACAAAAATAAATATATTAACTTAGCTTTGGGGAATTTGTAGTGGTCTCTTAAATTTGCTTTTATTTAGCCTATCATTTCTTGTATGGCAGTAATGTCATTCCAGTGTTTGTTGAAAAAAAGCAAACCTCAGGAGTGATATAATGTCACCCAACAGTAATAAAATATGTAGAAATATATGCAAGTAAAAAAATACAGAATTAAAACGTTTTGCTCATGCAAAGCAAAATAACTTGTAATAAAACCAACTCTCTGTAGTAATGTAGAGGACATGCTGAAATAGTCGATTTGGCAGATGATCATCATGTTTATAATGTTTAACGCAGATGTTGTTGATGAAAAACTTGCCTAATTTTCTGGAAAGAACTTTTCACTGGTATCTGAAAACTGTTATATGATGATCTGTTTTTTTTTGTCTTTTCTATCATTTAGAACAAAAAACAAAATCACAAAAAAAGGGGAAGAAGGCGGCTATTCGCACTTTCTTCCAAAATACATGGCGAGCTATGAAGAAAGCCTTCTGTGTTTGCCAAAATGAGGATGACTTGGATCCATCTGATCCAACTAATCCTCGGCCAGGCCCATCCGGCCTGAAGCCATAGGCCCGGAGTGATCATGCCGATCTACTCAAGCCAACGGGCTGCCATAAACCAGGCTGTTGCCACCCTGGTTTATTAAATACCTTGGAGGAAACCAACCTCCAGGAAGCGGCTGATCCCAACAATGGTCCATTCGACCGGGAACGAGATGCCCAACCGGATCAGTTTGATAGTCAGCCAGGCCCATCTAGCCTGCAGAGGGCCCGTTACGACAATCGGCAGGATAGTCCCTTCGGACTCGAGCCGGCGGGCTATGAAGAACCAGACTATTGCCTGTCTGGTTCAAGTACCTTGGAAACAACAGAGTTCCAAGAAGCGGCTGATCCCAAAAATGGTCCATTCGACCGGGAACGAGATGCCCAACCGGATCAGTTTGATAGTCAGTCATGCCTTTCTGGCCTGCAGAGGGCCCGTTACGCTATTCGGCAGGATAGTCCCTTCGGACTCGAGCCAGCGGGCTATGAAGAACCAGACTATTGCCTGTCTGGTTCAAGTACCTTGGAAACAACCGAGTTCCAAGAAGCGGCTGATCCCAAAAATGGTCCATTCGACCGGGAACGAGATGCCCAACCGGATCAGTTTGATAGTCAGTCATGCCTTTCTGGCCTGCAGAGGGCCCGTTACGCTATTCGGCAGGATAGTCCCTTCGGACTCGAGCCAGCGGGCTATGAAGGACCAGACTATTGCCAGTCTGGTCCAAGTACCTTGGAGACACCCGAGTCCCAAGAAGCAGCTGATCTTGAACATGGTCCGTTCGACCAGGAGCCAGGTGCTCCGAATGATCATGCTGATCCTCAGCCAGGTCCATCTGGCCTGGGCTTGAGTGATGAGGAAGATTCTCTGTTTGCTAGTGAGTATACTGTTATTATGTCCTGGTTTACTCCATTTGTTTTTATTCACCAGAAAGTATCAGCGTAGGACGTAGTTTTTATAAAGGATATTTTATATATGGTAGTTCTCAACAAGGGTTAAAAAGTTTTATGATGAATTATTCATTACAGTTTTTTTCTTTAATTATAATTAACCGGTAATATTTGAGGTGCTAAGATGCAAAAGAGCCTAAACGCCACCTCCATCAATGATATTATTCGAATGATCTCGCCACATATTATATGTTCATCCAATACTTTCACATCAAATCCACTTAATTATGATCTGTTCAGAAGTAGTTTTTTTCCAGAATTCATTACCAAGAAAACATATCAGACACATTTAGAAATAATTTAGTAATAATAACATTAATATTCTGTATTAAGTCATGTTTGATTACATTGTGATTAATTAAACATTGAAACACAAACATCATATAGTGTCATTATTGTTGATAAATTTGGTCTAGTAATCAACGCCATATTTACATTCACTGGTAAATGTTTAAGAATTTGTTCAATCTTCAGATATAAAGAGTGTATTTATAGTCGTTTATGTCTATGAAACATTAAATATTATTTTGCATTTCCTTTAAAAAAAGATTTTAGCAGTCGAGGAGAATCTGATGAAGATGGAGATGATGAAGATTTCTCAGTAGCAGCACCTTATCCTGTTGACCCTGCTAATGACACACAAGTTGAACCATTTGGATCAAGACCAACTCCTAATTGTGGGTCCACCAGCTATATATATATATATATTATTCTGTCTTGTTTTATACATCTACCGTTTCCATATTCTTTGTTTATCTTTTCAGTCAAAAAAGACAAAAGAAAAAAATGTAAGCATCTCCTATGTTAACAGATTCCTTTTGCATGTTTTTTAGGGTCTTTCACTTCTCGATATGAAGTGTTGCCAAACTGGTTGCTTGGATCAGGGAGAACAGGAAGGATTTTTGCTGCGATTCGTTTATCTGATGGTGAACAGGTAACATTAATATCTATTTATTAAACAATTTGTCCTCTTGTAAACCAATGTCCAATGTTGAGATAAATTACAGACCGTAATGTTAAATATAACTAAATTAACTTTTGCAGGTTGCGGTCAAATGTGTATCAAAAGATAAATATAACAGCCGAAGATCGGTAAGTGGGCAGAATATATATTTAGTTGCTTTGGTGTTTAATTATGACAGCGTAATAACAACGTAACTTTTTTTATCCCTAGCCTGACTTACGCCCACCCGTGCCACAAGAAATCGCTATGATGTTGGAACTGCAATGACACCCTCCCCTGTGCTCTCGCGTGATACGTATGCACGAGTGGTTTGAATTTCCAGATGGATACATCGTCGTTTATGAAATGTTGCCACATCCCTGGATGAGGCTGGACAAATTCTTCGAAAAACGATCGGATCAGCGAGAGAATGATTAGAAACTTATTTCGTCAGTTGGTGTTAGCCGCCAAATATTGTTGGGAGCACAGGGTGTACCGTTTATTTTCTTACCAAGAAAATATAATGGTTAACATCAAGACCATGAAGTAAGCTTTGTGGCTTTGGTGGAGGGCGTTTGGTTCCTGTTAGTTCCTGTGAACCGCAACTGATGGGTAATTAGCCTTTTTGAGTTTCCCAGAAATAAATCCTATTGTCATAATGCAGCCTTGGAATTCGGTGGACCGAATGCCTTTCACTTCAATGTTTTTGATCTGATGACTGTAAATGAAATGCATGAACTGTTTTGCTAAACAGATCCAGAGACTGACAGCAGACCGGCTAGGCAGCTGACCCCTCTCATGGCATTGAGAAGTGTTTTAAACTTCATGGTTAACTACAACGAGACCCATACTGATGGAAATCTCGCTGTATCTGACGGTATGTGAAAAGCACTATTTTATTTAATAAATATAATTTCGTGTACAAAGGCTTTATATTGTATCTTAGTTTCTTAGATTTTAGCCAAATGCATCTTTCTTAAATTGACAGACGATGAGTAAAATCTAGATGATGTATTACAGCAAAACATAGGGGACTGCCTCTGTGTGCTCACTAAGTTGCCTAATCTGTTTCATGTCTTTCGAAACCAGAATGCTGTGAACTCTGCCATCATTTAGCGGTTTATCGTTTCCATGACACATTTGACTGAATCCTAAGACATCCATGGATGGCACAAGATGAATGGTCCTACACAGGCTGGCCAGTCACAAGAATTTCTTTGTGAAGAAAAACACTGATGCTTAAACGCACCAGTCCCAGTGCCATCCGAAATCAAGCCTGATGCTTGGGATTCCAACCTGTTTAACAGATAAATCTGTCATAAATTGAATTTTTGCACTTGAGTTTCAATCCTTACTATCTTTTAGTATTTTAGTATTTAGTAGTGTTTTTAGTTTCTTGTTTATCTTTTGTTAATAAATTCCAACTTTTGTAATTTTTACAACTGTGTCTTCCTTTGGTTGATAATACAGTTAAAGGTTCTACAAGTTAGCCAGAATCTCACAAAACCCTTTGAGATAAGGGACATTGCACAGAATCGGTGCCATTTCTGTCCCAATGACATTATAATGCAAAACTAACTCTAAAATACATTTTATTATTAATCAAAGTTTCCTGTATGTTAATCTAACACCACATTTAAGCTGTCATTTAAAACATTAATAAAAACTACTTGGAACACTGAAAAACAGCATTTTATATCCGTCCCTGTTTTTATCTCTGTACTTTACCTTTAAATATAAAGCATACAATTCTTCAGATATCTTTATTTTTTTATGTGGGTCCATATCCCATATTTGCTTTAAATATTTTTTACCATTGGAAAAGTCATATTATTTTAGATAAAATATCCCCAGGATTTCACTCAGTCCTGTTACCCAACACATTTCCCCCCTCTGAAAATCTAGGAATATTCTAGAAGTCAGTTTTTTAAGAGGAAGTGACATCGGTGTGAATTCTGTGGAATGGGTGAATCCTTTAAAATGTATAAATGTCCCAAATGGCACACTCCAGAGTTCCTCAGAGTCCACACTTTGATGACATCATGTAGTGCAGTCCTTAGGGACCACGAGGGCAGACAGGAGTCATATTTTGGGGTAAGACTCGAGCGCCTAAGTGTCATGGTTCTGCCATCTTATCCTTTGGTTAATCTAGTCTTGGGGCAGGATCATGACAGGCCAATGTTTTGTGTGGGATCACGTGTTCTTAGTATGGGTTTTACTAGACCACGTGTTCCCGGTGTCTTATCACTTTTACCTCACTCCCTTGTCACCCTCATTGTTTAATCCATGTCACCTGTTGTATTCATTAGTTCTCCCCTATTTAAGGTCTTTGTGTTTGTTACTCTGTGCCTGTTCATTGTTGTACCATGTGTTGTGTCGTGCCTTGCTTCATCTGTGTGAGTACTTTGTCAGTTTAGTCTAGATTATCCAGTGTTCTGTTATTTTATTGTTCAGTGTTACCTAGTTTAGTGTCCCATACCTGTTTTGGCAATCTGCACCCCACCTCCCCTGCCAATTCCTGGACCGGGACACCACACACAATTTATTTTGGTTTACTGTACATGTTTATAGTTTTGTTGTATGCTAATGTATGCAACAGTAATATTTGGCCTCATAAATATTTTCTGTTTCTACATTGCATTGGTGTTTCCGGTGTACTTGTTACCCCTCTCAGCAGATTCATTTCACTGTAGAACATTGTATTGAAATGTAGATATAAGCCCATGAAAGACCAAAGAGCTTTAGATTTTGAACAGCAGTGTTTAGATGGTATATCCAAAAATGAATAATTATGAAGGAAGTGTTTGCCATTTGATGCAAATGCTTGATTCTGACGTGTGTTTGTGGCATTTTGAATGCAGTGTTGCATTTTGAAGGAGATGTGAGCTATTTTGCATTTTGTGTGTGCAGTTTTGAGAATTGTGTGTAGAGTTTTGAAAAAAGGAGACTTAGTTTTGAAAACGTGTGTAAGCAATTGGTAAAAACTGTAAGTGTGTTGTTACAATGTACAATAAACATGTATTTTTCTGTAAGCAGATCTCCTGGATGTTGTGTTTTCCATTTTTTAAGGTAGTGTCTAATGGCTGCTTTGTAGTGTTTTATAGATTTATGTGTGTATGATTTGAAAGCTAAGTTTGATTTTGAGTACAAGTGAAATGGTTTTGAAGGAATTGTTTGATTTTGCTGGAAGAGTCAAGGGTTCTGTAAATTTTGTTTGAAATTGGGATTTGTGTTTAAGGTTTTGAGAAAATGAGTGATGGTTTCAAAAAATGTGTTTCAGCATTTCAGAAGAACTGTAATGTGAAAATGTACAGAAATAATGTGAAAATGTAAATTCATCTACATCCAAAAATATTGACACATATAATTGTGTACACTAGTTATATTGACAACATGGGTAAACATTTTGAATGTCTTGTTCATGAACAATGACATACATACAGACTAGCAAATTTGATGATGTAAAAATGTACTTTTGAGAGATGAAATGTGGATTTTGAACAAACTTTTGCAGGACATCCATGATACTTACTACAGTATACAACAGTGAACTGGCTTATATTGGTTGTGTCACATTATTTGAAACTGGTTCAATCCATTTCGAGTGGTTGTGTTTACAGTAATCAATGACATGTGTGCTTGTGTTTAGCAGTATGCATAATATGTGTATTAGAGTGCAGAATGTGTTTTGAGAATGAATATGGGTGTGAAGTGTTGCTAAAAAGTCTAAGTGAGATCTGCAAAATGTGGTTCATGATGTGAAATGGTTTAAGGTATTGACAACAGACTGTACAATTAGATAAATCAGTTCATGCAACTGAGAACTTTGTTCAGCCAATGGGTTTTAGTGTTTTAGCAAATGAGAAAAACTGTAAGAGACATATGCTGTTTTCTTAAAGCTGACTTTAATGGTAATTGCATGAAAGACATTTAGTAATCCCAAAAAATAGCGGACATGTAAGATTAGCGTTGTCACATTAGATTAAGGTAAAGTCCATTAGCTACACAGGTAAAGATGCAGAAATATAGACTATAATATATATCTAACGGCATATTTGTATAAATGTAGTTTGATCAGCTGACAAAATACAAGTATAAATGATATCAATAGCATTCTAATAAAGTTGCATGCGATTTTGTTGTTGTTTTTTAACAAAAAGGGGCACAACAGTAAAAGTCTGCTTAGGGCAACCATTTGACCAGCAGCGGCCCTGTGTGTATGTATGTAAAATTCTTGTATGTGTAGGCCTGGAGAGTCCCTACTCCTGGCATCAAATCTAGGTGCCTATGTCCGCAGGATTTTCATAGCGATACACAGCAAGTAGCTGTTATTGTTACACGTTAAGAATTTTGAATAATAGCAGGGCAAAAATGCTGCATGTTGATGTATGGTTGATGTATAGTTGACATACTTTGCCTATATTTTCTTTATAAATGTCCAGTGAAACAGTTTGAAAAGTGACATGAACAGAGTTTGGGTCATCATGAAGAAGATCCTGTTAATAGATAAACTAAACCCTGTAGGCAGAGCAAGAAAGTAATGTTACAAAACATTTGGAAACATTTAAAAAAAACTATATTTTTTGTCAACAATTGAAAGTGAAATGTCTCATACTGTGATTAGACAATTTTTTTGTAATGTGTAATATAAAATACGTTGTTAATACGTCTTGTTATTGGGTAAATGAACCGATTAAATAGCAAAAAAATGACAGGCGGATGACGTCAAACACCGCGAGAGCAAGTCGAAATTAGCCTCCGTAATATTTCTCGAGCCGCTCTCGCGGTACTTTGACGTCATGCGTTCGTCAAATCTTTCGGCGCGCGCGCGAAGTCGAATCGCGTAGGTCTATGACAGTTTTCTGGCCGCTGCAAGTATCCGTACCGTAATGTTACAAAATGACGTGCATCACAATTTAGGCGCCGGCTGGCTTGACCATGCATATGCAGATGACGGCTCACTTGACGGGGGTCAAATGGGGAAGTAGTGTCTAGCAAACCATTAGCTTATTTCAAGCAGTAACTTAAAGCAAAATAATATCAATTATAATTTAAGTAGGAACGAATATACTACGATATTAAGAATGTAACATGCTTAATTCATCGCATCATGCAGATTATTGATGGAGAGCTTCGACAAACTTTTAACTAGACAGAGATCTTGCTTGTGTTTTACTCGACAGATGAGTTGTTTTGATTCGTATACTTACAGAAAACCTATGCCATGTCGATCAACAAGATTAGTCTTTATTTAAATGTACACGAGTGCAAATATTTTTGTTGATCAAGTGGTATTTTATAGTATAACGTCACAAATATTTGCTGTATTGTATTGCAATATAACATGAAGCAAGATTCAATGGTGTCTTATCAAAATTGTCTTTACTTTACTTTATAGCAGCTACAGATTAGCTATCATCATTTACATCAGAACAATAAGAATTGTACTGTCAGTACATATGATATGAAAAATCATTGTAAATTGTACGTGTGTTGTTATACTGTTGCTTTAAGTGAACATCTAATTATATTTCAAATATCAAAATCTTTTTTTTTAAGTGTGTGGACCATCAACATCAACTGCTTCAAAGACCTGCAAACCCTATCTAGCATGGCTTCATCCACTGACTCACTATCAGACAGGTAGGCATTACCAAAAATGATTTAAATAAGTAATATAAAGGTTGCATAGAATTACATTGAATAAATTGCTAAAATATGCTTTACAGAGATCAGTGTTTTCAGGAGCCTGGAATAAATACGTTTCTATGGCAGAAAGTGATGCAGCTCTTACACGACAGGTGAATCTTAGATGTTTTACTATGTAAAGATGTGTTTTAAAATTATTTTATCATAAAAGTGAGCATCACAAGCAACAGATTACAGTGTTGCATAACCAACCCCAGCTAGTGTTATTCATCCTGCTATTATAAACCAATAATTTTTTTTCTGTGGAGTGTTGTGAGTTTTTCCTAAGATGAGCTTCCATGATGAGTCCACCATTACTGTGAATGGAGATGCCAGTGATCTTCAGAACTGTGTAAGTGTTGTATTGCAATCTTACAAAACCCTTTTGTTGCTTGTGCCTGTAAAATTATGTGGTTTTTGTGTGGTGTCATGATGTTTGCACGCTGGCTGTCAGTTGTGTGTGGGTGCGGGCATTTCGAGATGCCTCGGGAACTAGGTGCCACCTCTCTGGACACTACGCTTGTGGGTGCTGTCATGAATGTGCGCATGCTGGCTGATAGTTGTTTGTCTGAGAGTTTGCCTGAGCTATGAATGAATAGAAATAATAGAATTCTTGAATTTTGTTTATCCTATCTTACTATTTTTGCGGGTAGACTGGTCACTGTAAATGCTGATGCAGGTTGTGGCCTTAGACATGATAGTGTTTGTAAGAATTAAGAGCTTCCTGGTTTTCAAATATTGTTTAAATAAATTAGAAATATTTTAGCCACGTTACTCAGTCTACCCGCTAAAATAATAAGGTAAACAAAATGAGAAGCAAGAGTTATATTATTTCTATTGATTCATAGCTCAGGCTAACTCATAATTGGCTCTGTCTTGGTAGTGGTGGCATCTCAAGGGTAACCGTGGCATCTCGAGATGCCGGTGTTCCTACGCGCGACTGTCAGCCAGCACACACAATAATGACAGCACCCACAATCTACGTGAATTACACGAATGGCCGCGTATGCCTCAAAGTTCCCGGAGTGGTGGCATCTTGTTCCTAAGGCATCTCAAAATGCTGTCAACTGCCTCAGAAAGTCACTGGCAGCTCAAGCTGTGACCAGAAGTGCCACTACTGGCTGCCACTGCCACGATTTGAGCTTGGCCCTACTATTACATTTGCAGGATTGATTGCAAAGACCCAGATGATTCAACAGTGATGACAGCACTTTTGATGAGGACTTTGTCCCCTCTGTCATGTTGTTTTGGCTTGACATATTATGTAAAACCAGAATTATAAACTGAATAATAGAAAGTCTGACTGTTGTTTTTATTTTTTACTTCTTTGCCCACTCAATGTCATTACACCTATTTTAGATCAAATTAAAATGATAGTAATAAATAGCACATGCTAATATTAGTTGTCGTAAATGTTTTGTTATAGTTTTATTTAATATATATCCAGAACAGGTGAAGCTGCCCGTCTTCCCCATGTAGACATTCCCCGTCTACTTGCTGGTCTTCCTCTTGCTGCATGTCCCGTCCCTTTGGCTCTTCCTGTCCCTTTTTCCTTTGACTTGCCTGCAGCTTTAGCTCTTCCCTGTGATGCTTCGTGCCAGCTGCTCTGAGGAGGACGACAGATCTCTTCAGGTTTTCACATGGATAAATCCAGTAAAGAGCTATAGGTGTCTCCCTGCAACATAGTCAAATGTCATAAAAAAAACAATTGTTTATATATACAGATATCACATTATAGCTGACATACATAGGTGTATACACTTGAAAAACTATTTTTGTTTGTCAAAGTGTTTTTAATATTACATAACTATGTAGAGTGCATAATCTTGGTTTATAATAAAGTTGCATTTCATCATGCTTCATTTTATATATTAAAAATGTTATTTTCTTGAAGACAAATGTTTTTGTAGGTACAGTATTGCATTTGTTTTTTATTGCTTTATTTACACTGTTTTACTTGTCAGGTGACGTATGGCATGTAAATAATTACAGTTAACGTTAGTGTTTACTAGGGCTGGGCATAGATTAATCTAGTTTAACCTCATACAAAATAAAAGTATTTTTTTTGCATAATATATGGGTTTCTGATGTGTGTAAATATTATATTTAAACACACACACATACATACATACATATATATACATTTAAGAAATGTTTTATTTAAATATTGTTTTTTTATTTATATATAATTTAGAATATATACTAATATAAAAAATTATATACACATGTAAATGTTTCTTAAATACATACATGAATGTGTGTGTATTTATATATACATAATAATTAAACACAGCACAAACTCATATGTTGTGCAAAAAATACTTTTATTTTGTATGAGATTAATCTAGTCCCAGCTTTAGTGTTTACCGAAATATGAATAATTTTTATTGTAGATGATATTGGTAAATTCAAAATAATTTTTTACTATAAAATAGCAAATAAATTAATCCATAAACGCTTCTCATCTTGTTTTGTCATGTATTGTCTATAAGAATATGGCGTATTAAAAGGTTTTTGATGGATTATATAGATATGTTAATAAATATCATAACAGTAGAGGGTTGCTGTGCACACTGTGCCCTCTTAAAAAAATGGTGTATGACGCCCCTGCTATACATGCTAGATTGGCATGTTTATTTTCCAAAAATATACACAGAATATTGATGGAAAAGATGAAAGCGGCGGCGGTGACTGGTCAAAAAGCAGCATGAATGATAGGTTTAAATCTGACGTCATCCGCCTGTGAGTTCTTCGTTTATTACATCATCGTTTATTACATCATTCAATTACCTCGTTGCCATGGTGAATGGAATGTTTGACTTCACAAACAGAACGCATATAAAGCCGCGCTCTGACAGATTCTGTTCAGATCGTTGATTCTCTGAGCGAAAGCGAACGAAATCATTGGCAGCACTTTACGGACTTTACAGTCAGTATACACGTTTGTTCCAAACGATCAAACTAACGTCTTTTTTAAAGCGACCAGTCAATTAACACCTGACAGTCCTTAAAATTGACGGAGGTAGACATGTCTACTTCAAGAGATAAGCTAGTGAAGGTCACCGGTGCACGCAGGTTGAACATCTCTGCAAGTGCAGCTGGCCGAATGAGCTTTTCTCTTCCCGGTGCTATTCCGGAAGATGAATGGAGCCCACCAGCAGGTTAGTAAATACTGAACTCGTTAACCTTTTGAGCCTTACGGGCCTTTTTTCAATCTGAAGGCTGCAGCCTCCGGAGGTCGCATATGCAGGCCGCATACGTCATCAAGCCTGGTTAGTTAAGTTAACTGAGTATTGTTACACTCGCAAGTCATAAGCATTTTACGATTAAATAAGAGTAATAGTCAACTTTATAATTGTTATATTCTGAAATAAGACGCAGCCTACACATTGAGAAACGGCCACTGTCACGTAACTCTGACTGGAAAAGCTGCCAGACAGCGTCGGAAAACAAAACACCAGCTTTCCTTTGCACCGTTAAATGATTATTAGCACAGAGAATGAATGCTATACCAGCTTGATTTTAACACGTGCTGTATTGGATATGTAGTGTTATATTATGTAACGTTATAGTGTTAAATATTTATAAAAGTTATTTTGGGTTTTTGAAATTGATTGTCGGTGAGCTGTGTGATATTCTAGTCCTTTAGAAAGTTCGAGGCAAAGAGCTGTAATTTTCTTAATAGTCAAGAAATGCATTGATTTACAATATTTATATATTAAGACATTGAACAAAGAGTGTGCATGGAAGTACAATTCTTATGTTTTTTTCCGATTTGTGAGTTTGGTGTGTAAGTCACCAAATCTAACCTTATATTACTTTAATCACCGTCTTCCCTTAATCATAACACCATTTTGAAACGTGTTTCAAAAAACACTATTGCTGCCAATAGCAATTTTTCTTTGTAAATGTGTCCACTAGGGGTCACTCTTTTATAATGAGTGAATAGCCTATAGGTAGGAACCTTCCTTCAGGTGACCGGTGTTGCTGGAGGAAGGTGCACACAGTTTTTGTCCGTTGCACGAGGCCATGCGGTTACCAATGGTTACCAACGGGGTAAATTAAAATAAATGAATACCCTCAGCATTCAAATGGTGAGTGGACATTAAGTAAATGAAATCCTGTTTGCGAAAGAAAGTGTGCGCGTGAATAACATAACCTACACCATCCAGCAACCCTCAGCTGCTTTAGTGCCATACACTGTAAAAAATAAATTGTTGGCTCAATGAAGTATTTTTAACTAGTTCCACAGAAATTTTACGTTCACTCAATTTCTGACTCCAAAGTGTTACCTGGATTGATGTTTTTTAGTTGGCACAAATTTGACTCAAATATAAACAAGTATGTTTGCTCAACTAGCTTTAAAGTTCATTCAACTAAAATGTTTTAATTAGTTGAGTCTTTAAAAACTTACAGCAAAGACTCTGTCAATTAAAATTTAAGTATTTACTCAATGTTTTATGTGTTACTTCAATTAATATTTATTATTTGGACATTTTTATTAAACTTTTTTAAATTATTTATGAAATTTATACTGGTGTTGTTAAAGGTGCCCTTCCTCTGGCGTTTTTATTGTTTTAGACTGTTGTCTGAGGCCTACTCATGATGTTTGCATGATTTTTACATCCAAAAACATCAAAAGCAATAAGTAATAGGCTATTTTGTAACCTGGTTTTGAGGCTGGTTAGAGAAATGATCCGTTTTAATGGGCGGGCTGCATTGACGACTTGGAAGTAAACGCCCACTGCTATTATTGGATAACAGTTTTTGTTCAAACTAACTTTCACTTTAATCTCATGTGTAATCAGTTTAATGTTATGTAAGTGTCTTAAGACACAGTGTCTTTCTTACACACGCATATTTTATCATAAACCCTTTTGACAAACCCTTATTGTAAACCCATGCACAAAACCACACACACACACACACACACACACACACACACACACACACACACACACACACACACACACACGTGTCTTTTATCGTAAACCCTTTCAATGCGCGTGTAGCAGCGCATGCACGCAAACACACACACACAAACGTCTTTTACACAAACCCTTTCGACGCACGTGTAACGAACGCACAAACACACACATGTGTCTTTTATCTCATTCGATGCGTGTGCATCATGAATTCACGTGAATCGCATCCCTTTGAAGAGAAGTCCCGGCCGCAACTCATAGTGAAACAAAGTACTAAAGTGTTTTACTTGCACACACGCGTGCATGTCTTTTATCATAAACCCTTTCAACGTGTGTGCAGCATGAATTCGCGTCCCTCGGAAGAGAAAACACCGGCCACTACAGTGACACATAGTACTAAAGTGCTTTACTCACATAAGCTGCGCCATTCTGTCCGGATCCGCTTTTTAATCGCAGTCTCTCTTCAAATCCAGCGTTCTTCTGAACATCCAAATATGTAGCAACTGTTATGATTCCCTCGTTTAATAGGAATGATGTCTCTCGACAAAAAACAATGGCCCGATTACGGTACGGTTGACGTTTAGCCATCCTTGCTGTAACTTGTTATGAAAACTAACTCAACTACACGTAATATGTGGGTGCGGGCTCAAGTTGAAGAGCTCATGAATATTAATGACCTCGATCAGTTCCACGTCACACTGATAAGGTTTTCAAACTGACCTGATGTCTCCGCTTATTTCTTTTCAGTGGCTAGAGCTGACAGAGGAGGCGGAAGTTAATTTTCACATTCACGACACAACACAAACACACATGGACCTAACACATATCAAAAAATACAAGTAAAAACGGTTTTATGTGGAAGGGCCTCTTTAACAAAATAATGAACTTCAGTCACATAAAAACAAAAGCTTTATTCACTTATCATACAGACTGAACATACAAAATTAAGTCTTTCTAAATAGAAGGCATAAAACAGTCTAAAAAGCACTCCAAAGTCAGTCAGAACATCTGCAGGGCCATTTAGGAGAACTTCTTTCGCCATGTATCCCTCTGGTCTGCCTCTCCACATCATCACCGCTCTGGTTTAATAAACAGAGGAATATAAATACACACACACATACATAAATACATGTTTAATATAATAAAGCTTGACGGTGAAAGACTTTATTCCCTAAAATTGCCAAATTTCCCTCAGACATCACACGTAATTGAATTAAACACTTTTGGGGGGTTTTCTCGGACAGGGCTTATCACTGACTAAAATACTGACATCTCTTAACATATGAGTGCTATTGTTTTGTCTAAAAATGCACGCCAGTATTGTATTTTATAAGGTTTGTTTGTAAAAATGTCCCAATTATAGTTAAGACAGAGTTCTAAACCCTGTCCGCTAAACCAACCCTATATCCAGGCTATCTTAACTAAAATACCTCCACTTTAACACATAACATAACACACCTTTATATAACTTATATCTTTACAAAACGTCGAGTATTTACATCTTTGCTAATTAATATAGTCTATGTCAGGGTGTGGTGGTGGTGGATAGAACCCAAGCGCAGACAGCTCATAACTGAAAGACGTTTATTAAAAAATAAATACCCTCGAGGGGGCAAACAATAGCCTCTTTCACACAGTAATTCTGGTAAATTACCATGAATTTACCAGAATGGATTTACCAGTAAATACAAAAATGTGCTGTTCACACATGTAGTGACGTTCCGTCTTTTTACCAGTAAGACATCATTCACACATCAGTATCAAAATACCGGTAAACTCGCAGAGAAAGCGGAAGTTACCTGTGGCGCGCGGCCGGCGAGCTCCGTCTGTGTCGTATTTGTGAACGGCGGGTTATGACTTAATATCCACGGTCCGTATTTTGTTGTTTTCACATCTGTGGCAAGCGGTCGCGAAGTTGCTCGTGACCAAACAACATTGCGTTAGGCGACGTCAAACTGATGCGCGTTTGCACGTTAGGCTTCACAGATGGTGTGCTAAGGACGTCTGCAATTTGGCAATTAGATGGTAAGCTGTTTTAAACAACTTTGGTGAAGAAATGTGGATGTTAACTTCAGGTGTGCTCGACTTTTAAGCAACATGTGTGTGGAAACGTCCGTAAACAGTCTGGGGGAAACCGCGTCACCTGTATAAAAAACTTTCTGATTGGCCCGCCCGATCTGTCAGCGCGGTCTGACGTCATCTAAATGCCGGTAATGCTATATTTTTCGTTCACACACAGCGCTTACCGGCAAATTGCCGTTAATCTTACAACCTGTCTTACTGGTAAATTGGGAGCACTGATTTACCGGAAAGGTTCTGTTCACACATGACATGTTAACTGCAATTTACCAGTAAATTACCAGTAAAGACTTTATGTGTGAAAGGGACTAATGACAATGACTACAAAATAAACACGACAAGACAAAGCGCACACACGACATGGTATCATTGGATACACAATGAACCGGCACAAGACAAAAGACACAATGGCTTAAATAGGGAAAACTAAACTAGGGAACAATGACAAACAGGTGAAGGGAATAAACCAATCATAAATAATTAACAAGAAAACGAGGGGGCAGGGTCAAGACTAAAAACAGGAGAGCATGCGGTACACAAAACATAAACACAGACCACATGACTCTCCACACAGACACAGAACACGTATACGGGGGTGTCAGGATCCCGGCACCAGAAACAAGACAAAATACACTTAATAACATTCGGGATCCTGACAGTCTAAAATTAATTTTTTTTACAAACACTTACCTGACGTGAACTTGAGGAAACAGCTGATGACTTGTGTCGTTGTGTGAATCAAGTGATTCTGGCTGAAACGTGCGGATTGATCTCAGATTAAATGACCTGTGATCCAAATCCTTCCGAGTTAAGACATTTTAAATTTAAAACACACGCACATACATACACACACACACTCGCGCGAGCGGGTCGCATGCACGCGCGCACACACAAGTTTTATTTAAGATTGTTATGATATTGGGACTATTTCTCCACCCGCTCCTTCAGCTCTGAAGTTCAAATTCGCAGGCAGCCGGGTTATAACAAATGTAAAAGATATGAAACATCACTCAACAGCGATATCAATTAAGTACAATCCTAAAATATGATTTAAAACCTTTCATTGTTAAGTATGAGAAATTAAAATGAATCAAATCACGCCTAAACGCCACAGAGATATCAGAGCCAGCAGTCGATTTCTGATGGGCTAGCCGAGGCGAGGCTGCACTGGGCGGGGTGTGAGTGCTTGAGCGACGGTGATTTTCTGGAGCTCATCTGGAGCTCTTCTCCGTCCGAAAGTGTCCGAGCACATTTTTAAATAGACACTATCTTTATTAACCGACCGCATATTTAAACTTAAGGCACATACATTCACGCCTGAACAACTCTTACGATTACATTTTGTGACCAAATAACAGTAATATTATGAGCATTTTGTTGTCAGGAAACATAGCGTTCATAAATCCACATATTGACCAGATTTGTCTTAATTAGTTGAGTCAACACTAGCCATTCTGAATGTGGACTGGATTTGAAAATAACCATTCATTTAAGTTAATGTTTTCAGGGCTCTAGAGTGCGACCAATTTGGTCGCACATGCGACCTAATTTCTCAATGGTGCGACTTAAAAAAATATCAGGTCGCACTGGTGCAACCCAGGAGTTCGAGGGAAAAAGCCATGGTCCAGACCTACGTGTGTGTACGTTTAAAAATGCGTGTGCGCTCCACTCAAAGAGAGAGAGCGAGAGAGAGCCGCTGATGATACGAGAAGAGGAAAAGAACGATTGACAACTTTTTCGTTAAGAATGTTAAGTTGCCTGATCCGTCCGAAGATCACAACCAATGCTCTGACATCAACCTCCCGTCACATCAGGTCCGAACCCGAAGACGGAATTAGGTAATGAGCCTCTTACAATCGAGTCAGAGCCAAAGCATAATTCTTTTGAAGAAAAATATTTGAACGTAACCCAACAGCAATGTCGCGTTCCGTGCGCCAAATGTATAGAAAAAAGCCAGGAGTCAGGACCGCTGTTTTCTTCATAATCTTATTTCCAAATCTAATCCTATAAACTTTTCGGTGTTTGCTGTATCGCTATCACCGCCCTGCCAGACTGTCTTAAATAGAGAAATAAGTTCATTCCTTGATTTGCGTTGTTGATTCATTTATAAATAATTCCCCCAAGGGTTTAGTTTATGCGCAAAAGGCATTAAAATGAATAGAACGTGATGATTACATCTTTCTTTTGTGAAAAAATAATAAAATAAATAAGCCTACATGAAATGTGTTTAACTTAAATATTAGCAAATTAACAAAACGAATTCAAAAGTAGCCTAGCCTATATGAGTTTATTTATTGTGTGACCCGCTCCAAATCCGATGCAGCACAAAAAACTTTTTTATGCAATCTCATCACGCATTTCATGCCATCACCGGCGCGGGTTTACGCAGGGCAGCGAGAAAAATACATTAAACTTTAAACATTTAACATTCTACTTGAGTTTTTTTGGACATCCCTTTGGAATCACTGCAATCATATCATCAATTTAAAAGGTATAAATATAAGCGCAGCGCTTATGAGTGTTCAAACACTGCTGACCGCTCAGCTGTCAATCTGCCGACCCTCACAAAGTTTCACATTAAATGTTAATATATTTGTCCAGTCATTGTCCTGTGCTTATTTCTGTCAATGTTCTGCATGAAGATCTTTAAAGGTTTCTACTTACTTCACGATTTGCGGTGCGGCCGGTCGCAGTCTTTATGTAAAACGGGCGGGTATGAAATAAATTGATGCTGATGTCGGATAATGGGTCAAGTGTTATTTTAATCGCGCGGATGCGGGTTATCAAACAGGACTGTGCATGACTCGTATAAGGAAAATTATAAAATAGCCTACATGTTTATATTCTGTATTAAACCACCATAACTTGCGGTGTTAAAGGGACAGTTCACCCAAAAATGACAATTCTGTCAGCATTAACTCTCCCTCATTTTGTTACAAACCTGTATAAATGTATTTGTTCTGATAAACACGAAGCAAGATATTTTGAGGAATGTTAATAACCAAACCAAGCATGACCCCCATTCACTTCTAGGAAAAAAAATACTATGGAAGTGAATGGGGCTCATGAATGGTTTGGTTACAAACATTCCTCAAAATATTTTCATTCATGTTTACCAGAACAAAGACATTTATACAGGTTTGTAACAACATCAGAGTGAGTAAATTATGACAGAATTTTCATTTTTGGGTGAACTATAAATCCGATGCAGTCAAAAATGAGGGTGCACCTAACTTTTGTGCTGGTGCACCTAAGAAAAAATGTTAGGCGCACCAGTGCAACCAGTGCAAAAAGTTAGTCTAGAGCCCTGGTTTTAAACACAGATTTATCTAGACATAAAATAATATGTCTTCTCAACTAAGCTCAAACAAGAAAATTGGTTTAACTTATATATTTTTGCCCATCCAACATTTCATTAATTGGATTTTTACAGTGTAGACCCTTTTACTTTTTGTACACAATGATGATGTGGCAGTGTATGCGCGCGCATTTAGGCAACGGAGGTGTGGCAAGAATCAGCAGTGAAGCAACACAGACAGAGAAAGTTATTTTAAGAAGTTGACTTTATCAACTTTTTTAATACATCTACCAGTTTCGTGTACTATAGTGGAGTGGATAGAAGACGTTAGCAGATCCAGTAGCAGTTTTAACATAAAGTGGCATGGCATCTTACGCACAGAAGCCACTGGCACGTGCCATTATGTTTAGTGGCACTTCTGGTTTCCATTGGCTTATACCAGTGGCTCGTCGAGTGGCACTTCCGGTGTCCAGTGGCTCATGCCACTCCGTTTAGTTGCTCGTACACAGTAAAACTTAGGTCTGTTGGATTGAGGCATGTTGCGCTGATAGTCACAGATCGATCATTACAGTTCTGAGCGTAACTTACGCGTGCTGCTGCTATGTTCATTTAATTGTGACACAATGATTTTGTGCGTCCTTTTTGACTCTGGTGTTTCAGGTAACCAAATACATAACATGAATCAAGAGCTATATATATCATCGTGACGCTCGTTCATAAGGGATTGTATGATCATAATATTTAAAATGGAAATGCATTATATTTTGAGTGTTTAATTTAATAAAGCACAGAATTTGTCTGAGCCATGGTCGTGTGAACATTGTGCCTTTCCTTTATATTAATCTGTTTTTGTAAATCTTTTTTTTTAAAGTAGTAGGCCTAATTTAAGTGAGTCTATTAGATATGCACCCTTTAAACGAAAGACGAGATCGAAGTAAAAAAAACCCTGCCCCTCCTTAAAGCATACTGTAGGCAACATTTAGATCTATTGAAATGCATAAAATAAGTGTGTTTGATTTAATCATTTGTAAAGTCTTTCTGTCGGAGCTTACTTAAAATTTTTTTTTTTGCTTTGAAATAATAAAAAAAATATTTAAAACTATTACTAATTCTCACAAATATTGTGAAATAATAATTTGTTTAAATTAACAACCCTTATTTCTTATGGATAACAATCTATATAGACTATATAAAATGTAATTTGGAAGGGCACGTGACGTATCTGCACTGTCAACACCGTGTAAATATCATGTTGTACTTTGCAGAAAAAATATTATAATATTCTGCGAGATTCTTATAAATTACACTTTTTATTAAATACAACACATTGGCACTGGTTACATAAAAACATGCCACTCACAGACTAGATTTTCAGACATTTTGATGCTGGGAAACTGTTTTAATAAACTTTTTGAGTTGCTAACACGTTAGAACAACACCACTTCTGTTGCCTACATGCGCACAGGTTATTTGATCATGTGAGCTGTAAAAGGGTCTATAACTGTAGGTCCCACAAACAAATTTAAGTGTTTATTTGAAGCAGATATGTATGCGCTGATTGTGTAAAAAAACAATTAATCTAACTTCCATATTTTTTGTGCCCCGGTTTCCCCTACCATCACGCGTTGTATCTCTAATTACACAATAATGGATGAATCTGCATTAAGAAAACTAAATTACTATTAAAAGGCTGTTTATGGTTTGTTATTTGCACTGCTATTACTTTCTTTCCTAGTATTTTTGTCTTGTTTTCAGTATAAATGTCAAGATGCATTTTCTTGTAGAGCAAAATTACAAATAAATAAAACTTCCTAAATTAAGCATTTTTTTGATTAGCAAAATTATTTAAGAAAATAAGTCTAGTTTTTTTTTAAGTGAATTTGTGCATGAAACAAGCAAAAAATCTGTTTAGAGAATTTTCATAATTTTTTTTGTGAGTGTTTAAGATTTTTTTTATTTCAAGATTTTTTTCTTTCCCCATTAGTAGATTGTTTTGCTTGTTATAGGCACAAATTCACTTAAATATAATAATTGTATTATTTTGTCTAAAAACTAGATTTGTTTTCTTGAGTAATTTTGCTAATCAAGAAAATGCTTCTTAATTTAGAAAGTTTTAAATATTTGTACTGAAAACGAGACACAAATAGTAAGTAAGCAAGTCATTTGTTGCAGTGTGTCCTAGCCGGTCAAACATATGTGACTGGAAATTAAGCTGCTACAATCAAAGCGAATGGTCACACACTCGCTAGAGTTGAGTATTTTTAACGATACGTATCCCGAGACAAGGCCATGATACGCATCTCGCTACAAGAAAAAGCTCAAGGCTCAAAGGGTTCAAATAGATCATAATGTCAAGATACCTCACTAACTGTTTATAATGTGTTATTTATGTCTAATCTTTCCAGTTGTAAGACAGAGTACCATCTTGTCTGATTCAACTGGTGAGCACGTGACTGGCAGCGGTGCATATGGTGTTCAACGGAGGTTGAACATCTCTGCACCTGCAGCCAGGCGCGTGTGGGAGGATGAGAAGTGGAGCCCAGAAGGTCAGTCACCCATTATTGAAACATCAAATATAATTAATATCAGGGGGGAGATGTTTGTGTACACAGAGTGTTACATTCACGTTTGTACAGCCTGTATTAGTTGATTTAGTTGGTGATGATTTAATAGAATAACATTTAAATCAACTATATGGGCTTACACGTGACTTTGTTTGAATGCGTATTTAATTTTTTAATCCTCCCGGATAAAAAACGTCATAGGCCAGTCGGTCATCTGACTGCTTGCACTGAACTGTGTTATCCATAGTGTAACCAGTTAAGACAAATACATGTACTGTTACACCATTAAAATATATATATATATAGAGAGAGAGAGAGAGAGAGAGAGAGAGAGAGAGAGAGAGAGAGAGAGAGAGAGAGAGAGAGAGAGAGAGAGAGAGAGAGAGAGAGACTTTTTTGGCACCCTCAGATTACAGATTTTCAAATAGTTGTATCTTGGCCAAATATGGGCCTTTCCAGGCTCACATATACACACTATAGAGTAAAATATGTTTGATTTCATTTTTGTTGTTGTTCTTGATTTCCTGTCTTTCCAGTTGTTAGACAGAACACCTTGTCTACATCGGCTCATGGGCTCATGACTGGCAGCAGTGCACGTGGTGTTCAATGGAGGTCGAACATCGCTGCACCTGCAGCCAGTTACACGAGATTTACTCTTCCTGGGGCTATAGAGGAGGAGGAGGAGGAGGAGGAGGAGGAGTGCAGCCCAGAAGGTCAGTCACACCATTATTGACACCTCAAATATAATTAATATCAGGGGGAGTAAATTATGAGATTTTTGTGTACACACAGTATAACATTCACTTTTGTACAGCCTGTATTGGGTGATTTAGTTGATGATGATTTAATAGAATAACATTTAAATTAACTATATGGGCTTATATGTGACTTTGTTTAAATGTTTATTTAATTTTTTTAATCCTCTCGGATGATAAAATGGATAAAAACGTCATAGGCCAATCAGTCATCTGACGGCATGCACTGAACTGTGGTGTCCATATTGTGATCATTTGAGACAGATACATGTTCTGTTACACCCCATTTATATGTGTATGTATGTATGTATGTATGTATGTATGTATAACCCTGTCTTTCCAGTTGGTAGACAAAACACCATCTTGTCTACCTCAGCTCATGGGCTGGTGACTGGCAGCGGTGCACGTGGTGTTCAACAGAGGTTCAACATCTCTAGACCTGCAGCCAGTCACATGAGGTTAGCCGTTCTTGAGGCGATAGAAGAGGAGGATGAGGAGTTGAGCCCAGAAGGTCAGTCACACCATTATATTTACACTTTAAACATAATTAATATCAGAGAGTACATTGAGATTTTTATTTCTGTGTAAACTTTTTCTGTGTAGGATAATTTATGTATGTACTATAGTTTTCACCCTCATAAGCCCAGATTTTCCTGTTTACATAAGAGGTCAGCGGGAGTCAAAATGAACCCAGAAAATAAAAAATGAATACAAAAATATATACATTTTAAATGATAAAAATAATATTTATTTTTTGTTTACTTCCCATCTATACTTTAATGCTGTGATTTGGGCAATATGAAGTACTTTGTACCTGTTTACCACTACATTCCTCAAATACACCATTAGCTTCCCTGTAAAATATGATTTTTTTTAATGAAAAATTCACATAAATTATTATCTAAATTTGATTTAAATTGTTTCTAGATATTGATCTAGATGTTATGTGCTGAATTCGGCCATCTGCTGGTTAGAAAAAACATAAAAGAGTTACAGTTTAGGAAATAAATCATTTTGACCAGCAAATGCCCGTAGAGACCCATTCAGTTTACTGGAACTGGACCATTTTTGACAGAATTTTTACTTTAAAGTGGTTGTGGAAATCAAATTTTACCAACTTATTTATATCAGCTGAAGTACATTTCAAAACATATTTTTTCAAAATACCACATAAACTGTTACTATAGAGTAAAATGTGCTAGAGAAGTTTATCACGTGTATGTCTTTATGTCCACACAGCTCATGGACTCATGGCTGGTAGCGGAGAACGAGACACTCTGTCTGTCTCTTCATCTGCAGCTGATCAAGAGTCTATTGTGTCTTCTGAGGATTCAGAACACAACACAACACACACAATGGGTATGAGCCTCAAATATAATGCAACAAAAATAAATATATTAACTTAGCTTTGGGGAATTTAAGAGACCACTACAAATTTGCTTTTATTTAGCCTATCATTTCTTGTATGGCAGTAATGTCGTTCCAGTGTTTGTTGAAAAAAAGCAGACCTCAGGAGTGATATAATGTCACCCAACAGTAATAAAATATGTAGAAATATGTGCAAGTAAAAAAATACAGAATGAAAACGTTTTGCTCATGCAGAGCAAAATAACTTGCAATAAAACCAACTCTCTGTAGTAATGTAGAGGACATGCTGAAATAGTCGATTTGGCAGATGATCATCATGTTTATAATGTTTAACGCAGATGTTGTTGATGAAAAACTTGCCTAATTTTCTGGAAAGAACTTTTCACTGGTATCTGAAAACTGTTATATGATGATCTGTTTTTTTTTGTCTTTTCTATCATTTAGAACAAAAAACTAAATCACAAAAAAAGGGGAAGAAGGCGGCTATTCGCACTTTCTTCCAAAATACATGGCGAGCTATGAAGAAAGCCTTCTGTGTTTGCCAAAATGAGGATGACTTGGATCCATCTGATCCAACTAATCCTCGGCCAGGCCCGTCCGGCCTGAAGCCATAGGCCCGGAGTGATCATGCCGATCTACTCAAGCAAACGGGCCACCCTGGTTTATTAAATACCTTGGAGGAAACCAACCTCCAGGAAGCGGCTGATCCCAACAATGGTCCATTCGACCGGGAACGAGATGCCCAACCGGATCAGTTTGATAGTCAGCCAGGCCCATCTAGCCTGCAGAGGGCCCGTTACGACAATCGGCAGGATAGTCCCTTCGGACTCGAGCCGGCGGGCTATGAAGAACCAGACTATTGCCTGTTTGGTTCAAGTACCTCGGAAACAACCGAGTTCCAAGAAGCGGCTGATCCCAAAAATGGTCCATTCGACCGGGAACGAGATGCCCAACCGGATCAGTTTGATAGTCAGTCATGCCTTTCTGGCCTGCAGAGGGCCCGTTACGCTATTCGGCAGGATAGTCCCTTCGGACTCGAGCCAGCGGGCTATGAAGAACCAGACTATTGCCTGTTTGGTTCAAGTACCTTGGAAACAACCGAGTTCCAAGAAGCGGCTGATCCCAAAAATGGTCCATTCGACCGGGAACGAGATGCCCAACCGGATCAGTTTGATAGTCAGTCATGCCTTTCTGGCCTGCAGAGGGCCCGTTACGCTATTCGGCAGGATAGTCCCTTCGGACTCGAGCCAGCGGGCTATGAAGGACCAGACTATTGCCAGTCTGGTCCAAGTACCTTGGAGACACCCGAGTCCCAAGAAGCAGCTGATCTTGAACATGGTCCGTTCGACCAGGAGCCAGGTGCTTCGAATGATCATGCTGATCCTCAGCCAGGTCCATCTGGCCTGGGCTTGAGTGATGAGGAAGATTCTCTGTTTGCTAGTGAGTATACTGTTATTATGTCCTGGTTTACTCCATTTGTTTTTATTCACCAGAAAGTATCAGCGTAGGACGTAGTTTTTATAAAGGATATTTTATATATGGTAGTTCTCAACAAGGGTTAAAAAGTTTTATGATGAATTATTCATTACAGTTTTTTTCTTTAATTATAATTAACCGGTAATATTTGAGGTGCTAAGATGCAAAAGTGCCTAAACGCCACCTCCATCAATGATATTATTCGAATGATCTCGCCACATATTATATGTTCATCCAATACTTTCACATCAAATCCACTTAATTATGATCTGTTCAGAAGTAGTTTTTTTCCAGAATTCATTACCAAGAAAACATATCAGACACATTTAGAAATAATTTAGTAATAATAACATTAATATTCTGTATTAAGTTATGTTTGATTACATTGTGATTAATTAAACATTGAAACACAAACATCATATAGTGTCATTATTGTTGATAAATTTGGTCTAGTAATCAACGCCATATTTACATTCACTGGTAAATGTTTAAGAATTTGTTCAATCTTCAGATATAAAGAGTGTATTTATAGTCGTTTATGTCTATGAAACATTAAATATTATTTTGCATTTCCTTTAAAAAAAGATTTTAGCAGTCGAGGAGAATCTGATGAAGATGGAGATGATGAAGATTTCTCAGTAGCAGCACCTTATCCTGTTGACCCTGCTAATGACACACAAGTTGAACCATTTGGATCAAGACCAACTCCTAATTGTGGGTCCACCAGCTATATATATATATATATTATTCTGTCTTGTTTTATACATCTACCGTTTCCATATTCTTTGTTTATCTTTTCAGTCAAAAAAGACAAAAGAAAAAAATTTAAGCATCTCCTATGTTAACAGATTCCTTTTGCATGTTTTTTAGGGTCTTTCACTTCTTGATATGAAGTGTTGCCAAACTGGTTGCTTGGATCAGGGAGAACAGGAAGGATTTTTGCTGCGATTCGTTTATCTGATGGTGAACAGGTAACATTAATATCTATTTATTAAACAATTTGTCCTCTTGTAAACCAATGTCCAATGTTGAGATAAATTACAGACCGTAATGTTAAATATAACTAAATTAACTTTTGCAGGTTGCGGTCAAATGTGTATCAAAAGATAAATATAACAGCCGAAGATCGGTAAGTGGGCAGAATATATATTTAGTTGTTTTGGTGTTTAATTATGACAGCGTAATAACAACGTAACTTTTTTTATCCCTAGCCTGGCTCACGTACACCGGTGCCACAAGAAATCGCTATGATGTTGGAACTGCAACGACACCCTCCCCTGTGCTCTCGCGTGATACGTATGCACGAGTGGTTTGAATTTCCAGATGGATACATCGTCGTTTATGAAATGTTGCCACATCCCTGGATGAGGCTGGACAAATTCTTCGAAAAACGATCGGATCAGCGAGAGAATGATTAGAAACTTATTTCGTCAGTTGGTGTTAGCCGCCAAATATTGTTGGGAGCACAGGGTGTACCGTTTATTTTCTTACCAAGAAAATATAATGGTTAACATCAAGACCATGAAGTAAGCTTTGTGGCTTTGGTGGAGGGCGTTTGGTTCCTGTTAGTTCCTGTGAACCGCAACTGATGGGTAATTAGCCTTTTTGAGTTTCCCAGAAATAAATCCTATTGTCATAATGCAGCCTTGGAATTCGGTGGACCGAATGCCTTTCACTTCAATGTTTTTGATCTGATGACTGTAAATGAAATGCATGAACTGTTTTGCTAAACAGATCCAGAGACTGACAGCAGACCGGCTAGGCAGCTGACCCCTCTCATGGCATTGAGAAGTGTTTTAAACTTCATGGTTAACTACAACGAGACCCATACTGATGGAAATCTCGCTGTATCTGACGGTATGTGAAAAGCACTATTTTATTTAATAAATATAATTTCGTGTACAAAGGCTTTATATTGTATCTTAGTTTCTTAGATTTTAGCCAAATGCATCTTTCTTAAATTGACAGACGATGAGTAAAATCTAGATGATGTATTACAGCAAAACATAGGGGACTGCCTCTGTGTGCTCACTAAGTTGCCTAATCTGTTTCATGTCTTTCGAAACCAGAATGCTGTGAACTCTGCCATCATTTAGCGGTTTATCGTTTCCATGACACATTTGACTGAATCCTAAGACATCCATGGATGGCACAAGATGAATGGTCCTACACAGGCTGGCCAGTCACAAGAATTTCTTTGTGAAGAAAAACACTGATGCTTAAACGCACCAGTCCCAGTGCCATCCGAAATCAAGCCTGATGCTTGGGATTCCAACCTGTTTAACAGATAAATCTGTCATAAATTGAATTTTTGCACTTGAGTTTCAATCCTTACTATCTTTTAGTATTTTAGTATTTAGTAGTGTTTTTAGTTTCTTGTTTATCTTTTGTTAATAAATTCCAACTTTTGTAATTTTTACAACTGTGTCTTCCTTTGGTTGATAATACAGTTAAAGGTTCTACAAGTTAGCCAGAATCTCACAAAACCCTTGAGATAAGGGACATTGCACAGAATCGGTGCCATTTCTGTCCCAATGACATTATAATGCAAAACTAACTCTAAAATACATTTTATTATTAATCAAAGTTTCCTGTATGTTAATCTAACACCACATTTAAGCTGTCATTTAAAACATTAATAAAAACTACTTGGAACACTGAAAAACAGCATTTTATATTCGTCCCTGTTTTTATCTCTGTACTTTACCTTTAAATATAAAGCATACAATTCTTCAGATATCTTTATTTTTTTATGTGGGTCCATATCCCATATTTGCTTTAAATATTTTTTACCATTGGAAAAGTCATATTATTTTAGATAAAATATCCCCAGGATTTCACTCAGTCCTGTTACCCAACACATTTCCCCCCTCTGAAAATCTAGGAATATTCTAGAAGTCAGTTTTTTAAGAGGAAGTGACATCGGTGTGAATTCTGTGGAATGGGTGAATCCTTTAAAATGTATAAATGTCCCAAATGGCACACTCCAGACTTCCTCAGAGTCCACACTTTGATGACATCATGTAGTGCAGTCCTTAGGGACCACGAGGGCAGACAGGAGTCATATTTTGGGGTAAGACTCGAGCGCCTAAGTGTCATGGTTCTGCCATCTTATCCTTTGGTTAATCTAGTCTTGGGGCAGGATCATGACAGGCCAATGTTTTGTGTGGGATCACGTGTTCTTAGTATGGGTTTTACTAGACCACGTGTTCCCGGTGTCTTATCACTTTTACCTCGCTCCCTTGTCACCCTCATAGTTTAATCCATGTCACCTGTTGTATTCATTAGTTCTCCCCTATTTAAGGTCTTTGTGTTTGTTACTCTGTGCCTGTTCATTGTTGTACCATGTGTTGTGTCGTGCCTTGCTTCATCTGTGTGAGTACTTTGTCAGTTTAGTCTAGATTATCCAGTGTTCTGTTATTTTATTGTTCAGTGTTACCTAGTTTAGTGTCCCATACCTGTTTTGGCAATCTGCACCCCACCTCCCCTGCCAATTCCTGGACCGGGACACCACACACAATTTACTTTTGGTTTACTGTACATGTTTTGTTGTATGCTAATGTATGCAACAGTAATATTTGGCCTCATAAATATTTTCTGTTTCTACATTGCATTGGTGTTTCTGGTGTACTTGTTACCCCTCTCAGCAGATTCATTTCACTGTAGAACATTGTATTGAAATGTAGATATAAGCCCATGAAAGACCAAAGAGCTTTAGATTTAGAACAGCAGTGTTTACCTGGTATATTCAAAAATGTATTATTATGAAAGAAGTGTTTGCCATTTGATACAAATGCTTTATTCTGACGTGTTTTTGGCATTTTGAATGCAGTGTTGCATTTTGAAGGAGATGTGAGCTACTTTGCATTTTGTGTGTGCAGTTTTGAGAATTGTGTGTAGAGTTTTGAAAAAAGGAGACTTAGTTTTGAAAACGTGTGTAAGCAATTGGTAAAAACTGTAAGTGTGTTACAATGTACAATAAGCCAACCCAGTGTTAAATAAACATGTATTTTTCTGGATGTTGTGTTTTCCATTTTTTAAGGTAGTGTCTAATGGCTGCTTTGTAGTGTTTCATAGATTTATGTGTGTATGATTTGAAAGCTAAGTTTGATTTTGAGTACAAGTGAAATGGTTTTGAAGGAATTGTTTGATTTTGATGGAAGAGTCAAGGGTTCTGTAAATTTTGTTTGAAATTGGGATTTGTGTTTAAGGTTTTGAGAAAATGAGTGACGGTTTCAAAAAATGTGTTTTAGCATTTCAGAAGAACTGTAATGTGAAAATGTACAGAAGTAATGTGAAAATGTAAATTCATCTACAGTTTACATCCAAAAATATTGACACATATAATTGTGTACACTAGTTATATTGACAACATGGGTAAACATTTTGAATGTCTTGTTCATGAACAATGACATACATACAGACTAGCAAATTTGATGTAAAAATGTACTTTTGAGAGATGAAATGAGGATTTTGAACAAACTTTTGCAGGACATCCATGATACTTACTACAGTATACAACAGTGAACTGGCTTATATTGGTTGTGTCACATTATTTGAAACTGGTTCAATCCATTTTGAGTGGTTGTGTTTACAGTAATCAATGACATGTGTGCTTGTGTTTAGCAGTATGCATAATATGTGTATTAGAGTGCAGAATGTGTTTTGAGAATGAATATGGGTGTGAAGTGTTGCTAAAAAGTCTAAGTGAGATCTGCAAAATGTGGTTCATGATGTGAAATGGTTTAACCCTTTTACTGTCACTGTTCCTCCTGAGGAACACCTGACTTTACGTCAATATTTTGGATGTAAATGTTTATCGAATCGTGACAAACTATATATCTTTGGAAAGGTCTAAGCCTCTAGAATACAGATATTTTCAGTGTTTTATAAAATAAATTATGTAGGGAGAGTAATTGATTCATTTATGATAAGAGTGCGCCCAAAACATTGATAATCCTACTATATGTCACATGTCACCTTAAATTGTCTTCTTTAAAACAAGACCAAGATTAGGTTACTAGCCCAAAAAATGCCAGAGAGTTATATTCATTTGAAGTGCAAATCAACTTTTCACCCCCCCACTCAAAAGGGTGGTGTGAGAGTTATGGGGTTAAGGTATTGACAACAGACTGTACAATTAGATAAATCAGTTCATGCAACTGAGAACTTTGTTCAGCCAATGGGTTTTAGTGTTTTAGCAAATGAGAAAAACTGTAAGAGACATATGCTGTTTTCTTAAAGCTGACTTTAATGGTAATTGCATGAAAGACATTTAGTAATCCCAAAAAATAGCGGACATGTAAGATTAGCGTTGTCACATTAGATTAAGGTAAAGTCCATTAGCTACACAGGTAAAGATGCAGAAATATAGACTATAATATATATCTAACGGCATATTTGTATAAATGTAGTTTGAGCTGCTGTCAAAATGCAAGTATAAATGATATCAATAGCATTCTAATAAAGTTGCATGCGATTTTGTTGTTGTTTCTTAACTAAAAGGGGCACAACAGTAAAAGTCCACTTAGGGCAACCATTTGACCAGCAGCGGCCCTGTGTGTATGTATGTAAAATTCTTGTATGTGTAGGCCTGGAGAGTCCCTACTCCTGGCATCAAATCTAGGTGCCTCTGTCCGCAGGATTTTCATAGCGATACACAGCAAGTTGCTGTTCTTGTTACACGTTAAGAATTTTGAATAATAGCAGGGCAAAAATGCTGCATGTTGCACTCTAAAAAATGCTGGGTTGTTTCTGTAAACACATTGTTGGGTTGTTTATGCTGGGTCAAAATTCTGGGTTGTTTGGAGTACTTTAAACACACTGTTGGGTTGCTCATGCTGGGTCAAATGAAATGTAGTGGGTAATTTACAAATGAACACATGGTTGGGTAAATTTGACCCAGCAAATGGTTTATTTTCCTGTCATTGGCTGGCCGTTTCTCAAGGCAGCCTTCACAATGTTCAAAATATTATCATTTAAATATTACCAAATGTAGTTTTAAGAGTTTTTTAGGCGACAATGTATGTGTGTAAAGTTCAAAACTTCGGTCGGTTTTTGAAGATAGCGTATATTTAAAAATGTGCTCCAACGATGTCGAAGCTTCGAGATTCAGGCAATCACTGGGCGCTCTGCGCTGAAGTACCCGCCCAACACAGCGTCACCTCGGCACGTCATTCTGGAAATCACCGCTGGCTGTAATGTCTCTGTAGTGTTTAGAACGGCGGATTTATTTCATTTCGGGTCTCATAAATCTATTATTTGTTCCTTGCCAAGTCCGAATTAAGTTACGTTACTGTAAGGATGCAAGTTCTGCCATTTTTTGTCGAACTTTTTGGAGGACTTCATTTCTTCTGAAGCGAGGTGCACGCCACTCAAAGCGGGCAGTATTATATGGTAAGTTCATGTCAATTTTTATATTATAAATGTTGTAGTTGTGGTAGGGGGAAGCTCATTGTTATTTTCATTCGCTTTTCCACAGATATGGGGGTAACGTTATTGTATGTAGGCTATGTTTGATAAAGTGCGTTTCATATTTAATCCAGAACGAGGATCGTAAGTGGTTTCGGAAGCGCGTTGTCACAGTAACACAATTTCAGCGTAGTAGTGCGCTTAGCTATGTGGTGTGAACTAAGGTAATTTATTTTTTATATAAATTGCTTGTTATCAGACATAATCTACTCTCAGTTGACTTTTGTCAATAATTATATGCGAAGTCTACCGGAAGTTTAAAAGTAGTTCGGATCACAAAAGCCTGTTTATGGCCGTTTCTGCCTGCAGCCTTCGGAGGCCGCATTTGTTAGTGTTTGGAGTCGTATTTGTAAGCTGCATACGTCATTATGACTGTCTTATTATAAAGTTGACTATTATTAACTGTAAACTGTTGTAATATGCTTATGACTTGCGAACGTAATGCTCAGTTAACTTAAATAAACAAGGCTTGATGACGTATACAGCCTGCATATGCGACCTCCGCAGGCTGCAACCTTCAGATTGAGAAACGGCCTATGTATGTTGTTGCTGAAACGAAACCATCCCGTTAGCACACTTGTAATTCCGGTCCGGAGGTAAACATAATATTCACTACAGTTGTGTGCGGAAAGTATGTTGGCACATCTTATAGTTGTCAGAGGAAGCGATGGGGGCACGTTTAATGACAGTGTCTTCTGTTTCTGTCAAAGCCAGGATCATTTTGAAAAACAAACACCTGGTTGGGTTATTTTGACCCAGCAATTGGTTTATTAATTGCCGCACTTTCTGGATTCTTCGCTTCTGACTGGATCACGCTACTCGGACCAGGCGGTATTTCATGGTGAGTTAATGTGAATTTTTACTTATTTTTGTAAGAAGTTGTCGTAGGACAAAGCATATTTCATTGTTCAGAATACATGCTTTGATGTGGGGGAGTGGGGTTAATGTTTTTTATTCTGTGCCAACAGTTGTTATGAGAAACATGCCTCATCGTTAAGTCGTAGTCGAGCTATATCTGCATTCTTTTGAAATATTCAGTAAGTTATACGTTGTAAATTAATCGCTAAAATCGTATTCATCTATGAATAATTTAAAATTCGAAAGGGGGATTCGTGTTTCATATTAAATCTAGACGGAGCGCTGTAAATTACCCCTTGCCGTCACACGTTAAATCCTGAGGTAAATTAACAGTCAGAAATATACACTGACGTTCATGTTCACCATAGTTTTGTTTTGTATAGGGCTTGGGCGCCGCGTTGCATTCTGGGACGTGGCGGCCATGTTGGTGGCCTCGCGAATGTAATCATACAGCAAGTTGAACGAGGAGAAGCGGCAGAGTTGGGAGAATTAAAAGAAAGAAAAAAGATGTTAAAATCCGGAAAAGTATGTGTAATTTACTGGGATACGTTAAACAGGGAAGCAGGGACCGGTATGTGGACAAAATCGGAACTGTTAACGGTTGGGATCCATATGAAAAAAGAGTCATTTAAAATAACAGCGTGGTTGTTGTAAGAGCACGATTTCACGCCAATCTGTAAGCAAAGTCACGTATGACCTAGCTTCACAACTAGCTTAGTTAATGCAGCAGTTTTTGCTGTCAGCAGAGGGATAGCAACAGAAAGATGAATGTTGAAATGTTCCCGTATTTTGGGCGAGTAAACCGGGACATTTCCCTTATGTTCAATGTTGACTTAAGCTATATAAATTAATATTCAATGTTATACTTCACTGTCGTATATATAAATGTCATTTATATGTCATGTATACACATTACTGAGGGGTTGAGGTTAATGTTTGGTTTCCGATATTGAATAAAACATAATGAAGTTTTGTTCTTATCTGTCATTTTTAATGTAAATTACTTTTAATGTGTTACTTTATTATTAATACAGCAACGGTTTACCATGGTTGAAAAAATAACGACAAATTAATCAAATTAAGACACACGATTGAGAGAAAGTATGTCTATAAACAGAGCGCAGCATGGAGCGCAGCAGTAAAGGAGGCAACCAACATGGCCGCCACGACAAGTAATGATGTCACGACGCCCAAGCCCTATTTAGTTACAAGGCGAAAACACGTTTCGTATTAAATCCACAAGTATAGCTACTTATTTTAAATCGGGCGGGAAACTAGACTCAATAATAGTGAGTTGTGTGTGGAAAGTATTAGGGGAGTTTGATTGACAGGTGCCTGACCAATCATAAAACTGATATTATTTGCCCCCGTTGCAATTCGCCATTTTGGCCGACAATCAAACCACAAAGTAGAGTTACACCGACTGCACGCTGAAGTATGTGATTTTAAAGGGACACTCCACTTCAACCAAAAATTCAACCTAAATGGGCGTGGACGCTGTGAGAAGAAAGGTGATGAGTGGGCAGGGCAACTGATATAGTGTAACAAATATTAAGATTAACTAGGAATAGCAGTAGGCCTATTACAAAAATAATTAAACTGAATATAATATTTTATTTAAACAAAGGTCAAGTAAAACTGTTATAGTTGAAATAAGAGCGTGTTTGAAGATAAGGAAAAGTCCTCAGGACATATCAAAGTCAACCTGCCTCCCGAAGCTTTCCTGAGCAAATTCAGTTAATGGTGAGTCTAGCCCTGACAGCATCGCTGGGAAAATCATCCAACGTATTTACAGAGTGTGCGTAATGGCGCAGTCACATTTACTTTACTATACAGAACCGTATCCATGTGTGATCCTGAGCCCACTACTACAGCCCGTGCCGTTTATGCAATATGGAGTTTAAACCCGGAAGACAAAAATATCACAAAAAAAGCTAAAAATTAACTAGTTTTGACCTAATGTTCAAAATTAACAGATACTAACATTGTCTTCTATGATGTGCAACACAATTAACTCTTTAAACATCTAAAAAAGTGTTGGTTAGTGTTTCATGATGCTTTAAACATTTGATTCTTACCGTTTTGAAATCGATTCAGCCGATCTCAGAGTCTGGCGCTACCACTTTTAGCATAACTTGGCACAATTCATTGAATCTGATTAAACCATTTAGCATCGCGCTCAAAAATAAAAATAAGCAGAGTTTCAATATTTTTCCTATTTAAATACTTGACTCTTCTCTAGTTACATCGTGTACTAAGACTGACGGAAAATTTAAAGTTGCTATTTTCTAGGCAGATGGCTAGGAACTATACTCTCATTCTGGAGTAATATTCAAAGAATTTGCTGCCGTAACATGGCTGCATGTTTGCAATGATATAACGCAGTGCCCGAAAATAGTCCCCTGCTATTGAGAGTGAGGAGCTGTCGTCATGGTACAGAGCCCCTCCCCCTTTCCGCCATGTTGGCAGGATTCCGGCGGCAGAACATGATTGTTTACTTGTGTTCTTAGCTCCGTAGTAGAGTAGTTTTTCGCAATTCTACATGCCTCGCAGTTACTGCTGCGTTAAAAACTGCTCCAGTACCTCACATGATACATATGGAAAACATACGAACAATGGAATACAGTTTTTTAGGTTACCGAAATTAAGACACCATTATGCATAACAAAGACATCTCAAGCAATGGCATATTTGCATTAAAGATTTCATAATTGAACGAACGACACTTGCAATTGTCATAAACATGCATAAAACATCCTTTATATTCATGACATGTGTCATGTCATAAATAATTATGAAGGTTTTATGTCAGTCTTATGCACACCCCTTAAGTAAAGTGTTACCCACACTGTTAATGGCTTTAATCTTTAATCATTTACCTCTTCCAATCACACATATAACGACCATAGGCACTTTGCAGCCCCCAACACAAAAACCTGGTAAAGTTACAACAGTGGCATTGGGCTAAAATCAAATTACAACTAAATACCTAAATATTCTACATCACAACATGCTGGAAACGTTTGTGTACATTGGACATCTCGTGTTTAGAAACCGTCGCAGTTAATTACTTTGTCATTTTGGTCAAGAAGTGTCGGCTAAATGCAATGTAATTACAATACACAAACGCGTGTGAAGAAACTTAAGTTACCTTTGCCAGTAACTACAACGCTGTTTGTGAGCTTGTTCCTGTAAGGTCCCTTTCTTTCGCCTTATCTTTTTGCATTGCTTTATTCCTTTTTCTTTATCGTATTTGTAGATCGTCTCTGTCCTGCCGAAATAATAAATTAGGAGCTTTGGAAGTCGCGCCTCTGTGAAGTTCCCTCTGGCAACCGACAGCGTCTCCTACCATCATGGCCGACCGGCCCAAACTCCGCCCAAATCGGCACGTGACTCCTCACTCTCAATTGAAAGATACTATAGGGACTATTTTCGGCTGCTGTGTAATATCATTGCGCCTCCTGCAGCCACGTTACGGCAACAAAGTCCTTGATTATTACGCCAGTATGAGAGTATAGTTCCTATCCTATTCAATGGATTATGCTAAGCTATGCTAAAAGTGGTAGCGCCGGAGACCGGCTGCTGAATTCCAAAACATTAAGAATCGAATGTTTAACTCCAGGGGAGCTGGGAAATTAGCATATTTTCAAAAAAAGTGGAGTGTCGCTTTAAATATTCTTTCTTGATTTTTGTTCAATCCACCAACAGAGTTCAGTAGAATCCACTGAATTGACCCCAACAGATCATATCACCATGACAGTGGAACTTTTTTCAGCCTTTGTAAGTATCGACTTTATTTGTATTGGATATTAACTGAATAAAATTTCAGTTCTAATGGACCTAAAAAGACATTGATGATTGTTCTGTTTTTATAGGCAGTTTGTCAGATTTTGGAAAGCACCCCTGAGAGGAAATCCGTATTAAACCGTTAAAGTGCAAGCAATTACCAACAAGCAGAGGAGGCTACTTGTGAGACTCCTTGCATCCCATCTGCTGGAAACCAATGGTGAAACCTGAGTAAGCTACATTTAAATAAGCCTGCAAACATATAGTAGCAAGCAAATGCTTAGAAAACATAAATGACCATTCTCTTTTTTTAATAGCGAGTCTTATAGGGGCGTACACACCAAACGCAAATTCAAAGATTTGCGCAAGTAAATTACATACAAAGTCAATGCAAGACACAAACTTGCGCTGGGTGATGCAAATGACGCGAATAGGGTGGTGTGATTGCCGCAAACAAGTGCTATTTGTTTCAAACTTATCTGCCACAATATATTCAACTCAAGTGGAAAATGCGCAGGACACAAAGTTAAATCTTGTAGGTAATCGTGAGTAAAGAGCTAGGAGCGCAATGCTTCAAGTGTGGTGTGTACGCAACATTAGTGTTTGAACATGAAAATACCAACATTATTTTTAAGTAAATTCTAAGTAAGATCACACAGGCTTCTGCAATAGCTTACCATATTGCTTACCATATTGCATAAGTTCTTCATCAACTGCTGTTGTCTACATAACAGGCCATCATCAGACACTAAGAAGGCATGTGACAAGGCATTGGTGTATGAATTTCCTTGCCTGAAGGATATACAGGTAAAACTGAAACTTAATATTTACGCTTACACTTTTGGCACGGTTTTTGCGCTGAAATACTGCCAAAAGCATTGCAGGTCTGCAAACAGTGCCGTGCAATCAAACACAGTTTCATGAGCGGCAAATACGAATTAATCACGCATAATCTGTTTCTTTTTGTAAAATAAACCAGTTTTAAGTTTTATGTGTAAGTGACTTGTTGCGTACAGAGGGCAAAACAGTTTTCTCAAAAAACTAGGGGTAGGAATCGACCGGACCCCCATGAATCGATTCAAAATTGATTCTTAGGATCCTGTTTCGATTCAGAATCGATTCTCGACATACCAATTCGCATATCCGTGACGTCATTCCATCACATTTGCTCTCAAAGCCAGGTTAATGTTTGTGCCCCTGCTACTAGTCTCTGAACTGTCATACATGTTTATAAGAATGACATTATTTATCCCTTAGTTGCATTAAAGTACAGTATATGTCCTGTTTCTTATGTAAGACATTAAAACCAGTAAAAATAGTAATTAAACGTGACATATTAATTCTATATGTTAACAGGCATTAACTTCCACAAACTGAGTAACGTTAGGCGTCTAATCATCATCATTATACACAGTGATTGGCAGTATTACTGTATTTATATAATGCAGCGCACCCAGCGACTGAATAACAAACTATGTGCATATTTTTATGTTGGCCACGCTTCAGACAAGCCTTCCTGTCAAGCTTTGACCCTTTCGCCCTGTGTGAATGCACCTTTATTGTTTCTCTTTTCTTTGTTATTTACAGCAAACCATTTAAATGTTATTGAAACACTGTATTTGCTCAAAATTATTTAGCTGCTAAAGGGGAAACAGCACTGAAGATGCCAACTCTGCTAGCTCCATCCATTTACAGGGGAGGAGGAGAAGTCTTCAGACCTACCACTGTGGAGGCCCAGAGGTCCTTTATTGACATGCAACCTGTAAGTTTTTGCTTTAGTGTTTCTACTTTGAAAAGGGTGGATGTTAGGGGTGTAACAATAATTCACGTGTCCTTTTAAAAAGACCTGTCTAAAATCGATTCTGAATCGCAAGGCTGCGATTCTGTGTTTCATGTGCAGCTTGTGCGTGTACTATGGGGTTTTGGTCAGTAGGAAGTCCTCATCAATCTAAAATCATTTTGAGTCGGAGTCGTTTATAACGTGCATTACAAAATTATTCAAAATATTCTTTATTATCATGAAAATACCTGAAACAATCTGAAGAACGGTGATATTCTTTAGACATTTCCTGGAATAGGGTTTGTAATGCTACTTCTTCTGTGGCACAATTGGAGTTTCTGCATGAGAGCGCCCTCTGGCTTTGGATGTGGCGGCATTTTACCGTAATTCATTCAAATTCATTCATTGAGAAATCGCGCATTTGCACGATTTATCGTTACAGTCCGTGGATGTTTGTAGTTATTGATATGTTTCGCATAATAGCCTGTAGGGGTGGCACGGTTCACAAAACCCTCGGTATCACGGTTTTATGGTCACGGTTCTTGGTTCTGTACGGTTCTTGTTGTTTTTTTTTTTCTTTTAATTTTTTAACACTCCAGAAATGTATTATCTTATTAATGTATTAATTATCCATAATTTAGAATGCAGTATTAAAAAAGTTATATCATGTAATCATGCACAAACTGAATTTGACTTAGCACATTATTGGGACCATCTCTGAGGAAAGCCAGGTGAGATTTTTATACAGCAAGAGGGAAGACATTGATGATTTCAACATGCTTTACATTTATTTGGCAAAAAAATAGAATGTGTATTGCCATCTACATGAACTTATGTGCCTTTTTAGCACACAAAGATAACTTGCATTTATCAAAATGCCAACTTCAGTGTAGCTCTAAGATTTATCACCGAGAGGCTGCTTAAATACTGCAGAGTATATGTGGACGAGAGAGAAACATAAGTTTTACACCTGTAATATTTTAATCCGTCTCTTTTGTCCACTTTTGACCAATTCTGTCCTGATTACTTTGAGGGGCAATTTATGAAATAAGATCACGCAACTTTCAAAAGCTAACAAAATGAAACGCGGAAATCAGCCGCTTTCGTTTTATCAATGAAAGACTAAAAATAGCGCGGCAGAAGTCAGAAAAGAGGTAAAACATTGTGTTCAGTACCTCAGATCAGATAAATGGTCGGAGAGAAGGTGGTCTCCTGTGGCTGTTCGAACACATTCAGCCCATAGACTGCAGTTCTATCTATTGTTTTATTTCCGCTGTCATCATAGGTAACATGAAATAAAAACTGTTTCCACACACCAAACTTATACGATGCTGGCGCATCCTCCAACCCCGGGCAGACTTCCTTAGTTCCCACTTGCCATTTCTAAACGTAACACGACATGCAGCACTCACTCTCCACACCAGTCACCTCTTCTTTCGCGCGATTCGCGAAAGGGAAACACGCTATCTGAGGTCACATACAGGGCACGAGGCTACATACATTGCGCATGCCATGAACCATTGAACCGTGCGGCGCACACACGCTCCGAACCGAGACAAGTGAACCGAACAGTTCAGATTTTTTTCATGAACCGTGCCACCCCTAAAATGATAATAAATCCATGATTTACTCACCCTCAAGCCATCCAAGATGCATATGTCTATTTATCGGATGATCACATTTTTATTTTTTATTTTTAGAAAATGTTCTAGCTTTGAGAGTGTACGCACTTTGCAGTCTTTGCTGATGCTCTGTGCCTCCGCATTTGTCTTACGTCACAAATAAAAGTGCGTAGACTACGCTAATACTCTCTCCTGAATGCAGAGGCGTGGTGTTACCAGAAGCTATTTATCTTAGCTTGTAAAGTTTTAAATATGGATATTTCTATCACAAAACCGCATGGATTACCCTCAGAAGGCCTTTGTTTATCCTCATGGAGCCGGATGGATTACTTTTGTAAAGGATGGATGCACAATCTTTATGCTTGAGGTGTTTTAACTAAAATCTTTTAATTGTCTTCTAATTATAGTTTCACTGTAATATTAAGATAATATTACATGTATTGTGATTATATTAATAATCCATAATATCATAATATGAGCAGTGGAATATACTACTTAATTATTAGAACTATTTTAATAAAAAAGTTTGAATGAATGTTTGCAGTTATTTTATTTGTATTTTTTGATACTTTCACAAAAATGCTTGACTTAAATCATCACTAAGTTGTGGTGTGTACTCAACAGGTGGGGACCAACATGGTGGAATATCTGCAAAATCAGAGATGTTCCACGTTTTGTGACTTGGGGACGAGCCAAGAAGGACCTGCCAGATTTTTGCCATTGTTGGAGGCAATGCCTCTGAGACAAACTCTTTGGTGAAGGATGTTGATAAGTTTTTTTTTGTCTTTGATGTTAACTACACAAAGCAATAGGTGTGTTCGACTTCATGCAGCGCTGCGCAGACCGATCGGCAGGTGACTTGAAGCAGTGCATTTTGGTTAGTACTTTTGTCCGACTTCAGCTGGCGCTGCAGGCACGTGGCTGTGTCATATGGTTTTTAAGTACCGCGAGAGCGTTTTGAGAGTAGCCAGCTGGCTCAGCCGGTGCAGCTTCTCCAGAGCGGCTGCCCGGAGTTGTGATGACGTAACGGCTTTACTTGATTGGTCGCTTCATTGATGACAACGATCACGTGCGTTTCAAGTTTAATCCAACCTTTAGTTTCACTAATAAACATTATAAATTCATGTTTTAAAACAGGAAAAAAAACACTTTAATATCCTAAAATATGTTATATTGTGTCGTGTAATAAAATAAAAATGAAAATAACAAACTCTATTGGTATTTTAATAATATAGGCTTGTTTCCCGTTATTTTCGGGTATACAGTTTAAGCAGCAATTAAAATATTCGATATAAAATGTTTGTTTTTATCAAATTCAGCATCTAATTCACTTAATTTGCGATTATAAACAAGGAAACACGGCGCACACGTCACTACGGCAAGCAGCAGGTGTCCGGCTTGACGGCTCCGTCTTCAGTTCCTCCCTCGACTGCAAGCGGCAAACCTCGTCGATCGGTCTGCGCAGCGCCGGATGATCTCGAACACACCTATTGTCTTCCCACCTGGGAGTTTCACCAGGATGCCATTTATCAGATTGATGGACATGAGTCCTCCTCTGTTAACATTTTGAGGACAACATTTAATCACTAATAATTAACTATTTCAGTGCTATGTTTGAAAGATTCGCCCACAATGCAATGCCAACAGGAGTTTACTTACAGGCTGTGAGGTCAAGTGGGAGGAATTATGATAATTTCGGTCTTGTCTACGTCACCAATCCCAGGAAGTAAACTGTTGCCTACAATCTGTGTTTGTTGTAGTCCAAGAAAAGAGATCACTCGCATTATCGTTTACTTTGGGGTTTGTACCTTTTGCATATCGTTAACATGAATTAATACACAATTACACACCAAAGGAAATGTAAAAATGTGAATCGGACCATAGCTGCTCTTTAAAAAAAATTTTGTTTCAGGGCTTCTTGTTTTTAATAACATTTTGATGAATGAAAATGTAAAGTAAATGAAATGCTAATCATCATAGTTTAAATATTAAGAGTTATAAAGTCCGTGGGGATTGTTTGATGTCATAATGGGGTTGTAACTTTTGTATTATACAAATATACAAAAATGTAATTAAAACATTGTATTAAATGTAAAAAAAAATTAAATGCAATTTAAATCACATTAACAGGGGCCTCTCAGTTTTGTTTTACAGGGGGTATTTGTTACATTTATTTTATATCTAACAATTTGTTACATTGGAATTTTAAGGTTCAATCTGACATTTTTGTCAAAATTCAGTTATTCACATATTTTTAATCTGTAACAATTTATTTACATTATGTGAAGTTATGTACATTTTTGGGATGTTTTTTAGAAAACAAAAAGGTTCTTTCCAGTAAAACAAATGGAATGAGACAGCAAGACAGCAACCCACTGGTTGTGTCAAATTAAATAACCCAGCACTTGAGTAACATTTAACCCAGCAAGAGTGTTAATTGTACCCACTGGTTGGGTCAAATTAAATAACCCAGCACTTGAGTAACATTTAACCCAGCAAGAGTGTTAATTGTACCCAAATGGTTGGGTCAAATGAACAACCCAGAATTCTGGGTTAAATGGTCTAACCCAGCAGTTGGGTCAAGCCAATCCAGCGCGTGTTCTGTCCAATAGTGACCCAGCAGTTGGGTTATGGTTGGGTTGTTTTTTAATATTTCTCGAGCCGCTCTCGCGGTACTTTGACGTCATGCGTTCGTCAAATCTTTCGGCGCGCGCGCGAAGTCGAATCGCGTAGGTCTATGACAGTTTTCTGGCCGCTGCAAGTATCCGTACCGTAATGTTACAAAATGACGTGCATCACAATTTAGGCGCCGGCTGGCTTGACCATGCATTTGCAGATGACGGCTCACTTGACGGGGGTCAAATGGGGAAGTAGTGTCTAGCAAACCATTAGCTTATTTCAAGCAGTAACTTAAAGCAAAATAATATCAATTATAATTTAAGTAGGAACGAATATACTACGATATTAAGAATGTGACATGCTAAATTCGCATCATGCAGATTATTGATGGAGAGCTTCGACAAACTTTTAACTAGACAGAGATCTTGCTTGTGTTTTACTCGACAGATGAGTTGTTTTGATTCGTATACTTACAGAAAACCTATGCCATGTCGATCAACAAGATTAGTCTTTATTTAAATGTACACGAGTGCAAATATTTTTGTTGATCAAGTGGTATTTTATAGTATAACGTCACAAATATTTGCTGTATTGTATTGCAATATAACATGAAGCAAGATTCAATGGTGTCTTATCAAAATTGTCTTTACTTTACTTTATAGCAGCTACAGATTAGCTATCATCATTTACATCAGAACAATAAGAATTGTACTGTCAGTACATATGATATGAAAAATCATTGTAAATTGTACTTGTGTTGTTATACTGTTGCTTTAAGTGAACATCTAATTATATTTCAAATATCAAAATCTTTTTTTTTAAGTGTGTGGACCATCAACATCAACTACTTCAAAGACCTGCAAACCCTATCTAGCATGGCTTCATCCACTGACTCACTATCAGACAGGTAGGCATTACCAAAAATGATTTAAATAAGTAATATAAAGGTTGCATAGAATTACATTGAATAAATTGCTAAAATATGCTTTACAGAGATCAGTGTTTTCAGGAGCCTGGAATAAATACGTTTCTATGGCAGAAAGTGATGCAGCTCTTACACGACAGGTGAATCTTAGATGTTTTACTATGTAAAGATGTGTTTTAAAATTATTTTATCATAAAAGTGAGCATCACAAGCAACAGATTACAGTGTTGCATAACCAACCCCAGCTAGTGTTATTCATCCTGCTATTATAAACCAATATTTTTTTTCTGTGGAGTGTTGTGAGTTTTTCCTAAGATGAGCTTCCATGATGAGTCCACCATTACTGTGAATGGAGATGCCAGTGATCTTCAGAACTGTGTAAGTGTTGTATTGCAATCTTACAAAACCCTTTTGTTGCTTGTGCCTGTAAAATTATGTGGTTTTTGTGTGGTGTCATAATGTTTGCACGCTGGCTGTCAGTTGTATGTAGGTGCGGGCATTTCGGGATGCCTCGGGAACTGGGTGCCACCTCTCTGGACACTACGCTTGTGGGTGCTGTCATGGATGTGCGCATGCTGGCTGATAGTTGTTTGTCTGAGAGTTTGCCTGAGCTATGAATGGATGGAAATAGTGGAATTCTTGAATTTTGTTTATCCTATCTTACTATTTTTGCGGGTAGACTGGTCACTGTAAATGCTGATGCAGGTTGTGGCCTTAGACATGATAGTGTTTGTAAGAATTAAGAGCTTCCTGGTTTTCAAATATTGTTTAAATAAATTAGAAATATTTTAGCCACGTTACTCAGTCTACCCGCTAAAATAATAAGGTAAACAAAATGAGAAGCAAGAATTTTATTATTTCTATTAATTCATAGCTCAGGCTAACTCATAATTGTCTCTTTCCTTGTAGTGGTGGCATCTCAAGGGTAACCGTGGCATCTCGAAATGCCGGTGTTCCTACACACGACTGTCAGCCAGCACACACAATAATGACAGCACCCACAATTTCACGAATGGCCGCGTATGCCTCAAAGTTCCCGGAGTGGTGGCATCTTGTTCCTAAGGCATCTCGAAATGCTGTGAACTGCCTCAGAAAGTCACTGGCAGCTCTAGCTGTGACCAGAAGTGCCACTACTGGCTGCCACTGCCACGATTTGAGCTTGGCCCTACTATTACATTTGCAGGATTGATTGCAAAGACCCAGATGATTCAACAGTGATGACAGCACTTTTGATGAGGACTTTTTCCCCTCTGTCATGTTGTTTTGGCTTGACATATTATGTAAAACCAGAATTATAAACGGAATAATAGAAAGTCTGACTGTTGTTTTTGTTTTTTACTTCTAGGCCCACTCATTGTCATTACACCTATTTTAGATCAAATTAAAATGATAGTAATAAATAGCACATGCTAATATTAGTTGTCGTAAATGTTTTGTTATAGTTTTTTGTTTAATATATATCCAGAACAGGTGAAGCTGCCCGTCTTCCCCATGTAGACATTCCCCGTCTACTTGCTGGTCTTCCTCTTGCTGCATGTCCCGTCCCTTTGGCTCTTCCTGTCCCTTTTTTCTTTTACTTGTGTCTGCAGCTTTAGCTCTTCCCTGTGATGCTTCGTGCCAGCTGCTCTGAGGAGGACGACAGATCTCTTCAGGTTTTCACATGGATAAATCCAGTAAAGAGCTATAGGTGTCTCCCTGCAACATAGTCAAATGTCATAAAAAAAATACAATTGTTTATATATACAGATATCACATTATAGCTGACATAGGTGTATACACTTGAAAAACTATTTTTGTTTGTCAAAGTGTTTTTAATATTACATAACTATGTAGAGTGCATAATCTTGGTTTATAATAAAGTTGCAATTCATCATGCTTCATTTTATATATAAAAAAAATTATTTTCTTGAAGACAAATGTTTTTGTAGGTACAGTATTGCATTTGTTTTTTATTGCTTTATTTACACTGTTTTACTTGTCAGGTGACGTATGGCATGTAAATAATTACAGTTAACGTTAGTGTTTACTAGGGCTGAGCATAGATTAATCTAGTTTAACCTCATACAAAATAAAAGTATTTTTCATAATATATGGGTTTCTGATGTGTGTAAATATTATGTATATTTAAACACACACACATACATACATACATATATATACATTTAAGAAATGTTTTATTTAAATATTGTTTTTTTATTTATATATAATTTAGAATATATACAAATATAAAAAATTATATACACATGTAAATGTTTCTTAAATACATACATGAATGTGTGTGTATTTATATATACATAATAATTAAAACACAGCACAAACTCATATGTTGTGCAAAAAATACTTTTATTTTGTATGAGATTAATCTAGTCCCAGCTTTAGTGTTTACCGAAATATGAATAATTTTTATTGTAGATGATATTGGTAAATTCAAAATAATTTTTACTATAAAATAGCAAATAAATTAATCCGTAAACGCTTCTCATCTTGTTTTGTCATGTATTGTCTATAAGAATATGGCGTATTAAAAGGTTTTTGATGGATTATATAGATATGTTAATAAATATCATAACAGTAGAGGGTTGCTGTGCACACTGTGCCCTCTTAAAAAATGGTGTATGACGCCCCTGAGTGCTATACATGCTAGATTGGCATGTTTATTTTCCAAAAATATACACAGAATATTGATGGAAAAGATGAAAGCGGCGGCGGTGACTGGTCAAAAAGCAGCATGAATGATAGGTTTAAATCTGACGTCATCCGCCTGTGAGTTCTTCGTTTATTACATCATCGTTTATTACATCATTCAATTACCTCGTTGCCATGGTGAATGGAATGTTTGACTTCACAAACAGAACGCATATAAAGCCGCGCTCTGACAGATTCTGTTCAGATCGTTGATTCTCTGAGCGAAAGCGAACGAAATCATTGGCAGCACTTTACGGACTTTACAGTCAGTATACACGTTTGTTCCAAACGATCAAACTAACGTCTTTTTTAAAGCGACCAGTCAATTAACACCTGACAGTCCTTAAAATTGACGGAGGTAGACATGTCTACTTCAAGAGATAAGCTAGTGAAGGTCACCGGTGCACGCAGGTTGAACATCTCTGCAAGTGCAGCTGGCCGAATGAGCTTTTCTCTTCCCGGTGCTATTCCGGAAGATGAATGGAGCCCACCAGCAGGTAAATACTGAACTCGTTAACCTTTTGAGCCTTACGGGCCTTTTTTCAATCTGAAGGCTGCAGCCTCCGGAGGTCGCATATGCAGGCCGCATACGTCATCAAGCCTGGTTTATTTAAGTTAACTGAGTATTGTTACACTCGCAAGTCATAAGCATTTTACGATTAAATAAGAGTAATAGTCAACTTTATAATTGTTATATTCTGAAATAAGACGCAGCCTACACATTGAGAAACGGCCACTGTCACGTAACTCTGACTGGAAAAGCTGCCAGACAGCGTCGGAAAACAAAACACCAGCTTTCCTTTGCACCGTTAAATGATTATTAGCACAGAGAATGAATGCTATACCAGCTTGATTTTAACACGTGCTGTATTGGATATGTAGTGTTATATTATGTAACGTTATAGTGTTAAATATTTATAAAAGTTATTTTGGGTTTTTGAAATTGATTGTCGGTGAGCTGTGTGATATTCTAGCCCTTTAGAAAGTTCGAGGCAAAGAGCTGTAATTTTCTTAATAGTCAAGAAATGCATTGATTTACAATATTTATATATTAAGACATTGAACAAAGAGTGTGCATGGAAGTACAATTCTTATGGTTTTTTTTCCCGATTTGTGAGTTTGGTGTGTAAGTCACCAAATCTAACCTTATATTATTTTAATCACCGTCTTCCCTTAATCATAACACACCATTTTGAAACGTGTTTCAAAAAACACTATTGCTGCCGATAGCAATTTTTCTTTGTAAATGTGTCCACTAGGGGTCACTCTTTTATAATGAGTGAATATAGGTAGGAACCTTCCTTCAGGTGACCGGTGTTGCTGGAGGAAGGTGCACACCGTTTTTGTCCGTTGCACGAGGCTATGCGGTTACCAATGGTTACCAATGGGGTAAATTAAAATAAATGAATACCCTCAGCATTCAAATGGTGAGTGGACATTAAGTAAATGAAAGCCTGTGTGCGAAAGAAAGTGTGTTCGTGAATAACATAACCTACACCATCCAGCAACCCTCAGCTGCTTTAGTGCCATACACTGTAAAAAATAAATTGTTGGCTCAATTAATTATTTTTTAGTAACTAGTTCCACAGAAATTTTACGTTCACTCAATTTCGGACTCTAAAGTGTTACCTGGATTGATGTTTTTTAGTTGGCCCAAATTTGACTCAAATATAAACAAGTATGTTTGCTCAACTAGCTTTATAGTTCATTCAACTAAAATGTTTTAATTAGTTGAATCTTTAAAAACTTACAGCAAAGACTCTGTCAATTAAATTTTAAGTATTTACTCAATGTTTTATGCGTTACTTCAATTAATATTTATTATTTGGACATTTTTAATAAACTTTTTAAAATTATTTATGAAATTTATACTGGTGTTGTTAAAGGTGCCCTTCCTCTGCCGTTTTTATTGTTTTAGACTGTTGTCTGAGGCCTACTCATGATGTTTGCATGATTTTTACATCCAAAAACATCAAAAGCAATAAGTAATAGGCTATTTTGTAACCTGGGCTGCGTTCAGCCCCGATAAAACGTTGCACAACGTTTATTAAACAGAACCGGTGATGCATTGAACGCCCTGTTGGGATGACGTAAGAGTTGCAACTGCGGTAGCTGAGAGGCCATTCTTTGTGTTCTTTTTAAAATGTTTCTGAAGCCTGATGAAATCGTTATAAATGTGTGTTTAATACTGTAAAATACCCTCAATGTTACAGTCACTGACCTTGCCGTCCAGAATGAAAGACAACATTCCAACTTGAACCCATTGAGCGAGCTGTCTCTTTACTATCGCTTGGTTTTTTACATCTTGCCGCTGATTGGGCCGACATTTCTGACACACCCACCAAACAAGAGAAAACGCTTCTAAAACCTGTTGCATTCCGTTGCACACCGTTTCCAGGAAACATGTCGTTCAACCCGGAAACCGTAGCAAATCGTTGTGCACCGGTGTGAGATTGAACGTGCCCCTGGTTTTGAGGCTGGTTAGAGAAATGATCCGTTTTAATGGGCGGGCTGCATTGACGACTTGGAAGTAAACGCCCACTGCTATTATAGGGAATGTTAATGTACGTCACCGCAGTGTTGCATTTTGGGACGTGGGCGCCGTGTTTAGAGGCACCGCCGACCGCTATGCCATTTAATTGTGGGCATGTTAAGCTAAAACTAGTTAAAATTGAAGAAGAACGGAAGAAATCGAGAAGTTGAAAGAAAAAGAGAAGGGACCCTATCGGGAGAAACTAAATGCTACTGCCAAAAAACTTTATTTGGACAAATAAACAACATAGATCCATATGATTTAGCAGCCCAAGACTGGATTACGGACCTCCGCTTACATATCTGGTCAATTACCTTGTTTTTGCAGGAGTTTATTTACACTTTGCAGGAGTTATAAATCCCTTCAAGCTTATAGTAAGGTGACACTTCTTCTTTTGGAGTCTTATGGTTGGCAAACCAGCTATTAACTGACAATGTGTTAATACCTACGTATCTTAATGATTCTATAAAAGAATTTCTCCGTTGTATTCTGTGCGATGAATCAACACATGTTCAAAAGATGGCACTTCTGGTTTGGCCAAGTTATTAAAACAAACAAAATGCTAAATATTTAGCTAACGTTGTTATTTAAATAGTCACAAGCAGTGGGTTTGAGCAGTTGCATTTAATAAAAAATATGTGTTACAATCGTCAAAATTGTCTAAATATTTATTTTTATAACTCACGTGTTTAGGGTGATCAGAAATGAATGAATGAATCAATCAATAACTTACATTTGCAAGTTAGTTTGACAGTGTTAGCATAAAAACAAGACAATTTAAGTGGCTCTGCTTTTATTAATCACAAATTACTGAATGACTGAAAATGCAGCGAACACAATCTCGCTGATGCAGGGATTTTTTTTTAAAAAAGTAAACGTTTTTCTCCTGATTGCAGCAGGCAAACCACGCGATCTGGCGTCTTTTCGTCAGCTCCTGCACCGGCTTCCTTTGTTTTTTCCACGAATAAAAGCTGGAAAAACTTATTCCGTTGTTCAGTTTCCTCCCTGAACGATCGCGTGACCTGCTTGATTGAGCAGTACTGACCAAACATATCGAAGTTTATTAAAATCTCGACAGAAAATACAAAAACAACCTCCAACACATGAACTCAAATACAGCGGGATAGGACGCGTGCCTGCAAATATGGCGGATTACACATAATGCAACACCGCGTGATGTCAACTCCACATTCCCTATTGGATAACAGTTTTTCGTTCAAACTAACTTTCACTTTAATCTCATGTGTAATCAGTTTAATGTTAAGTGAGTGTCTTAAGACCAGTGTTGGGTAAGTTACTCAAAAAAAGTAATTAATTACTAGTTACTAATTACATTTTCAATTATGTAATTAGATTACTTTACAAATTACTCTCTCCAAAAAGTATTTAATTACTTATTACTAATTACTTTCTAAATCCTATTTAGTAAATGATACAAGGAAAGGCTTGAAATGGCTCGAAGAATTAATATATAAAAGTACATCAATAATTCTAGTCCCACTTTAGTGTCCAATTCTCTCTATTAACTAACTATTAACTACTTTTGCCTCAGTATAATCCAACTACTGCTTATTAATACTAAAGAAGTTGTTACTTTTAAGTATTGTAGAAATGGGGAGGGTTACGAACGTAGAATAAGGTTTTGCAGAATCAGGCATTAATACGTGTTATTAAGTATTAATAAACAGCCAGCATCTCATTAATATTAATGCTAATAATCAACCAATTAATAGTGAGAATTGTAAACTTAAACCATGTTAAATCCACTATTGTATTATAGTATATATAATTGTTTTAGAGTCCATACACAGTATTTAGTTACATCAGAAGTAACTGTAATTAGATTACAAGAAAATTAAGAGTAATCCCTTACTTTACTTTTTCAAGGGAAAAGTAATTTAATTACAGTAACTAATTACTTAGTAACTAGTTACACCCAACACTGCTTAAGACACAGTGTCTTTCTTACACACGCATATTTTATCATAAACCCTTTTGACACACACGCGTGTCTTTTATTGTAAACCCAAGCACAAAAACACACACACAAACACACACACACACACACACACACACACACACACACACACACACTCACACGTGTCTTTTATCGTAAACCCTTTCAATGCGCGTGTAGCAGCGCATGCACGCAAACACACACACTCAAACGTCTTTTACACAAACCCTTTCGACGCACGTGTAACGAACGCACAAACACACACGTGTCTTTTATCTCATTCGATGCGTGTGCATCATGAATTCACGTGAATCGCATCCCTTTGAAGAGAAGTCCCGGCCGCAACTCATAGTGAAACAAAGTACTAAAGTGTTTTACTTGCACACACGCGTGCGTGTCTTTTATCATAAACCCTTTCAACGTGTGTGCAGCATGAATTCGCGTCCCTCGGAAGAGAAAACACCGGCCGCTACAGTGACACATAGTACTTAAGTGCTTTACTGTGGGTTCACACTAACCGCGGAAGAGGCGGCAAAAACGCGCTATTCGCGCGTAGTTGGACGCTTGAACATTTGAGTTCACTCGCTTCATTCTCGCGTGAAAGCCGCGGGTGAAATTCTAGTCATTCGAGAAATTCACGTGGAAATCCGCGTCAAGGGAGGGGCTTCTGCGACTCCCCGGAGACTACACCACTCCGCTCGCTTCCTGTAATCATGTTACTACTACAGAAAAGTCCTGATTGGTTAACGCAGCACGGAAATCCGCAGAAGTTCTGATTTTTGAACTCGCGCGTTTCCCGCGGCAACTCTCAATTCGTGCGGAACGCGCGGAACGCCCCGCGCCTTCCGCGCGTTCCGCGCCCTCCGCGCCGCGGCTACCGCGTGTACCGCGCCGCAGGATGCCTAATCGCGTGTTTGCATTGACTTAACATGTAAATCATCCGCGCTTGCCGCCTCTTCCGCGGTTGGTGTGAACGCACAGTTACTCACATAAGCTGCGCCATTCTGTCCGGATCCGCTTTTTAATCGCAGTCTCTCTTCAAATCCAGCGTTCTTCTGAACATCCAAATATGTAGCAACTGTTATGATTCCCTCGTTTAATAGGAATGATGTCTATCGACAAAAAACAATGGCCCGATTACGGTACGGTTGACGTTTAGCCATCCTTGCTGTAACTTGTTATGAAAACTAACTCAACTACACGTAATATGTGGGCGCGGGCTCAAGTTGAAGAGCTCATGAATATTAATGACCTCGATCAGTTCCACGTCACACTGATAAGGTTTTCAAACTGACCTGATGTCTCCGCTTATTTCTTTTCAGTGGTTAGAGCTGACAGAGGAGGTGGAAGTTAATTTTCACATTCACGACACAACACAAACACACATGGACCTAACACATATCAAAAAGTAAAAACGGTTTTATGTGGAAGGGCCTCTTTAACAAAATAATGAACTTCAGTCACATAAAAACAAAAGCTTTATTCACTTATCATACAGACTGAACATACAAAAATAAGTATTTTCTAAATAGAAGGCATAAAACAGTCCAAAAAGCACTCCAAAGTCAGTCAGAACATCTGCAGGGCCATTTAGGAGAACTTCTTTCACCATGTATCCCTCTGGTCTGCCTCTCCACATCATCACCGCTCTGGTTTAATAAACAGAGGAATATAAATACACACACACATACATAAATACATGTTTAATATAATAAAGCTTGACGGTGAAAGACTTTATTCCCTAAAATTGCCAAATTTCCCTCAGACATCACACGTAATTGAATTAAACACTTTTGGGGGGTTTTCTCGGACAGGGCTTATCACTGACTAAAATACTGACATACTTAACATATCAGTGCTATTGTTTTGTCTAAAAATGCACACCAGTATTGTATTTTGTAAGGTTTGTTTGTAAAAATGTCCCAGTTATAACTAAGACCGAGTTCTAAACCCTGTCCGCTAAACCAACCCTATATCCAGGCTATCTTAACTAAAATACCTCCACTTTAACACATAACATAACGCACCTTTATATAACTTATATCTTTACAAAACGTCGAGTATTTGCGTCTTTGCTAATTAATATAGTCTATGTCAGTGTGTGGTGGTGGATAGAACCCAAGCGCAGACAGCTCATAACTGAAAGACGTTTATTAAATAATAAATACCCTCGAGGGGGCAAACAATGACAATGACTATGACTACAAAATAAACACGACAAGACAAAGCGCACACACGACATGGTATCATTGGATACACAATGAACCGGCACAAGACAAAAGACACAATGGCTTAAATAGGGAAAACTAAACTAGGGAACAATGACAAACAGGTGAAGGGAATAAACCAATCATAAATAATTAACAAGAAAACGAGGGGGCAGGGTCAAGACTAAAGACAGGAGAGCATGCGGTACACAAAACATAAACACAGACCACATGACTCTCCACACAGACACAGAACACGTATACGGGGGTGTCAGGATCCCGGCACCAGAAACAAGACAAAATACACTTAATAACATTCGGGATCCTGACAGTCTAAAATTAATTTTTTTTACAAACACTTACCTGACGTGAACTTGAGGAAACAGCTGATGACTTGTGTTGTTGTGTGAATCAAGTGATTCTGGCTGAAACGTGCGGATTGATCTCAGATGAAATGACCTGTGATCCAGATCCTTCCGAGTTAAGACATTTTAAATTTAAAACACACGCACATACATACACACACACTCGCGCGAGCGGGTCGCAAGCACGCGCGCACACACACGGGTATATTTAGAAGTTTTATTTAAGATTGTTATGATATTGGGACTATTTCTCCACCCGCTCCTTCAGCTCTGAAGTTCAAATTCCCAGGCAGCCCGTTTATAACAAATGTAAAAGATATGAAACATCACTCAACAGCGATATCAATTAAGTGCAATCCTAAAATATGATTTAAAACCTTTCATTGTTAAGTATGAGAAATTAAAATGAATCAAATCACGCCTAAACGCCACAGAGATATCAGAGCCAGCAGTCGATTTCTGAAGGGCTAGCCGAGGCGAGGCTGCACTGGGCGGGGTGTGAGTGCTTGAGCGACGGTGATTTTCTGGAGCTCTTCTCCGTCCGAAAGTGTCCGAGCACATTTTTAAATAGACACTATCTTTATTAACCGACCGCATATTTAAACTTAAAGCACATACATTCACGCCTGAACAACTCTTACGATTACATTTTGTGACCAAATAACAGTAATATTATGAGCATTTTGTTGTCAGGAAACATAGCATTCATAAGTCCACATATTGACCAGATTTGTCTTAATTAGTTGAGTCAACACTAGCCATTCTGAATGTTGACTGGATTTGAAAATAACCATTCATTTAAGTTAATGTTTTAAACACAGATTTATCTAGACATAAAATAATATGTCTTCTCAACTAAGCTCAAACAAGAAAATTGGTTTAACTTATATATTTTTGGCCATCCAACATTTCATTAATTGGATTTTTTACAGTGTAGACCCTTTTACTTTTTGTACACAATGATGATGTGGCAGTGTATGCGCGCGCATTTAGGCAACGGAGGTGTGGCAAGAATCAGCAGTGAAGCAACACAGACAGAGAAAGTTATTTTAAGAAGTTGACTTTATCAACTTTTTTAATACAGCTACCAGTTTCGTGTACTATAGTGGAGTGGATAGAAGACGTTAGCAGATCCAGTAGCAGTTTTAACACAAAGTGGCATGGCATCCTACGCACAGAAGCCACCGGCACGTGCCACTATGTTTAGTGGCACTTCTGGTTTCCATTGGCTTATACCAGTGGCTCGTCGAGTGGCACTTCCGGTGTCCAGTGGCTCATGCCACTCCGTTTAGTTGCTCGTACACAGTAAAACTTAGGTCTGTTGGATTGAGGCATGTTGCGCTGATAGTCACCGATCGATCATTACAGTTCTGAGCGTAACTTACGCGTGCTGCTGCTATGTTCATTTAATTGTGACACAATGATTTTGTGTGTCCTTTTTGACTCTGGTGTTTCAGGTAACCAAATACATAACATGAATCAAGAGCTATATATATCATCGTGACGCTCGTTCATAAGGGATTGTATGATCATAATATTTAAAATGGAAATGCATTATATTTTGAGTGTTTAATTTAATAAAGCACAGAATTTGTCTGAGTCATGGTCGTGTGAACATTGTGCCTTTCCTTTATATTAATCTGTTTTTGTAAATCTTTTTTTTTAAAGTAGTAGGCCTAATTTAAGTGAGTCTATTAGATATGCACCCTTTAAACGAAAGACGAGATCGAAGTAAAAAAAACCCTGCCCCTCCTTAAAGCATACTGTAGGCAACATTTAGATCTATTGAAATGCATAAAATAAGTGTGTTTGATTTAATCATTTGTAAAGTCTTTCTGTCGGAGCTTACTTAAAAAATTTTTTTCTGCTTTGAAATAATTAAAAAAAATATTTAAAACAATTACTAATTCTCACAAATATTGTGAAATAATAATTTGTTTAAATTAACAACCCTTATTTCTTATGGATAACAATCTATATAGACTATATAAAATGTAATTTGGAAGGGCACGTGACGTATCTGCACTGTCAACACCGTGTAAATATCATGTTGTACTTTGCAGAAAAAATATTATAATATTCTGCGAGATTCTTATAAATTACACTTTTTATTAAATACAACACATTGGCACTGGTTACATAAAAACATGCCACTCACAGACTAGATTTTCAGACATTTTGATGCTGGGAAACTGTTTTAATAAACTTTTTGAGTTGCTAACACGTTAGAACCAATAAGAAACAACACCACTTCTGTTGCCTACATGCGCACAGGTTATTTGATCATGTGAGCTGTAAAAGGGTCTATAACTGTAGGTCCCACAAACAAATGTAAGTGTTTATTTAAAGCAGATATGTATGCGCTGATTGTGTAAAAAAACGATAAATCTAACTTCCATATTTTTTGTGCCCCGGTTTCCCCTACCATCACGCGTTGTATCTCTAATTACACAATAATGGATGAATCTGCATTAAGAAAACTAAATTACTATTAAAAGGCTGTTTATGGTTTGTACTTTGCACTGCTATTACTTTCTTTCCTAGTATTTTTGTCTTGTTTTCAATATAAATGTCAAGATGCATTTTCTTGTAGAGCAAAATTACAAATAAATAAAACTTCCTAAATTAAGCATTTTTTTGATTAGCAAAATTATTTAAGAAAATAAGTCTAGTTTTTTTTTAAGTGAATTTGTGCATGAAACAAGCAAAAAATCTGTTTAGAGAATTTTCATAATTTTTTTTGTGAGTGTTTAAGATTATTTTCTTTCCCCATTAGTAGATTGTTTTGCTTGTTATAGGCACAAATTCACTTAAATATAATAATTGTATTATTTTGTCTAAAAACTAGATTTGTTTTCTTGAGTAATTTTGCTAATCAAGAAAATGCTTCTTAATTTAGAAAGTTTTAAATATTTGTACTGAAAACGAGACACAAATAGTAAGTAAGCAAGTCATTTTTTGCAGTGTGTCCTAGCCGGTCAAACATATGTGACTGGAAATTAAGCTGCTACAATCAAAGCGAATGGTCACACACTCGCTAGAGTTGAGTATTTTTAACGATACGTATCCCGAGACAAGGCCATGACACGCATCTCGCTACAAGAAAAAGCTCAAGGCTCAAAGGGTTCAAATAGATCATAATGTCAAGATACCTCACTAACTGTTTATAATGTGTTATTTATGTCTAATCTTTCCAGTTGTAAGACAGAGTACCATCTTGTCTGATTCAACTGGTGAGCACGTGACTGGCAGCAGTGCACGTGGTGTTCAACGGAGGTTGAACATCTCTGCACCTGCAGCCAGGCGCGTGTGGGAGGATGAGAAGTGGAGCCCAGAAGGTCAGTCACCCATTATTGAAACATCAAATATAATTAATATCAGGGGGGAGATGTTTGTGTACACAGAGTGTTACATTCACGTTTGTACAGCCTGTATTAGTTGATTTAGTTGGTGATGATTTAATAGAATAACATTTAAATCAACTATATGGGCTTACACGTGACTTTGTTTGAATGCGTATTTAATTTTTTAATCCTCCTGGATAAAAAACGTCATAGGCCAGTCGGTCATCTGACTGCTTGCACTGAACTGTGTTATCCATAGTGTAACCAGTTAAGACAAATACATGTACTGTTACACCATTAAAATATATATATATATATATATATATATATATATATATATATATTGGCACCCTCAGATTAAAGATTTTCAAATAGTTGTATCTTGGCCAAATATGGGCCTTTCCAGGCTCACATATACACACTATAGAGTAAAATATGTTTGATTTCATTTTTGTTGTTGTTCTTGATTTCCTATCTTTCCAGTTGTTAGACAGAACACCTTGTCTACATCGGCTCATGGGCTCATGACTGGCAGCAGTGCACGTGGTGTTCAACGGAGGTCGAACATCGCTGCACCTGCAGCCAGTTACACGAGATTTACTCTTCCTGGGGCTATAGAGGAGGAGGAGGAGGAGGAGGAGGAGTGCAGCCCAGAAGGTCAGTCACACCATTATTGACACCTCAAATATAATTAATATCAGGGGGAGTAAATTATGAGATTTTTGTGTACACACAGTATAACATTCACTTTTGTACAGCCTCTATTGGGTGATTTAGTTGATGATGATTTAATAGAATAACATTTAAATTAACTATATGGGCTTATATGTGACTTTGTTTAAATGTTTATTTAATTTTTTTAATCCTCTCGGATGATAAAATGGATAAAAACGTCATAGGCCAATCAGTCATCTGACGGCATGCACTGAACTGTGGTGTCCATATTGTGATCATTTGAGACAGATACATGTTCTGTTACACCCCATTTATATGTGTATGTATGTATGTATGTATGTATGTATGTATAACCCTGTCTTTCCAGTTGGTAGACAAAACACCATCTTGTCTACCTCAGCTCATGGGCTGGTGACTGGCAGCGGTGCACGTGGTGTTCAAGAGAGGTTCAACATCTCTAGACCTGCAGCCAGTCACATGAGGTTAGCCGTTCTTGAGGCGATAGAAGAGGAGGATGAGGAGTTGAGCCCAGAAGGTCAGTCACACCATTATATTTACACTTTAAACATAATTAATATCAGAGAGTACATTGAGATTTTTTATTTCTGTGTAAACTTTTTCTGTGTAGGATAATTTATGTATGTACTATAGTTTTCACCCTCATAAGCCCAGATTTTCCTGTTTACATAAGAGGTCAGCGGGAGTCAAAATGAACCCAGAAAATAAAAAAATGAATACAAAAATATATACATTTTAAATGATAAAAATAATATTTATTTTTTGTTTACTTCCCATCTATACTTTAATGCTGTGATTTGGGCAATATAAAGTACTTTGTACCTGTTTACCACTACATTCCTCAAATACACCATTAGCTTCCCTGTAAAATATGATTTTTTTAATGAAAAATTCACATAAATTATTATCTAAATTTGATTTAAATTATTTCTAGATATTGATCTAGATGTTATGTGCTGAATTCGGCCATCTGCTGGTTAGAAAAAACATAAAAGAGTTACAGTTTAGGAAATAAATCATTTTGACCAGCAGATGCCCGTAGAGACCCATTCAGTTCACTGGAACTGGACCATTTTTGACAGAATTTTTACTTTAAAGTGGTTGTGGAAATCAAATTTTACCAACTTATTTATATCAGCTGAAGTACATTTCAAAACATATTTTTTCAAAATACCACATAAACTGTTACTATAGAGTAAAATGTGCTAGAGAAGTTTATCGCGTGTATGTCTTTATGTCCACACAGCTCATGGACTCATGGCTGGTAGCGGAGAACGAGACACTCTGTCTGTCTCTTCATCTGCAGCTGATCAAGAGTCTATTGTGTCTTCTGAGGATTCAGAACACAACACAACATACACAATGGGTATGAGCCTCAAATATAATGCAACAAAAATAAATATATTAACTTAGCTTTGGGGAATTTAAGAGACCACTACAAATTTGCTTTTATTTAGCCTATCATTTCTTGTATGGCAGTAATGTCGTTCCAGTGTTTGTTGAAAAAAAGCAAACCTCAGGAGTGATATAATGTCACCCAACAGTAATAAAATATGTAGAAATATGTGCAAGTAAAAAAATACAGAATGAAAACGTTTTGCTCATGCAGAGCAAAATAACTTGCAATAAAACCAACTCTCTGTAGTAATGTAGAGGACATGCTGAAATAGTCGATTTGGCAGATGATCATCATGTTTATAATGTTTAACGCAGATGTTGTTGATGAAAAACTTGCCTAATTTTCTGGAAAGAACTTTTCACTGGTATCTGAAAACTGTTATATGATGATCTGTTTTTTTTGTCTTTTCTATCATTTAGAACAAAAAACAAAATCACAAAAAAAGGGGAAGAAGGCGGCTATTCGCACTTTCTTCCAAAATACATGGCGAGCTATGAAGAAAGCCTTCTGTGTTTGCCAAAATGAGGATGACTTGGATCCATCTGATCCAACTAATCCTCGGCCAGGCCCGTCCGGCCTGAAGCCATAGGCCCGGAGTGATCATGCCGATCTACTCAAGCAAACGGGCCACCCTGGTTTATTAAATACCTTGGAGGAAACCAACCTCCAGGAAGCGGCTGATCCCAACAATGGTCCATTCGACCGGGAACGAGATGCCCAACCGGATCAGTTTGATAGTCAGCCAGGCCCATCTAGCCTGCAGAGGGCCCGTTACGACAATCGGCAGGATAGTCCCTTCGGACTCGAGCCGGCGGGCTATGAAGAACCAGACTATTGCCTGTCTGGTTCAAGTACCTTGGAAACAACAGAGTTCCAAGAAGCGGCTGATCCCAAAAATGGTCCATTCGACCGGGAACGAGATGCCCAACCGGATCAGTTTGATAGTCAGTCATGCCTTTCTGGCCTGCAGAGGGCCCGTTACGCTATTCGGCAGGATAGTCCCTTCGGACTCGAGCCAGCGGGCTATGAAGAACCAGACTATTGCCTGTTTGGTTCAAGTACCTTGGAAACAACCGAGTTCCAAGAAGCGGCTGATCCCAAAAATGGTCCATTCGACCGGGAACGAGATGCCCAACCGGATCAGTTTGATAGTCAGTCATGCCTTTCTGGCCTGCAGAGGGCCCGTTACGCTATTCGGCAGGATAGTCCCTTCGGACTCGAGCCAGCGGGCTATGAAGGACCAGACTATTGCCAGTCTGGTCCAAGTACCTTGGAGACACCCGAGTCCCAAGAAGCAGCTGATCTTGAACATGGTCCGTTCGACCAGGAGCCAGGTGCTCCGAATGATCATGCTGATCCTCAGCCAGGTCCATCTGGCCTGGGCTTGAGTGATGAGGAAGATTCTCTGTTTGCTAGTGAGTATACTGTTATTATGTCCTGGTTTACTCCATTTGTTTTTATTCACCAGAAAGTATCAGCGTAGGACGTCGTTTTTATAAAGGATATTTTATATATGGTAGTTCTCAACAAGGGTTAAAAAGTTTTATGATGAATTATTCATTACAGTTTTTTTCTTTAATTATAATTAACCGGTAATATTTGAGGTGCTAAGATGCAAAAGTGCCTAAACGCCACCTCCATCAATGATATTATTCGAATGATCTCGCCACATATTATATGTTCATCCAATACTTTCACATCAAATCCACTTAATTATGATCTGTTCAGAAGTAGTTTTTTTCCAGAATTCATTACCAAGAAAACATATCAGACACATTTAGAAATAATTTAGTAATAATAACATTAATATTCTGAATTAAGTCATGTTTGATTACATTGTGATTAATTAAACATTGAAACACAAACATCATATAGTGTCATTATTGTTGATAAATTTGGTCTAGTAATCAACGCCATATTTACATTCACTGGTAAATGTTTAAGAATTTGTTCAATCTTCAGATATAAAGAGTGTATTTATAGTCGTTTATGTCTATGAAACATTAAATATTATTTTGCATTTCCTTTAAAAAAAGATTTTAGCAGTCGAGGAGAATCTGATGAAGATGGAGATGATGAAGATTTCTCAGTAGCAGCACCTTATCCTGTTGACCCTGCTAATGACACACAAGTTGAACCATTTGGATCAAGACCAACTCCTAATTGTGGGTCCACCAGCTATATATATATATATTATTCTGTCTTGTTTTATACATCTACCGTTTCCATATTCTTTGTTTATCTTTTCAGTCAAAAAAGACAAAAGAAAAAAATTTAAGCATCTCCTATGTTAACAGATTCCTTTTGCATGTTTTTTAGGGTCTTTCACTTCTCGATATGAAGTGTTGCCAAACTGGTTGCTTGGATCAGGGAGAACAGGAAGGATTTTTGCTGCGATTCGTTTATCTGATGGTGAACAGGTAACATTAATATCTATTTATTAAACAATTTGTCCTCTTGTAAACCAATGTCCAATGTTGAGATAAATTACAGACCGTAATGTTAAATATAACTACATTAACTTTCGCAGGTTGCGGTCAAATGTGTATCAAAAGATAAATATAACAGCCGAAGATCGGTAAGTGGGCAGAATATATATTTAGTTGTTTTGGTGTTTAATTATGACAGCGTAATAACAACGTAACTTTTTTTATCCCTAGCCTGGCTTACGCACACCCGTGCCACAAGAAATCGCTATGATGTTGGAACTGCAACGACACCCTCCCCTGTGCTCTCGCATGATACGTATGCACGAGTGGTTTGAATTTCCAGATGGATACATCGTCGTTTATGAAATGTTGCCACATCCCTGGATGAGGCTGGACAAATTCTTCGAAAAAACGATCGGATCAGCGAGAGAATGATTAGAAACGTATTTCGTCAGTTGGTGTTAGCCGCCAAATATTGTTGGGAGCACAGGGTGTACCGTTTATTTTCTTAGCAAGAAAATATAATGGTTAACATCAAGACCATGAAGTAAGCTTTGTGGCTTTGGTGGAGGGCGTTTGGTTCCTGTTAGTTCCTGTGAACCGCAACTGATGGGTAATTAGCCTTTTTGAGTTTCCCAGAAATAAATCCTATTGTCATAATGCAGCCTTGGAATTCGGTGGACCGAATGCCTTTCACTTCAATGTTTTTGATGTGATGACTGTAAATGAAATGCATGAACTGTTTTGCTAAACAGATCCAGAGACTGACAGCAGACCGGCTAGGCAGCTGACCCCTCTCATGGCATTGAGAAGTGTTTTAAACTTCATGGTTAACTACAACGAGACCCATACTGATGGAAATCTCGCTGTATCTGACGGTAAGTGAAAAGCACTATTTTATTTAATAAATATAATTTCGTGTACAAAGGCTTTATATTGTATCTTAGTTTCTTAGATTTTAGCCAAATGCATCTTTCTTAAATTGACAGACGATGAGTAAAATCTAGATGATGTATTACAGCAAAACATAGGGGACTGCCTCTGTGTGCTCACTAAGTTGCCTAATCTGTTTCATGTCTTTCGAAACCAGAATGCTGTGAACTCTGCCATCATTTAGCGGTTTATCGTTTCCATGACACATTTGACTGAATCCTAAGACATCCATGGATGGCACAAGATGAATGGTCCTACACAGGCTGGCCAGTCACAAGAATTTCTTTGTGAAGAAAAACACTGATGCTTAAACGCACCAGTCCCAGTGCCATCCGAAATCAAGCCTGATGCTTTGGATTCCAACCTGTTTAACAGATAATTCTGTCATAAATTGAATTTTTGCACTTGAGTTTCAATCCTTACTATCTTTTAGTATTTTAGTATTTAGTAGTGTTTTTAGTTTCTTGTTTATCTTTTGTTAATAAATTCCAACTTTTGTAATTTTTACAACTGTGTCTTCCTTTGGTTGATAATACAGTTAAAGGTTCTACAAGTTAGCCAGAATCTCACAAAACCCTTTGAGATAAGGGACATTGCACAGAATCGGTGCCATTTCTGTCCCAATGACATTATAATGCAAAACTAACTCTAAAATACATTTTATTATTAATCAAGGTTTCCTGTATGTTAATCTAACACCACATTTAAGCTGTCATTTAAAACATTAATAAAAACTACTTGGAACACTGAAAAACAGCATTTTATATCCGTCCCTGTTTTTATCTCTGTACTTTAGCTTTAAATATAAAGCATACAATTCTTCAGATATCTTTATTTTTTTATGTGGGTCCATATCCCATATTTGCTTTAAATATTTTTTACCATTGGAAAAGTCATATTATTTTAGATAAAATATCCCCAGGATTTCACTCAGTCCTGTTACCCAACACATTTCCCCCCTCTGAAAATCTAGGATTATTCTACAAGTCAGTTTTTTAAGAGGAAGTGACATTGGTGTGAATTCTGTGGAATGGGTGAATCCTTTAAAATTTATAAATGTCCCAAATGGCACACTCCAGACTTCCTCAGAGTCCACACTTTGATGAAACCATGTAGTGCAGTCCTTAGGGACCACGAGGGCAGACAGGAGTCATATTTTGGGGTAAGACTCGAGCGCCTAAGTGTCATGGTTCTGCCATCTTATCCTTTGGTTCAGTGTTTCCCAACCCTGGTCCTCGGGCACCCCCTCCCAGAAAGTTTTAGATGTCTCCTTATTTAACACACCTGATTTAACTCCTCAGCTTGTTAGGGAGACATGTTTACCATTTTGGAAGGAGGCTGATAAGTTGAATCAGGTGTTTTAAATAAGGAGACATCTAAAACTTTCTGGGAGGGGGTGCCCGAGGACCAGGATTGGGAAACACTGCTTTGGTTAATCTAGTCTTGGGGCAGGATCATGACAGGCCAATGTTTTGTGTGGGATCACGTGTTCTTAGTATGGGTTTTACTAGACCACGTGTTCCCGGTGTCTTGTCACTTTTACCCCGCTCCCTTGTCACCCTCATTGTTTAATCCATGTCACCTGTTGTATTCATTAGTTCTCCCCTATTTAAGGTCTTTGTGTTTGTTACTCTGTGCCTGTTCATTGTTGTGCCATGCCTCGTTTCATCTGTGTGAGTACTTTGTCAGTTTAGTCTAGTTTATCCAGTTTATTCTGTTATTTTATTGTTCAGTGTTACCTAGTTTAGTGTCCCATCATATTCTGTTATCCTGTTTGTTATTTTGCCCCCTCGTGGGTTGTTGATTTTCTATTTTTTTGTGTCTCAATAAATTCCCATTTTTGTACATCCGTGTCTTGCACTTGGGTTCTGTATTACGTATCGTGACACTGAGTTCTTTGAATTCCTTAATACTAAAATCCTTTTGTTTCCTATGTAGTTTTACTTGCAGAGAAAATGTTGTCAAGTTTGTATTTGTTATGTGTCTTGTTTTTATTGTTATGTAAACTGGCAGCTTTGTGGATCATATATGTACATATTGAGCGTTCTGTTTTGTCTCTAAGGAATTCTATGAATGTACAATACAGTATTACAAAAGGAAAAACTAGCTTTTCTAGCTGTCAACATTCAGCATATTAGTTTGCCATAGCACTCTCCTCAACATCTCACCAGTTGCTGGTTCAAGAGATATCTGGATCCAACAATGCTTAAGGTAAGCTAATGTTGTTTCCTCTCTGAAATAAAAGTGTTTATTCTGATAGATAAGTCTTTGCACTATTGCAAAAGCTCTCTCAACCATGGGAATTATAATTACTGTAAACAATGTAAATCATTTGATTCATAATGTGAATAACACATCAAACATAAAAATTAAAGATCTCTGACCTGTTTATTTCTAAACTGTGTATTTGTTCAACAGAAAGAAGTCAAGCCTTACTGGAATCTTTCAGTCAAGGTTTTAAATGGGAATATCAAAATGGAATGCGACTACTGTAAGTCAAGAAGCCTATTTTATCAGTATCCAAATAACAACATATTAACTTAATTTTCGTTGCTTTTACTTTCTAAAGGATTTTCGAAAAATGATATTACAGCAAGTTTAAGTGTGTGTGTTTTAGGGGTTGAACGACTTGCAACTTAACGTAACAATGCAACAACAACTCCCGTTTTAGAGCATTTTTCATCGATGCATGTCGGTATAACAATGCTTAAATTATACAGCTCCTATGTTGCAACTTAATGTTAACTAGGGATGGCGAAAACTAAACATTTTCTTGACTGGGCACCAAGCCTCATTAGCCGGTTGAAACTATTTAAAATATGCTACGCTGTTTGAAATAACAGCCATTTCGAGCCGCGCCTGGAATCTCTGTTGCATCTCTCTGCGCTCTGCCTCAGGCTCACAGGCCGCATTAACACTGTAAGGGGCCCCTGGGCTTTACCCTTTTGTGGGGCCCTTCATCCACCAGAATTGCAGCCTACATTCACAAAATCTTTATAATCACCTGCTGAAAAACCAGCATCAAACCAGCATGGGAATTATGCTGGTTTAGCTGGTGGTCACCAGCATACCAGCACCAAAACACAACATATGCTGGTCTTGCTGGTATGCTGTTTTTCTCAGCAGGGCACTAAGTGCAAGTTGTCAGGCTTTTATTTTGCTGGAATAAATGCAATAACAAAATATTAAAACCATATCAGAATGCCCACAATAACACAAATATCACTGCAAAACATATGCACATAGTCATAGCTAGAGGTGTATAGTCTAATAGTCTAAGATTCGATGCTTTGACAGGAGAAGCCTGATTCGACAACTGCACAGTCGAATCGTCGCAGATGTGTTATAAACTGAGGATCATTTAATTTTGGCTGTATAAGAGTGCACATTACCTGATTTCACATTTAACAGCTTTCTCCCAATATAAAAAATATACAGCCTATTATGATAATGCTAAGTAAATAATATGTGAAAAAGTAGCTTTCAATAAATATTTTTATAGTCTATTAATAGCCTAAATCCTGTGACAGGGCTACACGTCCATATCCAGAAACCATTGCAAAGTCTTTTTGTTTCTGCAATTAAAAATATAAAAAAGGCAATTCTATACTTTCGTTATTTTAAAATTAATTTTAATATTTTTTTGTTTTTATTTAATTTATAGATTATTTAGTGTTATCTGATTAAACTATTTGTCGCTTGTGTTTTATTCCCCTGCGCATTTAGGCATTTTGCACCCATGTTCTGCACCTTATTGATTCTGAATTAATTTTTTTATTTTTTATTAATTATAAAGGTAAATTCTGATCTAATTTAAGTTCTGTAAGTTTTGGATTGCTTTCCATTGTGTCAATGTTGCATGCTGTCACATTAAATTTAGCCGAACGCGCTAGGTGCTCTGCGTGATCATATTTAGGCGCTCATCAAACTAGACCTCAAAAAACAGATTTTTTTTCGACAAGACTTAAAATGTATTTTAAAAGGTTGGTTAACTTGTCAAAAGTTGAGCTACAAAACGGGTAAGCCGTTTTTTTTTTTTGGTGATGACACCAAAAATATCTCTACCGAATCTGACACGATTGTCTTTCTTGTGATTTTAATATTATGGTCGGTGTTAACTTTCAAATGATAGAAAAGAGATTCCTGAAACAAATGTTTATAAGAATCATCAGGTGTTTCAGGTGAATACAGAGATGATCAAAGTGAAAGTAAGCAATCAGATATTTCTGTGCAAAATAATAAAGCACACATACTGTCTATAAAATCATTAATTTCAGTGTTTTCTGGTTATAAATGAACCATTTAAGGAATTGTATAAAGCTTGTTTTTTATAATTTACAGTAACACATTATATGTAATTTCTCGTCTTTTATTTCCTTGCCACGCTAAATCTCAAAATGAAAAGATCGCTGAACTTAGCCGTGGCTTCCGAGGCAGAATCTAACTTGTTATTTATTAGATTTAGTTATCAAACATGTTTTGTGTAATATCTTTGTGTGCTGTTCTGTACATCTTGGCTTTAAAATGTAATGAGGAATCATTTAATGAATGTTTGTATACACGTTGTCTTTCATATTAACTTAAAATAAAAACGCTTCCTTAGTTTAGTCTTTGTTCATCACTTGAAAGGCACTTGTGGTCACTTTATCAGAAAGCTGTCTGTGTGTTGCCTTCAGAAATGCAATAATGGATATTTCAGACAGAAATTTTAAAAAGCTCACTAATGATTGCAGGGTATAGCCTACTAGTAAGTGAGAGATTTTCTTGCGCAGGAACTGCATTTACGCACGGACATTCAAAGCAAAGCGATTAAGCATCATTTTAAAGGGAGTATTAACTTTTTATAAAATGCGGTTGTTATTTTTTCCGGCATCTCGGGGCCCCTCCCAGCCCGAGGCCCTGGGCATAAGCCCAGGTAAGCCCACGCATTAATGCGGCCCCACGCACACGCACACACTTTTTTAAATCCCCTGCAGCAAACGCGGCACCGAATATGAGGACAAATGGCTGCTTAGTTTTGAAATAGTTTAGGTACAAGATGATCGCGTTGAAAATAAAGGCGTTTGTGAAGCTCATTTGAAAATTGCCACGGCTCATTTAAGAAAATGACAGCTCCGAAGAGACTGCGCTTTAGTTTGAGAGTGCAAACAATAATAAAGACAGAGGATAATCGTCATCCCCTTATCTGTTACCACTGAAATGCAGATGTCATGTATTTCCAAATCTAAACCTATCTTATGCGAAATGTTGCCTAATAGACTGCAACGCGATAAAACCAATGGATAAAACAGAATGTGTAAAAGACGCACCGGCCAAGGCAGGTCTCACACTGTGTGAGAAAGCCCTTGTCTGTTCTAGAACAATTGCAGCAAATATATTCAATGCTAATGTATGAGGCATATAGGCATACGCTGAATTTTATCTATTAATTTATTTTTAAAAATAGCCTGTAGAATTTACTTTTTGCAAACCTTGTGAGCGTGCGAAACCAAAGTGACCTTGCGCCAAATGTTTTTTATTGGTTTATTAAGAACAAACTGGCCAGTTATGAAAAACTGAGTGTGAGGGATTTGTTCACTTCATACAAAAAGATTTTGGAAAGAAAGAGATGACTACCTGTACAGTTTAGTCAACTGTCTATAATAGCCTAATTTAGAGATCGCTTTTTAACCAACAACCGACAACTTTGACCGGGGTCAACCATCGGTCAAACGTCATCGGTTAACATCCCTAATGTTAACAATGCAACAATAAAAAAAATATATATATATAGTGATCGTGACTAGTCGACGTCAGGCTTAAAGGGGTCATAGCGTGAAGATCTGACTTTTTTCATGTTTGGGTGCTATAATTGGGTCCCCAGTGCTTCTATCAACCTATATAATGTGAAAAAGATCAACCCAGTAATTTAATTTGAGTAAGCCATTTTCTGCAAGCATGTGAAAAATTAGGTCATTCAGATTTTGCCTGTTTCGTGAGGTAGGTAGCAAGGTGAATTACAATAATACCGCCCCCTTTATCTACACTATCCAATCACAGCACTGCATTTAGTGCAGAGAGAAAGAGGGAGAAAAGAAGAACTTGACAGCACAATTGAGTTTCAATTACAACAAACCACCATCATTGTGACCATTGTTTGCATTTCATCAGCTCATTTGCATTTTAAAGGACACACCCAAAAACGGAACACTTTTGCTCAGGCCTACAAATTTGCGATTTTGACATGTTATAATAAATTGTTTGTGGAGTATCTGTGAGCTAAAGCTTGACACACACACTCTGGGGACACCATAGATTTATTTTACATCTTAAAAATACAACATAATATGACCCCTTTAAAGCGTCACGACATTGCATTAAGGTCGACTAGTTGGTTCAACCCCTAGTGTGTTTACAGTTTTCAGCTGCGCTATCGTTTCGACTTGCTCTGTGTTTTTGACCTTGTGCTTTATATTCCTTCTTCACTTTTACGTTTTATGCAGTCTAAATTTAGCTTTTGTTTATGTGCATTGGGTCAAGTGAATGAAAATTTAAAGGTTTAAAACCCATTTCTAAGCATATCACATATTTTTCTTAGTGTCTAAAGCTGACTGCTATGTTATCTTGAACTTACCAACGGCATCTGCCCGTACATATCGCACCAAGACGATTGATAATAGCAACACACCTGTATGGAATGAAACCTTTTACTTCAGGTTGCAGAGCAATGTCAAGGTAAACTAACAGGCAGCTGTCTGTATCTGTTCTTATGTCTGGTGCAATGCCATCTGGTTAAAGTAAAATTCAGGCAAATTTTTTGTTAAATAACTTTATCTTTAAAAGACATTCCTCTTTAAGATGCACCTTGAGTCCTTGAGTTTTATGTCACCTCTCTTCTCCATGTCACAGAATGTTCTGGAGTTCCAGGTCTATGACAATGACCCGTATATGAGAGATAATCATATTGCCACTGTCCTGTTTGACATTAATAACCTCACACCAGAAAAGGAGAAAAAATGTTTCATTTTAAATTATACAGTGAGTGCTATGTCGACACATCATGGCATACAATTGAAAAGAAAACTTCAATAATATTTAACATTTGTATATGTTTCACCTTTTCTCATAGACCAAAGATGAGCTGTGGGTGGAGTTTGAGGTGACAAACAGGTAAGAACTGCCTAGGATTTTAGTGGTCATTTGCCACAGCTTGTACCATGCACATTGGGAGCAATGCTATGTTTTCCTCAATAAACATGTATGTTCATGCACATAAATATGAACTTAGTATTGGTCCTGCCTGTGTTTGTCCATTGCAGCTCTGAGGTGCCGACCCCATACATGTCTAATGGGGTGTTGGTGGTAATGTGTATATATAATATAAATTTTTTTTGATTGTTTTGTTAAATGTGTCATTTGTGTGACATCAGATTATGTACTTATATTTTCAATATTATGGGCCACAGGTTCTGTCCCCAATAACATTTTCAAGTACCAAAAGTACTGTATATAGATAATCTTTCCAGATAAGCATTATGTTGTCCTTTGAAACTAGGCAGGTCCTTTTTGTGAGCTGACGGTGGGAGTAGACAAGCTTCTTAAGAACTCTGGAGGTAAATGCAGATATTTGCATGCATACTACTAAGCAAATGTTTTCACACAAGTTATTCAATAAATTACTAGATATTTGTTATAGAAAACAAGAATTGAGCTCTATTAAATAAATTATATTCACAGCATATTTTAAAAATTGCAAATTGGATGACGTTAACAGCATTTTTAACTTTAATGATATGATCCTAGGTTTAAGTGGATCTTTGTTTTGTATCCTTCAGACATACGTAATATGGTGTTGAACATGAAAGGGGCATATAAAGAAGATCATGTCATCTCACAAGAAGAGAATCATAAATTCTTAAAGACATTATGCTATTACATCAACCGAAACCTGGAAACGGAACTTAATCTAACAGGTGTAATCTTTGGTGAAAATGTACGTCATCGACCCCAACAGGCATTGTTTACACGTGACAATTGTGGGAAATACCCTCGTGTATTTTTAACTTTTGCTGCTATAATAACAGTAATAATGCATTGCTTACATTATTCTTTTGCTTTTAACAGTAGCCTGGAATCAGTATGCAAGACTCAGTATGTGAAATAATTGTTTTAAAAATGTTCAAGTTCCAGTTTTATTGTTTTGTTCTTGTTCTGCACTTCTTGTTGTGTTTGTCCAGTCTGAGGAATATCAAGTTGATGGTGCAAATCAAAATAGTGAAGACATTGGCACTTCTATCCCTTTAAAACCACTACCATCCAATTACCAATTTACAGTGTCTTTGCCCCTGCCACAGGTGAGAACTAGCAAGACCATTGTTTATACAGTATTTGTGGACATTTGTGCATAAACAAACCTTTCTAAAATGGAAAATGTTTTTAAAGGAAAATGTTGATGTGGAGCTGAAAGCGGATGATTGGTAACAAACCTTATATTACTAATTTTAATTAATTATGTTATTTAGTTTTAGTTACAATGTGATACGAGACTTTGTGTTACAGTATATTTTAGTTCTGGGAACTATTTAGAATTGGGAACCGTTTCGCAACTAACAAAATGCCAATGAACTTGCTGTCTGCTGGTCTGTCCAATGGCTCTCTGCACCCTGATCCACAGTCAGAGTTATTGTTGGAGATGGGTGGCACGTGTTCTACGATACAGTGGCATCCCATTAGGGCTCTCTCTCTTGCACCCTGTATTCATCAAAGTAGTGGAAGGGGCTTTAAAACCCCTGAGAGAGAAAGGTGTGTGCATTCTCGTGTAGCTAGACGATTGGCTCATAATAGCTCAATCACGTCAGATGCTGTGCGATTACAGAAACTTAACTCTCAAACACCTAGCTCGTTTGGGTCAACTGAGAAAGAGGAAATTTTGCCCCGTGCATAGGATCTCTTTTCTCGGGATGGAACTGGACTTGATTTAACAGCATGTCTAACAAATGCGCGTGTACAGTCAATACTGCCTTGCCTGAATACGTTCAAGAGCAACAGCGCTGTCCCGCTAAAACAATTTCAGAAACTCCTGGGGCATATGGCAGCGGCCTTGACACTGCTCGGGCATTAGTTCGCACAGACAACATTGCGACTGTTGCGTATATCAATTGCCAGGTGGTTTACGGTCTCATCACCTGTCGCATCTCGCCCGTCATCTCCTCCTATGGAGTCAGAAGAATCTCCCTTTGTGCCATTTACATTCTGGGCTTGCTCAACACAAAGACGCGCTCTCTCATGCTGTGCGCCCGGTGAAGGGCGACTCCATCTCCAGTCAGTTCAGCTGATTTGGAAACGTTTTGGCAAGTCAGATAGATCTGTTTGCATCTCCAGAGACAATCCATTGTCGCCTGTTCTATTCATTATCCAAGGGCACACTCAGTGTGGATGCACTGGCACACAGCTGACCGCGGGGTCTGCGCAAATACGCATTTACCCCACTGAGCCTTATCGCACAGACACTGTGTAAAATCAGGGAGGACGAGGAGAGCATGCTCTTAGTTGCACCGTATTGGACCACCAGGAGTTGTTTTCCAGTACTCTCGCTTTATGCATTTTCGGTTGACGATTTGTGCCTTTTAGTTCAGGCCCGCTGCATCCAGTGTATCACTGAGACCCCGGCCTGGCTACGTGCCCAAAGTTACCACCACTCCTTTCAGAGATCATGTGGTGAACTTGCAAGCACTGGCTTTGGAGGAGGCAGACCCAGCCATGGCTTTATGTCCTGTACGTTCACTACGTGTGTGTATACAGACAGAACGCAAAGCTTAAGGACCTCAGACCAGCTATTTGTCTGTTACGGTGGTTAGCAGAAAGGGAAAGCTGTGACCAAGCAGAGGATGTCCCACTGGATTGTGGATTACTATAGCCCTTGCATACCAACAGCAAGACGTGCCTTGCCCATTTGATTTACTTCCTCATTCTACACGTAGTATAGCATCATCTTGGGGATTGGCTCACCATTCCTCGCTAACAGACATTTGTAGAGCTGCAGGCTGGGCGACACCTAATACATTCACTAGATTATACAGTGTTCATATCGAGCCGGTATCCTCTCGGGTTCTCTCTTCAAACCAGTGAGAACACTGAAGGTCGGCTTATATGTCGGCTTGCAGCCTCTATTTTGGTGCTGCACATTTGCACCATCAGTGCAAAATGTTTTTTGTACTCCTCCACTGCCTAGAGGGCTGATGTTGCAAAGCATCGGCTGTCAGTCTATCACTAACTGTATTCTCTGTAAACCTGTTTTAGGTTAGGCACCCACATTGTGTCCCCTACATGGGGTTCCTATGTGTGTATAGTCAGAGATGCTCACAAGTCTTTGAGCTTGAGTCTAAGTCAAGTCTCAAGTCTCGTTGTAACAACTAAAACTCAAATTACAAACATTTATAAAAAAGAACAGTTGCACAATAAGTAAGGTCTAAAATTAGCATTAGGTAACAGAAATCGAATTATATGAATAATAACACTGTCTTTGTTGTACAAATTAATAATAATAATAATAATAATAATAATAATAATAATAATTATTATTATTATTATTATTATTATTATTATTATTATTATTATAGCAACAGAAGTGATTTTCTGTTTGTCTTGGGTTGTTTGATTAACATTAATGACACATACTTAAGTAGGTTAATTGAGGTTATTGTCTCTTTAAGAACAAATACGCAGAGACTGGTTTCTGACTGGTTTCTTAAGACAATGTTTTTATTAGAAAAAGAATACTGTGAGATCATTTTTGTGTGTATGTGCCCTGCATGCCAAATGTATTGGTGTTTTGTTCGTTTCTCGAAGTAGATTGGTCTCCGCGAAGTGGTTCCCAATTTGTCGGTCATGTGACATCTCCGTTCCTTTTCTTCAGGGAACAAGGGTTACATCCATAACCGAGACGTTTCAATCCATCCTGTTCTTATAGTTATAATGTTTATATGTGTTATAGTTTTACTGAAGAGCTCGATGTACGTCTGGATTTTGATATCCCGAAGGAAGAAAATAATTTTCTGGTAAAGAGGAGTAAAGTTGTATCACAAGCCCTTCAGAAAGTTCTGAATATCACCACTCCACTTGAACCCAGCAAGGTATTACAGAGTAATCAGATACTCAGCAATTTATATATGAAGAGTTTGGTTCCAAAACGCAATAAATCAATTTTGACAAATTTCGGTAAAAACTTGTTTTCTATACCAAGAAAGTGACAAGATGAAAACCACTCTTTTCTGTTACAAACTTTCACATAGCATCTTTAGGTTATAAAAACATAAAAAATTCAAATCCATAACTTGATTTTCAAAGATTTATTATAAAAACGAATTATTTTTTCCACAAAATGCAATAAATCCATGACCAGTTTTTTTTCAAAATGCTATAAATCTATTAAATCAATGTATAAATGTGCATTCATCTTTACCATTTTATATTTATTTAGTTGACTAGTGGTATACAATGATTAAAAAATAAACATTAATGTCATTAATCAAAACACTTACTTTGTTATATTAAGAACACTGTCATGCTGCGGTTATACTTGACGTCGTCTCTTTACATTTTCACAGCGATCAGCTGTAAAATGTTTTGGTCCCGCTCGATTTTTGTTAACTTTGAGTAAAATAATGTAAAGTTTTCATAAGATCCTCTGGGGTCAATGTGTTAGCATGAGAAGCTTGATGCTGTCGGGAGAACAAGCATGAGTGCCTCTCGCGGAAATTATTAGATGTTGATGGCTTACGTTTCTTTCCCGTCACAGAAAACCACCACGGGTTTAGCAATGCAATTAAAGTATTATTTTGTTTTGTTTGTTGATCACGAAGTACAAAGTAGATGAGGAAAACTAGGACTCTGTGTACTCAGCGCGTCCGCCATTGTTTGTTTACATTGCGTGACTGGTGGGCTGTAATATCAGGAATGGATTTATTGCGTTCTGTAAAAAAGGAGGAGTGGCGTTTGTCGCCTTTTGGGAAAAAAGGGAGAAAAGATGACAGAATATCACTGCGTGTATTGGATTTTGCGTAAAATTAAGAATTTACTTTTAACTACTGACCTGATATAATACTGATTTTGGCAGTAACTAATTTTTTTCAAAAATGGCGTTTATCGCGTTTTGGAACCAAACTCTTCATATATTTTATAGGCCTACGATATACTACAGTCCATGCCCATGTCTAGCTCAAAAGTTATGTTTATTGAGCATGTAGTTAAATGACATACGGAAATCACTGATTTAAGAAAATATACAGAATACCAATGTAAGCTGCTTTGAATTGAATATTCATGTTAAATGCATTAATTTACATGCTATAACATGTATAAATGTGTAAAGTGCAGCATTTCCATGTAAACTCAATCCCATGACATTGGAAACCCCAATGTCCCCTGTCCCATTTACTTGGAAAGCCCAATTGTATTGCACATTTGGTCTGATTAGTCTGATGTTATTTTGATTAATGTTTGTGTTTGACTCCTCAGGTTCCTGTTATAGCTGTGGTGTGTTCAGGAGGTGGGACTCGAGCAATGACAGGCACCTATGGAGCTCTTAGAGGTCTGCAGAAGCTCCAACTCCTTGATGCTGTCAGCTACATCACAGGGCTTTCTGGCTCCACCTGGTAAGCAAAAAAAGCTACAGGCACAACAACCATGTGTGGCAGGTTAGAAAGCTGAAAACATACATTGTAAAATAAAGAATGCTAAAAATATATGCATTATTAGCTTAATTTTAAAATGAAAGAAGCCAATGGGTCACACTATAGTATGAATCTCAGTTCTAAAGAATCTGGCAGATCTGTTGTTAAGAACCCTTTTCTATGTTTTTCAGGACTTTAGCTTCTCTTTATGGCGACCCTAACTGGTCTGAAAGTGACATCATTAAGTTCATAGAGTCTTCAAAGAAAGAAATCTCTAAAAGTGCATTCAGTATATTTTCCCGTGAGCAGCTGTTGTACTACAAAAAGAAGATGGAGGAAAGAGGAAAAGAAGGGCATACCGTCTCTCTTATTGACATGTGGGGTCTAGCTATAGAGTATCTTATTCAAGGACAGGTACTGAATACAGAAAGATTGTTTTTGTAGCTATGTTGAAATATGATGTTGGATAGCAATAGTTTTTGAATTGGGGCATTATCTAAAGTGTTGAATGTGTAAGTGGCAGTGATATAGTAAACAACAATCTGTTACATCTATAAGAATGAGTTTTAGTGAAAATAACTACTGTAGATGAATTAATACATTTCTTTCATAGAAACCCTTCGGTACACTGACTGAAATGCAGAAGGCAGTGTCAGAAGGCCAGAATCCTTTACCCATCTTCACAGCTGTTAATATGAAGGACGGCAATTCAGAATTTACAGCAGAAGCTGGTATGTCCTGTACTGTATTATATACTTTACAATGTATTGTAACATCGTACAATAAGGGAAAGATACACTAAATAGAAAATCTTTGTTCTGTTTGTAGTCTGGGGCACATCCATGCTCACTTTAACTGGGGCAGTACCTTTTGAAAAGGCCCTTATATGTTCTATTTTTAAGTACCTATATAAATACATTTGGTACTAATTTTTTTATTTGAGGTACAGTAATAATTTGAATTCTTTCAAAAAAGGTGTAATTTTTAAAAGGTGACAGCTTGGGAACATTTTTACCCAGGGACAGCTTGGGAAAATTGTTGACCATTTTTATCTGACAGCGTACTGCACACAAATTTTTTATTTCAAAATTGTAAAATTATCAAATAATTGGAGAATTGAATACTACCCTGTTTGGAGAAATGACCTGGTATTCTATTTTTTGTTTGTTCCAAAGAAATATAATAAAATACAATAAAGTATAAATGTAACTTCAACAAATTTGGCAGGTGACTCTATCCAAAGTGACATACACTGCAAAAAATGTGTTAATTTTTTACACATTGTGTGTGTCATGCCATTTAAGGCGTTATTTCATGTTAAAATAAATGAAAGGGACAACACAAGTTTTGTTAAAAACAGTGATGAGAGTAACGGGTTACAAAGTAAATGTGTCGTCCCTATACTAAAACACCTTCTGTGTTATTATTCATTGTGCCTGCCTACCACGGACCTGCGTCATTAGATCAGAAATGTCTTGTCTGCAAGTGTTCATTTATCACAAAATAGAGTAACCAACTCATTTAAATTTCAGTAATTGTAACTGCGTCAGTGCGTTACTTAATTTAAAAAAAATACTTCATTACATGCTCATTACCGCTAAAAGTAGTGGAATTACAGTAACAGAATTACTTTGTAACCGTTACTCTCATCACTGTTTTTAACACAACTTGTGTTGTCCCTTTCATTTATTTTAACATGAAATAACGCCTTAAAGGACAAGTTCGGTATTTTACACTTAAAGCCCTGTTTTCAGATTGTTTATGATGAAATAGAACGGTTTTGACTGGGATTTCGGCATGTGCGGCTGGCCCGGGAGTTTTCGCGTGTTTGTGTTTCGCCTCCCACCTCTACAATTGGTTCAATGGTGCACCGGAACAATCCCTCCCAAAATGCATTAAACTTTCGTTTACAAAGACGTGAAACTCACCGAGTGGTCAGGGGTGTTCACCGGTATGCCCACACAAAAATCGCCGCAAAATACGCACTCCAACAGGTTTTATCGTAGTTTTTGCCAACTCCATTGACTTGTATGAGATGTGCTGTGAGGTACACGTCTTTGTAAACGAAAGTTTAATGCATTTTAAGAAGGATTGTTCCAGTGCACCATTAAACCCATTGTAGAGGTGTGAGGTGAAACGCAAACAAGCGGAAATTCTCAGGGCAGCCGCATATGTCAAATTCAGCCAAAACCGTTCTATTTCACCATAAACAATCTGAAAACAGGGCTTTAAGTGTAAAATACCGAACTTGTCCTTTAAATGGCATGACACACACAATGTGTAAAAAATGAACACATTTTTTTGCAGTGTATAGTGTGTAATTTATACATTTTCCCAGTATGTGTATTCCTGGGAATTGAAACCATGACCTGAGCACTGCCAACACACCCAGTTCTCTCATATAATCTACTGGAACATTCTGACTTGAATGGGATTGTATTTAAAGTACTGCACCTACAGTATAGTATTTTTTAACCTAGTGCCCATTTGGTTTTACACATTTAGAATGGTGTGAGTTCACCCCATATGAAGTTGGAATTTCTAAGTATGGTGGGTTTGTACCTGCTCAGAACTTTGGGAGTGAATATTATCTTGGTCACCTGGTCAAGAAAGTTCCTGAAACCAGAGTATCCTTTCTGTTGGGTGAGTTTGAACGTGTACATAAATTAAAGGTGCTCTAAGCGAATTCACCCGTTTTAGGCCATAATTATTTTTTGTTTCATACAGTAAACATCTCCTCACTATCTGCTAGCTGCCTGTTACTTGAACACACTGTAAAAAAATGCTGTCTCTGTAGACAGCCCAGGCTCCACAAACTGCAACAAAAACAAAGTGATCAAACCTACCACCACAAAACATAACAAAGTGTTCCAGCCAATAAATGACAAGAAGGATTTGGTTGTGTTCATGACTCTTTCAAAAAGCACAGAAGGGAGGTGGAGGAGGTACCTACACTCCGTTTTGTTTGACAACACTTCGAACCTCAACAAGAAGTGACGTCAGCCAGATTTTCTTAGAGCGCCTTTAACTGTGGTTTATAACAGCTGACTTCAGTTTCTCTAGCCACACTCAGGCCTGATTACTGCAACACCTGTTCGCAATCAAGAAATCAGTTAAATAGAGAGTATGATGTCACCTTCAGCGAAAGTGACCGCGGTTACACCCACTGAGTAGCAAAAAGTCTGAGCGACAGCATTAGCATGTAGCATGAGATCCACAAAAATGCGTCTGAGGGAAGTTGTTGTCTGATCGACTGTGCACACAGATTCAACAAGAATTTGTAGATATCGTTTGGTAGTATTAGGCAAGACAAACATATATGATAGATACTGGGCAAAAATGGCCTGTATGGCAGAGTTCCAAGACGAAAACCAATGCTAAGCAACAAGAACATAAAGGCCGGTCTCAGTTTTCCAGTTTTGCATTTTGATCATCTCCAAGACTTTTGGGAAAATACTCTGATAAGATAAAAGTTTAACTTTTTAGAAGGTGTAGGTCCCAGTAACACAGCATTTCAGAAAAAGAACATCATACAACAGTAAAATATGGTGGTGGTAGTGAGGCTGTTTTGCTGCTTCAGGACCTAGAAGAATTGCTGTGGAACCATGAATTTTGCTGCCAACCAAAAAATCCTGAAGGACAATCTCTGGCCATCTGTTAATGACCTGAAGTTGAAGCGAACTTGGGTTCTACAGCAGGACAATGATCCAAAACGCACCAGCAAGTCCACCTCTGAACGGCTGAAGAAAAACAAAATGAAGACTTTGGAGTGGCCTAATCAATGTCCTGACCTGAATCCTACCTTAAACCTTAAAAAGGTGGTTCAGGCGCGACAACCCTCCAATGTGGCTGAAATACAACAATTCTGCAAAGATGTGTTGGCCAAAATTCCTCCACAGCACTATAACCGAGTCATTGCAAGTTATCGCAAATGCTTGATTGCAGTTGTTGCTACTAAGGGTGGCCCAACCAGTTATTAGGTTTAGGGGGCAAGCACTTCTTTACACAGGGCCATTTGAGTTTGGATTTTGTTTTCTCTTAATAATAAAAACCTTCATTTAAAACTGCATGTTGTGTTATCTATACAGTGATAATATATAGATATGCATATAAATGTATTTTTTTTTTGCATATTTAGGAATATGGAGCAGTGTTTTCTCTCTGAATCTGACACAAATCTGGGCTGCCGCAAATGGCATTACCCCTTCATGTACCCCAGGGGCTGAAAAGGAAGCGAGTAACACAAGTAAGAATTTGTAATTGAGTATTAGGTAGGTTTAATTTACAATCAGCTGCCATGCCAACCAAAAATATTTACAAATTCAGATTTCAGGATGATACATGTTATATTTCAGTTGTTTATGATTACACACAGTGAGTTAATAATTATTTATCAATTATCTGTCACTCTGCATCTTTTAAAGAGACGGATTATAAGCCAAAAACACTCAGCACGTCTGTGGTGAGCCCAGTGGCCGACTCAGTTAAAATAGTGAGCAGTTTTATGAACAGTCGCCCAATCATCAGCCAGGTGTCCAACTTCCTGAGGGGTCTGCAGCTACACCGGGATTACAGCCAGAACTCTGCCTTCATCACATGGAAAGGTCAAGAGCATACATATTACTGAACACAAGTGTTAAAGTATTTAAGTCCCATGTTAAACACAATATTTTAGGAATAAAGTACTAATATTCTGAGAATGATCTTATAACAGGTGTTTAACAAAAATTGAGTTAATTCTATGCAAATAAACTTAATGATTTTGTAACATTTTAAAGTGAACAAAGCCAATGTATTGTAAGCTTTACTTGGAAAGTGACTTCTGTATATCTTTCATTTATGTTTACATTACTAAAGGTTCTGAATATGTTTGCTTTATCATTTTTTACAACTGATGCCCACATAACAGTATAATTCATTTTTGCACAAAGAAATTACCCAGCTGGAGTCTTTGCTTACAATAATCCATTACATTCAAAGCAGACTGATGAGTTGTCATTATTACCAGTTAAGCACTCATAGATTTACTATAATTATTTAATAATACAGTGAAGTTGCAGCTTGTCTGTTAAATGATGTAAATGCCATTTTGTGTTGTCTGGCATTACATGAAATATATTCTTTTTGCACCTGAAAATCTGTTTCTGTTTTGGCCTGACTGATATCACGGAAATTGTGTTGATTATTTGATTATTTTATTTGTGTACATGGCACAAAATTCTGTTTTTTTGTGCCTTAGGCACTAATGTCTTTTCATGTCACTCGCACAAATTTCTAATTCTTGGCAGTTGCACAACTTTTTTTGTCTGTTTCGTTATGTATTGTTTTCTCATTGGTAAGAAAATAGGAAAAACATTGTTGCATGTATTTAGAATCACTTTCTGTTACATTTTTATACATTCTAACTCTAACACCAACTCCAGGCGAGAAATGTAGAAGCCAATACATCCTAACCCAAACCCCAAGTGACAATGATTTAAAAATAGGGGAATAAATGAGATAATGATACATAAAATGACACAAACAAAGTCGTGCCATGTACCCAAAAAACTATTTATAGAAATTTGGGCGGGTGACACAAAAAATAAATTTATGCTCAAGGCACAAAAAGGCGAAATTGTGCCATGGACACAAAAAAATTAAGCAAATTTTTCATGACTTTAACACGACTTTCTGTGAGATCATGTTGGTTTTGGCATACAGTAGTCTAACACAGTGGTTCTCAAACTTTTTCAGCGTGCGGCCCCCCTTTTATATGGCGCATTTCTTCGCGCCCCCCCTCAAAGAAAATTTAGGACAAGAAACTGTTTTAAAACTCAACTTTTGATTAAACAAAACATATTAAATGAGACGAAGTAGTGCTGTTGGTTAGTAGTCTTATTTTTTTAGGTTTAATTGCACAGAATGCATGATAAATTAATTTATTTTATAAAATGTCATAAAACTGGGGCCCCCCGGCCCCCAGTTTGAGAACCACTGGTCTAACACAACCTTACTGGTTTATCTGCAGAAAAACACCCTGATGCCTTTCCTAACACCCTGACTCCAATGGACTCCCTGCTTAGCTTAGTTGATGGTGGATTTGCCATAAATTCAGGATTCATCCCTGTTTTAGGCTCTCAAAGACATGCAGATGTCATTCTTTCTCTAAACTACTCCTGGGACCAAGACCAGTTTAAAGTAAGTGATAGCTGTAAGCTTGGTTAATGTTTGGTTTAAGATAAAATATGAAAATGAAATATTTGTTTGTTGTTATTGTTTTGTAATGTTTGAATGTACCCTACAGGTCCTGAAGCAAACTTATGACTACTGTACTGATCGCTAGATTCCATTTCCAAAGATTGATTTCAAAAAGGTGGAGTCAGAGCCGATACAGGAAGTTTATGTGTTTGAGGATCAAGAAAATCCAGAGGCTCCAATAGTGATTCACTTCCCCTTTGTCAACATCACATACAAACAATTCAAGGCTCCTGGTAAGCACTGCCAACACTTTGAGCATCCCATCTCGATTCATAATGCAGCTTTTGTAAGGCAGCACTACACTGATATTTCTCAAACATTCTGATTAAGGCCTTGCTTGAAAACCCCTCTGCAATAAGTAATATAATCATGTGTTTGATGCAGGTGTGAAAAGAGTTGGTGAAACGGAACTGAAGGAGGGAGATGTTTATGTTAACTTCACCAGTGACTCCTCCCCTTACATCACTCGCAAAATTACATACACACCAGAGGACTACGACAAGTTAATTAACCTCACTTCCTACAACATCCTTAACAACAAAGATGTCATTTTGAAAATGCTGAACCAAGCAGTTAAGAGGAAATCCAAATAAAAGGACAAGTTCATGTCACACAAGTCGTAGGAACAGTGATCTGGATCTTTTTAGTATTTGCTATATATGTCCATCCAGAAAAGTAATTTAACAGTGTTTAAATGTATTACATGTTTTTGCCATATCACAGTGTATGTATATACAGTTTATTGAAGTTAACACCTGAATAAAAATAAGAGCATGTGTCAATTTATATTGTTTTGTTGAGAGTCCATTTACTCTATTGTACGTATGCCCTATTGGAAGTCCTATTATTTTTCATAAGACTTTTTTTATGGTTTTAGTGCCTTAAAGGTGCAGTGTGTAATTTTTAGAAGGATCTTGTGACATAGTTTTGTATATAATTTTGCATTTCTATTATCAGGGGTGTATAAAGACCTTTCATAATGAACCGTTATGTTTTTATTAACTTGGAACGAGACCTTTTTATCTACATACACCAAGGGTCCCCTTACATGGAAGTCGCCATTTTGTGCCACCCTTAACGGACAAATTTTTTTACTACGTTGTCACCAACGATGACATGTTTGTTCGACGCCGGCTACCATAGCAGCTTTGTGTTTCAAAAGCTAGGGGTGGGCAGTGGACTAAGCCGTTGTTTGCAATTGGCAACCTCACCACTGGATGCCGGTAAGATTTACACACTGCACCTTTAAACATGCTCAAAAACTTTTGAAAATTTTGACCACTTGTAAATGATCCTTGAGGAAGCCTGTTAAGTCTTTTACATCGATTTTAAACTGTCTAAAACTACACTGTACCATATACAGTATTGTTCAAAATAATAGCAGTACAATGTGACTAACCACAATAATCAAGGTTTTTAGTATATTTTTTATTGCTACGTGGCAAACAAGTTACCAGTAGGTTCAGTAGATTCTCAGAAAACAAACAAGACCCAGCATTCATGATGTGCACGCTCTTAGGGCTGTGCAATTGGGGTATTAGTTGAAAGGGGTGTGTTCAAAAAAATAGCAGTGTCTACCTTTGACTGTACAAACTCAAAACTATTTTGTACAAACATTTTTTTTCTGGGATTTAGCAATCCTGTGAATCACTAAACTAATATTTAGTTGTATGACCACAGTTTTTTAAAACTGCTTGACATCTGTGTGGCATGGAGTCAACCAACTTGTGGCACCTCTCAGCTGTTATTCCACTCCATGATTCTTTAACAACATTCCACAATTCATTCACATTTCTTGGTTTTGCTTCAGAAACAGCATTTTTGATTTCACCCCACAAGTTCTCAATTGGATTAAGGTCTGGAGATTGGGCTGGCCACTCCATAACATTAATTTTGTTGGTTTGGAACCAAGACTTTGCCCGTTTACTAGTGTGTTTTGGGTCATTGTCTTGTTGAAACAACCATTTCAAGGGCATGTCCTCTTCAGCATAGGGCAACATGACCTCTTCAAGTATTTTAACATATGCAAACTGATCCATGATCCCTGGTATGCGATAAATAGGCCCAACACCATAGTAGGAGAAACATGCCCATATCATGATGCTTGCACCTCCATGCTTCACTGTCTTCACTGTGTACTGTGGCTTGAATTCAGAGTTTGGGGGTCGTCTCACAAACTGCCTGTGGCCCTTGGACCCAAAAAGAACAATTTTACTCTCATCAGTCCACAAAATGTTCCTCCATTTCTCTTTAGGCCAGTTGATGTGTTCTTTGGCAAATTGTAACCTCTTCTGCACATGCCTTTTTTTAACAGAGAGACTTTGCGGGGGATTCTTGAAATTAGATTAGCTTCACACAGACGTCTTCTAATTGTCACAGTACTTACAGGTAACTCCAGACTGTCTTTGATCATCCTGGAGGTGATCATTGGCTGAGCCTTTGCCATTCTGGTTATTCTTCTATCCATTTTGATGGTTGTCTTCCGTTTTCTTCCACGTCTCTCTGGTTTTGCTCTCCATTTTAAGGCATTGGAGATCATTTTAGCTGAACAGCCTATCATTTTTTGCACCTCTTTATAGGTTTTCCCCTCTCCAATCAACTTTTTAATCAAAGTATGCTGTTCTTCTGAACAATGTCTTGAACGACCCATTTTCCTCAGCTTTCAAATGCATGTTCAACAAGTGTTGGCTTTATCCTTAAATAGAGGCCACCTGATTCACACCTGTTTCTTCACAAAATTGATGACCTCAGTGATTGAATGCCACACTGCTATTTTTTTTAACACACCCCTTTCAACTAATTCAACTAATTGCCCAAGTCCACAGCCTTAAGAGCGTGCATATCATGAATGCTGGGTCTCATGTGTTTTCTGAGAATCTACTGAACCTACTGGTAACTTGTTTGTCACGTAGCAATAAAAAAATATACTAAAAACCTTGATTATTCTGGTTAGTCACATTGTACTGCTATTAATTTGAACAAGACTGTACTACACCCAAAGCTCTGATACAGTTGGTTGGATGGCTGAAATGAATAAAACTTCAAATATTTAAAAAAATATATGTAAAGCTTGTTAGAGTAGAAGGACCTCTGCATTAACCAGCCCAGTCTCACGAAATTTCATTAAATAGTAACATAATTTTTGATTTTTTTTTTCGTGATATCACAAATTTCTGTGTTTTTTTTGTGATCGTATAACGAATTCCTGTTTTCGTGTCACGTATTGGGTACTCAACTGTTTTGTCCTATTTTCTTACCATTGTCGCTTCGGTTTAGGGTTAGATTTACATAAAATTACATCCCTACCCAAACCCAACTCTAACCCTAATAGTGTATAAAAAATTGTGTATAAAGTGAAATTCTAATGCAAGCACCAAATCTAACCCTAAATCGAAACGACAATGGTTTAAAAATAGAAAAAAAACCCCGGTTAAAACCATTACGTAATAATCACACGAAAACAGGAATTCGTTATGCGATCACGAAAAAACACGGAAATTTGTGATATCACAAAAAAAGAATAAAAAAAAGTACGTGACTATATTACGAAACCTTGTGAGACTGGGTAGCCATATGTTAAATTTACACTGTATTAACAGAACTAGAAATCTAACTTTTATCAATTTGTAAAATGACCAAGTCCAATGTATTTGAACGATGGAGAATGTAGAATAGCAGTGAAAATCTAAGTTTATAAATATGTTGAATCTTACATTGAAAAACATTAAAATAGGCTGAGCATTTATATTGATTCAGTATACTAAATTATGCTATTTTAAACCAAGCATTGGGTCAGACAAAACCAAAATTAACACAGAAACTTTTTATATTTTTAGCCAGCTGGGTTAAAACATCATAGGGTTGGGTTCGTCCTTTTTGAAAATTGAAAACAATCCATCATTTTTGAGTGGATGTTTTGTGTAATTAAATTAATACAAAAATGTATAAAAGTTTCTGCCAAATGCAAATGTAACTGTGGAGACTTTTTTAGTGCACGGCCCAAACTGGCTTGCTTTAATTGGCTTGTTACCTTTAATCTCCAACTTTTGAGATCAATAAGGTGCTTCTTAGCATACTTGGTAGGCCTTGGTAGGCTCTTGTTTCTTTAAACTCAGTTGAGTAATGGGCACAGCGATCATTGGACAACAATTGTGACATCAAACATTCCTGATGTTGCAAGAAGATACCACAAGCAAAAAAAGCAAAAGCAAAAAAATATATTTATTTCTTGTTGGTATAATGGTTATATAAAAACTATCAAGGGCAATCTTGAATCAGACATTGTGTTTCAGACAAATACAAGCATCTTAGTGATGATATTTTTTCTAAGAAGGGATTACGATCATGTTTTCAGAATACAAGTAAAGTTATAGGGTGTTGGGTCATTTCAGACTGTATCCTCTTGAAGAGAAAAAACATCATCTTGACCATCAGGAGTTTTAAATGATCATTAGATCTCTTCTTACCCAGAGTTTCAGACTCATGTCAATGTATAGAAAGTGACAATCCAGCTTCTGAACAGTATCCTCTGTGATTCTGTTTTGTATGATTCTGTTTTGTATCAGGACAGTTAGCTGCCATCTTCTAATCTGATAGGACAAGAATCTTCTAATCTGATTGGACAAGAGAATGACCATAATTATAACAGTAGCAAAAGACCAGAATGCCCATACATTTTACTCTCAGTATTATTTTTGCATAATGTTTTGCCTTGCAAACCTAAATCGATCTATTTCTTGGAGAACATGACAATACAAGCATGCTGTTATACAAATTCAGTAAACTGTTTTTATGTCTCAGTAAAATGTATGTGCAGTTTCTGTAACAAGGCCAGCTTTCATTTAAGAGAACATAATGTGAGAAAATGTTTTCCTATTTTTACAATATTTTAACTTGCCTTCACAAACCTACAAAGATAAGTCTATTAGTTTCTGCAGCAATGTTTCCTTGCATTGAACAAAGATTCATAAGGTCGATTACCTTTTCCCCAAACTTTATCTCTTAAAAGTGGCATAAACTAAAGTCAACCTGTAATTACTGTATGTTTTCAATGCTACTATAAGTGTGCATGTGTCACTATTATCCTGGGAGCCAAAAAACAATTACATCACCCTCTAAACTTACATCACATTTAGTTAAGATGAGTATACAATGAGTTGCAGCATCTCACTTTTATTTTGTTTATTCTCTTTCTAAGACATGAGATAAGGACTGATTTTATAAGTGTACAATAAAGTATGACAACAAGGAAAACTAGCTTTTCAAGGTGTCAACATTCGACACTTTGCATATAGTTTGCCATATACTGTAGCACTCTTCTCAACATCTCACCAGTTGCTGGTTCAAGAGATATCTGGATCCAACGATGCTTAAGGTAAGCTAATGATGTTTCCTCTCTGAAATAAAAGTATTTATTTTGATAGATACATCTTTGCACTATTGCAAAAGCTCTCTCAACCTTGGGAATTATAATTACTGTAAACAATGTAAATCATTTGATTCATAATGTGAATAACAGATCAAACATAAAAATTAAAGATCTCTAAACTGCTTATTTCTGTGTATTTGTTCGACAGAAAGAAGTCAAGCCTTACTGGAATCTTTCAGTCAAGGTTTTAAATGGGAATATCAAAATGAAATGCGACTACTGTAAGTCAAGAGGCCTATTTTATCAGCATCCAAAAGACAACATTTAATTTCATTTTTGTTGCCTTTACTTTATTTTTGAAAAATGCTATTATAACAGGTTCAAACTTACCGTAAAACTTCAAATAATAGCCGAGTCCCAAATAGACGCCTGTCTCTTTTAGACGCCTGGTGTGACGACAGGTTTGGGTAAATAAACGCCTGTCTCAAATAAAGGCCTGGTCTGTTTTTTAGTTTCGGGTTGTATTTAATCTTCTAAAACCCGTCAGATAGTCTGTTTATGACAGTTCTATGGTGCAGATTGAACACGCTAAAGTTTTTTTTCCCTTACCAGTAGATGTCACGTGACAGACGCGTTCGTTCCTGTACTCATCACTATGACAACACAACACGCTTCGTCGCCAGGATTGAGGTGATGATGACAGTAGCGAAGTGGCAATCGGGAGAGTCAGGACTTTTCCCGGTGGGCCGGTAGTGTTTTGGGGCCGCTGATAATAGCCGGGCTTTCAGTCTTTTGTCATGCATGCACTCCCGCCACACATTGTATTTCTCACGCGGAAACACTATCATATTTAATATGCTGCAGCGCCTAAAATGTATCTGGCCGCACTGCTCTCTCTCTCTATCAAGCCAGTCTTCCCTAGAGTTCTAGTCGAGCGAGCCAATACAAAAAAAAGAAAGAGGCTACACAATAGCCAATCAGAAAATAGCACTGTTGTATCTGGGTAAGATTTCACGCAACAACCAAAAAAAAAACAAACATATCATTGTTTGCTTTATTTATACTGCCAATAATTTAAGACTGTTGTTATTACACAAACTAATTTGTTAAACACATTCAAATTAAAAATAAAACGTAATATGTGGTAACCTCCTGCTGTCATGCTGGAACAATTAAATTAAAAGCCTGTCTCTTATAGACGCCTGTCTCTTTTAGACGCCTGGTGTGATGATAGGTTTGGGAAAATTAAAGCCCGGGCTATTATTTGAAGTTTTACGGTATGTGTTTACAGTTTTCAGCTGTGCTATTGTTTCGACTTGCTTTGTGTTTGTGAGAGATCTTGTGCTTTTTAATGCTTCTTTACTTTCACATTTCGTTAAGCCGCTTCAGCAAATTTCAGCCTATTTTATGTGGTCAAGTAAATGAAAATGTAAGGGTTTAAATCTTTTTGCCAACACCTTACCATTTCTAAGCCTATCCCAATTTTTTCTTAGTTTCTGAAGCTGACTGCTATGTTATATTGAACTTACCCACGGCATCTGCCCGTACATATCGCACCAAGACGATTGATAATAACAACAAACCTGTATGGAATGAAACCTTTCACTTCAGGTTGCAGAGCAATGTCAAGGTAAACTAACAGGCAGCTGTCTGTATCTGTTCTCATGTCTGGTGGAATCTGGTTAAAATAAAATTCAGACAAAAATGGTTCTTCTGTGTAATAATATAGCACCGTTATTTTTAAAAGTGCATTCCTCTTTAAGATGCACCTTGAGTTTAATGTCACTTCTTTTCTCCACCACGCAGAATATTCTGGAGTTCCAGGTCTATGACAGTGACCAGCATAGAGACGATCTTATTGGCACTGTCCTATTTGACATTGATAACCTCACACCAGAGAAGATGGAGAACAAATGTTTCATATTAAATGATAAGGTCAGTGCTTTGTGGAGACATCATGGAATACAACTGAAAAAAAAACTTCAATGAAATTTAACATGTGTATATGTTTCACCTTTTCTCATAGACCAAAGATGAGCTGTGGGTGGAGTTTGAGATGACAAAGAGGTAAGGACTGCCATTAATTGGATTTTAGTGGTAATTTGCAAAATGAGTGGTGTTTCACTGCTTGCACAGAGCACTTTTGGAGCAATGCCCTGTTTTTCTCAATAAACATGCACATAAATATGAACTTAGTAGTGTTGTTCTTGCCTGTGTCTGTCCATTGTAGCTCTGAGGTGCCGAGCCCATGCATGTCTAATGGGGTGTTGGTGGTAAGAACCCATATTGCAGTTTTATTACCTGTTTTAAGTGTTTCAGAATCCTTAGTGCTTCTATAATATAATATATATTTAAGCAATATCGCTCGAGTAGTGTGATATAGCTCTATATCCCCCTTCTCCAAATCTTACCCTGGAGGTCCGGAGCACTGCAGAGTTTAGCTCCAACCCTGATCATACACACCTGAGCAAGCTAATCAAGGTCTTCATGATCACTAGAAAATCCCAGGTGTGTAAGTTTGACTAGGGTTGGAGCTAAACTCTGCAGTGCTTCGGACCTCAACTGTAAGATTTGAGGAATTCTGCTCTATATCATCACGGCTGTGATTAGGCACAAGTCCGTAGGCCGCAGCTGTGATGATATAGAGCTATATCACACGACTCTGAGAGCGATATTGCTTTTATACAACAGTTCGATGGCACACATTTGAAAAAAGAAAACTAGAAAACAACAATGGAGTTATTTAAAAAGCCTCTTTGTTGGGAAACTACTTTCTTCCACCACACATTTTTTGGCCAGAATGACAGGTAACACTTTCGGCTGTTTTGAATGTCATAATAACTCAATGGACGAAATATCCGTTTCTTAATATTAACGTTTCTTGGTCACAAAGTGTAGTTTTAAAGTGCCCATATTATGAAAAACTCACTTTTTCTGGGTTTTGGGGTGTTCATTTGTGTCTCTGATGCTCCCACACGCATACAAACTTGGAAAAAAATCCATCCATGCTGTTTTGAGTGAGATACACGTTTCTGAATGTCCTCTGCCTCGAGTCTCAGATTGCATGAGTACGCCGTTGTGACGTAACTAGCCATTTTGTCACATTCTGTTTGAATTTACCCGCCCACCACCCTCGCAGGTCTCCACCCATCAGGTAGTTAGAGAGCACAGAGCAGTCACTTCGCTGATACCCTCTATGTTGTTATCATGTCTCACGGAAATAACAGCGCTATTTGGATATTATGGATTATACTCCCACCTACTTTTAAAAACAAAGTTTTAACGCGTGTTTATTGGAACCTAAAGAGTAATCTTATATACAGTGTGTTACGACGCAATTAGTCCTCAGATTGTAGGCGATAAGAAGTTCATTCGAAATCTGATGTAAACAACAGACTATGTATCTATATTTAATGTATTATACGCATTTGTGGACAAAAATGGTCATTTGATTTTATTGGACTTTCATGGATTATTCACACATCTGAAACAGACTTGATTCGATTCGCGATCGTTATATCAACACAAAAGGTAAGAAGTCACGTTATATTTTGCATGTTGTCATCTTCTGTCACAAAATACTACATTTATGATTCTAGAGCATCTGTATCTCAAAACAGAGACCATACATTGATGCTAATCCTGTAAATTATACCTTTTAAATGTATAGTAACTTAATGTGAATATTATTGTTTGTAGACAGTTGGCTATATAGATATTTTTTGCAGGATAGATAGTTTGCAGCGTAGTTTCAAAAGTTAAAAAAAATATTTAACGGCATTATTTTACAATTCTAACGTTACATGAACTAAGTACTTGTGCTCTGCTAAACTAAAAGTGTTTTGCCAAACTAACCGAGGCCGGGCCTTACTGACCTGGCTTTTCTGACGAGGCTAACGTACCCCCGAGTCTCTATCACTTTCCCAAGATACGGTCCGGACCTCCCGCTAGCTTTTAGCAATTAGCACGCGGCTCACAAGCAGTATACACCCCCCCCCCCCCGGGTCAAAATTTCTGTCATTTGCGAAAATAATGCGTTTGAAAATGTTTTATAACGGGACTATGTTAGCAGGGAAAACGGGTGTATTGTTGAGACTGCTACATCACAATTTACTCTGAAATCATTGCGAGTCATGAGTTTCTACTCCTGGAGTCTACTTATTAGTGATACTTTTTTTGCTTGATTTGTCTGTTGGCAACATAAACAGTTAATAATAATATATAAAAATAACACAGTATGGTCTGTACTGCTCACGATACCACTGAGCACGCGCACATGACGTTAGTAGTGGGGCGTGATCAAAGGAGCAGCAGCTCATAAATATGTAATGACCACCTCAAAACGGCACAATCTGAAATGCACTGAAACAGAGGCTCCTAGAGATGGGTAACAATCTTTTCCTACAAGTTATTTTGAGCAAACAACTTTTAAAACATGTTTTATGGAACTCATACACCTATTTAACTTGTGGAAAAGCAGTCATAAGATGGGCACTTTAAGATTAGTTCAGTTGAGAATATATTTGTATAATATCCAAATCTGCAGTCGATTAGTAAAGATAGTGCTTATTTGAACATTTGCTCAGAAAGATTAGGACAAGACCCAAAGTTTGATCTGTGTTTGATTGTCAAAAATAAAATCAAACCAGCAATATTTGGTGTCATGAAACTATTCCTTGTTTTTTATTCATATTTAATGTATTTTGTGTTGTTATTGTTTTTGCGCAAGGTAAAAGTTAATAAAACTATATTTATATACTATTGATTTCCTTTTCATCTTAACGCGGTATAGCACTCGCTTTCTTACTGGACTTTGTTCTTGTCAGTCCTACATAAAACAGAACAATTAAGTGTGTTTTATATTTTAACCAGTTTTTATAAGTCAGAGATATGTTTCTGCTTATAATTATCAGTGGTGATATCTCACAATGTGTTTTAATAGTCACATCACGTGAAAATAAATAATCAAGTGTAATGTAAGTATCCTTACATTACAGTATCCTTACATTAGCAAATGTAAGGATCCTTACCTGCAGTTCCAAATGGTGTTTTTGCATACTTTTAATGGGGGAGAAATGCGTAAACAAATCGGTCCAGAGAAATTGATTGTTTTCATTTATTTATTCCAAATGTATTTTATTCGTCCACACGATGTGACATTATTGTGGTAACGTTACATCCCCGAAAGTTTACATCCAAGAGCGTTGATCTTTGACAGTCTTAGGGATAATCACTTCCGATTGGGATTCACAGACTGATTTACAAGCTAGGGAACTTGAGACACACATAAAGTGTTTAACAACAGTGCGTTTGAGGCCGTGGATGTGCGTGTGTGTGAGTGACTCACGTGTTTAGGAAGCTTCCCTTTCTAATTCTAAAATGACCAGTAGGTAGTGGCGGAATGATGCTAACAGTGAGGTGGTTACTGTGGCATTATCAGTAGAATATCGCATAGTTGGGAAGAGCTCTTAGCCATTCAGATTCGAGAACCAGAGAGAACTGTTGTATGATTATAATATATTCAATATATATATATATATGTATATATGTATATGAAGAGCTGGTTCCAAAATGCGATAAACGGCATAGAATATGAGTCACTGCCAAAATCAGTATTGTATCTGATCAGTTAATTCTTAATTTCACTCAAAATCCAATATCCAATATTTTTCTCCCATTGTTCCCAAAATGCAATAAACGCCACTCCTCCTTTTCTACAGAATGCAATAAATCTGCTCAACAAATCATAGCGCACCATTCCACACATTGTAAACATTAATGGCGGCCCTTTGAATACACAAGGAATCCTAGTTTTCCTCATTTTGTACAACCTGAATTATGGAAAAGTTGGGACGTTTTTAAATTTGAATAAAATGAAAACTAAAGGAATTTCAAATAACATGAGCCAATATTTTTTTCACAATAGAACATAGATAACATAGCAAATGTTTAAACTGAGAAACTTTACACTTTTATCCACTTAACCCTTGTGTGGTGTTCATATTTCTGTTACTTAGACAATGTTTGTGGGTCTAGTGGACCCACTGTATTATTTGTATCTTAAACCAATGCAGTCATACAAATTTATGTATAACTGTTTACAGATGATTACTTTAGCCTCATTGCAAGTAATATAGACAGAATTTATGGTTAATATTTGTCATTTACCACTGATATAGGACTATTTATAGATTAAAGTGCTATTCGTTTTTGTGATAATATGAAATAAGAGAAGAAATTCTATTCTCCCCCAGATGTTTATCTAAAATAAGTATTTTCATCACTTTTTCATCTCAAATAAGTTTTTCATCACTTTGATGTTTAATTCTTTGAATAGTTTAGTTTGAAATTGTACACATTTGTGTCCGTCTACACAGCACAAGCCCCATCTGAAAAGATGCGGTATCATAACACATTATCCACACTGAACACATAACCTGTTCATGCCAGCCTGCACAACACATAAGAAGCAGATTTTTACTGTGTAGCTGTGTTGCATATGCATTTCTTGCATTTTATAGATGTATACTGTGTCTTCCTGTCCATCTTATGTCCACACACACTGCAGTACAATGTGTTGCTTTTGGCTACAACCTAAAATTATGAAAATGCTTGGATATAAAATTTTACTTTCCCTATTTTTCTCTATCTCTCTCACACACTCATACACACAAACACACACACACACACACACACACACACCATAGGTTTTGTGGTAACTCATGGTTTTACAAATAGTAATCAATACACTAATTTACCATGATTACTACACTTTTACTATAATACAACCATGGTTATTTTTTGAAAGGGATATAATGGTAAAATGTAGAATGGTTCCTGTTAGACAAAAGGTAAAGTGTTTGGGACAGTGGGGGCAGACAAGTGTTCATGCATGATATATAACATGTTGTATCTTTGCGCTGTTACAGCAAGTGCCGAAGGACAAAGCTCTGACATGCATCCATCACATATGTCCAGAAATATATACAAACACACTCATGCACTCACAGGAGTCCCAGATAAGAGAAAAACAAAGTGAAGTTACATAGCACATTCAATTTTCACTCTCTTATTACCTCCGGGTCCAGTGGACCCGAACACCACATATGTAATATAAATGTGTAGGGGGGGTGTACAGTGTACAGTCATTATAAAGTTGTTTATTTTTATGTTCTTTATAGAAAATGAGCCAAGGCCAATGAATCTGAGGTTGAAACAACAATTAATTGCATAATTTTTCGTTTAGTAAACATTAAAAACGGGTCCCACAGACCCGAACACCACACAAGGGTTAATTAGCTCATTTAAAATTTAATGCTTGCTACGGGTCTCAAAAAAGTTGGCACGGGGGCAACAAATGGCTAAAAAAAGCAAGCAGTTTTGAAAAGATTCAGCTGGGAGAACATCAAGTTAATTGATATTAAGTCTGTAACATGATTAGCTATAAAAGGTATGTCTTAGAGAAGCAGAGTCTCTCAGAAGTAAAGATGGGCAGAGGCTCTCCAATCTGTGAAAGACTGAGTAAAAAGATTGTGGAATACTTTAAAAAAAAAATTCCTCAACGTGAAATTGCAAAGGCTTTGCAAATCTCATCATCTACAGTGCATAACATCATCAAAAGATTCAGAGAAACTGGAGAAATCTCTGTGCGTAAGGAACAAGGCCGGAGACCTTTATTGAATGCCCTCAGACGACACTGGGTCACTCATCGCCATGATTGTATGACATTACTAAATGGGCCCAGGAATACTTCCAGAAACCACTGTCGATAAACACAATCCGCCGTGCAATCAGCAGATGCCAACTAAAGCTCTATAATGCAAAAAGGAAGCCATAAGTGAACATGGTCCAGAAGCGCCGCCGTGTCCTGTGGGCCAAGGCTCATTTAAAATTGACTTATTCAAAGTGGAATAGTGTTCTATGGTCCAAATTTGACATTCCTGTTGGAAATCACGGACGCCGTGTCCTCCGGGCTAAAGAGGAGGGAGACCTTCCAGCATGTTATCAGCATTCAGTTCAAAAGCCAGCATCTCTGATGGTATGGGGGTGCATAAGTGCATACAGTATGGACAGCTTGCATGTTTTGGAAGGCTGTGTGAATGCTGAAAGGTATATAAAGGTTTTAGAGCAACATATGCTGCCCTCCAAACGACATCTATTTCAGGGAAGGCCTTGTATATTTCAGCAGGACAATGCAAAACCACATACTGCAGCTATTTCAACAGCATGGCTTCGTCGTAGAAGAGTCAGGGTGCTGAACTGGCCTGCCTGCTTTCACCTATAGAGAACATTTAGCGCATCATTAACCGAAAAATACGTCAAAGACGACCACAAACTCTTCAGCAGCTGGAAATCTATATAAGACAAGAATGGGACCAAATTCCAACACCAAAACTCCAGCAACTCATAGCCTCAATGCCCAGACGTTTTCAAACTGTTTTGAAAAGAAAAGGAGATGCTACACCATGGTAAACATGCCCTGTCCCAACTATTTTGAGACCTATAGCAGAAATCAAATTTGAAATTAGCTCATTTTGTGCATACAATTGTAAAATTTCTCAGTTTAAACATTTGCTATGTTTTCTATGTTCTATTGTGAATAAAATATTGGCTCATGTGATTTGAAAGTCTTTTAGTTATCATTTTATTAAAGTTTAAAAAACGTCCCAAATTTTCTGGAATTCGGGTTGTACTTCGTGATCAACAAACAAACAAAAACGAGATAATACTTTAATGGCATTGACAAACTTGTGGTGGTTTTCTGTGACGGAAAAGAAACGTAAGCCATAAACATATAATAATTTATGCGAGAGGCACTCGGGAGACAGAAAATGCCAGTTGCTTGTTCTCCTGACAGCATTAGGCTGCAGTCACACCAAAAGCGTTTATGGCAGTTGCAGGCGCCTTTTTTGAATGATATTCTATGGGCGGGGCGCGTTTGCGCGCTGTTTATGCGCGCCGAGCGCCTTGCGGTTTTTTGCCGCCTCCCGCGCACGCGTTTTTGAAGGAGCGCTCAGAGCGGAGAAGCGCATGACGTCATTCGCGTCTTCCATTGTCCAATCGAATCAGGGGAGAGGCGGGCCTTACGTTGTGTTGAGGGAAGTTTACAGTTGCTTTGAAGAACCGGACTCCACTCGCTCACTCTCTCCTGTGTGTTTGTGCACCTCTCACCCTTAAACAAGGTCAGAGCAATCGCCCTCTTTTTAAAGTTTCTGCTAATATGACAGTTAACAGCAAAAGAGCGCTCACGCTTCAATATTTGATTGACAAGACAGCTGACTCGGTGGTTGCTTAGCAATATGAAAAGCCGCGTCTCACTGCTCTTTTTTTAAAAAGGCAGTGTGTCGCGCCTTGCGTTTGCAAGCGTTTAAAGCGCTTTTGGTGTGACTGGCCCCTTAAGCTTCTGTCATGTTAACACATTGACCTCAGGGGATCTTATGAAAAACTTTCCATTTTATGCGAAGCCAGCGAAAATCAAACGGGACCAAAACATTTTACAGCTGATCGCTGTCAAAAAAGTTCAGCGACGACGTAAGCAGCAATGACAGTGTTTTTAATATGACAAAGTAAGTGTTCTGATTAATGCCATTAATGTTTATTTTTTAATCAGTGTATACCACTAATCAACTAAATAAATATAACATGGCAAATATGAATGCACATTTATATATTGATTCAAAAGATTTATAACATTTTAAAAAAAATGTTTATATTATATATATATATATACAGGGAGTGCAGAATTATTAGGCAAGTTGTATTTTTGAGGATTACTTTTGTTATTGTACAACTACAGTGCTCTTGGTCAATTCAAAATGTTAACAAACCCTCAAACATGAACATTTAAGTAGTAAAAGTGAAATTTTGGCTTTCTTAAGAGAATATTTCTATGTACATCATTATTAGGCAACTATTAGTGTGCAGAATTATTAGGCAACTAAATGAAAAACAAAGATTTTACCATCTCACTTGTTTTTTTTTCAACTGTTAAAGTGAGAATAATAAACAAACTCTACATTTACAAAAAAAATTAATAAAACAATAAAAAATAAAAAAATATATAGACTCAGTGACCAATATAGCCACCCTTCTTTTCAATAACAGTCACAAGCCTTCCATTCACGGATTCAGTCAGTTTCTTGATCTGATCTGAACCAACATTTTGTGCAGATGCAACCACAGCCTCCCAGACACTGTTCAGAGAGGTGTACGGTTTAACTTCACTGTAAATGTCCTGCTTAAGAAGGGATCAAAAGGTCTCAATAGGGTTTAAGTCAGGTGAAGAAGGGGGCCATGGCATTAGTTTTTCTCCTTTAAGGCCTTTACTGGCCAGCCACTCAGTTGAGTACTTTGATGCATGTGCTGAAGCGTTGTCTTGCATAAAAAAGTCTTATTGAAAGATGCAGATTTTTTCCTGTAGCACTGCTTGAAGAAAGTGTCTTCTAAAAATTGGCAGTAGGTCTGAGAGTTGTTTTTTATTTCCATTTTCAACCCAAAAAGGTCCAACAAGCTCATGTTTAATAATACCTGTCTGTGCCTGCCTGCCTGTAATGTAGAAGACACTTTCTTCAAGCAGTGGTACAGGAAAAAGTTTGCATCTTTCAAGAAGACTGATTATTTTGTAAGACAACGCTCCAACACATACATCAAAGTACTCCACTGCATGACTGGCCAGTAAAGGCCTTAAAGATGAAAAACTAATGACATGGCCCCCTTCTTCACCTGACTTAAACCCTATTGAGACCTTTTGATCCCTTCTTAAGCAGGACATTTACAGTGAAGGTAAACAGTACACCTCTCTGAACAGTGTCTGGGAGGCTGTGGTTGCGTCTGCACAAAATGTTGGTTCAGACCAGATCAAGAAACTGACTGAATCCGTGAATGGAAGGCTTGTGACTGTTATCGAAAAGAAGGGTGGCTATATTGGTCACTGAGTCTATATATTTTTTTATTTTTTATTGTTTTATTAATTTTTTTTGTAAATGTAGAGTTTGTTTATTATTCTCACTTTAACAGTTGAAAAAAAAACAAGTGAGATGGTAAAATCTTTGTTTTTCATTTAGTTGCCTAATAATTCTGCACACCAATAGTTGCCCAACAATGATGTACATAGAAATATTCTCTTAATAAAGCCAAAATTTAACTTTTACTACTTAAATGTTCAGGTTTGAGGGTTTGTTAACATTTTGAATTGACCAAGAGCATTGTAGTTGTACAATAACAAAAGAAATACTCAAAAATACAACTTGCCTAGTCATTTTGCACTCCCTGTATATATAATAAATCTTTGAAAATCAAATTATGATTTGAATTTTTTATGTTTTTATAAAATTAAGATGCTATGTGAAAGCTTGTAACAGAAAATAGTGGTTTTCATCTTGTCACTTTCTTGGTATAGAAAACACATTTTTACCAAAATTCGTCAAAAAATATTTATTGCGTTTTGGAACCAAACTCTTCATATATTCAAATGCAATGTTACAGCTATTAAACTGGTTAAATGTGTCATTTGTGTGACATTAGATTAAGTACTTATAGTTTCAATATTATAGGCCACAGGTTCTCTTACCACTAACATTTTCAAGTATCAAAAATATATAGATAATCTTTCCAGATAAGCTTTATGTGATCCTGTGAAACCAGGCAGGTCCTTTTTGTGAGCTGACGGTGGGGGTAGACAAGCTTTTTAAGAACTCTGGAGGTAAATGCAGATATTTGCATGCAAACTACTATGCAAATATTTTCACATAAATTATTCAACTAATGATTAGATATTTGTTAGTCTAAAGACAATGTAATAGAAACAGGCAAAAGTATTGAGCTTTATTAAATAAATTATATTCACAGCTTACTTATTAAATAAAAATGAACAAAATAGATAAAGTTAATATAGCATTTTTCATTTTTAAAAACAATAGGATTAATGATATGATCCTAGGTTTGAGTCAATCATTTTTATCTTTCAGCGCTACGTAATATGGTGTTGAACCTGAAAGGGGCATATAAAGAGGATCATGTCATCTCACAAGAGGAGGATCAGAAATGCTTAAAGCCATTATGTTATTACATCAACCGAAACATGGAAACTGAACTTAATCTGACCTCTGTAAGTGTAATATTTGATGAAAATGTATGTCATCGATCCCAACAGGCATTGTTTACACATACGTAATTTTCATTTTTGCTGCTATAAGTAATAACAGTAGAAATGCATTATTTACATGTATTATTTTGCTTTTAACAGTAGCCTGAAATCAGTATGCAAGACTCAGTATGTGAACTGGTTTTTAAAAATGTAAAAGTTCCAACTTTAATGTTTTGTTCATTTGTGTTGTTTGTCCAGTCTGAGAAAAATCAAGTTGATGGTGCAAATCAAAAGAGTGAAGACACTGAGACTTCTATCCCTTTAAAAGCACTACCATCCAATTACCAAGCTACAGTGTCTTTGCCCCTGGCACAGGTGAGAACTAGCAAGATCGTTGTTTATATTTGTAGACATATTATAGGTGTATTTGTGTGCATGTAAACAAACCTTTCTAAAAAGTAAAATGTTTTTAAAGGAAAAAGTTGATGTGGAGCTGAAAGCGGACGATCGGTAACAAACCTTAAATTAAAAATATTAACAAATTATGTTATTTAATTGTAAAACAATGTGATACCAAACTTTGTGTTACAGTATCTTTTCGTTTCAATCCATCATTTTGTTATAGTTATAATGTTTATGTGTGTTTTAGTTCTCCTGAGAAGCTTGATGTACGTCTGGAATTTGATATCCCGAAGGAAGAAAAGAATTTTCTGGTAAAACGGAGTAAAGTTGTATCACAGGCACTTCAGAAAGTTCTGAATCTCACCACTACACCTGAACCCAGCAAGGTATTACAGAGTAATCAGATGCTTTATGTAGGCTTACAGTATACTAAATAAATTAAGTAGTGTAACCTTTTATAAGTGCCGCATTTCCATGTAAAATCAATCCCATGACATTGGAAAACCCAATGCCCCCTGTCCCATTTACTTGGAAGGCCCATTTGTATTGGACATTTGGTCTGATTAGTCTGATGTGATTGTGATTAATGTTTGTGTTTGACTCCTCAGGTTCCTGTGATAGCTGTGGTGTGTTCAGGAGGTGGGACTCGAGCAATGACGGGCACCTATGGAGCTCTTAGAGGTCTGCAGGAGCTCCAACTCCTTGATGCTGTCAGCTATATCACAGGGCTTTCTGGCTCCACCTGGTAAGCAATAAAAAGGTACAGGCACAACAATGGTGTGTGCCAGTGTAAAACCTTAAAACATATATTGTAAAATAAAGAATGCTAAAAAGATGCATTATTAGCTTAATTTTAAAATAAAATAAGCCAATGGGTCACACTATACTGTAGTATGAATCTCAGTTATTCTAAAGAATCTGTCAGATCTGTTGTTAAGAGCCTTTTTCTCTGTTTTTCAGGACTTTAGCTTCTCTTTATGGTGACCCTAACTGGTCTAAAAGTGACATCATTAAGTTCATAGAGTCTTCAAAGAAAGAAATCTCTAAAAGTACAACGAGTTTATTTTCCCGTGAGCAGCTGTCATACTACAAAAAGAAGATGGAGGAAAGAGGAAAAGAAGGGCATATTGTCTCTCTTATTGACATGTGGGGTCTAGCTATAGAGTATCTTATTCAAGGAAAGGTATTGAATAGAGAAATATTGTTTATGTTGGACAGCAATGGTTTTTAAATTGGGCCATTATCTAAAATGTTAAATGTCAGTGATATAGTAAACAACAGTCTATTACATCTATAAGAATGAGAGTGAAAATAACTACTGTAGATAAATTAATACATTTCTTTCATAGACACCCTTCGGCACACTGACTGAAATGCAAAAGGCAGTGTCAGAAGGCCAGAACCCTTTACCCATCTTCACAGCTGTTAATATGAAGGACGGTAATTTAAAATGTGCAGCAGAGGCCGGTATGTACTTTACTGTATTATATACTGTATTATAACATTGTACAGTAAGGGACAGATACACTAAATACTAGAAAATTTTCATTCTGTTTGTAGTCTAGGGCACATCCATGTTTTGTTCACCAAACAGTGCATATAAACCTGTCAGAAAAAATAGCTGGTAGTTTATTTCTTTGGAACAAACAAAAATTAGAATATAATACAATTACCTACAGCATATGACTTTTTAACCTAGTGCCCATTTGGTTTTTTTTTTGTACACATTTAGAATGGTGTGAGTTCACCCCATATGAAGTTGGCATTTCTAAGTATGGTGGGTTTGTACCTGCTCAGAACTTTGGGAGTGAATATTATCTTGGTCACCTCGTCAAGAAAGTTCCTGAAACTAGTGTGTCCTTTCTGTTGGGTGAGTTTGAATGTGTACATAACTTAACTTTATCACACCTGACTTCAGTTTCTCTAGCCACACTCAGGGCTGATTACTGCAACACCTGGTTTGCAATCAAGAAATCACTTAAATAGAGGGTATGCATGTGATGTCACCTTCGGCAAAAGTGACTGCAATTATGCCCACTGAGTGGCAAAAAGTCTGCGCGACAGCATTAGCATGTGGCGTGAGATAAGCAAAAACGTGTCTGAAATGATGGAAGTTGTTGTCTGATCGACTGTGCAAACAGATTCAACAAGAATTTGTAGATATCGTTTGGTAGTATTAGGCAAGACAAAAATACACTCACCTAAAGGATTATTAGGAACACCTGTTCAATTTTTCATTAATGCAATTATCTAATCAACCAATCATATGGCAGTTGTTTCAATGCATTTAGGGGTGTGTTCCTGGTCAAGGCAGTCTCCTGAACTTGAAAATGAATGTCAGAATGGGAAAGAAAGGTGATTTAAGCAATTTTGAGCGGGGCATTATTGTTGGTGCCAGACGGGCCGGTCTGAGTATTTCACAATCTGCTCAGCTACTGGGATTTTCAAGCACAACCATTTCTAGGGCAACTGATTCAAGCTGATAGAAGAGCAACTTTGCCCTGAAATAACCACTCATTACAACCGAGGTGCAGCAAAGCATTTGTGAAGCCACAACACGCACAACCTTGAGGCGAATGGGCTACAATAGCAGAATCTCCACTACAAATATAGGAAAAAGAGGCTACAATTTGCACAAGCTCACTAAAATTGGACAGTTGAAGACTGGAAAAATGATGAGTCTCGATTTCTGTTGAGACATTCAGATGGTTGAGTCAGAATTTGGCGTAAACGGAATGAGAACATGGATCTATCATGCCTTGTTACCACTGTGCAGGCTGCTGGTGGTGGTGTAATGGTGTGGGGGATGTTTTCTTGGCACACTTTAGGTCCCTTAGTGCCAATTGGGCATCATTCAAATGCCACGGCCTACCTGAACATTGTTTCTGACCATGTCCATCCCTTTATGACCACCATGTATCCATCCTCTGATGGCTACTTCCAGCAGGATAATGCACCATGTCACAAAGCTTGAATAATTTCAAATTGGTTTCTTGAACATGACAATGAGTTCACTGTACTAAAATGCCCCCCACAGTCACCAGATCTCAACCCAATAGAGCATCTTTGGGATGTGGTGGAACGGGAGCTTTGTGCCGTGGATGTGCATCCCACAAATCTCCATCAACTGCAAGATGCTATCCTATCAATATGGGCCAACATTTCTAAAGAATGCTTTTAGCACCTTGTTGAATCAATGCCATGTAGAATTAAGCCAGTTCTGAAGGTGAAAGAGGGTCAAACACAGTATTAGTATGGTGTTCCTGATAATTCTTTAGGTGAGTGTATATGTCAGCAAAATAAATGTCTGGTCACATGCCAAAATTCCCGGACTAATGGTTGTTTGGCAAGTTGTTAGGGTTGCTGTCAAGGCCAACTAAAATAAAGAGGATAATTGTCAGTTATACTGTCATGATTCTGCCATCTTGTCCTTTGTTTAATCTTGTCTTGTGGCAGGATCATGACAGACCCATGTTTTGTGTGGGATCACGTGGTCTAAGTATTGGTTTTACTAGACCACGTGTTCCCTGTGTCTTGTCACTTTTACCCTGCTCCCTTGTCATTCTCATCTTTATTGTTTAACCCATGTCACCTGGGGCCCGTTTCAGAAAGGTGGTTAAGTGAAAACTCTGAGTTTGTTAACCCCGAAATGAGGGAAACCCCGAGCCTCCTGCCTCAAAAAGGGAGGCAGGCTGAACCTGAGACAGCGGGGTAAGTCAAGCCTGTTTCAGAAGGAGAGGTAACTTATACTTATGATTCTGTTTACGGGGTAACTTTCTCTCTGAACCTAACCTGGTCGGGAGCAGGTTTTATCCATAGACTGTAAAAAAGATGGACGACGCGACGTCGCCTCCCACCATTGTAATGAATTGAAGCCAAAAATGTCCGACCATGGTCGCTGCCATGTTACGTAAAAACGTCAGTTTGGAGCCAAGGCATGCGCAGAAGGAATCGTCCGTGGAGCCAGAGGCGGAGCCGCAGTATCAAACTTATGCCCAAATGCTCGGGCGCCCAATTGAACCACGCTAATCATAACGGCACACCCCGTTTCTATAGCATCAAATTACAAGCTAAAATGAAACTTATCACAAAAATGAACACTTGAACATATACCAGCGTGATAACAACTACTTGAAAGGACCAAAACCATCTTTCGAAAACTTTTATTGGAAGTGTAAATATTTTTTTTATTTAGAGCATAGTCCCATTCATTTGAATGGAGAGGGCGGGGTTATGACTTGTACTGCAGCCAGCCACCAGGGGGCGATCAAAGAGCCAGAGGCTTCACTTTTCAAGGTTTATGAGGCACACCCGGTTTTATCCTGTAAACTCTGAGTTTCTTGTGGTCTCCTCCCCTTTTTTAAAGGAGTAGCGGTGTTTAATCTTGTTAGTTGCTTTAGTACATTCATTCATTGCGCACATTTTTATTATGTACACTGTAAAATATTTTAAAGTTATAATTAAATTGCCAGTGCAAACCATTTTAACTTACTACTTTATATTTTTATATATTACACTAAACTTTCAACTAAAACATTAAAACAGTAAATTGATATGACTTGTAAAGCTAATATGATATACTTAGGTGCAGAGACCGTCTTAGTGACTAAAATGTCATGTAATTTTATAGAGAATCTTGTAGATGATGATGTTGCATTCATTTGTAGAAAGTTAGATTTATGTTGCGAGAGGATTTTGAGACCCCGAGTGTTTTTTTGTCATATCCACTTACATTTATGTGAGCGAAATTATTATTTTTTTGCAGTCATTTTAGATATATAAATATTCTTATATGACTAATATCAGTCTTTGTGGTGCTTTTACATCTATACAGTTGCCTTGACATTTCTTATGTATCCACTCGTCATTATAGCTGGTCTAGTGGGTAGTGCTGTATGCCGTAATTAGGGCAGATGTACTGTCGGCGATCGGAGTTCGAGTCCCGGCTCGGCGAATTTTTGTTTTATTCATGACAAACATTTGTAAAGTTCGTAGCCTTATATGACAAAATATTATGCTTAATTTCATTTTTAGCTGAGCTGCTGTCATCTTTTTGTCAATGGGATTGCATCTGCATGTAAATGAATATAATAACGTACAGTCCTCAGTTTATTTACTTCAGATATTTTAACCGTGATGAAAAATTAAATGTACGCATTTACTAGAGTAGCAATTTACAAAAACAACTCTTTTCTTTAAAGTATATGCTTGTAGTTGCTGTACACTTGCAGCAACACTTTCAGTTTTTGTAGTAAAAATGATTAAGACCTCTTTGTCACGTGCTGTTGCCATGGTAAATCGTAATATCTGAGCTCCATTGATGATGGCTTTTAATTGTGGCTGTGCACGCACTTAACTCAGAGTCAACCTACTCAGAGTTGATTGAACTAACTCAGATCAGCTTTTCTGTAACCGAAAACTCAGAGTTTCCTATCTCAGAGTAAGTCAACTCAGAGTTCAAGTTTAAACTCAGAGTTGGTTGAAGCTCCTTATTGAAACGGGCCCCTGTTGTCCTCATTAGTGTTTGTTTCTCTGTGCTTGTTCGTTGTTATTCCATGCCTGTGAGTACACTGTCAAGTCTAGTCTAGTCTAGTTCCTTGTATACTTATTGTTCAACTAGTTTATTGTTAAGTGTTATCTGGTTTTGTGTTCTAGTCTAGTATCATGTCCAGTTTAGAGTTTATATCATCTCTTTTGTTATCCTGCTTATGTTGCTGTTACGGATAAATCCAGGTAAGACAGGATGCGGATCCAAATGCAGTGAGATTTATTAAAAATAACAACAAACTAACAAAAACATAGCAGGTAATCCAACAAGACAGGAACACGAAAAAACACCATAACATTGAGCAACGATCGACATCAGACACTGGAAACACTAGGCTTAAATACACAGAGTAATCAGGGAAAACAAGACACACCTGGGGAACAATCATCACACAGACCAATGAACAAAAGAACTACAGACATGGATGACACAGACATGACTTCAAAATAAGAGTACAAGACAGGGTACACAGACAGAGTTCATAACATAGCCCCCCCTCAAAGGGCGGCTTCCAGACGCCCCCCAGAAAACCCCAAAGTACAACAGTCTAGGAGGGTGGTGGCATGGAGGTGGACCCGGGGGAGGGATGGTGGGCCAAGGCCACAAAAGTCCAAGGGCCATGGCGGAGCCGCAGGCGGAGACAGGAACCAAGGCGGAGCCGCAGGCGGAGACAGGGACCAAGGAGGAGCCGCAGGCGGAGACAGGGACCAAGGAGGAGCCGCAGGCGGAGACAGGGACCAAGGAGGAGCCGCAGGCGGAGACAGGGACCAAGGAGGAGCCGCAGGCGGAGACAGGGACCAAGGAGGAGCCGCAGGCGGAGACAGGGACCAAGGAGGAGCCGGCAGAACTGGCAACCAGGGCGGAGCCGCCAGAACTGGCAACCAAGGCGGAGCCGGGGGCGGAGGCTGGAGCCAGGGCGGAGCCGCGGGCGGAGACAGGGACCAAGGAGGAGCCGCAGGCGGAGACAGGGACCAAGGAGGAGCCGCAGGCGGAGACAGGGACCAAGGAGGAGCCGGCAGAACTGGCAACCAGGGCGGAGCCGCCAGAACTGGCAACCAAGGCGGAGCCGGGGGCGGAGGCTGGAGCCAGGGCGGAGCCGCGGGCGGAGGCTGGAGCCAGGGCGGAGCCGCGGGCGGAGGCTGGAGCCAGGGCGGAGCCGCGGGCGGAGGCTGGAGCCAGGGCGGAGCCGGCAGGGCGGGAAGCCAGGGCGAAGCCGGCAGGGCGGGAAGCCAGGGCGGAGCCGGCAGGGCGGGAAGCCAGGGCGGAGCCTGAGGCCAAAGGAGGACTGGATACCAGGGTGGTGCTGGTGGTATCAGGAACCTGGGTACAGGAGAACAGAGAGAGGCCCTCTGGGCCTGATTAGACAGGGCAGTAAGTTCAAATATAGACATCTCAGACCTGACAGTGAGGGCAAAGAGCTTGGGGACAGTCATCTTGGGACATGCAGAGAGTTCAGCACTGGTCATAGTCTTGGTGACGACAAAGAGTCTCTGGGGCATCGCGGTGACCACACTAGCTGACCAATGGGGCTCAGATGACTCACCCGGCTCAGATGACTCACCCGGCTCAGATGACTCACCCGGCTCAGATGACTCACTCGGCTCAGATGACTCACTCGGCTCAGATGACTCACTCGGCTCAGATGACTCACTCGGCTCAGATGACTCACTCGGCTCAGATGACTCACTCGGCTCAGATGACTCACTCGGCTCAGATGACTCACTCGGCTCAGATGACTCACTCGGCTCAGATGACTCACTCGGCTCAGATGACTCACTCGGCTCAGATGACTCACTCGGCTCAGATGACTCACTCGGCTCAGGGGAATCAGAAGACTCACTCGGCTCAGGGGAATCAGAAGACTCACTCGGCTCAGGGGAATCAGAAGACTCACTCGTCTCATGTGAATCAGAAGACTCACTCGGCTCAGGGGAATCAGAAGACTCACTCGGCTCAGGGGAATCAGAAGACTCACTCGGCTCAGGGGAATCAGAAGACTCACTCGGCTCAGGGGAATCAGAAGACTCACTCGGCTCAGGGGAATCAGAAGACTCACTCGGCTCAGGGGAATCAGAGGACCCGGGGAACTCAGAAGATTCAGGGGACTCGGGGAACTCGGGAGATTCACTCGGCTCGGAGGACTCGGGAGATTCACTCGGCTCGGAGGACTCGGGAGATTCACTCGGCTCGGAGGACTCGGGAGATTCACTCGGCTCAGAGGACTCGGGAGATTCAATGGGTTCCTGGAAAGCATCACAGGAGACAGAGGAGCAGTACGCGGACCACACACACCACACAGCCATGCCAAATATGGGAATTACAGAATGCAGAGCACATACCTCAGACTTGGTAGGAACCACGGAGCTGGAAATCACAGGACGGGGCACCCCGGCCACCCGTACGGATACCAATGGTACATCCATCAGACTGGTGATTAACTGTCGGATTTTTGGCAGTGCTGGAGAGTTCATCAAAGCAGTTTGGTGAAGTGGAGTGGGTGTAGCAGTCATTCTATGAGTTGGTTCGGGTATGGGAGCCATCTTCAGAATGGGTGCGGGTGTTCCTACTGCACCTTTAACTACTGGAACGGTGATGATGGTGGCTTTCTGACAAGTCGGGGCTGGTATAGTTGTGGCAAACTCGAATACTGGGGCAGGATGAACATCAGCGAACTGAGGCATGGAGTGGGATGACGTGGCGGCCATCTTCAGCACGGGCGGTGACACAGGGGAAACAGGACTCGGGAGAATAGCGTCCGTGCTCACAGTAGCTCGCTCGGGCATGGGTTTCCTCCTCCGTCGCCGGTGTCGTGAGCAACGTGAGGGGTTAACGTCCACTGGCACGAGAGTCTGTAGCGCGGAGGCTGCAGATTTTGCCTCGGGCAACTCCGGCCTGAATCGCACATGCCCTCTGCTACGCAAGTCCGCATGACGGGCAAAAGTGAAAAAGTCCAACACCTTAAGCTCATAAATCTCCTGCATCGAGACAGGCTCACCCAAGCAGTGATTGAACCAGATTTTCATCTCTGTTTCGTTGAGACGCAGACCCTGTGACTCTGCCCAAAACCTCTGAGCAAAATCCTCCACTGGTTGGCCCCGCGGACGAAGGGAAGCAAGTTTGTTACGCCTCTGCCAGAACTCCTTGTCAGAGGTGGGGGAGGGAACACAAAAATCTGCACGGCTGTAAATGGACATACTAACACTAGGGACACACCAGGGAACTCGGAAAAACACGGGAACGAGGAATTACTGCTGGATCCTGAGTGGTCGATCGTTCTGTTACGGATAAATCCAGGTAAGACAGGATGCGGATCCAAATGCAGTGAGATTTATTAAAAATAACAACAAACTAACAAAAACATAGCAGGTAATCCAACAAGACAGGAACACGAAAAAACACCATAACATTGAGCAACGATCGACATCAGACACTGGAAACACTAGGCTTAAATACACAGAGTAATCAGGGAAAACAAGACACACCTGGGGAACAATCATCACACAGACCAATGAACAAAAGAACTACAGACATGGATGACACAGACATGACTTCAAAATAAGAGTACAAGACAGGGTACACAGACAGAGTTCATAACAGTTGTTTTGCCCCCTCATGTTTTTTTTTTTCTGTTTAATCTATTAAAAAGTTAGTGTTTTGTTTACATCTGTCTGCATTTGGGTTCCTTCTTAAACCTCATATCATATACTGCCGCTTTTTGTTAAATTTTTTTGCCACTCAACAGGGTCATTGGTCACGTGGAAAAGTGACGTCATTGCATACCCTCTTATAGGACCTGTCTGACAAACTGAAGTAGACCAAAAAATCCTCAAAAGCTACTCATCATGTTTAGATCTAAAGAAATTCAGGAACAAATGAGAAAGAAAGTAATTGAGATCTATCAGTATGGAAAATGTAAAGCCATTTCTAAAGCTTTGGGACTCCAGCGAACCACAGTGAGAGCCATTATCCACAAATGGAAAAACATGGAACACTGGTGAAACTTTACAGGAGTGGTTGGCCATAACTACCCCAAGAGCTCCACGATGACTCATCTAAGAAGACTCCACAACAACATCCAAAGAACTGCAGGACTTACTTGCCTCAGTTAAGGTCAGTGTTCATGACTTCACCATAAGGTAGAGACTGGGCAAAAATGGCCTGCATGGCAAAGTTCTAAGACGAAAAGCAAAAAGATGATAAAGGCCTGTCTCAGTTTTGCATCTTGATCATCCCCAAGACTTTTGGGAAAATACTCTGAGGAGATCAAATTTGAAGTTTTTAGAAGGTGTATGTCCCAGTAACACAGCATTTCAGAAAAAAGAACATCATACCAACAGTAAAATATGGTGGTGGTAGTGAGATGGTCTTGGGCTGTTTTACTGCTTCAGGACCTAGAGGACTTGCTGTGGAACCATGAATTTTTCTGCCTACCAGATGTCTGGCCATCTCTTCGTGACCTCAAGTTAAAGTGAACTTGGATTCTGCAATGATCAAAAAAACACCAGCAAGTCCATCTCTGAATGGCTGAAGAAAACAAAATTAAGACTTTAGAGTGACCTAGTCAAAATCCTGAAACGGTTCATGCGCGACAACCCTCCAATGTGGCTGAATTACAACAATTCTGCAAAGATGAGTGGGCCAAAATTCCTCCACAGCACCATAACAGACTCATTGCAAGTTATCACAAATGCTTGTTTGCATTTGTTGCTACTAAGGGAGGCCCAACCAGTTATTAGGTTTAGGGGCAAGCACTTCAACACACAGGGCCATTTGAGTTTGGATTTTGTTATCTTCATAATAAAAACCTTCATTTAAAAATTGCATGTTATGTTATCTATACAGTGTTAATGTAGAAATATGCACATAAATGTATGTTTTTTTTTTTGCACATGTAGGAATATGGAGCAGTGTTTTTTCTCTGAATCTGACAAGTATCTGGCAACACGCAACTGGCATCACCCCTTCATGGACCCAAGGGGCTGAAAAGGAAGCGAGTAACACAAGTAAGAGTTTGTGATTGAGTATTAGGTAGGTTTAATATACAATTAGCTGCCATGCCAACCAAAAATATTTACTAATTCAGATTTCAAGATAATACATGTAATATTTCAGTTGTTTATGATTACACACAGTGAGTTAATGATTATGTATCAATTATCTGTCACTCTGCATCTTTTAAAGAACCTGAGAATAAGCCAAAAAAACTCAGCATGGCCTTTTTGAGCCCAGTGGCCGACTCAGCTAAAAAGGTGAGCAGTTTTATGAACAGTCGCCCAATCATCAGCCAGATGTCCAACTTCCTGAGGGGTCTGCAGCTACACCGGGATTACAGCGAGAACTCTGCCTTCGTCGCATGGAAAGGTCAAGAGCATACATATCACTGAACACAAGTGTTAAAGTATTTAAGTCCCATGTTAAAAAAAAATAAAGTACTAACAAAAAAAATCTTATAACAGGTGTTTAACTAAAATAAATTTAATTCTATGCAAAAAAAATTATGATTTAGTAACATTTTAGTGAATAAAGCCAGTAAGCCAATGTATTGTAAGCTATACTTGGAAAGTGACTTCTGCATATCTTTCAGTTATGTTTGCACCCTAAAGGTTCTGAATATGTATGCTTTTTTTTACAACTGATGCTCACATAACAGTATAATTCATTTTTGCACAAAGAAATTACCCAGCTGGAGTCTTTGCTTACACTAATCCATGACATTCAAAGCAGACTGATGACTTGTCATTATTACCAGTATTGAGCACTCATAGATTTACTACAATTATTTAATATTATAAAACGGTTAGTTCCAATCCTTGATTCTGATTGGTCAATAGGTGTGCTTTATTCACGATAAAACACTGCTATGACCGCTTCACCCAACAGTTCTATTTAATATCACTGCGCCCTTAGCAACACCCTTAGCAACACATAAACATATAATGAGACAAAAGCTGTGTCTGAAACCGCTCCCTATCCACTATATAGTGCACTATATCGGGTGTCGGCCATTTTGTAGTGGTGTCCGAAACCTGAGTGAACAACTTCATTCCCTACATTCGTTCACTACTTTTTACCCATAATGCACTCTGATTTTGAGGGTACATTCGGTGTACACTCGCACACTCACTATTTCCCATGATGCAACGGGAGACACACGCATAACTAGAATCAGCTGAAGGATACTGAAAGTAAACACCAAACATTTTCTTGTTGTCAGTTATTTTCTACTTTTAAAAAAAAACAAATGAAAAATAACTGCGTTATCTTTTATTTAAAATCTAATACACATTTTTATCAAACAATAAATAAACAGCAGTAAATAAATATTATAAGCAGTTGTTTTGTTCTCTTATTATCAACTAATACAATAAACATGACAAATGTGAAAAACAGTAAGAAAGTAAACTTTACCATTTCACAGCACAATCAATAAAGCCACACAGGTGTTTATGATGAATCTCTGCGACAGCTCTCTGACGCATGATATTTGCGTCAGTGTCCGAAATCGCTCACTCATTTTCATTTGCTTCTTCCCCATATAGTGGACTCAACTGTCATTCCCCATATAGGGAATAGTGAATGAGTGATCGAGGGAACGGTTTCAGACACAGCTATAGTCTCTATAGTCTGAGAACAGTTTGTTGTTTTTATTTGAGCTTTCATGTTATTGTTCGCAGTCAGGGACTATTTCTTCTAGCAGAAGGAATGCTTTTATTGATTTAACTTCATGAAAGTTGCACTAATATTTTTTTACTTTAATATTGTGTGGTAACCGTTTTATAAAAGCAATAAGGTACTCGAGGCAAGTAGGGGAGAGCGGGGTAAGTTGTCACACGGGTAAGTTGTCACACTTTTAATAACTCCAACACTAGAGGCTCTATCTCAAAAATCAAATAGCCACTTTATGTGACTTCTTCTTCTATAGTCAACTTCCTGTTCACATGTGGTCAAGATCACTGTAATCTGAGGTTAGCACAATTTTCTTATTTTTCTGCTTAAAAAGTAAAAAAAAATCACTTTACATTTTATGCAATACAACTTTGTTAGGTGTGAATGTTTAAAATGATTATTTTGCACAAAATAGAGGAGACCGTAAAGTGTCTTTTGATACTTTAGCTAAAGTGATATGATGAGCTAAACTTGAGATTTAGACAACATTAGCACACAAGTAAGTATGGGGCAAGTTGTCTCAATGACTTTGGGGCAAGTCGTCACATCTGACAACTTGCCCCTGTACAAACAAACACATCGAACATGCTCAGAAAACATGATATAGAAAAGAATAAGCCTCAATCTAGCAAAAAGCTGTTTCAAAAGAAAGGGAAGCAGAAATCTGGACCTATGAAAAACAAGGCAGCTAAAAGAAGAAAAATCATGCAAGAGTCATCATCAGATGATGAAGAGTGCTTCTGCCTCGTCTGTGTAGAGCCATTTTCAAAGAGTCGTCCAAAGGAGACCTGGGTAAAATGTGTAAAATGCAACAATTGGGCCCATGATGCTTGCACCTCAGGCCAGGCAATTTATGTGTGTCAGAATTGTGATTCTGGAGATGAGTCCTATTAGTCATACAGGGCATCTGTTTTGTTCAGAGGTTCAACATGTTAAGTTAAGCAAGTTATCTGCAGCGTTCCATTCAGTTATCTGGTTTTATGTGAAAGCCATAGAACATTTGAACCAAAGTTCAGAGTAAAGTGGTCTTGCCACTTAATTGAAATGTGCATTATTTGGATTGAAATAATTGTTTTTCCAGATTCTCCAGGCACGGATGTTTATATTTCCAGTTTGGTTTGAGTTTAAAAATTAAAATCAATATTCACAATTAAGTAGTTGTGTTCTTATTTTTAGATAATCTAGTGTGACAACTTACCCGCCCTAGTGTGACAACTTACCCTCCGATGGGGCAAATTGTCACAAGTGCACAGTCACTATTCAACAGTCTACAACTCTGTAATGAGATAAGATATAAAGATGTTATGAATACAACATATGTGCCCAAGACTTCCTTCTTTCATTTGGTATGAGATTTATACCATTTTGATGTATGGTGCTCAGTAAATGTTAGACAGTGTGAAAAGTGTGACAACATACCCCGCTCTCCCCTACTGTATCGTGAATAAGTAACGGCTGAAGGGGTTGCAGGCACTCCGCTTCGCGTCGTGCCTAACAACGCCCTTCAGCCGTTACTTATTCACGATACAGCACAGCCTCTCGTACCTTATTGCTTACATACAGTGAAGTTGCAGCATGTCTGTTAGATGATGTAAATGCCATTTAGTGTTGTCTGGCATTACATGAAATATAATCTTTTTGCACCTAAAAATCTGTTTCTCTTTGCACAAATTTCTAGTTTCTGGTCTGTTGCATGGCTTTCTTTTTGTTTCATTTTACACTGCAAAAAAAATATTTTCTAGAAAAAAATTCTTAGTATTTTTGTTTTGTTTTCAGTAAAAATATCTAAAAATTCAGAAGACGCGCAAAATTACCCAAAAAAATAAGTCTAGTTTTTAGACCAAAAATATCGAATTTAAGTGAATTTGAGCATAAAACAAGCAAAAAAATCTGCCAATGAGGTAATCAAATTTTTCTTGAAATTTTCTTCAATTTAGTGTTTAAGTAAAATGTTCAAGATTTTTTGCCCACCCCACTGGCAGTCTTCCCTCGCTTGTTTCATGCACAAAATCACCCAAATTCGACATTTCTGGTCCAAAAACCAGACTCACTTTCCTGGGTCGCTTTGCTCATCAAGAAAAATACTAAGACATTTTTTTTCTTGAAAATAGTTTTTTTGCAGTGTATGTATTGTTTTCTCTTTTTTTATTTTTTATCATTATCGCTTGGGTTTAGAATCACTTTCTGTTACATTTTTAGACATCCTAACCCAAACTACAACTCTAACCCCAACCCAAAGCGACAATGATTTAAAAATTCAGGGAACAAATTAGAAAACGATACATGAAATTACACGAAAAAGAAAGTCGTGCCACGGACCCGAAAAACTATTTATAGGAATTTGTGTGGGTGACTCGAAAAAACATTTGTGCTCAAGGCACAAAACAAGCTGAATTTTGTGCCATGGATACAAATAAATTAATAATTTTTGTGACTATAACACGACTTTCTGTGAGATCATGTTGGTTTTGGCATACAGTGGTCTAACACAACCTTACTGGTTCATCTGCAGAAAAACATGCTGATGCCTTTCCTAACACCCTGACTCCAATGGATTCCATGCTTAGCTTAGTTGATGGTGGATTTGCCATAAATTCAGGATTCATCCCTGTGTTAGGCTCTCAAAGACATGCAGATGTAATTCTTTCTCTAAACTACTCCTGGGACCAAGACCAGTTTCAAGTAAGTGATAGCTGTACGCTTAGTAAATGTTTGGTTTAAGATAAAATATGAAAATGCAATATTTGTTTGTTGTTAATGTTTGAATGTACCCAACAGGTCCTGAAGCAAACTTATGACTACTGTACTGATCGCAAGATTCCATTTCCAAAGATTGATTTCAAAAAGGCGGAGTCAGAGCCGATACAGGAAGTTTATGTGTTTGAGGATCAAGAAAATCCAGAGGCTCCAATAGTGATTCACTTTCCCTTTGTCAACATCACATACAAACAATTCAAGGCTCCTGGTAAGCACTGCCAACACTCTGGGCATCCCATCCTGATCCATAATACAGCTTTTGTAAGGCAGCACTACATTGATATTCCTCAAACTTTCTGATTAAGGCCTTGCTTGAAAACCCCTCTGCAATAAGTAATATAATCATGTGTTTGATGCAGGTGTGAAAAGAGTTGGCGAAAAGGAACTGAAGGAGGGAGATGTTAATGTTAACCTCACTGGTGACTCCTCCCCTTACATTACTCGCAAAATTACATACACACCGGAGGACTACGACAAGTTAATTAACCTCACTTCCTACAACATCCTAAACAACAAAGATGCTATTTTGGAAATGCTGAACCAAGCAGTTAAGAGAAAATCCAAATAAAAAGTTCCTGTCCTTCAATGAAGCTGGCTAGCAAAATCACAAAAGTCTTAGGAACAGTAATCTGGATCTTTTTAGTATTTGCTTTTAAATATCCATCCAGAAAAGTAATTTAATCATTCACTATGTCAACAGTGTTTAAATGTATTAAAGGGGCCATGGCATGTAAATGTTAGCATTGCCACTTTGTAGGTGTGAGCAAAAATGTGACCAGTCACGGAAAGTAAGGACACAAGTCGGATATGGGGCATTTTGAGTTATTCACAGATTCTGAAAGTGCAGTTTCTAAGCTTTCCAACGATGTGTAACACATTGAAATCCGATAAGATTTGGAGAAGTTGTGACCATTTGAATATAACACATTCAAGAAAGAGAATGCCGAGAAATTTGAGAAAGAAAAGTTTACACTTTTCCCTTTTCCTTGCCTGGAGAGACAATAGGGCTCATTTAGCTAAGCCATACCCCCTGTAAAGCCGTTTTGAGATACAGATGTTCTAGCATCATGTAGTATTTTGTGACAGTAGTCCGGATGACAACATTCAAAAATAAACAGAACTTTTTACCCTTTGTGGGGATCCCAAGTCGAATCCAGTCTGTTTCAGATGTGTAAATCATCCAATGACCATTTTTGTCCACAAATGCGTATAATCCGTGAAATTTAGATATATAGTTTTATTGTTTACATCAGATTTCGCATGAACGTCTGGTAATAGAATATAATATACAATGAGATTATTATATGAGATTACACTCCGGAAATTTACGTTCCGTTAAACACATGAACCCGCCTTCAAAGTTTGTATTTAAAATAGGGAGATAGTATAATAGGTAATCCAAACAGTGCTGTTGAAAACATGACGTCCTGTAGAGATGTTACCAATTGCTCGCTCGTTCCTCCATCAGCCAATGACTTCATGGAAAATATTGATAGACAAAACATGTAGCCAATTATATAAAGACTTCAACGATCTCTGTGTGACTTTTTGTGTGTGTGTTTGACTTCATGCTGCGCTGCAAGAGCTGAGAGACAAATGATGTCAAAGTACCGCGAGAGCGAGTCGAAATTAAACTACTCTGTAAGATTTCTTGAAGAGCTCTCGCGGTACTTTGATGTCATCCGACTGCGGCACCGCATAAAGTCAATGTCACGACTGAAATACAGCGCGGCGGACTGTTATCTGTTCCGCCCCAGCTTCTTTTATTTTTCTTATGTTTTGTGCGCCCAAGCTTCGTTTACAGTCTGGGGAGACGCACGCTATAAATTTGAAAAAAAAAAAACTTAACAAATATGTCTGAGGAACAGTTGCGTCACTACAGTCACGTGACTTCACGTGGTTCACAACAAAGCAGGAAGAGAAGACAATGCTGAATAAAGTCGTAATTCTTGCTATTTTTGGACCAAAATGTATTTTCGATGCTTCAACACATTCTAACTGACCCACTGATGTCACATGGACTACTTTGAGGATGTTTTTATTACCTTTCTGGACATGGAAACCGTAGATAGATTTTCAATAGAGGGACAGAAAGCTCTCTGACTAAATCTAACGTTAAACATCTTAAAATGTGTTCCAAAGATGAACGAGTCTTCCGAGTTTAAAACGACATATGGGTGAGTCATTAATGACATTATTTTCATTTTTGGGCGAACTATCTTTATTTAGTAGTCACGCTGTTCCCTTTGGGGGCACACTTATACAGTATGTAAATACACACAGACAATGACGGCCCCTGCTGCATGCTAGAATCTCCGGGAAAAAAAGCCGATTTCAACCGCAAAATGTACTCTTTTAAATATACAAAAATCTCAAACATGGAGAGGCTTCAAAAACTTTGTTTCTCATTATCTCGAAACTTGTGCTGCCGACTTGTGTCATTGGTTTCCGTGACGGGTCACAAATTAGGTCATGAAATATGGCTCTCCTAATGATTTCATAAGGAGATCTTCTTATAATAATACCACCACTTAATCTGCACTATCCAACACAGCACTGCTATTTAGTGCAGAGAGAAATGGAGAGAGAAAAAATAATTGACAGCACAATTGAGTCATCAGTGTTTGCACTTTATTGCTCATTTGCATGTTAAAGGACACACCCAAAAAGACACATTTTTGCTCACCCACAAAGTGGCAATGCTAACATTTTCATGCCATGGCCCCTTTAAATGCTTTTTTGCCATATGACAGTGTATGCATATATGATTTATTGATGTTAACACCTGAATAAAAATAAGAAAATTTGTCAATCTATATTGTTTTGTTGGGAGTCCATTTAACTTTATTGTACATATGCCCTATTGGAAGTCCTATTATTTTCATAAGACTTTTTTAAAGGTTTTAGGGCCTTAAACATGCAAAAAACTCTTGAAAATTGGCACACACGTCAAAATTGTTGGCCATTAGGACCAGGCTAAGGCTGGTACCTGCACTCTTAGAACGAATGTGTTAAAAACAACACATTAGTGTTGATTCTGGGACAACACACTAACTGCGTCGTCCTGGAATCCACTCATCTCTGTGTTATTATTGAAACAACACATTTTGTGTTACTTTTAACACAACATGTGTTATACTTGAACACAAAATCAACACAAAATGACACATAATGTGTTAAAATTACACATAATGTGTTAAAAGCTTACCGCACAATGATGTGTAAAAAATTAACACATCCATTCTAAGAGTGTGGGCATTGCAGGGACAGGCATGTCGCGACAAGGCAAGCAAACCAAGCAACTGCTTGGGGCCCTGAGCTGGCCTGGACTTCCTCTCTTGCTCTAAAACATGCCATATATATATTTTTTCATCCATTTTAAACTGTGTAAACAACAGGTTTACTAGTAACATTGCATGTAAATAACACAACTAAATGTAAGTAGGCCTAACTAAGAATGAGCAGTTTTTAAATGTCTTCATTGGCTTCGTTGGTGCTTTTTCTGCTCCACCTGCAAAAAATATATATTTTTTAGATAATACTAGTTTGGTAAATTATTTAAGAATTGATTAATTTTGCATACTACCTGAACTACCCCTCAATGTAAACTATATGTGTCTATATGTGTTTCATGCAGAGGCCTCTTATTGGCTGCAATTTAGAGGGATGCATGCCTTGCATGAGGAAAATTACCTACATTTCTTGGTTCTAATACACCACTGCACTGTCACAAAAAATTTAATCTTCATCACTTTTCTCAAAATCTGAAGAATTCATTGGTATTGGCTCTATAACTCATATTCCCTATCATTCCTTATACCATAAAATCAGCTGTTGTGAAGCCGCGAAAGAAAATATCCAGTTAAAATGCTAAGATGCAGTCACCTAAATATACGAATATCAGTTTAACCTGCAAATTTGATCATTTATTACAATTTTTCAACTCAAAATACAAAGATAGGCAATATTGTGGTTAATCCCTTTTTTATACCCTAATCAGGCAATGTATCTCAGGGGATACGTATATTTAAAAATGTGCTAAATAACAATATAAACAACATATAACCGAATTTTCTTCTTCAGCACCTTAAGACAATGTTCACAATTAATATTAGCAGTATTAATATTTTTTTTAAAGAAGAAAAGTAAGATTAATATTAATTTTCTTACCACAAAATCTGACTGTCCTGCAAAACCGGTGGCCATGTTGGATTTAGGTCGGGCTGACCAATCAATAAAATAAACTTGAAGCAAATAATGTTACCCACATATTCAAGACAGACCAAGGTTTGATAACTGATAGAAGGATTTGGTTGAAAAATCTTTTTTATGCCCCAAACAAGACACTGAAGAGAGTGTATCCCGTGGTGCACATTGCCTGTTTAAGGGTTAAACTGTCAAAAACTACACTGTACCATATATTACACCCAAAATTAACCCAACATTTTTTACAGTGTTTGTTTTGTGTAATACAAACATTTGAACATTTGGATAAAAGTTTCTGCCAAATGCAAATGTAACTGTGGAGACTTAGTGCACTGCCCAAACTGTATACAATGAGTTGATATCATCATTTACACAGTCACTGTAAGCAAATAGACATCCATATAAAAAGTTTTGTGGTTGGTTTTCTAAGACATGAGATGAGGACTAATTCTACGAATGTATGATACAGTATGACGAGGGAAAACTAGCTTGTCAAGCTGTCAACATTCAACATTTTGCAAAGTTTGCCATATATTGTGGCACGCTACTCAACATCACCAGTTGCTGGTTCAAGAGATATCTGGATCCAACGATGCTCAAGGTGAGCTACTGATGTTTTTTTCTCTGAAATAAAAGTATTTATTCTGATAGATAAATCTTTGCACTATTGCAAAAGCTCTCTCAACCATGGGAATTATAATTACTGTAAACAATGTAAATCATTTGATTCATAATGTGAATAACACATCAAACATAAAAATCTCTAAACTGCTTATTTTTGTGTATTTGTTCAACAGAAAGAAGTCAAGCCTTACTGGAATCTTTCAGTCAAGGTTTTAAATGGGAATATCAAAATGACATGCGACTACTGTAAGTCAGGAGGCCTATTTTATCACCATCCAAACAACAACATATTAACTTCATTTTTGTTGCCTTTACTTTATTTTTGAAAAATGCTATTACAACAGGTTTAAACTTATGTGTTTACAGTTTTCAGCTGTGCGATCATTTCGACTCGCTCTGTGTTTGTGAGAGACCTTGTGCTTTATGTTGCTTCTTCACTTTCACTTTTAAAAAAACCTTTAAGCCGCTTCAGCTTACTTTATGTAAGCAAGTGAAAGAAAATGTAAGGGTTTAAATCTTCTTGCCAACACCCTTCTAAGCCTATCCCAATTTTTTCTTAGTTTCTGAAGCTGACTGCTATGTTATCTTGAACTTACCCACGGCATCTGCCCGTACATATCGCACCAAGACGATTGATAATAGCAACACACCTGTATGGAATGAAACCTTTTACTTCAGGTTGCAGAGCAATGTCAAGGTAAACTAACAGGCAGCTGTCTGTATCTGTTCTCATGTCTGGTGGAATCCCATCTGTAAATTTCAAGCAAAAAAATGGTTCTTCTGTGTAATCATGAAGCACCTATTTTGAAAGTACATTCCTCTTTAAGATGCACATTGAGTCCTTGAGTTTAATGTCAATTTTTTTTCTCCACTACACAGAATATTCTGGAGTTCCAAGTCTATGATTATGACCCATATATGAGAGATGATCTTATTGGCACTGTCCTGTTTGACATTGATAACCTCACACCAGAGAAAAAGGATAATTTTTTATTAATTTTAAATGATACAGTGAGTGCTGTGGAGACATCATGGCATACAATTGAAAAGAAAACTTCAATGATATTTCACATATGTATATGTTTCACCTTTTCTCATAGACCAAAGATGAGCTGTGGGTGGAGTTTGAGATGACAAAGAGGTAAGGACTGCCTTTAATTGGATTTTATTTGCAAAATGAGTGGTGTTTCACAGCTTGCACAGTGCAATTTTGGAGCAGTGCCCTGTTTTTCTCTATAAACATGCACATAAATATAACTATAAGTGGTCTTGCCTCTGTCTGCCCATTGCAGCTCTGATGTGCCGAGCCCATGCATGTCTAATGGGGTGTTGGTGGTAAGAACCCATATTGCAGTTTTATTACCTGTTTCAAGTGTTACAGAATCCTTACAATAATAGTGCTTTTATAAGACATATTGTCCTGCGGATCAAGTGGAAGGGTAGTTTACCCTAAAAACTTGACACATCAGTTTACACATCAGTTTACAGTTTTTAATACTATATACACATTTCCTGTATTTTCTGGATGTATTCTATTAAAGAGACTGAGAAACAATTATACTTTATCACTATAACATTGCAAAAACAACAAATCTAATTCTGGCATGGTGGCATAAGACTATATATATATATTCAAATGCAATGTTACAGCTCTTAAACTGTAAATGTGTCATTTGTGTGACATCAACTATAAGTACTTAGTTTCAATATATACCACACCACTAACATTTTCAAGTACCAAAAGTATATAGATAATCTTATAAGCTTTATGTTGTCCTGTGAAACTAGGCAGGTCCTTTTTGTGAGCTGACGGTGGGGGTAGACAAGCTTCTTAAGAACTCTGGAGGTAAATGCAAATATTTGCATGCAAACTATGCAAATATTTTGACATAAATTATTCAACCAATATATAAATGACTAGGTATTTGTTAGTCTAAAGACAATGTAATAGAAAAAAGCAAACGTTTTGAACTCTATTAAAAAATGATATTCAAAGCATACTCACTGAATAAAAATGAACAAGATGGATGACGTTAACAGAGCATTTTTCACTTTAATGATACAATTCTAGGTTTAAGTGAATCTTTGTTTTGTAACCTTCAGCGATACGTAATATGGTGTTGAACCTGAAAGGGGCATATAAAGAGGATCATGTCATCTCACAAGAGGAGAATCAGAAATTCTTTAAGACATTATGTTACTACATCAACCGAAACCTGGAAACGGAACTTAAACTAACAGGTGTAATCTTTGGTGAAAATGTACGTCATTGACCTCAACAGGCATTGCTTACACATGTGACAATTGTGGGAAGTGCCCTCATGTATTTTTCATTTTTGCTGCCATAAGTAATAACAGTAATAATGCATTGTTTACATTTATTATTTTGCTTTAAACAGCAGCCTGGAATAAGTATGCAAGACTCAGTATGTGAAATTATTTTTTAAAAATGTTCCAACTTTAAAGTTTTGTTCTTGTTCTGCACTTCTTGTTGTGTTGTTTGTCCAGTCTGAGAAAAATCAAAAAAGTAAAGACACTGAGACTTCTATCCCTTTAAAAGCACTACCACCCAATTACCAAGTTACAGTGTCTTTTCCCCTGGCAAAGGTGAGAACGTCTTGGTTACGTATGTAACCCTCGTTCCCTGAAGAAAGGGAACGGAGACGTCACGTCGTGACCGGCAAATTGGGAACTCGCTAGAGAGACCAATCTACTTCGAGAACTACTGAAACGCCAAAAACTTGGCTTGCAGGTATTCGCATAATGCTGGCGCCGCCTGCCATGTGCGTATATAAGCAGCAGGTGCAGAATACCAAATTCAATTCAATTCAATTTTATTTATATAGCGCTTTTCACAAGTGTTTATTGTTGCAAAGCAGCTTTACATGAGTAGATGTAAAGGAGAACACAGAAAATCAATAAATATTATAAGCAGTAGAATATAGCGGCTAAAGTTAAACCGTACAAGCAAGCGTATTAATAATGTAACGTATACAGTAAAGTGCTAAGTTAAGCCAAAGTTGGCTGACTCTCCCTGGGACGAAAAACCCCCTGGGAGAAAACCCGGTGGGAAAAACTCCTAAAAGGACAAAAACCCTTGGGAGAAATGTATATATTTATATATATATATAGATACGGTAGGGATAGAAGCGGTAAGCGGATTAAACTGGTTCAGCTGGTGGTCGTTAGCTATTTTTGCTGAGAAAGCCGAGCATCAATGCCCGGCCGGTAATCAGCAGTGGAACAGCAAAATGTGGCGAAGGGACGTGACGTCTCCGATCCCTTCCTTCAGGGAACGAGGGTTACATACATAACCGAGACGTTCCCTTTCAGTCGGTCACTACGACGTCACATCATGACCGATGAATTGGGAATCCTTACCAAAGCGCCTCTGAAGCTGACCCTTCCAGTGCCTGAATAAAACCCTCCGAATCCACTAAGGAGATGGAGAATAGGATTTAACGCAGAAGGCCGGTCACTACTTGTTCCTTAACCCCTGAAAGGGAACCAGCAACTGGGAAATGACCTGACTGAGCGGAGTAGGAGCGCTGCGGAAGCCACCCCCTGATGGGGTAAATGGGTGGTACATAATAAAAAACGGATGGTCGAATAATAGACAGTAATAAGACATATTGGGAGACGCAGAGCGGGCTCTGCTGAGGGAAAACGTGGGCTAGTAGGATTATACCCACGGAAAATACTCACAAGGGCAAAACTTCAGCAAATGGTGTACTCCGTCAGAGCAGGGTAGCTTCTCAGTAGCAGATACTGGCCGTTTCTCAATGTCAAGGATACTTCCTTGGCAGGAATAGTCCTTACAAGTCACTTCCTTCAGAGGCTAGGCGAGGCTCCTCTTAAGCATTCGGAGAACACGTAAATGGAACAGGCTAGCAAGTGCACATCATTGCGTCAATGAAAAGTATGCTATCGTCCCTGCGCGCATAGGATTGTGGGTGATTTCAGCGATACACATATGCATCCTTTCCTGTATATGGGATATTTCTCGAACTAATTTCTCAGCTGAAATTCCGAGGATCCTGACATTGGAACAGTCCTTCGACGGATCCTACCTTGACATTGAGAAATGGCTACTGCCAGCTTTCGAAGCGAATAAAGCTAATTTGGTATTCTGCACCTGCTGCTTATATAGAGGGGTTGCAAGTTTACAAACATTGCAGGGTGCGCGCGCATCCAGGAGGCAGAAAGCCCGATTGGTGAGCTGATCTGCTACTGCAACAACCTTAATTATTGAAGCGTTCTTTATTGTTTGTATATAAATAATACTTGATTTTAGTTGGATCTGTTTTTCTGTCTTTATTTTTGCAGTGTTACTGTGATACATGTATGAATTATAATGTTATAATTTTAATGCTAGTAACGTAATAGTCGCATCTACTGGTATGTTAACATCAGGCACCCAGCACTGACTCTGTTGGTACTATTTTCCACGCAAAAATTCCTTGGCATTTTGACTTACAGACACCGCTACTAGCATACAACACAATGCACGTCTCTTCTTTCTGCCTCTCGGTTGCGCGCGCAACCAGTTAGTGACGTCGCCGTGCAACCCGTCTATACGGACCTGGTGGGGCGGCGCCGGCATTATGCAAATACCTGCATGCCAAGATCATTGGCGTTTTAGTAGTTCTCGAAGTAGATTGGTCTCTCTAGCGAGTTCTCAATTTGTCAGTCACAACGTGACATCGTAGTGACTGACTGAAAGGGAACTAGCATTGTTTATATTTGTGGACATACTGTATGTGTATTTGTGTGCATATAAACAAACCTTTCTAAAATGGAAATGTTTTAAAAAGGAAAAACTTGATGTGGAGCTGAAAGCAGACGATCGGTAACAAACCTTAAATTAATAATATTAATGAATTATGTTATTTAGTTGTAAAACAATGTGATACCAGACTTTGTTACAGTATCTTTTAGTTTCAATCCATCCTGTTCTTATATTTATAAGGTTTATGTGTGTTATAGTTTTACTGAAGAGCTCGATGTACGTCTGGATTTTGATATCCCGAAGGAAGAAAAGAATTTTCTGGTAAAACGGAGTAAAGTTGTATCACAGGCACTTCAGAAAGTTCTGAATCTCACCACTACACCTGAACCCAGCAAGGTATTACAAAGTATTCAAATACTTTATACAGGCCTACAGTATACAGTATATATTTATTAAGTAGTGTAACTTTATTATAAACCTTTCATAATCTCACTCTTACACACATCATTGAACTTCTCAAACATGCTCAAAAGTAATGTTTTCAGAGCATGTAGTTTAGAACATGGAGTGAAGAATGCCATAGGAAACTCATGGACTGATTGATGAAAAAGTTTACCCAATACCACTGTAAGCTGCTTTGAATTAAAGATTTATGTCAAATGCATTTATTTAGATGGCTTTAAAGGTGTAAAGTGCAGCATTTCTATTTAAACTCAATCCCATGACATTAGAAAACCCAATGCCCCCTGTCCCATTTACTTTGGAAAGCCCAATTGTATTGCACGTTTGGTCTGATTAGTCTGATGTGATTGTGATTAATGTTTGTGTTTGACTCCTAAGGTTCCTGTTATAGCTGTGGTGTCTTCAGGAGGTGGGACTCGAGCAATGACGGGCACCTATGGAGCTCTTAGAGGTCTGCAGAAGCTCCAACTCCTTGATGCTGTCAGCTACATCACAGGGCTTTCTGGCTCCACCTGGTAAGCTACATGCACAACAACAATGTGCAGGTTAAAAAGCTGAAAACATACATTGTAAAATAAAGATTGCTAAAAAGATATCTATAATGGATTATAAGATTATTTTTTAAATAAAAGAAGCCAATGGGTCACCCTGATATGATTCAGTAATATGAATTTCAGTTTTTCTAAATAATTAAATTGAACCACTATAACAACACTCTGGCAGATCTGTTGTTAAGAACCTTTTTCTCTGTTTTTCAGGGTTTTAGCTTCTCTTTATGGCGACCCTAACTGGTCTAAAAGTGACATCATTAAGTTCATAGAGTCTTCAAGGAAAGAAATCTCTAAAAGTACATTCAGTATATTTTCCCATGAGCAGCTGTTGTACTACAAAAAGAAGATGGAGGAAAGAGGAAAAGAAGGGCATACCGTCTCTCTTATTGACATGTGGGGTCTAGCTATAGAGTATCTTATTCAAGGACAGGTACTGAATAAAGAAAGATTATTTTGTAGCTATGTTGAAATATGATCTTGGATAGCAATAGTTTTTGAATTGGGGCATTATCTAAAGTGTTAAATGTGTAAATGGCAGCAGTGTTGGGAAAGTTCACTTTCTACATGAACTAGTTCAGTTCACAGTTCACAAATTTTAAAATGAACTAGTTCAGTTCATAGTTCATATTTCCAAATTTTGAACTAGTTCACAGTTCCAAAAATGAACTAATTTATAGTTCTTTTCCCCCATATTATTTTAAAAAAAAATATTGCCATTATAGCCCATATAGAACCACAGACAGGAATTATTTTATCAGTTTTAACACTGAAGCATCAGATTTCATCTTCATATCCAACTTTAAACCCTTATCCAACCAGGGTTTACGAGCATTGACTGTCTTTTAATTTTTGTATTTGCTTGCACATACCTTGAAAGGCTAGCCACGTGCTTCAAGGGGGTTTTCCGGGCGAGAAATATGAACTAGTTCATGAACTTTCGTTCAATGAAATCGTTCAGGCACAACACTGAATGGCAGTGATAAAGTAAACAAGTCTATTACATCTATAAGAATGAGTTAGAGTGAAAATAACTACTGTAGATAAATTAATACATTTCTTTCATAGAAACCCTTCAGTACACTGACAGAAATGCAAAAGGCAGTGTCAGAAGGCCAGAACCCTTTACCCATCTTTACAGCTGTTAATATGAAGGACGGCAATTCAGAATGTGCAGCAGAGGCTGGTATGTACTGTACTATATTATATACTGTACAATGTATTGTAACATTTGAATTAAGGTATACAGTAGATACACTAAAAAAAAAAATTGTCGTTCTGTTTGTAGTCTGTATAAAAGTAACCATCAAATTTGGCAGGTGATTCTATAGAAAGCGACATATAGTGTGTAATTTATACATTTTTCCAGTATGTGTATATGAAACCATGACTTGAGCACTGCCAGCACACCCAGTTCACTAATATAATCTACTGGAACATTCTGACTTGAATGGGATTGTATTTAAAGTACTGTACCTACAGTATAGTATTTTTTAACCCAGTGCCCATTTGTTTGTTTTTTATATATTTAGAATGGTGTGAGTTCACCCCTTATGAAGTTGGCATTTCTAAGTATGGTGGGTTTGTACCTGCTCAGAACTTTGGGAGTGAATATTATCTTGGTCACCTTGTCAAGAAACTTCCTGAAACTGGGGTGTCCTTTCTGTTGGGTGAGTTTGAATGTGTACATAACTTAACTGTGGTTTATAACAGCTGACCTCAGTTTCTCTAGCCACAATGAGGGCTGATTACTGCAACACCCGGTTTGCAATCAAGAAATTACTTAAATAGGACCTGCCTGACAAACTAAAGTAGACCAAAAGATCCTCAAAAGCTACTCATCATGTTGAGATCCAAAGAAATTCAGGAACAAATAAGAAAGAAATTGAGATCTATTACTATGGAAAATGTTATGAAGCTCCAGTGAATCACAGTTAGAGCCATTATCCACAAATGGCAAAAACACAGAACAGTGGAACAGCAACACCTCATCCAAGAAGACCCCACAACAACATTCAAAGAACTGCAGGCCTTACTTGCCTCAGTTAAGGTCAGTGTTCATGAATCCACCATAAGAGAAAGAGACAAGGCATAAATGGCCAGCATGGCAGAGTTCCAAGACGAAAACCACTGCTGAACAAAAAGAACATAAAGGCTTGTTTCAGTTTTGCCAGTTGTGCATCTTGATCATCCCCAAATTTTTTTGGGAAAATACTCTGTGGACTGATGAGACAAAATTGTACATTTTTGGAAGGTAATGTCTCAGTAACACAACATTTCAGAGAAAGAAGATCATACCAACAGCAAAATATGGTGGTGGTAGTGTGATGGTCTTGGGCTTTTGCTGCTTCAAGACCTGGAAGACTTGCTGTGATAAATGGAACTATGAATTTAGCTGTCTACCAAAAAATCCTGAAGGACAATGTTTGGCCATCTGTTCATGACCTCAAGTTAAAGCAAACTTGGGTTCTGCAGCAGGACAATGATCCAAAACACACCAGCAAGTCCACCTGAATGGCTGAAGAAAACAAAATGAGGACTCTGGAGTGGCCTAGTCAATGTCCTGACCTCAATCCTACCTTAAACCTGGAAAAGGCGGTTCATGTTCGAAAACCCTCCAATGTGGCTGAATTATAGCAATTCTGCAAAGATGAGTTGGCCACAATTCCTCCACAGCACTATAACAGACTCATTGCAAGTTATTGCAAATGCTTGATTGCAATTGTTGCTGCTAATGGGGCAAGCACTTTTTCACACAAGGCCATTTGGGTTTGGATTTTGTTTTCTTTTCACAATAAAAACTTCATTTAAAAACTGCATGTTGTGTTATCTACACTGTGAATGTATAAATATGCACATAAATGTATGTTTTTGCACATGTAGGAATATGGAGCAGTGTTTTCTCTCTGAATCTGACAAATATCTGGGATGCCGCAACTGGCATCACCCCCTCATGGAGCCCAGAGGCTGAAAAGGAAGGGAGTAACACAAGTAAGAATTTGTAATTGAGTATTAGGTAGGTTTAATTTACAATTAGCTGCCATGCCAACCAAAAATATTTACAAATTCAGATTTCAGGATAATACATGTTATATTTCAGTTGTTCATGATTATTTACAGTGAGTTAATGATTATGTATCAATTATCTGTCACTCTGCATCTTTTAAAGAGACTGATAATAAGCCAAAAACAATCAGCACGTCTGTGGTGAGCCCAGTGGCCGACTCAGCTAAAATGGTGAGCAGTTTTATGAACAGTCGCCCAATCATCAGCCAGATGTCCAACTTCCTGAGGGGTCTGCAGCTACACCGGGATTACAGCCAGAACTCTGCCTTCGTCGCATGGAAAGGTCAAGAGCATACATATCACTGAACACAAGTGTTAAAGTATTTAAGTCCCATGTTAAAAACAATATTTGAGGAATAAAGTACTAATATTTTGAGAATGATCTTATTAGAGATGTTTAACAAAAATTGAGTTAATTCTATGCAAATAAACAATAATTTGGTAACATTTTGAAGTGAATAAAGCCAATGGATTGTAAGCTTTACTTGGAAAGTGACTTCTGCATATATTTCAGTTATGTTTGCTTCATAAAGGTTCTGAATATGTTTGCTTTATCATTTTTTACAACTGATGCCCACATAACAGTGTAATTAATTTTTGCACAAAGAAATTACCCAGCTGGAGTCTTTGCTTACACTAATCCATTACATTCAAAGCAGACTGATGAGTTGTCATTAATTACCAGTTATTAAGCACTCATAGATTTACTATAATTATTTAATAATACAGTGAAGTTGCAGCATGTCTGTTAAATGATGTAAATGCCATTTAGTGCTGTCTGGCATTACATGAAATATAATTTTTTTGCACCTGGAAATCGGATTCTGTTTTGGCCAGACTCACGGAAAGTCGTGTTATAGTCATGCAAAATTTTATTCATTTATTCGTTTCCATGGCACGAAATTCAAATTTTTTTGTGCCTTGATCACGAATGTTTTTTATTCTTGCCTTGAGCACAAATGTCTTTTTCGTGTCACTCACACACATTTCTAGTTTCTGGTCCGTTGCACAACTTTCTTTTTTGTTTCTTTTTATGTATTGTTTTCTCATTGTTTTTTCCTATTTCTTACCATTATCCCCTGGGATTGGGGTTAGAATCACTTTCTGTTACATGTTTAGACATCCTAACCAAAACTTCAACTCTAACTCCAACTGCAGGCAAGAATAGTTTTAAAAGCGAAAAAGAAATGTAGAAACCAATACATAACAGTACATCCTAACCCAAATCTAACCCCAACCCCAAGCAACAATGATATAGAGATGGGGGAAAAATTAGAAGACGATAAGGTGACACGAGGAAGAGTTGTGCCACAGACCCGACAAACTATTTATAGAAATTTGTGTGGGTGACACGAAAAAGACATTCATGCTCAAGGCACGAAAAGCTGAATGTCAAGGTCAGGGGATGGATGAACCCAATTGCAGACAATGTCGGGGAAAACAGAAAGGACTTTATTAACTGACATAAAACAAAAACCCACGAGGGGGTACACGACATGAAACACGGTATGCAGACAGATAACACTAAACTTGACAAGATAACTTGATTGGAAAACCACATGAACACAAGAACAATACAAAATGAACCTGCACAGGACTAAGGACACAATGACATTATATAGAAAAAATCAAACAAGATAACAAGGGGGAACAGGTTATGGGAGAAAATGATTAATAATACACTCAAAAGAAATGGGTTGTTTTTAACCCCGGGCTGGGTAACTATAGGACAGAACACATTTCTGGGTTAGAGTGACTAAAATAATGGGTTGTTTTGGCCCGGAGATGTGTTCTGTGCTGTGGTTGCCCAGCCCTGGGTTAAATATTTTTTTAGAGTGTTAGCAGGAGAACGAGGGGGTGGGGACAAGAGACTAGACATCGGAGGCACATGACCCAATAAACAAGGCCATGAACCTCCACATAGAGCATGGGACTGCCAGAACCCTGCCATCATGACTAGATATAAATACAAAACAAGACTCCTTGGCAGCATCCTGACACTGAATTTCGTGCCATGGACACAAACAAAATTAATCACATTTTTTTGTCACTATAACACGGCTTTTTGTGAGATCATGTTGGTTTTGGCATACAGTAGTCTAACACAACCTTACTGGTTTATTTGCAGAAAAACATGCAGATGCCTTTCCTAACACAATGACTCCAGTGGATTCCCTGCTTAGCTTAGTTGATGGTGGATTTGCCATAAATTCAGGATTCATCCCAGTGTTAGGCTCTCAAAGACATGCAGATGTCATTCTTTCTTTAAACTACTCCTGGGACCAAGACCAGTTTAAAGTAAGTGATAGCTGTAAGCTTGGTAAATGTTTGGTTTAAGATAAAATATGAAAATGCAATATTTGTTTGTTGTTAATGTTTTGTAATGTTTGAATGTACCCTCCAGGTCCTGAAGCAAACGTATGACTACTGTACTGATCGCAAGATTCCATTTCCAAAGATTGATTTCAAAAAGGTGGAGTCAGAGCCGATACAGGAAGTTTATGTGTTTGAGGATCAAGAAAATCCAGAGGCTCCAATAGTGATTCACTTTCCCTTTGTCAACATCACATACAAACAATTCAAAGCTCCAGGTAAGGACTGCCAACACTTTGGGCATCCCATCCAGATTCATAATACAGCTTTTGTGAGGCAGCACTAAATTGATATTCCTCAAACTTTCTGATTAAGGCCTTGCTCAAAAACCCCTCTGCAATAAGTATAATAATCATGTGTTTGATGCAGGTGTGAAAAGAGTTGGTGAAAAGGAACTGAAGGCGGGAGATGTTAATGTTAACCTCACTGGTGACTCCTCCCCTTACATCACTCACAAAGTTACATACACACCGGAGGACTACGACAAGTTAATTAACCTCACTTCCTACAACATCCTAAACAACAAAGATGTCATTTTGAAAATGCTGAACCAAGCAGTTAAGAGAAAATCCAAATAAAAAGGTCATGTCCTTCAATGAAGCTGGCTAGCAAAATCACAAAAGTCATATGAACAGTGATCTGGATCTTTTTAGTATTTGCTTTTAAATGTCCATCCAGAAAAAGTAATTTAATCCCTCACTATGTCAACAGTGTTTAAATGTATTGAAGGGGCCATGGCATGAACATTTTGGCTTTGCCACTTTGTAGGTGTGAGCAAAAATTTGGTCATTGAAATATGGCTCTCTTTATGATGTCACAAGGAGATCTTATTATAATAATACCACCCATTAATCTGCACTATCCAACCACAGCACTGCCATTAAGTCAAGAGAGAAAGAGAGAGAGAGAAAAAATAATTGACAGCAAAATTGAGTTTGAATTGCATTAAACCATCATTGTGATCAGTGTTTGCACTTCATCCGTTAATTTGCATGTTAAAGGACACACTCAAAACTACACATTTTTGCTCGCACCTACAGAGTGGCAGGGCTGAAGTTTTTATGCCATGGCCCCTTTAAATGTTTTTTTGCCATATGACAGTGTATGCATATACGGTTTATTGATGTTAACACCTAAATAAAAATAAGTGCGTTGGTCAATTTATATTGTTTTGTTGGGAGTCCATTGAGAAGTCCTATTATTTTTCATAAGAGTTTTTTAAGGTTTTAGGGCCTTAAACATGCAAAAAAAACCCTCTTGAAAATCGGCACACACGTCAAAATTGTTGGCCATTAGAACCAGGCTAATGCTGGCACCTGGGCATGGCAAGGACAGGCATGTCGCAACAAGCCAAGCAAACAAAGCAAACAGACAACGACTGGTTAAGAATAAAATGCAAACGACAAACTGTGTGAGCACCCCATTAATAGTCAATGCAGTAAAGTGCAATGACACTGTTATCGGGATCCCCCTCAAGGGGGCCCCTCTCAGTAGTCGCTGACAGCAGCCAGCAAACCACTTGTAAATGATCCAGCAAGGCCTAGAGGAAGCATGTTAAGTCTTTTTTAATGGTTTTAAACTGTCAAAAACTAAACTGTATCATATGCTACACCCAAAAATAACCCAGCATTTTACAGTGTATGTTTTGTGTAATACAAACATTTGAACATTTGGATAAAAGTGTCTGCCAAAATGCAAATGTAACTGTGGAGACTTTAATGCACTGCCCAAACTGTATGAGTTACTGACTATTACTGACTGTAATAGTTGTGTAATGGCTAATCCATGAGTTCTATAAATTTTCTTAATACTAAAATAGTTTGTTTCTTCTCATGCGGTTTTACTTGCAGAGAAAAGTAGTTACATTTGTATTTGCAGAGGTGTAAAGAGTATCTGAAAGCCATACTTGAGTAAAAGTACAGATACTATACTGTAAACATTACTCCACTACAAGTTGCAAGTCACCAATTTAAATACGACTTGAGTAAAAGTTTTAAAGTAACCCAATTTAAAAGTACTTAAGTATTTTACTCGTACTAAATGTTGGCTCAAAGATGCACTAGTCCTCAACACAAAGGGATATTGTAGGTCAGTGAAAAACAAGAAAGTTTATTCATGAGAAACAACTCAAACAGAAATCAAACAACTCAATATTTTGACATGGCAGAACAAACATAAATTAAACATAGTCATAGTCTTTTGACTTAAATTTAATTAAGTTTTAGTCATATTTTAGTCATCTGAATTGATTTAGTTGTAGTCTAGTTTTAGTCAACTAAATGCCATGACATTTTAGTCGAGGAAATCTACATTAAATTAAATTTAAACCCTTTTTAGTATAGTGTCATTAGGGCTTTTCACACCTGAAATTGTTAACCCTGCCCACCCAGCACAAGACGTCATTTAGACGTTGTTTTTTGGGCTAAATCACGTCGGCCCGTCATGACCTTCGTTTAGTCCAAAAAACGACGTTGAAAACTGGTCTTTGTTTGGTCCGTCCAATTCAGTCCAAATTTAGCCTAAAATTAGACGTCTTTTTCGGACCACTTTTCAACGTGTCTCCATTCAATAATAATCCTGACAAAATATGCATGAATGTATAAATACTGAGCACATTGAACGATAATGGAACACATGCTTTGTTTAAAGTCTATTAATATTTCTGTTTATTTTAATTAAATAAACATGTTAAATGTGCTCTAAACAGGTCATTTCGGTCCTGTACAGCACTGATAGAAGCACTTCATTTTCATCTTTTAACAAATATCTTTATTTTCTTTTAATATGATATTATTGGCAGAGGCGCGCGTCCGTCTCGTGCTTTGTGATCACGTGATTATTCAACGGGGAGACGCGCGTCCTGGATTTATCGATTTTCTCCTCAGACAAGTGTTTCTGTTTTGTGGTCGATTCTGGGGTAAGTTTCCTTAAATTCGTGGTTACTTTATTGAAATTAGTTCACATGGATGTTAATTCAGTTGTCAGTATATGTCGATACGACTAATAAATGATCAATTTGAATGTTTATCGTTTGTTAGTAATGTTAGCTCGAGCGCTGTCAGCTTGACTGAGCTCGTCGCGCAGGTGACGAGCAGGTCAGTTTATAGAAATCTTTTATTTGTCTTTATATCTTCTATATAATCGTGTTATGCTTGTTTTTAAATGTACTGTAAATTGTTTAGTTAATTATAATGCAAGTTTACTCCAAGTATTGTAGTGTGGGCTTTTTTCAGCTTACGGCTAACAGTTAGCCTGATTGAGCGTGGCACAGCTGTGAGCTAGCAGTTAACGTTAATGGATATTTGTTTTATATCTTTTATAAAAACGTGTTGTGCTTTTTTCTTAAATGTATTAAACAAATTATATCGCAAGTTTACTCCATGTATTGCAATGTATGTGTGCTTTGTTCAGCTCCCTATCAAAATTACGTTAACTAGTCTACTTTAAAATGTTAAAAGGCCATTCTGAATAAATAACTGTTGTATATTTATTGTTACTTCTTTCAGATCATTTTCTTGGTGTGTCTTGATGTTTCAGGGTCCCCGCGGGTCCTTAAAAAGTCTTAAAACGTCTTAAATAAAATTTTCGATTTTTAAGTAGGCATGTTGCTAACTCCGCTGTCGCGGCTGACGTTTTGGTTCCACTCAGCGAAACTCAAGATTTTCTCAGGCGGCGCGCGGTGCTGTTGAAAATAATGCTTCTGTTGGTTTGTTGATGGCGAAATTTCTGAGTTTTTATTGTTAACACCACCGGAAGAACCATAGGTACCTTCTCGTTTTCAGTCACAACCTTTCATGTTTAACCACTGGCCGTGCGAGCTCGCCAAAGTCGGTTGTTTGAAAAATAGTCGTTGTTTTTGCTGAAGTTGAGTAAAGACATTCTTGAAATTGTAAAGACATTTAGTTTAATTGCTAAACTACAAGTGAACGAAATTTTAAGAAATTTGACCGACTACCAAAGGTGGTTTTACCTCTACCAAAATCTGCTTGAATGGTAAAGAATGGGACGCAGCCGTATAGCCATGTAGATGATATCTGTATATATAGACTGAATAAAGAGTGTTATTTGGTGTAATTAGTGGTTTGTTTTTTTATATATCTGACTTTTCAGAAGTGGAATATGTAGAGGATATATCAAACAGCTTATCCTGAAAGATTCAGGTCAATATCTTAACGATTTAAAAAGTTATAGCTAAAAACTTCATAATTTTCATGATTCGGTCACACATTTTCTTGAATTTTAATGGAAAACATGGGACCAAATAAAGTGATGATTTTCGAGTTTCAAATGGCCAGTATTTTGTTATTCTTTAACCCATATACATAATCTTGGTCTCATTTAAAAGCTTTTTTCAAGCTCTTTCTATCTGAACAACTCGTTTTAGCATTTAACCATTTTGAAAATTTTAGCAACATACCTATTTTAAGGTCTTAAAATGTCTTAAAATCTGGAATTTCCACTAAGAAGGTCTTAAATTTCATATCAGACTCATCATCCAGTGTTTCCCATACATTGTTATATTTCATAGATTTTTTACATGTATTTGTAGTATTATAATTGTAATATTTAAGTATTCAAACGGCTTAATTCATTGTTTCGAGCGCTCAGCGGCGCCTCTCTCATGTGCGCGTGCTTCTCTCTCTCTCTCTCTCATGCTGCGTCGTGTGTAGCACCTCACCTCACACATGACACGTGGGGGAAGGAATTAAAAGTTGGCAGTGTTTATTCTCTCATATTTTATATATACGCGATCTACAATAATACTTTTACTTTTAAAAGCGCTTATAACACAACAAGACGAGACCCAGCAAACATTGGTCCGACCGCAACGTCGTGTCCCTGGCCAAAAATAGTTGCGGTATGACGGCACAAATCGGTGAAAATATGTAACACAGAACATTTCATAAAAATGCATTCAGATACATTTGTACATGTCTATAGTTCTATGGGGTTGCATGTATAATTGTTACTTTGACTTTTACTACGCGTGCTTCAATATTTATACCCTGTTGTGAATCGGTTGTAAGAGGACGTCACTAGGTGACGTCTTTTACACGTGCATTTATAGTCCATCATGACCCTCTATAAAAATCATAAACCTTCTATAAAGTCATTGTGAAATATGCAAATGCTGTGCTTACACCTTGGTTAATACTGCAATAATTAATTTAAGTGCAAAAAGTAGGTTTTTAAGAGGTTGTGAATAGACGTCCACTGACGTCTTTTACACGTCTAGACTAGACTAGTAGGAAAAAACAGGATAATCTTTATGAAATACACGATTTGTATACAAAGTAAATATATTAACTTTATCTTGTTTAAATAAATTATAATCAAAAAGTGCCCGGTGTGATTGCAAAGCCACACTGCATTTTAGTCATTATTCCAACCTGTTTTATTATTGAATGTATGCATATAAATGTAAAACAGATACATATCCGGTCACCATTTAGGTCTGAGTTGGATGTAATTTCAAAAACTGTGCTATTAATTTAAGAAATATAGTAATAAATCTGGGGATATTACAAAATCCCGCGATAGAACAGATTATCTCGCGAGATAGTGGTGACGTCACGCGTTCTTCCGGAAGTTCACATTCAAACACGAGGAGCGATTACGAGGGAGTTTTGTCTATATATCATTCAAAATCTACTGTTGGGTAAGTACATTGTGTATTATTTGATTATCGTGCTTAAGTTTTACTTGTTTGACACGAAGGCTCCGAAATAAACGTTGCCAGAATTGTCCACACTGAGTATTGCAATAATTAGCTAGAAGGCTAAAAGCTAACGTACTTTGAGCTTATACATGGTATAAAGTATGTTTAAGGATACAGTCAAAGTAACTTATTAATGTAGCCTCTTGAAAGTCTCTTTCAGAAAGTAAATTATCTGAAAAATCAAATAAAGATGTGCATTCTACAAACAATAAAAAAAGGTATGGAAACTGTAGATATGAATTTTTGTAAATATGACTTAAACAGTCTACACATTTGTTAATGTTCTAATGTTTCATATGTCCTTGTTTGTGCTAAAGATCAAGTTTTGTGTCCACCACACTTAGATGAGGCGTGCCCGACCCCTGACTTTGTCTACCCTACATTAAGTTGTAAGTTTTTGACTGCTTTTGCTTAATACTATGAAAAAACATGATTCTTTCAAAAATGACTTTTATATATTTTGATATGAAACTCAAAAATGTATATAAATTGTTTTGGTGTATTTTGTTTACACAGGCACACTTCATGACAGTAAACATCGGTATCACAATGGTGTGATTGATCTATACCAGGGATGGGCAACGTCGGTCCTGGTGGGCCGGTGTCCTGCAGAGTTTAGCTCCAACTTGCCTCGGCACACCTGCCTAAAAGTTTCTAGTATGCCTAGAAAGACCTTAATTGTCTGCTTCAGGTGGGTTTAATTATGGTTGGAGCTAAACTCTGCAGGACACCGGCCCTCCAGGACCGAAGTTGCCCATCCCTGATCTATACCCTAGAATAAGCTGTGACACTATGAGACGTACGTGCTACTGATGCTTTTTTTTGGTGCATTCCCACACTATACAAACACATTGCTTGGCTCCTAAGTGCATACACTTTTGCCTTTTATAATGTCATTCTCATTTTTAGGTAAAAATGTATTCCATGAGTCAGGGTTTTGCCTGAATGTCAACATAATATCCAAAAACTTTGATATAAAAAGTGATTTATTTTAATATTTTACACTACTATGTATTTTTTAAAATACATTGTGCATGTGTATGTTTATTGTACTTAATGAAATTACATGCAAGGTGTCATGCAAGATTTTACATTAGTGACAACAAAGCTAAGAGTATAAACATATTTACATTTCTCTGAATCTGAGTTAATAGTTACAAATACAGAGCTTATAATGTCTGTCATTGCTCAACCACAAAGACCTAAAAGTACAGCCAGCTGATTTCATAACTAATGCAGTATTACACTGTGAAGTGATTTACTGTTAATATTTTACACTACCATATAATTAACTCTATTTGTACAGGTGAGGTAACACAACGAAAAAATTATCGGATGGAGACTACCTGATTCTTCACCTATGGCCTCAGCTTCAAATGCAACATGTAAGAAATGCTATATGACTGTGTATTGTGCATTATGAATACATCAAATATGTTGATAACAAGGTGATCTGCGTAAGTTGTGACATAAAGAATATGTATATATATTTCCATCTATCTTTCTATAACATTATTTCAATTGTTTTCACATTTAAGTCCAGCAACTGTCTGAGTTGGTGGATATTCTGTCAGAGACTGCGTGAACAACGTTATGAACAGGTATGTATTTCTCTTGATTTGTGTAATCCTGCATAATATTTAAGGAATATATATTGATTACCACCATAATTAACCCAGCTATTTATATTACTTCAATTCAGGATTTAATCCGTCACACATCACTTGTTGAGAAGTTTTAATGTTCGTAATGACTTAAACAGTCAGCCATACTGAAAACAAGAAATCAAAACATAATTTCAGTGTAAGCCATTACTTGTCACCCAAAGTTAGGGATGAGGATATAGTTCATAGCACTTGTTACATGGTAGATGAAACAAGTGAAGTTGTGAAGTGTTAATACATAGTGTATGTTTAAACATTGTATGCAATTGCTTATTACTGTTAATTGTGATTTATTGACCTTTTAGGTTATTTGTCTAAGGTGAAGTAATCTTACATTTCTTTCACAGAATGATGTCAAATTGTCTTATAGCAAAGTTCAATATGAGGGGTGGTGGACATCTGGAAAATAAGTCTTTTAAAGGCACACCTTTGTATTATGTTATTCAAGGTAATTTGGGGAATGTTGATCTAAAAAAACTTGTTCTTGTATATTGATTGTAAGTTTCTTGTTATGCTTGATCTCTTCAGGGGACATCACAGCTCACCTGACTTTATCAGAAATATCCTGTTCATTTTTTGACACACCTAGTTAAGGGTCTTTCTCAAGGGCACCACAGTGGTTTTGTAGAGGGAGGGGACAAATGCTGTATCCCCCACAACTGATCTAACACTTATTTAAAGCAGAGCATATTTTGTACAATAATATATATAATATTAATATATCATTTTAGCTGTAGACCATAAAGATTTTGAAAGTAAGTGCATGTCATTTACCTCAAAATTTTAATTGTATTTATTTGAAAAAGAAACATATTCTTCTCTTCCTTCAGATGCTGTGAAGAGGTGGAGCCCAAATGCCACAGACTCGGAAATAGATGCAGCTATGGCAGACCACCTCAAGCACGCTCCAGGAAGAGCTGGGGGTGGTGGATACAAAAAAGCCAAACAGCTGTGATGTGTTAAAGAGAGAGTTCACCAAAAAAGGAAAATTGTTATAATTTTCTTATCCACATGTTTCAAACCTGTATACCTTTATATTTTCTGCTGAACACAAAGATTGAAGAATGTTTGTAACTTCACAACCAATTAACTGTCAATATTTTTTTTACAATTGTAGTAATGGGTTTTGGGATCTGCTTTGTTAAAAACATTCTTTCACAAATCTTTGTGTTCAGCAGAACATAGAAGGGTATACAGGTTTGAAACATGAGAGGGAATAAATTACTAAATATTAATTTTTGGGTGAACTATCCCTTTATAGAAAGTGTTTTGAAGTTGTTATTATAGTTAAATGGTTAAAAAAAATAAAAAGTGCTATATCAGAACATGCTTCTTTTTTTGTTATGGCCACAAATAATGTATTCTTTAATGTGTTTGTGAAGTACACGTGGTTAAAACGGTTTATGGACGTTCAGGTCTGACTGGACCAATTTTGAACTGATTTTGAACCTTTGTGAATATGTGTTAAACCTCAATACAATTGATTGCCTTTCACGATGTTACACAATGGGTGTATATTCATTTCATATGCATACATTTAAACTATGCAGCAACACATTTAAACATCTAGAAGACGGCACATTTAGACGTCCAGGGACGGGCAGAAAAGACGTGTAATTCACGGCCAAATGACGTCAAAGACGTCCGCTCAACTTTAATTTAGGGTATTTTTCAACCGCGATGGGACGTGACGAAGGGTCGTCTTTTCAACGGTCATAAAACGTCCACATGTTTGCTATATGAGGGCTTAAAACATATATTTAAACTATGCAGGAACACATTTAAACATCCAAAATACGGCGCATTTAGACGTCCAGGGACGTGCAGAAAAGACGTGTAATTCACGGCCAGATGACGTCAAAGACGTCGGCTCAACTTTCATTTTGGATATATTTTTCAACGCGGACGGGACGTGACGAACGGACGTCTTTTCAACGGTCATCACACGTCCAAATGTTTGTTGGGGAAGAGCAACGGTAAAGCTCTGCACTGCATGAGACACAGGTAATGTAGCCAAAATCACCTCGTAATGTTATATCAGCTCTTAAATGTAAATATATGGGGATATTGTCAGAAGCGTTTAGCTATAAATCAGGATTTAAGCAGTAAGTAACGTAGCTGGATTAAACACGAGGGTCGTGTTAACTTATTGGGTCGTGTTTAGTTACTATTTTTTAGTCAGTAACCGTATTTATATACACAGGCTCTCAAGTCTCACGCATTGACCGTGAGACCCACGCATTTCAGTCAGTTCGCACACTCACAGGCCACACCTTGTATTTATCACGCTGAGAAGTAAGAGATAAATTGCCCTGCTATATTCAATAAATGGACGAGGCGCATGGCAGTTCATTCGAGTTTAGCTGCATCCTTCGAGCGCCACAAAACCGACACGCAGATGACATCAGGGTACCGCGAGAAATCTTGCGAAGGAGGCTGATTTCAAATCGCTCTCGCGTTACTGTGATGTCATCCACTTGTCGTTTTTTTGCAGCGCCTAATGAAGTCGTTCACACAATGCATCCTACCAGGCAATCAAAAATAAACGAGAAGTTGTTTCTGGTGATGTTATCCCGCTGCTAGCACGTTCATTACTAACATGGATTTAACGGAGTGGAAGTTGGATGAGCAAGATCCGATGAATCCGGTAGATATAACCCACTTTTTAAGCATTTTGATTTCACGATTCCTGGACGAAATCCTTGCCTTTGATCAAAGACAATGAAAGCTAATATTGGGGAATAAAGCCAAATTCGTGCTAAATTATTATTGATTCAGTCAAAAACTCCAACAGCTTTGCAACCAGAAGCTTTAGTTACCTGGAATTAAGAAAAGTACTAGAGGCTTCTTAAAATATATAAAATGTAATAGAGATGCATTTCATTATTATGGCCCTTTCATCATTAAATGTTCTGCAATACTGTATGTGTACAGTAAGCTCAAGTTAAAAGAGTACAATTCTATAATCCACTTAAAGTGCTCTATTTTCATGTACTAATTTTGTACTTAGCCTAATATAGCCTACATGTTTTTGTTCTTTAGTACATTAATATGAAATATGCTAAAATGTAATTTAAAAATGTATTTAGGTACCACTTGTAGTAAATGTGAACCTATCTTTGTATGAAAGATGAGTACACGTTAACTTCAAGTGGTACATTTTTGTAATACGAGATATGTTAAATGCATTTCAGTTCATATTAATGTAATCTCAAAATAACACTGATAATGACACTTAGATGTTTTTAAGATTATCTTAAGTACTAAAGTATAAACTTTGTATTATGTACAAAACTATTTTGTGAAAATAGGGCACTTTAAAGGGAAGTGAGCCCCATTCACTTCCATAGTAGGATAAAGTATAATATGAAATTCAATGGGGCCCATTAACGGTTTGTTTACTAACATTAGGTAAAATTAAACAGTTAGCAAAAACCGGAGAATTGGGTGGGGCCGAGGGGTCACTGTTGCAAATACCCCTCTCCTGAAATCTCACTCCAAACTTTTGGTAAAACTTGAGAGCCCTGATATCCATGTCCGACAACAAAACAGATTATGTAAAAATATAATTAAGTTGTGTTAAAATACAATATAACTCAATTAACCTACTTAAGTCTTTGTCATTAATGTTAATCAAACAAACCAAGACAAAGAGAAAATCACTTCTGTAGCTCTAAAAAATTATCATATTTAATTTATACAAAGACTTTACCTAATGTGCAACTTTGTTCTTTTTATAAATGTTTGTAATTTCTTAATTTGATACTAAATTTTTCCCACCCCTTTTTTGCTGATCTGAAAAATGATCAGATCTGTGCCTCAAAAACCGTTATGTGATCTGAACCATGAGTTTTGTGATCCGTCACACCCCTATTTTGTAATGTTCTGGGCTGTCCTCCATGTCTTTTTCAAAATGCTAAGAGGGGCCAGAATTTAGAAATTAACTGAAGTACCTTAAAGGCAGATTTTTACATACACAGTCAACCATGTCAGAATTGTTAGGCGAATTAGCACTTAGTATAAAAGTTGTTGTTTCCCTGTGATGTGTCTTGAGTTTGGTTCAGGCGGGCTGTGCGGTGCTTTGCTTAAACACAAAATTCTGTGTCGTGTCGCGCTGAACATTTTCCTGTTTTTTATGATAGTCTTAAATTTTTTTTTTAGAGGACTTAAAAAGGTCTTAAAAGTCATTACATTTGCTGTTAAAAAATGTGCAGATACCCTGTGTTTCTATTGGCTAAAGAGTAAGTATTACTTTGTTCATATTTTCACAGCCACCAGAATCAGAAGTAAGTGCTCAAAAGTGAAATAGCATGTTGGTCTCTTAAATGTAATGATAAATAAAATAGGTATAACTAATGATAAAATAGGTATAACTAATGAAATAGTCACATCTCACTTTGACTTTATGTACAGTTTGCTCGAGGTCAAAACACAGCTCATTCATACAAATCAAACAGTGACATGTCTGCTTTTTTTTTATACACTGTAAAAAATTTCCCTGTAAAAAAACGGTATTATGCTGGAAGCTGTGGTTGCCAGCATTGCACTGTTAATTTACAGCGGGATACTGTTATTAGAAAAAACAGCATGATACTGTTTTGTTACCTACAGCAGTCAACTGTTATTTTAACAGCATGGTACTGTTTGTGTCACCTACAGAATACAGCTGTTATTTAATAGCATGATACTGTTTTTGTTATCTACAGCATAAAACTGTTATTAAGCATTATATACCTGTTAATTTACAGTACATATTAGTCACAACTCCATTATTTTTTAATTTAATAGCTATTATACCCTGCATTTTATATTTGTCAAAGTGGATAACATAGAACAAAAAAGGCCAGGTTATGAATTTTTTATTCTTTATTCTATTCAACACCAGATTGACTGTTATGCTATGTTTGTTATGCCATAAAACAGGCAGAAATACAAGCAGATATATTTTAATATTCAGTGCATAAACTGTGGTGCAACAAAAACGCACCAATAACATACTAAAATACAAAAAAATCAAACAAACAAAGAACAATATTGAGATGCCTTATCTTTACTTAAAATACAAATGTAGTTTAAAATTTAGATTTCAAAAAAAGCACAAAAGTTTCACAACTGTAAAAACAGCACATTTTTAAAAGGATTCAATAAAACATTAATTTGCTTATTCTTTAACAGACACCAGCCCAATTTTAAATATGAAAACATGGTCTATAATATACAAACCAGTATAAAAAAACACCACCCACCAGTGGTGGCCAGGATGCAAAATATGTGTTTGGGGTGTAATGCGATTCGTGAATCTATATGCATTGCACATCATGTCAAAACACGTGCCTCCCGCAAACGCCCCGAATATGACAAAGAATAAAAGAGACATTCACATGATACCCGCAAGACACTCATTTAACACTAAACTCTGATTACACATGAGATTAGACAAGCTAGTATGGCAAAAGCGAGCATCTCTTTTATTATAATCCCCTTCAAAGCGTCTGGAGCAGGCACGCACTTTGACACGACACGCCATGCACAGGTTCACATGACGCGCCAAACACACATTTTGAAGTGACGAGCCACACACATGACAATGTTTTGGGTAGCTTTGTATTCGTGCCTCCTCGGAGAAGTCACCTGCCATCACTGCAGCCCACCATATTTAAAAAAAACTGTATTGGTGGGAAGTGTCAGCTACATTTTAAATGAAGTACCACTCAAAGTCCAAAAGTCTTTTTTAAAAGATTTGATAGTTTGAGACTGACTGTTGATGGTCTTCTTTTGCAGTTTTCCTGTTTTAGAGGTCACTTTTCCCTTTGCACCCTTGTTTCCCGGTTTGATTTTAATCAAGCATCTGGAAAATAAAAAGAGAATATTTTCAGTGAACAATGATTTAAAACTCTGACTTAGCTAATCAAACTTCCAGTAAAACTTTACAAAAATGTGTCATTAGTTAACATAAGTTAACTATTTTAGTGAACATGAATTAACATAAACAATACTTACACAGCCCTTTTGAGTTAATTTAACACTTACTAAGACATTATTAAAAGTTGGAATTGTTCACATTAATGAACTGTGAACTAACGAACACAACAAATTACTTTTTATAAACTATTATTAACAAAAATTACTAAATACTTCTGTGTACTGCTTATTGTTAGTTCATGTTAGCTAATACATTGACTAATGTTAAAGTGATAGTTTAACCAAAAATGAAAATTATTTCATTATTTACTCTATTATTTACTAATTATTTCATAAGTTCTAAACCTGTATGAGTTTCTTTATTCTGTTAAATACCAAAGACGATATTTTGATAAATGATGGTAAGCACAAGGTTGGCACTGCCCCTTGACTTGGGTACTGTCATCAGTGTGGTTACCATCATTTATCAAAATATCTCAGTTTGCGTTCAACAAAATAAACTCACATGCTTAGAACCACATGAGGGTAAATGAGGAAAGAATTTTCATTTTTGGGTGAACTATCCCGTTTAACAAATGAGACCTTATTGTGAAGCCTTACCAAAATTGCCTCCTCAAAAGTTACAAATTCAACCTTTAAAGACAGTCACAAGTTAAAATTAAGTTACGTTAATGAAATCATTATTTTATGTGGAACCATTCCTTTTAATTTTTTTTTTAAAATAACTTGTTACCTTTGAAGGACTTTCAGTGTGGATGCTGCTTTCACTTTTTGCAAGATGAAGATGTAATACAAAGAAAACAATGCAGCAAGTCCAGTGAGACACGTTGGCTGAACACCCTTTTGGCTTTCAGGCTGATCATCCATTGTTTAATCCATTGTCCCTGAGAATCACCTGGACCAAATGAATGTATAGATTAATGTATAATCCTTAATATCTGGAGAGCTAAGTGTAGAAAAGGCAGTGAGAAGAATATGCAAGCACTGGCAAAGACACAAAGTGCCATGTCCTTCAACCTAACAGTATGTTATTTTCAGAGGCCATTGTCATGATACAATTAAAGGAATAGTAATTGAGGGCCACTAATGTTTCTAAAGGTAAACTGAAAATCACAAATTCATTTAGTGTCCGTGTAAAGTCTGATATTAAAAGTGTTCTCAGTTTCAGTGTTCTCAAATACAGTGGCCTCCAGAATGAGGCACATAAAGCTTGATGTTCTCCTGATAGTAATAGGCACAGCAAGAAGGTCCCCGGTTCGAGCCCCGGCTAGGTCAGGTGGCCTTTTTTTGTGGAGTTTGCATGTTCTCCCTGTGTCAGCGTGGGTTTACTCTGGGTACCCATAGATGCCAAATTGTCTCTACCCCAACCAGTGTCTGGATTGACTTGTGTGACTAAAAACTTGTGTATGGATTAACCAGTTCTCACCATGAATATAGCCAAAGATACTGGAATGGCATAAAGAATAAGAAAGAAAGAAAGATAGTAAATGGTTGTGTCAGCCTGGAGTGTGGGCCTTGTTTAGTAAAAAATGTCAAATTTCATATATTTACCAAACAGGATCAAACGAGGTGTCACAAGTCTTCTCAAAGTCAGCAGGAGTGGCACACATCTATTAGCAAAGATAATAATTTATGATAATTAACATCTGCAAAAAGACAAAAGATATTTTACAGAGGCAACAAAGACATTTTACTCACAACATGAATGGTTATAAAAAATGATACTCTCTCACCTTTTACTCACCTTAATCTGTAATATTTGTTGGTCTATACAATGCACGAAAAGGGAATAGGGACCAAAATAGCACCAAAGCACCAAAATAACCCTACATGGAGGATAAAAGTAATTCAGATAAGTCAAGTAGTAATCTTTTGATGCGATTCAATTGGTTTTGCAACATACAAAACTGTAACACTTTTTAATGTACATCAGTTTCTAACCATAATCATAAATTCAAGTTTGACTGCACTTTCTTGTACTTGATGCATAATGACTTAACAAGTTTGAAATCATGTTTGCAACAAAGACTTCTAGATGCACAGTGAATGAAATGAGTTACAGTTTTTCACCAAGAACCATTTTGACTGCTCAAGTCTTATGAATTAGGGTGCCTTTGTTTAATTTTTGTGTAATCAGACTACGAATTCATATACCCCACCTACCTTAACTTACTGTATACAATGAAGCCAGGATATGTCCATTTTATAAACTTAATGTGTCTTACCACCAAAAAAAGCGTGCCACATACAACAGGATGTTTCAACCAGCTAACGAGCATGTAATGAATTTATAAATACCAGATCTTTTTAGTGTTATTTGTAGATATATTTGGTAACAAAGGATTTTAAAAGGATTTTAAGATAATACAAAAAACAGGCGAATTTGCAGATAACACAAGTGTATCTTTCACTTGCATAGACAGAATGCACACATTAAAAATGTAAAGACACAAAACCCATAACTGATTTTGATCGTTCCTCATTCATCTTTTACACAGATTTTAGTAAAATAAACAGGTTGGATAAAACTTTGGTGAATTCTTACCTGTGATCTAATGTGAGTGTAACTGATGTGATGGTAGAGTACCTGCTTTGCCTGATTAAAATAGGAAATGGAATCTGATTTATTTTTTTAAAAGCTTTACTGAATAAAATGCAATATTTAAAAGTAATATGTAATTTTAAAATAGCACAAGCATCGGTAAAGTTGCAGACCTACCTCATGCAGACAATCCAAAATGGCGTGCACAACGAAAAATATGCTATAATACTGTTAAATAACAGTGACATTCTGTTGTTGCTCGACAACCGACCTGAAGTGAGAAAGTCTACCCACAATGCACTGTAAAAAACAGCAACTTACTGTTATTACATGAAAACAGCATTTTGCTGTTGAATTTCCATGTAAATTTACAGAAATTTTTTACAGTGTAGCAATAAAAGCATAGAGATATATAAAGCAAAGACAACTATAAGATAATCTTTCAGGAGCCAGTAAAACATCTACAGTTACAGCAGTAAACATACTTGTTATGGGGTAAGAAAAACTAGTACAGTGTAGATATGAATTATGGTATCCTAAGCACTTCTCTTATTGCTTCTGTCTTGTTCTTCATTTTTTGTAGTGCAAATAAGGAGACTTAGAGTAAGTACAAATTGAGCTTTTAGTACTGACGTGAATATTACATCGCTATTCGTTTGAAAGAAATAGAAAAGCGCTACGTTTTATTTTGTACCACCAAACTTGCTCGTATAACTACGATAATAATACTTTTTCTGATGCTGCTGTTTACTCCATTGTAGCATGTCTCTGTGAAACTGACAATCTCAGGTAGGAGCTGCTGGCTTGTGGTTGGCAGTATGGATCACGGTCTGCGATTCATGAGGAGCTGGTCTGGAGACATGAAGAGGTTGTCAACAGGTGTGTTCCTATACTCTACCAAAATGAGAGAGGGATCAGTCATGTGGGCCAATGTGTGTGAAACTTAATGTTTTTGCAAAGTCTTTAAACTCTTTGTGTTGATTTTGTGGACCTTTTAAATTCACTGGTATGTCATGTCTCGCGAAAGTGACTACGCTTGCTGATGACAGTGGCAGACATAGTAGTGTTGAGTTTGTCTAATTGGAAGAAATGGTAAATGGTACATCTACATTAACCATTTATTCATTGTCCGAGGTGAAGAGGTCTGAAGCTAATACCTGCCACGGTCTGATTGGTATTTCATGAGGAATCATGGGTTCCTTGGTATTTGAATTATGTTGAACCAGGCAAGTACTCCATCTTTCGATCATGTGTTCTATCTACTTACACATTCCTAGCCAGAATAACATTTCGTGCTCTTAGCTTAGACTTCTCAGCGTGTGCGCATATCTCAGGTCAGATATGACTATTTTCTTATCTTCACTGGTCAATGAAAGTTTGTCTTAAAAGTTAATAATGTATGTGGGAAATTGTCTCCTCTTTGCAGGCCATCCATCCAAGATCATCTATCTGAGCTGCTGAAAACTGCCTCGGTACGGATCTGTTGGAGCTTTGTGTCACTGACTGGTAAGTTTTTATAATTAAAGGAATAGTCTACCCTTTTGCCATATTAATCTATGTTATTACCTCAACTTAGACGAATTAATACATATCTATCTTTTTTCAATGCGTGCACTGTACAGCACGTTGTGAATGTGTTAGCATTTAGCTTAGCCCCATTCATTCCTATGGTACCAAACAGGGAAGCCACCAAACACTTCCGTGTTTTCCCTATTTAAAGACTGTTACATGAGGAGTTATACTAGTAAGTATGGTGCCACAAAATACAACTTTTTTTTGGTACCATAGGAATGAATGGGGTAAGCTAAATGCTAACACATTCACAACGCGCTGTACAGTGCACGCATTGAAAAAAGATAGGTATGTATTAATTCATCTAGGTTGAGGTAATAACATAGATTAATATGGCAAAAGGGTAGACTATTCCTTTAAGTGAATCTACATGTCCATATCTTTGATGAGATTGTCATGTTTTGTTGCTATGGACTTTTTGGAGAGGGTGTCTGCCACAGGAATCTCCTTTCCTGTTCCGTGTTTGATGTCATATTTCTAGGGCTGTAGAATCATTCTTTAAAGCCGTGGAGGAGCGGCATCTAGTAGGACCCTATGAAGTCTATTTAATTTGTCCCGAATTCAGTTTTATTTTTCTCGAATAATCACACCAAACGCGCTTTAAATGCTTGGAAATGCAAGGCGCGACGCACTGCGTTTTTAAAAAAAGAGGAGTGTGACGCGGCTTTTCATATTGCTAGCAGCCAACGAGTCAGCTGTCTTGTCAATCAAATATTGAAGCGTGATATTATTTTGCTATTAACTGTCATATTAGCAGAAACTTTAAAAAGAGGACGCTTGCTCTGACCTTGTTTGAGGGTGAGAGGTGCAGAAACACGCTGGAGAGGGTGAGTGAGTGGAATACGGTTCTTCAAAGCAATTTTAAACTTCACTCATCACACCGTAAGGCCCGCCTCTCCCCCCATTCGTTTGGACAATGGAAAGGTGCGCATGACGTCGGCTGCTTTTCCGCACTCAGCGCTCCTTCAAAAGCGTGTGCTGCGGCTGGTGGCAAAAAATGAAAGGGTTTCGGCGCGCATAAACAGCACGCAAACGCTCTCTGACCATAGAATATCATTCAAAAAACCGCCTGCAACTGCCATAAATGCGTTTGGTGTGATTGGCCCCTAAGAGTGATTCTTAGCTTTAAGAAAGTTGACAACTTGCTTTTATACTTAAGATTGAAAGTAGGAATATATTTCATAAATTCTTCGTACTTAAGACAAAAATGGCACTTTCAGAAGCTTGATAAATATGGGAACAGTTGTCTAACTTTAAACTAACTTCAGTTTCTTTCCTTTCCTATCAGTATTTCTTCAAATTCCTGTTCCGTGTCACATGGCTTATGCAAGACTGAATCAATGAAGGTGAGTCGTCATCATCATGAGAGACGTCTTTGCTCACTGCATGCACATTTCTTTTATAAGCAGAATGACACACTTTGGTGAAGTGATTGTGTTTTTGGGGCTGTTTAAACTTTGTATTAAGATGTGTTTTTTTTGTCGATCGGATCATAAGTGGATGAGAAGGACACATTTTAAATCCGTCAGTTTTGTCCACTTTCAACCTCTTCTGTCCTGAATACTTTTACGGGATGGTCTGTGGAGACTGTGGGCGATTCCTTCTGCTGTCATTTAAACATGAGCAGGAGTAATGACGGGTTTAAATGGACACAACTAATATTATGCCAGAGTCTGCTGCTTTTAAGTAAACATGCTGCACAGTGTTTTGTACATTTATATGTAAAAGCGTTCTTTGATATTCTCTTACGGCTGTTGGAACACATTCAACCACATGCGCGCTTACACTACAAAAGCAATCCGATCAAAAGTGTTTTCAACTACCTCTGAATGTGGTCAAAAGTGGACGAGCTCAAGATGTTTTGAACATCATTTGCACCTGTCTTTAGCATCGTCTACTTGTGATCCGATCGACAACATCACATCTTAATACCAAGTGTAAATAGCCCTTTTTTTACTTGCGCTTCCAAGCTTTATAATGGTAGAAAACAACAGTTAGGGAACAACTTCTGACTTTAAACCTCAATAAAGTGCATTCATCCTTCACAGAGGTAATCCATACTCAAATATTGCCACTCATTGCTAGGGATGGGTATTGTTTGGGGTTTTTTTCGATACCGGTGCCAAATCGATACTTTTAAAACGGTTCCGGTGCCTAAAGCGGTACTTTGAAAAAAAGAGTCACATAAAGATGGTAGATGAAAGTACAGCATAAAACACTATGAAAATTCTTCTCTGTTTGTCATTTGTTTATTAATGATTTGCCTAAAGCACCATCATCTTTTAAAACCTGCATTCTTCATTTCTTTTTTATGAAATTTTTGATTTGTGAATTAAATAAAATCTTCTCAACACTCCACTTTGAGCTCAGAAAAATGTTCTATGATTGGTTGTTAATAATCTGTTCAATGATTGGTTAAAGCCTACGCGGCTGCCGCTCACAAAAAGATAAACGGCGAGTTCTAATCGAAAGTGATCAATGTCCTATTCCCTTCGAAGATCAGATCTCTTGAACTCTAGAGAAAGTTGCGCAATTGTGTGTCTCATAGTGTGCAGGCCCGGCTGCAGGATGAAATGACTGAGGGGGCATGTGAAATTGTTGAGGGGGCTTAACTTTATACCAACAATGATACACTGAGATCTTGCTTTGGAAAGACATATTTTTAAATGCAGCACTCAATAAAACACTCCATATGCAACTGCACAGCACAGGTAACCAGAAACTCACTAATGATGATAGATCATGAGATATTATTTGATAGACAAGTAAATGTGGATTAAGGATGTTTAAAATCTCTAGGCTGGTAATCAGGACATGAATGGATTAAATCAGCATATTTGCAAAGGTTTATTTCTCCACACATAAATTAAAATTAGCAGGGTAACTGTTCAGTAGGGGTGTTCAGCAGAGTCAGTATTTGTATCTGTATTTGTATCTGTAACAGTCTTAAAATTATCTGTATCTGTATAACTTAAATAACTGTAAATATTTATTAATAATAATAATACAAAATTTTAATCAAAAAGACAAATAACTTGATTCTTGTTACTAATACACATGGAAAGCAAACATCTTATTTCCAAAGCCTTATCCAGCTTGTGCCTATGTGCTATGCATCATTGTATTGTAGCATTAAAATAACAAACTTGAGAGCACATTGACAAAACTGTAGGCTACATCACCTTTAAACGTTTTTGTGCCTGTCAGCACAGTTCCTTGAGATTCTGTCTAAATGAGTGTGATATTTTTCAGAAAAAAAAGTAGCCTACATTAATCCCTTGTCTAGCGATTCAAATAATTAAACATCTAAAATGATCGTTATTTGTAAGTTTGCTGAGTGAAATATAACCTAATACTACTCATACATCCACATGTCTGACATCTTGGTTTCGGTTTAAAAACATGCAGGAATTTGAAAATAAAATGCAAGACTTGTTTGATGTTTAAAGAGTTATTAAGGGAGATAAAGTTCGGGAACTGATTTATGTTAAAAAGTTATTAAGATCGACAAACTCGCGCTGACTGACAGATCCGAAATGCAACGCAGAGACACGCAAGTGCGCCGCACTATATAGAATAGTTCAAAAACATCTGTTTTGACAAGAATTTATGAAAGCATATAACCATTACAACAAACTTACTGAGTTATTATCTATGCCCATATAGCATTTGCGCGAACATAACGAATTGTTTAAAAAAAACTCTCTCATTATTAATCTTCATCTAAATAAATAAATAATCAGATATTCGTTTAAATTTTCAAATAACAGTATTTCAAATAACAGTATGCAGTTTTGACTTAGTTCAAAACAAGCAACATGATTTTAAACAATAAGGTAATTTAGAAAGATTTAATTCAAATGCAGTTGTTATTTGCTTATTTTTATGTTAATTGCAATTCAAGTCATAGTAATCTTCAGTTTAAATTTTGCTTTTAAAATGTTATTTTCATATTTTAAGCTATTTACTTATTTATTTTATATTCACCAAGATTGACAATAAAGCTTGCTTGGACTAGAAATAATTAAAAGATCATATCGGAGTCAGAGACACGGAGTTATTAACGAATATTTTATTATTAGAGTTCAGCATTTTATTAAGCTTTTTTGGTGTTGTGTAATTAGATAAAACGAAAAGAAACTAAAAGGGTCATTTTTTTTTAAAGCTGGGTTTAAAGAAGTTTGATACAACAGCGTTTTTACGATTTTAAACTAATTCCAAAACAACTCGCGTTTCTAAATAAGGGTTGCGCCGAAAATGTCATTCATGTCATTTTATAGATTGCACTCATTCACTTCACACTCACATTATTCGTGCTTTAAAGCTGGGCGCACACGGTGCGAATTCTGACGGTCGGAACGTCGTGAGCTCTCGCACACGACACGAGTGAGTTTATGCGAAAATAATTCGTACGCAGTCACACACGACAAGATTTTACTGTAGGACTTGAGGAATTCTGACGTAAGCAATTTCGCACCTGTGAGTGGCAGAATGTACAAAAAATAAAACAAGAATAATACGGCAAAGATATTGGCCTTTGTGCAGAAAACTGTTTCTGTTTTTTTTGTATTTCTATTTATGCATTCCGAAATTGCAATATAGGTCTAGTGCTGTGGCGGTGAAGGAATTTCTCTGGCAGTGGTTTTTCTTGCTAGCGCATATGCGGTTTTATCTTCTTAATATATCATGATTGTAGTGCCAAGTAAATATCTATATTGGTATTATTAATGTTACATATATTGTTGCTTTTTTATAAATATGACCGTTTAAAAACAAATTCAGTGGGCATATTTATTTATTTGTAAATGCAGAATGAGGAGCAATTGAGGTAAAACGCAAGGTAAGATAACGTAACACGTCTTTCCCTTTATGATTAAATTATTTAGACAATACATCTACAGCCAAATATTAATTTGTAAAACGAAAATCATTTAATGTAATATTAAGCACATTGTCTAGGCTTGTTTGCATTGTCTAGTGCAAATGTACGCGGACCCTCGGTCAATGCGGGGTCTTGAAGTAAAAGTGAGCACGCAGCATTTGTGCTCATGTAAATGTACAAAATAAATGCCATACAGAAGGCATTGCATATTAATATATGGCATTTTCTCAGTAGGCCTATGTAAATTAATACATAGCAATACCAATATAGTATGAAAACAAATTAATCATTATTTAAATAAAGTTTCAGAGATAGCCTACATTTTTAGTCATTTAAATATTCTCATCATTTCAGAACAAGCTTAGGCTACCATAACAACGTACATTGGGCTATATCATGTGTTCCTTTGGTCGAAAATATGTAAAAAATATATATATGGGTAAAAAACACCGAACAAAAACGTTTAAGCTCTTGTTAAAGCAGAAGCTCCATAATAATCTGGAAAACGTCGTCTCCGCGTATGATCATCATGTTTAATATAGTCTCTTATTCATTGACAATTTATTTTGCATTTATTATATGAGTAAAAAGTGTAAAACAATAAATGCATATCTTATAGCCTATTAAACATGGACATTCCGTTGCTTTTTATTCTCTGTCACGCCAGCCCTTTTAATATCCATTCATTTATGAAACTGTACTACAGCGACTTTGGCACAGCTTGGATTACACAAAATTGCGACATTCTTTGTCCATCCTATACTGTTTAAACCAGTGGTCTCTGCACGGAGTCTAATAATTTTTATATTTATTTATTACATATTTTAGTTGGCTTATTTTATGTTTAGATTGTAAATAATGATAAACATATTAACAAGTAAAGAAAAATCAACAGTATTACAAAGTAAAACAAAAAAGTTTTAATATCAAAAAGTAACCCTCGTTTTATAGCTTAATCTACACTCTCTCCTGTTTCCGCACACGTCCAAAGCTGTGACCGGACATCACAAAAACACGTATGACAGGTTTTTCAGGCAAAGAAGCTGATCAAGAGGTCGTCACTGAAGGACCTGTCATATTTGTCATGATGTCCGGTCACCGGAGTGTGTGTGTGCGCGAAACATATAGCCAGCTATAGAGTTGTCGTCCAGATTTGAGGTAGCAGTGCCACATTTGTCTTTCTTCTTCTGTGTTTTGTACATTCTGATTGGTCAACTTCAAGTGCTTTGCCAGATCGTCTCGTTCACCCGCACCAACACTACGAATTTATACCGACAGCTCCCGAACTTTTTTGACATGTTTAAAAATTATCGGGAGGTCGTAAGGTGCTCGTAACCTGCTCGGCTCGGCTCGTAATTCCTCTCACACGGTGCGAGCCGCGACCATACGAGCATGAACGATTTGGTCCTGAGAAAAAAAAATCGCATGCGAGCTCCTACGACAGCAAAAATCGCACCGTGTACGCCCGCCTTAAGGGGTTTATAATTTACAGCTGTTCCAGTAAACACGTGATTATGCCCGGCCGAATATTTTCTCTGTTATTCGGATGAATTCGTTATTCGTTTTGAAGCCATTATCCGTGCCCTTCCGAATAACGTATTGGGCGCTTCGGGCACATCCCTACTGTTCAGTATACCACATTATATATGTCCTATGTGATTTCCATTATAGACGAGAGTAGGCTATTCAACGGCACAAAACGTCTGCAATAAATATCCTAACATTATTTCTCAAAACGTTGACAAAAGTTATTTATATAACAGCAATGGACGTCTTATATTGCAATACATTTCCACATATAACTTAACATAACAGCACAATGAAATGAATAAACAGAGAAGGAAGCATGATTGACATGTAAATTGTATTATTATTACCGGAAAAACAGCAATATTACTGAAATAAACTCTGAGGTAGGCTAAATGCGCCAAACGTGCTGTTGTTAAACGCAAGTTTAAATAAGCAATAAAGGTGGATAAAACATTATTATCTCTTAAAACTTTATATGACAAACATTATATTTAAAGAAAATGTATTCTTACAGTTATTCAAAGATGCACAAATTATTCCATATATTAATTCCTGTTTAAGAGCACGTTCGTCTCTGGCCTGGCTCTGTTATGTAATAGCTGCTTGACAGGTGCGCATCTCGGTCTTTCAAACAGATATTATTATAACCTTTATAACAAAAGAGTAAACTTTATAGTTGCTTCCACTGTGTTTGTCTGATATGAATAACACACTAATTATTATTTGAAAATAATATTTATTTATTATTTGCAGATTATTATCTTATTTGAATAGATTTTTATTGCTGCGTCCACAGACATCAGGGTGTAGACATCATTAGTTTTACAAACTAAATATAGACTATTGTTTTACCAGTGCATGTGTATTTAAATGCCTGAAATCTAAAATAAACATTATGAGGTTGAAAACACTGCATTGATATATGACAGCGCTGAGCTCGTCCGTCTGGCTCAGCGCCAATCAACGCGAAAGACGTTTGAATCTGGCAGTAATATCACGTCACTTAACATTCTAAATCCCATATGGGGATAAGGTTAAATTATTATTTAACTCAAAAGGTTGAACATTTTATTTGTAATCATAAATACAAAAATTAAACAGAGGGGGCACAAATCAGATCTGAGGGGTCAATGCCCCCTTTTGCCCCCTCGTGGCGCCGGGCCTGATAGTGTGGCTAATTGAACACACTTGGCAAATAGAGCAATAAAATACAGCGTCTTTTTCTCTTTATTTGGATCGACTGTTCATGCGAAATCCTCTTCGTGAAGTGCCCTTCAATGGCGCAAAACGGCATTTGGAATTCACCCAAAATATTTTCTTATCGGCTTGTAAAACCATTCACGTTTTGACGCTTTCTGCTTGTCTCCGATGAACTTGACACTCGTGACTGCCGCGGCTCATCTCAGGCCAATATCAGCCGAAGTACTAATAAAAACATTAGTGAGGTAATACGTTTTAGCAAATTTTCTGAAGGAATGTTACCATATAAAATATTTAATAGAAGAACAATGTCGCACACCTGTTAGTTCCGGTTAGGTGCGTTGGATGAAGAGACAATGAAGTCCACCAAACATTTAAAAAAAAAAGGGAATATCCCGCACACTATTAACTTGCAAAATTATGCTTTTTGCAAGTTAATAGTGTGCGGGATATTCCCTTTTTTATAAACCATATAAAATATAAAATAAGCTGCCGTCAGATCAATTGCGGCATTCACGCGCTCCTCTGAGGATCTCATTTTCCAAATTGTTCTTTTAAGTCAGAATATAAAAATAACCTGGACATATATTCTTACAAAATTTGTTCGATTTGTATTATTAGGGATGTGCAGATGAGGATTTTTTTTACATTTTAAACTTATTAAACACAGCGCATATTTTAAATGAAAATATATTTGGCAAAGAAGTTTAAAGTTGGCTATTTAATGTTTAACATTAGATTATTTAATATTTCCATTTATTAATAAAATTAATTTTTAAAATGTTTGTTCATTATTACTCTTAACGAAAAACTCAACTCCAATAAAATATTAGCTCCAATGACAAACTTGCTTATACCTATTGCTTGTTTATTAATAAAACGAATTCGACGGATGGTATCTGCGTTAAAACACAAATAAATGAAAGATGTAATTGACATAATTTTCATTACTACGAATGCTTATTTGTTCATTATTATTTTTTATTAAAACAGAACAACAATAAAAATGTAAAATGACTCGCTTAACGTTTAACAAAAACGAATAGACGGTAAACATTTTATCCGCCCTATAACATAAATAAATCTAAGATCCTTAGATTTTTCAAAACAAATGATTGGTTTCCGTTTTTTAATCAATATAAAACTACAATAATGTAAAATATGAACAAACTCACCTAAGTTAAGAGAAGAAATCAAACTTGAATCCTCTGTATTATCAAATCTTTCCGACTTTTACATTCACGTGAATTTTGTAAGTGAGGAAATTATTTACACCATATGAGTGCAGTATAATTTAACTAGCGATTGTGCTGTGCTTGTGTGATTATGCTTTTTGCGCTACAGAGAGCAAAATACTTCAGTCAACCGTTCATGCATTAAGAGGCACCGAAATGAGGCACCGAAATCTGTGTTCTGATTCGGTCCGGAAGTAGGGCTGGGCGGTATGAGCAAAAATTCATATCCCAGTATTTTTTTTTTGGAATGCCGGTATCCGATATATATCCGGTATTTCTTACAAAAAGGATAAAAATGTTACTTGAAAGTCAAAGCCTTTATAATCTTTGTGGCTGAAGTTGTTGTACCATAAAGTTGTAAACACTCCCTAATAAACTATCTGTTCCATCTCAAATCAAAACAAAAATTATATACCATGCAGTACCATATTAAAAAAATCATCTTTGTTAGAGCCTTTATCTTACCCCGAAATGGCTGTATGCTCATGTCCTTGGCGGGTGGTAAATGTTTGTCATACCAAAGTTGTTTAGCTGGGTTTAGTTAACTTTATATACAAACCAGTGAAGTTCTTAATCATTTCTTTTTTTTACTTTGTTTTGTGCACATGGGCATTATCATGTAATATGATCTTTAATCTATAATATACTTATAGAAAATTGTCTTGCCCATACTATTGAAATTATTATCCATAAAATTAGAAACACACAATTCTCATGAATATACTGAACTGTCTGTAGCATTAAGATTTGTGTTCACAGAATTTACTAAAGTAGTCAAACCTCTTCATTAGAAGGGGGTGTCACAGTCCATTTGTCCTTACAGTGTATTCAGTCACAAAAATGGACAAAACTTAAAAACATATGATCCAAAATAATTAAGTTTATAGAACAGATGTGGTTCTGGAATCTGATTGGCTAAGTGCAAACTGAAACTATAACGCGCACACATTCAGCACGTTTGTCTTTGTTTCATTCACACACATCCTCCCTTATTATTTCTTAATAATAATCTCATTAATTCACACTAATAGCTTCACTGAAGCAGCACAATCATTCGTTACTAATTCTAAAGTGACGTTTTAAAATTAAATAACGGAGACTTGTTTGTGGCTGTTATACTGGGCTTTCAATCTGAGGAGAAAGTTCACCACAAAATAAAACTCCTTCGGAGTTTCTGTTTTATCTACGCGCTTGTCCCGTCGAACTAAAGTATAAACGCAGTATCACTCACCTGATATTGCTATAATAATGATGAGGAATAACTGCAATAGTGTATTAGATAAATAGGTGTTGTGATGGAGCGTCAGACATGTTGTTGGGATGAAAGCACACATATGCAGCGGTAACTTAATTCCAATGATCTCTCAGTAAAAGCAGGTTGAGGAGACATTTTATTTTAGTCTTAACTCATTTATTACAATCCTCCGAGTGCATGCAGCCGCAGTTTTTGAATGTCCACATTCATGAGGCGCATCCTAGCGTCACAGAGTTTCTGCGTGCTTCTTCATGTCGCGTACTTGCTGTGACGGTCGGGCTCGCGCAGAGCGCGTGTGTGCGCGCTTGAGTTGCATTAAACCATATCGATATGAACGGTATTGGCTAATTCCGCATCGCGTCGGGAACCCATATCGATATATCCCCTAAATCCGATATACCGCCCAGCCCTATCCGGAAGGTACCGCCCATATAGGCTTCGTTTTGGTACCCAACCTTACTCATTGCGCATTGAATCGTATGACTCCAAGACATCTTGCCGGAAACTAGTTATTTTAGTTTATAAAGTGTAAAACATTATCTTTTCTTACTATATAGCTTCGATTATCCACAGAAGACCTTTATTAACCCCTTGTAGCGATGTGGATTACTTCTTTAAAGGCTGCACTTCTTTGGGAAATCAGAAAATGTACCCTGATCCATGTTTTTTCCCATATTAAGCTCGGAAAAGCTTGGACATTTACTAAAATGACTCAAATTTCTCCAAATGTGTTCGTCTGAACACGTGTATCTCGAGTTACTGAGTGTGAGTACATCATGGGATAATTTTAAAATCGGTCTGAAATATCGTTTTAAGTATTTAAATGGAGTATAGCAATACATAATTGGGACTAAATAACAAAGGTAAAATAAAATATAAATTCCTTTTAATATTAGTGTACCTAATTGGATTGATCATGCTTTACTTTTTGTTAAGACAACCCCTGTTTTTAATGTTAACATTTAATTTTTTTATGTTCTCACTTAGATGTTGTAACCATAAAGCAACCAGGACAACACACCTGGAGTGACCAAGAGCAGGATCAAGAAAGAATCGGACGAGAAAATATCAACTGGTGCCCATGAGGAGACATTGTTCTTGGACCTGCTTTTTCTGTTTAGTAATAAGTGGTTTTATGTGGTTAAATAAAAGTAATTTAATATTCAACCCACAAGCTAAATTTCCTACATTTTCTTAAAGGGGTAGTTCACCCAAAAAGGAAAATTCTGTCATTTACACAAACAGTTTGGTTACAAACATTTTTCACAATATCTTCCTTAGTGTTTATCAGACTAAAGAAATTTATGCGGGTTTGTAACAACATGAGAGTGTGTAAATTATGACAGAATTTTCACTTTGGGGTGAACTACCCCTCTAACATTTTTATACCCAGGGGTAAAAGAAATGTATGTTGAATATTTTTGTTTGCCATTTTTTGTTACTGCTACTTTCAACAAGTCTAATTATTCAGCCAACCTTATTTTGTACTTTAAGAAATGAACAGCTTTTATGGGTTTTAAGACCCTGATATGTGCTCAGAATTCGCCCATAGAATGCCCAGTGGTCCCACAATTTTCCCTCAGTATGCCCACACTTTATCCATTGTGCCCACATTTTTCCCACGTATTTGTATTTAAATACATTTTTCCACACAGTATTTTGTATTTGTGATTTCTGTAAATTTGTGATAGTATTTTGTATTTGAATTTTAAAACAATTCCATATATGCGTGTATGCCTCTCTCAGATCATATGCATTTAAAAGGCAGTTTCTGGTATAAATAGCAGAACACAAAAGGTTTTCTGTGTCATTAGAAATGCAGTCAAAAAGTGGGACAACAAGGATAACTGATCATGAAGGTAAGAACCTTAACCATGCCAGGTGAGGGATATATTATGGCTGAAAAAACAAACCAATTAATGAAATATTCATGTCATATCTGTATTTGACATATAAATTCGTATTAACTTTTTGTTAGCTGTCCTATTTTGAGATGCGTATTAGCCTAATAATAATAATATTAGTATAATTAATATTATATAATACATTCTTAAAATGAGGATAAACCCTTGGAAAGACTTAGGAAATAATATAGAAATTTAGCCCTTTTATAGACGTCTTTTCAACGACCATGAAAAGACGTCTTTTAGCCTTTCACTTTTCAACCAAATTTAGCCTTTTTCTAGACGTGGAGTTATAGGCGTCTTTTCAACGGCATGAAAAACACGTCTTTTAGCCTTTCACTTTTCAACCAAATTTAGCCTTTTTCTAGACGTCGAGTTATAGGCGTCTTTTCAACGGCATGAAAAACACGTCTTTTCACCTTTCACTTTTCAACCAGAATTTCACGTCATTAAGACGTCTGGAGAAGTCGTCGTTTCGACGTCTTTTCAACCAGATTTTGCTGGGTGGGTGGGTTATTCTAAACCCAGGGTTAACGGAATCCTGGGTTATTTCACACTGTTCAAACTTAACCAGGGGTTAAGAGATAACCCTGGGTATTCATAATTTGACGTTTCACACTGTGCATTCCTAAACCCTGGGTCAGGAGTCTCCAACCCAGTTTCAACACACCTGTCTGTAATTATCAAGCCTTGATTAGCTACTTCAGCTGTGTTTAATTAGGGTCATAACATTCTAACCCTGCTTCGTTTCACACTGCATGCGTTTGGCACCACAATCCGGGGTTAACACCACAAATGCGGTGCTAACCCTGCTCCAGAGCAGGGTTTCATAACCCTGGGTAAAAAGCGGTGCTAACACCGCTTTCAAATAACAGGTGTGAAACGCTCCTTAACCCAGGGTTAAAAGCAGGGTTTAGAATGAAGATAACCCAGGGTTAAGCGCAGTGTGAAAACCCCTATTAGGGCTTTTCACACCTGAAATTGTTAACCCTGGGTTATTGTAAAACCAGGGTTAACGGAATCCTGGGTTATTTTTTTCATGTTTCACACTGTTCAAACTTAACCAGGGGTTAAGAGATAACCCTGGGTATTCATAATTTGACGTTTCACACTGTGCATTCCTAAACCCTGGGTCAGGAGTCTCCAACCCAGTTTCAACACACCTGTCTGTAATTATCAAGCCTTGATTAGCTACTTCAGCTGTGTTTAATTAGGGTCATAACATTCTAACCCTGCTTCGTTTCACACTGCATGCGTTTGGCACCACAATCCGGGGTTAACACCACAAATGCAGTGCTAACCCTGCTCCAGAGCAGGGTTTCATAACCCTGGGTAAAAAGCGGTGCTAACACCGCTTTCAAATTACAGGTGTGAAACGCTCCTTAACCCAGGGTTAAAAGCAGGGTTTAGAATGAAGATAACCCAGGGTTAAGCGCAGTGTGAAAACCCCTATTGTGTACTTGAATGTGTCATGCTGACAAATATGTAGCCTAACTGTTGTGATATAAACATTCTTATATAGGCCTATCCAAAAAAAGTTATAATCTTAATATTTCAAAAATTCCAGTATTAGAATCCAGTAGGTTGTTACAGTTAATATACAGTAACAGAAATATGATAATGCATATTTAAAACATAAAGTTGTTCATTTGAAAGATTAATTGAAAACACATGTAGTAGACGTAACACCACTATCTCACAGTAGGGCTTTTCACACCTGAAATTGTTAACCCTGGGTTATTCTAAACCCAGGGTTAACGGAATCCTGGGTTATTTTTTTCATGTTTCACACTGTTCAAACTTAACCAGGGGTTAAGAGATAACCCTGGGTATTCATAATTTGACGTTTCACACTGTGCATTCCTAAACCCTGGGTCAGGAGTCTCCAACCCAGTTTCAACACACCTGTCTGTAATTATCAAGCCTTGATTAGCTACTTCAGCTGTGTTTAATTAGGGTCATAACATTCTAACCCTGCTTCGTTTCACACTGCATGCGTTTGGCACCACAATGCGGGGTTAACACCACAAATGCGGTGCTAACCCTGCTCCAGAGCAGGGTTTCATAACCCTGGGTAAAAAGCGGTGCTAACACCGCTTTCAAATTACAGGTGTGAAACGCTCCTTAACCCAGGGTTAAAAGCAGGGTTTAGAATGAAGATAACCCAGGGTTAAGCGCAGTGTGAAAACCCCTATTAAGTGCACTACATTTCTTCAGTCGTGCATCCCTCTATACAGTAAATGCACTACAGCATACTTGATTAAATGTGAGGACAGTGAAATTGTACACTTATTATCAATCTTATGATGTACTTAAGTTACTCAGGCAATTAGTACAGGACATCGCTGGTTTATTTTGGCTTATATAGTAAGTTATATCAAGTTATCTACCAGCTTAGGTTAGCTAATAAACATCAGTATATAAAACAGTTGTGCTTGCCTTTGAGTTGCGGGTTGACTCTCCTGTAATCGCGCTTCACTTTTGATTTAATTGTAGCATCACAAGTTTAACAAAGGGTCCCTTGACAGAATCAAATGTGATATGCATCCATATGTCTGCTCTATCTCTTCTCTCAGACCAGACACTAACTTACAGTTTATAACATACGCAGCAAGCTGATGTCCCGTCAAGTAGATTTTTGTGTTATATTTTGCGCTACGGTAGCTCAATGCAAGCCATTCGGTGTTTGACATCAAAGTACCGTGAGACCAGACTTCTCCATATGCATTTGATTTGCTCTCGTAGTACTTTGATTTCATACGATTGCCCTGCGTAGCGCCACATGAAGTCCCTCAGTTGTGTGTGTGCGTAACCTCGCGACCACACAAAGATTCTGTACCTCACTCACTGACATTTTCGTCTCATTTTTATTTGTTGACGAATAAACAATGTAGCGAGTAACGGTAAGTGTCAGTTCAAATGTAGTGGAGGAAAGAGTACAAAAACTCAATCAAAAATGTAATTGAGTAGAGTGTAAAAGTTGCTTATATTTTTGATAGTACAAGTACAAAGTAGCCCAAAAATTACTTAAGTACTTTATTACACCTCTGTGTATTTGTTATACGTGTCTTGTTTTTTTATTGTTATATAAACTCACAGCTTTGTTTATCATATATAAGTACGTATTGAGCATTCTGTTTTGTCTCTTAATCCGGTATCATCATTTACAGTTACTATAAGAAAAAAGACATCCATATGAAAAGTTTTCTGGTTGGTTTTCATAAGATAAGGACTAATTCTACAAATGTATAATACAGTATGACAAGAGGGAAAACTAGCTTGTCAAGCTGTCAACATTCGACATTTTGCATAGTTTGCCATATACTGTAGCACTCTCCTCAACATCACCAGTTGCTGGTTCAAGAGATATCTGGATCCAACGATGCTTAAGGTAAGCTAATGATGTTTCCTCTCTGAAATAAAAGTATTTATTGTAATAGATAAATATTTGCACTATTGCAAAAGCTCTCTCAAGCATGGGAATTATAATTACTGCTTATTTCTAAACTGTGTATTTGTTCAACAGAAAGAAGTCAAGCCTTACTGGAATCTTTCAGTCAAAGTTTTACATGGGAATATCAAAATGAAATGCGACTACTGTAAGTCAAGAACCCTTTTATCGGCATCCAAACGACAACATATTAACTTAATTTGTGTTGCCTTAAAGGCGGAGTCCACGATGTTTGAAAAACGCGTTGGAAAAGGAGACGGGCCGACTACCAAAACACACTTATAGCCAATCAAATCAAATCAAATGCCGGGTTGCATATGTGTGGGGCGGGTCTATCAACAGAAGGTCCAGATTCTATTGGAGTAGGGGCGTGTTTGTTTAGGTGATTTCAAATATCAGCATTGGCTTTCAAACATCATGGACTCCGCCTTTAACTTTATTTTTGAAAAATATTATTACAACAGGTTCAAACTTATGTGTTTACAGTTCCCTTTCAGACGGTCTCTACGACGTCACGTCGTGACCGACGAATTGGGAACCGCTTCGCGGGTGACCTATCTGCTTCGAGAAACCTTTAAAACGCCAATGAACTTGGCATGCAGATAATTGCATCTGCCGGCGCCGCCCCGCCGCACAGGTATTTAATGAGCGGCAGGTGCAGTTATCAAATCAGCTTTTTAGCTTCGAAAGCTGGCAGACTGACTGCTCACGAGAAGCTACTCTCTGCTCTTTGGAGAACTCTGCGTGTTCGATTTGGTTGGGCAAAGGCATTTCAGCGGAGGCTCGCGGGTGTTCCACCTCTTTTTTTAATTTTTTGACTTTTTCTCACTCTTAGTTGAGTGTGTGCGTAGCCGTTCCCCTGTGTGCTTCATCAACATCAGCACATTAAAAGAGTATTTCCTCTAAAAGAGTATTGCGGTGTTCTGCGTCTTTTAAAGACAGCATTTCACTTGCACTGAGACGGGAGCGTCTTTTTAAAGATGTCTTTCCGTCCGTGTTTCTGGATGCGGCAAATGTATGGGTCCCCGGGTGGCAACGATCGTTTTCTCTCGTGCGCAAGAGTGCATGCTGAGGCTGCGATCGTGGAGGGTTCATACTCCTAAGAGAGCATGAACCCTTTTGGATGGCGGAGACGGGTTTCGTACCTCCGGGAACGTCACCCCCTTTTTTTCCGTTGCGGAGCCCCGTTAAAGGTGCGGTGGCAAAACTCCGGAAATCTTATCTCCGTATAAACGGTGCTGAATCGGTTAGCTGGTGCGTCCAGTGACTCTCAGCACCCCCATCCACAGCCAGAGGTGCGGTGAGAGACGGGTGGCGCGTGTTCTACGCGCTCTCGTCCTCTTTCAGTCCTCACGAGGATTCTATGTCTGTCACAGCATCGGAGAAAGGGTCGTCTATTCGGTCGCCGACTCGGACCCACTCCCGCCTTCGGGTTGGGTAGGGGCTCCCGTGCTCGACCCCGAGTGGCGGCCATGTACGCTCGGGAGCGCAGAGACGGTCTGTGTGGAGCAGAGAGCTCCTCCCCCACCGCACCGTCCCGCCTAGATGATTGGCACTTCAGGACTGCAAGAACAGCCCCAACCTTCTGTGCCTTTCTTCCCGGGGTGCATGTTGGTTGACACGGTCATGGAAAACTCGTTTTCCTCCCGGAACCGACCGTTCAGCCATCACCTCTCACCTCTCCTGACGGCGGGGCCGCTAAGGGTTATGCTGCTCCAAGAGACCAGCCTCCCTCCCCTCACAGACCCACGGGCTTGTGAGAGGCGGCCTCTGCCGTGCGCGCCATGGCGTAATGCAGGTCCGCCAGGCTAAGGCACTGAAGGATCTGCACAGGCGAGGTCACGGTCCGGCAACTAAAGAATCCTGTGTGGCTCTGACCTAGCGCTACGAGCGACTGGGTTCACCCCACAGGCCCCCGGACGTGCTATGCCCACCCCCGGTGGTCCAGGAACGCCATCTCTGGTTGCGTCTTGCGGGCATTAAGTAGGTCGTTAGTAATCGTCCTAATGTTCCATTTTAGACCAGCCATTTCGGCGACGCGGCTGAGAGTGTCCAACAATGATCGGCCGCTTTAGAGCAGACTGAGGCATCATGCCACGTCGGAGCCTAGCTGCCCCCTCCGTTACGTCAGTATATTGGTCTGCTTTTCGCCGAGGGCGTCCTGCTACGGCTTTTTTGTTCCTTCATCCCGGCAGGTTCCTCGTAAGCAGTACACCCGCCCACTCAGCCTGCTACAGAGGTGGAAAATGAAACTTAGCGGCTCTGAGTCGGGCGATCTGAAGATGGAGGGGATCGCTCTTCAGGAGATGGTGAAAACATCATTCTCCCCCCCCACCCCGGAGGAGGGCCGGGTGAAGAATCCTTGGTTTCGTTTTTGTGTTCCACCGACTTCAATCGGCACCCACTAACCTCAAAGAGCGAATTCCTCTTCTTTCTCCAGATCCCCGGAGGCATACAGGAGTTTCGGACGGGCTCAAAACCCTACGTTCTCCTCTTCCTCATTAGCCAGCGGATGTATCGAGCGGGACATCTACAAAGGAGCCTTTGCTCAGCATCCATCAGCGGTTTCAGGTGAGTGTTTCATTACACACATCATCTCACAATGCGGCCAAAGAGCATGCGTCGTTGAGTTCCCCGTCTCCGCTCGCCACGGGTACACATATCGTGCCGTTAATTTCCTCTCGCTCGGTATCTGGGGGCCTGGGAAAGAGCTTCCCAGCCCGTCGCGTTGGCTTTTACGCACGATCCGTCTCGGTTACGCATTCATTTGCCCGGCTACCTTCCAAATATTCAGGCATTCGCTTCACCACGGTGAAGGCTGTCGATGCGCACGTACTGCGTGCGGAGATTACCGTCCTATTGGCGAAGACGCGATTGAGCCGGTCCCTCCAGCCGAGATAAATTCGGGGCTTTACAGCCCTTCATTGTACCCAAGAAGAGTGGCGGGTTGCGTCCGATCCTAGATCTGAGCGTACTGAATCGAGAATTCACAGAATTCACATTCACAGAATGCTGTTCAAAATGTTTACGGAACATATTTTAATGCATCCGCCCATAGGATTGGTTCGCAGCCTTCAACCTGAAGGACGCGTACTTTTCATGTTTCCATACTCCCCCGACACAGGCGTTTCTCCGCGTTGTGTTCGAGGGGAGGGCATATCAGTACAAAGTCTCACCGTTCGGGCTTTCTCTCTCTCCCCCTGTGTCTTCATGAAAGTTGCGGATGGCGCACTGCAGCCCTTGAGAGAGAGAGAGAGCGGTGTTCGCGTTTTGGCGTATTGGCTCATAATAGCTCAGTTTCGTCAGATGCTGTGCACACACATAGATCGTGTACTTAAACACCTCGCTCGTCTCGGTCTTCAGGTCAACTGGGGAAAGAGTAAACTTTGCCCCATGCAGAGGATCTCTTTTCTTGGAATGTAACGGGATTTGGTCGATTTAACAACACGTCTCATAGAAGCGCGTGTTCAGTAAATTCTGGCTTGCCTCAACATTTAAAGGCAGGGTTGCGGTTCCACTGAAATTAATTTTAGAAACTTCTGGGGCATATGGCAGTAGCTGCGGCTGTGACACCGCTCGGGCTGCTCCATATGAGACCGCTTCAGTGTTGGCTTTATGACCAAGTCCCGAGGAGAGCGTGGCTCACCAGCTTTCACAGTATTAAAATTACATCAAGGTGCCGTCACACTTTCACCCCGTGGTCAGACCCAGCGTTTCTTACTGTGCGGATGCCACTGAGATAGGTCTCCAGGCATGCTATTGTTGGCAAAGATGCCTCTACCACGGGGTGGGGAGCCACGTACGGCGTGCTCGTCGCTTCGGGGGTCTGGTCGACATTCCAGCGAAACTAGCATAAATTGCCTCGAGCTGTGCACTGTATATCTTGCGCTCGTCCGTTTCATCAACGTGATTCGATGCTTAAGATGTAGTGCGCACCGACAAACTGCGGCTGTAGCGTATATCTATCGCAAAGGCGGTCTGCGCTCTCGTCACCTGTCGCATCTCGCCCGTCTCTCCTCTTCTGGAGTCAGAAGTATCTGAGGTCTCTTCGTGCCATTCACATGTCAGGGTCGCTGAACACAGCGGCAGACGCGCTCTCACGAGCAGCGTGCCCTGGCGAGTGGCGATTCCCCCCCCGCGGTGCAGCTGAGTTGGAAATGTTTCGGCAGAGCGCAGTTAAATCTGTTTGCTGTTTCAGAGACAACCCATTGTCGCCTTTTTTATTCATTATCCGAGGGAACACTCGGCGTGAAGGCACTGTAACACAGCTGGCCGCGGGGTTTCCCCCCCAGTAAGCTTTATTGCGCAGACACTGTGTAAGTCAGGGAGGACGAGGAGCGCATTCTATTAGTTGCGCCGTATCGGACAACTAGGAATTGGTTTTACAGAGTCACTCTCCTCGCGTCAGTCCCTCCCTGGCTGATTCCCTGGCACATTATGGCACTCGCGCCCCGATCTGTGGAACCCCCATGTGTGGTCTCTGGACGGGGCGTGGAGGTTTTAGGTGATTTACCACACTCGGTATCTAACACCATCTCTGCAGTGCGAGCCCCGTCTACGAGACAGGCGTACTCGCTAAAATGGAATCTGTTCGTTGATTGGTGTGCTTCTCACGAGAAGACATCCAAAAATGCTCGATCAGACTCGTGCTTATTTATCTCCTTTGCTTGGACAGAAGGCTGTCTCCCTATATCATTAAAATGGATATCACTGCGATATCCGCACACCACGCTCCGATAAACAGTCTGACAGTGGGTCAGCACGACCTGGTTGTTAAGTTTTTAAGAGGCGAACAAAGGCTGCATCCTTCTCGTCCTCCCTCTATTCCTCCTTGGGACCTGTCCGTGGTGCTGAAAGCTTATACAGGACATCCACTTTGAGGCTGTTTACACTTGGTATTAAGATGTGTTTTCATCGATCGGATCACAAGTGGACGAGAGAGACACATTACGTTTACACCTGGTATTTAAAAATCCGTCTCTTTTGTCCACTTTCGACCGCTTATATGCTGAATACTATGAGGGGGTGGTCTGTGAGACGGTGGGCGAGTCTCTCTGCTGTCATTCAAACCCGAGCGGGAGTAATTATGAGTTTATATGGACGCAAACTAATATTATGTCGCTGTGCACTGCTTGTTTAGCAAGTAAACATGCTGCACAGTGTTTTGTACATGAGTATGTACTTTCTTTGAATTTTCAGCGCAATTGATGAAACAGGATCGCGCAACTTTCACACGCTTTCAAAACGAAACTACGGAGATCAGCCGCTTAGTTTTATCAACGAAAGGCTAAAAATAGCGCTGTTCACCGAATGTTCATTCCAGAAGTCAAAAAAGACGTAAAACATGTGTTAATACCTCAGATTAGATAAATGGGTGGAGAGAAGGCGGTCGCGTGTGGCTGTTCGAACGCATTCAACCACATGCGCGTTCCGCAACTCCAAAGCGATCCGATCGAAAGTGGTTTCGACCACCTCTGGATGTGGTTGAAAGTGGTCGAAAGTGGACGAGCTCAAAACGTTTTGAACACCGTTTACACCTGGCATTAACGTCGTCCACTTGTGATCTGATCGACGAAAACACATGTTAATGCCAAGTGTAAACAGCCTCTTTGAGCCTCTGCATTCTGTGAGTGTAGACTTTCTAACTTTCAAAATTTTTAACACTCCTTGCTTTGGCTTCGATAAAAAGGATAGGGGATCTTCATGCATTTTCGTTCAACGATTCGTGCCTACAGTTCGGGCCCGCTGAATTCATTTTAATATTGAGACCCCGGCCCGGCTACGTGCCCAAAATTCCCACTACTCCATTCAGAGACTAAGTGGTGAATTCGCAAGCGCTGCCCCCGGAGGTGGCAGACCCAGCCGTGGCTTTATTATGTCCGGTGCGTGCGCTACGTGTGTATGTAACTCGGACGCAAAGCTTTAGAACCTCAGAACAGCTCTTTGTTTGTTACGGTGGTCAGCAGAAGGGGAATGCTGTCACCAAGCAGAGGATGTCCCATTGGATTGTGGACACTATTACCCTTGCTTATGAAAAGCAGGGTATTTCTTGCCCGTTTAATCTGCGTGCACATTCTACGAGAAGTGTAGCATCATCTTGGGCATTGGCTCGTGGTTCCTCTCTAACTGACATATACAGAGCTGCTGGCTGGGCGACACCTAATACATTCACTAGATTCTACAGTGTTCGTGTTGAGCCGGTATCCTCTCGAGTTCTCTCGTGAGAACATCAGTGAGAACATCGAGGAACGGCTCCTGTGTCGGCTTGGAGCCTTTCTTTTCGGTGCTGCGCAACCGCACCAGTATGGAAGGCAGTTAAGGCAAAAACGTTACAAAAACTGTTTTTTGTCTCCTCCACCGCTTGGTGGTCGATGTTGCGGAGCATCGGCTGCCAGCCTCTCACTAGATGTACCCTTGACAATCTGGGTGAGGTTAGCGCCCACATTGCGCCCCCTAGTGGTTTCTTTGTGAGTATCTCCGTGGAAAGTTTCTGATTTACCACGTTTCCCTTAGCGGAGTTCGTTCCGCGCCTCTCTAGTGTTGCTAAGAGAGTGTATATTTTAGACCTCGTGTCTTTTTATCCATCACCTTAGTGGTAGACCCCTAGAGGGTTTTCTTTCCGCAGCGATCTTAGTCCCGCCTGACGAGTTCGCTTCCCAGTTCGCCTAGTCACTATCGTGGGTTAAGGAACAAGTAGTGACCGGCCTCTGCTTCAACCCCTTTTCCGTTCCCTAAAAGAGGAGAGTCGGAGGGTTTACGCAGGCACTGGAAGGGTCAGCTTCAGTGGCGCTTTGGTAGGGATTCCCAATTCGTCGGTCACGACGTGACGTCGTAGTGACCGACTGAAAGGGAACGTCTCGGTTACATATGTAACCCTCGTTCCCTGAAGGAAGGGAACGGAGACGTCACGTCCCGTCGCCACAGTTTGCTGTTCCACTGCTGATATCGGCCGGACACTTTTCTTTCTGTCCAGCTTTCTCAGCAAAAAATAGCTGATTTGATAACTGCACCTGCCGCTCATTAAATACCTGTGCGGCGGGGCGGCGCCGGCAGATGCAATTATCTGCATGCCAAGTTCATTGGCGTTTTAAAGGTTTCTCGAAGCAGATAGGTCACCCGCGAAGCGGTTCCCAATTCGTCGGTCACGACGTGACGTCTCCGTTCCCTTCCTTCAGGGAACGAGGGTTACATATGTAACTGAGACGTTTTCCGCTGTGCTATCATTTCGACTTGCTCTATGTTTGTGAGAGACCTTGTACTTTATGTTGCTTCTTCAATTTCAGCTTACTTTATGTGCATTGGGTCAAGTGAATGAAAGGAGTTAAATCTTCTTGCCAACACCCTAATATTTCTAAGCCTATCCCAATTTTTTCTTAGTTTCTGAAGCTGACTGCTATGTTATCTTGAACTTACCCACGGCATCTGCCCGTACATATCGCACCAAGACAATTGATAATAACAACAAACCTGTATGGAATGAAACCTTTCACTTCAGGCTGCAGAGCAATGTCAAGGTAACAACAGGCAGCTGTTTGTATCTCTTCTTATGTCTAGTGGAATGCCATCTGGTTAAAGTAAAATTCAGGCAAAAATGGTTCTTCTGTGTAATCATGAAGCATGAAGCATGAAGCACAGTTGTTTTTAAAAGTACATTCCTCTTTAAGATACACATTGAGTTTAATGTCACCTCTTTTCTCCACTAAACAGAATATATTGGAGTTCCAAGTCTATGACAATGACCCGTATATGAGAGATGATCTTATTGCCACTGTCCTGTTTGACATTGATAACCTCACACCAGAGAAGAAGGAGAAGAAATGTTTCATTTTAAATGATAAGGTCAGTGCTATGTGGAGACATCATGGCATACAATTGAAAAGAAAACTTCAATGATATTTAACATGTGTATATGTTTCACCTTTTCTCATAGACCAAAGATGAGCTGTGGGTGGAGTTTGAGATGACAAAGAGGTAAGGACTGCCTTTAATTGGATTTTATTTGCAAAATGAGTGGTGTTTCACAGCTTGCACAGTGCACTTTTGGAGCAATGCCCTGTTTTTCTCAATAAACATGAACATAAATATGAACTTAGTAGTGTTCTTGCCTCTGTCTGCCCATTGCAGCTCTGAGGTGCCGAGCCCATGCATGTCTAATGGGGTGTTGGTGGTAAGAACCCATATTGCAGTTTTATTACCTGTTTTAAGTGTTACAGAATCTTTACAATAATATAATGCTTTTATAAGACATACAGTACTGTGCAAAAATCTTCGGCCAGCACCACCAGACTTGTTGTTTTAGAAGTTTTAATGTCCATACATATTTATTTCTCAATCTCTTGTATTAAGATACAAACAGAAAATACAGGATAGATAATCTTATAAGCTTTATGTAATCCTGTGAAACCAGGCAGGTCCTTTTTGTGAGCTGACGGTGGGGGTAGACAAGCTTCTTAAGAACTCTGGAGGTAAATGCAGATATTTGCATGCAAACTACTATGCAAATATTTTCACATAAATTATTCAATTAATGACTAGATATTTGTTAGTCTAAAGACAATGTAATAGAAAACAAGCAAAAGTATTGAGCTTTATTAAATAAATGATATTCACAGCATAGTCATTGAATAAAAATAAACAAAATGGATGAAGTTAACAGAGCATTTTTCACTTTAATGATATGATCCTGGGTTTAAGTGGATCTTTGTTTTGTATCCTTCAGCGATACGTAATATGGTGTTGAACCTGAAAGGGGCATATAAAGAGGATCATGTCATCTCACAAGAGGAGAATCAGAAATTCTTAAAGACATTATGTTATTACATCAACCGAAACCTGGAAACTGAACTTAATCTAACAGGTGTAATCTTTGGTGAAAATGTACGTCATCGACCCCAACAGGCATTGTTTACACATGTGACAATTGTGTATTTTTCATTTTTGCTGCTATAAGTACACTGTAAAAAATTGCTGTACTTATGCAGCTGGTTGCCAGTAACTTACTGTAGAAGATAAAGACTAAAAATGTTTCATGTTCATTTAATTTTGAACATACTGGTGCAAGTAAATAACATAAATGTAAAATCTACAGTAAGTTACTTGCATCAAGTTGCCAGTAATACCAATATTGTAATTTCTACAGAATTTTTTTACAGTGTAATAACAATAAAAATGCCTTGTTTACATTTATTCTTTTGCTTTTAACAGTAGCCTGGAATCAGTATGCAAGACTCAGTATGTGAAATGATTTTTAAAAACGTTTAATGTTTTGTTCTTGTTCTGCACTTCTTGTTGTGTTGTTTGTCCAGTCTAAGAAAAATCAAGTTGATGATGCAAATCAAAAGAGTAAAGACACTGAGACTATCCCTTTAAAATCACTACCATCCAATTACCAAATGACAGTGTCTTTGCCCCTGGCACAGGTGAGAACTAGCAAGATCATTGTTTACATTTGTGGACATATTATAGGTGTTGTTGTGTGCATGTAAACAAACTTTTCTAAATTGGAAAATGTTTTTTTTAAAGGAAAAAGTTGTTGTGGAGCTAAAAGTGGACGATCGGTAACAAACCTTAAATTAATAATATTAATGAATTATGTTATTTAGTAAAACAATTGGTTACATATGTAACCCTCGTTCCCTGAAGGAAGAGAACGGAGACGTCACGTAGTGACCGACAAATTGGGAACTCGCTTAGAGAGACCAATCTGCTTCGAGTACTACTAAAACGCCCATGAACTTGGCATTGAGGTATTTGCATAATGCCGGCACCACCCTGCCTGGTGCGTATATAAGCCGCATGTGCAGAATACGAAATTAGCTTCTTTTCGTTGAGAAAGCTGGGAATCAGTGTCCAGCCATAATCAGCAGGGAGCAGCACCTGTGGCAGCAGGACGTGACGTCTCTGTTCCCTTCCTTCAGGGAACGAGGGTTACATACGAGGGTTACATACGTCACGTTGTGACCGACGAATTGGGAATCCCTACCAAAACTGGAGCTGACCTCTTTCAGTGTCTGCAAAAAGCGCTCTGGGTCCACTTAAAGAGATGGAGAATAGGATTTAAGGCAGAAGGCCGGACACTACATGTTCCATTAACCTCCATAGTAGTGCCAGTGACTGGGAAGCACCCTATCTGAGCAGAATAGGAACGCTGCGGAAGCCACCGCTCCATTAGGCGTTAATGGTGGATAATAGTCAACCGTGGTTGATGTAATAGACAGCCGTAGCTGTGTAAGCAGAGCAGGTTCTGCTGGAGGGAAAACGTGGGCTGGTAGGATTAACCCCACGGAAAAATACTCAGAAAGGAACCCCGCGTAGAGGACGCAATGTGGAGGCCCGAGCCTAACACGCAAGTTTGCGAGGATGCAGCTAGTGAGAGGCTGACAGCCGATGCTCCGCAACATCAGCTGCCAAGGCAGCGGTGGAGGGTCAAATCAAACCATTACGCATTTTTGACCGGATGGCCTTCCATACTGACACTTATCGTGTAGCGTCAGTCGGAGGCTGCAAGCCGACACGCGAGCCGGTGCTCAGTGTTCCCCCAGGTGAGGTGACAACACGAGAGGAAACCTACTCGACACGAACACTATAAAATCTAATTAACGTATTAGGTGTCGCCCAACCAGCAGCACTGCAGATGTCTAACCTGAGAACGCTGAAGGGGTGTGATGGTCGTCTGGTTTCAGAGACAGACTGCGCAGACTCTGGAAAACACCCGCTGGGGATAGATGATGAGGAGGGTGAGCTGGTGTGTGCCCGCTCACGGCTCTCTCGATCCTCAGGAGATCTGGAGAGGGAAGAGGAATGCACTCTTAGTGTGGTTATGTGGGTACCGGCTGAACAGCCGGTGAAACAGCAAAATGAAACCAAGGATTTTCCACCCGGCCCTCCGCCGGGGCATAACCTTGGAGATCGCCTCAGTTGCGTCGCAGAGAATTGCTGGGCAATGACTCCACAGACTCGCCGAAGAGGCCGGTCTGTGAGATTGGAGCATCCAGGAACTTGTTCTTGTCTGCGTCCGTCATGTCAGCCAGACACAGCCAGAGGTGGCGTTCTTGGACCACTATGGTGGACATCCCTACCGCTTCCGCCACTAGAGCGGGCATGGCCGCCATCTCCGGGTCGAACTCTGCCTCGGAGGGAAAGGGCCCCCCCTCTGATGCTGCTGAAGTGGCAGGACCAGAAGGAGGTCTGATGGATCGGCCAAAAATCGTAGAATACGACTCTGCGGTCTCCATCGGGACCTCAACCGGCTGAGGACGAGGAGGCTGGGCAGTGATGCGAAGAGCGTCCTCCGAGCGCTTCGCAGCCACACCATGGCAGTGTTCAGCACTGCAAGGGTGCGGGCGTTGTTCCCGTAGAAACGACAGTCGTCTCCGCAATACAAGAGGGTCATGCTCTCACAGAGAGAACAAAACCCCTCCACGACCGCTGCCTCGGAGTGCTCGATGCCCAAGCATGAAGACAGCGCTCATGACCGTCTCTGGAACCCCTGTACTTCTCGCATCCAAGATCGCACGGACAAAAAGCCATCCTGAAAAGGACACTGATCTCCGTATATATACGAGAGAGTGGCTGTCTTTAAAAAGACACAAAGCTCTCCCGCATCACTCTTTCAGGGAAATCTATAGGTGCTCAGCTGATGATGCGCACAGGGAGAGGCAACGCACACACTGAAACTCAAAACAATAAAGAAGAGCAGTGGAAGTGCGGCATCCGCTGTGGTATAGCTTGTCAAACCAACTTCAGCAACCATTCCCAGAAGAGTAGCTTCTCAGTAGCAGATACTGCCAGCTAATTTCGTATTCTGCACGTGCGGCTTATATACGCACCTGGCGGGGCAGCGCCGGCATTCTGCAAATACCTCAATGCCAAGTTCATTGGCGTTTTAGTAGTACTCGAACCAGATCGGTCTCTCTAAGTGAGTTCCCAATTTGTCGGTCACGACGTGACGTCGTAATGACCGACTTGAACAATGTGATACCAGATTTTGTGTTACAGCATCTTTTAGTTTCAATCTATCCTGTTCTTATAGTTATAATGTTTATGTGTGTTTTAGTTCTCCTGAAGAGCTCGATGTACGTCTAGGTTTTGATATACCAAAGGAAGAAAAAACTTTTTTGGTAAAAAGGAGTAAAGTTGTTTCACAGGCACTTCAGAAAGTTCTGAATCTCACCACTACACCTGAACCCAGCAAGGTATTACAGAGTAATCAGATGGTTTAAATAGGCCTACAGTATACTACATTTATTAAGTAGTGTAACCTTTCATAAGTGCAGCATTTCCATGTAAACTCAATCCCATGACATTGAAAACCCCAATGCCCCCTGTCCCATTTACTTGAAAAGCCCAATTGTATTGCACATTTGGTCTGATTAGTCTGATGTTATTTTGATTAATGTTTGTGTTTGACTCCTCAGGTTCCTGTTATAGCTGTGGTGTCTACAGGAGGTGGGACTCGAGCAATGACGGGCACCTATGGTGCTCTTAGAGGTCTGCAGAAGCTCCAACTCCTTGATGCTGTCAGCTACATCACAGGGCTTTCTGGCTCCACCTGGTAAGCAAAAAAAAGCTACAGGGATGTGTGCCAGTGTAAATCCTGAAAACATATATTGTAAAAAAAGAGTGCTAAAAAGATATGCATTATTACCTTAATTTTAAAACAAAAGAAGCCAATGGGTCACACTATAGTATGAATCTGAGTTATTCCAAAGAATCTGGCAGATCTGTTGTTAAGAGCCTTTTTGTCTGTTTTTCAGGACTTTAGCTTCTCTTTATGGTGACTCTAACTGGTCTAAAAGTGACATCATTAAGTTCATAGAGTCTTCAAAGAAAGAAATCTCTAAAAGTACATTCAGTATATTTTCCCGTGAGCAGCTGTCATACTACAAAAAGCAGATGGATGAAAGAGAAAAAGAAGGGCATACCGTCTCTCTTATTGACATGTGGGGTCTAGCTATAGAGTATCTTATTCAAGGAAAGGTACTGAATACAGAAGGATGATTTTGTAGCTATGTTGAACTATGATGTTGGATAGCAATAGTTTTTGAATTGGGGCATTATCTAAAATGTTAAATGTGTCAGTGATATAGTAAGTCTGTTACATCTATAAGAATGATTTTAGAGTGAAAATAACTACTGTAGATGATTTAATACATTTCTTTCATAGAAACCCTTGGGTACACTGACAGAAATGCAAAAGGCAGTGTCAGAAGGCCAAAACCCTTTACCCATCTTCACAGCTGTTAATATGAAGGACGGCAATTCAGAATGTGCAGCAGAGGCCGGTATGTACTGTACTATATTATATACTGTACAATGTATTATAACATTGTACAGTAAGGGACAGATACACTAAATACTAGAAAATTGTCATTCTTTTTGTAGTCTAGGGCACATCCATGGTTACTGTTACAGTGCAGCACCCTTTGAAAAGGCCCTAATATATTCTATTTAAGTACCGATATAAATACATCTGTTACCGATATTTTCCTTTAAGGTACAGTACAAATTTGAACTCTTTCAAAAAAAGTGTACTTTTTAAAGGGGTGCCGCCCCATTGACAGCTTGGGAAAATTTTTATCTGACAGCGTATTGCACACAAAAATGTTTATTTCAAAAATGTAAAATTATAAAATTATTGGAAAATTGAATACTACCCTGTTTGGAGAAATGACCTGGTAGTTTATATCTTTAAAACAAACAAAAATTAGAATAGAATAAAATAAAGTATAAAAATATAAATGTAACTTCAACTGATTTTAAAGGTGATTCTATCCAAAGCGACATATAGTGTGTAATTTATAAATTTTCCCAGTATGTGTATTCCTGGGAATTGAAACCATGACTTGAGCACTGCCAGCACACCCAGTTCACAAATATAATCTACTGGAACATTCTGACTTGAATGGGATTGTATTTAACCTACAGTATAACCCAGTGCCCATTTGTTTTTTGTTTTTAACACATTTAGAATGGTGTGAGTTCACCCCATATGAAGTTGGCATTTCTAAGTATGGTGGGTTTGTACCTGCTCAGAACTTTGGGAGTGAATATTATCTTGGTCACCTGGTCAAGAAACTTCCTGAAACTAGGGTGTCCTTTCTGTTGGGTGAGTTTGAATGTGTACATAACTGTGGTTTAACAGCTGACTTCAGTTTCTCTAGCCACACTCAGGCCTGATTACTATAACACCTGGGGCCTGATGTATAAACGTTGCGTACGCACAAAATGGGCAAAGAAATATGCGTACGCAATTTTCCACGCACATATCGGGATTTATAAAAAATAAACTTGGCGTAAATAAGTGCGCACCGTACGGATGCTCTCCACTGTGCGTACGCACTCTTTTTGAGCAGAGTGAAAGAATACAAACTCTGTTCTTGTTTTTATACACATTTAGTTGTAATATTCTTGTTTCATTCATGAAGATCAGCACTCCAATTGCATCTAGGCAGTCGCACCTGCCTTTGAGTTGCAAATATTTAACAGATGAAAAGTATTGAAAAGACGAAGCCTCTACGTCGGTGAATGGAGTGCCACACACATCTGTCATGTTTGAAACGCAAAATAACTATATGAATAAGTCTTTTCTTCACTCAAACACTAAAGGCTAATGTTTCATGTATTTGAGGAATGATAAGTAGTTTGTTAGTCTTTATCATCTAATCATAGACAAAAATAAAAAAAAATAATAGTTTTAATTTTCTTAGACCAAATGACAGAAACAAACCCGAGTGCCTTCATTGCTACAATAAACTTTATAACCTGTAAGATGATGAAAAATAATGTGATGTACTAGGACATTTAATAACGTAGCCCATTTAAAGTTTAGCCTAAAATAAAGAGACGTTCTTACAATGCGGGTTTATATAAGAAAAACACTAACAAGTATTTAAGCTCATTGGTTTTCATACTCTGGTTTCATCTGCTTACCTGTAAATATGCTTTTTTAAGTTTGTACTGAACTTTTCGTTTGTACTGAACTTTTTTTATATATCTTAATGCCTTGGCTGCGCCGCTTAATACATCATTGTCTTTATGTTTTATTATGGGAAACACTTAAAGGCTCTCTAAGCGAATTCACGCAATTTAGACCATAAAACATTTTTTGTTACATACAGCAAACATCTTCTCACTATCTGCTTGCTTCCTGTCCGCTGATCAAGCTGTAAAAAAACACGATCTCTGTAGACAGCCCCGGCTCTACAAACTTCAATATAAACACAATGGCCAAACCTGCACCACAAAACAAAACAAAGTGTTCCAGCCAATAAACGCCAAGAAGGATTTGGGGGTTGAGTTTGGGCGCATTCATAAAAGTACGGAAGGGAGGGGGAGGAGTTAACTACGCTCATTTTGTTTGAAAAACACATTTCAAAAATCAACACACCGATTCGCTTAGAGAGCCTTTAACGCGAAAACACTTTACGCGAAACTTTTATATACTGGGCTCATCCACTTGCCTATAGCAGCCTATTCTCTATAAGGTATAATATTGCAGTCTTAATGCATTAAGTCGCGTTCAGTGGTATATTGATGCACTTGCCGCCTCAGATAAAGACAAACATGACCCAAAACGATCTCCGCCATCCGCTGGTGAAAAACATTTCCTCTCCCTCTGAGTTTGTTTTCCATTAAAATGTTATGAATATGTCTGGCCATATGTGAAACCAGTATCAACTTTGACAATGCCAGTGTTTGTTTTTATAATTTCATAAAAACCCATAAGGCAAAATTTTTTATTTCTCTGGCCAAAAGTATATTTTAAATATATGCAAAATAAGTTAATTTTATAAAGTTTTTTTTAAGTTTAAACTAATTTTAACCTTTTTAAAACTGTTTTGTTTACAGGTTCATAACATAAAGTTTTGCTTCCAATGCGACGTGAATATATTTCCTTATATTCAAATATATGAAGGGCTAAATATATTTTTTAATGCTTTAAAATGCATTTTATATATTTAAACATATATATATATATATATATATATATATATATATATATATATATATATAAATATACTTTTTTGCCGTATGAGTAAATAGCGGTTTTTGGAAATGCAGGGTTCAATCGGACAGCGACGATATTTTCCTTGCGTTTTGTAACGTCAATCCATATTAAAATGACATGCAGACCACATTATGCCCAGTAAAACTAAGATTTGTACGCTCCATATATGGTTGTTTAGGGGAGGAGATGGGGGCGGGACGCACGTACCCACAATCTTCCGCTCACTGGGATTCATGAATGGAATTTTGTTTCTGGAGTACGTATGGTTTTATAAATCTGAAAACTTTTGTGTGTACGCAAATTCTGCCTTATGTGCATACGCACACTTTAAGGATGGAATCTACGCAAAGTTTTATACATGAGGCCCCTGGTTTGCAATCAAGAAATCACTTAAATAGGACATGCCTGACAAACTAAAGTAGACCAAAAGATCCTCAAAAGCTACTCATCATGTTGAGATCCAAAGAAATTCAGGAACAAATGAGAAAGAAATTGAGATCTATTACTATGGAAAATGTTATGAAGCCATTTCTTAAGTTTGGGACTCCAGTGAATCACAGTTAGAGCCATTATCCACAAATGGCAAAAACATGGAACAGTGGAACAGCAACGCCTCATCCAAGAAGACCCCACAACAACATTCAAAGAACTGCAGGCCTTACTTGCCTCAGTTAAGGTCAGTGTTCATGAATCCACCATAAGAGACATGGCAAAAATGGCCTGTATGGCAGAGTTCCAAGACGAAAACTCGCTGCGGAGCAAAAAGAACACAAAGGTTCGTTTTAGTTTTGCTAGTTTTGCATCTTGATCATCCCCAAGATTTTTGGGAAAATACTCTGTGGACTGATGAGACAAAAGTTTAAATTTTTGGAAGGTAATGTCTCAGTAACACATCATTTCAGAAAAAGAAGATCATACCAACAGTAAAATATGGTGGTGGTAGTGTGATGGTCTTGGGCTTTTGCTGCTTCAGGACCTGGAAGACTTGCTGTGATAAATGGAACTATGAATTCTGCTGTCTACCAAAAAATCCTAAAGAACAATGTCCGGCCATCTGTTCGTGACCTCAAGTTGAAGTGAACTTGGGTTCTGCAGCAGGACAATGATTCAAAACACACAAGCAAGTACACATCTGAATGGCTGAAGAAAACAAAATGAAGACTCTGGAGTGGCCTAGTCAAAGTCCTGACCTGAATCCTACCTTAAACCTTGAAAGGCAGTTCATGCTCGAAAACCCTCCAATGTGGCTGAATTACAACAATTCTGCAAAGATGAGTAAGCCAAAATTCCTCTACAGCGCAGAAACAGACTCATTGCAAGTTATCACCAGTTATTAGGTTTAGGGGGCAAGCACTTTTTCAAACAAGGCCATTTGGGTTTGGATTTTGTTTTCTTTTCACAATAAAAAAACCTTCATTTAAAAACTGCATGTTGTGCTATCTATACACTGTTAATGTACAAATATGCACATAAATGTTTTTTTTTTTTTTTTTTTTTGCACATGTAGGAATATGGAGCAGTGTTTTCTCTCTGAATCTGACAAATATCTGGGGTGCCGCAACTGGCATCACCCCCTCATGGACCCCTGTGGCTGAAAAGGAAGCGAGTAACACAAGTAAGAGTTTGTAACTGAGTATTAGGTAGGTTTAATTTACAATTAGCTGCCATGCCAACCAAAAAATGTATACATGTTATTTTTCAGTTGTTCATGATTATACACGGTGAGTTAATGATTATGTATCAATTATCTGTCACTCTGCATCTTTTAAAGAAACTGATAATAAGCCAAAAACAATCAGCACGTCTGTGGTGAGCCCAGTGGCTGACTCAGCTAAAATGGTAAGCAGTTTTATGAACAGTCGCCCAATCATCAGCCAGGTGTCCAACTTCCTGAGGGGTCTGCAGCTACACCGGGATTACAGCCAGAACTCTGCCTTCGTCACATGGAAAGGTCAAGTCACATGTTAAAAACAATATTTGAGGAACAAAGTACTAATTTTTTGAGAATGATCTTATAACAGGTGTTTAACAAAAATAGAGTTAATTCAATTCAAATAAACGTAATGATTTAGTAACATTTTAAAGTGAATAAAGCCAATGCATTGTAAGATTTACTTGGAAAGTGACTTCTGCATATCTTTCAGTTATGTTTGCATCCTAAAGGTTCTGAATATGTAAGCTTTTTTACAACTGATGCCCACATAACATTATAATTCATTTTTGCACAAAGAAATTACCTAGTTGGAATGACAAGTCTTTGCTTACAATAATCCATTACATTCAAAGCAGACTGATGACTTGTCATTAATTTCCAGTTATTAAGCACTCATAGATTTACTATAATAATTTAATAATACAGTGAAGTTGCAGCATGTCTGTTAGATCATGTAAATGCCATTTAGTGTTGCTAGCATTACATGAAATATATTCTTTTTGCACCTGGAAATCAGACAAAAAATAACAAGAAAAAGAAAGTAGTGCCACGGACCCGAAAAACTATTTATAGAAATGGCGGGTGACACAAAAAAGACATTCTTGCTCAAGGCAAAAAAAAGTTGAATGTCAAGGTCAGGGGACAGATGAACCCAATCGCAGATGATATCGGGGAAAACAGAAAGGACTTTATTAACTGACAAAAAACAAAAACCCACGAAGGGGTACATGACATGAAACACGGTATGCAGACAGATAACACTAAACTTGACAAGATAACTTGATTGGAAAACCACATAAACACAAGAACATTACAAAATGAACCTGCACAGAACTAAGGACAAAATGACATTAAATAGAAAAAAACAAACAAGATAACGAGGGAGAACAGGTGATGGGAGAAAACCAATGATTACTAATAAGCAGGAGAATGAGGGGGCGGGGACAAGAGACTAGACACCGGAGGCACATGACCCAATAAACAAGGCCATGAACCTCCACATAGAGCATGGGACTGCCAGAACCCTGCCATCATAACTAGATATAAATACAAAACGAGACTCCTTGGCAGGATCCTGACACTGAATTTCGTGCCATGGACACTAATAAATTAATCAAATTTTTTGTGACTATAACACGACTTTCTGTGAGATCATGTTGGTTTTGGCATACAGTAGTCTAACACAACCTTACTGGTTTACCTGCAGAAAAACACGCAGATGCCTTTCCTAACACATTGACTCCAGTGGATTCCCTGCTTAGCTTAGTTGATGGTGGATTTGCCATAAATTCAGGATTCATCCCTGTGTTAGGCTCTCAAAGACATGCAGATGTCATTCTTTCTCTAAACTACTCCTGGACCCCAGACCAGTTTAAAGTAAGTGATAGCTGTAAGCCTGGTAAATGTTTGGTTTAAGATAAAATATAAAAATTCTATATTTGTTTGTTGTTAATGTTTTGTAATGTTTGAATGTACCCAACAGGTCCTGAAGCAAACATATGACTACTGTATTGATCGCAAGATTCCATTTCCAAAGATTGATTTCAAAAAGGCGGAGTCAGAGCCGATGAAGGAAGTTTATGTGTTTGAGGATCAAGAAAATCCAGAGGCTCCTATAGTGATTCACTTTCCCTTTGTCAACATCACATACAAACAATTCAAGGCTCCTGGTAAGCACTGCCAACACTTTGGGCATCCCATCCAGATTCATAATGCAGCTTTTGTAAGGCAGCACTATATTGATTATTCCTCAAACATTCTGATTAAGGCCTTGCTTGAAAACCCCTCTGCAATAAGTAAAATCATGTGTTTGATGCAGGTGTGAAAAGAGTTGGCGAAAAAGAACTGAAGGAGGGAGCTGTTAATGTTAACTTCACCAGTGACTCCTCCCCTTACGTCACTCGCAAAATTACATACACACCAGAGGACTACGACAAGTTAATTAACCTCACTTCCTACAACATCCTAAACAACAAAGATGTCATTTTGAAAACGTTGAACCAAGCAGTTAAGAGAAAATCCAAATAAAAAGTTAATGTCCTTCAATGAAGCTGGCTAACAAAATCACAAAAGTCATTGGAACAGTGGGATCTTTTAGTATTTGCTTTAAATGTCTATCCAGAAAAGTTATTTAATCCCTCACTATGTCAACAGTGTATGGATATATGTTTTATTGATGTTAACACCTGAATTAAAATAAGAGCATTTGTCAATTTATTTTGTTTTGTTGGGGGTCCATTTACTCTATTGTACGTATGCCCTATTGGAAGTACTATTATTTTTCATAAGACTTTTTTAAAGGTTTTAAGGCCTTAAACATGCTAAGAAACTCTTAAAAATTGGCAAACATGTCAAAATTGTTGGCCATTAGGACTAGATGTTAGATCGGGCCCAACAAATCAAGCCCGACCCTACCCGAGCACGTTGTGTTCGAGCCCGGCCTGACACCATCGCTGTAATTATGAGCCCGAGCCAGATTTAAACCTGACCATTTTTCATATGTAGGCCATTATAACCAGGGGTGGCTCCAGATATTTTAACGCAGGTGGTGATGTGCTCGATTTTTAGGCTACAGGGGGAAGGCTATAGTGGGAAATATTGGCCCGACTCAGCCCGCAGGGTCTAATTAGGACCAGGCTAAGCTTTAATTAGGACCAGGCTAAGGCTGGCACCTAGGCATGGCAGGGGGTCTCTGTAGCACCCCCTATTATGCAAAAAGTAAAATTGATACACAGATCATGCATACATGTACGCACATGTCTGAAAGTTGATAAATATATAGTTCTCATCGACCCCAAACAACTTTTGAACTGACATCCATTAGCTCCACCCAACAGCAAGTCGGACATTTTGGATTTTGCAAAAAGTGCATGCAGATAGCTTTTAAATACTCCTCCTAGGGAATTCATCAATTGACACCAAAACTTGGTCCACATGATGCCAAGACATTGCAGATGCTGAATTGTGAACGGAATTTTGATATCTCGAACGCTGTTGTCATGGCGAGACAACAAAGTTTTGGCAAAATCCAAGAAACAGGAAATGTGTCAAATCTATTGCATACATTGTCTGATTGTAGTGAAATGCGGGGTGTATGTTTGACCATGAGGCCTGATCACATTGATGTAGCTATTGTGAGTCATGGTCATAGCGCCAAGAAGTGTGTCAGTCACAAAAGTCAATTTTTTACAGTTGCATGCGGTGAGCTTTTAAATACTCCTCACTATAGTTCTCAACGTGAATGTGTGTAAAGGCCTCGTTGTTAATATTTTCTACCCAGGTAGTGTGTACAGAGTGTGTGAGATCACAGCTTAGCTTTTATATCCCGTAAATCCAGAAGGGGGCGTGGGTTCACTCCACATGTGTAGATCAAAAAGGGCTCAATCAAAAGTAGGTCGCGATGCAGAATCAGAATCCAAACATAAAAACCCAATCAGAGTTCTCATAAAGAAACGCATGTTAAATCTTTCACCAGAGCTAGGATGCATTTCCAACCTGAATGATTTGTTACATCATTAAGCAGAGGATTAACACATTTTAATATAAAAAATATCAAGATTAAGTGATTTTTTTGGAACATCACTCTGACCTCATGGGTGCATGTCCAGCTGGCTTTTTCATCTAGACTAAAATTCAACTGCCCTGTAGTGGGCGGAAACAGTCCTGCACCAATTACATGATTTTCTTTGGAAAGTACAGATCAAAAGGTTTCATGATATAAATTACACAAGAAAGTAATGTTCAATTTAAAGGGGTTTCACTTTCAACTGCTACAGTAAGCATTTTACCAGTATTTTCAAAGGTGTTGGAAAAAATTGTGTATGGTCAGCTTATGACTTTTATACAATCTAATAACATTCTACACCCATTACAATTTGGCTTTCGTCCACAATATTCCACCGAAACGGCAAATTGTTTTCTTGTAGAACAATTTAAATCTGCAATAGATAGTGGAGAAATTGTTGGCGCCGTCTTTTTAGATCTTAAAAAGGCATTTGATACCTTAAATCATGACATTCTTATACATAAACTGTGCAATTTTAACTTTTCACCAGTAACTTTGCAGTGGCTAAAATCATATCTCAAACAGAGAGATCAGTGTGTGGTGGTTAATAATGAAATGTCTACATTTTTAAAAGTAAATACAGGAGTACCGCAAGGGTCCATTCTTGGGCCATTGCTTTTTACATTGTATATTAATGATTTGCCGGACTCTTGTCCTACAGCAGGACTTCAAATGTATGCAGATGATGCAGTGGTTTATGTGCGAGGGAAAAATGTGCAGGCTGTTTCTGAAGAACTTGCAACACATCTGCAAAATGTGGTGGTGTGGTTTCAAAACGCAGGTCTGATATTGAATGTTAAAAAGACCATGTCTATTTGCTTTAATTCAAGATTTAAGTCCATAACAGAAGAATTAAATTTATGGATAAATGGGTATAAGATACAGCAGGTCTCAGAAGTTAAATATCTGGGCCTTGTACTTGATTCTGGACTTACATTTGAAAGTCATATTAAACGAATATGTCGAGTTGCCAAAGCGAATCTTTATACATTCAGACAGATTAGAGAATGCCTGCCGTTTCATGCTGCTTTCACTTTCATGCACGCTATGATCTTCTCGCACATAGGTTACTGCATTTGCACATGGTCACAGGCCACTGCCACTATAGTTAAGCCAGTCCAAATGATTTATAACAGAGCTGTTAAAATCCTAGATAGGAAACCTATTAGGTCACATCATTGTGTTAGTTTAAGGAAGTTAAATATTTTATCGTTTGTAAATTTTATTACATTTTCTTTAATGAAGCTGATGTAAAATGTTTAAATCAGCAAGCCCCACTGGTCTTGAGTGATTGTATAGTTGCTCTTAGAACTGTAGGTTCAAGGACTAAGGGAGCTCTGAACGGGAATTGTCAGATCCCGAAACGTAATACTTCATTTGGACAATTTTCTCTGTACAAGGCACAAACGCATGGAATAGTTTACCCACTGAACTGAAAGGAGAATCAAACTGGGTCCTTTTTAAATATAAACTCAAAGACTTTTTAATTAGAGGTCAAAAATGTGAACATTGACTGTCGTTTTGGATGATATTGTGTAATACTGCATTATAAGGTTAATTTTAATTATATATTGTTAAATGTTGTAAAGGCCCACTAGGGACTGACATTGAGAATTAGCTTTGGCTAAAATGTTGTAGAATGTAACATGAGCTTATGTACTTGTCCCTATTCAAATAAACTTAAATAAATAAATACAGCAAAATTATTTGCTCCGCCTTTCCCCAAAGAAGACAGGAAATGAATAATTATCATTTCTACACTTACCACCAGTTTTTATCAGCCAAATGCGCTGTCCCTGTTTCCCAATGGTACCAATGCCTGTACTGGAGTGCAATAGACTTGGATCTGCACAACAGTCTTTTAAGGATGGCATAACATGTGTGGTCTGCAGGTCATCTGCCTACTCCAAAACAAGCTGAACGCTCATTACCCTTCAATTCCCCCATGCCCAAACTCCCCTTAATAAAAGTCAACCAGCTATGTCCCGCTCGCAGCAAACACCAACTTCAAATCCCCAAGCTCCAAAAAGAATCACGCCTACACTAATCAAGTCTGTAATAACTTCAACACAGGATATTGCACAAGACAACACTGCTGATTTATGCACCATTCTGCATCATATGCCTTGTATAAAAGTCACAAAATAAAAATGCATTATTTGTCAACTCTTGTGAATATTTCCCATCTGTCTGCAAAAATGTCTCAACACCCGACACTAACTTTTTTAACTAATCTTTTGACAGGGCTCAAATACGGTTTTAACCAGATTTTTTTTTCCATTACCACACCATTGACCAAGCCATAAACCTAATCAAAACCTTTGAGCACAACGATTGGCTCGCAAAAGTTGACATCACCTGCACGTTCAAATTGATGCCCATTGCCCAAAAATTGTACTTTGCTGTCTGCCTAACAGTGGGCTGCAAAAGCAGTCCCAAGATTTTTGACGTGTTCTGCAACGGTGACATCGCATTTGAGGATCACCTAGGCAGTTTGTTTTTAGCGGCAAAAACAAGCACTGGCGGCACATGTTCCATTTTCAGTGTTGGTGAAACTTGGTGAATCTCAAAAGCAGATCACCCTGTCTATACATTAGCCTATTATTCACCACTATAATTGCCTTGGGAGACTAATGGTCACATTCAATTCTACTGTTAGTACTTAGGACTGCCCTTGTGTAAAGCCTTGTGTGCACAAAAACATTGCCAAATGGCACTTGTTTCAGACGAAGAGAAGCTTATTTAAAACAGAAAAGGCATCTGAATTAAGTGATATTTTGTGTCCACAGCCTGATGAGCAAATCTTCATGTCCCCAACCAACCTAAAAATACTCTGGAATACATATATGATAAGAAGAACTTGCAACTTGCATGATCTGCCATGGTGAAATTGTCACAGGGTGACTTAGGGCGGAACCAAAAAGAGAGAGGAGAGGTTCCGCCCGGACAGAATTTTTAAAAGCACCTTTCACTTCCCAGTCTCCCTGGCAACACAAATCAGGAAGAAACGAGCCACAGGTGCAGCCAATTTATGTAGCAGCTCTGATTAGAGGAAGAAATGAGGACGGGCCACATAAATGGAGCTGTAGCAGCACACAGGAGGAGAGTTGTTTGGGGCACGAGCTCCATTGTTGCCTAGGGCAGAAAATCACACGCTCCGTCCTTAGAGGAGCCGGAGGGCGCCGTTGATCCATGGGAGCGCTTATAGCACGAGGAAAGAGTGCGGTAGCCAAGACAGTTAAAGGAGCACTGCACCAGACCTTTTTGGTGTGTGTGGAAGCACTGTGTTGTGCCAGTTGGTACGCTGCTGGTGGCTGTTTAACTCTCTCTCTCTCTCAGGCTGGAATTATATGATTGTGAAGACATCGCGAACCTTAAAGGTTGTGAGGAGAACGAACACATGACGGATTGAGACGAAGTGAAAAAGGGGATTGAAACGGCATCGCTGTGAGTACCTAGATCTAGCTGAAAGTGTCTTGTGTATTAACCTGGCTTATGTTAACTCCCTCCAGGAGAAGGAGGATGGCCCTACCCCTCATAGAGCGTGGTGGGTGAGCCGAGGAAATACTTACCCAAGCAGACACAACAACGACACCACTAGCTGGGCCACATATTTCCATCGCCATATCTGAACTAAGCGAAGTGAGGGAAGACGGGCGTCTTTTTCGTACACTTGGAGTGGTGGGTGAGTCTTTGTGCTGTGGAAACCTTTATTTTTGGCGTGGTGCTGTATATTGCTGTGGGTTGCTGTGTATTGCTGTGTGTCTTGTCAGATCAACCCCCGCCTTCACGTACTTCGTCGAGAGAAGACAAAGAGGCTGCTGGCTTTAGCTCAGTTCATTACAGCATACGTTGTGAGCGTGCTTCGGGCCTCCAGAAATAGTACGGTGCCCAGAAACGATTTTCCCCCGTCTAGACCTCAGGCGGATGTGAAAAGTGGCAGTGAAGAGCCGAGGAAACAGTAGAGGTGTGAGTACGATTTGGGGCTATTATTATTGACATTTTCTATTGCATAAACATTGTTGTCGCAGAGAGAGAGGTGACGTAAATCCATCGTCCCGTGGCCTCTACAAAGGGGCGCCCCTTTCCAGAGTTCGAAGGCCTGACGGTAACAAGGAAAGGGCAGCGCTCGGCCCGGTGAGACGTTGGGATATTCCACCCCTCTGCCACCATCTAGCGGTCGTGAGGGTTCGCCCCCGACGCCACCTAGGAACTACCTACCCCATCGCACGTCGCGCCGATGCTGTAAGTCCACCACTGCTGCCTGTGTGCTTATTAAGTCTCTTACGCTGTCAATCCATAGAGACGGAGCATGCACTGGATCCGGTAGACTTGTGGGGAAGAATCTGAGGAGGAACCGAGCAAAACCTAGACTTACGGTACGCCGAGTCCAGTCGAAAGGTGAGAGCCATTTCAAAGCAAATTAACTGTGCTTCTGTGTCCAAGTCGATACCTGTGGGAAGAGGAGAGAGAGTGAATATTCTGAGGAGAAACTGAGCAAAGAGCCTGTACTTACGGTGCGCTGAGTCCAGTCGAGAGGTGAGAGCCATCTTAAAGCAAACTAACTGTGCTTCTGTGTCCAAGTCGATACCTGTGGAGAGAAGGGGAGAAAGAGTGAATATTCTGAGGAGAAGCCGAGCCAAACCTGTACTTACGGTACGCTAGTCCAGTTGAAAGGTGAGAGCCATCTTAAAGCAAGCTAACGGTGCTTCTGTGTCCAAGTCGATACCTGTGGAGAGAAGGAAAGGAGTAGTGAGTAACCTGACGAAAATTGTGTAACTACAAGGGAGAGCCTCCCCGAGGAAGATTCAGGTACGCGACCAATAAAATAATCCCCCACACTCATACTGGTTCTGATTCTGCCTCCAGGAGGAAGAAGGAGCGCGCCACAGATTATTAAGGCCAGGCCGGAGCCTGAGTCCCACGTCCCGGACCCCCGTTGGCCCCTTGCTTCCCGTCATCCCCTGGCTGAGGCCCACCTGGAGGGCAGAGCTAGATTTAGTTTTAATCCCCTTTCCCCATTCCCCAAGACATTTTAAACATTTAAATTCAATAAAGATTGTTTTATACTTACCTGTTCTCGTGTTGTTTGGTCATTGGGTTGGCTTTGGGGACCTCCTTGAGGTGGAATTTGAGAAGGGGCGTGGCTTTAGCCTAGAACAGCCAGTCCCTGGCCGTGACGAAATCACTCTTGAACAAGCCACTACTGATTACTCCAAAAGCTAAAATTGTCACCATGGAAAGTGTCATTGACAGTAAGTATTATTCACATTAAAATACATATCTCACAACTGAGCAAGTAATTTATTCATATTCCTGGATTACAATTTTTTTCCAAATACATTCATGTTTTTTTGACGTTTCTACTTACGCCAGAAGATGCTTAGGGTGTAACATGCTTACAGGTACCAGGAATGAAAGGATGGTCTCCACAACTTTAATAATCATATGCCCCTGATTCTTGAACTTTGTCTATTCTTAAGACACAGTGTACATGCTTGTCTTTGTAGTGCAGTGTCTAACACATGTTCATGTCAAGCTATTTAAATAATTTAATTGATTCCCATTATGTCTTTTCCAGAATAATGTATCAGTTTTCAAGGCTATATACACTTTGGAGGGCCTTAGAGGAGTAAAGTACACCAACAGAGATGCCATACTTTATGGCACAGAGACTCCCCCCAGCTCACCCTCAGCACGTTAGCAGCACTGGTTCGTGCGAACCAAGGTGTGGCTCTCTGCCAGTTGTTTCAGGGGAGTTGTCCTGTTCTCCTCCTCTGTCCCTCGAGACCTGGAGGTCGTCTCGGCCCGTCGGACCAGCGGCCTTGCCTCGGGTCTTTCCTCCCTTACCTTCGTTGAGTCTCAACCAGGCTTCCTCATCCCTCAGCTCTGCTCTGGTCATTTGTTGTCCCGCCCTCGCCTAAGGATTTCCCTTGCTTCCCATGTGTCCTCCTGCCTCCCGATGTCACCTGGGGGTTCGGTTGCTCCGGCTCCACTACGGAGGTCCAGAGCCTCTCCTCCACCAACAGTCAGAAAACCCACCAGCTCCGCCCGTCCCTCCGGATCCTCTGTTCCCCCAGGCTCTTGTTCCGTGCGGCTCCACCCTGGATCCCTCCCAGTCGGTCTCCGCCACTGTTGGTCATCCCCATGATGGGTTAGCATTGCCTTCATCACCTGGGCTCCTCCCACCAGCACCTCCACCCAAGGACTTCTTCATCTCTGGTCTCTGGGACCTACACCTGGCTCCTCCCTTTCTTCATTTGTTTAGACTTTGTTGTTTGTTCCCTCACTCCCACCTCTTCTATGTTTTAGTTACGGCGTGAGATGCGCCTTGGGAGGGGGAGAGTACTTTAAGGATTGTCATTAGCCTCTTTCACACAGTAATTCTGGTAAATTACAATGAATTTACCAGAATGAATTTACCAATAAATACAAAAATGTGCTGTTCACACACGCAGTGGCGTTCCGTTATTTTACCAGTAAGACATCATTCACACATCAGTATCAAAATACCGGTAAATTCGTTGAGAAAGCGGAAGTGCCTGTAGCACGCGGCGAGCTCAGTGTTGTATTTGTAAACAATCCACGTCGTTCATAACCACGGTCCGTATTTTTTTGTTTTCACGTCTGTGGTAAACAATCGCAAAGTTGCTCATGACCATACAACATTGAATGAGACGACGTCAAACCGAAAATGCGTTTTTAACAACAGTACTGTTTGTGTCACGGCTAGTCCGTGTCATGTTTTGTGTATTGCACTGATCCGTCTCACCTGGACACTCATTGACTCATTACGCCAATACACTACACCTGTCTTATGTTTAATTGTCTTTGTATTTATATGCCTTGTTTCTGTCACACCGGTTGCCGGATTATTGTCATTACCCTGTCTGTTCCCTGTGTTGGATGTTCCTGTTTTCCTGTGTTCCTGTATTCACCATGTCAGCCCTCGTGTCTTTATTATTAAATGTTATTTATTTTGAACTTTGCGTTTGCGTCCTGTCTCTACATCCCGATCGTGACAGAATAATCCGGCCAAACTGGACGCAGCAAGTTCACGGAGGGCGGCTCCCCCAGGAGTTTCGTCGAGGGGGAGTAGTGACATCGGGGTTCATTCCCCATCAGCCCCGATGTCTCTTGGGGACCACCGTGAGCGATCGCTCGCTCCTGAGGGCCTGTGGGAGGAGGATTGGCCCAGGCGGTCCCCCAACGGTTGAGTCGTCGTCGACGGTCCCTCGGAGGACCACCGTCCCACTCGTAGGGGGATCCGGAACGGACCACGCCCGATCATTTCCCCGGGGTGGCTACCGAGTGAGGGTCTCCATTTCCGCGAGGGGACGGGAGATGACTTCCGGGGGGCACCTCATCGTCGATGATTCCCAGAAGGGGGGTAATTCGTCTGCCTCGGGTCTCGGAGCGATCGCTCCGGTTCTCCTGGCGCAGTCCGGCCCACCGTCCTGTTGGTTTCGTCCCGGCGGCTGCCGGCTTTGCCAGGGTCCCCAAGCCCTCCACCCCTCCCTTGGACTCTCGCTACCAGACTTTGTTTTTGTTTTGTGTTTATGTGAGTGTCTGGTAGCCACTCGTAGAGGGAGGGGTTATGTCACGGCTAGTCCGTGTCATGTTTTGTGTATTGCACTGATCCGTCTCACCTGGACACTCATTGACTCATTACGCCAATACACTACACCTGTCTTATGTTTAATTGTCTTTGTATTTATATGCCTTGTTTCTGTCACACCGGTTGCCGGATTATTGTCATTACCCTGTCTGTTCCCTGTGTTGGATGTTCCTGTTTTCCTGTGTTCCTGTATTCACCATGTCAGCCCTCGTGTCTTTATTATTAAATGTTATTTATTTTGAACTTTGCGTTTGCGTCCTGTCTCTACATCCCGATCGTGACAGTTTGCACTTTAGGCTTCACAGAGGGCGTGCTAAGGACGTCGGCAATTCGGCGGTAAGCTGTTTTAAACAACTTTGGTGAAGAAATGTGGACGTAAACTTTAGGTGTGCTCAACTTTCAAGCAGCATGTGTGTGGAAACGTCAGTAAACACTGCGGGGGTAAACGCGTCATCTGTATTAAAACGCTATGATAGGCCCGAAGCTGTCAGCACGGTCTGACGTCGTCTATTCTAAATGCCGGTAATCCTATAATTTTCGTTCACACACAGCGCTTACCGGTAAATTACTGGTAATCTTACAACCTGTCTTACTGGTAAATTGGGAGCACTGATTTACCGGAAAGGTTCTGTTCACACATGACATGTTAACGGCAATTTACCAGTAAATTACCACTAAAAACTGTATGTGTGAAAGGGACTATTGTCTTCTGGTTAGTTTTCATTGTGTAAAGTGTTCTCACCTGTGTTTGTAATCAACATCCCTTTTCCATGATTGTTTCCACCTGTAGTCCTGTGTATTTCCCCCCCTCCTGAGTTGCAGTCTTTTTCTGGAATTGTCTATTATGAGCACGTTATGTAATGTTCCTGAGTTTCATTAAAGTTATATGTCCTTTGTAATCTGTCTTCAGTGTCTTCATCCCTTGCGTGACAGGTTGTTTGAAAAGACAGACAATTTGAATACTACAGGCCATCCATTTTACCAGATCTTCCAAGCACAATGTGCTTTATGACAAACTTAATGAGTCAAACTCAAGACCCCAAACACATACTCCGAAGAATCAGCCTGAACTACAAGGTTGGCTCAATAGTCAAACAGTAGAGCAGTTTATTGCAATCTTGCAGAAGAACAACTATTTTCTCATCAACATGGCACCCTCAACGCATATCTTTGTGATGTGCAACATCGTTCACCACAGAAATAAATCCACAAATCAAAAGCTTCTGCAAGTACCGCTGTAATGTGGTCATAAACCTCATGGAATGGAAGATATCATCTTGTCTGAATTTGAACAAGCAATTCTAGGTTAGTAGCCAACACATCTGCTGCGGTGTTTTTTGCTAAAAAATTTTAAATATATTAACTTTTTAATAGTAACCTTGTCATTCCTCTCTTTCTCAGCCACACAGGCCAGTAAAAGAGAAGCCAGTAGGCAGCATCCACACCAATTAATCCAAGACATTGATGAGTGGATTTGTCCCCATTGTGTCTGTCAGCGTTCTTTGCCTTTATTAAGAGTGTTTTGTCTTAATCTATGCAGAAGTTTGTGGATCTTAATGTGAAGCACTCACCAAGTGTGAAAATGTTTTGGCCTGTCTAGCATCATGGACTTTGGGAAATCATCCAGCTCAAAAAACTGGTAATACTATACCGTTTATCTGTGCCTTTTTGATTGTTGTAACCTTAATTTTTTTTTGTGGATAACTGAACGACAAACTGGATATTAAAAAAGACCAGTTGGTTGGAACTAAACTCTGCAGGCACTAGCCCTCCAGGACCAGGGTTCCCCACCCTTGCTCTACGCCATCCTGTCCAATTAAATGAACATCAAAATTCACAAAGCTTTAGTTTTTATCTTTAAGATTTTTGTCCTTCAGAAATCTTATATGGTTTTATCTTCCAAGCACACAGAGCTGCTGCATAGGGGAATGTTGAAACAAACACAGTAAATCAGAATTCCTGTCAATCATCCAACCTAATGAGCCTAATGTTCAATGTCTTATGAGAACCCACCACGGGGGCTCAATCAAAGCCCTCCATATGTGGAGGATTAGTCCCATGTAGCCAAATATGTTTACCTTTGTCCAAAGTAAGCGAGAGAATAAAGAGGCAAGAATCAACGAACAATGTTTTGTGCGCCCCCACATTGTAAAAACAAAGTTCCATGTGAAAAGATGTAGGCTGTGGACTACAAAGCATGAAAAGATGCTTTATTGAGGCTCTCTATTAAGAAACTCCCTGCCTATTTTGGAGTGCAGTGGGGACAGGACAGCAGCAGACCTTCTGATAGAATATAGGGCGTTTATAGGGCTTGCTGTTCAATGGAATTAAAAGCATTTTCATAACTCTGGTTCAGCTAGGGAGCAACATACCGGCAGAAGGTGGAGGAAAGTTTTCCACCTTTCCCGTCAGCATGTTTCTGCGGCTTCGGACTGCAGTGTGCAAGTGTTTCAGAAACAAAGGCTCTGGGCTGGGTGGGGAGTTCACTCTTAAATGGGACAAAATTGCTTTCTTAGCTGTCACAGTTTGGCCCATCAACACAATGAGATAGACTATAAGGTTAGGCAGATGTGTGGGAGAGACCATTTTCATCTTGCTGTTGTTTATTGAACTTTCAGTGAGACAGAAAATGGAAGCTGCCAGTGCCAAGTGTGTGTATCGTGCCTTTGTTTTCAGAGCGCTATGAAAGAGCTTTATCAAAGTCAGCTAGATACACAGTAAAACATCTGTATTCTTCAACCAAATCTTGTGGAACAAACATGCCTCATTTTCACATGGCATTACCATTTTATATGAATTCATACAATTTTAATAGTACTAAAACATATGATTATCTGAAAAAAACACAAATGAAACTCTAATGTCACGGGTGAAAGCTGACTAAACTTAAACGTACCTCGTAAAGTAAGGTACACATTATTGCACGCGTGCGATAGCATAGTTTTGCCAACCATGGTTTTTAAAAACCAAATGGTTAGTGTAGTAAAACCATGGTTTTGCTGATTGTAATCAATACATCAGAAAACATGGTTACTACACTTTTACCACAATAAAACCATGATTAAATTTCATGAGGGTGTGTCTATGTAAATACAGTTTTTTATTGTATGGCACATTTAAATCAAAGCCCATTAACCGTATTGTTTTCCTAGCGGACAGACGCCAACTGTGTTTGTAAATTCATGGTAAGTAATGTGTTCTTCTAATTTAAAAGATGTTAAATGCCGGCACCAAGGTGTCGTGGATTTTCCACATGGAATAATGGATGCAGTAGAGAGATATGTAAAGTAATTTGTTTTATTAAAGAATTGTATCTAGACATCATAAACACATACTGGCTCAGCCTGATAATCATCAGAGAGACATGACAGCTGAACTTCCTCCCCAAAACCACAACTCATATTCTTATAGTTTCATTGCAAGCTTGCAACGCACAGATTTCCTGTTTTTTAACACCTTATTAAAACCAGACTCTGTGTTTTCCATTTCATCAGCTACTAATTCTGTGTCTGTCACTTTTGGTCATTTGAGCTGACCAATTGTCAGGTTTTTAGTTTTCAACCTTTTAGTTTCCACCAATCAGCAATTAGGTGTGCTTCGTTGCTACAGAGCAAGTTATTTTTGTTTCAATGCAACTGCACTTTTCTTGGAAACTTAACCATGCACTTGCAATGAACTTAGTTCAAAAGGGCAATGCACTCAGTGTCCTTTTGATGAACCAAAACTTAACAGCAAAACAGTTCTATTCAGGTGACAGAAGACACATTATTAATATTCAACTTTAAAATATGAAAACACATATGAAAAAACCATATGATAATAAAACAAATACAGAATATAAATGCAATATGAATCTCCCAAATTCTCTCACAAAGGTTGTAACCACAGCTTGAATATTGGTGCGACCAAAACATTCAGGGCTATATGTATCAATACATACCAGATTGCATTAAACGTACGTCATCTGTACCATATTAAAGTGTAAATACCATAGCTAAAAGCGGCAAGTCTCTCCTTAGAGCTTCATCTTTCCACTCATGTATACATTTGCTCATGACATTTTCTCAAATGCAAGCTTTATGAGCTGATTATGATCACAAAACTGCCAAAAATTTAAGACTGCATGCATTTTCTTGATAAAGTCATGTAACTTTTTGATTCTTTTTTTGTGATATTGTCACGAATTTCTGCGTTTTTTCAGGATCGTATTATGAATTTCTGTTTACGTGTAATTGTCACACATTGGTTACTCAACTGATTTTTTCTATTTTCAAACCCTTGTCGCTTCGGTTTAGAGTTTTAGAGATTTTGTGTTTGCATTAGGATGTCACTTTAAGTATTGGTTTATACAATTTTTTCGAAAAATTTTTTTTTATTTTCTGACTTTTAAACCATTGTCGCCTAGCGTTAGGGTTAGAGTAAGAATGTCATTTTATGTAAATCTAACCCTAAACCGAAGCGACAATGGTAAGAAAATAGGACAAAACAGCTAAACAGAAATTTGTGATATGATCACGAAAAAACACGGACATTCGTGACACTATCACCAATTTTTTTTTTCAAAAAAAATCATGTAAGACTGGGCTGATATGTCATACTACAACCAAACTGCATATTCAAACAGAACTACTTCTAAAGCAAAATATAAAAATATTGAAGGATGTGTACTTAGGGTTGACAATTGGAAACCCCAAGTGCAAACGAGTCTTAAAACATTTTGTTTTATACATTTTTATATATATTTTTATTTCTTGAGTTTAGTCGATAGGATTATATGGGCAATTTGGGGATGTTTTTACTATAAATAAAATTGTTTCATATTATTATGTTATATTATTCTGTTCAATGTAATAATTGGTTAAGTTTAAGTAAGTGAGTTAAATACTGCTGAAGAAACGTCTCGGTTACGCATGTAACCCACGTTACCTGAAGGAAGGGAATGGAGACGTCACGTTGTGACCGACGAATTGGGAACTCGCTTAGAGAAACCAATCTGCTTAGTTTACTACTAAAGCGCCAATGACCTTGGCATTGAGATATTTGCATAATGCTGGTGCCGCCCCGCCAGGTGCATATATAAGCAGCAGGTGCAAATAGGGAAATTAGCTTCATTTCGCTGAGAAAGCAGGAAAGTGTGCCCGGCCGTAAACAGCAGGGAGCAGCCCTGTGGCGACGGGACGTGACGTCTCTGTTCCCTTCCTTCAGGTAACGTGGGTTACATATGTAACCGAGACGTTCCCTTTCAGTCGGTCACTACAACGTCACATCATGACCGACGAATTGGGAATCCCTACCAAAACGCCACTGGGGCTGACCTCTTCCAGTGTCTGCAAAAAGCCCTCCGGGTCCACTTAAGGAGATGGAGAATAGGATTTAAGGCTGAAGGCCGGGCACTAGATGTTCCTTTAACCCCACAGTAGTGCCAGCGACTGGGAAGCGCCCTATCTGAGTGGGATAGGAATGCTGCGGAAGCCACCGCCCTGTTAAGGTCTGATGGTGGGCAAAGTCAGCCATAGTTAAGGTAATATACAGCCGTGGCTGTGTAAGAAAAGCAGTGCTCTGCTGACGGAAGCTGAGGTCCTGAGGCTTTGTGTGCGATCCACGTAGAGGCGCAGTGTGCGTACGGGACATAATTAAGCCATGGTTGGGTCTGCCTCCTCCGGGGGCAGCGCTTGCAAGCTCACAACCTGATCTCTGAAGGGAGTGGTGGGAACTTTGGGCACGTAGCCTGGTCTGGGTCTGAGTGTTACGCTCGAGACAGCAGGACCAAATTGAAGGCACGAATCGTCGATGGAGAATGCATGGAGGTCACCTACCCTCTTAACGGAGGCCAATGCGAGCAGGGTCAGAGTTTTCATTGACAAAAATTTCAGACTCCCAGACTGCAAAGGATCGAACAGGGGTCCCTGCAGTGATTTCAGTACCATGTACAGGTCCCAAGGAGGAATAGAGGGAGGGCGCAAAGGATGCAGCCTTCGTGCGCTTCTTAGAAATCTCATAATTCGTGCTGGCCAACCAATCTGCCGTTTATTAAAGAGTGATTTGCAGATATGGCGGCAACATCAACTTTAATGGTGGAGGGTGACAGCTTACCATCTAACCGGTGTTGAAGGTATGTAAGCACGACATTAATAGGGCATTGTCAGGGGTCTTCGCGTTGCGAAGAGCACCAATCAACGAACAGGTTCCATTTAAGCGCGTACGCGTGTCTAGTAGACGGCGCTCATGCAGCGGCGATGGTGTTAGATACTGGTTAATATAAGTAAAATAATAATAATAATATATTATTTATATAATAAAGTAATAAGAGATTATAGGTAAAATTATAGGTAAATGATATATATAGGTTGAAAGCAGGTTTTTACATCTATATTTTATATCTTAATCCAATGAAAAAATATTTGTGTTTAATACTATTGTAAAGGAGAAAAAAAGTATTACTTGACAAATAGAACAAATTGAATTGAAAGAGAAACATTAATTAAGTAAGGAACTGCTTAAAAAACATTGCAGTGTAGAAAAAGTAATATTGGAGAGAAAATGGTAAGCTTGACGTTTACTTAGCTTGAAAGTTAAGTGGAATAAAAGTGTTTTTATTTGTTAATTTTCTAATGTTAAAAAGTTAAAAAATTGCTAAATATGATAGAAAAGATTGAATGGAGAAGTAACAGGTGTAGAGTAAAGTCATAGCTGTTATTCTTGTGGAAATATCTATTGGGCAGAGATCTGATATAGAATGTGTCTAAGAAATTGTCATGAAGGGAACATTTGATGTGGCAATCTGTAAAGAAATGGATATTGTAAATAAATCTATAGTAAATCAAAAGAAAGAAAAGAAGGATGGATTTGATGAAAAAAACATTGGCATTATTCATATTTAAAGGGGAACAAATATAGAATAGAAAAAATGTTAAAGGAAGTTGATAATGGAACAAAAGGAAAGTGTGTTAATACATATTTATCATGCATACTGTAGAAGGTTGATTTTCAATAGTCAAGGGCACTGTGGAAATTAAAGGTAAAACGTAAATGAAAGGATTAGTAGATATAGAATAGGTAAATAAAACAGGTTTGGGAGTTTAACTTAAAAATGAGGAAAGATACTAAATAAAAGAAATTTCATTTTTTATTAGGAAGTGTATGAGAGTAAAAAGTGTAGAGTAAAAAGACAAAAGGCATTGTAGGATAAGGTAGGAAGATATACATAAAGAATAAAAATAAGAAAAAACATTAAAAAGAATTAATGAAGTTAAATAAGAAGAGAGTAGAGAGGGAGAGTAAAGAGGAGTTGTCATCTGATGGAGAAATGTGGATATGGGGAAAAAGATAAAGGATGGCTTGGCTACTGGCCTTACAATTCATTAGTTTAATCAATGAAATGAAGGACCTTGGGAGGCTGATCACTTACCCTCAGGCATTCATGGGACTGGGAAAAGGACTAAGTTGTGGCAATGGAGAAATGAAAGAAATCCTCCAAACCTCTGACCTGTGGACTAACGTTACATGATGAGGGACTATTTTTGAACATATCATCTAACAGTGTGGCAGCCACTGCTTGGACTCTAAAAGCACAGAGAGAAAACTGGGAGACACAGAGAATCCAGTTGCATATGATTCTTATGAATACATGTTCCGCTACTTTCAGCAATTCCTCCAAAAGCAAACCAGACTCCTGTACCCATCATAAATGACTATGCAGCATCACCATCCCAGAAAGCAGAAAGAAAACAACTTGAACTGGGAGAAACAAAGAAACATGCTGGGGACTACAAAAAGCCTGACCACGCCAAGAGAGACTTTCACTATGTTCATGTACCAGTTCCCTGAAATAACGGGAAACGAAGCATTGCGTCAGTTTGCTGACGCTATGGGGGAAACTCCTGTTTACTACGCGACTGAAGCCTATTGGTTAAAGAAATAGTCTACTCATTTTCAATATTAAACTATGTTGTTGCCTTGGCTAGGAATTGTTGATGCATCCCTCTGTCGTCTGTGTGCGTGCACGTGGGCGTTGGGGCGCGCTGCGACGCTTCGATGGCATTTGGCTTGGCCCCATTCATTCAATGCTGCCAATCGGAGATAAAGTTGGAAGTGACCAAACACATCAACATTTTTCCTATTTAAGACGAGTAGTTATACGAGCAAGTTTGGTGGTACAAAATAACACGTAGCGCTTTTCTAAGCAGATTTAAAAGAGGAACTATATTTTATGGCGTAGTAGCACTTTTGGGAGTACTTCGACTAGCCTGAAAAGTCCGCTCCCCTTCTGCCTCTCATAATGGGAGAGGGAGGGTGTTACTGCGCCGAGTGGAAGTACTCCCATAAGTGCTATTACGGCATACAATATACTTCCACTTTTAAATCCGCTTAGAAAAGCGCTACGTTTTATTTTGTACCACCAAACTTGCTCTTATAACTACTCGTCTTAAATAGGAAAAACGTTGATGTGTTTGGTCACTTCTAACTTTATCTCTGTTTGATACCATTGAATGAATGGGGCTAAGCTAAATGCTATCGAAGTGTCGCAGCGCGCTCCAGCGCTTACGTGCACGCACACAGATGACAAAGGGATGTATCAACAATTCTTAGTTAAGGTAGTAACATAGTTTAATATTGAAAATGAGTAGACTATTTCTTTAACGTCTGTAGAAAATACAGACCAATGACGTTTGAGCCCGCGCGGGGCGTGGCACGGCACACGTCCTTATATAAGCCCGGGGAATATGTCAAGAGCTCATTATTATTCGACTGAAGCGCGCAGCCGAATAACACTCGCTGCATAGACGTTTGTAGCATGGCCAGCGACGCAATGCTTCGTTCCCGTTATTTCAGGGAACCGGGGTTACGTGAGTAACCTAAGCGTTCCCTTTCAATACGGTTCACTTCGCATTGCGTCAGTTTGCTGACGCTATGGGGGAATGTAATCCCATCCCGCCGTGCATACACAACGGGCTGAGGTGCCCTTACCGGAGAGACACTGCATGTGGCCCTATACCCAGCGTATACATAGCTCTAGCAAGCGTAAGTGAAAGCACCATATATGAGACATTAAATACGCATACAGTGAAGTTTCTAAACGCATCATGATGCATATATAACAGAGCACGAGACGGCGGGATCCCTGAGCGCGCCGCGAGCTGTGCATGATTTATTAATAGGTAGCTATGACGGTGAGCTCGCAGCGCACAGTGAAGGCATACAGAAACGCAGTCGCGTGAACATTAAGCCAATAAGACCTGTGCTTGTAAGGCAGGGACATCCAGACCAAGCCCACGATGAAGCCATCCCACGTGTGGAGTGAGCCTTCAAACCGTCTGGACAATGTTCATTCAGGGAGGCGTAAGCTAAAGCAATGGTTTCGACAATCCATTTAGATAGCCTCTGTTTAGTGAGCGGCATACATAAAGAGTGTTGCGCGAAGCTTACGAACAGCTGATCTGACTTGCGGTATGAGGCAGAACCGTCCGTGTATATTCTTAGTGCTCTGACGGGGCAGAGCGTGTTTCAGGGTTTGTTCGCCATCCGCCAGTGGGAGAGCGAGAAGTGAAACCACCTGAACTCTATATGGCGTGGTCAAAACTTTAGGAATGTATCCCGCTCTCGGTCTAAGGATCACTTTGCTATCGTTAGGACCGAATTCCAAACACAACGAGTCAATTGAAAACGCATGTAAATCACCCACTCGTTGAACCGATGCCAACGCCAGGAGGAGAGCGGTTTTAAACGAGAGAGCGCGCAGGTCAGCCTGCTCGAGGGGCTCGAACGGGGGACCGCGCAGCGCTTTCAGAACCGTGGACAGATCCCAAGACGGGACCGTGTTAGGTCGCGGTGGGTTTAATCTGTGAGCGCCTCTGAGAAGAGAAATTTAATGACAAGGTCATGTTTTGCCACGGTGTGACCGGCGATAAGGTGTCCCTCAAGGTTCCGTCTTAGGCCCTATTTTATTTTCTTTGTATATGCTGCCCCTGGCCTCCATTTTTGAAAGGTACGAGGTCTCCTTTCACTGTTATGCTGATGACATTCAAATCTATCTGCCCTTGAATGTAAAAAACCTGCAGTCTCTGTTTGGTTGTATGAAAGACATTAAAACATGGATGAATTTAAACTTTTTAAATTTAAATGAAGACAAGACAGAGATTATAGTATTTGGAAACCCTAAACCTCTTGATTTAAATGATCTTGGCCCCTTGGCTTCAAACAGCCGTTCAACTGTGAGGAGTCTTGGTGTTGTGTTAGATACTGCTTTTAAGTTTGACAAACAAATATCCGCCACTGTCAGATCATGTTTTTTCCAGCTGAGAACTATAGCCAAGGTAAAGGCATATCTTCAGCCTAAAGATCTAGAAAGGGTGATAAATGCCCTTATAACATCTCGCCTTGACTACTGTAACTCGCTGTACGTGGGATTAGATAAGTCATCGATTCAGCGTCTACAATTAGTCCAGAATGGGGCTGCTTGTCTTTTGACAGGAACGAGAAAGAGGGACCATATTACACCTGTGTTGCGCCACCTTCACTGGCTCCCTGTTCATTATAGGATCGATTTTAAAATTTTATTATTAACTTTTAAATGTCTAAATGGCTTGGCTCCACTATATTTAACGGAGCTTTTGTGCGCCCATATCCCGGCTAGAGCGCTTAGATCTGCTAATCTTGGCCTCTTGGATGTACCGAGAAGCAGACAAAAAACCAGAGGTGATCGAGCCTTCAGTGTAGCTGCCCCTAACTTATGGAACAACTTGCCAGTCCATATTAGAACTTGCCAAACTCTGGAATCTTTTAAATCATTGTTAAAAACTTATTATTTTTCTTTGGCTTTTTCTTCGAGTTAGGCTTGTTAATTCCCGGGAATTTTATCTTATTTAATGTATATTACGTACGTTTTGTTGTTGTAAATGTAGTAGTAGTAATCTGTTGTTGGTCAAATTGAACCTGTGAAGCACCTTGGTCAACCATGGTTGTTTTAAGTGTGCTATATATAAATAAAATTGATTGATTGATTGATTTAACACTCGTCCTGAAAGGCGTGACGATTGCCGTTCAGAAACCAAACGTGTAGATTCCATAGCTCCGGCTGTGGATGCCATATCGTCCCTCTCGCCTGAGATAGGAGGTCTTTCCTCAGCGGTATTGGCCATGGTGCTGATGTTATCAGCTGCCATAGGTCGGGGAGCCACGGTTGATTGTGCCAAAGCGAGGCGGTCAGAATTATCGCGCATTTCGTCTCTCTTATCCTCCGCAGGACCTGTGGTAACAGAGCCACCGGAGGAAAAGCATATAGAAGACATGCCGGCCATGCTTGCGACAGGGCATCGTGGTGTCTCGAGAAGAAGATCGGGCAATGCGCATTCTCATCTGATGCAAACAGATCGATCTCCGCCCGGCCGAAGACGGTCCATATTTTCTTGACCGTCTGAGGATGCAGTCTCCATTCTCCCGGCGGCGGACCGTATTGGCTACACCCGGTCTGTGAGTCGCCTTTAACGAGCGTACGTTCGCGTGAGCCCATAATAAAAGCCGTTTCGCCAGCCTGGATAGGGAGCGAGATCTCAGCCCTCCTTGGTGGTTTATGAATGAGACCACCGTCATACTGCCGACCGCACTAGAACGTATTGATGTTGGAGTTGTGTCATGGCGCTAAGATAACCACCCACATCTCGAGGTGGTTGATATGGTACCGAAGGCGGGTTCGCCGTCGCAGTGCGTGCCCCAACCCGTCGCAGACGCATCCGTAGTCACCCCTTTCCTCCTGCTCCCGGAGCCGAGCTCCGTGCCCGAGAGGAAAAGGTGAGGGGATGTCCGTATTGAAAGCGCTTTCACGCAGCTGTACGTGATTTTGAATAATAAGCGGCCCGACAACCAAGCACGGGGCGGAACTTTTGCTTTCAACCGAAACTGAAGCGGTCTCATGAACAGCATTCCCAACGGTATTAGTGGGGATGCTGCTGCCATCAGACCCAGCAGTTCCTGTGTAAGCCATGCCCGCATCTTTAACGAGTCGAGCGTCATGCCTAAGAACGCGATTCACTGGGTGGGGGTAAGCAAATTCTTCTGGAGGTTGATTTTGAACCCTAAATTCTCCAAATGCTGGAGTACAACGGTCTTGTGCACAATAATTTCCCTCTCTGACTGGGCTAGAATAAGCCAATCGTCAAGGTAATTCAATATGCAGATGCCGCTCTGTCTGAGAGGGGCGAGAGCCGTATCCGCACATTTGGTAAATGTGCGTGGTGCCAGAGATAATCCGAAGGGCAGAACTTTGTACTGGTATGCTGTGCCGTCGAACGCGAATCTTAGAAACGTCCTGTGACATGGTGCTATCGGAATGTGAAAGTAAGCGTCTTTCAGATCCACTGATATGAACCAATCGGCCAGTCGAATTAGCGCCATGATTCGTCTGGCTGTAAGCATTTTGAATGGCCGTTTGGCAAGAGCGCGATTCAAAACGCGTAGATCCAATATCGGTCTGAGGCCGCCGTCTTTCTTTGGAACGAGAAAACTCTTTTTGTGAAAAGGTAAAAAATAGTTTTTCACTGTTACAGCAGGGGTGTCCAGCGCCCGAGGGGACTGAAACACGCAGAACTTTTGAGGGCGGGCCGGCCCAAGCGGGACCAGAGCCTCTTTTCCTCCTCAGACTCTCTTCAGGGAGGCAGCGGCAGTGCCGGGTCCAGCGTGATCCGAGGGCGGGGACAGCGACATTGAGGCGGACCAGCCGATCGTGCAGGACGCTGGCGCTTGACCTCCGGTTCAGCTCTCTGCTGGGGTTGAGCTGGCGCTGGCTTAGGGCATTGAGCTGGCGGCAGTTTTGGGCGGCCGGTCTCAGACGCTGAGGCGGATCCTTTAGGAAGGAAATGCCGCATAGCCTGCGACGATTTCTGTGCCTCAGTGAAGCGCTGGGTGAACCCCTCCACAGCAGAGCCAAAGAGCCCCGACGGCGACACGGGCGAGTCAAGAAGGGCAACCCGATCCGAATCCTTGATCTCCGTCAGATTCAGCCACAGATGTCTCTCCAGAACAACCAGGCTGGCCATGGCTCTTCCTACAGGTTGAGTGGCGACTTTATTAGCGCGGAGGGCCAAGTCAGTCACGCTGCGCAGATCTTTAAAGGTTGACGGGTCCGGGCCTGTCTCGTCCATATCACGGAGGAGTTTGCCTGGTATACCTGCAGCATTGTATGGAGAGCGAATGCGGCGTTGCCGTCGGCGGTGTAAGACTTCGACGCCAGGGTTGATGTCAGATGGCAGGGCTTTGACAGATGGCTCATCTTTCCCCTTCATCCACCGGCTGAAGACGGGCAGAGGTGGGCGGCCACAGATTCCTTGAGCGGTGGCATCTTAGTGTAGCCGTGTTCATCGGCGCCATCCACTACGGAGAGGACGTGGGAGATGGCGCTCTGCGCTCGGGTGGAGTGAGGAGCACGCCAGGCTTTGGTGAGCTCCTGGTGAACCTCCGGAAAGAACGGCACTTGTCGTTGGCGGGATGATTGACGGCGCCCAGGCTACAGTTACCACTTATCCAGCTGGCTGAGTTGAGGCTCTGACGGCGGCGACCACTGAATGTCGAGCTCCGCTGTAGCTTTCGTTAGAATGCGGATGAGCTCAGAGTCGCGAGGACGCGACTCGGTTGGTTCTTCAGTGGCGGCGGCGTGGGCGTCGTCATCCGAAGCCGCCCAATCCTCTAACTCCTCAGAGGATGACATCATCTCAACAGTGTCACAGGACCCAAAAGAAACCATGCCGCTAGCACTCGGCAGGGGGCGTTGGTCCTCATGGACGAAGGTGACAGGTCGACGGCAGGGAGACAGAGCATGCGGGGGATGAGCCAGCGTGGACTCGGTCTCAGGGTGCCTCTCGACTTCACGGCTCTGCTGCTGTTTAGGCGGGAGGGCACGGGAAGCCTTCCTCTTGAAAGTATCGAGGCGGGAGCGCAGCACCACGATGGGAAGCCGTTCGCAGTGGGCGCAGCCCGCCTCGGTGAGTACGGCCTAGGCGTGAGCAGGACCCAGACTGATGACGCACTCTTTGTGGAAATCCTCCACTGGCAAAGGGACTCGGCATGAGCCGCAATGCCAAAGCGACATTATCTCAACGCGCTTCTGCTCTTTTAGATGAAATTCGCTCTTTTATGCTCAACCGGAAAGCGGCAGGGCAACACGCTGGTGTGTAGTAATCCGCTGCAGTGCTCAGATCGACGTCGAGTAAGGGCTTCTTCTTCGGAGCAGCGAGAAGGTTCGCGCTGAAGGAGAAAATAATGAGCTCTTGACGTATTTCCCCGGGCTTATATAAGGACCTGTGCCACGCCCCGCGCGGGCTCAAACATCATTGGTCTGTATTTTCTACAGACGTTAACCAATAGGCTTCAGTCGCGGAGTAAACAGGAGTTTTTATAAAAATAATAAATGCAGATGTTAACAACATGCAAGATTAAGAAGTGTATTAATTGTAAAAAGATGTAGGCAGACCCGGCGCCAGACACAAATTCACGGACGGGCATTTCATTTTTTAGGGGGGGCACAAATGAGAGCAACGTCACTGCAATGCATAATATCATTAGTTATGCATTAAGTGGACAAAAAAGCGAGGAAGAACTAACATACCTCTCCATTAACGCAATACGGAGAAGTCGTAAAGATTGGACCTAGCTTACTGAAGCAATCTAAACGCAAATAAAACACGTCGCAGGGCTCGACATCAACGCTTGTCCGGTTAATATCAGAGACAAGTGGATTTTTTAAAAGGCCAAGTGAAAGAGAATTTTACTTGCTCGACCGAACAAGTAGTCTAGTCTGATTAAAAAAACGCCAATAACAAATCACCAAAACAGGATGATGATTCTGCATCTTTTAATCAATAGCGACCGAAAGTGCATAATGTAAAAACGCAAAGTTAAACAAATAAGCACAGCAAACACAAAGTGTGTTAACAAAGTAAGTTAAACATACTGCAGTTAAAATGTGGATTTTTTAATAACATGATACAGTTAAGCAGCATCACATCACGGTTGAAAATGTGACAGATTTAATGACAGTTCACTACAAGTAATTAATATTAAGCCACTTACATTTTAGACGCAATGTTGACTGTTTTTGTTGTTTCAGCAGCGAAAATAGTGAAAGATAACAGCAGAACCATAACGTGTCAGTCTCACTGCAGGCAGCCCTCAATCGTGTCTTACATTAAGCGGTGGCGCGCTTAGCAAACAACCAAACATTTCCGCGCTCACTACTGGCAAACCAATCAAATTCGTTTAAAATATATATTTTTTTTAATCAGACCAAACACATTTTTATTTTTATTCATGAGTTATATATGTACAAAACAATAACTTTTAACAGTGGCCTATTGATAAAAACATGGAGCTGGTGAACAGGTGAAGGGAGACCGCAGGTTCGTCCAGGGCGGGCACTAGTGACTCACAGGGCGGGCCCGGCCCCCTAAAGCCCGCCCATGGCGCCGGGACTGGATGTAGGGAACTAAGTACTAACTGAAGTATACAATTAATGACATTGTAAGAATAACAAGTTGATATCCAAATCTGCATTGCTAACAAATGTTTTCCCAGATGACAAATACTGTAATTGATCTTTGCTTTATATATTGAGTATTCAAACAGAAGTAATATTTGTATGTTTTCATGAAAATAAACAATATACAATTCAGTATAGGAACAAAGAGGCTTTCAAAAGAATGAGGGAATACATATTCAAAGTACTGAACAAGTGGGGTTTAATTTTGGCTACAATATTATCAAAGTAATTGTCAAGCAATAAAATTTTAAACTTGAATGATAATGTTATCAATGGTAACAACAAAGCAGATTTGGAAGCTAAAGAAGCCTCAGAATGCCAAACAGAAGTATTACTCATATAACTAATAAAAAGGCCTTAATTAGAAGATAGAAAAAGAAGAACAAGCAGGATGTTATGAATATTTTGTGGCACTGAAAGGGGGGCAAAGAAAGACAAAATATTAAATGTTCACATGAGAAACAAAACATTGCATTTGCTGCACTATTAAATATTCTTATGTCAGATGCATATGGAGAGGTATTAATTAAAAATTAAAAAATTAAAATTAAAATAAGAGTAAATGGGTCTCCATATTTAAGTGCAATACTGGTTAAATCTCTGTTCAACAGGTAAAGTTTGTGTCAAGTGTAATGATAAAAATAATGATAGAAGTAATCCCTAGATTTAAAATACTATTAGGAATCATTTTAGGTAATGTATCAGCATTCATTTAAAAACGATAAAACAATTACTGCAACAGTAAAGAATTCAGGAAAGACTAAGACCATAGTGTATATCATCCTTAATCATAAAGAGTAAACCATCCTTTCAATGTCAAACTCAGCAAAAAATGTGAAAGTGTCACAGGGTGACTTTTATAGGGCGGAACCGAGAATGGCGAAACTTGGTTCCGCCCGAAGATGGTTTCCGCCCAGACCAAATTTTAACACGGGCCAATACTTCCTGGTTTCCAAGGGCAACACAATCGGGGCCTTACGAGACACAGGTGCGAAGAATCAATGAAACAAACTGTGATTGGAGTCTGGGCGTGGATGAGACACATAAATAGCTCTACAGGAACACAAGTAAAAGGGGGCGATTGACTCGGGAAAGCTCCTTTTTCCGCCAAGGGCAGACTGAAGACACGCAGCTTTTGAAGAGCCCGAAGGCTCTGTTGATCCGGGTATCACTGGGAAGCGGGCGGAGAGAGTACAGAGCCGCAGGAGGCGAAAGAAAGGCATGCTGTGGATCATTTAAAGGACCACCACGAAGAAGTTGTTATTTGGAGTTCGTTTGGTGCTGCCGGTACCAGTCGTTTTAGTACCTGGCATATGCTGTGGGCGAGTCCCTGCATCTGAATATTACCGTGGTGATAGTCGGCAGCCTGTGGAGAGAAAGAGCGAACGTGGAAATCTTACCTGTGCCGTACTTGCTGTACGTTGTCCCAAGCTGGAGAGGTGAGCGAGTCAATAGCGGTGTAAATAACCGATCTTCTGTGTCCCAGCCAGCAGCCTGTGGAGAGAGAAAAAGTGAATGTGGAAATCTTACCTGTGCCGTACTGGCTGTACGTTGTCCCAAGCTGGAGAGGTGAGCGAGCCAATAGCGGTGTAAATAACCGATCTTCTGTGTCCCAGCCAGCAGCCTGTGGAGAGAGAGAGAGCGAACGTGAAAGCCTCACATTTTCCCTCCCCTATTTATCTTTTAAATAAAGTATATTTTAATATTACTCTCACCTTGTGTGTCTGGTCATTGGGGTGACTTTGGGAACCTCCTCAAGGTGGAACCTAGGAAGGGGCGTGACCCTTTAGCTATCTCGGGTCCGCCCCAACCTGTGACAAAAGCATGAAACTGAACTGACTGGATGCTTTGCCTCTTGCAACAATGAGTGACAGAATGCAAACTAACGCTTTCCTCGGGACGCTGAAGCGGTCTCATGAAAATCAAGTTATGGATTTGAGTTTTTTATGTTTTCGTAACATAAAGATGCTATGTGAAAGTTTTGAAAATAGTGGTTTTCATCTTGTCACTTTCTTGGTATAGAAAACATGTTTTTGCCAAAATTTGTAAAAATGAATTTATTGCGTTTTGGAACCAAAACTCTTAATTTTGAGTTCTGATTTTACAGCAACAATGACATAATGAAGTATATTCCAGGATCATGAAGCTATGTTAAATTAAGGAGCAGGTTCTTTTACTTCTCCAAGGAGAGGATGTTTGTTCCACACTTCACCAAAGTGCGGTAGCATGATTTAGTCATTGGTAAGGGAAAGATGGCTTAGAAAGTCTTAAAGGGTGGAATGAAGAAGATTTTTGGTATATATTTGGTGAACATGGTATTCAGATTCAAATGTGTTTTGCAAGTATACATGTCTCATGTTTGTAAGCTGAAGACTAGCAGTCTTAAAGACTGAAATGTATGCAGGGTTTAAAATATGGGTAACTGAGAGCAGAGCTAAAAATTCATAGGCTGACATTTGCAAGGAATGAAGTCACAACACCTGTCAAACATAAAAACATGCTAAAAACAACTACATGGGAGGAGTTTCAACTTTTAGAGAACTATTAGGTTGAATTCTGAAAAAATACTCTTTAGTTGATTGGCCACCAACTTGGCCTTATTGTTGTATGCAATAAAGTCATCTTTTGGCAATGGAACCCTCTGCTGAAAATTATTTTTCATAATCACTAAAAAAATCCACAACACCACGGGGTGAATGTTAGACAACACGCAGGTGTAATGGTTACACAGTGAATGCCAGCACGCCACGCTCTCCTCGGGACTCGATCGTGAAGCCAACGCTGAAGCGGTCTCATATGGAGCAGCCCGAGCGGTGTCACAGCCGCGGCTGCTGCCATATTTCCCAGGAGCTTCTGAAATTGTTTCAGAGGGACCGCGTTTTTCCCTCGAAATGAATCGAGGCAAGTCAGGATCAACTGTACGCGCACCTCTGTTAAACGCTGTTAAAGCTCCACAGGAGGGATCCCCATGTAACCCTTAGAGGCTCCGTTGGTGAGGGAGGTGAGGGGGGAGGGCTGAATCGGCCATAACCTGGTAGAGTACAGCGACTTCCATGTCCGTGACAGCTCCTCATGCACCTCGGGGAAGAAAGGAACTGGAGGAGAGGGCTGTGAAGCCCGGGCAGCTCTGAAAAACCAGTCATCCAGGCGGGACGGCTCGGGCTGAGGGGGGTTAACCCACTCTAACCCTACGGTCTCCGCTGCTCGAGCGAGCACGGCCACCATCTCTGGATCAAACTCCGGCGTCGCGACCCGACCAGAGGGAGGAAGGACGTCCAAGTCAGCTTCGGAGAGAGGGGGCCCACCCTCGGTTGTTGCGGTCAAAGCGGATCCTAAGGGAGGCTCAACGGATTCAGCAGCCATCATAGAACACAACGCTGCAGTATCCATTGGTACCTCTGCCGGCTGAGGACGGGAAGGCTGAGAGCCGGAGGACAAATCCCCCGACCGGCTCAGACAGTTAAGCGCAGATCATCCTTAGAGAGCTTCGCAGCCGCACCGTGGCGGCATTCAGCACTCACCGGACGAGGACGCCATTCCCGGAGAAACGACAGCCGTCTGCTCAAATCCAAAAGGGACATCTCCTCGCAGTGAGAACATGCACCCCCAGCAAACGCAGCCTCCGCATGCTCGATGCCCAAGCATGAGAGACAACGCTCGTGACCGTCCTTCGGACCCATGTACTTGCCGCACCCAAGATCGCACGGACGAAAAGCCATCCTGAAAAGGACGCTGATCTCCGGATATACAAGAGAGTGGCTGTCTTTAACAAGACACAGAGCTCTCTCGTATCACTCTTTTAGGAAATCACTCTTTGATGCTCAGTTGATGATACGCACAGGGATCAGCAACGCACTCACTAAAACTCAAAACAAAAAAGCTGTAGAGTAGTGGAAAAACTGCGGCGTCCGCTCTGGTACTGCTTGTCCAACCAACTTCAGCAATCGTTTCCCCAAAGAGCAGAAATTAGCTTCTCAGTAGCAGATACTGCCGGCTTTCGAAGTGAAAAAAACTAATTTCACTTTTTGCACCTGCTGCTTATATTCGCACCTGGCGGGGCGGCGCCAGCATTATGCAAATATCTCAATGCCTCATTGGTGTTTTAGTAGTAAACGAATCAAATGGGTCTCTCTAAGCGAGTTCCCAATTCGTCGGAAAGGGAACTATATCTGTACACACACCGGCACAGTTGCTTGTTTATTGGCAGATCATGTCTTGTTAGCATTGGTGCTTGCCTAAAATGTCTGTTTTGGTTACGGCCCTGCATGGCTTTATTCACCTGGTGTGCGAGCCCCTTAAAGTTAACATCCACATTTTTACCAGAGTTGTTTAAATCAGCTTACCATTTATTTGCCAAATTGCCTACTTCATTCGCCCACCCTCTGAAAATTGTAATGTGTAAACATTACTGCTGTTTTAGATGCAGAAAACGACTCTTTCCTCTACAGTACAGTTTGAAGACATCTAAAAAAATGTTGTTAAGTCAAGAACAACTGCACGACTGTCAGCCACAAAAGTGAAAACAACAAACCCACCATTGCTTACAAATACAACACCGGTTTCGCTGCACGAGAGATTAGAGGAAACTTCCACTTTCTCACAGAGTGTAAATATCTTACACTGCAAAAAATGACTTTCTTACTTAGTATTTTTGTCTTCTTTTAAGTACAAATATCTACACATTTTTAAATCAAGATGCGTGTTCTTGATGAGCAAAATGATCTAAGAGAATAAGCCTCGTTTTAACACAAAAATATAAAATGTAAATTAATTTGTGCATAAATCAAGCAAATAATAATAATAATCTGCCAATGGTTTAAGTTAAAAATATTAAACACTTAATTCAAGACAAATTCAAGTAAAATATGCTTACCCCAATGGCAAATCACTTAAATTGTATATTTTTTGTTTAAAAAATAGACGTTTATAGGTCATTTTTTTCTCATCTAGAAAATACATCTTGAATTTTTTGATATTTGTACTAAAAACAAGACAAAACACTTTGCCAATACACTCTTGTCCAATCAGATTCAAGGCTTGGAGCTAGCTGTACTTGTACAGTATATAACCACAAGACAGATTCGCAGAGTACACTTTTCAGTGTTTGGACTGGGACTTTCACTTTGCATCTATTGAAGGTGAGTAGCCTATTCTCTCAATCTCTGGTCAAATATATTAGAGATCCTCTAAAATTCCATTATAAATAACTAAATCAGCTACACTTAGCTATACTTTTTTTCTAAAAGAAATAACACAAATGAATATAAGTAAAAATCTGTACTTTTGGTAAGTTATATTTTACTTCACTCTTAAAAATTTTAAAAGATACTTCACCTTTTTTGGTTTTTCAAAGAACCATTTCTTTTATACATTTTTATAATCTTAAGAACCCAGTTTCACTGTAAAGAACCTTTTGTGAATCAGAAAGGTTCTTCCGATGTTAAAGGTGCTTTAAAGAACCATTTAGAGAGAAAAGGTATGGAATCGTGAAGCACCTTTACTTTTTACCTTTATGTGTTTAAGAGCAACCTATGACTGGAATACACAACTGGTTTAAGATTGTTTTGCTCTTTAAATAGAAAGATAATTTGTTTCATTTAGTTTGTATTTGTGATATGTGTCTTGTTATATTATTACATAATGACAGCTTTGTTAATCATATTTTACTTTCATGTTCTTTGCTGTCTCTTGTTCTGCTGAAAATTAACCATAGTTACAACAAAAACACATCTAATTTTCGTAAGTGAACTAACAGCAACACTGCAAAAAATTACTTTATTGGCCTTTCTGTCTTGTTTTCAGTACAAATATTTGAAAATTCTTAAATCAAGATACATTTTCTTGATGAGCAAAATGCCCAAAGAAAATAAATCTAGTTTTTAGACAAAAATATAAAATTTAAGTGAACTTGTGCATAACACAAGCAAAACAAAAATAAAAATCTTGAAATAAGTAAACTTTTTTCTTAAACACTTAATCCAGGAAACATGCAAGCATACGTTTTAAGCATAAGTTCACTTAAATTTGATATTTTTTGTCTAAAAACTACTTATTTTCTTAAATCATTTATCTCATCATCAAGAAAATGCATCTTGATTTAAGAATTTTTTGATAATTCTACAGAATACAAGACAAAAACTAAGTAAGAAAGTCTCTTATTTTGTAGTGAACTGCATGACTGTCACCATTGGCCATAGCTTCCACATTTAGGCTGAGTTCCAAACAGCGTTTTTGCGCACTTGTAGAGGACTTCGGGAAACAGACGCTATAAACAGTCACTCCAAATAAAGAGAAAATTAAGTTTTCATTGCTATATTTGACATGTGTATTTTAATGGCCACACTATATACAATCACGCAAAGGTGTGTTCTGGGTTCGGGCCTAATACCTAATACAGGCCCCGGAGCCCTCTCTTTGTGGGGGAGTGCTCTGGGCTCGGGCCAAATAACGAGCTCAGAGCCCTCTCCTCGGACAGCACGCCAAATACGCATATCATTAGTTCTATCTGACTTATTTGTAAGTGTGAACTCTTTAACTGGTAAAAGGCGAAATGTCATTGCTTTTGTGAACTACACATTTGTGTATTTACTGGTAAACTAATTCTGGTAATTTCATGGTAATTTACAGATATAAATACTGTATGTGAAAGAGCTGTTTCTGTAATTGGCTTTCTAAGACATGAGTCTACTCTAGGCTAATTCCAGGAATGTTCCAACTCACGAATTTCCGTGGGATAGTCACGGAATGTTTTGCTAATTTTCCTGTGGCATTCTCACAGATCTCCACATTTTTCCGTGGCCCTGCCACGAAGTGTCTTTCCGTGGCATTCTCACGGATTGGTTACTTGACTGCTTTTTCCTATTTTCAAACCATTGTCGCTTCGGTTTAGGGTTAGATTTACATAAAATTACATCCTTACCCAAACCCAAACCCAACTCTAACCCCAACACCAGGCGACAATTGTTTAAAGTTTAGAAAATATAAAAGAATAAAGCAGAAAAAATAGTAGCAACCAACACTACTAACGCAAACACCAAATCTAACCCTAGACCGAAGCGACAATGGTTTGAAAATAGGAAAAAGCAGTCGAGTACCCAATCCGTGAGAATGCCACGGAAAAATACAGTCTGTGGTAGGGCCACGGACAAATGCAGAGATCCGTGAGAATGCCACGGAAAAATGAGCAAAAAATTATGTGACTATCGCATGGAACTTTGTGAGATCATGTTGAATGTACAGTTGTGTTCAGAAAATAGCTGTGTACTAATAAAAGTTCAAAAAGTTGGGAATGTTATAAATAGATTTTATTTCCTAATTTAAAATTTATTTAAAACACTACACATTCCATTCTAAACGAAGCATTACCACAATGTATCATGTCTGTTTTGTTCTTTTAAAGGAAGCAAAGAAAGTGAATATTAAATAGCTGTGTCAAAATTGTCTTCAAAACTGAGGAAATAACTTCACTTTAAACTACTTATTTACGAATATTTAGTTGCATAACCACTATTGTTCCTACTGTAACTGCTGCGCATCAGTGTTGCATCGAGTCAACCAACTCAACAGACTTCTCTAGTGGTTGGCATAGACACAGGTATGATAATAGTAAGCAAGTAAAAGCGCAGACGGTTTTCTTTTTGGTTGAGCTTGTGAATGCAGTCAGCACTTTTATAGCTGATTGTGTTTAACCATGTGGTACACCAGCTTTAACTCAGCTTCTGTAACCTAGAGTATTTAAGTCTAGGATCCACAATTTTTTAGGTTTTACTTCAATGCAATTAAATGCGCATTGTCAACTTGGCATTCCTGAATTTCATAATAAGCACTAGTGAGGTGCAGGTCTCTCTCTCTTTCGCGCGTGCGCTCGCTCTCTCTGTGCTCGTGCAGGTAAGTCTCTGGCATGCAGAAAGATCTAGTTTGATGCGACGTTAGCTCACAGTACACACATTCTGTTGGTTTAGAAAGACGACGTAACGGTAAAGGTGCAAGTCTAGAAAGTAAAGAGCGACAAAAGATCTTATATACAGGTATGTTCCCTTACAGGTATGTTCCCTGTCTGTTTTGTGCATATTCATACTTGTTCGTTTTACTTTGCATAAATACTTAATACGCTGCATACTATATCTTCAATAGCCTAATAAACAAGATTCTGTCTATAAAGACTTATATTTTGTTATCATTAATGCATTTTCACTTCAAAACTAACTTTTTTAATGCGTCTCCCCCTGTTATACATGTTATGTAATGTTGTATGTTTTCTTTAATGTAATGTTTAGTGAACATGCAATAAAATAAATACATAAAAAAAACTTCTTACATTTTAAAACTACGGTGAGCATTTAGTTAGTAAGTGGCAATTTTCTGCAAATTTGTATATTCTAAAAACTATATAAACATATAGCTTATAAACAATTTCACTCATTTTGGTTTTATCATCACCACAAGTTGCTGTGTGTGGTTGTTAAATAAAGTGTCTTGTGTTTATGCTCAAGTGGGCTCAGTGATATGTTTATAAAAATATTATGGTGTTTTCTGGGTCAAAGAGGGAAAACTCACTGTTGTATGTCTTAAAAGAAACTAATGCATTTTGTGATGTAGATTACCTAGATATTACACTTTTTTTTTTAAATGAGACTATAAATCGAGGGTATGGGGGGCCTCTTAGCCCCAGGGCCTCACATTAGGTTAAGGCATTTCCTCTTTGGAAAAAGCTACATATTTTTTTCAAGAATTCTAATGTGTTCAAACTAATCTATCAGTGATTCTTGGGAATTTCCTCTTGGAAAAGGCTACATATTTTCTTCAAGAATTCTGATGTGTTCAAACTAATCTATCAGTTCTCTCTTGGGAATTTGAATAAAACAGGTTTAAATTTTGAAAAAAAAAAAGTTAGTTAAATTACAAAACCTGAAGGTATATCATTATAGCCCAATCTCCCCATTCATATTTTTTTCATAAAATAGGCGTTTTTCCAGTTATTACTCATACAACATTTACTTTAAGCCTAAACAGAAAAAGTAAAAAAAAATTATTTAATAAATATATTTTTGTATTAATAGAGACTATTAATTTAATAACTCAAGAGCACTGAAGAAACATATTGAAGCATATTCATTTAAAAAACAAATAAAACTCCGTCTGACGGTGGTGACATTGGCCCTTATTATTCCAAAATGTATACCACTCAAGTCAATGGCTGCTTGCTTAAACTTTATGTAAATATTTGGTTCAAAAAATAACAATCCTGAACACTGTGATGACCAAATATCAAATCATAACTTCCGAAAATACAAGGGGTCGCCTGATGTACTGTTGATTTTTGATCATCCTTGTTCTTTCTAGAGGTGATGAATGGCTGAATCTTTGCATCTGTTTTAGTTATTTTATGTTTGGTGTTTTTGTTGCCATTTTAAAGCATTTGCAGTCATTTTAGCGGAGCATCCCCAATCAACTTTTAATCAAATAACGTTGTTCCTTTAATCAATGTTTGGAACGGCCAATTTTACTTAGAAATTTAGAAGCAGGTATATTTTATAACAATGGCTGAAACATTTGCTTACCCTCTTACTTAATAAAGAACCAAAAGTTTATTTGTATTTTTCACAAAATTAAGAAATTTTCATTTAAACTTCACACTTTCAAAGAATGACTCAATTACTCAGAACAGGTAGTGTGGATATCATTACCATCAGGTCTATTGTTTTTCTATTACACTACTAAATCTGAAAAGTAAATCATTTGCAATGCAGAAATATTACTACTACTAATAACAATGTCTTATCAGGTTACTGACGTATATAGAAAACTTTTCAAGCTGTGTATAGACCACCTATCACTTGCAATTTAGCATTTTTATTTACATTTTACAGACTGCTGCTTCCAGATATATCTGCACGCAACAATGCTTAAGGTAAGCAAATCTTAACTTTTGTAGCAAAACCATGTTTTTTTTTTGTGGTAAGGTCTCCAACTCATAATGGGTAAAAATGGGATTCAAATTGTGTAATGAAAAAGATCTCAAACCTACTAATTTCTAAACTGTGTATTTGTTCTACAGACAGAAGTCAAGCCTTACTGGGATCTCTCAGTCAAAGTTTTACGTGGGAATATCAAAAAATCATACGACTACTGTAAGACAGAAGTCCATTTTATTAGCATCCAAATGATAAAATACTAACTTCATTTTTGTACCATCAATTTCTAAAGGATTAAAAAAATATGCTAGAAAAGCAAGTTCAAACGTGTGTGTTTACAGTTTTCAGCTGTGTTGTCTTTCAGACTTGCTCTGTGTTTTTATAACGTTGGATGCTTACACAAAGCGAGAGTGAGATGAATCCATGTGCTTACGCAATGCGAGAGTGAGATGAATCCATGTGCAGGAGGTTTATTATAAAAGTCAATTCACACAGGCAGGCAAACAAATCCAACAGCGGTTCCCAAACTTTTTTTCCTGCACACCCCCTTCTATGTCCCAACCGGGTTGGCGCACCCCCAATCCCCACTTTGGGGACCAGACGCAGCTACGCTTAGCGTAGATGATACGCACCCCCGTGTATGCGTTTAACCACTGTGATATTTAGACGCCATTCGAGTTTACTATGGTAAAAAACGTACACTTACTGCCGCCATCTAATAGACGACAAATGAGAGCTTTCCTCATGTTTACCAGTGCGGTCTCCCTCAAGATGCGTGCGTTAAGTGCAGACCAATCAAACACATTCAAGAAAGCCTTTACTGTTCGCACAAAAGCTATAATAGTTTGCCGATTCATTATAACAGCTCATGTTTCAAACAAAATTAAATGAAAGCTTTTAATAAGTTCTCTAAAGTGTCTTTGTAAGTATTTATGTATTTTATTATATAATGGTTGGCGGTCTCTCTACCATGCATGAAATCACATTGCTTGCGTATCCTGTGCATTAGGATGCACATGTGCCCATGTCTCGTCCCATTTGATTATTTCTATTTTTGCCATAGAAAAAGTCTCTCTCTCTCTTGGTCCCTCTCCTCATTCGTGACTAACAACTTTATCATTAGTTATACCACGGGTCTGTTGAATGCTGCATTCTGATTGGCTGAGAAATGTTCTATGGGTGTTGATTATTTTTCTGTAAACCGCACACCTATCTTTTCAAATGTCTTAAAAATAGGCACCAGAGCAATATTTGTGGTAACCGTGGTATAAGCGGAATAATTGACTCCGGTCCTTTGAATTATTTAAGCAATATCGCTCGAGTAGGAGTGCGATATAGCTCTATATCATCACGGCTGTGATTAGGCCAGAGGCACGAGGCCGCAGGCGATATTGCTTTTATACAACAGTTCGACGGCACACGTTTGAAAAACGAAAACTAGAAAACAACAACGGAGTTATTTTAAAAGCCTCTTTGTTTGAGAACTACTTCTTCCGCCACGGATTTGAGGGCGGCCAGAATGACAGGTAAAACTTTCGGCTGCTTTGAAGCTCATAACAACTCAATGGACGGAAAAGCTGTTACTTTATATTACCGTTTCTTGGTCACAAAGTGTAGTTTTAAGATTAGTTCAGTCGAGAATGTATATGTATTATATTTAAATCTGCAGTCGATTAGTAAAGATAGCGCCTGTTTGAACGTTTGCTTAGTGAGTTTCGGTACGAATGAGAACCAAAGCATGAGCGGACATCAGTGTTCACTCGCCCCGCTGACCACCGCCCTCTCTGGGCTACATTTCTGACAGAGATACCCTGGCTCTCATGTTGGCCTTGTTTGTTTATGATCTTCAAAATGAGATCAAATCAGCAGTATTTGGTGTCATGATCAAACTATTACTTGTTTTTTAATTCATATTTAGTGTCTTTTGTGTTGTTATTGTTTTGGCGCGAGGTAAAAGTTAATAAAACTATACTTGTGTAACGTTACTATTGCTTTCTCATTTATTCTTAACGTGATACGAGCACTCGATTATTATTATTAAACTTTGTTCTTGTCAGTACTATCTAAAACTGTTTTTTATAAGTGTCAGAGATATGTTTTTGCATGCTGCTTATAAATACACCAGTGGCGATATCTCATAACATGTTTTAATAGTCAGGTCACGATAAAGTTAATGATCAATGTCCACATTTAAAAGCTGCGGTGCTTACCTGCTGTTTCACGGTGTTTTCGCGTTCTGATAAGAAATATAGCTCCAGAAAAAAAACGAGTGTTTATATTCCTCTTTCCAAGTGTTAATAATCCACACGATGTGACAAGACATTTCTCCCATTAACTGTAACGTAACATCCAAGAGCGCCGATCTTTGACTAATAACTTCAGATTGGGGATTCAGACTGATTTATGAGCTAGTAAACTAATGAGATACACGGAGAGTGATTCAAACAGCGCGTCTGTGTTTTTCCATTCAGAGATGAGCCTGCTTAGGACCTCCATTCACTAGGTGGCGGAATAATACTAAAGGTGAAGCGGCTACAGTGCTGTTATCAGCACAATATCGTATGGCTCTTAGCCAATCAGATTCGAGAACCAGAAAGAACTGTTGTATAATTGAAAATAATGCACACATATAGAGGCTGCAGTGCATAACAAAAGAGCAGTCCGTAGAAAAAGACAGCAGCTGTTTTCTGCGTTTCTATCAAAACCTAAGTTTTTTTTATTTAAAAAAAAAGCGATTACAAAGGAAATGTTTACTTATCTTTTTTTATTAATTTATTGTATGGAAAAATCCCACTTAAAGAAACAGACCTCCATTACATTTTTCCTCTTACTTTGGGAATCGCTGAAATAGGGCAATCAAAATAGCGTAATCCAAATTAACAGGCGTAGGTCAAAATCCAGAATATCCAAAAACAAGAACAGGAATACAGAACAGGAACAGGAATACAAAACAGGCACAGAAACAGGACAAAAACCATGATACGCTTGGTAATGCAGCAGGAAACACATACAATACAATACTTCGCCGAGTTTGAACCAGTTTTATAGTAACAAACAGGAAGTGGAATGTGAAGCATGGCATGACATGATTTCAAAATAAAAGACAGGAAACAGAACATGATATCAAAATAAAAAACTTGACAACAAAACAAACAGAACACACAACAAAATCCTTACAGTTTGTAAGAAAGTGCTTTATGTTGCTTCTTCAATTTCACTTTAAAAAATAATGTTATGCAGCTTTAACAAATTTCAGGTTTTGTTTATGTACGTTGGGTCATGTAAATGAAAATGTAAGGGTTTAAATCACCCTACCATTTCTAATCCTATCCCAATTTTTTCTTAGTTTCTGAAGCTGACTGCTATGTTATCTTGAACTTACCCACGGCATCTGCCCGTACATATCGCACCAAGACGATCTCAAATATCAACACACCTGTATGGAATGAAACCTTCCACTTCAGGTTGCAGAGCAATGTCAAGGTAAACTTTCAGAGCAAATGTGTCTTTATATTGTCTTATGTTGAGTCTGGTGGTATGTTATATTTAAGATCTTTAAGATGCACCTTGAGTCATTGAGTTTAATGTCACCTCTTTTCTCCACTACGCAGAATATTCTGGAGTTCCAGGTCTATGACAATGACCCGTATATGAGAGATGATCATATTGCCACTGTCCTGTTTGACATTAATAACCTCACACCAGAAAAGAAGGAGGAAAAATGTTTCATTTTAAATGATACGGTCAGTGCTATGTGGAGACATCATGGCATACAATTGAAAAGAAAACTTCAATGAAATTTAATGTGTATTATTGTGTATATGTGTCACCTTTTTACAGACAAAAGATGAGCTGTGGGTGGAGTTTGAGATGACACAGAGGTAAGGACTGCCTGATTTTATGGTCATTTGTAAAATGAGTGATGTTTTATAGCTTGCATAGTTCATGTTAAGAGCAATGTCCTGATAAATATGAACTAAGCAGTGGTCTTGCCTGTGTCTGCACATTGCAGCTCTGAGGTGCCGAGCCCATGCGTGTCTAATGGGGTGTTGGTGGTAAGAACCCTTACTGCAATTTTATTACTAGTCCTTACAATAATATAGTGCTTTTATAAGACAATGTATATTATGTCTCATTTAATGTTAAAGCTGAAAAATGTGCTATAGTAAATGTGTCCCTTGGCTATGTTCACATGGCACCAGAATATGGTTGTCAAACATGTACAGTATTTGACTCCTTAATATGGATGCATTCACAAGGCAGATCGTTTTTTTTGTGGGTGTGAAAAACCACATTCTACAACTGAACTCGCACCTAATAATTGTCATGTCTCACAACTACATTTACAGATAAGCTCTGATGTGTGAATTGTACTGGACAAGTTGTCACATCATTGCTCTCTGTTTTGAGGCTGCTTTCACTTAGCATTAACATGCGTTTTCTTCGAACGGATCACAAGTGGACGACGATAAAGCCAGGTGTAAACGGTGTTCAAAACGTTTTGAGCTCGTCCACTTTCGACCACTTTCAACCACATTCAGAGGTAGTTCAAACCCCTTTCGATCGGATTGCTTTTGTAGTGTAAACGCACATGTGGTAGAATGTGTTCGAACAGCCAAACACGACCGCCTTCATTCTGCCCATTTATCTAATCTGAGGTACTGAGCACAATGTTTTATGTCTTTTCTGACTTCTGACGCGAACACACGGAGAACAGCGCTATTATTAGCCTTTCACACATTGCCAAAAATTACTTTCTTACTTAGTTTTTTGTCTTGTTTTCAGTAGAAATATCTAAAAATTGTTAAATCAAGATGTATTATTTTGTGTAACAAATGACCTAAGAAAATAACTCTAGTTTTTAGACAAAACATATCAAATTTAAGTGAATTTGTGCTTAAAACAATGGAATAAGATTTTTTTCTTGAATTTACTTAACCTGATAAAGAACACTGTGCCATACACGGTACACCCCCTCCCTTGCACGTGAGGCTGCACTACGTCATTGTAACTTTGAAGCATTAAATCTTCAAAATATACGGTCATGCGGCACATCATTTGAAAGCTAAGACTTTCGGGATTCCATTAAGCGCACACACAAAACATCATATGATTTAAAGCAGTCATAAAACTGTAATCTAGTTGTTAGTTACCTGAACCGGCGGCGCCGATTTAGGATATTTACTTACCTTCAAAATCTTCCCTTTATCCGCTTCGGTGAAATTGTCCAAAACAAATTGTTCACAAATCCCCAAAAGTCCAAGGAAATGGAATATCCAAGCCTTTTAATTCAAAACGATTTGTTCATCTCACAATCTTGACGTTTCTGACTGAATTACGAAATAAATGGTGTATACAATTAGTTCACATTTGTTCGGAAAATATATAATGAATATATTCAGATGTCACGTTTATTGTGCAACGTCTGAGGAACAAATACACCCCCTTGTGGAATTTCAGCTGTTCCATAAGAGGCTATACTACAAGAAAAAATCAGCAAAAATGTCTTATTGCATTGGCGGATTTTTTTGCTTGTTTTAAGCACAAATTCGCTTAAATTTGCTAAGACAAGTTTTCTTAGGTCATTTGCTCATCAAGAAAATACATCTTGATTTAAGAATTGAGATTTCTACTGAAAACAAGACAAAAATGCTAAGTAAGAGAGTAATTTTTTGCAGTGCATTAATAAAATGAAAGCGGCTGATCTCCGCAGTTTCATTTTGCAAGTGTGTGAAAGTTGCGGCATCTTATTTCATCAATTGCGCTGAAATATCAGAGAAAGCTCTAACATATTCATGTACAAAACACTGTGCAGCATGTTTACTTAAAACACAAGCAGCGGACTCCGACATACACTGCAAAAAAATGATTTTCAAGAAAGAATTTCCTTAGCATTTTTGTCTTGTTTTCAGTAAAAATATCTAAACATTCTTAAATTAAGATGCTTTTTCTTGATGAGCAAAACGACCCAAGAAAATAAGCCTAGTTTTTAGACCAAAAATATCAAATTTAAGTGATTTTGTGCATAAAACAAGCAAACAAATCCGGCAATGGGGTAAGCAAATAATTTTTTTAGTGTAATAAATGTAGTGTTTAAGAAAAATGTTCAAGATTTTTTTGCTTACCCCATTGCCAGATTTTTTTTGCTTGCTTAATCCACAAATTCACAAATTTCAATTTGATATTTTGGTTGTTTTGCTCATCAAGAAAAGCGTCTTAATTTAAGATTTTTTTGATATTTTTACTGAAAGCAAGACAAAAATACTTATAATAATTTTTTTTTTTTTGCAGTGTAATATTTGTTCGCGTCCATATAAACTTGTCATTACTCCCGCTCGCGTTTCAATGACAGCAGAGAGACTCGCCCACCGTCTCAACAGACCACCCCCTCATAGTATTCAGGACAGAAGTGGTCGAAAGTGGACAAAAGAGATGTATTTAAATACCAGGTGTAAACGTAATGTGTCTCTCTCCTCCACTTGTGACCCAATCAACGAAAACTCATCTTAATTCCAACAGCCCGGGTGTGCCTCATAAGCCTTGAAAAGTGAAGCCTCTTGCTCTTTGATTGCCCCCTGGTGGCTGGCTGCAGTACAAGTCATAAACCCCGCCCTCTCCATTCGAACGAATGGGACTAAATAAAAAAATAATTTACACTTCCACACTGAAAAAAATGATTCATTGAATTTAATCAATTTTTTTGAGGTAGGTGGTTGCAATCAATTTGTTTGGGCTACATTTAAACAAAAGTTTTATATTTTACTTTACGTTACTAATCTTTTTTGTTTAAATGTAGCTTAAATAAATTGATTGCAACCACTTACCTTAAAAAAATTGATTAAATGCAATGAATCATTTTTTTCAGTGCAATAAAAGTTTCCGAAAGATGGTTTTGGTCCTTTCAAGTAGTTGTTATCACGCTGATATATGTTCAAGTGTTCATTATTGTGGTAAGTTTCATTTTAGTTTGTAAGTTGATGCTACAGAAACGGGGTGTGTCGTTATGATTGGCGTGGTTGAATTGGTCGCGCGAGCTTCAATTCATTAAAATGGTGGGAGGCGACATCGCGTCGTCCATCTTTTTTTACAGTCTATGGAACAGCCCCATAGACTTTGTTCAATTGGCACCACAATACGGTTGTCAAATATGGTTGCACATAAGTAAATGTGGATGTAACTCCCAAAATCTTGCCATGTGAATGTAGCCTTTTTGTGACATTAGATTAAATACTTATAGTTTCACTAGGCAACAAGCTCTCACACCACTAACCTGTTCAAACACCAAAAAAATGTGCATAAGATCACCTCTTCAGATAAGCATTTTCCTGTGAAATCAGGCAAGTCCTTTTTGTGAGCTGACGGTGGGGGTAGACAAGCTTCTGAAGAACTCTGGAGGTAAATGAAGATATTGACTAGATATTTGTTAGTCTAAAGAAAATGTAATAGAAAACCAATATTGAGATCTATTCAATAAATTATATTCACAGCATGCATTCTCATTGGATAAAAAAAATGCAGAGGTTAACAACAATTTTCACTTTAGAAATGATAAATAATATGATCCTAGGTTTACGTGAATCTTTTTTTTTGTATCTTTCAGCGATACGTAATATGGTGTTGAACCTGAAAGGGGCGTATAAAGAGGATCATGTCATCTCACAAGAGAAGAATCAGACATTCTTAGACACATTATGTTATTACATCAACCGAAACATGGAAACTGAACTTAATCTCACCTCTGTAAGTGTAATCTTCAGTAAAAATTTACATACAATAGGCATTGTTCACGCACGTCACAATTGTGGAATTACCCACATGTGTTTTTCATTTTTGCTGCTATAAAAACAATTTTTTAACAATAAAATGTATTATTTACATTGAATGCTTTATGCTGATTGGATGAGAAAGTAATAATGTTGTTGATTATTTATAAAACTCACGTAACCTCTCAAATGTCTTAAAATAACCATCAGAGCAATGGTTTGTGGTAACTGTGCACTTTTAGAACGGATGTGTTAAAAACAACACATTAGTGTTGATTCTGGGACAACACACTAAATGCATTGCGTTACTTTTAACAAAACTTGTGTTTTATTTTAACACAAAATCAACACAAATTGACACATAATGTGTTAAAATTACACGTGTGTTAAAAGCTTAACACAAAAATATGTGTAAAAAATTAACAAATACTTTCTAAGAGTGTAGTGTAAGCATTACCGCCTTGTGTGTGTGTATTATTTTTGAATAATTCAGCGGCCCGTCGTCAATGATTCCTTACTTACCAGTGGCCTGAAATCAGTTTGCAAGACTCGGTATGTGAACAGATTTTTAAATTTTTTTTAAGTTCCAACTTTAATGTTTTGTTTCATTTGTTGTGTTGTTTGTCCAGTCTGAGGGATATCAAGTTGCAAATCAAAAGACTCAAGAAACTGGGGCTTCTATCCCTTTGAAACCACTACCAGCCCAACACCAAATTACAGTGTCTTTGCCCCTGGGAGAGGTGAGTACTGGCAAGATCATTGTATATATTTGTGTACATATGTATATTTGTGTGCATTGTATGTAAACAAACCTTTCTAAAATATTTTTAAAGGAAAAAGTTGACGTGGAGCTGAAAACAGATGATCGGTAACAAACCTCACATTGATCTTAATTAATAATACTGTTTAGGTGTAAAACAGTGTGTTACTGGACTCATTTAATTACGTTTATGTGTACACTTATGTTTATTTTAGTGATACCGAAGAACTCGACGTACGTTTGGCTTTTAATATGTCGAAGGAAGAAAAAAAATTTCTGGCAAAGAGGAGTAAAGTTGTATCAGAGGCACTTCAGAAATTTCTGAATCTCACCACTCCACCTGAACCCAGCAAGGTACACTCAGCACTTTTTTTACGTATTTTATATACTACATTTGTAATGTGTAACTTTGTTATAAACATGATGTTTTTCGATTACTGAAATAGCTAAATTATTTGAAATATTGTATATTATAACATAAACATATAGTTGCTGAGCTGAGCTAGAGCATATCGTAAAATGCCATAGAAAACTCATGGACTGATTGAAGAAAAAAGTATACCCAATACTACTGTAAGCTTCTTTGAAAAAAGATTCATGTCAAATGCATTAATTTAGATGGCTATAAAGTGTATAAAGGTGTAAAGTGCAGCATTTCCATGTTAACTTAATCCCATGTCATTGAAAGCTCCAATGCCCCCTGTCCCATTTACTTGGAGGGCCCAATTTTACAGACCAAGATGGCAGTATGTTTACATCGCGAGGCTCTGCGTCTCCCCAGTTTGTGCAATTTTATAGTATTTTTCCTATTCATCTCGGCTCTGTTTATATATTTATTGTACATTTGTAACATATTGAAGTTATATCTTATATATTCTATACTTACTGCTTATTGCACTTCTGGTTAGATGCTAACTGCTTTTCATTGCCATGTACCTCACATGTGCAATGACAATAACGTTGAATCTTATCTATTGCACATTTGGTCTGATTAGTCTGATGTGATTGATTAATGTTTGTGTTTGACTCCTCAGGTTCCAGTGATAGCTGTGGTGTCTTCAGGAGGTGGGACTCGAGCAATGACGGGCACCTATGGAGCTATTAAAGGGCTGCAGGAGATCCAACTCCTTGATGCTGTCAGCTACATCACAGGGCTTTCTGGCTCCACCTGGTAAGCAAAAGAAAAGCTACACGCACAACACTTGTGTCCGCCAGTGTAAAACCTAAAAAAAAAAAACATAAGAACCTGCTTGATAAAAGATATCTATAATAGATTATGTGCTTAATTTCAAAATTATAGAAGCCAGTGGGTCACCCTGATATGATTCAATAATATGAATTTCATGTTAAATAAATGTAAACAACAATACGAGAAAACAAACCACTAAAACAAGAATTGTGGAGATCTGTTGTTAAAGTGGACATTTCACAAGACTTTTTGAAGATGTCAAATAAGCCTTTGGTGTCCCCAGAGTGCGTATGTGAAGTTTTAGTTCAAAATATTATATAGATTATTTATTGTGACATGTTAAAATTGCCACTTTGTTGGTGTAAGCAAAAATATACAGTTTTTGGTGTGTTTTTTAAAATGCTATTAAAAGGGTGGTATTATCTCCTTCTGACATCACAAGGGGAGTTATTGGGTTGTTCTTTTTTCTCAGATTTTCTAGGTTGAAAGAAGCACTGGAGATCCAATTATACACTTAAACATTAAAAAAAGTCAGATTTTCATGATATGTCCTCTTTAAGAGCTTTTTTCTGTTTTTCAGGACTTTATCTTCTCTTTACTGCGACCCCAACTGGTCTAAAAGTGACATCAATACGTTTATAGAGTCTTCGAAGAAAGAGATCTCCAAAAGTAAATTCAGTGTATTTTCCCGTGAGCAGCTGTCATACTACAAAAAGAAGATGGATGAGAGAGAAAAAGAAGGGCATGCAGTCTCTCTTATTGACATGTGGGGTCTAGCTATAGAGTATCTTATTCAAGGACAGGTACTGAAAACAGAAAGATTATTTTGTGTCTGTGCAACAAAAGTATATGTTGTATATGATGTTGGATAGCAATGATAGGTTTTTGAATTGCATTATCTAAAATGTTAAATGTGTAAGTGGCAGTAATATAGTAAACAACAGTCTATTACATCTTTAAGAATGAGAAAGAGTGAAAATAACTAGATAAATGACACTTCTTTCATATTAGAAACCCTTCGGTACACTGACTGAAATGCAGAAGGCACTGTCCGAAGGCCAGAATCCTTTACCCATCTTCACAGCTGTTAATATGAAGGACGGCAGGTCAAAATGTACAACAGAGGCCGGTATGTACTGTACTGTATTATATACTGTACATTGTACTGTATCAGCAAGGAACAAATATACAAAATATTAGATAATTGCTGTTCTGTTTGTAGTCAAAACAATTGTCAAAAAAGTCCCAAGCTGTCACTGGTGCAGTACATTTTGAAAATGTGGTAATATGTATACCACTTGATACAGATATGTACCCATGTACCTGTGAGGTACTAATATGAACTCTTTATGTGCAAAGGTGTGAGTGACAGCTAGGGACCATATTTGTAAAATTTTCTAATAGCCTATCACACACATAAAAGCTTTTTTTATTGTAAAATTTTAAAATTATTTTCCAAATATTTTGTGAAGGCAACTGGATACTACTCTATTTGGATAAGTGACCTGGTAGCTTATTTCTTTTGACCCCGACAAAAAATTCAAAATGCCTAAAGTTTTAAAGTGTCATGAAACCCCACTGTTTCAGCTCCAGTCTACCTCACTATCATTTTGAAAAATGCTACTTGGGCGTGGACGCTGTCAGAAGAACACCAATGAGTGGACGGGGCAACTGATATAAGCTAAGATTTACTAAGATTAGCAGTATTACAGAAATATTTAAACTGAATATAATATTTAATTTAAACAAAGGTCAAGTAAAACAGTTAAAATTTCAAGTTATAGTTGAAATAATAGCGTGTTTGAAGAAAATGAAAAGTCCTCAGGACATGGTACCTCAGGACAGATCAAAGTCCACCTTCCTCCCGTAGCTTTCCCGAGCAAGTTCAGTTGTTGGTGAGTCTAGTCCTGACAGCATTGCGGGTAAAATGATCCAACGTATTTACAGAGTGTAAAGTACACATTTACTTTACTATACAGAACTGTATCCAGGAGCCCCAGACACTCCTCCCCCGGCTGACCTGGCCGCACGGAGCACATGCACGCGTGCGCGCACACACACACACACACACACAAGCGAAATGTAGAACACACAATTTTACAGGGCGGAGTGGGACCAAAAATGTACGGGGAAATTTCATATACCACCGGCCCTCCGTGGTAAAAAAAAGGTGTTGTATTTGTAGTAAAACTACGGTAATACAAATCGTAATCAATCTGCAAAAAATAAAACATTTTCATAATAATAATAAAATCATCAAATCATGGATAATTTTCCTAAATGTGTAACTATACAAAATGATACCTGTTTGAAAGACGGAGATGCGCACCTGTCAATCAGCTATTACATAACAGAGCGAGACCACAAATGAACGTGCTCATAAATGGGAGTAATATGGAATACTTTCTTTACATCTTTGAAAAACTGTAAGAATTTGTCCTTTAAATATCATTTATGTCATATAAAGTTTTGAGAGATAATAATGTTTTTTTTTCCACTGCTATTGCTCATTTATTTTAATGTATTTGGCGCATTTACCTCAGAGTTTATTTCAGTTATTTTGCTGTTTTTCTTGTAATAATAATACAATTTACATGCCAATCCAACTTCCTTGTCTTTTTATTAATTTCATTATGCTGTTATCTAGTAATATGAAAATCACATAGTAGGAAATATATAATGTGATACTGCAAAGTTACCCTTCTTATTTTTATTTATTATATAGCCATATGGAGATAAACCTTTGCAAATGTGCTAATTTGATCCATTCATGTACTGACCACCAAGCTAGAGATTTTAAACATCCTTAATCCACACTTACTATCAAATAGTCTATCTGCTTGATGGATCAATCCGACCACATATGTCCTCCAATAAACAGGCATTCGGCGGCGCAGCTTTTTACATCAAAGGCCGACAGGCTATGCCATTTGGGGAGCGCGGTTCAATGATCCCCCTATATTTTTAAAAATCCTAAACATGGTTGGACCTGCTGAACAGGTTGAGCACTTTTATGTTGAGCAAAGAGGCTGCACAGTTTGACCAGCGGGAAGCGGCCGCACATCAAGCCGCCAGACGGGGTTGCTATAACTCGCAATGTATAACTATTATCAGACCAACCCTTGCAGCCTCAAAACACTACCGGCCCACCGGGAAATGTCCCGACTCTCCCGATGGCCACTCCACCACTGCTATCTTATAAATAATAATGAGACACTGACGTTCAGGATGTACAACAGTAATTTGCCACGTCACAGCCAGTGACGTTTACACGATATGGAGTTTAAACCTGGAAGACAAAAATTTCACAAAAAAGCTAAAAATTAAGAACAAGCTAGTATTCTCATAATGTTAAAAAAAAACAAATACTAACATTGTCTTCTATGATGTGCAACACAACTAACTTTGTTAACATCTAAAAAAAAGTGTTGGTTAGTGTTTCATGGCACTTTAAAGAGCAAATATAGTATGCTATATGAAACGTGCCTTTGACAGTCCCCAACAACAGGTTTACAGTAATGTATTTTTTATAATAAGCATTTTATTTTTCCAAATGACTCTCAAATGAATCTTTCATCTTGCCAAACCCCTACTTTGTGTGACGCTACTCTGCTCTGATTGGTCGCATTTGCACATTACATTAGTGCAAATAACATAAAGAGCAATAACAAAGTCTTAAGACGTGAGGGGTTTAGCCAACTCAGTCTGCAATACAACCATGTTGGTCCCAGTTTTAACCTGTTAAAAACAGAAGAATGCATGAGAAAAACAACGCATTGCAATGCCTGCAGTGACATCTGAATTCTACAGCGGCAGCCATTTCGTTGTAAATAGATTCAACACACGCGCTCTTTGGTGACGTGGTTGATTACGTTACTGTTGATCATCTGTCCATCATTATATAAAGCCCGCCCTGACAATTTGATTGGTCGACCAGCTTTGGGTCTCGCATAGTAGCTCCTCAACGGAGAAACCCCAGACCGATCTTCCCATCCTCAAAACGTTGTGGGCGGGGCTAAGATCGGCTGCCACCCAGGCTAACATATTTCAGATGAAAACAGTGAATGTAAACAAAGTAGATAAAAAGCAGACAATGAGATCTCACGTTGTCATTAGAAACAGTTAATGTCAATGGTCCTACAAGTGCATCTTTTTGTATTTTCTCATGTACATCAGATAAAAACATTGATATAAAACTTGGTTCTCCAAATATTCCAAGAATTTGTCCTAGTTGAAACCAGCTTCAATTAAAGACGTAGAGCAATAATTGGGTGCATGCAAACACTCAAATGTCTGGTTGTGAGAAGTATTTTTAACCCAATGCCCATTTTTTTTACACATTTAGAATGGTGTGAGTTCACCCCATATGAAGTTGGCATTCCTAAGTATGGTGGGTTTGTACCTGCTCAGAACTTTGGGAGTGAATATTATCTCGGTCACCTGGTCAAGAAACTTCCTGAAACTAGTGTGTCCTATCTGTTGGGTGAGTTTGAATGTGTTTGTGTCTGTGCTTATATACATACTTCTGTTTGTAGTTTTCACTAGTTGTTTGTTATGAATGGAATTTACCGCAATGTATATTCAGTTTATAAACATATACATACATACATTTTTGTACTGTATTTATGCTTATGTAGGAATATGGAGCAGTGTTTTTTCAGCGAATCTGACAAGTGTCTGGGGTGCCGCCACTGGCGTCGCCCCCTCATGGAGCCCTGAGGCTCAAAATGAAGCGAGTAATACAGGTAAGAGTTTGTTTACACCTGGTATTAAGATGCATTTTGGTCAATCAAATCACAAGTGGACGTCGCTAAAGAGGTGTGTAACACGGTGTGTGAAATGTTTTGAGCTAGTCCACTTTCGCCCACATTCAGAGATAGTTGAAAACGCATTAGACCGGATTGCTTTTGTGGTGTAGGTGCACATGTGGTCAAATGCTTTCGAAAAGCCACAAAACACTGCCTACTCTCCTCCTTATCTAATGTATAATGTATCGAGCACAATACTTTAACATAGGACATGACTTCTAGCGCGAACCATTAGTGTAAGACGCTATATTTAGACTTTCATTGATGAAACTAAGCGTCTCTCCACCATTTTTTTTACATTTTGCATTTTGTGAAAGTTGTGCAACCTCATTTCATCAATTGCTCTAAAATATCTAAGAAAGCTCTTACATATACACGTACGAAACTCTGTGCAGCATGTTTACTATTAACACAAGCAGAAGACTCTAAAATTAGTTTGCGTCAATTTAAACCCATCATTTCCTCTGCGCACGTTTAAACGAAAGCAGACGGAGTCGCCCACAGGCCACCCGCTCTGTAATCAGGACAGAAGCAGTCGAAAGTGAACAAAAGAGACGGACGTCTCGTCCACTTGTGATCCGATTGCATCTAAATACAAGGTATAAACAGCTTTAAAGTAAGATTTTGCTATGGAATAGGTGTTCATGATTATACACAGTTATATGTTAATAAGTTAATGATTTTGTATCAACTATCTGTCACTCTGCATCTTTTAAAGAGACTGAAAATAGGACAAAAACACTCGGCACGTCCGTGTTGAGCCCAGTGGCTGACTTTGCAAGTATGATAAGCGGTTTTATGACCAGTCGCCCAATCATCAGCCAGATGTCCAACTTCCTGAGGGGTCTGCAGCTACACAGGGATTACAACGAGAACTCTGCCTTTGTTGCATGGAAAGGTCAAGAGCATTCATATCACTGAACACAAGTGTGCATTCCTAACTATTTACAGCGTTTAAGTGCTATGGTAAAGTAGAAATGGTTTGATGAATCAAGTATTATTAATTGGAAAGTGACTTCTGCATATGTTTCGATTATGTTGGCATCCCGAAACAGCTGTCATTAAATACCTGTAATTCAGTACTCACTTACTTTAATTATTTAATAATACAGTAATGTTGCAGCAGTAAGCATGTCAATGAGATGATGTAATTTAGTGTTGTTTGTTATTACGCGAAATATAATCATGGCTTTAAATCTAATCTGATTCTGTGTTGGCATGCAGTAGTTCAATGTAATATTACTGATTTGTTTGCAGAAAAGCACCCAGATGCCTTTCCTAACACCCTGACTCCAATGGATCCTCAGCTTAGCCTAGTTGATGGTGGATTTGCCATAAATTCAGGATATATCCCTGTGTTAGGCTCTCAAAGACATGCAGATGTTATTCTGTCTGTAAACCTCTCCTGGGATCCAGACCAGTTTATGGTAAGTGATAGATGAAAGATTGGTAAGAAGGAAATGCATTATCAGGATTATAGACAATTCGGTGTTAATGTTTTTGTAATGTTTGAATGTGCCCAACAGGTCCTGAAGCAAACATATGATTACTGTATGGATCGCAAGATTCCATTTCCAAAGATTGATTTCAAAAAGGTGGAGTCAGAGCCGTTGCAGGAAGTTTATGTGTTTGAGGATCAAGAAAATCCAGAGGCTCCAATAGTGATTCACTTTCCCTTGGTCAACATCACATTCAAAGAGTACAAGGCTCCTGGTAAGCACTGCCAACACTCTGGGCCACTAATTCTGATTTATAATCGTAAGGTAGCTACAATAACTCCTTGCACTAAGTATAACTATGATGTGTTTGATGCAGGTGTGAAAAGAGTTGGCGAGAAGGAACTGAAGGAGGGAGATGTTAATGTTGACTTCACTGATGGCTCCTCCCCTTACATTACTCGCAAACTTACATACACACCGGAGGACTACGACAAGTTCGTTAACCTCATTTCCTACAACATCGTAAACAACAAAGATGTTGTTTTGGAAGCTCTGAAGCAAGCAGTTAAGAGGAAATCCGCATAAAGAGACAAGTTCATGTCTGATAGATCCGAGTAGAAACATACATTTGTGTTCTATTTAATCTATTACATTATTTAATTTATCATTAATTCAATTAAATCTTTCATTTATTTTATAATTTTATCATTAACTTTTTCCTTATTTGTATTATTCTTTTATATTACATTAATTGTAATTTTATGTACACTCTAAAAACAAACGGTACTAGCACTAAAAGTGGTTCTTGGCTCTAGTATGAACCCAGCAGGCATATGACCGACCTTCAACGTTGAAATTTGGTTGAAATAAGGTCAGTTGTTTGTTCAACGTTGAATAAATTTGCTAAATCAAAAGGTAATTCAACGTTGATTCAACCTTGTCCTTGACGTTGATTCAACGGTGAATCAACGTTGAAATGCCTGCCGGGAAGAACCATACGGGGTTCATATAGCACCACTTTAGCACCATATATGGTTCTACATAGCACAATATGGTTCTACACCGGTGCTACGCTACACAGGTACTTCATCGGTGCTATATGGGACTTAAAATGGTTCCTCTATGATTATGAGCCAAGAACAACTTTTAGTGCTATTTAGCACCGTTTGTTTTTATAGCGTAGTTATTCTATTCTACATTACTTTTTTTAATTTTGTTTAATCTTATGTTGGCACTGTATTGCCTTTTAATGCTGATATGAGTCTCCAATGGTCTTGGGAATGTTCCACTTTCTTTGTTTTTTATAATACCTAAATCTGCTCTTAGTCCGACCATTGACAAAGTTAGTCAGACCATCGAGAAAGCAAATAAGATTATTCAATAAAACCTCTCTATTTTATTATTACATCACTTCATCTCCTGCCTCATTTTTCCCTGACATGAGAGAGATCTAATGAGCTAAATCTTAGGTGGATCTGTGCTATCTAACAATTTTGGACATAGCCCATAGTTGGATCAATTGTGTTGTTTAATAAAGCTTGCTAACAAAAGCAGAAAAGTTGTAGGACCAGTGATCTGGACCTTTATATTTGCTTATAAATGTCCGTCCAGAAAAGTAATTTAATCCCTTGCAATGTCAGTGCTATTTAAAGGCTGGATGCATGATTTTTGAAAAACACTTTGGAGAAGAGAGTCGGGCCGAGTATTAAAACACACTTGTAGCCAATCAGCAGTAAGGTGCGTGTCTACTAACCGACATCATTGCCTGGGTTGCGTATGTGTGGGGCGGGTCTATCAAAAGAAGGTCCAGATTCTATTGGGCTGAGGGCGTGTTTGTTTAGGTGATTTCAAATATCAACATTGGCTTTTAGAGATCACGCACCCCGCCTTTAAATGTATTAAATGTATTTGCAGTATGACAGTGTATGCATATATATTATACTGATGTTCAATGTATGGCATTGCTTTAAGACATTAATAAAAATGAGAAAAATTATCATTTTTATGTTTATATTTGATCATTTTGTTGGTAATTTAGCATACAGTAGCTGAGAACTGCATGCATTTACATTGTCATGTTTTTCCATTGTTTTTCTAGCGTTGGGTGTGCCAAACATTCTTATTCATATGACATAAGTGAATAGTTTCACTTACTCTCCATCAATCCTTATCTTTGCTGAATTGTTGTAGAAGCAGGATTTGCAAGCTTGTTAACCATCTCTCAACACCTCAACACACCAAAACAACATCAGCATCAACACCTAAACTCTTTTATTAGCTGAAACAGAAAAGTCTTATTATCAATTACGGTGGATTAGTAAACATTGTTTCCCAGTGTAGTGTTGGGTAGTTCTTTTAAGGCGATTCTAGTATAAATGAGATGCATTTTTCCAATCTTTGGGAAAGTTACCAACAAATAAATTTTTTCAATGAATAGCTCTGTGTCTTAATGCTGATTGCTCAATGGCTCTTCATTGAGCTATTTTTAGTATCTGCAGATTAGAATTACCACATCTTTATTTTTTGTTGCATAATAATATAGTCATGTTATTTTTAATTGCGCCAACAAAGGAATGACTCTGCACTGTCTCATGCCAAATAATAGTCACAGCTTATGTCATGAAAAAAAGAGTAAATCGCACTATTATTTGTTGGAAATGGCTTATAATGAAGGATTATAATGATCTCAGTTTAATTCAATGATAAAGGGCTAAACTTGAATGGGTGGACAGGGAAGGGTTATTTCAAAATATGTGTTTGTTGCATCATATGACCCATGTGCATCATGCTCTTGTCAAAATAGCTGCACACATGTCAAAAGGATTTATGATAGAGACGCTCATTTTTAGTTCTGCTAAAAGTAAATAATATATGTCACTGTAAAGTACGTGTTGCTGGATCATCTGCATCTTTTCTTGGCCCTAAAACAACATTTTTGTCAAGGAAACATTTACATTTATTAATTTAGCAGACACTTCTATTCAAAGCGACTTACGTTTAAGGAGCCAAGAATAAGCACAATCTACAAAGCTATGTCTACAAGTAGTAGAGTTAGGAAGCTAAGAGATTAACAACATAAAAGACGACTAATAAAATTAGTAAAATTAGACATTAGTTCTAACCCAACCAAGAGCACTTTTTGGGACACACAAAGTGGTCCTTTCAGCAAGAAGCGCTCCAAGATTCTCTCCTGGATTAACATAAAAGATGAGTTAGATATGCATTTTGTTTCATGTCTTTATGAAGGTTCAGTTGCCATTGGGTGGTCCACCAGAGAAGAGCTGAATACTGTAGGTGTCACGGTTGGTAACCGGATAGTGGAAAAATAATAGAGATGAACCCAAACGCAAGATGTATGAAAATATAACTATTTATTAACAGAAACTAAAAACACCCACGAGGGGGTAAAAACAGAGGTAAACATAAACACTGTGTAGGAACACAAAATAAACAGAATACGAGAAATACTCGGATGACACTGGAAACATGAACACTGTAACAACAGACATCAAACATCAAACAACGCACGCACACCACACAGAGAACACAAGGGCATTATAAAGACACCACATCAATGGGGAACAGGTGAACATAATTAATCACTTAAGACATGATTACATAAGGGAGTAGGGTAAAAGTGACAAGACACTGGGAATACGTGTTACACAGATATGATGTGAATACACACGTATTCCCACATAAAACACTGCTGCCCTGGTCCTGCCCTCTGGATAATAACCAAGGTCAGGCAAGACCATGACAGCCACAAAACACTGGGAACACGTGTCACACAGATATGATGTGAACACACGTGTTCCCACGTACACACACTGCTGCCCTGACCTTGCCCACAGAACATAGACCTGATCTACACTAAGGTCTGGCAAGATCACGACAGCAACAAGACACCGGGGACATGTGGCCGCCACACACAGAATGTGATCCCACATGTCCCCACACAGAACATGATACTGCCACGGTCCTGTCAGATGCACTCAGACCTACATCTAGCACGGATGTCTGACAGGACCATGACAGTACCCCCCACTTAAAAGACGGATACAAGACGTCACAAACAAAAACAAACAAAAACATTAAACACGAGGAACGAAAGACTGCACAACAGAAGACAACCACGACAACATTACAACGAACAACAGAGGTAAACAAACATAGGTGACAAAAGGATTAGGGTGATTTAACAAAAACAAAATATGATGAAGGGGTGGTGGGGCAAAAACAGGGGAAACAAAATGTCCAAAGTTATGAAACTTAACGTCCCGCGGCTGAAAAGCCGCCTGGTGACGTGTCCCCGGCTGCGCCGGCGGGTGACGTGTTTCCGACTGCGCCGGCGAGTGACGTGTCTCCGGCTGCGGGTAACGTGTCCCCGGCTGCGCCGGCTGGTGACGTGTCTCCGGCTGCGCCGGCGGATGACGTGTCTCCGGCTGCGCCGGCGGATGACGTGTCTCCGGCTGCGCCGGCGGATGACGTGTGTCCGGCTGCGCCGGCGGATGACGTGTCTCCGGCTGCGCCGGCGGATGACGTGTCTCCGGCTGCGCCGGCGGATGACGTGTCTCCGGCTGCGCCGGCGGATGACGTGTCTCCGGCTGCGCCGGTGGATGACGTGTCTCCGGCTGCGCCGGCGGATGACGTGTCTCCGGCTGCGCCGGCGGATGACGTGTCCCCGGCTGCGCCGGCGGATGACGTGTCCCCGGCTGCGCCGGCTGGTGACGTGTCCCCGGCTGCGCCGGCTGGTGACGTGTCCCCGGCTGCGCCGGCTGGTGACGTGTCCCCGGCTGCGCCGGCGGATGACGTGTCTCCGGCTGCGCCGGCGGATGACGTGTCTCCGGCTGCACCGGTTCCGAGGCCCTCTTCGTCCTCCTCCCCCTCGACGCAGGGAGAGCAGGTCCAAGACTGGCCCCGGGAGTAGTCTCCAACACCGGGGAGACAGGAGTCGATCCCTCCAGCCGGATAGCCCCGGTCCTAATGGCCCTCAAGCTGGCCTGCGTCTGGCGGGATCCAAACGATCCGGTCGGTCGCCGCCTGGCATTACCTTCGGGCCCGCATACGAGTGGGTCATAACACTCGTACCCCGACTCGTATGCGGGGCGGGATCTCCTTCCCCGTATCGCCAGGCGGCTGCCAGCAAACATCTCGCTGGGTTCTGTTGGGTGCGTGCGTTATGTCACGGTTGGTCTTACCGGATAACTGGAAAATTAACAGAAGACGAACCCAAACGCAAGATGTATGAAAATATAACTATTTATTAACAGAAACTAAAAACACCCACGAGGGGGTAAAAACAGAGGTAAACATAAACACTGTGTAGGAACACAAAATAAACAGAATACAAGAAATACTCGGATGACACTGGAGACAAGAACACTGTATCAACAGACATCAAACATCAAACAACGCATGCACACCACACAGAGAACACAAGGGCATTATAAAGACACCACATCAATGGGGAACAGGTGAACATAATTAATCACTTAAGACATGATTACATAAGGGAGTAGGGTAAAAGTGACAAGACACTGGGAATACGTCTTACACAGATATGATGTGAATACACACGTATTCCCACATAAAACACTGCTGCCCTGGTCCTGCCCTCTGGATAATAACCAAGGTCAGGCAAGACCATGACAGCCACAAAACACTGGGAACACGTGTCACACAGATATGATGTGAACACACGTGTTCCCACGTACACACACTGCTGCCCTGACCTTGCCCACAGAACATAGACCTGATCTACACTAAGGTCTGGCAAGATCACGACAGCAACAAGACACCGGGGACATGTGGCCGCCACACACAGAATGTGATCCCACATGTCCCCACACAGAACATGATACTGCCACGGTCCTGTCAGATGCACTCAGACCTACATCTAGCACGGATGTCTGACAGGACCATGACAGTAGGTACATGTTTTGCCCATTCCTTGCCACTTAAATTCCAGAAAATAATAGCGTGATAAGAAAGTGTGTAAAAGGCTCTTATCCAGTCAAATCTTAAATCTAATACTATTATGTGATTGGTTGATAGAAAAGTTGGTTCAGGACCAACAATGATGTTGATGCAGGGACCTGTTGTCATACATGGTGAAACCGAGTTTACTGCACTGTAAAAAATTATTTGCTGCCTTAAATTTTTTGTTGAATCAACTCATATTTAGAAATCATATCAACTTCCTATTATTTGTCTTGACTAGAGATAAGTTGTTATAACTTATACAGTTAAAATATGTCAACTTCATTTTAAGTTGTAACAACTCATCTCTAGTCAAGATAAATAATAGTAAGTTGATATGACTTGTAAATCTGAGTTGATTAAACAAAAACATTTAAGGCAGGAAATAATTTTTTACAGTGTGGCGATCTTTAAGGAACATTGACATGTTAGAGAAAATAGAAACTTTCATAAACGTGGCATGAGATTAAGATAAAAATGAAGACAAACCCAAAACATTATAAAACATTTTTATCAGGGCGCGTAACACTGTGAACAAACGAGTTCCACAGGTTTTCTGTATTATATTAGACTATTAGTAAGACATACCATAATGTTATTGTATATTTTGGCTTTGACACATAACTGTAGTCCTACTCAGAAGGCAAACATGCAGAAGGTAATAAACATTTGCTTACATATATTTGATGATGAAACAACCTTATTATGAAGTATTAAATTTACACTTTATTATTTTATATATTTTTATATTTTAAATTTTACTCTTTATTTAAATTTTATGTGACTTGCTGTTGTTTTATGTCTGTTCTGGAAGCTTCAAGTAGCAAAGAAAATTCCTTGTACTTGGCAATAAAACTCTTAAAATAAAACATGTGTATTTTACTGGTGGAACATGTCACAACCACTTTTGACAGATATTAAATTCTCAGCCCATAAAAAATCAACATAACTGTTAATTTATTTATATGTTTAGGTGATTTTTGTTTATTATCTTCACATTACTAATTTACACAATTTTTATAGTATATTCAAAAGACCAGAAATTGCTATTTCATATGTTTAAAGAAATACCATTTGCAACATATGAAATCAAATTTTTTAGATACAGTATATAAAATTTTGGCAAGTAGATATACCTACGCATATAATGCATGCTCTTGTAGTTAAGTAGGCTAATAATAAAATAAAAAGCAATGATCCATGCACCTTCAACTAGCGCGTGCTAAAGCACTGTGAAGAAAGAAAGCAGTTAATAAAACAAATGGCTCTTTTAAATGATGACGAAAAGACAAACCACCACATTAAACTGGTTTAGTAACATTAGATATTTCGGTAACACTTTAACATTAGTTAATGTATTAACTAACATGAACAAACCATGAGCAATACATTTGTTACAGTCTTTATGAATCTTTGTTAATGTTAGTGAATAGAAATAAAGCTGTTCATTGTTTGTTCATGTTAGTTCACAGTGCATTAACTAACGTTAACAAGTTTTTAATAAAGTATTAGTAATTGCTTAAAATAACATTAACAAAGATTAATAAATGATGTATAAGTGCAGCTCATTATTAGTTTATGTTAACTAATGTAGTTAACTAATGTTAACTTATGAACCTTATTGTAAAGTGTTACCGATATTTCTGTTGTTTTATCTGTGATTACAACAGAATTGTGTGTGCTTCAGATTTAAAGACTGATGCTATTTTTTCATGTTTACAGGAGTTCATGCCATACTGGAACCTCAATGTCACAGTGTTGAGAGCAAAATTCAATCAGTCACATGACCTATGTGAGCCAATCAACTTCTTTTCTTAGATACCAAAAATCAAATATACAGTTTTATAGAGGCACTAAGCACTAAGGCACTAAATACTGTGTATAAACTGGATTTGATTTGTTATATACAACATATGGCATATTCTACAAAAAAAAAAACACTTTTTTATCTTTCTCTTAAGTGACGGATTCTGACTGCTACGTTGTCTTAAAAATACCCACGGCTTGCACCTGCTCTCATCGCACCAAGACCATCACAAACAACAATGCACCAGAATGGAATGAAACCTTCCGATTCAGAGTACACAGTGGTGTCAAGGTACATAATTCAGTTTGGTTCATCCAACAACAGTCACCCATTTCCTATCCTTTCTGTTCCTAACTTAACCAACACATTTAGTTACATATTGTTGTATGAGATATATTCTTTACACATAATGCAATTGATGTTGAAATGCTCCTATAATGAACAGTAAAGTCCCGAGGAAACAGTGTACAAACATGCAGGTTATTATTTTGGATGCCCTTGGTCTCTAACTATCACCATATAACCCCCCAGAGATACTTCATTGTATTTTTGCTTTGATCGTGAGACTGCAAAATATTTTAAACCTAAAACTTTTGTGACTAATCCATTGACTTTACTCGATTAAGATGCATGTTCTTGTTTTCTCAGAACATTCTGGAATTCTACATCTATGATGCTGACACCTTTACAAAAGATGACTGCTGTTCTACCATCCTGTTTGATATCAGTAACCTCACACTTGGACAAAAGATGACAAAATGCTTCATTTCTGATGATGATGAGGTCAGTTCTTTTTAAAATTGTAACATGCATGCACAATAGTTTTTAGAGATTAGGTTTTACAGATTTACGGAAAACAGCAGTGAAAATATTTCTCTACAGGCCCAATAATCGCATTTCTTTACGATTGCATTTTATAGTATATTTTCTTCATCTAAATTCTGTATTGGAAAAATACATTTTCGTTGATTCTGACTAAACGTTTGAATTTCTTTGAATCAGTAAACATGAATTTGTAATTTAAATTAATATAGGGTGTAGTCGGTTAAATTTGCCTGATTGTTTTCATTGTTTCCTTTCAGAAAAATAATGAGTTGTGGGTGGAGTTTAAGGTGACACCAAGGTGAGTAAAAATTGTTAAACGTTTGGGAAAACAGGTAACACTTTACAATAAGGTTCATTAGTTAATATTAGTTAACTACATTAGTTAACACAAACTAATAATGAACTGCACTTATGCAGCATTTATTAATCTTTGTTTATGTTAATTTCAGCAATTACTAATACTTTATTAAAACCTTGTTAACGTTAGTTAATGCATCATAAAGTAACATAAACAAACAATGAACAGCTTTATTTCTATTAACTAACATTCATAAAGATTAATAAATACTGTAACAAATGTATTGCTAATGGTTTGTTCATGTCAGTTAATTCATTAACTAATGAACCTTGTTGTAAAGTGTTACCGGAAAACGTTTGCAAAACAGTAATATTGTCCAGTTATGCAGTACAAACGAAGGGATTTTACTGTAATATGGAAATATATTGATTATGGTATTGTACTGTAGGTTTTTACTCTATTACTGCTTCTACAGTGACATCTAACAGTGTGTTATTTGTTACGAATATTAAAGCCCTGAGAATCCTGTGCAGTACCTCTCTAATGGAGTGTTGAAGGTAAGAACATTCATTACTGTTGTGCTACACTCAGTATAAACTTGTTAAAATGTCTGAGTTGTACTGTATATATATATTTTTTAAATGATGATATAAAAAGGACATTTTCTTAGTAAACTCAGATATATTCTTAAAAATACATAGTCTTAAGTGCATTGCGCACGGTCTAAATGGGTGTGTCAGAATCCAATTTTGCTAATTTAAGGACGGGAAAAATGGTTTATGCGCCAAGCGCACGACCTAAAAGGGTTATTCCTATTTTCGTAATGAGTATTGGGTGTGTTTTGGGCATAACATGCAATAAACCAATGAGAGTTTCAGCTCTCATCCCCTTTAAAAGCAAGTTGCGCCTGGCGCCATGCCTAACCCCTAGAAAGCGAAATTTGTAAACTGAAAAACTAAGCGGAGGAAGAAGACCACCAGTTTAATGTTAAAAATTGTGTTGCTTTTATTTGTATTGAAATTATTATTTATTTTTTATTAAAACCTTTAAAAGCCTTTTTCTTTCAGTCATGGAATAGCCTAAAACTAGCAGGCTTTTAATTGCTGTAAATGTTTTGATATCCTACATAATGACTGTAATTTCATAAAATAATTAGCAAATATGCAAGAAAAGGTTTGTACTTTAAAAATACAAACAAGAGATACAGATTTTTTTCCATTTTAATCCTTTAATTATTCACATTTAAATGTTTTTTTGTGTTGCTGCGGATCCATGTGCTTGATAACCAAATCCTGTTGTGGTCCCGTTTATAGGCGCATTTTTCTATCGCGCTCATTAAATAACAAAAACACGATATCGCCATTGACTCTATACTGTACACCAGGTTTTTGTTGGTCAATGGCGTAGTATATTTTAGTTGCCTCAAAATAGCAACGTGCCAACAATGCGCCTGAACACACCTCGTTTTTAGATCAGAACGCCCATGGGTGCAAAATGGGGCGCAAATGCATTTGCTATTTAAATAACGTGGCGCTAAACGTGAAAATTATCATTGCCCTGGGTTGAAACTATCAAAAGACACTTGCGCCGCGCATTGCACTGCATTGCGCCGGCTGTATGATAGAGCAAATGCAAAATGGGGTGCAAATGCATTTGCTATTTAAATAACGTGGCGCTAAACGTGAAAGTTATCATTGCGCTGGGTTGAAACTAAAAGACACTTGCGCCGCGCATTGCACTGCATTGCGCCGGCTGTATGATAGAGCAAATGCAAAATGGGGCGCAAATGCATTTGCTATTTAAACAACGTGGTGCTAAACGTGAAATTATCAGTGCGCTGGGTTGAAACTAGCAAAAGACACTTGCGTCGCCCATTGCGCTGCATTGCGCCGGGTGTATGATAGAGCACATAATGTTTGTTTTTAAAGCTTTAAGTGAATACCTGAGTGATCTTTTATGCTAAAATATATTTGCTAGACCATTGAGGTCTTCTGAGAAAAGAGTGCTGATGGTTCCTAAATCCAGACTGAAGCTGAGGGGTGACCGTGCCTTTTCAGTCGTTGGGCCAAAACTGTGGAATAGTCTCCCACTGATTAGTTCCATCAGAATCTGAATTTAAATCTAAATTAAAAATGTAACTTTTTTCCAAATATAATTTTCCTTGGAGTTTTAGGATCTTTTATCTATCAGTGATTTTATTTTCCGTCTTAGTTTTATTTTATGTCTTTTTAGCAAGGTTTGTACAGCACAGTGGTCAACTACTGTTGATTTTATTGTGCTTTATTAATACATTTTGATTTGATTTTGATTAAATTCGCTTTATATTTCATTTCAGGCAGCTCCGTTGTGTGCACTGGAAGTGAAAGCAGATAATCTAAGGACTAATGGTAAACAAAGGGGATTCCGATCAGTTTTTAGTTCAGACATTTAAAACTAACATATGCACTATCTCTGACAGTAATAATTAAATAAAGAAGAGAATTGTAAATACTAAATATACTTTACTCAGGCTAATACAACATTTTGCTTAATTTTATGACCAGTAGAAATAGATATTGGAGCATTTTCCCAGACAGGGTTTACATTAATCCAGGACTAGATAGTTTTTACACAAAAAATACTGGAGTGCATCTTGAGACAAAACAATAGCACTGACATACTGTATGTTAAGATACTGTATGTCAATGCAAGATATTTTTAAATGAGGGCAGCTCAAACATGCATTTTAGTCTGGGATTAGGACAAGGCATGTCCGGGAAACCACCATGCTTAGGTTTTCTGTATATGTATTTATATATTGCTTGTACATGTGTCTTTGTTTATTTCAGTAAACAACCTTCTATTAAAACTGGGAGGTGCGTTTAAAGAAGACTGTGTGCTGTCAGAATCTATGTCCTACTACATCAATCGAGACCTGGAAACTGAATTTAGTCTCATGCCATCAAAGGTGTGTACTGACTTACTGTAGACTGCAGGGGCGGATCTAGAAAATTATTTATGGGGTGGCAAGGGGGTGGCATGAGAACTACGAGGGGTGGCAATGAAGTAAGCATCCTTGCATGGTTGTCGTGGATACAAAAAATTATATACTGTATATACTATATGCGGTGTATACACTGGACCTCAAATTTTTATAACATAAAAACAGGCAACAACAAATGTTCCTATAAGTACCCAAGCAGCTACCTTTAGCATCTCTACTGTAGCACCCTTTGTCTTAATACACACATCTTACCAATATCTAAAAACACTGACTGTAACCATGATGAGCAAAGTTGAACATAATGGTATAAAGACTGTTATATAAATAAAATAGGTTTGCCTAGTTTATATTAATGTAAAACATATATGAAAGGCACACATCTCTTTCTATCATAACCCTCTTCTTTAATCCTTTCACTCACTTCATGATGGATTTCTGTCTTTTCACTTCTTTTAGCTATTTGCCATCCATATGTTTCATTCTTTCATGACTTCATCTACTCCTTTCCCTTCCACAACATATTTTTCTGTTTTATTTGTACCTTCCACTCCCAAAGTATTTGATATTTCTATTCTTTTTGGTTAAAAAAATGGATATCAGCCTTCTTTTCATAATATCATTAAGTTTTGTCTTTCAAGCTTTCTAAACATACACAACACTGAATAGTTTTGTCTCCTTAATGAAGACTATATTATAACGAGCGTTTTCATATGCACGTATTGAATATTTTGATTGCTGCCCACTAACAAGACATGACGGGCTAGAAAGAACTGCTTAAAAGATATTTACTGCTTACACAAACGTGCAGATCAGTAGTTTTAACTACCAAGCAATACCTCAGGCAATATTAAACAATCAACAGTTTAACTTTTGTATTTTTATCCTGATGCAACATTTATCTGTGAAATATTACAGTATTAAGTACTTTGATTTGCTGATGTGATGCTCAACTTAATCACTTAAGCCCGGAATACACTGCACGATTTTTGTCCTCTTATAAGATCATTACCTTATCAAACTGTGCGACATGTATCGTTTAAACTCGGGTACGAGAGGCGTGTAGACTGTACGATGATGACACGGAAGCTTCGGCGGCTGCGTCACACGTTGCGCAACGTCACCAGCATGCGCTCGTGGTAAACAAATACCGGCGCGCAGGTCGTAGCAGCAAACACACTGTGCGGTGATCATGCCGAATTTCTGACACTGCCAGAAAACTATCGTAGGCTATCTTTGGACGCAAGACCGGGAAAACGGCCGTCTTTGAACCTCTCTCACTGTACAACATAGGACCACCGATGGAGAGCCACGATCACAGAAATCGCGACGATAGTTTCACGATGGCAATCTTTCGTCTGGGACAGCCAATTATCGTGCAGTGTATCCCGGCCTTTAAAGACACTAAAGAGAAAACATTATTTTTTTGCCAGCATGTGATGATGTGAGGTGCTTTAGATCAGAATTACTTGCTACAGACGTGAAGAGACTCTCTCTTCATGGGCATAAGTTGCACATTCATAAACATTCTTGCCTTTCACCTCAACGATGGAAAAGTAACGTTTGTGTTTTTTTATACTTTGTGCTTGCATCCGCTACCTTTGTTTTGAGTTCGTTGTACTTTCCATCGCTCTGTTGTCGCGGGTTTGTGCAACTCGGATCACGGATGGACTGCAGCGCGAGAACCGGGCTGCATGGGAGTGCCTTATGGGGTGATGCATGCTTTCACGGCAGCTTCCAAAAGTTTCCAACCACGCCAGAACAGATCGCTAGATTTGTCCAAGTCGTTTTTTTAATAAAGTCGCGAAAGGGGTCTAAAAGTTTCTTAATATAGCGACAAAGTCACCAAGTTGACAAGACTGCACGGACTTTTTTACACTGTAAAAGACTTTCTGCTCGGACGGACTGTGCGTGCTTCTCATTGACCGGGTATGAACTCTGCTGCCTCTGGTTGGCTAACGATGGAAATTAAGCCAATCACCTTCAGCTATGTGGTTGTCCCACCCCCTCTGAGACACACACACCAATCATCGTCAGATATGTGTCTCCCACCCCTAAACACACGCAGAGAAAAACTACATTGCCTTTCTGGTTAAAAGAGCCTACTCGGGTATATATTATATATATTAGGATACCAGCGCTGGGGTGGCATATGGGGTGGCAATGCTTTTATTTAGGGTGGCAACTGCCACCCCGTGCCACCCCAGTAGATCCGCCCCTGGTAGACTGACATTTTTAATGTATATATAAGTTTATTGGTGCTATAAATGTGTGAAAATAGTGGATTAGATCAAGCTTAACAATTGTTTTATCATCTGTCCATTGTCCAGGATGTAACAGAAGTAGATGGTGTATATGTCAACCAGCTAAACCCGCTGTCCACTGTCCCTATAAAACCTGTACCAACTAAAAAAAAGATCAAACTCTCTTTGCCTGTTGGAAAGGTGAGTACTAAAAGTATTTTTTCCTCATCCCTTTATAAAAATGGTATGTTAAATACTATCACAGTAGTGTTTAATACTTAACATAACAACCTTTTACATCTTCACAGGGTTCAGTACATCTGCAAGTAAAGACAGAACACCGGTAAACCGATTTAATCATTTATTAATATTCAATTTATGTAGATTTGTGGGTACTATGCTACAAAAATGTCTAAAACATTTTGTAATTGTCAAACAAATATGTTAATATTGTTTGTGTGTGTTGAAGCTCTAGTGAAGACATGAATGTACGCCTGGATTTTGATATCCCAAACGAAGAAAAGAATTTTAAACGCCAACAGTACAGTTCGAGGGACAGGCAAACTCGTAGTCTTAATACAGGCAGGAAATCAGGGCAGGCAGCAATCACTCGTAATAATGGGGAAACAGATCTAAGTCACAAACCAGAATATAAACAGACAGGATAAACACTCAGAAATGACAGCCGTGGCAAATCAAGACTTCGCACTGAATGAAAGTCCTAGTGGAGTATAAATAGGGTTCATGATGAGATACAGGTGGAGTGTAATCAGTCCCGGTATGTGAAATCATGGGAAATGAAGTCCGAAATGAGCATTAAAACTCAGGGGATGGCTCCCTCTGGTGGCGATCGGAGGACGAGGCGAGCGCCTCGTTCATCACAGTTTTAAGCATGTTCACTTAAATTTAAAAAATATTTTTTGTCTAAAAACTACTTATTTTCTTAAATCATTTATCTCATCATCAAGAAAATGCATCTTGATTTAAGAATTCCCACACTGTAAAAGAATTCCGTAGAAATTGCAGCTGGGTTGCCGGAGACTTACCGTAGATTTACATTTATGTTTTTAACTGGCAACATTTTGTTCAAAGTTAAATGAACATTAAACATTTACAAGTCTTTATCTTTACAGAGTAAAACTAAAAAAACAGCATCAAGCAAAACATTCTGGGAAACAAAATCTGGAGCAAAAAACAGAAAAAGGTTGATGATGATTTCTGGTTCCCAGAATGCTTTGCATGAGGCTGTTATTGTATAGTTTTATTCTGTAAAGATAAAGACTTATTAATATTTAAATAATAATAATAATAATAATATTTATTTAACTTTGAACAAACTCTTGCCAGTAAATAACATAAATTTAAATCTACGGTAAATTACCGGCAACCCAGCTGCAATAACATTGTAATTTCTACTGAATTTTTTTACAGTGCAGGTGAAAAAGTATTACACTTCCATAGTGTACTTAAAGTGCTTTATTTTCGAACACTAATTTTGTACTTAATATACTAAAAATTCATCTTTAGTACTTCTTAAGATGTTCACTGTAAAAAATATCTACTTGGTTCTACTTAAAATCATAAGTTAAGCAGCTGCCTCAAAATTTCAAGTAAAAACAAAATGGATTCATGAATTGTTTTAACTCATTATTTTGAGTCTTGTTAAGCTGTGAATTGCCTTCTGCGAGTCAACATGACTATACAATTATTGTTGTTTCAACTTTGCTATGCAAGTTCAAAATAAAGTGAACTCATTAAAGGCAGAATAGGCAGGAATTATCTAAAAAAACTTTTTTACAAATTTGTTTAAACTGACTTTATATATCAATACATAAGTAAAATGTAAGTACTCTGAAAAAGAGAGTATAAAAATCGAGTGTCTGTATACCTCTCAGCACTGTTTTAAACACAGCTAACTTTTCCATTCACTCCACCCCCTCCCTTCTGGGTTTCTTCTTAAGCCACGCCCCCAAAACACATGAACGCGCGAAGTACCTCAGACAAGCGGAGAGGAAGGAGCGCGGTGCATGTAATAACATCAAGTCACAATCACATGTAATAATACACCTAACTTTATCACTAGGAATATAAACAGATGGCTTTTATAAACGGATGGCTTTTAGTACTCACTCAGCCAGTGTTTTGCATGGAAGAGTTTCTGTGATGAAAGCATTGTTGACTCTGACGAGGACTACACTCCGCAGACAATACCGCATCATCGACTCGAGGAAAAGCCACGCGATATTTCCTCTCGTTTGATTGCTTCATTTATTCCTTTTTTGCCTTCGCTGACTGGATATGCAGGTACTGTAAGATGTGAATGCAGTTTCTGTGAGTTGTGAGTGCTATTTCTCTGCTGTACTATTGCTCTGCCTATTGCCTCGTGCACGTTCAAATCAATCGGGTGTGCGCATGTCTGGGCAGATCCCATAGCAACGGGTGGAGCCATGGTCACGAGAGAGAGTGATATTTGAGCAAGCTAATCATATGTTTCGTCCCGGATGGAAATAATTAACTGTGTTTAACACAGTCGTGAGAGGTCTACAGACACTCGAGTTTTATACTCTCTTTTTTAGAGTACTTACATTTTAATTATGCATTTGTATATAAAGACAGTTTAGACAAACTTGTAAAAAAGTTTTTTAGATAATTCCTGCCTACCCTGCCTTTAATGAGCATTCTGTTCACTTATCCCCATTAGTGGGTTCAACTTAGTAATTTCCATTAAGTAATGTCTTTGAATTAGGGTATCAAGTTAAGATGATCTAAAATAATATCTTTGTTTTAACTTAATTATAAACACACAAATTTGAGTACAAAACTTTTTTTATTAAAACCAATGTTAAGCCAATACAAGCTATACATAAACACTTGTAATCAAAACTTTTTTTTGTAACAAACTTCAGTTGGGTGTGGGTCACATAATGAGGCTAGATAGACCAATAGACACATACAGCAGTATAGATATCTACATTCAGCACCTCCAAAAAAAAAAAAACACAGCCTGTCATCTAAGTTGTTTATCATTGTTATTAGTGTGTGTGACCTAATGAGGTTAAGTTGACTGATGATTACTGCAGGAAACATCTCACCTTCTATATGCGCATGCACACCCCTCTGCTTGTCATATGCCTATTAGGTCACCCAAAGCTGTACTGAACACTATTCATATTCACCCAATAGAAAATACATAACTTTAAAAGCATTAGCTTTTTTTCATTACACAACACTGAAATGTTGAACAGGTTTAAAATGTAAACATTTAAAAACCTTTTAACATTAATCTCACAGATCCAGCTGACTTGTACCAAAAGCTGTGCTGAACCCCAAACACAAACTAAAACTTCAGACGGCAGCTGACTGTTTTCAAATATTTGAAACTTGAATGCAGTATACTTTGACCCCATTATTTGAACAATATTCAGCGTTAATTGTATTCAGTCCAACAAAAGTAAATGTATCAAGTTCAACAAAAAAATCAGGGATCCTCTCCTGTTTGCTTAAGTGCTTTTGCCTTCAACTTTGGTTTGCATGTCAACAGAAACACATGAAAAAAAGGAATTCCAATCCTATTCTCGGGTGGGGCATGGTTTACAAATTATACCTCAGGAGCTTGTTTCGGATGCCGTGGACTCTGGCAGAGGCTTGATCTGGTTTGATCTTCATCACTACCCTCTGAAGGAACTCAAAGGAATACGTCATGGCTCGTGGATACTCAAGGTTAACGCAGTAGATGATCCCCAAAAGCATGGCAAAGCTGGATGGCACATCCTTGAAGTTGTGAAGCACAACAGTCTCCTCAACCACAACTGCCACATTGAAGACCTCACGTGGAAAGGCATCCTGGTTGTCACCTTCATAGCCTATCAACAGGCCAAGTTGCATCCCCTCCATGGCTGCAAGCTTGTCTGGAGTTATGACAGACGCACAGTTTTATAATAAGAGAAAATGAAGAGAGAATTTATCTTGGTTTTTATTTTATGCAAAACATTTTAGTCTCGTCTTTTTTCGTCAACAAAAAAGCATGTTAATTTAGTCTTAGTCAGCGTTTTTGGACATTGGTGCAGTCTCATCATCGTCTCGTCTTAGTCATGGAAAAAAAGGTCGTTGATTAACATATTTCGTCTTGTCTCGTCTGACGAAATTAACGCTACACCCAACCCTCATCCTCCCCATCACTATTCTGCCCCTCACTCCTCCCTGCATCATCACTATTTTGCTGACACATGACTTTATCAACAGCCATGAGTGCATCTAATCCAATCTCTGTGATAAAGGGTGTGTGTGTGTGTGTGTGTGTGCGTGGTGTAGTGAGGTGAGTGGGGTGTGTTTGTTGAATTGAATTGAGTGGGGTGTGTGTGTGTGTGTGTGTGTGTGTGTGTGTGTGTGTGTGTGTGTGTGTGTGTGTGTGGTGTGCGTGTGTGTGTGTGGTGAGTGGGGTGTGTAATGAGGTGAGTGGGGTGTGTGTGTGGTGAGTGGGGTGTGTGTGTGTGGTGAGTGGGGGGTGTGTGTTTGTGTGTGTGCAAGTGTATATGGGCTGTTATGCATGACAGAAAAAGGTCTTACATCACACATCCTGATGATGTCTGATGGGTCTTCTCTTAGGTAGTGTGGCAGACCCAGCAGAGCAGCAGTCCTTCTCCTATCGTTTGTGTCCTACAAAACAAAAATAAGCAGTGTTGAGATTTTATTGCAAACATCTGGTGCCCAATTTTACAATTCTCAGCTCGTCTACTCACGTCTTTCTTCAGACAGTCCAAAATGGCTTTCAGTGCAGGCTTATTTGCAGACTTGGTCGCAGCTTCGTACACTTCCAGCAGTCTTGGTGCCAGATCATCAAGTCCATCGAGGAACGACTCGAGAAGGTCTATGCTTATGACTCTTTTGAACTCTGCCCGAACCTGAGGAGACAAAAAGGTTAAGAAATTAGAGAAAAGATTTTCAAAGCATAGACTCAAAATTTAGTGAGCTAAGGTTGTTTGTTGTCAAAGGCTTTCATCCACTCAGTAATACTAAACACAATCCTCTCACTTATCTGTATGCACATTCACGCCACCATTCGGACTAAAAAAAAAACATTTCTGAACGGACCACAGTACAGTATCAGACATCCCTCTAGTACTTCCTGAAGGGAAGCTCATACATTGATATCCAGTCATTGGATTAAGTGATTAATCTTAGGCTGAATGTTGTCTATTGTTATACCTGTCTCTCACAGAACATGGCCGGCCATCTAGATATGACATCCACAATGAGAGGTTGATCCCCTACAATCTCCTTTCTGCACTTGGAGAATGTGGCAGACATCAGCTCATCTATCTGCTGGTGGTCTTGGTCTTTTTTCAGCACTTCCACCTGAATAGGATTGCACAAGCACAAAGGACACATACTAAGACAAAATAGTAGGCTTCACAAACACAAAAGCAAAGTGTAGGTAGTTAGTATAATATAGGCAGGTATGTATGCAGTAATATTAGACAGGTATGATGTGCATGTGTGATGTGCATGTGTGTGTATGATGTACCTCCATCATCCTCCGCTTTTCTTCCATGTTTTCATCACTCAGTCCTTCAGGGGGATCTGGACAGTAGTGGACCTCGCCCTTCTTTGACTTCTTCATACGTGGTCCCTTGGCTTCTACTCCTTTTCTTTTGTTGACCCTCACCTCTGGGCATCCAGCTGCACTTAACTTCTGTCGATAGTTTCCAAGCTTAAACTTCAGGCTGTGGAACCAGCCGTACCAACCCTTTCCAGACCCTGGCTCTTTTAGACTGGGATGCTTCTCCACAAGTGCTTTGGCAACATTCTCATAGTGTTGCCTCTCAGGATAAGGACTAATCTTTGACATGCTGTCTGCAAGTGTGTCCAGGATATCAGTTTTCATACCTTTAGAAATCACCAGCACAGATCCATCCTTTGCATATCTTCCATTTGCTTCTTGCAGCATGGGAAGGGCTCAGGCCAGTGCTGGGAGTCAGATTCCCCACTACTGAGAGATGGAAGGCTGGATGTGTCCAATGTGGAATCCGAGCAGGCTGCATCAGCTGTGAACAACACTTTCAATGTTGCTCTCTCCTGAGGAAGGTCCCGGATGTCTGTCAAATTGGTCAGCTGATCCTTGAACGCAGGGTCCTCAAATTGTAAAATAAATCCACCTCTCAGGCCAAGGTTTGCACGCAACACCTGGCACAGTGCCAACAGTGGGGGGGGGTGATTTTGATGGAAAGGCGCCTGATATCCGTCTCAGAGAGGACAACTCGCAGCAGCATCGTGGATCAATTCGGCCTGAAATTGGAGAAGAAAAAAAGGTTTAATTCATTGTATACATACAAACAAATGGTTACTACTGAAAAGATTTGGAAAACACTTCAGGAGGGTTAATTCTTTTGGATCAGGCTGTTTAAATATATTTTGCAGGACACCCAAGAGGGTTAATTCTTCTACATCAGGGTAGAAAAACACAAACTTACAACAGCCTTAATTCAGCAAGAATGTTCTAGGAGTAGTTAACAGGCGACCCTGGACAAGGTATGACACAAGTGGCATGTAGTCATTGAGATCCTCTGGTTTCACCAAGAGACACTCAGCAGGACTTTTCTTCACAAGATTTTAACTCCTCAAATGCTCCACATAGTAAGTTGAAAAAGGTTCAACGAAGAAACAAACATGACCAGCAGGTACAATGCATATTTCCAAAATCCTTCCGAAGTTGGGTAGTCCACTTGTACTTCCAACAGAAAGTATCATTCCCTTTAAATACTGCGTTCCATTTAAGAAAACATTAGGGGTCAGTCCAACTGTGTCAACATCACTGAATTTATTCAAGATTGCTAGTCTAAGACCACCATCTAAGACTCCCAGGCAAACATCAGTCACTTTTGCTGTCTCAATCTCAGGCTTAAAAATGCTGGGCATTTCAAGATAATATGCCATCATAAGTTGGTGTCTTGAGGCAAGGGTAAGCAGAATGTTTTTAAAGTTATTGGCATCACGCACTACCTTCTTAAAGAAAGAATGCTTAGCCTCAAACCTGATTGTCCAACACTCTATTAAGGGTCAAAATCTTTGAATAAGGCAAGGATAATGTTCAATAAAGTGATGTTTGGGGCGCAATTTGTAATCCGGGAAAAATGTCAGTATTAACGGTCTATGATCCGATATTTTGGTCTGCAAATAACACAGTGATTCTTCAGTGTGATATGGAGTCGCTAAGAGCTCAACAAAGTCTTTCAGCTCAAGGATTACTTCCCATGTTTGATCCCCTTCTGGAACACGAGGGCCGATGATGAGGGCAAGAAAACGCACAAGACTCCAATTCTCGTGGCCGTTACCATCTACAGTTCCACTCTTTTGAAAAGTTGAAAGAATTTTCTAAGGACAATTTGTCTTATCAGAGAATTTAAAAGGGAAACTCTGTATTTCACTATTAAGCTCTTCTTATGTGAAATACTTCTTTGAAATCAAATCTGCAAGGCACAGACTTAGTTCTACAGGCACAATCCCTTCCAGCACATCGTGTAAAAAATCAGGTGGAAAGCCTGTGCATGTGTGAAAACCTGTCAGGCTGTTGAGAGGGCAGTCTCGTTTCACACCATCAACAGATGCAAGGACTGTCTGCTTCAAGACATTTACAGCTTCATCAAATGATTCTGGTGACCTTAAAACAAAGTTCCCAGTTCTAACATCACACGTTTGTATGTCTTGACGACTAGCTAGACAAAACCTACAAAACTTCTCAACATTGAAAGACTCTTGGAATCCACCTAAGGAATGTGCTGCCAAGTTGTCAGCAGCAACAAACAAGATGGTGCCTTTAACATTACACCCTAGTTTCTCTACAAACACACCTACTGTTTCAAGACATTTAATATCTTCAATCAGTGGCTTCAAAACACAACCATAACCATAAATCCTGACATGCTCAACCTTGCACAGTAAAGCAAGGTAGATTGATGACAATGCTGACTTGTATCTAGAGGGTAAATTGCCAATAACCCAATACACACCACAGACTATTTTTTTGATGTGCCCAAGGGATTGCAGATTTCAAAGTCGTCAATATACAAAGTAATAGCCACGCTTAGTTCTTGACCTAAGAGGATTCCATTTGATTTATAGAAGTCACCATCCAGAAAAGACTTGTAGTAACCAGACTGTTCAACAGGTTTGTTTTTCCCCAGTGCTTGCAGTACCTCTTCTTTTTTAAGAAGATCTGAAAGTAACTTTAGAATAGGGATATAGATAACAGTATGAAACTTTTCTTGTCTGTTCAAAAGTTATTCGACAGGTTCAATGACACTAAAGTTCTTTTTGTAATATAACTGCCTTTTGTAGTCTGTGCCTAAAGATCCTTCTCTTGAAAGGAAATTAAATGGGTTAGCACTTTGAAATAGTTCAGTCAAGGATGTCAAACATTCCTCAGATGTGCAATTATGCTTCTCCAAAACATTCTCAATTGACTCCCTAGTTATTTGTCCAGCACATTTTCCAATATCAAACAAATCATCCACAATTTCTTGAATCGCAGACTTTGACACATGAAGGACGGCTTGCAGTCGAAGGAAAAGGAATGCAGTTCTGTGCTCAATTGACTTCTGTGTAGGCTAAGAGTCAGGTTCGGTCACTGAAACATCTGGTGACTCTAAATCAAAGTTATCCTGTTCTTCATTGACAGAAGCTTCCCACACAGCAAAAGGACTCCGTGGCGGATCAGTCGCGGAGGTATCGCGGCTTCCGGAACGGACCCGCGAAACGGACCCGTGTCGGCGTCCACTTGCGCGCAGTGACGGATCCGCAATGAAGGCGGATCGCGGACCCGCCGTGGCCTCGGGCTGCATACGCTCCGCATCCGTGGCGCAAATTCATTCATATATCCGCCGCGGACCCGCAACGGACTCATTAAAAGTCTGAAATAAGCTCCGGGACGGATCCGCAACGGATGCAGACCGGAGCTACTGACTCCGGAGCGGTTCCGTTACGAATCCGCTCCGGAGCTTATTGCTATCAGGACCGGGTCCGTTTTGGACCCGTTTATCTCACTTTCAATTTCAAAATCCCTTCTTACTGTAGGATAAAATAGGATAAACTAAACTAAAGGATAAAACCAAAACTATCACTAGGCCTGGCCACTGCAGCAATATAGAACCTTAAATCTGCATTGTCTTGTATTTTTAACCTAACAATATTGTAAATGGGTCTAACAGAAAAGTTTCACTAAAATATATCAATTTAATGTACAAAAGTAATTACTACTCAATGGAAATATAAAATTGCCACTTACATTTATGGACAGTTATAGCATATTCTGTTTTTGTTTAAAAATATTATTTTTGTGGTCAAAACCTAAATTAGTGCTTTATAGGCCCAGGTCAATGCAAACATAAAATACTAGATCTATTAGGCTACAACTTCAATGAAATGCTGCACTATGAACAGCGAAAACATCTGACAATGAATAACTGGAGAAAGACAAGTTGTTCAACAAAAATGTTTTTTTATTATTTAATCATTTCTCCCAGTCTCCTCGTTGCCCGATCTGTTGCCAGGTTGAACACAGCACCTGTAATCAAACAGACAGATATGGTATGTAGCATCCAAAGTCAAGTATGCTTATCATAATAACACCACCGAATGAAGTAAAAGTACAGTTTTTCACTAGAAATGTACTTGAGTAAATGTATCCTTAAAAATCACTTTAAAAGTACTAGTTACCCAAAACTCTAAATGGAATTCGTTACACACCTCTGGTTAAATCACCCTGTTAACAGCCGCTCAAAATAACAGACGAGAAGATTGTCTTTACCAACCACACAGTCGCTTTGACTGACACCTGCATTCATTTAGTCACTGACTGACACCTGCATTCATTTAGTCACTGACTGACACCTGCATTCATTTAGTCACTGATTAGGTCACATGGCATCTTGCAGTGTGACCGTGAGTCTGAACCGAGTCAAACAATGAGTAAATTGCCAAAGATTAATTTTCATTATAAAGAAGATGGCAGATACACTACACCAAAATTGCCAACATGTAAACTTAATAATGCACAGCTAGGGCTAAACCATTATCCACGAGTGAACATGCTCAAGTTTTCCTAATATCAACGTCATTACAATCATTAGTATGATTAAAAAACAATGTTTACTGGCACAATTATATCAATAAATCAATACTTACTCCAAAGAGGGTTCAGCTGAACCGTGTCCCAGCAAGAAAATCTTGATTGACAGGTGTGCATCGTTTAACCGTTCAGTAAAGGCGCGTCCGAGGATCCGACATGGGTCCGTTTAGGATCTGCTGTTTGACAGTAGAATTTACCGCGCTGCCGGAGCCGGAGCTGATCCTCTGCGCGGCTCCAAAACGAGTCACGCGGGTTTGGCGACTTGAACGCGGATCCGCATAGGAGTCTCCTGCTGTGTGGGTTGACTTTGACAATAAATAATAAGTTCAGGTTTGAAATTATTGAATGTAGAAGACTGATGATATCGGGTTCTGTGAGCAGTAAAAGTCGAGGCTACTATAGATGTAAAACAGCACCCCACAAATGGGCAATTCACAGTCTCTCTTTTTATCAAATGTCTCTTTAAATGAAGAAAATTATTTTTGATATTGGTTGGCGCCGAAAAATTACAAAGTTCACAACGAAGTTTAGCAACGGGACTGGTTCCTTGTTTGTGGTCCGTCAAATGTTTTAAAAGTTCCACATGGGATTGAAAGACGGTAAGACAATTCAGGTAAATGCAAGTAAAACCTGTTCTTCCACGTCCATGCTTGTCCTTGTAATGATTCACTATAGTCTTTTCAATGTATGAGGAAAAATTGCAAAACTTACAAGTCCACTTCATCAAATGAGTAGCTGAGCCTGGTAAATCATAAAACACCTGAAACACACAAAACAGAAGAAAAGTTTTAGCTGCTTAGTGATGTGAATATGAAGAGCATATTTTTAGTTAAGTCTAACTAACAAATTGGATATATGAATTGTTGGATTGCTCTTTAGCACTAGCTAACGCAACCGATGTTATGTAATAAGAAACAATAATGCTGTAATTTTCAGCATCATTACTGCAGTCTTCAGTGTCACATGATCCTTCAGAAATGAGTCTAATATGTTGATTTGCTCTTAAGAAAATGTTGTGGTTTTCCTTTTCCTCAAATGAAACAATCTTCAGTCTTAGGTTTTGATTTCAAGAGATAGACTTTTATTTTCCGGACAAAATAAGAAGCCGAGGCCGCCCTGGTGAATCCCCCCAGAACCAGAGTGAAGTCCTGGGAGGATCCTCCAAATCAGTCTGACCCTCTGAGCCAGGGCTTGGTTAATATATATATATAAACTTTATTACAGGCTCTAGGCCCAACATCATGACATACAACATAACAGAGGGAATAAATACATACACACATAAAAACATACTTTGATTCATGAGAGTCTTAACAGGCACCCATACCAATGTTTCCACAAATATAGGACAAGGACAAGGTCTTTGTTCCCTCCCCTCATGGTTAAAACAATAGCCGTTTCTCAATGTCAAGGAAGGATCCTCGGAAGCTAGTATTTCGAGGATGCTACGTCATCGACGTCCGTCGAAGGACTGTTCCAATGTCGAGGTTCCTCGAAATTTCAGCCAAGGACTGAGTCCTTCATTCGTGAAATATCCCATATACAGGAAAGGATGCAAATTTGTATCCCTCACGCTCTTCACGCGCTGAAATCACCCACAATCCTATGCGCGCAGCACCGAAAGCACACCTTTTAATCACGCAATGACGTAATGACGTGCACTTGTTAGCCTGTTCCATTTAACGTGTTCTCCGATTGCTTAAAAGGAGCCTCGACTCGCCTCTCAAGGAAGTGACTTGTAAGGACTAGTCCTGCCAAGGAAGTATCCTTGACATTGAGAAACGGCTACTATGTATCTGTTCAGGCTTGTAACTTGGCTATTCCTTATACTGAGACCCTCTGTGACCTTTGACATGAAACATGAATCCACACAGCTGGTTTGCAATAGCAATCCCATGGCAAACTCCTGACCCACACACAGCATACCACATGACACAAATAATGCATAACTTCATGGTAAACAAATTGCATGTGATTATAGAGACCCTCTGTGACCTTTGACATGAAACATGAATCCACACAGCTGGTTTGCAATAGCAATCCCATGGCAAACTCCTGACTAGAGCCCGACCGATTTATCGTTTTGCTGATTTTATCGGCCGATATGAGCATGTCGCAGATATATCTGTATCGGCGTATAAGCCGCAGATATGCGCCGATATGAACGTTTGTTACAGAACACATTAAATGCATTTGAAAGATGTAAGTACTTGTTTGTCCAGCAGAGTGCGCCCTACTGGTTGCTAATGGTGACCCAGGTCACTCACTGTAGTGACACCATCCAATCCCCCACCCCCTTCACTTCAGTTAGTCTCTCAGTTCAGGTGGCATGGAAGCAGTCACGCAGTGTCTTCTTCACAACATTGTTACACCTGGTATTAAGACGCGCTTTGGTCGATTGGATTATAAATGGACAAGAGAGACGAATTCCCGTTTACATTTGGTGTTTTTAATCCGTCTCTTTGTCGACTTGCGAGTTAAAACGCAAGCGGGAGAAATGACGCGAGACGGAGAAATGACACGTTTAAACTACGCGCAGCCGTGCACTTATATATCACTATATGAGATTACTGCTGCTTGTGTTGTTAGTTAACATGCTAATGTCACGGCTAGGGGCGGGCTGTTAATGGCTAAAGCCACGCCCCTTCTCAACTTCCACCTCGAGGAGGTCCCCAAAGCCAACCCAATGACCAGACAACACGAGAACAGGTAAGTATTAAAACAAACTTTATTTAAATATTTAAAATAACTTGGGAAATGGGGAAGGGGCAATTAAAACTAAGCTTTCTCTCGGCCTTCCAGGCAGACCACAACACAGAGAGGTGGCAAGAAGGGGAAGAGGGCAACGGGGGTTCCAGGGGGGACTGGTAACCAAAGGTAATGGGGGGGGAGACGAGAACACAGGCTCCTGCCCAACTCCGCTATCCGTGGCGCCCTCCTGTTCTTTCCTGGAGGCAAAGATAAAATAGTGTGATTTTAGGGGTTTAACTCTCTCTTCACCCGTTGTACCTGTGTCGCACTAGGCAGGTGCTTCACTGCTCACTCTCCTTCCTTCCTCTTTCCACAGGCAGCGACTGGGACACAAAGACACGTTTAGTTTGGACTTGGATCGTTCTCACCTATCTGCTGCTTACAGCTCTCGGTAAGTGTGATTTTCCACAGTTCGTTCTCCTGACGTTCACTCTCGTTCTCTCTTTCTCCACAGGCAGCTTGGACACAACAACACGGTTAATTCAACTTGGATGCTTCTCACCTCTCCGCTGTTTACAGCTCTGGGTACGTATGACTGTCCACAGTTCGTTCTCCTGACGCTCACTCTCGTTCTCTCTTTCTCCACAGGCAGCTTGGACACAACAACACGGTTAATTCAACTTGGATGCTTCTCACCTCTCCGCTGTTTACAGCTCTGGGTACGTATGACTGTCCACAGTTCGTTCTCCTGATGTTCACTCTCGTTCTCTCTTTCTCCACAGGCAGCTTGGACACAACAACACGGTTAATTCAACTTGAATGCTTCTCACCTCTCCGCTGTATACAGCTCTTAGTAAGTGCAGCTTTTCCTTAGCTCGCTGTACGGCGTTCTGATCGACAATGCACGGGGGCGGGCTTACGACGGCTGGCCTACACAGAAGGGCAAACGGGCGATGATTTCCCCAGAAGGCGCCGGGGGCAAAACCCTCTCGGCGAGTTCGCTGGTCAGCAGGGGGGGCAAAATGTCACACCGTCTCACCGGGCCGAGCGCTGCCCTATCCTCAATGCCCGTAGGGCGATCGAATACCGGACAGGGGCGCCCTTTTGTAGAGACCACGGGGCGGCGGAACTCCTTCGCCTCGCACTCTGCCACAAGGGAAAACACACAGGTAAAGTAGCAATGCAAAGGCCCGTAGTTGTACTCACACACACACCGCCAGCTTCCAAGTCTTCACCGCCACACTCCGAAACCTGTCGACATACAGATGGGGGCGGCTTCCAGAGGCCCACACCGTCACTTCTCACTCAAACCGCGCACAGCGTATAATAGATGATGTTCCTTGCGACCGTCAGGCTCTCCGTCTCTTCCTCAGTAAAATGGATGATGCGGGGTACGTCTGACAAGACACACAGCACTTGCACAGCAACCCACAGCAAATACACAGCACCACTTCAACGTGAAAGGTTTTCAAATTACATGGACTCACCCACCACACTACAGGTGTACACAAGAGACACCCGACGTCCTCCACTTCGCTGAGGTCGGATGGGGGCGATGACAATACGGCCGGGATGTTTAATTCTGCTGCTGCGGCTGCTGAGTCCAAATATTCCTGCGGCTCACCTACCGCACTGGATCAGGGGTAGGGCCGCCCTCCTCTTCCTGGAGGTATTCGGTAAATGCACAGGTTAGTTGTTACACTTCATTTTAATCCAGAAGCTAATACTCACAGCGGTCCTCTTGGTTAATGTTTTGCAAAACTGTTACATTTCCTTCTTCCTTGGTTTCTCTAAATGTGTCACGTATACCAATGTTTCTTCTACCCACAGGGTTTTCTCTTACTCCAGCGTCCACTGCGAACTACAACAGAGTAGGGATGACTCCCACGAAACTGACGTTTCGACACTGTGTCGAGATCCCGAAGCGTAAATGTTTCGAAACACTGCTCCGAAATGTGATTCGAAACACCCATGTCACGTGATGAAGTGATTCGAAACACCAAGTGGTGCATTTCACAAGTATTTCGAAAGGTGGCGTACCTGTCGAATCTGCGTCGAATCTTAAACTGACAGGGTAGGAAACAAATCTGACAATACCTCATAGATGCGTTTTTGGCAAGATCAAATACTATACTATAATTTATAAGTCATTTTTCCTCATATGTATGTAACACTTACAAAAAAATGCATGCCAGCAAAAGTGTCCCTTGTGTGAGAATATTTTCAAAGGCTGGAGAAATTACATGTAAAAAAGAAGCTGGTTGAGTTTATCAACACAGAACAATTTATATATTTGAAAAAAGATCTTTATATGTAAACAATGTGGCATATTATGGCTTGATATATTTTATGAATCTCTTATTATTTATTTGGTATATCTCTATTCCATTTTTTTTTTAATTAAATAGACCCGAATAGCCTATAGTTATCGACAATTGTGAGCCTAAAAGCTCATGTAGTTGTCAAACAGATGTTGAAACAACAACAAAAAGCACTTTATTATGATGACGAAACGCATGCATTTCCCGGGTTCGATCCTATGATCTACGCATGAGAGTCGAGAGCACTATCCACTCTCCCATCCTATCACTTATGTGTCAATCAAACAACATGTGGGATACAATTTGTCAGCGCTCATTTAAAATCTTGTCAAGGCTGCTTCATGTAAAGACATGCAAACGACCGCTAGGTGTCACTGTGGAGGCGGTTTCGGATTGATGTTTCGAAGCCTCGAAACATACGGCACAATTGATTCAACTGTTTCAGTGTTTCACGAAGCCTCGCTCTGCCCACCACTACAATAGAGAGAGAGAGAGAGAGAGAGAAAGTATAACCAGCCTCCAATGCGTATCGGACGAGCACAGCTCCGCACCTCAACTCACACACTAAGCACACAAACTGTGATTTACACTGCTCTTAAATACTCCTCTGTGTGCTGCAATCTTCCAATCAACCGGCGCTCCTCTTAACCACGCACAGCTGCGCTTGATTTGGCTGATTACAGCCCTCGCGATGCTACCGGATGTCCGGTGTTTCCTCTTCCCGGTCTGGGCGGAAACATCCGGGCGGAACCAAAGTTTCCCAACTTTTGGTTCCGCCCAAAAAGATCGTCACCTTGTGACACTAATTTCAGAGCAATTGATTCAATAAGCTCGCGCAACTCTACACCCTTTCTAAATAAAAGAGGCGGAGCGAAGACGCTTTAGTTTTATAAAAGTCTAAAGTTTGCACGGAACCCTGGGTTTGTGTTATAAAAACGTTGTGCACAACATTAAACATAGCGTACATTAGTACATGCTCCGTCAAGCATTGTCTTCGTAACGGTGAGTGGCTAACAAATTTGTGAAGTACACAACTTACTGTAAAGCTAATAATCAATGACTTCATAAGTTTCTCTTTATAACGTTATTCTTGTCAAAACTGCAAATGATGCAAGTTTTATGTATTTTGTTCTCTTTGTGTTTTAAAGTTATTTATAATAAGTCAAGTTTACTGTTTAGTGCACTGATATCCGACTCATTTTGGATAATAAAGTTTATCGTTAACTTCTTGCCTATAGTACATATCTTTGTCACATCAATATAAGTGTTGGATCACCACATTTGTGAGTGATCACCACATTTGTGAGTGATCATTGCATTTAATTGTATTTATTCATAAACAGTATATTATGTTGAAGTATATAGTGTATTCTATGTACAGTACTGTAGTATAATATACTGCAGTACAGGGCCGCTGGAAGTCATTTTGATCAGGGGTGCTGTGATTTTTTTTTTTACAAAAACCTATGAGCCTATAGGCCCATTTAAAATACATTTTAAAAATAAATACATTGAGTTTCACACTACTTTATTGTCATATACACTTTAGTGCACACAGCAGGGTCTGAAACACACAGACATCAGATTAATATATGCGCTATTAAGCAGAAATACTTATAACAGTTCCAGGGGAAATTACTTTCGTTACATCTTCAGACATACATTACATATATATATTTACATACAACATATAATATTATAACAACATATACTATTAAATAAACTTCAATTTTCAATGTCCAGACGAACATATTTTACTTTCGTTTTTAAGTTAGGATCACACGTCGATTAACAGTGGTAAAATATTCTCACAATTACATACCTTATATAGACCTTTTTTTACTAAATAGTACTATCGCTGGCTTTTTTAACTTATAAATAATTCATACATTGAACAAAAATAATAATGGGTTTAGTTCTGATATTGTATACTTTTATACATGCTGTATAATTACATTTTTAGAATATATTAGGCTTTATATAAGGTTTGTACTCTAAAAATACTTTATTTGTTACAAACAAGAGATAAAGAATTTACAAACGTTCTCATTTCACCATATCCACAGGTAAAGAGTCATTATATACAACAAATTCGTGGGGAAGCATTTAAAAAACATTTAAAAATATATGCATTTGTTTAAAAGCAAAGCATTTATTTACTTAGCTACAGATGAAGCAGCCCTTTGCGCCTTCTAACGTCTCATAATCGGTTATCATTTATGTCCAAGACACTCAATAATAATCTTTTAAATTTTAAACCTTTAAAAAGGCGTGTTTGTGCTGCTTCGCATGCATGATAACAAACCCGCGTTGTCATCCCGTTAATATGCGCATATTATCAACGCGCTCTTTACTCTAGCAAAAGACACTCGCGTCGCGCATTGCGCCGGTTGTAACTTGTATAATAAAGTCCAAAGTCTCTCATGAGGGGACGAATGCCCATGGAGTTTAGAATTTCTGTGTGGGCATACATCAGCCAAAGGTGTGTGAGTCTTTTTTGGGTCCTGGTGAGTGCGTACCATGTCTACAAAAGACGCAATGCGGAGAAGTGCGCTCGGATGAGGCCACGGAGATGGGTAGGCACATGAAATTAAAATCCAAAATACACGTAATAACCTACGTGTGTCAAAAATAATTTCCTAAAATATTCATAAGTAATATATAGACGGGGTTGCCGGTTTACAAACATTACAGGGTGCGCGAGCATCCAGGAGGCAGAAAGCCCGATTGGTGAGCTGATCCGCTACTGCAACAACCTTAATTATTGAAGCGTTCTTTATTGTTTGTATATAAATAAAACTTGATTTTAGTTGGAACTGTTTTTCTGTCTTTATTTTTGCAGTGTTACTGTGATACATGTATGAATTATAATGTTAGGCTAGTAATGTAATAGTCGCATTTACTGGTATGTTAACATCAGGCACCCAGCACTGACTCTGTTGGTACTATTATCCACGCAACAACTCCTTTGCATTTTGACTTACAGACACAGCTAGCCTACAACACAAGGCACGTCTCTTCTTTCTGCCGCTTGCAACCAGTTAATGACGTCGCCGAGCAACCCATCTATAAATTGTGCAAAACTTTTTACTTAAAAAAAAATCTCCCTCTCGCCAACAGGGGGTGCTGCAGCACCCGCAGCACCCCCACTTCCCGCGGCCATGCTGCAGTATATGTGTGCTGAACTATAATATACACATAAAGATATCGGCCGATATATCGTTATGGGTCTTTTTTTACTCCCTAATATCGCAAAAAAAACGCATATCGGTCGGGCTCTACTCCTGCAAATTGCATGTGATTATAATGGTAAACTCATATTCATGTAGATTGGGATTAAAATAAACTTCTTCAAAAACATTTATTTATGATTATTATCAATGTTGAAAACAGTTTCTTCAAAATTCATTGATGAATAGAAAGTTCAAAAGAATAGAATTTATTTAAAATAGAATATTTTCTAACATTATAAATGTCTTTACTGTAACCTTTGATCACTTAAAGGAGTCATATTATAGGGCTAAAAAGCAGATTACTTTGTGTATTTGGTGTAATACAATGTGTTCGTGGTTAAAAAAATCATTATTTTCCACATACCATACATTTTTTTAGCACCTCTAAGTCCCGCCCATCTGAAACAGGTCGTTTGGTACAAAGCTCATCGTTGTGAGAAAGCACGGTGTCAACGGGTGTGAACTGATTGGCCAGCTATCCAGTGCATTGTGACTGGCTGAATACCTCAGTAACGTAATCGGATATACAGTACTGTTCAAAATAATAGCAGTACAATGTGACTAACCAGAATAATCAAGGTTTTTAGTATATTTTTTATTGCTACGTGGCAAACAAGTTACCTGTAGGTTCAGCAGATTCCCAGAAAACAAACAAGACCCAGCACCCATGACACGCACGCCCTCAAAGCTGTGCAATTGGGCAATTAGTTGAAAGGGGTGTGTTCAAAAAATAGCAGTGTCTACCTTTGACTGTACAAACTCAAAACTATTTTGTACAAACATTTTTTTTTCTGGGATTTAGCAATCCTGTGAATCACTAAACTAATATTTAGTTGTATGACCACAGTTTTTTAAAACTGCTTGACATCTGTGTGGCATGGAGTCAACCAACTTGTGGCACCTCTCTCAGCTGTTATTCCACTCCATGATTCTTTAACAACATTCCACAATTCATTCACATTTCTTGGTTTTGATATTTTTTATATCACCCCACAAGTTCTCAATTGGATTAAGGTCTGGAGATTGGGCTGGCCACTCCATAACATTAATTTTGTTGGTTTGGAACTGTAAGGGATCTCAGGTTTCGGAAGGAGAACAAAACTGCAATCGTTCCCCGGTTTCGGACACAATATGTCTGAGAGCATTGCTAGAGTACGAATATATTGTATTGCAATATGGAGCGTTTAAGTATTAACCTTAAATCAAAATTAAACAACAGATTTGTAAATGAAAAGGTTTAATTACAGTACTGACTTAAAGTTACAGTTGAAATGGTTACACTATAAATGCATGAAATGGTAAATAATACAAACAATTGACTGTTTCCAATGTATGTGAGATATTACCTGATAAAATAGAGAACAGAGAAAGAAAGAAAGTTTAGAAGAAAGAGATTCACACTTGAGAACTGAAATCTAGGCCTAATGGCCCGAACCCCAGAACTTAGGTGAAGAAAGAAAGGAAAGGGGAAAAGACCAATGCAAAGGCAAAAGCTAAAATGCAAAGGCCCAGAGCTCATAAAAACATTGACCTTTATCCTCTATCTCTTGACCATGTGACTAAGCCTAACTTGATACATTCAAATTGACCAATCAGAAGATCACCTTTAACCCCCACTCTACTTGACCAAACCCAACATAATACATTCAAACTGACCAATCAGAAGACCACCTTTAACCCCCACTGTAACGGCTGTGACAATAATCTTTGATCACTATCAGCACAGGAGGTTTTGACAAGTTGTAACCAAGTATTAAATTCCTATATTTTTAATCTTACAGAACCAAGACTTTGCCCGTTTACTAGTGTGTTTTGGGTCATTGTCTTGTTGAAACAACCATTTCAAGGGCATGTCCTCTTCAGCATAGGGCAACATGACCTCTTCAAGTATTTTAACATATGCAAACTGATCCATGATCCCTGGTATGCGATAAATAGGCCCAACACCATAGTAGGAGAAACATGCCCATATCATGATGCTTGCACCTCCATGCTTCACTGTCTTCACTTTGTACTGTGGCTTAAAGGCGGAGTCCACGATGTTTGAAAAACGCGTTGGAAAAGGAGACGGGCCGACTACCAAAACACACTTATAGCCAATCAAATCAAATAAAATGCCGGGTTGCGTATGTGTGGGGCGGGTCTATCAACAGAAGGTCCAGATTCTATTGGGGTAGGGGCGTGTTTGTTTAGGTGATTTCAAATATCAACATTGGCTTTCAAACATCATGGACTCCGCCTTTAAATTCAGAGTTTGGGGGTTCACAAAATGTTCCTCCATTTCTCTTTAGGCCAGTTGATGTGTTTTTTGGCAAATTGTAACCTCTTCTGCACATGCCTTTTTTTTAACAGAGGGACTTTGCGGGGGATTCTTGAAAATAGATTAGCTTCACAAAGACGTCTTCTAACTGTCACAGTACTTACAGGTAACTCCAGACTGTCTTTGATCATCCTGGAGGTGATCATTGGCTGAGCCTTTGCCATTCTGGTTAGTCTTCTATCCATTTTGATGGTTGTCTTCCGTTTTCTTCCACGTCTCTCTGGTTTTGCTCTCCATTTTAAGGCATTGGAGATCATTTTAGCTGTACAGCCTATCATTTTTTGCACCTCTTTATAGGTTTTCCCCTCTCCAATCAACTTTTTAATCAAAGTACGCTGTTCTTCTGAACAATGTCTTGAACGACCCATTTTCCTCAGCTTTCAAATGCATGTTCAACAAGTGTTGGCTTCATCCTTAAATAGGGGCCACCTGATTCACACCTGTTTCTTCACAAAATTGATGACCTCAGTGATTGAATGCCATACTGCTATTTTTTTTAACACACCCCTTTCAACTAATTCAACTAGAACGCTCTCCAACATTCCCTTTAAACGCAAGGGCGCAAGTTCCATGGCGGGTTGCTATTATTATGATGGATTTGACAGGCGCACGCCAGGAGCGGTTCACAGCCGAGGAGACCGACATTCTTGTAAGAGCAGTCAAAGACAGAGAAGTTGTTTTGTATGGGGATGGGAGAAACCCGCCCAAATCAGCGTCGGTTGAACAGGCGTGAGAGGAAATAGCCACAATTGTCTCATCAGCTGCGCCAAGCACTACAATGATGTCAGGAGACGGGGGGATCCCAAGCTTGCCAGCATAATCGGGCACGCCAAGCACACAGGAGGACATCGCTGCGTCCACCCTCACCGCTGAAAGGGTTTGGGGGCTTTGAAATCGGACACAAGAAACGCAAGCAAGGTTCAACCCCAAAGTACACTTACAAATCAAGTTCACATACATGAAGGTTTCTTATGAAAACATTTTAATTATTATTTAGATAAAATAAACGTAATACAGCCACACAACAAACTTATGAAAATATTTTAATCGTTATTTGCATGATAATTGTTTAACGCTGCCACAGAAAAATAAATAAAAACTATCACCACAATGATTTCCCTTATCTCATGTATTATTATTTTTTATTGTAACAATTTATGATTTGCAAAAATAACTGTTGCATCTGTGAAGATTAGATAAGCAATGCGCGTTGTGCACGCTATACATTATGGTCAAGCATGCGCCCTTAAAATAGCATAATGAACCACGCGCAACGCGCCACTGACTTTAGACCATTTTTTTTGGTTAGTAGCGCAATTGCTTTTTGAAACTGCAAAATAGCATAAGAGATGGTTTGCGCCGGAGCACGCTTCCTTTTTTGCGCTGAACCGCCCAGGGAGCGCAAGTTCATTCCCTAGTTTGCCGACGTGCGTCTGTGGAGGGAAAAACCCGCTGTGCGCCAGTGCAAAATACGAAATGATACATGCGTCACTGACAAAGTCAATTGCGCTGGGTGCAAGATAGGGCCCAGTGTCTGCTCGACATGGCGGAAACAACAATACAACGTGATTGAAAGTTACACCCTCTATCTTTGCGTATATATGAGGGCGGTGTTATGAAAATGTTCAAACCAGTATGACGTCAAACTGCATGGGCGTGTTAAACGAGCCGTTTTAGGTGGGCGTGGATGAGGCTTCACGTTTAAAAAGAATATCTCTTTGGATTTGAAACTTTAATTTTTGCAACTTTACAGATCTTTTATGTGCACAGACATCATTAAACACTCTAAAAACAAAGGAAAACATGCAATCAGACAATATGACTCCTTTAAACTCATCCTTGATGAATAAAAGTATTGATTTATTTCTTTCCCCCAAAAATAAAATAAAAATTCTTACTGACCCCAAACTTTTGAATGGTAGTGTTTAATGTTACAAAAGCTTTCCATTTCAGATAAATGCTGTTCTCATTATAGAATTTTGAGGGGGAAAAAATGGTACACAACTGTTTTCAACACTGATAATAATGAATGTTTTCTGAGCATCAAATCATCATATTAGAATGATTTCTGAAGGATCATGTGACACTGAAGACTGGAGTAATGATGCTGAAAACTCACCTTTGATCACAGGAATAAATTACAGTTTAAAATATATTAAAATAGAAAACAGCTGTTTTAAATTGGAATAATATTTCACAATATTACTGTTTTTGGTTGTATTTTTAATCAAATAAATGCAGCCTTGGTGAGCAGGAGATACTTCTTTTAAAAATCTGACTGACCCCAACCTTGGTGTATTTGGCCTTGACATATGGTCTATCAGAAATGGTGTTTTCTACAACAGTTTACAGTGAAAACTGGTATCGTCTCAAATAAAGCTTTATCAGCCATCTCTGACTGAACTAAAAGACTGAACTGCTAGCAAACATGTTCTAGCTAACGTTAATGGTCGCTGAAATGTGCCTTGCTTAAATGACAGTTGTTGCACATATCAAAAGGTAACGATTATTGGCTTTATCAACGCACATTCTTAATATCAAAACACGTTCACTTACCAATAGCGAATTTGTTCACGCCAACACGACTCGTCTTGTCTGACGGAAAAATTAGGCACTTGGCCGATTGAAGTTTGATTGCTGGCTGGCGCGTACATTTTTTTCGTCTCGAGGCCTGACTTCGTGGGAAGTCCCCCGCACATGCGCAAAGAGCTGTCCTCCACTCAATCTTATCAGTTTAACTCATCCTTAAAGCATAACTAAACCCCGGTCAGAGCCTGACTCCTCCCACTGGCAATATTTGAGAAATACAAGAACAGTGGGCAGATCCCAAGGAGATAGAGGGTACGAACTAAGTGTGTGGTGAGATCGTAACAAGGGCGTGGTGATCTTGAACCTGCTTACGTCACAAAAACTTACTAATATCAATAATAACAGCACTAATAAAGCCCCATTCTTACAGATCAAAAAAAAGTTGGTTTAAGGTTTAGTTACGCTTTAATGAATAAAAGTATTGATTTATTATATTTCTTTCCCCCCAAAATAAAATTAAAAATTCTTACTGACCCCAAACTTTTGAACGGTAACTTAGACCACATGTCAAGGCCAAATTTATACACTATCAGGAATAGTGTTTTCTACAACAGTTTACAGTGAAAACTGGTATCGTCTCAAATAAAGCTTTATCAACCGTCTCTGACTGAACTAAAAGACTGAACTGCTAGCAAACATGTTCTAGCTAACGTTAAAGCTCACGTAACACATGCTGTTTCTGCATTTCTGATGTTAATCTGGAGTACCTATAGAGTAGTATGACATCCTTTATATCTCTGAAGAGTCTTTAGTTTAATCAGATTTATAAAAGAAAGATTAGCTTTACCGAATCTTTCCGATAACGTACGAAAAAATGAAGAAGGAGGAGTTATAACACGGGAGGAGCGAGTACGAGTCATGCAACACTATACAACACTGTTTTAACTTATGATTCACTACATGTTTGTGTCATTTATATAATATACACGCGCCTATTTCCAACATAAGACAGAAGTCTTACTTACCACGTGTAACTCGTCATGACCTGGTTGGGAAAATCCACCGCATCAAACACACACGCAAAACTCCGCTGCACAGGGCCGCCTTAACCTAATGAGGCCCCGGGGCTAAGAGGTTTTGTAGGCCCCCCTTCCCATCGATTTATAGTCTCTTTTTTTAAGTGTAATATCTAGGTAATCTACATCACAAAATGCATTAGTTTCTTTCGAGACATACAACAGTGAGTTTTCCCTCTTTGAGCCAGAAAACACCATAATATTGTTATCACTGAGCCCACTTGAGCATAAACACAAGACACTTTATTTAACAACCACACACAGCAACTTGTGGTGATAATAAAACCAAAATGTGTGAAAGATTATATGTTTATAAGCTTTATGTTTATATAGTTTTTGGAATATAATTTGCAGAAAATTGCCACTCACTAACTAAATGCTCACCACAGTTTTAAAAATATAATAAGTTAAAGTTAGTTTTAAAGTGAAAATGCATTAATGATAACAAAAGATAAGTCTTTATAGACAGAATCTTGTTAAATGCATTAATGATAACAAAAGCTAAGTCTTTATAGACAGAATCTTGTTTTTTAATCATTTATTTATTTTGTAGGCTATTGAAGATATAGTATGCATTGTATTTAGTATTTATGCATACATAAGCATGTAAACCGACCAAGTATGAATATGCACAAGACAGACAGGGAACATACCTGTATATAACATCTTTAGATAGTGAGATCATAATGATGCTATCAGGGGATGATCATTTGAGATGGTTTTGTCGCTCTTTATTTTCTTAGACTTGCACCTTTACCGTTGCGTCTCTTTCTCGTCTTTCTACCAACAGATGTGTGTACTGTGAGCTGACGTCGCATCAAACTACATCGCTCCAGCTGCGCACGCGTCACTGATATAAACGCTAGTAAACTTAAACTTTATAACAACTAACAGCATTATGTGCGGGAACTCCTTTCTTAATTTAGCGGCACAGTTTCTTGTGCACGGGTCAGAGACTTCTGCATGCCAGAGAGCTGAACGAGCACAGAGAGCGCGAACGAGCGAGCGCGCGCACGAAAGAGAGAAAGAGCTGCACCTCACTAGTGCATTATGAAATTTCAGAAATTACTCTTTCATTTGTTGGTGGATTATTTCCCGTTTCTCTGTCACACTCAGTCTAACGTGCAGGAATGTCAAGTTAACAACGCGCACTTAATTACATTACGCAGAATAAAAAATATGTTACGTCTGACATTTTATTTCACGTTAAGTTACAACGGACCAATCAGCAGCCATGTAACGTGCAATTAGAGTGATTGACAGAAAACCCGACAAGTTACAAAACAATATGACATTTTCAGCTCGTCATGAACGCAAACTTGGGAGGCCCTTGAACTTGGGAGGCCCCTGGGCTTCAGCCCAGGTAAGCCCGTGCATTAAGGCGGCCTTGCCGCTGCAACCCGGATAATAAACTATATCCATTGTTTCCAAAAGGGTGGATGTCTTCTCCTTACATCCAAAACCACACTTCTTCTTTCGTGCCATTGTTGACTTTTGAAATTAAACAAAGCTGAGTGGCGTGATAAGCTGTTAGCAAGCTCTAGCGTCTCCCGCTGATTGACAGGTGGGCGGGGTTTTCCGGGGGAAGCCCATATAAAGAAGTGATACGTATCGAAAACCCCTGAAACGTCAGTTAGAACCATAATCGAAAAAAAAATTGCCGAAACTTGTAAGAACCCTGGCGAAGTGCATTCGGCACAGAAATACTCTGTAACACGTCCAACTGCTGTTTTGACACTTTGCCTGCGTTTAGCTAGCCTGGGTGCCAGCCCATCTTAGCCCCGCCCACAAGATTTTGTAAACGGGAAGATGGGTCTGGGGTTTCTGCGTTGAGGAGCTACTATTTTAGGACAAATGCTGGTCGAACCAATCAAATTGTCAGGGCGGGCTTTATACTATGATGGACAGATAATCAACAGTAACGTAATGAACCACGTCACCAAAGAGCGCGTGTGTTGAATGGCTGCCGCTGTAGAGTTCAGATGTGTGGATTCTGACATTGAGTCTGTACTAAAAGATATCGGCAGAGCATTGATTTTAAAAGAGGAACAGAGAAACGCGAGCAGGGCATTTGTTGATGTCCTATTCGGCAAAAGTTGGTCGCAACTGAAATGGCTAACGTTATCACGGCGATGCAACTCAGCGTGCACGACGAGATGGATATAATTAGCGGTCGTTGCCAGCTTCTTTTCGGAAGCCCGGAATCGTGGTTGCTAAATAAGTGGAGGGACATGCTAGGCTCCAATATTTTCAAGCAAACATAATGGCTATCGCCGTGGATGAAGTTCACCTAACGTACAAATGGTAAGAGATAGTCTTACTCTATGACTTAGTAAATACTTCATGTTGTGATATAAACGAAATGTTGTAAACATAATAGGTGTTGATGTACATTCGCTAACTCGGTATAATCACAATGTTAGTGTCATTGTAGCGAATAACTACCAGTTCGGTCAGGCTGCAAAGACGTAATTTCAACATACGTTACACACTCGGTTGCTCTGATTGGTCGTAGGTCTATCCAGGAGACCGACGTTCTTGTAAGAGCAGTCAAAGACAGAGAAGTTGTTTTGTATGGGGATGGGAGAAACCCGCCCAAATCAGCGTCGGTTAAACAGGCGTGAGAGGAAATAGCCGCAATTGTCTCATCAGCTGCGCCAAGCACTACAATGATGTCAGGCATTTTTCGGTTGAGACACGCCTCATAATTATAGCTCAATGGAGCGGTATCAGACTCAAATTCTGACTAGAATTGAGTATGGCAACGTCAGGCTAGCGTTTAGCATGAGGAAACAACTCTAGAACTGTGTTAATAAGTCAGAATGCTTGAAATACCATTAACCCCCCCCCCCCCTTTAACGGTCGCTGAAATGTGCCTCGCTTAAATGACATCAAAGTTTTTGCACATATCACGTTATTGGCTTTATCAACGCACATTTTTAATATCTACAAAACTCGAACACTTACCAATAGCGAACTTGTTCACGCCAACACTTGTTGTCTTGTCTTGTCTGACGGGAAAATGAGGCACTTGGCCGATTGAAGTTTGATTGCTGGCTGGCGCGTAAAGTTGTTCGTCTCGAGGCCTGGCTTAGTCCCCCGCACATGCGCAAAGAGCTGTCCTCCACTCAATCTCAACACGCCAAAGACTTGTACCCCACTCAATTTAAAATGGCAAGTTCATTCAAGCACCTGAATTTGTGATTCATTGAAGTAACTTATGAACCTAAATTGGAAGATTGAAAACTCAAACAATTGAGTTGAAATTTCATAACACATTATTTTATGTCTGAGTTAATCACATATGTAAGTTATCATGACTTTTTGATCAGATCATTTTTTACAGTGTTCTTAAGATTATCTAAGTGTACTTCACTTTGCTATTTTGAGACACTATGAATATGAACTAAAATGCACTTTTAACATACTGGGGCCTATCTTGCACCCAGCACAATTGACTTTGTCAGTGATGCATGTATCATTTCGTATTTTACACCGGCGCACAGCGTGTTTTCCCCTCCACAGACGCACGTCGGCAAACTAGGGAATGAACTTGCGCTGCCTGGGCGGTTCAGCGCAAAAAAGGAGGCGTGTTCCGGCACAAACCATCTCTTATGCTATTTTGCAGTTTCAAAAAACAATTGCGCTACTAACCAAAAAAAAAAAACTAGTCTAAAGTCAGTGGCGCGTTGCGCGTAGTTCATTATGCTATTTTAAGGGCTCATGCTTGACCATAATGTATAGCGTGCACAACGCGCATTGCTTATCTAATCTACACAGATGCAATAGTTATTTTTGCAAATCATAAATTGTTACAATAAAAAATATTCATTGTGGTGATAGTTTTTATGTATTGTGTGTCTGCGTTAAAAAATTCTCATGCAAATAACGATTCAAATATTTTCATAAGTTTGTTGTGTGGCTGTATTACGTTTATTTTATGTAAATAATAATTAAAATGTTTTCATAAGAAACCTTAATGTATATGAACTTGATTTGTAAGTGTACTTTGGGGTTGGACCTTTCTTGCGTTTCCGATTTCAAAGCCCCCAAACCCTTTTAGCGGTGAGGGTGGACGCAGCGATGTCCTCTGCTGGCGTCAGGTCATGTGTAGAGGCAGATCCACCTCCCGTTACACGGCGTGCCCGATTTATGCTGGCAATTAAGCTTGGGATTCCCCCGTCTCCTGATATCAATAGCGGATGCCAGCTGATGAGTTGTGGCTATATTTCCTCTCACGCCGGTTTAACCGACGCTGATTTGGGCAGTTCCCATCCCCATACAAAACAACTTCTCTGTCTTTGACTGCTCTTACAAGAATGTGGGTCTCCTCGGCTGTGAACCGCTCCTGGCGTGCGCCTGGTAAATCCGTCATTATAATAGCAACCCGCCATGGAACTTGCGCCCTTGCGTTTAAAGGGAATGTTGGATAGCATTCTGATTGGTGTATTTGACGTTACGCCCAAACCACACCTATGAATAATGAACCTACTTCAGACCAACCCCTTATTGATTTGCGCCTCGCGCAAGAGTCATTTCTCCCGCCGGGAAAATAGCAACAGCGCCCAAGATCCGCCCACAAAGTCGCTTGCGCTTTGCGCTTCGCACTTGCGTTTCGGATCGTTAAAATAGAGCCCACTATCTCTGTATTAAAAAAATTTATTTAGTCAACACTTGTATTAAACTTGAACTCAACTTTCATACAAAGATGGGTTCAAGTTTACTTCAAGTGGTACGTAAATACAATTTTAGCACATTTTAGTTCATATTTATGGTGTCTCAAAATAGCACAGTACAGTACACTTAGATGATCTTAAGAACATCTTAAGAAGTACTAAAGATTAAATATTAGTATATTAAGTACAAAATTAGAGTGCGAAAATAAAGCACTTTAAGTACACTATGGAAGTGTACTACTTTTTCACCTGGGTTTTTAGATATTTCTACAGAATACAAGACAAAAACTAAGTAAGAAAGTCTCTTTTTTTGCAGTGAACTGCATGACTGTCACCATTGGCCATAGCTTCCACATTTAGGGTGAATTCCAAACAGCGTTTTGCAAACTTGTAGGGGACTTCGGGAAAAGGACGCTATAAACAGACACTCCAAATAAAGAGAAAATTAAGTTTTCATTGCTCTATTTGCCAAGTGTATTAATGGCCACACTATATACAATCACGCAAATCCCTGCTAAATTTACGCATCGAGAGCTTTGATCTTTGAGGAAAATGTGGCGTATAGGGATGATCTCTTCAGATTGAAATTTGCCCCTTTTTACTGGTATTTTGGTACTGATGTGTGAATGATATCTTACTGGTAAAAAGACGAAATGTCATTGCTTTTGTGAACTACACATTTGGGTACTAATTCTTGTAATTTCATGGGAATTTACAGATATAACTACTGTATGTGAAAGAGCCGTTTTTGTAATTGGCTTTCTAAGACATGAGTCTACTCTAGGCAAATTTCAGCAATGTTCCAACGAGTCTACTCCAGGCTAATTCCAGGAATGTTCCAACTCACAAAATTCCGTGGAATAGTCACGGAGATCCATGAGAATGCCACGGGAAAATTTGCAAAAAATTCAGTGACTATTCCACGGAACTTTGTGAGATCATGTTGAATGTACAGTTGTGTTCAGAAAATAGCTGTGTACTAATAAAAGTTAAAAAAGTTGGAAATGTTATAAATAGATTTTATTTCCTAATTTAAAATTTATTTAAAACATTACACATTCCATTCTAAATGAAGCATTACCACAATGTATGTCTTGTTCTTTTAAAGGAAGCAAAGAAAGTGAATATTAAATAGCTGTGTCAAAATTTTCTTCAAAACTGAAGAAATAACTTCACTTTAAACTACTTATTTACGAATATTTAGTTGCATAACCACTATTGTTCCTAACTGCTGCGCATCGGTGTTGCATTGAGTCAACCAACTCAACAGACTTCTCTAGTGGTTGGCATAGACACAGGTATGATCAGTGGGGAACCTTCAGGGCCTTCTACGCCTTCAGAGAAGGCCTAAAAAAATTAATAAAAATATTTTTAATAATTGTAATAATACTAATAAATAATAAAGTATTCAATAAAAATATGTTTTTACATTTTTTAATTTCTATTTAATTTAATTTAATACAATACATGTAATATATTTTCTCTCATCTACGTTCTAACGTTAAGCTTACTGTCAGGTTCATATCCAATCAGAATCGTCTGTCTCTATTAAGGCCCGGTAAGCTGGCTCATTCATTGGTTAGGACTTCAAGAATCCCAAGGAAGGCCAAGCTATGTGTTTTGGTGTGGAGAGTGACGGGCAAATCGACCAATCACGCTTTGATTTCAAGTGGGCGGGTAAAAAACAAAACATTGTAAGCCTTCATGAAGTCCTAATCATGCAACAAACTGGATGCGAGCTGCCGTAAAACACCAAAGAAGAAGTCGTCCTAATCATAGACCGTCTAATGGCCCGAATTTCTGCGGTGAGAGTGGTTGAGGTAAATGGCGGAAAACGTGATTGATGTTGTGGTTAGCTTAATAGGGCTGAGGTAAAAACTAAATTACTTAAGCGGGTACTAGTGAAGAGCACAGCCGAGAGAAGCGCGTGCAGAGGAGCACTTCACACATCAGACGTGAACACGAGAAAAATAATGGGTTTAATTATACTTTCACTTCCTGACAGTTTCACTTAAGGATAGTAATGACTGACAGGTGACGCCGAAGTACATACAATATAATTACCTAACTAAATCTCAGAGAATGCAAAAACATTCACCGGGGCTCGGGCTAGGGATTTTGCGAGCCCTGGTTATATTATAACAGTTATAAGCCATAAGGAGGAGCACTGAGAACGCAGGGTGCTATATTTCCCCTTATGAAAAAAAGATTAACAAGCTATCCTACAGCTAAATATATATTTACAAAAAAACAATTAAAGAACACAATTTAGGCTTGTTGAATGCAAATTTACAGAGCAGCAGAGTCTGTATTTGTGTTTATCAGTTAAAGTAATTTTAAACTTTAAAACTGCATTTAAAGGCAAACGATGCCTATTCTGTAATTTAACTTTGCGTGCTCAGAATTTGTACACGTTCACTGTATGATTTATCGAAATACGAATAGCCAAGCATTATATTCTGAATTTTTAAATTTATGAAAAACAAACTACTCTCAATTTATTTTGGTGTTTTTTTCCCCCATGCTCACTTGTCTCCGTTTTCCTGTTTTTAAGAATTAAGGCGGTGTAGTAAGTAGAACCTATCCATTAAAATTGTGCCTTTCATTTATTGCGCCATGCGTAATTGCGCATGGAGAGGCATTTGCACTTCATTGCATATTTTGAAGGCCCAGCTGAAGTACTCACGGTTCGCCACTGGGTATGATAATAGTGAATTGTGAATGCAGTCAGCACTTTTATAGCTGATTGTGTTTAACCATGTGGTACACCAGCTTAAACTCAGCTTCTGTAACCTAGAGTATTTAAGTCTAGGATCCACAGTTACTGTGAATTTTTAGGTTTTACTTCAACTGTATTTTTAATGTCACCCCACAAGTTTTCAATGGGGTTTTCAATGCCATGTTAGCAAGGCCACCTTAATGCATGGGCTTACCTGGGCTGAAGCCCAGGGGCCTCCCATGTTCGCGTTCATGATGAGCTGAAAAGGTCAGTGGTCTAGTGGTGCCTGGAGAAGTGGGAATAGTCTTAATTCATGCCCCCGTTTTTTTAAGTAGATCGTGGGTATACCTCATGCCATCTAATAAAAAAGTGGGTATACTCCGTATACCTGCGTATACCCTGCACTACACCACTGGAAAAGGTCATATTGGTTTGTAACTTGTCAGGTTTTCTGTCAATCAATTGCACGTTACATGGCTGCTGATTGGTCCGTGGTAACTTACCATGAAATAAAATGTCAGTCAGACGTAACAGATTTTTCTATTCCGCGTAATGTAATTAAATACGCGTTGTCAACTTGGCATTCCTGACTGTGGCAGAGAAACGGGAAAATAATCCACCAACAAATGAAAGAGTAATTTTAGAAATTTCATAATAAGCACTAGCTGAGGTGTAGGTCTCTATCTCTCTTTCGCGCGGGCGCTCGCTCTCTCTGTGCTCGTGCAGGTGAGTTTCTGGCATGCAGAAGTCTCTCCAGCCGTGCACAAGAAACTGTGCCGCCAAATAAAGAAAGGAGTTCCCGCACATAATGCTGTTAGTTGTTATAAAGTTTAAGTTTACTCGCGTATATATCAGTGACGTTTCCGCAGCTGGAGCGATGTAGTTTGACGCAACATTAGCTCACAGTACACACATCTGTTGGTTTAGAAAGACGACGCAACGGTAAAAGTGCAAGTCTAGAAAGTAAAGAGCGACAAGACCATCTCTAATGATCATCCCCTGATCGCACCATTCATATTTATAATCTCCTTATCTAAAGATATAGGTATGTTCCCTGTCTGTTTTGTGCATATCATACTTGTGCGTTTTACATGCCTATGTATGCATAAATACAATGCATACTATATCTTCAATAGCCTACAAATTAAATATCTGATCAAAAAACAAGATTCTGTCTATAGAGACTTATATTTTGTTATCATTAATGCATTTTCACTTCAAAACTAACTTTAACTTCTTATACTTTTAAAATTGTGGTGAGCATTTAGTTAGTGAGTGGAAATGTTCTGCAAATTGGTAAATTCCAAAAACTATATAAACATAAAGCTTATATACTTTCACACATTTGGTTTTATTATCACCACAAGTTGCTGTGTGTGGTTGTTAAATAAAGTGTCTTGTGTTTATGCTCAAGTGGGCTCAGTGATATGTTAATAACAATATTATGGTGTTTTCTGGGTCAAAGAGGAAAAACTCACTGTTGTGTCTTGAAAGAAACTAATGCATTTTGTGATGTAGATTTCCTAGGTATTACACTTTTTTTTTAAATGAGACTATAAATCGAGGGTATGGGGGGCCTACAAAACCTCTTAGCCCCAGGGCATCACATTAGGTTAAGGCGGCCCTTCATGTTAGGGCATTTCCTCTTTAGAAAAGGCTACATATTTTCTTCAAGAATTCTGATGTGTTCAAACTAATCCCTGTTACCTTGTATATGATAAATATTCCCCACACCGTAGTATAAAAAAACATCCCCATAGCATGATTTTTGCATCACCATGCTTAACAGTATACCGTGACTTGCATTCAGTACCAAGGGGTCGCCTGATGTACTCTAGGCTAATTCCAGGAATGTTCCAACTCACAAATTTCTGTGGAATAGTTGCAGAGATCCGTGAGAATGCCACAGGAAAATTAGCAAAAAATTCTGTGACTATTCCACGGAACTTTGTGAGATCATGTTGAATGTGGGGTCGCCTGATGTACTGTAGATTTTTGATCATCCTTGTTCTTTCTAGAGATGATGAATGGCTAAATCTTTGCCATCATGACAATTCTTCCATCTGTTTTAGTTATTTCATGTTTGGTGTTTTTGTTGCCATTTTAAAGCATTTGCAATCATTTTAGCTGAGCATCCACAATCAACTTTTAATCAAATAACGTTGTTCCTTCAAGCAGTGTTTGGAACGGCCAATTTTACTTAAAAATTAAATTGTATATTTTTTGTTTAAAAAAATAGACATGTATAGGTCATTTTTTCTCATCTAGAAAATACATCTTGATTTTTTTTATATTTGTACTAAAAACAAGACAAAACACTTTGCCAATACACTCTTGTCCAATCAGATTCAAGGCTTGGAGCTAACTGTACTTGTACAGTATATAACCACATGACAGATTCGCAGAGTACACTTTTCAGTGTTTGGACTGGGACTTTCACTTTGCATCTATTGAAGGTGAGTAGCCTATTCTCTCAATCTCTGGTCAAATATATTAGAGATCCTCTAAAATTCCATTATTCCAAAATAACTAAATCAGCTACACTTAGCTATACTTTTTTCTAAAAGAAATAACACAAATGAATATAAGTAAAAATCTGTACTTTTGGTAAGTTATATTTTACTTCACTCTTAAAAATAAAGATACTTCACCTTTTTTGGTTTTTCAAAAACAATTTCTTTATACATTTTTATAATCTTAAGAACCCCTTTTCACCGTAAAGAACCTTTTGTGAATCAGAAAGGTTCTTCCGATGTTAAAGGTGCTTTAAAGAACCATTTAGAGAGAAAAGGTATGGAATCGTGAAGCACCTTTACTTTTTACCTTTATGTGTTTAAGAGCAACCTATGACTGGAATACACAACTGGTTTAAGATTGTTTTGCTCTTTAAATAGAAAGATCATTTGTTTCATTTAGTTTGTAATTGTGATATGTGTCTTGTTATATTATTACATAATGACAGCTTTGTTAATCATATTTTACTTTCATGTTCTTTTCTGTCTCTTGTTCTGCTACAATTAGCCATAGTTACTACAAAAACACATCTAATTTTCGTAAGTGAACTAACAGTAACACTGCAAAAAAATTACTTTATAAGCCTTTCTGTCTTGTTTTCAGTACAAATATTTGAAAATTCTTGAATCAAGATGCATTTTCTTGATGAGCAAAATGTCCTAAGAAAATAAGTCTAGATTTTAGACAAAAATATAAAATGTAAGTGAACTTGTGCATAACACAAGCAAAACAAAAATAAAATCTTGAAATAAGTAAACTTTTTTTCTTAAACACTTAATCCAAGAAACAGGCAAGAAAAAAATCTTAAAAATTGCTTGTTTTAAGCATAAGTTCACTTACATTTAAAAATATTTTTGTCTAAAAACTACTTATTTTCTTTTATACAACAGTTCTTTCTGGTTCTCGAAACTGATTGGCTAAGAGCTATGCGATATTGTACTGATAACGGCACAGTAACCGCTTCACCTTTCGTATCATTCCGCCACCTAGTGAATGGAGGTCCTAAACAGACTCATCTCTGAATGGAAAAACACAGACGCCCTGTTTTTAAACACTCTCCGTGTGTCTCATTAGTTCACTAGCTCGTAAATCAGTCTGTGAATCCCAATCGGAAGTTATTATTCCGTCAAAGATCAGCGCTCTTGGATGTTACGTTAAAGTTAATGGGAGTAATGCAGGGGCGGAGTGGGACCAAAAAATCTACCGGGAAATTTCGTATACCACCGGCCCTCCGTGGTAAAAAAAAAATGTCTCGTATCCTATTTGTAGTAAAACTAGGGTAATACAAATTGTAATCAATTTGCCCCAAAAAAAAAACATTTTCATAATATTAATAAAATCATTAAATCATGGCTAATTTTCCTAAATGAGTAACTATACAAAATTATACCTGTTTGAAAAACGGAGTTGCGCACGTCAATCAGCTATTACATAACAGAGCAAGACCAGAGATGAATGTGCTCATAAACGGGAGTAATATGGAATAATTTGTGCATCTTTGAATAATTGTAAGAATATTTCCTTTAAATATAATTTTTGTCATATAAAGTTTTGAGAGATAATAATGTTTTTTCCACGGTTATTGCTTATTTATTTTAACGTGTTTGGCGCATTACCTCAGAGATTATTTCAGTAATATTGCTTTTTTACCTCTAATAATAATACAATTTACATGCCAATCCTGCTTCCTTGTCTTTTTATTAATTTCATTATGCTGTAATGTTAATTTATATGTGCATATTTAATGGCATATGAGACATTCATTGCCGTTATATTATCTCGTCTAATATTCAAATCATATCCGGAATAATGTGTGCACCTAGAATACAGATTCATTTGAAAATAATTTTTGTCAAAGTTTTGAGAAATAATAATGTTGTGAGGATATTTATATATTTCAGTTGAATACTCTTGTCTATTAATATGGAAATCTAATAAAAATCTAATAGTAGGAAATATAAAAATGTGATACTGCAAAGTAACCCTTCTAAATTTTATTTATTACATATAGCCATATGGAGATAAACCTTTGCAAATGTGCTGATTTTATCCATTCAAGTACTGACCACCAGGCTAGAGATTTTAAACATCCTTAATCCACACTTTCTATTAAATAGTCTCCACTGGATGGATCAATCCGACCGCGTATGTACTGAAATAAACAGGCATTCGGCGACGCGGCTTTTCACATCAAAGGCCGACAGGCTATGCAATTTGGAAAGGGGCCGTTCAATAACCCCCTATATTTAAAAAAAATCCTAAACATGGTTGGACCTGCCGAACAGGTTGAGCACTTTTATATAGCCTACTGTGTTGAGCAAAGAGGCTGCACAGTTTGACCAGAAGGAAGCGGCCGCACATCAGGCCGCCAGACGGGGTTGCTATATAACTTGCAATGTATCAGACCGGCCCTCCCAGCCTCAAAACACTACCGGCCCACCGGGAAATGTCCCGACTCTCCCGATGGCCACTCCGCTACTGGAGTAATGTCTTGTCACATCGTGTGGACGATTAACACTTGGAAAGAGGAATATAAACACTCGTTTTTTTCTGGAGCTATATCTCTTATCAGAACGCAAAAACACTGTGGAACTGCAGGTAAGCACCGCAGCTTTTAAATGTGGACATTGATCATTTATTTAATCGCGACGTGACTATTAAAACATGTTATGAGATATCGCCACTGGTATATTTATAAGCAGCATGCAAAAACATCTCTCTGACACTTATAAAAAACAGTTTTATATAGTACTGACAAGAACGAAGTCTATTAATAACCGAGTGCTCGTATCGCGTTAAGATGAAATGGTAAACCAATAGTAACATTATAGAAGTATAGTTTTATTAACTTTTACCTCGCGCCAAAACAATAACAACACAAAAGACACTAAATATGAATAAGAAAACAAGTAATAGTTTCATCATAACTCCAAATACTGCTGATTTGATCTCATTTTTGACCATCAGGCCAACATGAGAGCCAGGGAATCCCTGTCAGAGATGTAGCCCAAAGAGAAGGCAGTGGTCAGCGGGGCGAGTGAACACTGACGTCCGCTCATGCTTTGGTTCTCATACGTACCAAATCTCACTAAGCAAACGTTCAAACAGGCGCTATCTTTACTAATCGACTGTAGATTTAAATATAATACATATATTTCTCGACTGAACTAATCTTAAAACTACACTTTGTGACCAAGAAATTGTAATATTTAAAAACGGCGAATCCGTCCATTGAGTTAATATGAGATTCAAAGCAGCCGAAAGTGTTACCTGTCATTCTGGCCGCCCTCAAATCCGTGGCGGAAGAAGTAGTTCTCAAACAAATCAATCAATCAATCAATCAATCAATCAATTTGGCTCCTGCGATAGGTAGGGAGGTGTCCCATCCCTGTGGGTTGAGCCGACCAGATGGACCAGTTGTTGCCAGTGCTGACGATCTTGTGCCAGCTGCTCTGCATCCTCTATAGCAACTCCATGTTGTTGTAGGTCGCCTGCAAGGACGTCAAGCCATCGGGTGCGAGGTTTACCTCGTGGTCGTCTCCAGCCTGCGGCCCTTGGATCAAACTGGAGAATAGCTCTCGTAGGATGGTCAGAAGGGAGGCGGAGGACATGGCCGAGCCAGCGGGTACGACGTTGTGCCGCCAGGGAGGATGCTCTGGGCTGGCATGTGCGGGCTCTAAGAATTTGATTGGAAACCCGCTGGGGCCACCTGATGTTCTCGATGGTTCTGAGAGCCCTGCTATCAAAGCCATCTATTCTTGCAGCCAGTGTCTTGTTTAGGGGCCAAGTCTCAGAGCCATAAAGCAGGATGGAGAGTACAGCTGAGTTGTAAATTCGGAGCTTCGTCTTGCGTGAGATAGTCTGGTGCCGCCAGAGTGGTTTCCAGAGGCTTTTCAAATTACTCCGTTGTTGTTTTCTAGTTTTCGTTTTTCAAACGTGTGCCGTCGAACTGTTGTATAAAAGCAATATCGCTCTCGGAGTCGTGTGATATAGCTCTATATCATCACAGCCTAATCAGGCCTTATCACACTTTTATACAATAGAGCTATATCACACTCCTACTCGAGCGATATTGCTTAAAAATCATTTATCTCATCATCAAGAAAATGCATCTTGATTTAAGAATTCCCAGTGAAAAAGTAGTACACTTCCATAGTGTACTTAAAGTGCTTTATTTTCGCACACTAATTTTGTACTTAATATACTAAAAATGAATCTTTAGTACTTCTTAAGATGTTCTTAAGATTATCTAAGTGTACTTCACTTTGCTATTTTGAGACACCATGAATATGAACTAAAATGCACTTTTAACATACTATCTCTGTATTAAAAAAATGTATTTAGTCAACACTTGTATTAAACTTGAACTCAACTTTCATACAAAGATGGGTTCAAGTTTACTTCAAGTGGTACGTAAATACAATTTTAGCACATTTTAGTTCATATTTATGGTGTCTCAAAATAGCACAGTACAGTACACTTAGATGATCTTAAGAACATCTTAAGAAGTACTAAAGATTAAATATTAGTATATTAAGTACAAAATTAGTGTGCGAAAATAAAGCACTTTAAGTACACTATGGAAGTGTACTACTTTTTCACCTGGGTTTTTAGATATTTCTACAGAATACAAGACAAAAACTAAGTAAGAAAGTCTCTTTTTTGCAGTGAACTGCATGACTGTCACCATTGGCCATAGCTTCCACATTTAGGGTGAATTCCAAACAGCGTTTTGCAAACTTGTAGGGGACTTTGGGAAAAGGACGCTATAAACAGACACTCCAAATAAAAAGAAAATTAAGTTTTCATTGCTCTATTTGCCAAGTGTATTAATGGCCACACTATATACAATCACGCAAATCCCTGCAAAATTTATGCATCAAGAGCTTTGATCTTTGAGGAAAATGTGGCGTATAGGGATGATCTCTTCAGACTGAAATTCGCCCCTTTTTACTGGTATTTTGGTACTGATGTGTGAATGATATCTTACTGGTAAAAAGACGAAATGTCATTGCTTTTGTGAACTACACATTTGTGTAGTTACTGGTAAACTAATTCTTGTAATTTCATGGTAATTTACAGATATAACTACTGTATGTGAAAGAGCCGTTTTTGTAATTGGCTTTCTAAGACCTGAGTCTACTCTAGGCTAATTCCAGGAATGTTCCAACTCACAAATTTCCGTGGGATAGTCACAGAATTTTTTGCTAATTTTCCCGTGGCATTCTCATGGATCTCCGCATTTTTCCATGGCCCTCCCACGAAGTGTCTTTTTCCGTGGCATTCTCACGGATTGGTTACTCAACTGTTTGTCCTATTTTCTTACCATTGTCGCTTCGGTTTAGGGTTAGATTTACATAAAATGACATCCTTACCCAAACCCAACTCTAACCCCAACGCCAGGCGACAATTGTTTAAAGTTTAGAAAATATAAAAGAATAAAGCAGAAAAATAGTAGAAACCAATACTTAAAGTGACATACTAACGCAAACACCAAATCTAACCCTAAACCGAAGCGACAATACTTTGAAAATAGGAAAAAGCAGTCAAGTAACCAATCCGTGAGAATGCCACGGAAAAATACAGCCCGTGGCAGGGCCACGGACAAATGCGGTAATCTGTGAGAATGCCACGGAAAAATGGGCAAAAAATTCTGTGACTATCGCACGGAACTTTGTGAGATCATGTTGAATGTACAGTTGTGTTCAAAAAATAGCTGTGTACTAATAAAAGTTAAAAAAGTTGGAAATGTTATAAATAGATTTTATTTCCTAATTTAAAATTTATTTAAAACATTACACATTCCATTCTAAACGAAGCATTACCACAATGTATCATGTCTGTCTTGTTCTTTTAAAGGAAGCAAAGAAAGTGAATATTAAATAGCTGTGTCAAAATTTTCTTCAAAACTGAAGAAATAACTTCACTTTAAACTACTTATTTACGAATATTTAGTTGCATAACCACTATTGTTCCTAACTGCTGGCATAGACACAGGTATGATAATAGTAAGCAAGTAAAAGCGCAGACGGTTTTCTTTTTGGTTGAGCTTGTGAATGCAGTCAGCACTTTTATAACTGATTGTGTTTAACCATGTGGTACACCAGCTTTAACTCAGCTTCTGTAACCTATAGTATTTAAGTCTAGGATCCACATTTACTGTGAATTTTTAGGTTTTACTTCAACTGTATTTTTATGTCACCCCACAAGTTTTCAATGGGGTTTTCAATGCCATGTTAGCAAGGCCGCCTTAATGCACGGGCTTACCAGGGCTGAAGTAGATTGTGGGTATACCTCATGCCATCTAATAAAGAAGTGGGTATACTCCGTATACCCTGCACTACACCACTGGAAAACGTCATATTGGTTTGTAACTTGTCAGGTTTTCTGTCAATCAGTTGCACGTTACATGGCTGCAGATTGGTCCGTGGTAACTTACCGTGAAATAAAATGTCAGTCAGACAGAACAGATTTTTCTATTCCGCGTAATGTAATTAAATGCGCGTTGTCAACTTGGCATTCCTGAATTTCATAATAAGCACTAGTGAGGTGCAGGTCTCTCTCTCTTTCGCACGCGCTCGCTCTCTCTGTGCTTGTGCAGGTGAGTCTCTGGCTGCGTCCGAAACCGCATACTGTATAGTAGGTACTGAATTAGATGAAGTACCTACTTACTTGGCATTAAAACAGTAGGTACTGTATAGTATGAATCCTGTTAGTATGAATGAGATTCGGACGTACTACATCCGCCATGTTGCTACATCACGTGACATACGTTGTCATCACGTCATGTCATTTCAGCGTGAAAAGAGCCGCGTGCCTCTTCTTCTCCGTTGGATAACTTCTCGTCCGGGGCATCATGGGATAGTGAAGCGTCCAGTGTATGCACACTGCAAAATCTAACCGGAAGTAGTAGGTCATCCGGGTACTTTTCGCATACTGTTTTTCGAATACTATGTATTCGGACATACTACTCGCCTCGCCTACTGCTTTTCGCGTACTATATAGTATGTAGTAGGCGGTTTCGGACGCAGCATCTGTCATGCAGAAAGATCTAGTTTGATGCGACGTTAGCTCACAGTACACACATTCTGTTGGTTTAGAAAGATGACGTAACGGTAAAGGTGCAAGTCTAGAAAGTAAAGAGCGACAAAAGATCTTATATACAGGTATGTTCCCTTACAGGTATGTTCCCTGTCTGTTTTGTGCATATTCATACTTGTTCGTTTTACTTTGCATAAATACTAAATACACTGCATACTATATCTTCAATAGCCTACAAAATAAATAACTGATTAAAAAACAAGATTCTGTCTATAAAGACTTATATTTTGTTATCATTAATGCATTTTCACTTCAAAACTAACTTTTTTAATGCGTCTCCCCCTGTTATACATGTTATGTAATGTTGTATGTTTTCTTTAATGTAATGTTTAGTGAACATGCAATAAAATAAATAAATAAATAAAAAACTTCTTACATTTTAAAACTATGGTGAGCATTTAGTTAGTGAGTGGCAATTTTCTGCAAATTTGTATATTCCAAAAACTATATTTAAGCAATATCGCTCGAGTAGGAGTGTGATATAGCTCTATATCATGATGATATAAGCTATATCACACGACTCCGAGAGCGATATTGCTTTTATACAACACTTCAACGGCACACGTTTGAAAAACGAAAACTAGAAAACAACAGCGGAGTTATTTTAAAAGCCTCTTTGTTTGAGAACTACTTCTTCCGCCACGGATTCGAGGGCGGCCAGAATGACAGGTAAAACTTTCGGCTGCTTTGAAGCTCATAACAACTCAATGGACGGAAAAGCCGTTACTTTATATTACCGTTTCTTGGTCACAAAGTGTAGTTTTAAGATTAGTTCAGTCGAGAATGTATATGTAATATATTTAAATCTGCAGTCGATTAGTAAAGATAGCGCCTGTTTGAACGTTTGCTTAGTGAGATTTGGTACGAATGAGAACCAAAGCATGAGCGGACATCAGTGTTCACTCGCCCCGCTGACCACCGCCCTCTCTGGGCTACATCTCTGACAGAGATACCCTGGCTCTCATGTTGGCCTTGTTTGTTTATGATCGTCAAAATGAGATCAAATCAGCAGTATTTGGTGTCATGGTCAAACTATTACTTTTTTTTTAATTCATATTTAGTGTCTTTTGTGTTGTTATTGTTTTGGCACATATAGCACATATAGCACATAAAAACATATAGCTTATAAACAATTTCACTCATTTTGGTTTTATCATCACCACAAGTTGCTGTGTGTGGTTGTTAAATAAAGTGTCTTGTGTTTATGCTCAAGTGGGCTCAGTGATATGTTAATAAAAATATTATGGTGTTTTCTGGGTCAAAGAGGGAAAACTCACTGTTGTATGTCTTAAAAGAAACTAATGCATTTTGTGATGTAGATTACCTAGATATTACACTTTTTTTTAAAAATTTGACTATAAATCGAGGGTATGGGGGGCCTCTTAGCCCCAGGGCCTCACATTCGGTTAAGGCATTTCCTCTTTGGAAAAAGCTACATATTTTTTTTAAGAATTCTGATGTGTTCAAACTAATCTATCAGTGATTCTTGGGAATTTGGATAAAACAGGTTTAAATTTTGAAAAAAAAGTTAGTTAAATTACAAAATCTGAAGGCATATCATTATAGTCCAAGGTCTTGGCTGTTCAGCATTTACTGGTGCAATCTCCCCATTCGTATTTTTTTCATAAAATAGGCGTTTTTCCAGTTATTACTCATACAACATTTACTTTAAGCCTAAACAGAAAAAGTAAAAAAAAATATTTAATAAACATATTTTTGTATTAATAACTCAAGAGCACTAAAGAAACATATTGTAAGCATATTCATTTAAAAAACAAATAAAACTCCGTCTGACGGTGGTGACATTGGCCCTTATTATTCCAAAATGTATACCACTCAAGTCAATGGCTGCTTGCTTAAACTTTATGTAAATATTTGGTCCAAAAAATAACAATCCTGAACACTGTGATGACCAAATATCAAATCATAACTTCCGAAAATACAAGGGGTCGCCTGATGTACTGTTGATTTTTGACCATCCTTGTTCTTTCTAGAGGTGATGAATGGCTGAATCTTTGCATCTGTTTTAGTTATTTTATGTTTGGTGTTTTTGTTGCCATTTTAAAGCATTTGCAGTCATTTTAGCTGAGCATCCCCAATCAACTTTTAATCAAATAACGTTGTTCCTTCAATCAATGTTTGGAACGGCCAATTTTACTTAGAAATTTAGAGGCAGGTATATTTTATAACAATGGGTGAAACATTTGCTTCCCCTCTTTCTTAATAAAGAACCAAAAGTTAATTTGTATTTTTCACAAAATTAAGAAATTTTCATTTAAACTTCACACTTTCAAAGAATGACTCAATTACTCAGAACAGGTAGTGTGGATATCATTACCATCAGGTCTATTGTTTTTCTATTACACTACTAAATCTGAAAAGTAAATAATTTGCAATGCAGAAATATTACTACTACTAATAACAATGTCTTATCAGGTTACTGACGTATATAGAAAACAAAAGCTTTTCAAGCCGTGAACAGACCACCTATCACTTGCAATTTAGCATTTTTATTTACATTTTACAGACTGCTGCTTCCAGAGATAACTGCACGCAACAATGCCTAAGGTATGCAAATCTTAATTTTTGTAGCAACACCATGTTTTTTTTGTGGTAAGGTATCCATACCAACTCATAATGGGTAAAAATGGGATTCAAATTGTGTAATGAAAAAGATCTCAAACCTACTAATTTCTAAACTGTGTATTTGTTCTACAGACAGAAGTCAAGCCTTACTGGGATCTCTCAGTCAAAGTTTTACGTGGGAATATCAAAAAATCATACGACTACTGTAAGACAGAAGTCCATTTTATCAGCATCCAAATTATAAAATACTAACTTCATTTTTGTACCATCAATTTCTAAAGGATTAAAAAAATATGCTAGAAAAGCAAGTTCAAACGTGTGTGTTTACAGTTTTCAGCTGTGTTGTCTTTCAGACTTGCTCTGTGTTTGTATAACATTGGCTGCTTACACAAAGCGAGAGTGAGATGAATCCATGTGCTTACACAAAGCGAGAGTGAGATAAATCCATGTGCAGGAGGTTTATTATAAAAGTAAATCCACACAGGCAGGCAAACAAATCCAACAGTGGTTCCCAAACTTTTTTCCTGTGCACCCCCTTCTATGTCCCAACCGGGTTGGCGCACCCCCAATCCCCACTTCAAAAAAAACAAAGCTTTGTTTTCTCGCCATAAAGACATCATGCGCAAATAACCAGGGGCCGGTTGCACCAGCCGGATGTAAATTCAATTAAATTTTATTTATATAGCGCTTTTCACAAGTGTTAATTGTTGCAAAGCAGCTTTACATGAGTAGATGTAAAGGAGAACACAGAAAATCAATAGATAATATAAGAAGTAGATATAGTGGCTAAGGTTAAACTGTACAAGCGAGCATATTAATAATACAACGTATACAGTAAAGTGCTATGTTAAGCCAAAGTTGGCTGACTCTCCCTGGAACGAAAAAACCGGTAGGGATAGGAGGCGGGTAAGCGGATTAAACTGGTTTGCCGGTGGTCGTTGGTCAGGCATCGGCTGGTCATCACGGTGAAGGACAGCCAGTAGATCAGTGGTGTGATGACCTTCACAGCAACAGGAACTGGGTCTGTTTGTCTCAGTGTCCTCGGGGTCAAGGACGAGACAAAAACAGAGTTCTATTAGCGTAGGGGCCGTTCGCATGTAATGCAAGTGTCATACATCATAGTGGTTTAAGTCAGCTCGGTTCCAGACAGGCTAACTATTGCGGCAATAGCATATTACCCATATGAGGTATGTGAGTGCTTTGCTCTAGACAAAATAACTACTGCGGGAAAAGTACATTTACTGGACTTTTATGTGAATGCTTTGTAAAAGAAAAATGTCTTAAGTTTAGATTTAAATTGATCGACTGTGTCTGATAATCGAACATTATTTGGTAAATCATTCCAGAGCTTAGGGGCTAAGTAGGAAAAGGATCTACCACCTTTAGACACTTTTGATATTCTAGGGATAATTAAGAGGCCAGAATTTTGTGAGCGCAGTTTACGTGATGGATTGTATTCTGATAGTAGTTCTTTAATATACGAGGGCGCTAGGCCATTTAAGGCTTTGTAGGTGATTAGTAATATTTTAAATTGTATGCGATATTTAACTGGTAGCCAGTGTAAAGATGCCAGAATTGGACTGATGTGGTCATACTTTTTAGATCGAGTAAGCACTCTTGCGGCGGCGTTTTGAACCAACTGTAGCTTGTTTACCTGATTAGCATGGCATCCCCCGAGTAACGAGTTACAATAGTCTATTCTAGAGGTCATAAAAGCATGGATAAGCTTTTCTGCATCTGATGCAGACAGCATATGGCGTATTTTTGAGATATTTCTAAGATGGAAGAATGTTGTGCGGCAGACGTTGGAGATATGACTATCGAAAGATAGATTGCTGTCGAACATCACGCCTAAATTCTTAACCGTGGAAGATGGCACCACCGTGCAGCCATCTATGGGCAACTTGTAATCTGACATATTATGTTTGTAGCAATTCGGTTCAATAATAAGTATCTCTGTCTTATTGGAGTTTAGCATAAGAAAGTTATGTGCCATCCAGTCCCTAATATCACTAATGCAGTCTGTTAGCTTAGAAAACTTGTGGGTTTCGCTAGGATGCGACGAGATGTAAAGCTGGGTATCATCCGCATAGCAGTGAAAACTTATGTTATGTTTCCTGATAATGTCTCCTAGAGGTAACATATATAACTAGAATAGGATAGGGCCTAGAACTGATCCCTGAGGTACGCCGTATTTAACGGGAGAGTGATATGACTCTTCCTCATTTACATAAACAAAATGATATCGATTGGTTAGATACGATCTGAACCAGGCTAACGCCTGACCACTGATGCCAACATAGTTTTCTAGTCTATTGAGTAAGATTGTGTGATCTATTGTGTCAAAGGCTGCACTAAGGTCTAATAATATAAGGATTGAGATTTCACCACGATCGGATGTTAATAGGAGGTCATTTGTAACTCTAAGCAGCGCTGTCTCTGTGCTATGGTGGGGCCTGAATCCTGATTGGAACTTTTCATATGTATTATTATTTTCTACGAATGTGCGTAGCTGGCTTGCCACTACTTTTTCTAATATTTTAGAAAGAAAAGGTAGATTTGAGATTGGTCTAAAGTTATTAAGATCTCCCTGGTCAAGGTTTGGTTTTTTAATGAGCGGTCTAATAACTGCTAGTTTGAAAGCTGTTGGAATGTATCCTAATTCTAGAGATGAGTTAAAGATATTTAGTACCGTGTCTGACACTACATGAAATACCTCTTTTAGTAATTTTGTGGGAACGGGGTCTAGTATACAGGACGATGATTTGGATGACGTTACTAATTTAGAGAGGTCTTCTATTGTAGTAGGTTTAAATGACTCAAAATTTTCGTTTGGTAATCTAGTGGAAAATGTATTATTGGGTAGAATGGTGGATGCTTGCGTAGTTTCTATGTTTTTCCTAATAAACATAATTTTGTTAGTAAAGAAGTTCATGAAGTCATCACTATTGTGTTGGAGTTTACTATTGGTTTCTGTTTGTTCTTTGTTTCTAGTCAGTTTCGCAACTGTGCTAAATAGGAATAGAGGGTTGTTATGATTTTCTTTAATAAGCGTACTGAGAAAGGTAGATCTGGCAGTTTTAATAGCCTGTCTGTAGTGTTGAACACTCTCTTTCCATGCTGAACGCCATACCTCTAACTTTGTGCTTCGGTAGTTTCTTTCCATTTTTCTAGCTACTTTTTTGAGGGCTGCAGTCTGATGGTCATACCATGGAGCTGGCGGTTTTTCTTTGATTCTCTTTTTTCGAATGGGAGCAACGGAATCCAACGTGCTAGAGCAGACGTTGTTCAGGTTTTCTTTTATAATATCCAGATCTTCACGGTTATCTGCTACATGTTTCATTTGAGACAGGTCTGGAAGAGTGCTAATAAAGCTATCTTTAGTGGTGGAAATTATTGTTCTGGCTAATCGGTAGCATGCTGTAGACTGAGCGGTCCTATCTAGAAGGATTGTGTATGACACAAGGCAATGGTCTGAAACGGCATCGCTCTGGGGTGATATTTCGATGTCATTAATATTGCGTCCGAGTGACAGAATTAAGTCTAATGTGTGATTACGAGTATGTGTGGGCCCTGACACGTTTTGTTTAATGCCGAGAGAGTTTAGAACATCCATAAATAACACAGTCTCACCCCATGTCGTCAATATTTGACGACACTTGACCATTCGTCAATATGTGACGCGGAGGGTATACCTTTCGCGTCATTTTTTGACGAACTGGGGACTTCAATACTATTACGTCCGTTGCATTCTCTTCTCCTATTTTCTTACCATTTTCGCGTCGGTTTAGGGTTAGATTACGCAAAATTAAACAGTGTACGCGAAATTAAACAGTGTACGCGAAATTAAACAGTTGTCACCTGGCGTTGGGGTTAGAAACAGTTGTCAGCTGGCGTTGGGGTTAGAGTTAGGTTTGGGTAGGGATGTCATTATGTAAATCTAACCCTAAACCGACGCGAAAATGGTAAGAAAATAGGAGAAGAGAATGCAACGGACGTAATAGTATTGAAGTCCCCAGTTCGTCAAAAAATGACGCGAAAGGTATACCCTCCGCGTCACATATTGACGAATGGTCAAGTGTCGTCAAATATTGACGACATGGGGTGAGACTGGGTTGCCATAAACGACGTCCTAATGCATCTTTTGGATTATCCACATGGATATTAAAATCACCAACGATAAGAGCTTTATCTACAGTGACTGTAAGCTCTGATAGGAAGTCCGCTATTTCTTTAAGAAAATCTGTGTGGTGGCCCGGAGGCCTATATATGGTAGCTAAAATGAACGAAAGCCGTTTGTTGTTGCGATCAGTTATTTCCATATTTAACAGTATTATTTCAAACAAATTAAATTTTAGGTTGGATTTATGGTTTACTTTGAATATTTTATTGTATATTGTAGCTACACCACCCCCTTTTCTTTTTAGATGAGGAACGTGTTTATAATAATAGTCTTGTGGGGTGGATTCGTTTAAACTGGTGTAATCGTCTGCTTTAAGCCAGGTCTCTGTTAAACAGAGTGCATCTAAGTTTTGGTCAGTAATTATTTAATTGATAATAGGTTCTTTATTGGTAAGCGATCTAATGTTAAGAAGGCCGAATTTTAACATCTGAGTTTCATCTGTTAATGTATTGTGTTCTAATTTTATGTTAATAAGATTTGTACGAGACGAGGTAAACGGTGCTCTGTATTTATTTGTTCGAGGAACAGACACAGTCGAGATGTGTTGTACTCTGGTAAAAAAGGCTCTATGTGCTGGGATATATGTGATCTTGACATGTCAAGGCAGCTAACAGACTGATGGGTAAGCCTTTCTGTCTGTTTCCTGACCTGGGCCCTGGATAGTCAGACAATATCAAAAGTAAGACTATTGATCAGATTTCTAGAGAGTATAGCACTTCCTTCCGGAGACGGATGGAGGCCATCTCTCTTTAGCAGGTCAGGTCTTCCCCGGAAATGCTTCCAATTGTCTATAAACCCTACGTTATGCTGAGGGCACCACTTTGACATCCAGCCATGAAGAGACACTAATCTACTGTAAGTTTCATCCCCCCAGTAGGTGGGGAGGGGACCAGAGCAAATTACATTGTCTGACATTGTTTTTGCAATTTCACACACCTCTTTAATAGTATCTTTGGTGATCTCCGACTGGCGGAGTCTGGTGTCATTCGTGCTGGCATGAATAACAATCTTAGAAAACTTACGTTTAGCATTAGCCAGCACTTTAAGTTTGGATCTAATGTCAGACGCTCTGGCTCCCGGTATACAATCGACTATGGTGGCTGGTGCCTCAATGCCAACGTTCCTGAGTATAGAATCTCCAATAACCAGGGCACCTTTAACAGATGTCTCAGCCGGTGTATTGCTGAGTGGAGAAAATCTTCTTGATATTAAAACAGGAACGTGATTTGGATGCCGAATGTGACTATGCCGCCTGACAGTCACCCAGTTAGTCAGCCACCTTGACTCTGAAGTCGGAACCGAGCCATGTGTATTACGCTTAACACTAGGCGCACCCGAAACAGTGTTTGTAACATTAACATTAGCGGTCTTACTGTCCTCAACTAGCGTTCGGATGCGCGCTTCTAGTTCTGCAACCTTCTCCGTCAGCCTTACTACTTCAATACACTTAGCACATGTAAACCCCTCTATGCTGACGGAAGAAGCTAAACTGTACATGTGGCAAGTAGTGCAGGTTACAATGACAAGCGGAGTCTTACCGTTTTCATGCTGGGCGATGGCGTCTCCGTTCGCCCGAACGCGGTCCGTGAAGCTGCATCGAGATGGGTGCTCGCTCGTTGCATGCCTCGGTCGTCTCCGGGTGCCTGGAGCCAGGGTGATGTGGGGCACGCTGTACCGCCTGGTGCGAACGCCGGGCCAAAACTCCTCCGCAGCTTCCCGCTCTGGTGAGGAAAGGTCTGAAAAACATACATCGGATGAGTCCGCCATTAGATCGAAAAGGAAGGCAGATTTACAGTAAACAGACAGTGAGCAAGTGCTAACTTCAGCCGGCACCGTTTGCTGATGCTAGCGGGCTATATGCTAACACTAGGTGTTTACTAGTGATAGATCGTTTTACTTATTAATACTGTTCAATAATCGTCACGGTAAAGTATTTCCTAAGATAAACTAGTACGTTATATTATATAGATAGGAACGAGATAGTAAGAAAATAGGATTTAGATGATGAACTCGACGGAGCTCCAATGCACGGAGCAGCGTTGCTGCGTTTGTTGATGCTAGCGGGCTATATGCTAATACTGGGTGTTTACCAGTGATAAATCGTTTTAGTTATTGATACTGTTGAATAATCGTCACGATAAAGTATTCCTAGGATGAACTAGTAAGTTATATTATATAGATAGGAACAAGATAGTAGGAAAAAAGGATTTAGATGACGTCTCTCTCTCTTGCCCAACTTCTTAAAGAAGTGTTGGGTGTAAGCATAGATATGTATAAAGGCTAGATGTCCCGCCCGGGTGAACGTGATTTCACCATGTAAGATGTGATCCTGGATCAACATTTTCATTAACCAATCAGATTGCAGGATTAGGATTAGTGTGTATGTTAGATTTAGGTTTAGGATTGGGTTAGGGGTTTTTTAGAAATACTCCTCAAACTATTATTTCACACTAATTTGAGGGTTCAAAAATGGTTAGGGTTTGAGTTAAGGGTAGGTTTGGGTATCTTTGATTAAAACGTTGATCCAGGATCAACAAAAAATTTTGATCCAGGATCACAACTTACTTGGTGAAATCACGGCGACCGTGTCGCCCGCGCTGCTGGCCAATTTAGTGGAATGTCCGCATTTTGGCGGCCATCTTACCACAGGACGCTCGCTCACTCGTACATTGAGTTTTAATGGTACATGTACTTTTAAATGACCATGACTTGCTTAATTAGGGGTCAAGCACCGAAGGTGCTGTGACACCTATTGGAATTGTTAGTATTATTATTATTCTGCTTCTTCTTCTTCTTAGCCATAGGCGTCTATGGCAGCCCTACGAACCGTACATAGGAAAATGATGAAATTTGGCACAGTTGTAGTGGTGGTCTTAAAAAGTCATGTGACTAAAAATGGGGTCTCTAGTACTAACTCTATAGCGCCACCAGCAGTGCAAAAATTCAATGTTCAAATGGTTATAACTGCTGATCCGCTTGATCTATGAAAATTCTACTTAGTACACGTGATTGCTCTCCTCACGCTTGTTGTTTTTAATACCTTACAGTAAAACTCCACCCATTACAGTAGTGGCCATTTTGAAATGTACAGTATTCCGTTTATTCGCTACTCCTCCTTCAAATTTGGTTCAATTGTTATGAAATTTGGCACAGGTGAACTTTGGAGTGAGCCGCACAGAAATGACCAAACAGAATTTTGATATTTATCTTTATTCAAAAGTAATAAATGCGGAAACCTAACGAGGTTGACGCAAAAATGGTTCTGAAGCTGTAGCTCGGTCATTCTTTGATCAATTGAAATGCAATTTGGTACACTTCATGTGGACCATGAACTTGGGGTTCATGCCAAATTTGGTGACAGCGCCACCTATGGGTCATGAGATATGAAAATAGGCTATTTTTGCCCATAACTTCTGAACTGTTTGTCAGAAAATTATGATCTTGATGTCTATGGATTGCTTACCTCATGCCGCATCTGTCGATGTGTATTATGCCGGGTTTGACCGAACCGCCTGTCCGCCATTTTGAAATTTCACATAATTTGTTATATTTTTTGAACTATTGGACATATCCGCGCAAAAATTAGTAAGGAGCTTCGACATGATGTCCTGAAGGTACCTGGGAAGTCAGAGTACAGCGCCACCTAGGGGTTATAAACTATAACAGTTCTCATGGAACTGCTTATAACTTCTGAATACTTTGTCTGATATTAATTTCTTTGTGAAATTGTATTCACTGGTTCATGCCGATTGCAACGATGCCTCGTTTGTCATTTTCCAACATTCTGTTCATGTGTTATTGTAAAGCATATGGTGTATGATTTTTTCGCTACTCCTTTTACAAATGTTGTTTATTTTATGCCAGGTACTGCTCGTATAATGTTTGGAGCAATTCGCACAGAAATGACCGAACAGATTTTTGATATTCTGTTCTCTTTCTTAGAAATACCACTCCAAAGTTGACCGTGCCTGTGACGTTGTCTATTTGTCATAGTAAATTAATGTGACTGTATATTACATTGTATAGCATTACTATACAGAATGATGTTCTTGTCTTCAATCTCATTTGAGCTTTTTGATTCTCATATACATTGTATTTCTGATAGTTCTGGTCTGCACTGTCAGTTCTGCATCTGTGTTGATTGGCACATGTCAATCCTTGAAGCACCTAAGCTGTTTTTTTGCTGCCCCTTGAGCTGTGTTAACTGAGTTGCACATCTGGTTAATCACATGCCATGAGATTCTGAGGTCATGGGTTCGAAACCCATGTGCAGTGGAATTTTTTTTTGTGATTCTCATACTATACATTGTATTTCAGTTATTTGTGCTCTCTGTTGTCATTTCTACACTTTTGGTAATTGCTGGATATCAATGTTTATAGCTGTAAAGCTGTATTCTATAGCTTGGACACACCAAATCAGTGGTTTAATCGTTTACTCAGTGGCGCATGCGGTTAGTGCCATGCTTTAGGAACCTGAGGTCATGGGTTCAAATCCCAGCTCTTACTTTCACTTATTGAGATTTCCTTTTGTGTTCCCTTAAACACGTTCTTCTCGACCTGTCTGGTTTTCCACACGTGTTATATTTTTGCCATCTTTTCTGTTGTTGCTCCGCACTGCAGTGGTTCTGCTCTGCATTTGCTTTGCTTCGGGTTCGGGCTCTGTATTGCGTGCTTTCTGCGCTTTGCGCATTTGCTGTGTCGTGTGGTTTTTGCTGTGCTTTGGGTCCTCATTGCGCTGAAGGTGCTTGACCCCGCAATTGCTGCTTGCAGCTATATTTTTTTTAATTGGTTTGTTATAAACATCAAAGATGTACCTATGACACTGCATGCTTATACTAAAAAAAAGAAAAAAATCATGAACATGTTAAAGCATCCAGAATTATAGCTACGTTAATAAAGTTTGTAAGAAACCAAACCTTTTGAAAATTGGTAGAAAATTGATCAAGTTATGGTCATTTAAAAGTACCTGCACTATTAAACTCAATGCTACGAGTGAGCGAGCAGTCTGAGGTAAGATGGCCGCCAGGTGAGGACGTTAGAGACTCCGCCGTAAGACATCTAGCCTTTATACATATCTATGGGTGTAAGTCCTACGTCGGGCTTAGCTACGTCCGACATTGTGAAAAATATTTACGCCTGTTGCTCCATCTGAAACTACGACCAGACGCAGCTACGCTCAGCGTAGATGATGCACACCCCCGTGTATGCATTTAACCACTATGATATTTAGATGCCATTCGAGTTTACTATGGTAAAAAACGTAGCCAGCTAATAGACGACATATGAGAGCTTTCCTCATGTTTACCAGTGCGCTCTCCCTCAAGATGCGTGCGTTACGTGCAGACCCATCAAACACATTTACGAAAGCCTTTACTGTTCGCACAAAAGGTATAATAGTTTGCCGATTCATTATAACAGCTCAAGTTTCAAACAAAATTAAATGAAAGCTTTTAATAAGTTCTCTACAGTGTCTTTGTAAGTATTTATGTATTTTATTATATAATCGTTGGCGTTCTCTACTATGCATGAAACCACATTGCTTGCCATCCTGTGCATTAGACACGCCCATGTCTCGTCCCATTTGATTTTTTTTATTTTTGCCATAGAAAAAGTCTCTCTCTCTTGGTCCCTCTCTTCCTTCGTGATTAACAACTTTATCATAAGAAACTAGACAGTTTCCCTGATTTCAACCAGTTAAGCATATTTATAATATTTATGGAATGAATGAAACGAATTGGCACGCATATAGAAGCTGCAGTCGACGTTTCTATCAAAACCTAATAAATTATCGTTTTTTATTTAAAATAAAAGCGATTACAAAGGAAATGTTTACTTATGTTTTTATTAATTTATTGTATGGAAAAATCCCACTTAAAGAAACAGACCGCCATTACATTTTTCCTCTCACTTTGGGAATCCCTGAAATAGGGCAATCCAAATAGCGTAATCCAAATTAACAGGCGTGGGTCAAAATCCAGAATGTCATGACACGGTAGGAGAGACAGGACGCAAACGCAAAGTTCGAAAATAAATATCATTTAATGATAAAACACGAGGAATGACACGGTGAATACAGGGAACACAGGAACATCAATACCGGGAACAGACGAGGAAGCAATGACAATAATCCACAGGCTGACAGAACAAAGGCGTATAAATACAAACACAATCAAACATACAACAGGTGTGTTGGCGTAATGAGTCCATGAGAGTCCAGGTGAAACGGATAAGTGCAAAACATCCGTGACACAGAATATCCAAAAACAAGAACAGGAATACAGAACAGGAACAGGAACAGGAACAGGAACAGGAACAGGAACAGGAACAAGACAAAAACCACGATACGCTTGGTAATGCAGCAGGAAACAGAATACTTCGCCGAGTGATATGAGTTTGAACCAGTTTTATAGTAACAAACAGGAAGTGGAATGTGAAGCATGGCATGACATGATTTCAAAATAAAAGACAGGAAACAGAACATGATATCAAAATAAAAGACCTGACAACAAAACAAACAGAACACACGACAAAACCCTTACAGTTTGTAAGAAAGTGCTTTATGTTGCTTCTTCAATTTCACTTTTAAAAATAATGTTATGCAGCTTCAACAAATTTCAGATTTTGTTTATGTACGTTGGGTCATATAAATGAAAATGTAAGCGTTTAAATCACCCTACCATTTCTAATCCTATCCAATTTTTTTCTTAGTATCTGAAGCTGACTGCTATGTTATCTTGAACTTACCCACGGCATCTGCTCGTACATATCGCACCAAGACGATTGATAATAACAACAATCCTGTATGGAATGAAACCTTCCACTTCAGGTTGCAAAGCAATGTCAAGGTAAACTTTCAGGGCAAATGTGTCTTTATATTTTCTTATGTTGAGTCTGGTGGTATGTTATATTGGTTAAAGTAAAATTTAGGCAAAAATAGTTCTTAGCATCGTGAAGCACCTTAATTTGTAAAAGTGCATTCCTCTTTAAGATGCACCTTGAGTCATTGAGTTTAATGTCACCTCTCTTTTCCACTACGCAGAATATTCTGGAGCTCCAGGTCTATGACAATGACCCGTGTATGAGAGATGATCATATTGCCACTGTCCTGTTTGACATTAATAACCTCACACCAGAAAAGATGGAGGAAAAATGTTTCATTTTAAATGATACGGTCAGTGCTATGTGGAGATATCATGGCATACAATTGAAAAGAAAACTTCAATGAAATGTAATGTGTATTATTGTGTATATGTGTCACCTTTTTTACAGACAAAAGATGAGCTGTGGGTGGAGTTTGAGATGACACAGAGGTAAGGACTGCCTGATTTTATGGTCATTTGTAAAATGAGTGATGTTTTATAGCTTGCATAGTTCATGTTAAGAGCAATGTCCTGATAAATATGAACTAAGCAGTGGTCTTGCCTGTGTCTGCACATTGCAGCTCTGAGGTGCCGAGCCCATGCGTGTCTAATGGGGTGTTGGTGGTAAGAACCCTTACTGCAATTTTATTACTAGTCCTTACAATAATATAGTGCTTTTATAAGACAATGTATATTATGTCTCATTTAATGTTAAAGCTGAAAAATGTGCTATAGTAAATGTGTCCCTTGGCTATGTTCACATGGCACCAGAATATTGTTGTCAAACATGTACAGTATTTGACTCCTTAATATGGTTGCATTCACAAGGCAGATCGTTTTTTTTGTGGGTGTGAAAAATCACATTCTACAACTGAACTCACACCTAATAATTGTCATGTCTCACAACTACATTTACAGATAAGCTCTGATGTGTGAATTGTACTGGACAAGTTGTCTGTCACATCATTGCTCTCTGTTTTGAGGCTGCTTTCACTTAGCATTAACATGCGTTTTCGTCGATCGGATCACAAGTGGACGACGTTAATGCCAGGTGTAAAAGGCGTTCAAAACGTTTTGAGCTCGTCCACTTTCGACCACTTTCAACCACATTCAGAGGTAGTCGAAACCTCTTTCGATCGTATTGCTTTTGTAGTGTAAACGCACATGTGGTTGAATGTGTTCGAACAGCCAAACACGACCGCCTTCTTTCTGCCCATTTATCTAATCTGAGGTACTGAGCACAATGTTTTATGTCTTTTCTGACTTCTGACGCGAACACACGGAGAACAGCGCTATTATTAGCCTTTCACACATTGCCAAAAATGACTTTCTTAAAATGAAGTTTTTTGTCTTGTTTTCAGTAGAAATATCTAAAAATTCTTTAATCAAGATGTATTATTTTGTGTAACAAATGACCTAAGAAAATAACTCTAGTTTTTGGACAGAACATGTCAAATTGAAGTGAATTTGTGCTTAAAACAAGAAAAAAAAATCTGCCAATGCAATAAGATTTTTTTTTCTTGAAATTACTAACACTGTGCCGTAGACGGTACACCCCCTCCCTTGCTGGTGAGGCTGCATTACGTCATTGTAACTTTGAAGCATTAAATCTTCAAAATATACGGTCATGTGGCACATCGTTGGAAAGCTTAGACTTTAGGGATTCCATTAAGCGCACACACAAAGCATAATATGATTTTTAGCAGTCATAAAACTGTAATCTAGTTGTTAGCTACCTGAACCGGCGGCGCCGATTTAGGATATTTCCTTACCTTCAAAATCTTCCCTTTATCCGCTTCGGTGAAATTGTCCAAAACAAATTGTTCATAAATCCCCAAAAGTCCAAGGAAATGGAATATCCAAGCCTTTTAATTCAAAACGATTTGTTCATCTCACAATCTTGACGTTTCTGAATGAATTACGAAATAAATGGTGTATACAATTAGTTCACATTCGTTCGGAAAATATATAATGAATATATTCAGATGTCACGTTTATTGTGCAACGTCTGAGGAACAAATACGCACCCTTGTGGAATTTCAGCTGTTCCATAAGAGGCTACTACAAGAAAAAATCAGCAAAAATGTCTTATTCCATTGGCAGATTTTTTTGCTTGTTTTAAGCACAAATTCGCTTAAATTTGCTAAGACAAATTTTCTTAGGTCATTTGCTCATCAAGAAAATACATCTTGATTTAAGAATCTTTTGATATTTCTACTGAAAACAAGACAAAAATGCTAAGTAAGAGTCATTTTTTGCAGTGCATTGATAAAATTAAAGCGGCTGATCTCCGCAGTTTCATTTTGCAAGTGTATGAAAGTTGTGCCATCTTATTTCATCAATTGCGCTGAAATATCAGAGAAAGCTCTATCATATTCATGTACAAAACACTGTGCAGCATGTTTACTTAAAACAGTGGTTCTCAAACTGGGGGCCGGGGCCCCCCAGTTTTATGACATTTTATAAAATACATTCATTTATCATGAATTCTGTGTAATTAAACCTAAAAAATAATAAGCCAACTAACCAACAGCACTACTAGGTATAATTTAATATTCAATTTTAGAACTGTTTTTGTCATAAATTTTCTTTCGGGGGGCCGCGAAAGAATGCACCGTACACAAGGGGGGGCCGCGCGCAGAAAAAGTTTGAGAACCACTGACTTAAAACACAAGCAGTGGACTCTGACATACACTGCAAAAAATGATAAAGAAAAAATTCGTAGCATTGTTGTCTTGTTTTCAGTAAAAATATCTAAATATTCCTAAATTAAGATGCTTTTTCTTGATGAGCAAAACAACCCAAGAAAACGAGTCTAGTTTTTAGACCAAAAATATCAAATTTAAGTGATTTTGTGCATAAAACAAGCAACAAAATCTGGCAATGAGGTAAGCAAATTATTTTTTTAGTGTAATAAATTTAGTGTTTAAGAAAAATGTTCAAGATTTTTTTTTTTTTTGCTTGTTTAATCCACAAATTCACTTAAATTTGATATTTTTGGTCTAAAAACTAGACTCATTTTCTTGGGTCGTTTTGCTCATCAAAAAAAAGCGACTTAATTTTGAGATATTTTTACTGAAAACAAGACAAAAATACTAATATTTTTTTTCTTGAAAATCAGTTTTTGCAGTGTAATATTTGTTCGTGTCCATATAAACTCGTCATTACTCCCACTCGCGTTTCAATGACAGCGGAGAGACTCGCCCACCGTCTCAACAGACCATCCCCACAGTATTCAGGACAGAAGCGGTCGAAAGTGGACAAAAGAGACGGATTTACATACAGGTGTAAACGTAATGTGTCTCTCCCCTCTACTTGTGATCTCATCGACGAAAACACATCTTAATACCAAGTGTAAACAGCCCCATAGACTTTGTTCAATTGGCACCACATTACGGTTTTCAAACATGGTTGCGTGCACACGCAGGTCATTAGTAATTCCCACACAGTAGATAACATATCTGGAGCGATCACTGGACATAGCTTTTCTGTCAAAAGAGAATGGAAAAATCTACTCATTGTTTGACCATAGAGACAGAGCGCAGCGTGTCATAACCTGAAAATCACGCCCACCGGGGGAAAACATTCCAACCGTCTCGATTGACTTTGTATTGCGAGAGGCCACCTCCTTGTCATTTCTGGCTTATAACAAAAACAGAATAATGGCTAAAAGCTGATGTGTGACAATATGTACAGCTAACAAGCCAAAAAACCCAGAAATACGTTTTTATGAGCTGTTGAGACGTAAAACCCAGCCTTTATGGAGACAAAAGTGGATCGCCGACTACGTTTCCCCCTAGTGGCCGCAGTTCTACTAATATGAGTACTATGAAAAGTTGCCTGTTTCCACTTTTGTGTCTTTAAACACTCGTTTTTTGGGGTCAACAGCTTATAAAAACATATTTCGGGGTTCTTTGGCTTGTTAGCTGTACATATTGTCACACAGCAGCTTTTAGGCATTATTTTGTTTTTTGTTATAAGCCAGAAATGACAAGAAGGCAGCCTCTCGCAATACAAAGTCAATAGGTGTGTTCGACATCGGCTGTGGCTGGATGTAACCGATCGGCGAGATTAGCCGCGTGCAGGCGGGGAGGAGCTGAAAACGGAGACGTGAAGTCGGACGGGCTGTGGTTCCCGTAGCTTGCTGCACGCATGGCTGATCACGTGCCGTTTGCTTGCTTAATCGCATTAAACATGATTTGTAAGATGTAAACTACATAAAAAGTGAATTATACTGTTTTAAATGTCCGTTTATGAGCATGAGTGGAACTGAAGAGGCTTACAGCATCTGTTTTTACAATAATAAAGTTCAACATAAGCATATATTATTTAAATACCAAAGTTGTGGGGTATACGTTTTTTATCCATTTTATTTGATAAAGATGACACAATATAACATCGCGACTACATGAAAATAGCTTTAACTGTTATAAAAATACAGATTTGTGAGCATTTGTGGAACTGAGGGCGTGAAAAGAAACACGAAACACACGTGATTGTTGTCATGTGGTGAATCCGACCAATCGTGAAGCAGCTGTGTCGTCATTACAGCCCGTGCAGCTCCTCTTCGCAAGCTGCGCTGGCTGACTCCGGCGGCTGATCTTGAATCGCTCTCGTGGTACTTAAAAACCACATGACACAGTCACGTGCCTGCAGCGCCAGCTTAAGTCGGACAAAATTACTAACCGGAATGCACTGCTTCAAGTCAGCCACCGATCGGTCTGCGCAGCGCCGCATGAAGTCGAACACACCTAATGGAGACGGTTGGATTGTTTTCGCCCCCGGTGGGCGTGGTTTTCACATTTGCATAACTGCGCTCTGTCTCTATGTTTCAGACGTAGCTCATTGGGACTGATATGAAACTCTATGGTTTCAAGAATAATAAAATACTGGCCATTTGAAACTCGAAATTCATTTATTTTGTCCCATTGTTTTCCATTTTGCGGGTGGTAAAACTACTGTGTACGTCGTTCAAATTAATTGAAATTTCATTCACTTGTAGTTTAGCAATTAAACTTAATGTATATTACAATTTCAAGAATGTTTTCTGCACCTCGCCTGAGGAAATCTGAAGTTGCGTCGAGGAGAACCAAACTGACAGCCGCGACAGCGGAGATTATCACGTACATACATAAGGCTTGCGTCTTGTAGTCTCTGCTCTCGGTGGGACGAATTAGGAAGCGTACATTAAGGGTCCTCTGAAAAGCCGCAGCCAAAGGATTAAATTAAATCAGTTCTGGGCGCACGGAGAGGTGGTGGTACGCTCAAGAGCTATTTTTGGAAGTGGCGGTACTGAGTACCGGGGCGTTCCGGCCCACTTAAAGCACTGGTCGTTCCCCTAGACAGACATTTATGAGAGAGTTTCAGTGCTGGGTAGCCTAATGGTGCTTTTCCATTGCATAGTACAATACGGTTTGGGTCAGCTTACTTTAGGGGGCTTTTCCACTGGATACAGTACTTAGTACTTTTTTTAGTATCACCTCAGTTGGGGTTCCAAGCGAGTTGAGCTGATACTTAAACGTGACGTGAAAACACTATAGATCACTGATTGGTCTGAGAGAATTGTCACTACCAGCCTAATGCTAAACGCAAGTCAAGATTAGCTTCATGTGTGCGCTGTCAATCAAGCCTGTTGTCATTTGTGCTTTGTTGTAAGTTCCCAAACTCCCTTTTAGCAGTAAAACACATCCACAGGTTGAGAATCAGCAATACAATACCAGTGTTTTCCAGGCTTGCGGTTTGTGGCGGCACATAAGTAAATGTGGATGTCACTACCAAAATGTTGCCATGTGAATGCAGCCTTTTTGTGACATTAGATTAAATACTTATAGTTTCACTAGGCAACAAGCTCTCACACCACCAACCTGTTCAAATAGCAAAAGAAGGTGTATTAGATCATCTTTTCAGATAAGCATTTTCTTGTGAAACCAGGCAGGTCCTTTTTGTGAGCTGACGGTGGGGGTTGACAAGCTTCTTAAGAACTCTGGAGGTAAATGAAGATATTGACTATTTGTTGGTCTAAAGAAAATGTAATAGAAAACCAATATATTCACAGCATGCATTTTCACTGGATAAAATTAAAAAAAGTGCTGAGGTTAACAGCAATTTTCACTTTAGAAATGATAAAAAATATGATCCTATTTTTACGTGAATCTTTTTTTTGTATCTTTCAGCGATACGTAATATGGTGTTGAACCTGAAAGGGGCATATAAAGAGGATCATGTCATCTCACAAGAGAACAATCAGACATTCTTAGACACATTATGTTATTACATCAACCGAAACATGGAAACTGAACTTAATCTCACCTCTGTAAGTGTAATCTTCAGTAAAAATGTGCATACAATAGGCATTGTTCACACACGTCACACTTGTGGAAGTACCCACATGTGTTTTTCATTTTTGCTGCTATAAAAACAATTTATTAACAATAAAATGTATTATTTACATTATTTTGCTTTTATACCATGGGTCTGTTGAATGCTTTATGATGATTGGATGAGAAATGTAATAATGGTGTTGATTATTTATAAAACTCACGTAACCTCTCAAATGTCTTAAAATAACCATCAGAGCAATATTTTGTGGTAACTGTCCACTTTTAGAACGGATGTGTTGATTCTGGGACAACACACTAAATGCATTGCGTTACTTTTAACAAAACTTTTATTTTAACACAAAATCAACACAAATTGACACATCATGTGTTAAAATTACAAATGTGTTAAAAGCTTAACACAAAAATATGTGTACAAAATTAACAAATACTTTCTAAGAGTGTGGTATAAGCATTAACACCTTGTGTGTGTGTATTATTTTTGAATAATTCAGTGGCCTGGAATCAGTTTGCAAGACTCAGTATGTGAACAGATTTTTAAAGTTTTTTTAAGTTCCAACTTTAATGTTTTGTTTCATTTGTTGTGTTGTTTGTCCAGTCTGAGGGATATCAAGTTGCAAATCAAAAGACTCAAGAAACTGGAGCTTCTATCCCTTTGAAACCACTACCAGCCCAACACCAAATTACAGTGTCTTTGCCCCTGGGAGAGGTGAGTACTGGCAAGATCATTGTATATATTTGTGTACATATGTATATTTGTGTGCATTGTATGTAAACAAACCTTTCTAAAATATTTTTAAAGGAAAAAGTTGACGTGGAGCTGAAAACAGATGATCGGTAACAAACCTCACATTGATCTTAATTAATAATACTGTTTAGGTGTAAAACAGTGTGTTACTAGACTCATTTAATTACGTTTATGTGTACACTTATGTGTATTTTAGTGATACCGAAGAACTCGATGTACGTTTGGCTTTTAATATGTCGAAGGAAGAAAAAAAATTTCTGGCAAAGAGGAGTAAAGTTGTATCAGAGGCACTTCAGAAATTTCTGAATCTCACCACTCCACCTGAACCCAGCAAGGTACACTCGGCACTTTTTATGTATTTTATATACTACATTTGTAATATGTGTAACTTTGTTATAAACCATTCATAGTCTCACTCTTACATTATTTGATACTATCTTACCTTCATACTATTTTTCTAAAACAGTCTGTGCCCATTTCTAGTTCAAACATGATGTTTTTCGATTACTGAAATAGCTAAATTATTTGAAATATTTTATATTATAACATAAACATATAGTTAGAGCTAAGCTAGAGCAGAGGTCCCCAACCACCGGGTCGCGACCCAGTACTGGGTCGTGGACTAGTTGCCACCGGGTCGCACGAACGTCCCGGAATTTTTTTTATAATAGCCACGTAATAGCTTAATCGGGTATTTTGTACTTTAAGAGCCGACTTCAAATAACATCAATCATTTCCACTGTTGTACAGAGTCGCGCTCTCTCTTTTTCTTGGTCTCTCTCTCTCTACCAGCGCATCAGCGATCACATTGCTGTCATAAGAGTTTTGAGCATACAGTACTTCTAAAACACAATCGATCAAAGAATTGCAGAGTTATAACTTTATGAATAATTTGCAAATGTACCTCGCAAATCATGTAAATACGCGGAGGTGTTCAATTGTGTGACATGGACATCGCAAATGACTGAAAAGTAATTATTTTATTCTTCTTTAAAACAACTTCAGAATTATCCAGCGATCGTGGCACCATGATCATAATAAACTATTAATCATATTTTAACGGCTGTGCTTTTAATGTAGGTTTGAAAGGAACCTAAACTGTCCTATGTCAATCATCATTAAAATCATATGGTAAACATGAGTCTCCGCGCCTCTGCGCCCAGCCACAATTCTTCTGGCATCTCTCCTCCTTCACTGCATTTTTTTTTGTTCTGTTACTTGGACTTGGGGCTCGAGCCCGACCAAGATTTGAGCTGCCTTCGAGAACAGCAAGCCAAGTTCATTACCATTAATTATTAGGACTAAATGGACAGGTAAACTAGTGAAACAATGAAAGTAAAAAAACAATCCGCCAAAATATGGTTTTACAGATCTATAGAAAATATACTATAAATAAAGCAATTATTCATTTTCCTAATGCAAGGTTTAAAACGTTATACATTTCAAAAAGAGAATTTTCAGCAATTTCTTTGAACAGCAACTCAGCGACCAAGACCCCCCTCCCCCAATCTCACCCCCCGGTACGCAAATATTTTTTAAAGCTGGAACCGGTCCGCGGTGTAAAAAAGGTTGGGGACCCCTGAGCTAGAGCATAGAGTAAAAAATGCCATAGAAAACTCATGGACTGATTGAAGATAAAAGTATACCCAATACTACTGTAAGCTTCTTTGAAAAAAGATTCATGTCAAATGCATTAATTTAGATGGCTATAAAGTGTGATGTAAAGTGCAGAATTTCCATGTTAACTCAATCCCATGTCATTGAAAGCTCCAATGCCCCCTGTCCCATTTACTTGGAGGGCCCAATTTTAGAGACCACGATGGCAGTATGTTTACATCGCGAGGCTCTGCATCTCCCCAGTTTGTGCAGTTTCATAGTATTTTTCCTACTCATCTCGGCTCTGTTTATATATTTATTGTACATTTGTAACATATTGAAGTTATATCTTATATATTCTATACTTACTGCTTATTGCACCTCTGGTTAGATGCTAACTGCATTTCATTGCCCTGTACCTCACATGTGCACTGACAATAAAGTTGAATTTAATCTTATCTATTGCACATTTGGTCTGATTAGTCTGATGTGATTGATTAATGTTTGTGTTTGACTCCTGAGGTTCCAGTGATAGCTGTGGTGTCTTCAGGAGGTGGGACTCGAGCAATGACGGGCACCTATGGAGCTATTAAAGGGCTGCAGGAGATCCAACTTCTTGATGCTGTCAGCTACATCACAGGGCTTTCTGGCTCCACCTGGTAAGCAAAAGAAAGGCTACAGGCACAACACTTGTGTCCGCCAGTGTAAAACCTAAAAAAAAAACATTATAAGAACCTGCTTGGTAAAACATATCTATAATAGATTATGTGCTTAATTTCAAAATAAGAGAAGCCAGTGGGTCACCCTGATATGATTCAATAATATGAATCTCATGTAAAATGTAAATGTAAACAACAATACAAGAAAACAAACCACTAAAACAAGATTTTGGCAGATCTGTTGTTAAAGATGTCAAATAAGTCTTTGGTGTCCCCAGAGTGCAAATGTGAAGTTTTAGCTCAAAATACCATATAGATAATTTATTATGACATGTTAAAATTGCCACTTTGTTGGTGTAAGCAAACATATACAGTTTTTGGTGTGTTTTTAAAATGCTATTAAAAGGATGGTATTATCTCCTTCTGACATCACAAGGGGAGTTGCTGGGTTGTTCTTTTTCACATTTTTAAGGTTGAAAGAAGCACTGTGGATCCAAATATAGCACTTCAACACTAAAAAAGTCAGATTTTCATGATATGTCCTCTTTAAGAGCCTTTTCTCTGTTTTTCAGGACTTTATCTTCTCTTTACTGCGACCCCAATTGGTCTAAAAGTGACATCAATATGTTTATAGAGTCTTCGAAGAAAGAGATCTCTAAAAGTACATTCAGTGTATTTTCCCGTAAGCAGCGGTCATACTACAAAAAGAAGATGGATGAAAGAGAAAAAGAAGGGCATACCGTCTCTTTTATTGATATGTGGGGTCTAGCTATAGAGTATCTTATTCAAGGACAGGTAATGAATACAGAAAGATTATTTTGTGTCTGTGTTGAAACAAAAGTATATGTTGTATATGATGTTGGATAGCAATGATAGTTTTTTTTAAATGAGGCATTATCTAAAATGTTAAATGTGTAAGTGGGAGTGATTTAGTAAACAACAACCTATTACATTTTAATAATGAGTAAGAGTGAAAATGACTAATTAATTAATATATTTCTTTTATAGAAACCCTTCGGTACACTGACTGAAATGCAGAAGGCAGTTTCAGAAGGCCAGAATCCTTTACCCATCTTCACAGCTGTTATTATGAAGGATCAGAATGTACAATGTACAAAAGAGGCGGCCGGTATGTACTGTACTGTATTATATACTGTACATTGTACTGTATCAGCAAGGAACAAATATACTAAATACTAGATCATTGCAGTTCTGTTTGTAGTCCGAAAAAAATTGTCAAAAAACGTTCCCAAGCTGTCACTGGTGCAGTACATTTTGAAAAATGTGGTAATATGTAGCACTAGATACAGATATGTACCCGTACCTGTGAGGTACTAATATGAACTCTTTATGTGCAAAGGTGTAAGTGACAGCTAGGGACCATATTTGTCAATTTTCCTAGTAGCCTATCACACATATAAAAGCTTTTTTATTGTAAAATTGTAAAATTATTTTCCAAAATTTTTTTAAAGGCAACTGGATAGTACTCTGTTACTCTGTTTACTCTGGATAAGTGACCTGGTAGCTTACTTCTTTTGACCAGAAAAAAAAAAATCAAAATGCCCACATATTTCGCTATACTGTATGTGAATATATTTGCTTTTTGCAGTCCCCAACAACAGGTTTACATTAATAGATTTTTTTATAATATGCATTTTATTTTTCCAAACGACTCTCAAATCAATCTTTCATCTTATCAAACCCCTTTTTTTGCCTGACGCTACTCTGCTCTGATTGGTCGCTGTTGCACATTACTCTGTGTTTTCAGTGGAAAGAAACTAGTGTATGGTCACGTTGTTATATAAATAAAGCCTCAAAAGGATGTTGCTTAACATTTAAGCAAACCAGGCCCACAGCTTGGTAGCAAACACCCAAACAATATGTTTGCATTAGCCGAATTCACACAGAGTACAGATAAAGCACTGCAGTTTGTAAACCAACGTGTTGCTCTATCTTTTCATCGTGAAATTTTGTTTTAATGAAAAACTGAAACTTATTTAGCTTATTTAACTTATTTAGCTTATATTGTTATTTAAACTTTCACTTGTTTATTTCATATATATATATACAATGCAACGTTGTGAGAAAGCACTATATATATATATAGTGCTTTCTCACAACGTTGCATTGTTTCAAAGCAGTTTCACATGAACAGAAAAAAAAACAGAAAATGGCAGAATTATTAATAAGTGGAATAGAATAGAATCATTGCAAATGTTTATTGTTTAATTATTTTCTAAAAAATTACAATCAATAAATCAATATTTATTTTCTACTTGTGGCATGGCTTCTTGTCATTTCGTTTGTCTGGTTGTAAAAAATATCTTTTAACCCAATGCCCATTTTTACACATTTAGAATGGTGTGAGTTCACCCCATATGAAGTTGGCATTCCTAAGTATGGTGGGTTTGTACCTGCTCAGAACTTTGGGAGTGAATATTATCTCGGTCACCTGGTCAAGAAACTTCCTGAAACTAGTGTGTCCTATCTGTTGGGTGAGTTTGAATGTGTTTGTGTCTTTGCTTATATACATACTTCTGTTTGTAGTTTTCACTAGTTGTTTGTCATGAATGGAATTTACCGCAATGTATATTCAGTTTATAAACATATACATACATACATTTTTGTACTGTATTTATGCTTATGTAGGAATATGGAGCAGCGTTTTTTCAGCGAATCTGACAAGTGTCTGGGGTGCCATCACTGGCGTCGCCCCCTCATGGAGCCCTGAGACTCCAAATGAAGCGAGTAATACAGGTAAGAGTTTGTTTACACCTGGTATTAAGATGCATTTTGGTCAATCAAATCACAAGTGGACGTCGCTAAAGAGGTGTGTAACACGGTGTGTGAAATGTTTTGAGCTAGTCCACTTTCGCCCACATTCAGAGATAGTTGAAAACGCATTAGACCGGATTGCTTTTGTGGTGTAGGTGCACATGTGGTCAAATGCTTTCGAAAAGCCACAAAACACTGCCTACTCTCCTCCTAATCTAATGTATAATGTATCGAGCACAATACTTTAACATAGGACATGACTTCTAGCGCTAACCATCAGTGTAAGGCGCTATATTTAGACTTTCATTGATGAAACTAAGCGTCTCTCCACCATTTTTTTTTTTACATTTTGCATTTTGTGAAAGTTATGCAACCTCATTTCATCAATTGCTCTAAAATATCTAAGAAAGCTCTTACATACATGTACAAAACTCTGTGCAGCATGTTTACTATTAATACAAGCAGAAGACTCTAAAATTAGTTTGCATCAATTTAAACCCATCATTTCCTCTGCGCGCGTTTAAACGAAAGCAGACGGAGTCGCCCACAGACCACCCGCTCTGTAATCAGGACAGAAGCAGTCGAAAGTGAACAAAAGAGACGGACGTCTCATCCACTTGTGATCAGATTGACCAAAATGCATCTAAATACAAGGTATAAACAGCCTCAAAGTAAGATTTTGCTATGGAATAGGTGTTCATGATTATACACAGTTATATGTTAATGAGTTAATGATTATGTATCAACTATCTGTCACTCTGCATCTTTTAAAGAGACTGAAAATAGGACAAAAACACTCGGCACGTCCGTGTTGAGCCCAGTGGGTGACTTTGCAAGTATGATAAGCGGTTTTATGACCAGTCGCCCAATCATTAGCCAGATGTCCAACTTCCTGAGGGGTCTGCAGCTACACAGGGATTACAACGAGAACTCTGCCTTTGTTGCATGGAAAGGTCAAGAGCATTCATATCACTGAACACAAGTGTGCATTCCTAACTATTTACAGTGTTTAAGTGCTATGGTAAAGTAGAAATGGTTTGATGAATCAAGTATTATTAATTGGAAAGTGACTTCTGCACAGTGGCGGCTGGTGCTAAAAAAATTTGGGGGGGGGGGCGCAAACACACTAAAAATCAAACTTTTACTGTAGTAATTCAGTACTCTTAATAGCCATTTATCAGGTGATGAGTATCATTAGCATTTAATGCTGAAAATGTTACAGTTGAAATCAAACGCACGAAATAAATGTAATATGAATCTGTAATTAACTAATATCAAGGTAATCATTCACACGCACGCACACACACACACAGAGAGAGAGAGAGAGAGAGGTTGCGATAGACATTTTCAATCATTTTTTTTTTTTTTGAAAAACAGCGTTGTAAAGAGTCCTTCACAGTCATTTATTATCCGTCATTTCATGTTTTAATTATTTTCATTTTCGTTCACATGTCCATTTCTAATCATAAACTTACAAGACGAGCATACAAGTCAAAATTGTTTATTCATTTGTTTAGAGAACAGATAAACGGAGACCGTGCATCACTTTACCATCACACGAAGCAGATGAATTAATGTTTTTTTTTCTCACACTGACAGCGGAGGCAATAAAACACGGAGCTTTATGCTAAACAGGCAAATATGAACAAATCAAATAACAAAATACTACTGTGATTAAAATATCAATAAACATGTAAAAATCTGAATTGAACTAAACTCATCTGAAACCATCTTATGTAATAAACGCATGAAGGCAGAATAATGCAGACTCTTGTCATTAGATTTTGTATCTTTACCTTAGACAGGCGTCTTGTGCAGCGCTCCTGTAGTGTTCAACTTCAGCAGCCATGCGCAGACCAATCAGTGTATGACATCAAAATATCGCGAGAATATCTAGAAACCAGGGCGTCATTTGAGCAACACACTGCCACCAACTGGACATACATAGGAATTACATTCTCAACTTAAGTTGTATGGGCATCTGCCAAAATGGCGCTCATATTTTTCTTTATCCTGCTTAAATTTTCTCCGTCAAAGACTTTTCGTTTAACGCGACTGAACACACACAAAAAGAGACACTAAAGTTGCCTAATCACAGGCTCGTACGTTTCTTTTTGCTTTTATAGCAATAACACAAGCACATTTTCCCCTCACAACAGACTAAGTAACGTCTCGGTTACATATGTAACCCTCGTTCTCTGAAGGAAGGGAACGGAGACGTCACGTCGTGACCGACGAATTGGGAACCGCTTCGCGGGTGACCTATCTGCTTCAAGAAACCTTTAAAACGCCAATGAACTTGGCATGCAGATAATTGCATCTGCCGGCGCCGCCCCGCCGCACAGGTATTTAATGAGCGGCAGGTGCAGTTATCAAATCAGCTATTTTTTTGCTGAGAAAGCTGGACAGAAAGAAAAATGTCCGGCCGATATCAGCAGTGGAACAGCAAACTGTGGCGACGGGACGTGATGTCTCCGTTCCCTTCCTTCAGGGAACGAGGGTTACATATGTAACCGAGACGTTCCCTTTCAGTCGGTCACTACGACGTCACGTCGTGACCGACGAATTGGGAATCCCTACCAAAGCGCCACTGAAGCTGACCCTTCCAGTGCCTGCGTAAACCCTCCGACTCTCCTCTTTAAGGGAACGGAAATGGGGTTGAAGCAGAGGCCGGTCACTACTTGTTCCTTAAAGGGCCATTTCACCGATAGGAACATTAATCTTTATGGAAAGTGAGTCATATTTGTAGTCAAAATGTAACATAAATGTAGAATTTTGTGCCTATTTGGCAGAGAAAAGACAAAATGTGACTTTAGAGCACATTTGTATGAAAAACTACAACTGCCACTATGCACCACAATGCACAGCTCTGCAAGCCACTCCCATTACTCGGAACACGGCTCAGACATGCTATTATGTACATAAATGCCACGTTAGTAAAACAAAGAAAATAGCCACCACCACTGTGTCTGACTGACACCAATCATGATTTACTTTTAAACGTGATGTTACATTGTGGTACACACAATAACACTGGTGTGTAGCAAAGTCTTATTCAAACAGTAACGTGCGGTTTCAGATCCGCAGTACAAATGTCTTTCCAAGTACTTAAAAAAAGTGTATACATTTTAAATGTTTATTTAGTTTTACCAATTTTCTTTTTGTCTCTTGTTTACTGTAATTACATTTGTGTTATTATTGGCCTCACTGCTCTCACAATATAGACATATAAAACACCGCTCAGATATGCTATTGTGTACATAAATGCCACATTAGTATAACAAAGAAAATAGAAAAACTCACTTTATAGTCAGACGTCCATTTATCCCTGCACACAAACGCGTCCCCTGCATAAATATCTCCACAGACGCGCTGCCTCAGCTCTTGCAGCTTGTGCTCGTAAACCGAAACACGTCTTTGAAATAAGCACGCGACCAGACAGAAACATTCACAAAACAAACGTTCATATCCTTATCTGATCCAGAAATGTTAAACCGAAAGCAAACGGCGCGAGTCCGTCCAAATATACTCCGCAGCGCGTCTGCTCGTAAACCGAAACATGTCCGTGAAATAAACGTTCCAAACGCGCGCAAAGTTCCTCTCTTGCATAGAAACCTTCACCAAACAAACGTCCATATCCTTATCTGATGCAGAAATGTAATAAAGCAAGCACACAGCGAGAATACAGGCAGTAGTCTGTCCAAGTTTCTCTACGCAGCAGAGGCCGATGGTTGCTGCGTCTTCACCGGGCTCCTCTACCCAGCCGACGCCCAGGCTCCGGCTTCTCCTCGGGCTTCTGTTCCTACTTCTGCCTCAGCTCTTTGCAGTATTGTGGCTCATAAAGGTGCAATGTACAGCGGATTAGAGCATCACGCTTGTAAAATCACCCTCTTCCATGTAATATTGATTAACTTCCACTGTTATTGTAACATGAATTCTGGCTCGCTCCACAACTTCTGTTTAGCTTAGCTTAGCATAAAGATGGCGGCTGGTCGTTTTTTTTCGGTCTGTGTTCGTATATTTTCGTAAGTCCCACCCACTTATCTGTAATTGGTCTGAAGCGTGAGTGGGTCCCACCCATAGCCCCCACCTTGGAAAAATGAGGAATGAGTGTCTGTAGTCTTTCACACTCAATAGAGATACAGGATTTCCTTCTTTCAATGACGCAAAATGACGATTTTTGCATCATTGAAAGAAGGAAGTGCCTCACTGAAATCAGTATTTCTCCCCTCTCAGGGGAAACTGAGGGAATGGTGCACGACCATTCAAAAACATGACTGGGGTTCTAACTGTACAAAGCTTAATGCAAATGGGTGAAGTTTCCCTTTATCCCACGACAGTGACTAGGCGAACTGGGAAGCGAACTCGTCAGGCGGAACTAAGATCGCTGCGGAAAGAAAACCCTCTAAGGGTCTACCACTAAGGTGATGGAAAAAAAGACACGAGGACTATAAAAATACACTCTCTTAGCAACACTAGAGAGGTGCGGAACGAACTCCGCTAAGGGAAACGTGGTAAATCATAAACTTTCCACGGAAATACTCACAAAGAAACCACTAGGGGGCGCAATGTGGGCGCTAGCCTCACCCAGATAGTCAAGAATACATCTAGTGAGAGGCTGGCAGCCGATGCTCTGCAACATCGGTCACCAAGCGGTGGAAAAGACAAAAAACATTTTTTGTAACGTTTTTGCCTTAATGGCCTTCCATAATGGTGCGGTTTCTGCGCAGCCAAAAAGAAAGGCTCCAAGCTGACACAGGAGCCATTCCTCGATGCTCTCACTGATCTGACGAGAGAACTCGAGAGGATACCGGCTCAACACGAACACTGTAGAATCTAGTGAACGTATTAGGTGTCGCCCAGCCAGCAGCTCTACAAATATCTGAAAGCGAGGAACCACGAGCCAAAGCCCAAGATGAAGCCACGCTTCTGGTTGAATGAGCTCTCAAACCAAAAGGGCAGGGAATGCCCTGTTTCTTATAAGCCAAGGCGATTGTGTCTACAATCCAATGAGACATCCTCTGTTTAGTGACAGCTTTCCCTTTCTGCTGACCACCGTAACAGACAAAGAGCTGTTCTGAGGTCCGAAAGCTTTGAGTGCGATCCACATACACACGTAGTGCACGTACAGGACATAACAAAGCCATAGCTGGGTCTGCCTCTTCCAAAGGCAGCGCTTGTAAGCTCACCACCTGATCTCTAAAGGGAGTGGTGGGATCTTTAGGCACGTAGCCCGGCCGGGGTCTCAGTGTAACGCTGGATTCAGCCAGCCCGAACTGAAGGCACGAATCGTTGACCGAAAATGCATGAAGATCCCCTATCCTTTTAATAGAAGCCAGTGCGAGGAGCATCAAAGTTTTCATAGTGAGAAACTTGACACTCACCGTCTGCAGAGGCTCGAACGGGCAGTCCCGGAGGGCATTCAGCACCATGGACGGGTCCCAAGGAGGAATAGAGGGAGGACGCGAAGGATTCAGCCTCCGCGCACCTCTTAAAAACCTAATGACCAGATCGTGCTGACCCACAGATCTACCGTCTATGGGTGCGTGATGCGCGGATATTGCTGCGATATCTACTTTAATAGAAGATGGTGACAGCCTCTTCTCCAAGCGGTGCTGGAGATATGAAAGCACAATACTGATCGAGCATTCTCGGGGGTCCTCTCGTTGAGAAGTACACCAAACAACAAACAGGTTCCATTTCAGCGTATACGCCTGTCTCGTAGACGGCGCTCGCGCTGCAGCGATGGTGTTAGATACCGCCTGGGGTAAATCACCTACAACCTCCGCGCCCCGTCCAGAGACCACACATGGAGGTTCCACAGATCGGGACAGGGGTTCCATAATGTGCCCCCTTCTTGAGACAGAAGGTCCCTCCTCAGGGGAATCCTCTAGGGAGGGGCTGTCGCGAGGAGAGTGAGCTCTGGAAACCAACTCCTGGTGGCCCAATATGGAGCAACTAAAAGAATGTTCTCCTCGTCCTCCCTGAATTTGCACAATGTCTGTGCAATGAGGCGCACTGGGGGAAATGCGTATTTGCGAAGACCTCTCGGCCAGCTGTGCGCCAATGCATCCACGCCGAGTGATCCCTCGTTCAGTGAATAAAATAGGTGACAGTGGGTTGTTTCTGGAGATGCAAACAGATCTATCTGCGCTCTGCCGAAACGTCTCCAAATCAGCTGGACCGACTGAGGGTGGAGTCGCCACTCGCCGGGGCGCGCTGCTTGGGAAAGCGCGTCTGCCGCTGCATTGAGCGACCCCGGGATGTGAATGGCACGAAGAGACCTCCGATTCTTCTGACTCCAAAAAAGGAGATGGCGGGCGAGATGCGACCTGTGACGAGAGCGCACTCCGCCTTGGCGATTGATATACGCAACAGTCGCAATGTTGTCTGTGCGAACTAATACATCTTTGCCTCTCAACTCGCTGCTGAAGCAGACGAGCGCAAGATATACAGCCCACAGTTCTCGGCAATTTATGTGCCAATGCAGCTGGGGTGATGTCCATACTCCTGAAGCTGCAAGCTCGCCATACGTGGCTCCCCACCCCGTGTTGGAGGCATCTGTGCATACTATTGCATGTTTGGAGACCTGTCTCAGTGGCACCCCCGCCCTGAGAAACGCTGGGTCTGACCACGGGGTGAAAGTGAGACGGCATTTCGGTGTGATCGTGACACGGTGAAAGCCGGTGAGCCACGCTCTCCTCGGGACTCGGTCGTGAAGCCAATGCTGAAGCGGTCTCATATGCAGCAAACCGAGTGGTGTTACAGCCGCGGCTGCAGCCATATGCCCCAGTAGTTTCTGAAATTGTTTCAGAGGGACCGCAGTCTTGCCCGAAAACGTATTCAAGCAAGCCAGAATCGACTGAACGCGCGCCTCAGTGAGGCGTGCTGTAAGATTGACCGAATCCAATTCCATGCCGAGAAAAGAGATCTTCTGTGTCGGGCACAGTTTGCTCTTCTCTCGGTTGACCTGAAGATCGAGACAGGCGAGGTGTTTGAGCACCCGATCTAGATGAGTGCAAAGCATTTGGCGCGACTGTGCTATAATGAGCCAATCGTCGAGATATGCCAAGATGCGAACACCGCTCTCTCTGAGAGGCTTTAAAGCGCCCTCTGCTACTTTTGTGAAGACGCGGGGAGAGAGAGAGAGCCCGAACGGTAAGACTTTGTACTGATATGCTCTTCCCTCGAACGCAAAGCGGAGAAACGGCCTATGCCGGGGAAGTATTGAGACATGAAAGTACGCGTCCTTCAGGTCGATGGCTGCAAACCAATCCTGTGGGCGAATGCATTGAAATATGGTTTTCTGCGTAAGCATTTTGAACGGCATCTTGTGAAGTGCTCGATTCAGAACGCGCAGATCCAGGATCGGTCGCAACCCGCCGCTTTTCTTGGGTACGATAAAGTAAGGGCTGTAAAACCCTGACCTCATCTCGGCTGGAGGAACCGGCTGAATCGCCAATAAGACAGCAATCTCTGCACGTAGTACGTGCGCATCGGCGGGTTTCACTATAGTGAAATGAATGCCTGTAAATTTGGGAGGTCGCCGGGCGAATTGTATCGCATAGCCAAGACGGATCGTGCGTAAAAGCCAGCGCGACGGACTGGGAAGTTGCTGCCAAGCTTCCAGATACCGGGCGAGGGGAATTAACGGCACAATCGTAGTACCCGCGGCGAGCGGAACGGCGGTGCTCGATGACGCGCTCTCTGGGGCTGCGTTGACATGTGTATTGTGAGAATGAGCACTCACCTGACTCCGCTGATGGATGGCTGCGCGGGAAGACTCTGATGAAGATATCTCTGTGCGCTTAACACATCCGCTGGCAAGAGAGGAGGGGGAGGACGTAGCGTTATGAGCCCATCCGTCACACCCGACTGCCTCTGATGACCTGGAGGAGGAAGAGGAATTCGCTCTTTTTGTGGTTTTGTGGGTGCCAGCTGAAAAGCCGGCGGAACGGAAATTAACGAAAACCAAAGATTCCCCACCTGGTCCTCCTCCGGGGGGGGGAGTGGTGCATTCACCATCTCCCGAAGAGCGATCCCCTCCACCTCCAGGTCGCCCATCTCAGGGTCGCCGGGATACCGGCATACCCTTTAGCGGCCCCCCCATCGAGGGAGGTGAGGGGTGATGGCTGATACGGACGGTTCCGGGAGGAAAACGGGGTTTTCCACGTCCGAGTCAGCTCATCATGCACCTCGGGAAAGAAAGGTACCGGTGGGGAAGACTGTGAAGCCCGTGCAGCCCCGAAGTACCAATCGTCTAGGCGGGACGGTACGGGAGGGAGAGGAGCTCTCCACTCCAACCCGACCGCCTCCGCAGTCCGAGCGAGCATGGCCGTCATCTCCGGGTCGAGATCGGGAACCGCAACCCTTCCCAAAGGAGGGAGAGGATCCGGATCCACGTCTGAAAATGACGGCCCCCCCTCCGATGTTACGACACAGAATCCTCGGGAGGTCCAACAGAGGCAGAAAGCGACGCAGAACGCGCGCTCTCCGTCTCTATCGGAACCTCAGATGGTTGCGGATCCGGTGGCTGAGAGCCGCTGGACGAACCAGCTTGCCGATTCAGCACCGTGAGGCGGAGGTCGTCTCTCCGTAGCTTCACAGCCGCCTTCTTAGCGGTGATCCCGGAGAAACGCCACACGACCCCGCAGATCCGCAAGAGTCAGGCTCTCGCAAGCGGAGCATGTCCCTCCCACGAAAGCCGCCTCAGCATGCTGGAGACCCAGACATGAGAGACAACGATCGTGTCCATCGCGAGGACCCATGTACTTGCCGCATCCAGAAGTTGAACACGGACGAAAAGACATCTTTAAAAAGACGCTTTAACGCCCGTGAGCAGTGAACGGCTGTCTTTAAAAAGACGCAAGTTCAACTGCAGCTCTTTTAGGGGAAATCACTCTTTTAGCTGTGTAGTTGATGAAGCACACAGGGAGGAGAACGCACACACTCAAATAAAAGAGAGTGAAAAGAAAGGTGGAAACACTCGCGAGCCTCGCTGTGGTGCCTTTGCCCAACCAACTGACACGCAGAGATCTATTCCTGAGATTAGAGCAGCTTCTCGTGAGCAGTGTTAGTCTGCCAGCTTTCGAAGCTAAAAAGCTGATTTGATAACTGCACCTGCCACTCATTAAATACCTGTGCGGCGGGGCGGCGCCGGCAGATGCAATTATCTGCATGCCAAGTTCATTGGCGTTTTAAAGGTTTCTCGAAGCAGATAGGTCACCCGCGAAGCGGTTCCCAATTCGTCGGTCACGACGTGACGTCGTAGTGACCGACTGAAAGGGAACTGTTACATACAGTCCATCAGCTCAATATACGCTTCGTGAAGTTTCCTTAAAAACAGTGGTTTTCTCGTGGGTGCTTTTTAAACTCTACAACAACAAAACTAACAACAAAGTTGACCAAGCCACGTAATATACAGGATTATATGAGCAGCACTCGCTCTCATTATGTCCACGCAACACAAGCTCAAACGTGCCACAAAAGTTCATGGCGTGCACGTCTATCACGCATTCAGACTTTAAAACAGCAAACAGGGAAAAAATAAAAGTCAAGAAGACTTATATGATATCCAGCTAGCCAACTCCGTTTGCCATGAGAAGTGGTGGAGAACACAGACTGCCATCAATTGACTCCGTTGGTCGATCTGGTCCAAGCTTCTTAATCCTTTATTTATTCATCAATTAAATACCTTGTATAGGGTGATTTTGTAAGGATAAAAGCATATTTTCCTTCATCTCAAGATATTTCACTTGCTTTCACCGATCTGTACTGTAGCTATCAGTTAACACAGCAATCTCCAACGCGGTTATAAGACTCTTCAAACCATCCAATCACAGGAGGTAAAAAACTTTAAAAGCAATATTGATTCGCTTTCAACATAAGTGGGAGTGTTTGGGACACACAGTCCTGCGCCCCAGGGTGGATCCGAAACCAGCCACTTAGAGCTCAGCCTTAGGTCACATGTTTTTACCCTTTTTCCTGACCTACATAGACACTCATTAGGGGTGCGCCCCAGACACACAAACATGACACACACACAACAAACTCAGTTTTGATTTTTAATTGTTTTAAATAAATTATAACATGACTAACAGTGAAATAGTACAACTAAATGAATTTATTTTGTATTAATTTGCACTATATATTTAACTTTTTGGTAACATGTTAAAGTAGCTTTCCTCTCTGGCCAGCTTTAAGGGTGCGGCACCCCAGTGCCCCCTAGTGACCAGCCGCCACTGCTTCTGCATATGTTTCGATTATGTTGGCATCCCGAAACAGCTGTCATTAAATACCTGTAATTCAGTACTCACTTACTTTAATTATTTAATAATACAGTAATGTTGCAGCAGTAAGCATGTCAATGAGATGATGTAATTTAGTGTTGTCTGTTATTACGCGAAATATAATCATGGCTTTAAATCTAATCTGATTCTGTGTTGGCATGCAGTAGTTCAATGTAATATTACGGATTTGTTTGCAGAAAAGCATCCAGATGCCTTTCCTAACACCCTGACTCCAATGGATCCTCAGCTTAGCTTAGTTGATGGTGGATTTGCCATAAATTCAGGCTATATCCCTGTGTTAGGCTCTCAAAGACATGCAGATGTCATTCTGTCTGTAAACTTCTCCTGTGACCCAGACCAGTTAATGGTAAGTGATAGCTGAAATATTGGTAAATGTTTGGTTTAAGAAGAAAAATGCATTACCAGGATTATATACAATTTGGTGTTGTTAATGTTTTTGTAATGTTTGAATGTGCCCAACAGGTCCTGAAGCAAACGTGTGATTACTGTAAGGATCGCAAGATTCCATTTCCAAAGATTGATTTCAAAAAGGTGGAGTCAGAGCCGTTGCAGGAAGTTTATGTGTTTGAGGATCAAGAAAATCCAGAAGCTCCAATAGTGATTCACTTTCCCTTGGTCAACATCACATACAAACAATTCAAGGCTCCTGGTAAGCACTGCCAACACTCTGGGCATCTCATTCTGATTTATATCCAGTTTTTGTAAGGTAGCTGCACTAAACTCCTTGCACTAAGTATAACAATGATGTGTTTGATGCAGGTGTGAAAAGAGTTGGCGAGAAGGAACTGAAGGAGGGAGATGTTAATGTTGACATCACTGATGGCTCCTCCCCTTACATTACTCGCAACCTTACATACACACCGGAGGACTACGACAAGTTGGTTAACCTCATTTCCTACAACATCGTAAACAACAAAGATGTTATTTTGGAAACTCTGAACCAAGCGGTTAAGAGGAAATCCACATAAAGAGACAAGTTCATGTCTGATAGATCCCAGTAGAAACATACATTGTGTTCTATTTCATCTATTACATTAATTCATTTAGCATTAATTCAATTAAATCTTTCATTTATTATATCATTTTATCATTTACTTTTTTCTTGTATCATTTTTTTATATTACATTAAAGGAGCATTTCACCTGTAGACACATTAATCTTTATTGAAAGTGTGTCATATTTGTAGTCAAAATGTAACATACATTTCGAATTTGGTGCCTATTTGACAGAGAAAATGGGTGTTTGTAGTCTCACCCCCTCAACAAAGATATTGGACTTCCTGCTTTCAATGATGCAAAATGATGATTTTTACATCATTAAAAGAAGGAAGTGCAACACTGAAATCTGTATTTCTCCTGTCTCAGGAGGAAATGATGCACGACCATTCAAAAACATGATTGGGGTTCTAACAATACAAAGCTTAATGCAAATGGGTGAAGTGTCCCTTTAATTGTCATTTTATGTACACCCTAAAAACAAACGGTACTAGCACTAAAAGTGGTTCTTGTGTTCAGTATGAACCCAGCAGGCACATGACCGACCTTCAACGTTGAATTTTGGTTGAAATAAGGTCAGTTGTTTGTTCAACAATGGTTCCTCTATGATTATGAGCCAAGAACAACTTTTAGTGTTATTTAGCACCGTTTGTTTTTATAGTGTAGTTATTCTATTCTACATTACTTTTTTTAATTTTGTTTAATCTTATGTTGGCACTGTATTGCCTTTTAATGCTGATATGAGTCTCCAATGGTCTTGAGAATGTTCCACTGTCTTTGTTTGTTATAATACCTAAATCTGCTCTTAGTCCGACCATTGACAAAGTTAGTCAGACCATCGAGAAAGCAAATAAGATTATTCAATAAAACCTCTCAATTTTATTATTACATCACTTCATCTCCTGCCTGTTTTCTCATTCATCTCTGCATTGTGGCTTAACTCACAACAGAGTTTCAGTTACGGACTAAGTCATTTTTCCCTGACATGAGAGAGATCTAATGAGCTAAATCATCTGTGCTATCTAACAATTTTGGACATAGCCCATAGTTGGATCAATTGTGTTGTTTAATAAAGCTTGCTAATAAAAGCACAAAAGTTGTAGGACCAGTGATCTGGACCTTTATATTTGCTTATAAATGTCCGTCCTGTCACGACCGGCTCACGCCGTGACAAATGAGGGAGGCAACGAAAACAATTTCTTTGCAAAGGGAATTTATTTAACAAAAATAAACTTCAAAACATTTCAAACAAGGATAAAACACTTAAGAGAATATAATCTTTTAAAATAAAACCATATAATTAACACAAGCACAAACGTCCAAAATAACTAAATTAATACGTACCAAAATAAACAATACGGAGACCGCAAAAATTAACCAAAAGCCAAAAGGGGTAACAGAACAAAAAGCCCCCATTACAACATCACACAGGTTTAAATAGGAGTGAACAGGTGTTCCAAATTACAATACCCATCAAGACCCATCCCACTGCCGGCTAAAGTGGGATGAACCCAAGGCACGTCACACATTCCCCCTTAAAATTGATGCATATACGCATCAAAATAATTAAACAAACTAATCCCAAAAGTGAACACCCCAACATCCTACCTAAATAGAAACTCTACCTTGGCCTCTCTAGTCTTCAGTGGCTTGCCGAGCTCGGGGCAACTTTAAACACTGAACTCAGCATCCTCAACAATCCCAAAACAAGGACTGCAGAGAGACACTGAAGTGTACCCCCACCCAGGATTACCACCCAAAACAAAAAACCCAAAACCCCCAACTAACTAAATTGGGATGTCCATAAATATTAATTAACATCAAGCCTTTACAGAAATAACTCCCAAATACAATGATGTCATGGAGTCTTCCAAATTTCAGGATTCCGTCCCCATCACACTCCTCAACCTCGGGCCCTAGGATCAGAGATAGATTGGGAAGGAGAAAGAGAAAACAGGAAAACCACAGCATAACAATTCACATTATACCCGTGACAGAGCATCCGCAATCAAGTTGTCAGTTCCCTTAATGTGTCTTATATCAAGGTGATATCCCTGCAGAAAGATACACCACCTCATGAGTCTCTGATTTGGATTCTGTAAAGAATGAAGAAATGTGAGAGGATTGTGATCGGTATATACCACCAAACGTTCTCCACAGGAACCCACATAAACATCAAAATGCTTCAATGCCCAGATCAGAGCCAAAGCTTCTTTCTCTATCACAGAGTAATTCAGTTGGTAAGAATTAAACTCTTTAGAAAAGTACCCCACAACACAATCCACACCATCATCTGAGGTTTGGAGTAGGACCGATCCCGCTCCTACATTACTTGCGTCAACCTGTAACTTAAATGGCTTATCCAACTTGGGTGCAGCCAACACTGGGGACACAGTGAGGAGAGATTTAACATCCTCAAATGCTCTCTGACACACAGTGGACCAATCAAATTTGACCTTGTGTCGAAGGAGGTTGGTAAGTGGAGCCACCACCGTAGAGAAATTTGGACAAAATCCCCTATAAAAACCCACCATCCCAAGGAATCTCATAAGCTCCTTTTTTGTGGTAGGGGTAGGGAACTGATCGATAGCAACCACTTTAGCACGGACCGGTTGGACGTGACCTTGGCCTACAACCTTTCCAAGATATGTAATAGTGGCCTTAGCAAATTCACATTTGCGCAAATTAACAGTAAGATTAGCATCAACCAACCGATCAAACAAAGCCCTAATCCTAATGAGATGTTCCGCCCAAGTATCACTACAGACGACTACATCGTCTAAGTATACAGCACACCCTTCTATGCCTCCAATAACTCTGTTCGTCGTTGGAATGTTGCGGGATCGTTCCTAAGACCAAAACTCATAACTTTATAGGAATATAATCCTGATGGAATTACAAATGCAGATATTTCTTGGGCTCTAGGTGTTAAAGGCACCTGCCAGTAGCCTTTTAGCAAATCAAATTTGCTAACATAGGTGGCAGATCCAACTTGATCGATGCAATCATCGATTCTCGGTAACGGAAACGAGTCAGGTTTAGTTAATGCATTCACCTTCCTATAATCTGTACAAAATCTATAAGAGCCATCAGCTTTATTAACCAGTATGCAAGGGGATGCCCAGCTTGAAAAAGACGGCTCTGCCAAACCATTTCTTAACAAATACTCAACCTCAGACTCTAACTTTCGCTTTTTGTCGAAGGGTACCCGGTAATATTGCTGACGCACAGGTTTGGCATCCCCCACATCAATATCATGCTGAAGGAGATTTGTCTGGGTGGGAGTATCTGGAAAAAGAGTCACATATTCATTTATTAAAGTAGTAATATCAGAACATTGGTCAACAGAGAGATGCTTTAACATCGACCCTAACTTTCCAAGGGTTTCTGTGTTATTTAAACAGCCTTGGGTCACCGACTCATCAATTTCCAGTTCCTCATCCACAAGAGGCACAGAAACAACATCAACTGAACATGCTTTTTTCTCTACTTCAGCAGAGAGTACTGGCTTCACTTGCAAACTCTTTAAGTTTTCAGAGGGTAAGACTAAATCTTTAACACCATCAGGTGCATAATAGGGTTTCAAAAGATTTACATGAGCCACACGAGTTTTCTTCCTCCTATCAGGAGTTTCAATCAAATAATTCAAATTTGAAATCTGTCGTAACACAGTATAAGGGCCTTGAAATTTTGCTTGAAAAAGGGATCCCACAACTGGAATCAAAGCCACTACCTGGTCACCTGGTTGAAAAACTCGGAGTTCTGCTCTTCGATCAAAAAGCCGTTTCATTTTATCTTGTGAACGCCCAAGGTTCACTTTAGCCTGTGCACAAGATTCATATAATCTCCTGCGAAAATCACTCACATAGTTCAACAAATTTTCTGGTGGATCAACACCCTTCAAATCCTCAGACAATAGTAACATCGGACTACGCACTGAATGCCCAAACACAAGTTCATTTGGACTAAACCCGGTGCTCTCTTGGGAAGCCTCCCTAGCAGCCATTAAAAGCCAGGGTAAACCATCTTCCCAGTCCGCCTTCATGTGTGTACAGAAAGATCTTAAAAGGGACTTCAGAGTTTGATGGAAGCGCTCGAGTGCCCCCTGACTTTGCGCATGTTAGGCGCTAGCTTTCTGATGTTTGATTTGCAGCTGCTGTAAAATTTGAGCAAATATCTTCGAAGTAAAATTTGATCCCTGATCTGTCTGAATGACTTTAGGGATTCCAAACAAAGAAATAAACTGTGTCAAAGCTTTTAACACAGTTTTTGCCGTAATGGAACGTAAAGGATAAGCAGCCGGAAACCTGGTTGTCTGACACATTACGGTAAGTAAATACTTACTACCAGCTCTAGACTTGGGCAATGGACCCACACAATCCACAACTAAATATTCAAATGGCTGATTCATCACTGGAATAGGATAGAGTGGCGCTGGTTTTAATGTCTGATTTGGTTTGCCAGTCAACTGACAAGTGTGGCAGGTTTTAATATATGCAGATATATCCCGCTTCAGCTTAGGCCAAAAAAAATTTCTCAAAATTAATTGATAAGTCTTCTTGACCCCCAAATGTCCTGAGGAATCATGAGCAGTTTTCAATACAAGAGCACGGAATTGCTGTGGAACCACAACCTGAATAATTGGGTCTCCCACAAAGTCTTTACCATGAGGCACCCACTTCCTGACTAATACCTCCCCATCTAAAAAATACCCTGAAGGAGTATCCACTAGTACATTTAGAGGGAGAACTCTGTCAAATAGGTCCGCAAGGGATACATCTGCCTTTTGCTCCTTCACAAAATCACTACGAGATATTTTCAAAACTGATGGTACCTCAGCCAATGTTTTACCTTCTCTCTTAACTTCTGTCTCAGTTCCAGATAAGGACTTACTACCTGCCCGAGTTACAACAGAAGAAACAAACACATCTGGAAAACCCTGAGCATTTTCGTCTAATGTATCTGAATTTAGCGAAGGAGACACCACCAAAGCTGGTGGTTCATCTACCCACACTTTACTCCCAGCCAAATTGTTTCCCAGAATAATATCCACACCTACCACTGGTAAACAGGGCCGTACTCCAAGTATTACCTCTCCTTGCACCAAATCAGAGACCATCATAACTTTGTGCAGAGGAACTGATACAACATTTAGTCCTATTCCCTTAATCAAAACATTAGTACCAGCGTATGAATCACTGGAAAAGGGCAGGACATTTTCAGAAATAAATGATTCTGTTGCCCCTGTGTCTCTAAGAATTTTAACTGATCTTCCTTCTTTAGAGCCAACTAATGAAACATAACCTTCTGTAACAAAAGGAGAAAAACCAGAATCCATAATTTCATCATTACCCACCTCTGTTAACTCAGAAGACGAGGAGATAGATGTTACTAATGCCACCGAATTTGCCCCTAAAGCTACATTTTTAGACTTTTTATTTGGGGTAGAATATTGAGCTTTAGTTTTAAGCACGGGACATTCATTTTTCCAATGGCCCTTAGCCTGACAGTAATTACACACATCTGATAATTCACCCTTACTAGATGGTCGTACATTTTTTCCCCTAGGAAAATTATCAGGATTATACCTATTCTTGTCATTTACGAACCAATCATGTTCCCGTCTTGTATCTCGAAACAGTTTTTGTCCAAATTGATTCTTGTGAATTAAAGTATATTCATCAGCTAGAACTGCTGCATCATAAGCAGTGCAGGCATTTCTTTCAGTCACAAAGGTAGCAATACGAGGTGGTACTGAATTTTTAAATTGTTCTAATACAACCAACTCTTTCAAATCATCAAAAGTCTTAATATCAGAGGAAGAACACCAGCGATTGAAATGAGTTTGAATTTCCTTTACAAACTCAACGTGTGTTTGTCTATCCGATTTTTGCCAATTCCTAAATCGCTGCCTATACGCCTCTGGCACTAATTCATAAACCCTTAGAACAGCTGACTTCACAGATTCATACCTTTCAGAATCCTCAGTACTCAACGAGGCAAAAACCTCCTGCGCTCTGCCAGTAAAAACGCATTGCAATAACAAAACCCGCTCTGAGTCTGCCCAACCTCTCGTATTAGCTATACGCTCAAATAAAGAGAAAAAGGTATCAACGTCTTTTTCTTCAAATTTTGGTACAAGTCTTAGATTGGTGACTACATCAAAGTCGAGACACGGATCATCCCCTTCCATAGAAAGTCTCTTAGCTGCTTTTGATAACTTACCCGCATTTATCAAATCCAACTTATAACGCTCTAGCTCTAACTTATTTTGTTCAATATCATACCTTGCTTCCATCTTCTGTTTTTCGATTTTTTCCCTAGATTGCATTTCCAACAAAAGCAGTTCTTTTTGTTGCTCAAAAGTTAGAGACATTGTACTACCTTCAAATATAGATGCGGTTTGATCCGATTTAAGGACGTTCTGTTCTACCAACGCAGATATCAAAATTGATTTTAAACTTTCCTTTAATCGTTTATCAGCAACAGAAAGACCAATATTATAATGGCTTGCTAGCGCTAACAATTGATCCTTCGAGTAATCATTTAACAAATCTTCAGACGGATTACGAATAAACTCTTCAATATTGGAAGTCATATTTACATTTCTGTTACCCCTTAAAAATTACCAAAACGAAACAATAACCACAATGTTACAAAAAATAAATGCTGATAAATGTCTATAGTATAAACATTCAATCAGGATTCAAATAATTTGTAACTTACCGTTCGTTGTAATTTAATAGCGGTATTGCGGCATAATTTCCACCAACATAGGCTAATAATAACTCAAGTCCTCAAAACTTCTAGTTATCTAGCTTTAAATTTAAGTAGTGCAAAACAATATTGTTATTCGAAGCCTCCTAAACAAACAAATCCCGCACGCATTCAAACTCCAAATTCAAAGATAATGAAAGTCCGGTGTTCTTAATTATCGGTCGACGAGCCCCCATATTTGTCACGACCGGCTCACGCCGTGACAAATGAGGGAGGCAACGAAAACAATTTCTTTGCAAAGGGAATTTATTTAACAAAAATAAACTTCAAAACATTTCAAACAAGGATAAAACACTTAAGAGAATATAATCTTTTAAAATAAAACCATATAATTAACACAAGCACAAACGTCCAAAATAACTAAATTAATACGTACCAAAATAAACAATACGGAGACCGCAAAAATTAACCAAAAGCCAAAAGAGGTAACAGAACAAAAAGCCCCCATTACAACATCACACAGGTTTAAATAGGAGTGAACAGGTGTTCCAAATTACAATACCCATCAAGACCCATCCCACTGCCGGCTAAAGTGGGATGAACCCAAGGCACGTCACAGTCCAGAAAAGTAATTTAATCCCTTGCAATGTCAGTGCTATTTAAAGGCGGGATGCATGAATTTTTAAAAACACTTTGGAGAAGAGAGTCGGGCAGAGTATTAAAACACACTTTTAGCCAATCAGCAGTAAGGTGCGTGTCTACTAACCGGGTTGCGTATGTGTGAGGCGGGCCTATCAAATGAAGGTCTAGATTCTATTGGGGTGAGGGCGTGTTTGTTTAGGTGATTTCAAATATCAACATTGGCTTTCAGAGATCATGCACCCCGCCTTTAAATGTATTAAATATATTTGCAATATGACACTGTATGCATATATATTATACTGATGTTCAATGTATGCCATTGCTTTAAGACCTTAATAAAAATGAGAAAAATTATCACTTTTTATGTTTATATTTGATAATTTTGTTGGTAATTTAGCATACAGTAGCCGAGAACTGAATGCATTTACATTGTCATGTTTTTCCATTGTTTTTCTAGCGTTGGGTGTGCCAAACATTCTTATTCATATGACATAAGTGAATAGTTTCACTTACTCTCCATCAATCCTTATCTTTGCTGAATTGTTGTAGAAACAGAATCTGCAAGCTTGTTAACCATCTCTCAACACCTCAACACACCAAAACAACATCAGCATCAACACCTAAACTCTTTTATTAGCTAAAACAGAAAAGTCTTATTATCAATTTTGGTGGATTAGTAAACATTGTTTCCCAGTGTAGTGTTGGGTAGTTCTTTTAAGGCGATTCTAGTATAAATGAGATGCATTTTTCCAATCTTTGGGAAAAGTTACTAACAAATACATTTTTCAATGAATAGATCTGTGTCTTAATGCTGATTGCTTAATGGCTCTTCATTGAGCTATTTTTAGTATCTGCAGATTAGAATTACCACATCTTTATTTTTTGTTGCATAATAATATAGTCATGTTATTTTTAATTGTATGCGCCAACAAAGGAATGACTCTGCACTGTCTCATGCCAAATAATAGTCACAGCTTATGTCATGAAAAAAAGAGAAAATGGCACTATTATTTGTTGGAAATGGCTTATAATGAAGGATTATAATGATCTCAGTTTAATTCAATGATAAAGGGCTAAACTTGAATGGGTGGACAGGGAAGGGTTATTTCAAAATATGTGTTTGTTGCATCATATTACCCATGTGCATCATGCTCTTGTCAAAATAGCTGCACACATGTCAAAAGGATTTATGATAAAAGAGACGCTCATTTTTAGTTCTGCTAAAAGTAAATAATATGTCACTGTGAAGTACGTGTTCCTGGATCATCTGCATCTTTTCTTGGCCCTAAAACAACATTTTGGTCAAGGAAACATTTACATTTATTAATTTAGCAGACACTTCTATCCAAAGCGACTTACAAATAAAAAAGCGTAACAATTTGTTTAAGAAGCCAAGAATAAGCACAATCTACAAAGCTATGTCTACAAGTAGTAGAGTTAGGAAGCTAAGAGATCAACAACATAAAAGATGAGTTAGATATGCATTTTGTTTCATGTCTTTATGAAGGTTCAGTTGCCATTGGGTGGTCCACCAGAGAAGAGCTGAATACTGTAGGTACATGTTTTGCCCATTCCTTGCCACTTAAATTCCAGAAAATAATAGCGTGATAAGAAAGTGTGTAAAAGGCCCTTATCCAGTCCAATCTTAAATCTAATACTATTATGTGATTGGTTGATAGAAAAGTTGGTTCAGGACCAACAATGATGTTGATGCAGGGACCTGTTGTCATACATGGTGAAACCGAGTTTACTGCACTGTAAAAAATTATTTGCTGCCTTAAATTTTTTGTTGAATCAACTCATATTTAGAAATCATATCAACTTCCTATTATTTGTCTTGACTAGAGATAAGTTGTTATAACTTATACAGTTAAAATATGTCAACTTCATTTTAAGTTAGTCAAGATAAATAATAGTAAGTTGATATGACTTGTAAATCTGAGTTGATTAAACAAAAACATTTAAGGTGGGAAATAATTTTTTACAGTGTGGCGATCTTTAAGGAACATTGACATGTTAGAGAAAATAGAAACTTTCATAAACGTGGCATGAGATTAAGATAAAAATGAAGACAAACCCAAAACATTATAAAACATTTTGATCAGGGCGCGTAACACTGTGAACAAACGAGTTCCACAGGTTTTCTGTATTATATTAGACTATTAGTAAGACATACCATAATGTTATTGTATATTTTGGCTTTGACACATAGCTGTAGTCGTACTCAGAAGGCAAACATGCAGAAGGTAATAAACATTTGCTTACATATATTTGACTATGATGAAACAACCTTATTATGAAGTATTAAATGTACACTTTATTATTTTATATATTTTTATATTTTAAATTTTACTCTTTATTTAAATTTTATGTGACTTGCTGTTGTTTTATGTCTGTCCTGGAAGCTTCAAGTAGCAAAGAAAATTCCTTGTGCTGGGCAATAAAACTCTTAAAATGAAATACATGTATTTTACTGGTGGAACATGTCACAACCACTTTTGACAGATATTAAATTCTCAGCCCATAAAAAATCGACATAACTGTTAATTTATGAATATGTTTAGGTGATTTTTGTTTATTATCTTCACATTACTAATTTACACCATTTTTATAGTATATTCAAAAGACCAGAAATTGCTATTTTATATGTTTAAAGAAATACCATATGCAACATATGAAATCAAATTTTTTAGATACAGTATATTAAATCTTGGCAAGTAGATATACCCATAGATATGTATATAAAGGCTAGATGGCTCAAGGCGGAGTCCCTAACGGCATCACCTGGCGGCCATCTTACGACAGGGCGCTCGCTCACTCGTAGGATTGAGTTTAATGGTGCAGGTACTTTTACATGACCATAACTTGCTAAATTTTCTACCGATTTTCAAACGGTTTGGGTTTTTACAAACGTTATTAACGTGGCTATAATTCTGGATGCTTTAACATGTTTCATGAATTTATTTTTTATTGTTAGTATAGGTATGCAGTGTCATAGGTACATCTTTGACGTTTATAACAAACCAAACCGTTTGAAAATCGGTAAAAAATTAAGCAAGTTATGGTCATTTAAAAGTACCTGCATCATTAAAACTCAATGCTACGAGTGAGCGAGCGCCCTGTCTTCGGGCTCTTAGACAGCACTGCATCACATACAGGAATGCTACTGTAATGGAAATCACAACATGGACTCAGGAATACTTCCAGAAAACATGGTCAGTGAACACAATCCACCGTGCCATTCGCTGTTGCCAGCTAAAACTCTGTAGGTCAAAAAAGAAGCCATATCTAAACATGATCCAGAAGCGCAGGTGTTTTCCCTGGGCAAGGCTCATTTAAAATGGACTTTGGCAAAGTGGAAAACTGTTCTGTGGTCCAACGAATCAAAATTTGTTCAAAAAAAAAATCAAAAAAAGTTCTTTTTGAAAAACTGGGATGCATTTCATCCGGACTAAAGAGGACAATGACAACCCAAGTTATTATTAGCGCTCAGTTCAGAAGCCTGCATCTCTGATGGTTTGGGGTTGCATGAGTACGTGTGGCATGGGCAGCTTAAACATCTGGAAAGGCACCATCAATGCTGAAAGGTTTATCCAAGTTCTAGATACATATGATCCCATTCAGACGTCGTCTCTTTCAGGGAAGACCTTGCATTTTCCAATATGACAATGCCAGACCACATACTGCATCAATTACAACATCAAGACTGCGTAGAAGAAGTATCTGAGTACTGAAATGGCCAGCCTGCAGTCCAGATCTGTCACCCACAGAAAAGATTTGGTGCATCATAAAGAGGAAGATGCGACAAAGAAGACCTAAGACAGTTGAGCAACTAGAAGTCTGTATTAGACAAGAATAGGACAACATTCCTATTCCTAAACATTGGTCCTCCTCCAGCTGTTCCTTATATGTACATTTAACTTTTCTGGCCTCTTATTACCTGTCCCAACTTTTTTTGGAATGTGTAGCTCTCATGAAATCCAAAATGAGCCAATATTTGGCATGACATTTCAAAATGTATCACTTTCAACATTTGATTTGTTATCTATATTCTACTGTGAATAAAATATAAGTTTATGAGATTTGTAAATTATTCCATTCCTTTTTTACTTACAATTTCTACTGTGTCCCAACTTTTTCTGTTTTGGGGTTGTAAAATAAAAAGCAATGATCCATGCACCTTCAACTAGCGCGTGCTAAAGCACTGTGAAGAAAGAAAGCAGTTAATAAAACAAATGTCTCTTGTCAGTTAAATGATGATGAAAAGACAAACCACCACATTAAACTGGTTTAGTAACATTAGATATTTCGGTAACACTTTATAAGGTTCATTAGTTAACATTAATTCATGTATTAACTAACATGAACAAACCATGAGCAATACATTTGTTACAGTCTTTATTAATCTTTGTTAATGTTAGTGAATAGAACAACCCAGTATCACGAAATTGCGTGACTATTTCACGCATGGACCAGCGTGACAATGTCACGCTTTGCCGCGTTTGAGCGTGAGCGTGTCGCGCTTTCTGTTTGTGTCGCTGTCACGTATTGGTTGCTCAACTTTTTTGTCCTAGTTTCTTACCATTGTCGCTTAGGTTTAGGGTTAGATTTAAATAAAATGACACCCTTACCTAAACAAACTCTAACCCCAACGTCAGGTGACAATTGGTTAAAGTTTAGAAAATATAAAAGAATAAGTATTGTATCTTTTTATTTTATAAACCAATACTTAAAGTGACAAATACTTAAAGTGACATATAACACAAGCACCAAATCTAACCCTAAACCGAAGCGACAATGGTTTGAAAATAGGACAAAAAAGTTGAGTAACCAATACGTGACAGCGACACAAACAGAAAAGCGTGACATGCTCACGCTCAAACGCGGCAAAGCGTGACATTGTCGCGCTGGTCCATGCGTGGGGTGGTCACGCAATTTCGTGATATAGGGTTGAATAGAAATAAAGCTGTTCATTGTTTGTTCATGTTAGTTCACAGTGCATTAACTAACGTTAATAAGTTTTTAATAAAGTATTAGTAATTGTTTAAAATAACATTAACAAAGATTAATAAATGATGTATAAGTGCAGCTCATTATTAGTTTTTGTTAACTAATGTAGTTAACTAATGTTAACTTATGAACCTTATTGTAATGTGTTACCGATATTTCTGTTGTTTTATCTGTGATTACAACAGAATTGTGTGTGCTTCAGATTTAAAGACTGATGCTATTTTTTCATGTTTACAGGAGTTCATGCCATACTGGAACCTCAATGTCACAGTGTTGAGAGCAAAATTCAATCAGTCACATGACCTATGTGAGCCAATCAACTTCTTTTCTTAGATACCAAAAAATCAAATATACAATTTTGTAGAGGGACTAAGCACTTAATTTAAATACTGTGTATAAACTGGACTTGAACACATGGTAGCATATTCTACAAAAAAAATAAGTTTTTTTATCTTTCTCTTAAGTGACGAATTCTGACTGCTACGTTGTCTTAAAAATACCCACGGCTTGCACCTGCTCTCATCGCACCAAGACCATCACAAACAACAATGCACCAGAATGGAATGAAACCTTCCAATTCAGAGTACACAGTGGTGTCAAGGTACATAATTCAGTTTGGCTTATCCAACAACAGTCACCCATTTCCTATCCTTTCTGTTCCTAACTTAACCAATACATATTATTTTAGTTACATATTGTTGTATGAGATATATTCTTTACACATAATGCCATTGATGTTGAAATGATCCTATAATGAACAGTAAAATCCTGAGGAAACTGTACAAACATGCAGGTTATTATTTTGGATGCCCTTGGTCTCTAACTATCACCATATAACCCCAGAGATACTTCATTGTATTTTTGCTTTGATCGCGAGACTGCGAAATATTTTACACCTAAAACTTCTGTAACTTATCCATTGACTTTACTCGATTAACATGCATGTTCTTGTTTTCTCAGAACATTCTGGAATTCTACATCTATGATGCTGACACCTTTACAAAAGATGACTGCTGTTCTACCATCCTGTTTGATATCAGTAACCTCACACTTGGACAAAAGATGACAAAATGCTTCATTTCTGATGATGATGAGGTCAGTTCTTTTTTAAAATTGTAACATGCATGCACAATAGTTTTTAGAGATTAGGTTTTACAGATTTACGGAAAACAGCATTGAAAATATTTCTCTACAGGCCCAATAATCACATTTCTTTACGATTGCATTTTATAGTATATTTTCTTCATCTAAATTCTGTATTGGAAAAATACATTTTCGTTGATTCTGACTAAACGTGTGCACTTCTTTGAATCAGTAAACATGAATTTGTAATTTAAATTAATATAGGGTGTAGTCGGTTAAATTTGCCTGATTGTTTTCATTGTTTCCTTTCAGAAAAATAATGAGTTGTGGGTGGAGTTTAAGGTGACACCAAGGTGAGTAAAAATTGTTAAACGTTTGGGAAAACAGGTAACACTTTACAATAAGGTTCATTAGTTAATATTAGTTAACTACATTAGTTAAAACGAACTAATAATGAACTGCACGTATGCAGCATTTATTAATCTTTGTTCATGTTAATTTCAGCAATTACTAATACTTTATTAAAAGCTTGTTAACGTTAGTTAATGCATCATAAACTAACAAAAACAAACAATGAACAGCTTTACTTCTATTAACTAACATTAACAAAGATTAATAAATACTGTAACAAATGTATTGCTCATGGTTTGTTCATGTTAGTTAATTCATTATCCAATGTTAACTAATAAACCTTATTGTAAAGTGTTACCGGAAAACGTTTGCAAAATAGTAATATTGTCCAGTTATGCAGTACAAACGAAGGGATTTTACTGTAATATGGAAATATATTGATTATGGTATTGTACTGTAGGTTTTTTACTCTATTACTGCTTCTACAGTGACATCTAACAGTGTGTTATTTGTTACGAATGCCATCTGTTCCTTTCCTTATGTACTATATTAAAGCCCTGAGAATCCTGTGCAGTACCTCTCTAATGGAGTGTTGATGGTAAGAACATTCATTACTGTTGTGCTACACTCAGTATAAACTTGTTAAAATGTCTGAGTTGTACTGTATATATATTTTTTTAAATGTTGATATAAAAAGGACATTTTCTTAGTAAACTCAGATATATTCTTAAAAATACATAGTCTAAAGTGCATTGCGCACGGTCTAAATGGGTGTGTCGGAACCCAATTTTGCTAATTTAAGGACGAGAAAAATGGTTTATGCGCCAAACGCACGGCCTAAAAGGGTGATTCCTATTTTCGTAATGTAAATGTTTTGATATCCTAGATATCCTACAACAATGACTGTAATCTCATAAAATAATTTGCAAATATGCAAGAAAATGTTTGTACTTTAAAAATACAAACAAGAGATAAAGATTTTTTTCCATTTTAATCCTTTAATTATTCACATTTAAATGTTTTTTTGTGTTGCTGCGGATCCATGTGCTTGATAACCAAATCCTGTTGTGGTCCCGTTTATAGGCGCATTTTTCTATCGCGCTCATTAAATAACAAAAACACGATATCGCCATTGACTCTATACTGTACACCAGGTTTTTGTTGGTCAATGGCGTAGTATATTTTAGTTGCCTCAAAATAGCAACGTGCCAACAATGCGCCTGAACACACCTCGTTTTTAGATCAGAACGCCCATGGGTGCAAAATGGGGCGCAAATGCATTTGCTATTTAAATAACGTGGCGCTAAACGTGAAAATTATCATTGCCCTGGGTTGAAACTATCAAAAGACACTTGCGCCGCGCATTGCACTGCATTGCGCCGGCTGTATGATAGAGCAAATGCAAAATGGGGTGCAAATGCATTTGCTATTTAAATAACGTGGCGCTAAACGTGAAAGTTATCATTGCGCTGGGTTGAAACTAAAAGACACTTGCGCCGCGCATTGCACTGCATTGCGCCGGCTGTATGATAGAGCAAATGCAAAATGGGGCGCAAATGCATTTGCTATTTAAACAACGTGGTGCTAAACGTGAAATTATCAGTGCGCTGGGTTGAAACTAGCAAAAGACACTTGCGTCGCCCATTGCGCTGCATTGCGCCGGGTGTATGATAGAGCACATAATGTTTGTTTTTAAAGCTTTAAGTGAATACCTGAGTGATCTTTTATGCTAAAATATATTTGCTAGACCATTGAGGTCTTCTGAGAAAAGAGTGCTGATGGTTCCTAAATCCAGACTGAAGCTGAGGGGTGACCGTGCCTTTTCAGTCGTTGGGCCAAAACTGTGGAATAGTCTCCCACTGATTAGTTCCATCAGAATCTGAATTTAAATCTAAATTAAAAATGTAACTTTTTTCCAAATATAATTTTCCTTGGAGTTTTAGGATCTTTTATCTATCAGTGATTTTATTTTCCGTCTTAGTTTTATTTTATGTCTTTTTAGCAAGGTTTGTACAGCACAGTGGTCAACTACTGTTGATTTTATTGTGCTTTATTAATACATTTTGATTTGATTTTGATTAAATTCGCTTTATATTTCATTTCAGGCAGCTCCGTTGTGTGCACTGGAAGTGAAAGCAGATAATCTAAGGACTAATGGTAAACAAAGGGGATTCCGATCAGTTTTTAGTTCAGACATTTAAAACTAACATATGCACTATCTCTGACAGTAATAATTAAATAAAGAAGAGAATTGTAAATACTAAATATACTTTACTCAGGCTAATACAACATTTTGCTTAATTTTATGACCAGTAGAAATAGATATTGGAGCATTTTCCCAGACAGGGTTTACATTAATCCAGGACTAGATAGTTTTTACACAAAAAATACTGGAGTGCATCTTGAGACAAAACAATAGCACTGACATACTGTATGTTAAGATACTGTATGTCAATGCAAGATATTTTTAAATGAGGGCAGCTCAAACATGCATTTTAGTCTGGGATTAGGACAAGGCATGTCCGGGAAACCACCATGCTTAGGTTTTCTGTATATGTATTTATATATTGCTTGTACATGTGTCTTTGTTTATTTCAGTAAACAACCTTCTATTAAAACTGGGAGGTGCGTTTAAAGAAGACTGTGTGCTGTCAGAATCTATGTCCTACTACATCAATCGAGACCTGGAAACTGAATTTAGTCTCATGCCATCAAAGGTGTGTACTGACTTACTGTAGACTGCAGGGGCGGATCTAGAAAATTATTTATGGGGTGGCAAGGGGGTGGCATGAGAACTACGAGGGGTGGCAATGAAGTAAGCATCCTTGCATGGTTGTCGTGGATACAAAAAATTATATACTGTATATACTATATGCGGTGTATACACTGGACCTCAAATTTTTATAACATAAAAACAGGCAACAACAAATGTTCCTATAATACCCAAGCAGCTACCTTTAGCATCTCTACTGTAGCACCCTTTGTCTTAATACACACATCTTACCAATATCTAAAAACACTGACTGTAACCATGATGAGCAAAGTTGAACATAATGGTATAAAGACTGTTATATAAATAAAATAGGTTTGCCTATAGTTTATATTAATGTAAAACATATATGAAAGGCACACATCTCTTTCTATCATAACCCTCTTCTTTAATCCTTTCACTCACTTCATGGTGGATTTCTGTCTTTTCACTTCTTTTAGCTATTTGCCATCCATATGTTTCATTCTTTCATGACTTCATCTACTCCTTTCCCTTCCACAACATATTTTTCTGTTTTATTTGTACCTTCCACTCCCAAAGTATTTGATATTTCTATTATTTTTGGTAAAAAATGGATATCAGCCTTCTTTTCATAGTATCATTAAGTTTTGTCTTTCAAGCTTTAAACATACACAACACTGAATAGTTTTGTCTCCTTAATGAAGACTATATTATAACGAGCGTTTTCATATGCACGTATTGAATATTTTGATTGCTGCCCACTAACAAGACATGACGGGCTAGAAAGAACTGCTTAAAAGATATTTACTGCTTACACAAACGTGCAGTTCAGTTGTTTTAACTACCAAGCAACTACCTCAGGCAATATTAAACAATCAACAGTTTAACTTTTGTATTTTTATCCTGATGCAACATTTATCTGTGAAATATGACCGTATTCAGTACTTTGATTTGCTGATGTGATGCTCAACTTAATCACTTAAGCCCGGAATACACTGCACGATTTTTGTCCTCTTATAAGATCATTACCTTATCAAACTGTGCGACATGTATCGTTTAAACTCGGGTACGAGAGGCGTGTAGACTGTACGATGATGACACGGAAGCTTCGGCGGCTGCGTCACGCGTTGCGCAACGTCACCAGCATGCGCTCGTGGTAAACAAATACCAGCGGCAGGTCGTAGCAGCAAACACACTGTGCGGTAATCATGCCGAATTTCTGACACTGCCAGAAAACTATCGTAGGCTATCTTTGGACGCAAGACCGGGAAAACGGCCGTCTTTGAACCTCTCTCACTGTACAACATAGGACCACCGATGGAGAGCCACGATCACAGAAATCGCGACGATAGTTTCACGATGGCAATCTTTCGTCTGGGACAGCCAATTATCGTGCAGTGTATCCCGGCCTTTAAAGACACTAAAGAGAAAACACTATTTTTTTGCCAGCATGTGATGATGTGAGGTGCTTTATTAGATCAGAATTACTTGCTACAGACGTGAAGAGACTCTCTCTTCATGGGCATAAGTTGCACATTCATAAACATTCTTGCCTTTCACCTCAACGATGGAAAAGTAACGTTTGTGTTTTTTATACTTTGTGCTTGCGTCCGCTACCTTTGTTTTGAGCTCGTTGTACTTTCCATCGCTGTTGTCGCGGGTTTGTGCGAATCGGATCACGGATGGACTGCAGCGCGAGAACCGGGCTGCATGGGAGTGCCTTATGGGGTGATGCATGCTTTCACGGCAGTTTCCAAAAGTTTCCAACCACGCCAGAACAGATCGCTAGATTTGTCCAAGTCGTTTTTTTAATAAAGTCGCTAAAGGGGTCTAAAAAGTTTCTTAATATAGCGACAAAGTCACCAAGTTGACAAGACTGCACGGACTTTTTTACACTGTAAAAGACTTTCTGCTCGGACTGACTGTGCGTGCTTCTCATTGACCGGGTATGAACTCTGCTGCCTCTGGTTGGCTAACGATGGAAATTAAGCCAATCACCTTCAGCTATGTGGTTGTCCCACCCCCTCTAAGACACACACACCAATCATCGTCAGATATGTGTCTCCCACCCCTACACGCAGAGAAAAACTACATTGCCTTTCTGGTTAAAAGAGCCTACTCGGGTATATATTATATATATTAGGATACCAGCGCTGGGGTGGCATATGGGGTGGCAATGCTTTTATTTAGGGTGGCAACTGCCACCCCGTGCCACCCCAGTAGATCCGCCCCTGGTAGACTGACATTTTTAATGTATATATAAGTTTATTGGTGCTATAAATGTGTGAAAATAGTGGATTAGATCAAGCTTAACAATTGTTTTATCATCTGTCCATTGTCCAGGATGTAACAGAAGTAGATGGTGTATATGTCAACCAGCTAAACCCGCTGTCCACTGTCCCTATAAAACCTGTACCAACTAAAAAAAAGATCAAACTCTCTTTGCCTGTTGGAAAGGTGAGTACTAAAAGTATTTTTTCCTCATCCCTTTATAAAAATGGTATGTTAAGTACTATCACAGTAGTGTTTAATACTTAACATAACAACCTTTTACATCTTCACAGGGTTCAGTACATCTGCAAGTAAAGACAGAACACCGGTAAACCGATTTAATCATTTATTAATATTCAATTTATGTAGATTTGTGGGTACTATGCTACAAAAATGTCTAAAACATTTTGTAATTGTCAAACAAATATGTTAATATTGTTTGTGTGTGTTGAAGCTCTAGTGAAGACATGAATGTACGCCTGGATTTTGATATCCCAAACGAAGAAAAGAATTTTAAACGCCAACAGTACAGTTCGAGGGACAGGCAAACTCGTAGTCTTAATACAGGCAGGAAATCAGGGCAGGCAGCAATCACTCGTAATAATGGGGAAACAGATCTAAGTCACAAACCAGAATATAAACAGACAGGATAAACACTCAGAAATGACAGCCGTGGCAAATCAAGACTTCGCACTGAATGAAAGTCCTAGTGGAGTATAAATAGGGTTCATGATGAGATACAGGTGGAGTGTAATCAGTCCCGGTATGTGAAATCATGGGAAATGAAGTCCGAAATGAGCATTAAAACTCAGGGGATGGCTCCCTCTGGTGGCGATCGGAGGACGAGGCGAGCGCCTCGTTCATCACAGTTTTAAGCATGTTCACTTAAATTTAAAAAATATTTTTTGTCTAAAAACTACTTATTTTCTTAAATCATTTATCTCATCATCAAGAAAATGCATCTTGATTTAAGAATTCCCACACTGTAAAAGAATTCCGTAGAAATTGCAGCTGGGTTGCCGGAGACTTACCGTAGATTTACATTTATGTTTTTAACTGGCAACATTTTGTTCAAAGTTAAATGAACATTAAACATTTACAAGTCTTTATCTTTACAGAGTAAAACTAAAAAAACAGCATCAAGCAAAACATTCTGGGAAACAAAATCTGGAGCAAAAAACAGAAAAAGGTTGATGATGATTTCTGGTTCCCAGAATGCTTTGCATGAGGCTGTTATTGTATAGTTTTATTCTGTAAAGATAAAGACTTATTAATATTTAAATAATAATAATAATAATAATATTTATTTAACTTTGAACAAACTCTTGCCAGTAAATAACATAAATTTAAATCTACGGTAAATTACCGGCAACCCAGCTGCAATAACATTGTAATTTCTACTGAATTTTTTTACAGTGCAGGTGAAAAAGTATTACACTTCCATAGTGTACTTAAAGTGCTTTATTTTCGAACACTAATTTTGTACTTAATATACTAAAAATTCATCTTTAGTACTTCTTAAGATGTTCACTGTAAAAAATATCTACTTGGTTCTACTTAAAATCATAAGTTAAGCAGCTGCCTCAAAATTTCAAGTAAAAACAAAATGGATTCATGAATTGTTTTAACTCATTATTTTGAGTCTTGTTAAGCTGTGAATTGCCTTCTGCGAGTCAACATGACTATACAATTATTGTTGTTTCAACTTTGCTATGCAAGTTCAAAATAAAGTGAACTCATTAAAGGCAGAATAGGCAGGAATTATCCAAAAAAACTTTTTTACAAATTTGCTCAAACTGACCTTATATACCAATACATAAGTAAAATGTAAGTACTCCGAAAAAGAGAGTACAAAAATCGAGCGTCTGTATACCTCTCAGCACTGTTTTAAACACAGCTAACTTTTCCATTCACTCCACCCCCTCCCTTCTGGGTTTCTTCTTAAGCCACGCCCCCAAAACACATGAACGCGCGAATTACCTCAGACAAGCGGAGAGGAAGGAGCGCGGTGCATGTAATAACATCAAGTCACAATCACATGTAATAATACACCTAACTTTATCACTAGGAATATAAACAGATGGCTTTTATAAACGGATGGCTTTTAGTACTCACTCAGCCAGTGTTTTGCATGGAAGAGTTTCTGTGATGAAAGCATTGTTGACTCTGACGAGGACTACACTCCGCAGACAATACCGCATCATGGACTCGAGGAAAAGCCACGCGATATTTCCTCTCGTTTGATTGCTTCATTTATTCATTTTTTGCCTTCGCTGACTGGATATGCAGGTACTGTAAGATGTGAATGCAGTTTCTGTGAGTTGTTAGTGCTATTTCTCTGCTGTACTATTGCTCTGCCTATTGCCTCGTGCACGTTCAAATCAATCGGGTGTGCGCATGTCTGGGCAGATCCCATAGCAACGGGTGGAGCCATGGTCACGAGAGAGAGTGATATTTGAGCAAGCTAATCATATGTTTCGTCCCGGATGGAAATAATTAACTGTGTTTAACACAGTCGTGAGAGGTCTACAGACACTCGAGTTTTATACTCTCTTTTTTAGAGTACTTACATTTTAATTATGCATTTGTATATAAAGACAGTTTAGACAAACTTGTAAAAAAGTTTTTTAGATAATTCCTGCCTACCCTGCCTTTAATGAGCATTCTGTTCACTTATCCCCATTAGTGGGTTCAACTTAGTAATTTCCATTAAGTAATGTCTTTGAATTAGGGTATCAAGTTAAGATGATCTAAAATAATATCTTTGTTTTAACTTAATTATAAACACACAAATTTGAGTACAAAACTTTTTTTATTAAAACCAATGTTAAGCCAATACAAGCTATACATAAACACTTGTAATCAAAACTTTTTTTTGTAACAAACTTCAGTTGGGTGTGGGTCACATAATGAGGCTAGATAGACCAATAGACACATACAGCAGTATAGATATCTACATTCAGCACCTCCAAAAAAAAAAAAACACAGCCTGTCATCTAAGTTGTTTATCATTGTTATTAGTGTGTGTGACCTAATGAGGTTAAGTTGACTGATGATTACTGCAGGAAACATCTCACCTTCTATATGCGCATGCACACCCCTCTGCTTGTCATATGCCTATTAGGTCACCCAAAGCTGTACTGAACACTATTCATATTCACCCAATAGAAAATACATAACTTTAAAAGCATTAGCTTTTTTTCATTACACAACACTGAAATGTTGAACAGGTTTAAAATGTAAACATTTAAAAACCTTTTAACATTAATCTCACAGATCCAGCTGACTTGTACCAAAAGCTGTGCTGAACCCCAAACACAAACTAAAACTTCAGACGGCAGCTGACTGTTTTCAAATATTTGAAACTTGAATGCAGTATACTTTGACCCCATTATTTGAACAATATTCAGCGTTAATTGTATTCAGTCCAACAAAAGTAAATGTATCAAGTTCAACAAAAAAATCAGGGATCCTCTCCTGTTTGCTTAAGTGCTTTTGCCTTCAACTTTGGTTTGCATGTCAACAGAAACACATGAAAAAAAGGAATTCCAATCCTATTCTCGGGTGGGGCATGGTTTACAAATTATACCTCAGGAGCTTGTTTCGGATGCCGTGGACTCTGGCAGAGGCTTGATCTGGTTTGATCTTCATCACTACCCTCTGAAGGAACTCAAAGGAATACGTCATGGCTCGTGGATACTCAAGGTTAACGCAGTAGATGATCCCCAAAAGCATGGCAAAGCTGGATGGCACATCCTTGAAGTTGTGAAGCACAACAGTCTCCTCAACCACAACTGCCACATTGAAGACCTCACGTGGAAAGGCATCCTGGTTGTCACCTTCATAGCCTATCAACAGGCCAAGTTGCATCCCCTCCATGGCTGCAAGCTTGTCTGGAGTTATGACAGACGCACAGTTTTATAATAAGAGAAAATGAAGAGAGAATTTATCTTGGTTTTTATTTTATGCAAAACATTTTAGTCTCGTCTTTTTTCGTCAACAAAAAAGCATGTTACAGTTTTTTCCAATTGCTAACACACAATTTTGCAAACTAGTCTGGTTTTATCAAAAAACATAACACAATTTACAAAACCACACACCCAAATAGCAAAATAGCACATATATCCTGCAAAATGAAGCACTCCAACCAAAACTACATATATCATTAGTAAAATCAAACTTTGACACAAATTGGAACACACTTCATTCATATTACCAGATTTTTGTCTAACCAACTACACACAGTTGAGCATAATGAAAAGTGCACTTTTCTTTATTATGCTTTGCCATAATACTAAAATATGTATTAGATTGTTCACATGCACAAAAATATTTGCAGATACACACACATGCTGTTGAATTTTTTTTATTTTTCACCAAACAAGTCATAACGCCTCGTCCACATCACAGGCAATATATTCCCTTGCCAGACATCGAGCGAAGAAGCACCTTGAGGGCCTTATCCATCCCTAAATTGCACCAACATCAATCTCATCATATGTCTCTTCCATAGTCTGCAAAAGAGGCATGCGCACAAAGGGCTAGTGGTCATATACCTTCCATATAACTCTTCTATGGGGTTCAAAAATGGCAAGTATGGGGGGAGGTATTGCACGATAAATGTTTGGTAGTCAGCAAACCAGTTTTGGACTGGGGCTGCACGATGAAAGCTCACGTTGTGCCATACTACAACATACCGGTTTCTTTGGTTTGCATCATTCATACACTCGGATGGTATGAGAATGTTGTGGAGTCTTTCTAGAAATGTGAGAATATGGGCTGTGTTGTATCATGGTTGGCATGACGGTGGAGGACACCATCTATATTGGAGATGGCAGCACACATTGTGATGTTCCCACCACATTAGCCAGGAACATCTATAATGGCTCTGTGGCCAATGACGTTCCTGTGGTCTTTTCTAGTGCTTACATCCTAATTGAAGTGTTAACAATTAACCATTCAGGTGTTTGGGCAGGTGGCACATATATTGGCCATTTAGCTCGTGTAGTGTCATTTTGAATGGTAGTGTTTTGAAAAGGCAAACATGTGACTTTATGTCAGATTGTTGTGTCTTGTGCAGAGATCCGTGTTCAGTGCATTTAAAAAGTGCCATTGTGAATTGCAAAATGTGTGTAAAGCAGAAAATGTGTTTAGACTTTTGGAGACTTGAGAAGAGGTGTTGCTCTCTGTGTGTCAGTTTAAATAGTTGTGCTGTTCATGTCATTTTAGTGTGTTAACAATTGGAAAAAACTGTAATTTAGTCTTAGTCAGCGTTTTTGGACATTGGTGCAGTCTCATCATCGTCTCGTCTTAGTCATGGAAAAAAAAAGGTCGTTGACTAACATATTTTGTCTTGTCTCGTCTGACGAAATTAACGCTACACCCAACCATCATCCTCCCCATCACTATTCTGCCCCTCACTCTTCCCTGCATCATCACTATTTTGCTGACACATGACTTTATCAACACCCATGAGTGCATCTAATCCAATCTCTGTGTTAAAGGGTGTGTGTGTGTGTGTGTGTGTGTGTGTGTGTGTGTGTGTGTGTGTGTGTGTGTGTGTGTGTGTGTGTGTGTGTGTGTGTGTGTGTGTGTGTGTGTGTGTGTGGTGTGCGTGTGTGTGTGTGGTGAGTGTGTGTGTTGTAGTGAGGTGAGTGGGGTGTGCGTGTGTGGTGAGTGGGGTGTGTGTGTGTGGTGAGTGGGGTGTGTGTGTGTGTGTGTGCAAGTGTATATGGGCTGTTATGCATGACAGAAAAAGGTCTTACATCACACATCCTGATGATGTCTGATGGGTCTTCTCTTAGGTAGTGTGGCAGACCTGGTGCCCAATTTTACAATTCTCAGTTCGTCTACTCACGTCTTTCTTCAGACAGTCCAAAATGGCTTTCAGTGCAGGCTTATTTGCCGACTTGGTCGCAGCTTCGTACACTTCCAGCAGTCTTGGTGCCAGATCATCAAGTCCATCGAGGAACGACTCGAGAAGGTCTATGCTTACGACTCTTTTGAACTCTGCCCGAACCTGAGGAGACAAAAAGGTTAAGAAATTAGAGAAAAGATTTTCAAAGCATAGACTCAAAATTTAGTGAGCTAAGGTTGTCTGTTGTCAAAGCCTTTCATCCACTCAGTAATACTAAACACAATCCTCTCACTTATCTGTATGCACATTCACGCCACCATTCGGACTAAAAAAAAAACATTTCTGAACGGACCACAGTACAGTATCAGACATCCCTCTAGTACTTCCTGGAGGGAAGCTCATACATTGATATCCAGTCATTGGATTAAGTGATTAATCTTAGGCTGAATGTTGTCTATTGTTATACCTGTCTCTCACAGAACATGGCCGGCCATCTAGCTATGACATCCCCAATGAGAGGTTGATCCCCTACAATCTCCTTTCTGCGCTTGGAGAACGTGGCAGACATCAGCTCATCTATCTGCTGGTGATCTTGGTCTTTTTTCAGCACTTCCACCTGAATTGGATTGCACAAGCACAAAGGACACATACTAAGACAAAATAGTAGGCTTCACAAACACAAAAGCAAAGTGTAGGTAGTTAGTATAATATAGGCAGGTATGTATGCAGTAATATTAGACAGGTATGATGTGCATGTGTGATGTGCATGTGTGTGTATGATGTACCTCCATCATCCTCCGCTTTTCTTCCATGTTTTCATCACTCAGTCCTTCAGGGGGATCTGGACAGTAGTGGACCTCGCCCTTCTTTGACTTCTTCATACGTGGTCCCTTGGCTTCTACTCCTTTTCTTTTGTTGACCCTCACCTCTGGGCATCCAGCTGCACTTAACTTCTGTCGATAGTTTCCGAGCTTAAACTTCAGGCTGTGGAACCAGCCGTACCAACCCTTTCCAGACCCTGGCTCTTTTAGACTGGGATGCTTCTCCACAAGTGCTTTGGCAACATTCTCATAGTGTTGCCTCTCAGGATAAGGGCTAATCTTTGACATGCTGTCTGCAAGTGTGTCCAGTATATCAGTTTTCATACCTTTAGAAATCACCAGCACAGATCCATCCTTTGCATATCTTCCATTTGCTTCTTGCAGCGTGAGTTCAACATCATGTGAGAACTCTGGAATCGGGAAGGGCTCAGGCCAGTGCTGGGAGTCAGATTCCCCACTACTGAGAGATGGAAGGCTGGATGTGTCCAATGTGGAATCCGAGCAGGCTGCATCAGCTGTGAACAACACTTTCAATGTTGCTCTCTCCTCAGGAAGGTCTCGGATGTCTGTCAAATTGGTCAGCTGATCCTTGAACGCAGGGTCCTCAAATTGTAAAATAAATCCACCTCTCAGGCCAAGGTTTGCACGCAACACCTGGCACAGTGCATCAACACTAGGGGGGGGTGATTTCGATGGAAAGGCGCCTGATATCCGTCTCAGAGAGGACAACTCGCAGCAGCATCGTGGATCAATTCGGCCTGAAATTGGAGAAGAAAAAAAGGTTTAATTCATTGTATACATACAAACACATGGTTACTACTGAAAAGATTTGGAAAACACTTCAGGAGGGTTAATTCTTTTGGATCAGGCTGTTTAAATATATTTTGCAGGACACCCAAGAGGGTTAATTCTTCTACATCAGGGTAGAAAAACACAAACTTACAACAGCCTTAATTCAGCAAGAATGTTCTAGGAGTGGTTAACAGGCGACCCTGGACAAGGTATGACACAAGTGGCATGTAGTCATTGAGATCCTCTGGTTTCACCAAGAGACACTCAGCAGGACTTTTCTTCACAAGATGGTAACTCCTCAAATGCTCCACATAGTAAGTCGAAAAAGGTTCAACGAAGAAACAAACATGACCAGCAGGCACAATGCATATTTCCAAAATCCTTCCGAAGTTGGGTAGTCCACTTGTACTTCCAACAGAAAGTATCATTCCCTTTGAATACTGCGTTCCATTTAAGAAGACATTAGGGGTCAGTCCAACTGTGTCAACATCACTGAATTTATTCAAGATTGCTAGTCTAAGACCACCATCTAAGACTCCCAGGCACACATCAGTCACTTTTGCTGTCTCAATCTCAGGCTTGAAAATGCTGGGCATTTCAAGATAATATGCCAGCATAAGTTGGTGTCTTGAGGCAAGGGTAAGCAGAATGTTTTTAAAGTTATTGGCATCACGCACTACCTTCTTAAAGAAAGAATGCTTAGCCTCAAACCTGATTGTCCAACACTCTATTAAGGGTCCAAATCTTTGAATAAGGCAAGGATAATGTTCAATAAAGTGATGTTTGGGGCGCAATTTGTAATCAGGGAAAACTGTCAGTAGTATCTGTCTATGATCCGATATTTTGGTCTGCAAATAACACAGTGAGTCTTCAGTGTGATATGGAGTCGCTAAGAGCTCAACCAAGTCTTTCAGCTCAAGGATTACTTCCCATGTTTGATCCCCTTCTGGAACACGGTGGCCGATGATGAGGGCAAGGAAACGCACAAGACTCCAATTCTCGTGGCCGTTACCACCTACAGCTCCACTCTTTTGAAAAGTTGCAAGAATTTTCTGAGGACAATTTGTCTTATCAGAGAATTTAAAAGGGAAACTCTGTATTTCACTATTAAGCTCTTCTAATGTGAAATACTTCTTTGAAATCAAATCTGCAAGGCACAGACTTAGTTCTACAGGCACAATCCCTTCCAGCACATCGTGTAAAAAATCAGGTGGAAAGCCTGTGCATGTGTGAAAACCTGTCAGGCTGTTGAGAGGGCAGTCTCGTTTCACACCATCAACAGATGCAAGGTCCGTCTGCTTCAAGACATTTACAGCTTCATCAAATGATTCTGGTGACCTTAAAACAAAGTTCCCAGTTCTAACATCACACGTTTGTATGTCTTGACGACTAGCTAGACAAAACCTACAAAACTTCTCAACATTGAAAGACTCTTGGAATCCACCTAAGGAATGTGCTGCCAAGTTGTCAGCAGCAACGAACAAGATGGTGCCTTTAACATTACACCCTAGTTTCTCTACAAACACACCTACTGTTTCAAGACATTTAATATCTTCAATCAGTGGCTTCAAAACACGATCATAACCATAAATCCTGACATGCTCAACCTTGCACAGTAAAGCAAGGTAGATTGATGACAATGCTGACTTGTATCTAGAGGGTAAATTGCCAATAACCCAATACACACCACAGACTTTATGTTTTTTTTTGATGTGCCCAAGGGATTGCAGATTTCAAAGTCGTCAATATACAAAGTAATAGCTACGCTTAGTTCTTGACCTGAGAGGATTCCATTCGATTTATAGAAGTCACCATCCAGAAAAGACTTGTAGTAACCAGACTGTTCAACAGGTTTGTTTTTCCCCAGTGCTTGCAGTACCTCTTCTTTTTTAAGAAGATCTGAAAGTAACTTTAGAATAGGGATATAGATAACAGTATGAAACTTTTCTTGTCTGTTCAAAAGATATTCGACAGGTTCAATGACACTAAAGTTCTTTTTGTAATATAACTGTCTTTTGTAGTCTGTGCCTAAAGATCCTTCTCTTGAAAGGAAATTAAATGGGTTAGCACTTTGAAATAGTTCAGTCAAGGATGTCAAACATTCCTCAGATGTGCAATTATGCTTCTCCAAAACATTCTCAATTGACTCCCTAGTTATTTGTCCAGCACATTTTCCAATATCAAACAAATCATCCACAATTTCTTGAATCGCAGACTTTGACACATGAAGGACGGCTTGCAGTCGAAGGAAAAGGGATGCAGTTCTGTGCTCAATTGACTTCTGTGTAGGCTGAGAGTCAGGTTCAGTCACTGAAACATCTGGTGACTCTAAATCAAAGTTATCTTGTTCATCATTGACAGAAGCTTGACTTTGACAATAAATAATAAGTTCAGGTTTGAAATTATTGAATGTAGAAGACTGATGATATCGGGTTCTGTGAGCAGTAAAAGTCGAGGCTACTATAGATGTAAAACAGCACCCCACAAATGGGCAATTCACAGTCTCTCTTTTTATCAAATGTCTCTTTAAATGAAGAAAATTATTTTTGATATTGGTTGGCGCCGAAAAATTACAAAGTTCACAACGAAGTTTAGCAACGGGACTGGTTCCTTGTTTGTGGTCCGTCAAATGTTTTAAAAGTTCCACATGGGATTGAAAGACGGTAAGACAATTCAGGTAAATGCAAGTAAAACCTGTTCTTCCACGTCCATGCTTGTCCTTGTAATGATTCACTATAGTCTTTTCAATGTATGAGGAAAAATTGCAAAACTTACAAGTCCACTTCATCAAATGAGTAGCTGAGCCTGGTAAATCATAAAACACCTGAAACACACAAAACAGAAGAAAAGTTTTAGCTGCTTAGTGATGTGAATATGAAGAGCATATTTTTAGTTAAGTCTAACTAACAAATTGGATATATGAATTGTTGGATTGCTCTTTAGCACTAGCTAACGCAACCGATGTTATGTAATAAGAAACAATAATGCTGTAATTTTCAGCATCATTACTGCAGTCTTCAGTGTCACATGATCCTTCAGAAATGAGTCTAATATGTTGATTTGCTCTTAAGAAAATGTTGTGGTTTTCCTTTTCCTCAAATGAAACAATCTTCAGTCTTAGGTTTTGATTTCAAGAGATAGACTTTTATTTTCCGGACAAAATAAGAAGCCGAGGCCGCCCTGGTGAATCCCCCCAGAACCAGAGTGAAGTCCTGGGAGGATCCTCCAAATCAGTCTGACCCTCTGAGCCAGGGCTTGGTTAATATATATATATAAACTTTATTACAGGCTCTAGGCCCAACATCATGACATACAACATAACAGAGGGAATAAATACATACACACATAAAAACATACTTTGATTCATGAGAGTCTTAACAGGCACCCATACCAATGTTTCCACAAATATAGGACAAGGACAAGGTCTTTGTTCCCTCCCCTCATGGTTAAAACAATAGCCGTTTCTCAATGTCAAGGAAGGATCCTCGGAAGCTAGAATTTCGAGGATGCTACGTCATCGACGTCCGTCGAAGGACTGTTCCAATGTCGAGGATCCTCGAAATTTCAGCCAAGGACTGAGTCCTTCGTTCGAGAAATATCCCATATACAGGAAAGGATGCAAATTTGTATCCCTCACGCTCTTCACGCGCTGAAATCACCCACAATCCTATGCGCGCAGCACCGAAAGCACACCTTTTAATCACGCAATGACGTAATGACGTGCACTTGTTAGCCTGTTCCATTTAACGTGTTCTCCGATTGCTTAAAAGGAGCCTCGACTCGCCTCTCAAGGAAGTGACTTGTAAGGACTAGTCCTGCCAAGGAAGTATCCTTGACATTGAGAAACGGCTACTATGTATCTGTTCAGGCTTGTAACTTGGCTATTCCTTATACTGAGACCCTCTGTGACCTTTGACATGAAACATGAATCCACACAGCTGGTTTGCAATAGCAATCCCATGGCAAACTCCTGACCCACACACAGCATACCACATGACACAAATAATGCATAACTTCATGGTAAACAAATTGCATGTGATTATAGAGACCCTCTGTGACCTTTGACATGAAACATGAATCCACACAGCTGGTTTGCAATAGCAATCCCATGGCAAACTCCTGACTAGAGCCCGACCGATTTATCGTTTTGCTGATTTTATCGGCCGATATGAGCATGTCGCAGATATATCTGTATCGGCGTATAAGCCGCAGATATGCGCCGATATGAACGTTTGTTACAGAACACATTAAATGCATTTGAAAGATGTAAGTACTTGTTTGTCCAGCAGAGTGCGCCCTACTGGTTGCTAATGGTGACCCAGGTCACTCACTGTAGTGACACCATCCAATCCCCCACCCCCTTCACTTCAGTTAGTCTCTCAGTTCAGGTGGCATGGAAGCAGTCACGCAGTGTCTTCTTCACAACATTGTTACACCTGGTATTAAGACGCGCTTTGGTCGATTGGATTATAAATGGACAAGAGAGACGAATTCCCGTTTACATTTGGTGTTTTTAATCCGTCTCTTTGTCGACTTGCGAGTTAAAACGCAAGCGGGAGAAATGACGCGAGACGGAGAAATGACACGTTTAAACTACGCGCAGCCGTGCACTTATATATCACTATATGAGATTACTGCTGCTTGTGTTGTTAGTTAACATGCTAATGTCACGGCTAGGGGCGGGCTGTTAATGGCTAAAGCCACGCCCCTTCTCAACTTCCACCTCGAGGAGGTCCCCAAAGCCAACCCAATGACCAGACAACACGAGAACAGGTAAGTATTAAAACAAACTTTATTTAAATATTTAAAATAACTTGGGAAATGGGGAAGGGGCAATTAAAACTAAGCTTTCTCTCGGCCTTCCAGGCAGACCACAACACAGAGAGGTGGCAAGAAGGGGAAGAGGGCAACGGGGGTTCCAGGGGGGACTGGTAACCAAAGGTAATGGGGGGGGAGACGAGAACACAGGCTCCTGCCCAACTCCGCTATCCGTGGCGCCCTCCTGTTCTTTCCTGGAGGCAAAGATAAAATAGTGTGATTTTAGGGGTTTAACTCTCTCTTCACCCGTTGTACCTGTGTCGCACTAGGCAGATGCTTCACTGCTCACTCTCCTTCCTTCCTCTTTCCACAGGCAGCGACTGGGACACAAAGACACGTTTAGTTTGGACTTGGATCGTTCTCACCTATCTGCTGCTTACAGCTCTCGGTAAGTGTGATTTTCCACAGTTCGTTCTCCTGACGTTCACTCTCGTTCTCTCTTTCTCCACAGGCAGCTTGGACACAACAACACGGTTAATTCAACTTGGATGCTTCTCACCTCTCCGCTGTTTACAGCTCTGGGTACGTATGACTGTCCGCAGTTCGTTCTCCTGACGTTCACTCTCGTTCTCTCTTTCTCCACAGGCAGCTTGGACACAACAACACAGTTAATTTACTTGGATGCTTCTCACCTCTCCGCTGTTGACAGCTCTGGGTACGTATGACTGTCCGCAGTTCGTTCTCCTGACGTTCACTCTCGTTCTCTCTTTCTCCACAGGCAGCTTGGACACAACAACACGGTTAATTCAACTTGAATGCTTCTCACCTCTCCGCTGTATACAGCTCTTAGTAAGTGCAGCTTTTCCTTAGCTCGCTGTACGCCGTTCTGATCGACAATGCACGGGGGCGGGCTTACGACGGCTGGCCTACACAGAAGGGCAAACGGGCGATGATTTCCCCAGAAGGCGCCGGGGGCAAAACCCTCTCGGCGAGTTCGCTGGTCAGCAGGGGGGGCAAAATGTCACACCGTCTCACCGGGCCGAGCGCTGCCCTATCCTCAATGCCCGTAGGGCGATCGAATACCGGACAGGGGCGCCCTTTTGTAGAGACCACGGGGCGGCGGAACTCCTTCGCCTCTCACTCTGCCACAAGGGAAAACACACAGGTAAAGTAGCAATGCAAAGGCCCGTAGTTGTACTCACACACACACCGCCAGCTTCCAAGTCTTCACCGCCACACTCCGAAACCTGTCGACATACAGATGGGGGCGGCTTCCAGAGGCCCACACCGTCACTTCTCACTCAAACCGCGCACAGCGTATAATAGATGATGTTCCTTGCGACCGTCAGGCTCTCCGTCTCTTCCTCAGTAAAATGGATGATGCGGGGTACGTCTGACAAGACACACAGCACTTGCACAGCAACCCACAGCAAATACACAGCACCACTTCAACGTGAAAGGTTTTCAAATTACATGGACTCACCCACCACACTACAGGTGTACACAAGAGACACCCGACGTCCTCCACTTCGCTGAGGTCGGATGGGGGCGATGACAATACGGCCGGGATGTTTAATTCTGCTGCTGCGGCTGCTGAGTCCAAATATTCCTGCGGCTCACCTACCGCACTGGATCAGGGGTAGGGCCGCCCTCCTCTTCCTGGAGGTATTCGGTAAATGCACAGGTTAGTTGTTACACTTCATTTTAATCCAGAAGCTAATACTCACAGCGGTCCTCTTGGTTAATGTTTTGCAAAACTGTTACATTTCCTTCTTCCTTGGTTTCTCTAAATGTGTCACGTATACCAATGTTTCTTCTACCCACAGGGTTTTCTCTTACTCCAGCGTCCACTGCGAACTACAACAGAGTAGGGATGACTCCCACGAAACTGACGTTTCGACACTGTGTCGAGATCCCGAAGCGTAAATGTTTCGAAACACTGCTCCGAAATGTGATTCGAAACACCCATGTCACGTGATGAAGTGATTCGAAACACCAAGTGGTGCATTTCACAAGTATTTCGAAAGGTGGCGTACCTGTCGAATCTGCGTCGAATCTTAAACTGACAGGGTAGGAAACAAATCTGACAATACCTCATAGATGCGTTTTTGGCAAGATCAAATACTATAATTTACTGAAAAGTCATTTTTCCTCATATGTATTTAACACTTACAAAAAAATGCATGCCAGCAAAAGTGTCCCTTGTGTGAGAATATTTTCAAAGGCTGGAGAAATTACATGTAAAAAAGAAGCTGGTTGAGTTTATCAACACAGAACAATTTATATATTTGAATAAAGATCTTTATATGTAAACAATGTGGCATATTATGGCTTGATATATTTTATGAATCTCTTATTATTTATTTGGTATATCTCTATTCTATTTTTTTATTATTAAATAGACCCGAATAGCCTATAGTTATCGACAATTGTGAGCCTAAAAGCTCATGTAGTTGTCAAACAGATGTTGAAACAACAACAAAAAGCACTTTATTATGATGACGAAACGCATGCATTTCCCGGGTTCGATCCTATGATCTACGCATGAGAGTCGAGAGCACTATCCACTCTCCCATCCTATCACTTATGTGTCAATCAAACAACATGTGGGATACAATTTGTCAGCGCTCATTTAAAATCTTGTCAAGGCTGCTTCATGTAAAGACATGCAAACGACCGCTAGGTGTCACTGTGGAGGCGGTTTCGGATTGATGTTTCGAAGCCTCGAAACATACGGCACAATTGATTCAACTGTTTCAGTGTTTCACGAAGCCTCGCTCTGCCCACCACTACAATAGAGAGAGAGAGAGAGAGAGAGAAAGTATAACCAGCCTCCAATGCGTATCGGACGAGCACAGCTCCGCACCTCAACTCACACACTAAGCACACAAACTGTGATTTACACTGCTCTTAAATACTCCTCTGTGTGCTGCAATCTTCCAATCAACCGGCGCTCCTCTTAACCACGCACAGCTGCGCTTGATTTGGCTGATTACAGCCCTCGCGATGCTACCGGATGTCCGGTGTTTCCTCTTCCCGGTCTGGGCGGAAACATCCAGGCGGAACCAAAGTTTCCCAACTTTTGGTTCCGCCCAAAAAGATCGTCACCTTGTGACACTAATTTCAGAGCAATTGATTCAATAAGCTCGCGCAACTCTACACCCTTTCTAAATAAAAGAGGCGGAGCGAAGACGCTTTAGTTTTATAAAAGTCTAAAGTTTGCACGGAACCCTGGGTTTGTGTTATAAAAACGTTGTGCACAACATTAAACATAGCGTACATTAGTACATGCTCCGTCAAGCATTGTCTTCGTAACGGTGAGTGGCTAACAAATTTGTGAAGTACACAACTTACTGTAAAGCTAATAATCAATGACTTCATAAGTTTCTCTTTATAACGTTATTCTTGTCAAAACTGCAAATGATGCAAGTTTTATGTATTTTGTTCTCTTTGTGTTTTAAAGTTATTTATAATAAGTCAAGTTTACTGTTTAGTGCACTGATATCCGACTCATTTTGGATAATAAAGTTTATCGTTAACTTCTTGCCTATAGTACATATCTTTGTCACATCAATATAAGTGTTGGATCACCACATTTGTGAGTGATCACCACATTTGTGAGTGATCATTGCATTTAATTGTATTTATTCATAAACAGTATATTATGTTGAAGTATATAGTGTATTCTATGTACAGTACTGTAGTATAATATACTGCAGTACAGGGCCGCTGGAAGTCATTTTGATCAGGGGTGCTGTGATTTTTTTTTTTTTTACAAAAACCTATGAGCCTATAGGCCCATTTAAAATACATTTTAAAAATAAATACATTGAGTTTCACACTACTTTATTGTCATATACACTTTAGTGCACACAGCAGGGTCTGAAACACACAGACATCAGATTAATATATGCGCTATTAAGCAGAAATACTTATAACAATTCCAGGGGAAATTACTTTCGTTACATCTTCAGACATACATTACATATATATATTTACATACAACATATAATATTATAACAACATATACTATTAAATAAACTTCAAAATTTTCAATGTCCAGACGAACATATTTTACTTTCGTTTTTAAGTTAGGATCACACGTCGATTAACAGTGGTAAAATATTCTCACAATTACATACCTTATATAGACCTTTTTTTACTAAATAGTACTATCGCTGGCTTTTTTAACTTATAAATAATTCATACATTGAACAAAAATAATAATGGGTTTAGTTCCGATATTGTATACTTTTATAAAGAAATACATGCTGTATAATTACATTTTTAGAATATATTAGGCTTTATATAAGGTTTGTACTCTAAAAATACTTTATTTGTTACAAACAAGAGATAAAGAATTTACAAACGTTCTCATTTCACCATATCCACAGGTAAAGAGTCATTATATACAATAAATTCGTGGGGAAGCATTTAAAAAACATTTAAAAATATATGCATTTGTTTAAAAGCAAAGCATTTATTTACTTAGCTACAGATGAAGCAGCCCTTTGCGCCTTCTAACGTCTCATAATCGGTTATCATTTATGTCCAAGACACTCAATAATAATCTTTTAAATTTTAAACCTTTAAAAAGGCGTGTTTGTGCTGCTTCGCATGCATGATAACAAACCCGCGTTGTCATCCCGTTAATATGCGCATATTATCAACGCGCTCTTTACTCTAGCAAAAGACACTCGCGTCGCGCATTGCGCCGGTTGTATAATAAAGTCCAAAGTCTCTCATGAGGGGACGAATGCCCATGGAGTTTAGAATTTCTGTGTGGGCATACATCAGCCAAAGGTGTGTGAGTCTTTTTTGGGTCCTGGTGAGTGCGTACCATGTCTACAAAAGACGCAATGCGGAGAAGTGCGCTCGGATGAGGCCACGGAGATGGGTAGGCACATGAAATTAAAATCCAAAATACACGTAATAACCTACGTGTGTCAAAAATAATTTCCTAAAATATTCATAAGTAATATATAGACGGGGTTGCCGGTTTACAAACATTACAGGGTGCGCGAGCATCCAGGAGGCAGAAAGCCCGATTGGTGAGCTGATCCGCTACTGCAACAACCTTAATTATTGAAGCGTTCTTTATTGTTTGTATATAAATAAAACTTGATTTTAGTTGGAACTGTTTTTCTGTCTTTATTTTTGCAGTGTTACTGTGATACATGTATGAATTATAATGTTAGGCTAGTAATGTAATAGTCGCATTTACTGGTATGTTAACATCAGGCACCCAGCACTGACTCTGTTGGTAATATTATCCACGCAACAACTCCTTTGCATTTTGACTTACAGACACAGCTAGCCTACAACACAAGGCACGTCTCTTCTTTCTGCCTCTTGCAACCAATTAATGACGTCGCCGAGCAACCCATCTATAAATTGTGCAAAACTTTTTACTTAAAAAAAAATCTCCCTCTCGCCAACAGGGGGTGCTGCAGCACCCGCAGCACCCCCACTTCCCGCGGCCATGCTGCAGTATATGTGTGCTGAACTATAATATACACATAAAGATATCGGCCGATATATCGTTATGGGTCTTTTTTTACTCCCTAATATCGCAAAAAAAAACGCATATCGGTCGGGCTCTACTCCTGCAAATTGCATGTGATTATAATGGTAAACTCATATTCATGTAGATTGGGATTAAAATAAACTTCTTCAAAAACATTTATTTATGATTATTATCAATGTTAAAAACAGTTTCTTCAAAATTCATTGATGAATAGAAAGTTCAAAAGAATAGAATTTATTTAAAATAGAATATTTTCTAACATTATAAATGTCTTTACTGTAACCTTTGATCACTTAAAGGAGTCATATTATAGGGCTAAAAAGCAGATTACTTTGTGTATTTGGTGTAATACAATGTGTTCGTGGTTAAAAAAATCATTATTTTCCACATACCATACATTTTTTTAGCACCTCTAAGTCCCGCCCATCTGAAACAGGTCGTTTGGTACAAAGCTCATCGTTGTGAGAAAGCACGGTGTCAACGGGTGTGAACTGATTGGCCAGCTATCCAGTGCATTGTGACTGGCTGAATACCTCAGTAACGTAATCGGATATACAGTACTGTTCAAAATAATAGCAGTACAATGTGACTAACCAGAATAATCAAGGTTTTTAGTATATTTTTTATTGCTACGTGGCAAACAAGTTACCTGTAGGTTCAGTAGATTCTCAGAAAACAAACAAGACCCAGCATTCATGATATGCACGCTCTTAAGGCTGTGCAATTGGGCAATTAGTTGAAAGGGGTGTGTTCAAAAAATAGCAGTGTCTACCTTTGACTGTACAAACTCAAAACTATTTTGTACAAACATTTTTTTTTCTGGGATTTAGCAATCCTGTGAATCACTAAACTAATATTTAGTTGTATGACCACAGTTTTTTAAAACTGCTTGACATCTGTGTGGCATGGAGTCAACCAACTTGTGGCACCTCTCTCAGCTGTTATTCCACTCCATGATTCTTTAACAACATTCCACAATTCATTCACATTTCTTGGTTTTGATATTTTTTATATCACCCCACAAGTTCTCAATTGGATTAAGGTCTGGAGATTGGGCTGGCCACTCCATAACATTAATTTTGTTGGTTTGGAACTGTAAGGGATCTCAGGTTTCGGAAGGAGAACAAAACTGCAATCGTTCCCCGGTTTCGGACACAATATGTCTGAGAGCATTGCTAGAGTACGAATATATTGTATTGCAATATGGAGCGTTTAAGTATTAACCTTAAATCAAAATTAAACAACAGATTTGTAAATGAAAAGGTTTAATTACAGTACTGACTTAAAGTTACAGTTGAAATGGTTACACTATAAATGCATGAAATGGTAAATAATACAAACAATTGACTGTTTCCAATGTATGTGAGATATTACCTGATAAAATAGAGAACAGAGAAAGAAAGAAAGTTTAGAAGAAAGAAATTCACACTTGAGAACTGAAATCTAGGCCTAATGGCCCGGACCCCAGAACTTAGGTGAAGAAAGAAAGGAAAGGGGAAAAGGCCAATGCAAGGCAAAAGCTAAAAAGCAAAGGCCCAGAGCTCATAAAAACCTTAACCTTTATCCTCTATCTCTTGACCATGTGACTAAGCCTAACTTGATACATTCAAATTGACCAATCAAAAGATCACCTTTAACCCCCACTCTACTTGACCAAACCCAACATAATACATTCAAACTGACCAATCAGAAGACCACCTTTAACCCCCACTGTAACGGCTGTGACAATAATCTTTGATCACTATCAGCACAGGAGGTTTTGACAAGTTGTAACCAAGTATTAAATTCCTATATTTTTAATCTTACAGAACCAAGACTTTGCCCGTTTACTAGTGTGTTTTGGGTCATTGTCTTGTTGAAACAACCATTTCAAGGGCATGTCCTCTTCAGCATAGGGCAACATGACCTCTTCAAGTATTTTAACATATGCAAACTGATCCATGATCCCTGGTATGCGATAAATAGGCCCAACACCATAGTAGGAGAAACATGCCCATATCATGATGCTTGCACCTCCATGCTTCACTGTCTTCACTTTGTACTGTGGCTTAAAGGCGGAGTCCACGATGTTTGAAAAACGCGTTGGAAAAGGAGACGGGCCGACTACCAAAACACACTTATAGCCAATCAAATCAAATAAAATGCCGGGTTGCGTATGTGTGGGGCGGGTCTATCAACAGAAGGTCCAGATTCTATTGGTGTAGGGGCGTGTTTGTTTAGGTGATTTCAAATATCAACATTGGCTTTCAAACATCATGGACTCCGCCTTTAAATTCAGAGTTTGGGGGTCCACAAAATGTTCCTCCATTTCTCTTTAGGCCAGTTGATGTGTTTTTTGGCAAATTGTAACCTCTTCTGCACATGCCTTTTTTTTAACAGAGGGACTTTGCGGGGGATTCTTGAAAATAGATTAGCTTCACAAAGACGTCTTCTAACTGTCACAGTACTTACAGGTAACTCCAGACTGTCTTTGATCATCCTGGAGGTGATCATTGGCTGAGCCTTTGCCATTCTGGTTAGTCTTCTATCCATTTTGATGGTTGTCTTCCGTTTTCTTCCACGTCTCTCTGGTTTTGCTCTCCATTTTAAGGCATTGGAGATCATTTTAGCTGTACAGCCTATCATTTTTTGCACCTCTTTATAGGTTTTCCCCTCTCCAATCAACTTTTTAATCAAAGTACGCTGTTCTTCTGAACAATGTCTTGAACGACCCATTTTCCTCAGCTTTCAAATGCATGTTCAACAAGTGTTGGCTTCATCCTTAAATAGGGGCCACCTGATTCACACCTGTTTCTTCACAAAATTGATGACCTCAGTGATTGAATGCCATACTGCTATTTTTTTTAACACACCCCTTTCAACTAATTCAACTAGAACGCTCTCCAACATTCCCTTTAAACGCAAGGGCGCAAGTTCCATGGCGGGTTGCTATTATTATGACGGATTTGACAGGCGCACGCCAGGAGCGGTTCACAGCCGAGGAGACCGACGTTCTTGTAAGAGCAGTCAAAGACAAAGAAGTTGTTTTGTATGGGGATGGGAGAAACCCGCCCAAATCAGCGTCGGTTAAACAGGCGTGAGAGGAAATAGCCGCAATTGTCTCATCAGCTGCGCCAAGCACTACAATGATGTCAGGAGACGGGGGGATCCCAAGCTTGCCAGCATAATCGGGCACGCCAAGCACACAGGAGGACATCGCTGCGTCCACCCTCACCGCTGAAAGGGTTTGGGGGCTTTGAAATCGGACACAAGAAACGCAAGCAAGGTTCAACCCCAAAGTACACTTACAAATCAAGTTCACATACATGAAGGTTTCTTATGAAAACATTTTAATTATTATTTAGATTAAATAAACGTAATACAGCCACACAACAAACTTATGAAAATATTTTAATCGTTATTTGCATGATAATTGTTTAACGCTGCCACAGAAAAATAAATAAAAACTATCACCACAATGATTTCCCTTATCTCATGTATTATTATTTTTTATTGTAACAATTTATGATTTGCAAAAATAACTGTTGCATCTGTGTAGATTAGATAAGCAATGCGCGTTGTGCACGCTATACATTATGGTCAAGCATGCGCCCTTAAAATAGCATAATGAACCACGCGCAACGCGCCACTGACTTTAGACCAGTTTTTTTTGGTTAGTAGCGCAATTGCTTTTTGAAACTGCAAAATAGCATAAGAGATGGTTTGCGCCGGAGCACGCTTCCTTTTTTGCGCTGAACCGCCCAGGGAGCGCAAGTTCATTCCCTAGTTTGCCGACGTGCGTCTGTGGAGGGAAAAACCCGCTGTGCGCCAGTGCAAAATACGAAATGATACATGCGTCACTGACAAAGTCAATTGCGCTGGGTGCAAGATAGGGCCCAGTGTCTGCTCGACATGGCGGAAACAACAATACAACGTGATTGAAAGTTACACCCTCTATCTTTGCGTATATATGAGGGCGGTGTTATGAAAATGTTCAAACCAGTATGACGTCAAACTGCATGGGCGTGTTAAACGAGCCGTTTTAGGTGGGCGTGGATGAGGCTTCACGTTTAAAAAGAATATCTCTTTGGATTTGAAACTTTAATTTTTGCAACTTTACAGATCTTTTATGTGCACAGACATCATTAAACACTCTAAAAACAAAGGAAAACATGCAATCAGACAATATGACTCCTTTAAACTCATCCTTGATGAATAAAAGTATTGATTTATTTCTTTCCCCCAAAAATAAAATAAAAATTCTTACTGACCCCAAACTTTTGAATGGTAGTGTTTAATGTTACAAAAGCTTTCCATTTCAGATAAATGCTGTTCTCATTATAGAATTTTGAGGGGGAAAAAATGGTACACAACTGTTTTCAACACTGATAATAATGAATGTTTTCTGAGCATCAAATCATCATATTAGAATGATTTCTGAAGGATCATGTGACACTGAAGACTGGAGTAATGATGCTGAAAACTCACCTTTGATCACAGGAATAAATTACAGTTTAAAATATATTAAAATAGAAAACAGCTGTTTTAAATTGGAATAATATTTCACAATATTACTGTTTTTGGTTGTATTTTTAATCAAATAAATGCAGCCTTGGTGAGCAGGAGATACTTCTTTTAAAAATCTGACTGACCCCAACCTTGGTGTATTTGGCCTTGACATATGGTCTATCAGAAATGGTGTTTTCTACAACAGTTTACAGTGAAAACTGGTATCGTCTCAAATAAAGCTTTATCAGCCATCTCTGACTGAACTAAAAGACTGAACTGCTAGCAAACATGTTCTAGCTAACGTTAATGGTCGCTGAAATGTGCCTTGCTTAAATGACAGTTGTTGCACATATCAAAAGGTAACGATTATTGGCTTTATCAACGCACATTCTTAATATCAAAACACGTTCACTTACCAATAGCGAATTTGTTCACGCCAACACGACTCGTCTTGTCTGACGGAAAAATTAGGCACTTGGCCGATTGAAGTTTGATTGCTGGCTGGCGCGTACATTTTTTTCGTCTCGAGGCCTGACTTCGTGGGAAGTCCGTGGGAGTGGCGTGATAAGCTGTTAGCAAGCTCTAGCGTCTCCCGCTGATTGACAGGTGGGCGGGGTTTTCCGGGGGAAGCCCATATAAAGAAGTGATACGTATCGAAAACCCCTGAAACGTCAGTTAGAACCATAATCGAAAAAAAATTGCCGAAACTTGTAAGAACCCTGGCGAAGTGCATTCGGCACAGAAATACTCTGTAACACGTCCAACTGCTGTTTTGACACTTTGCCTGCGTTTAGCTAGCCTGGGTGCCAGCCCATCTTAGCCCCGCCCACAAGATTTTGTAAACGGGAAGATGGGTCTGGGGTTTCTGCGTTGAGGAGCTACTATTTTAGGACAAATGCTGGTCGAACCAATCAAATTGTCAGGGCGGGCTTTATACTATGATGGACAGATAATCAACAGTAACGTAATGAACCACGTCACCAAAGAGCGCGTGTGTTGAATGGCTGCCGCTGTAGAGTTCAGATGTGTGGATTCTGACATTGAGTCTGTACTAAAAGATATCGACAGAGCATTGATTTTAAAAGAGGAACAGAGAAACGTGAGCAGGGCATTTGTTGATGTCCTATTCGGCAAAAGTTGGTCGCAACTGAAATGGCTAACGTTATCACGGCGATGCAACTCAGCGTGCACGACGAGATGGATATAATTAGCGGTCGTTGCCAGCTTCTTTTCGGAAGCCCGGAATCGTGGTTGCTAAATAAGTGGAGGGACATGCTAGGCTCCAATATTTTCAAGCAAACATAATGGCTATCGCCGTGGATGAAGTTCACCTAACGTACAAATGGTAAGAGATAGTCTTACTCTATGACTTAGTAAATACTTCATGTTGTGATATAAACGAAATGTTGTAAACATAATAGGTGTTGATGTACATTCGCTAACTCGGTATAATCACAATGTTAGTGTCATTGTAGCGAATAACTACCAGTTCGGTCAGGCTGCAAAGACGTAATTTCAACATACGTTACACACTCGGTTGCTCTGATTGGTCGTAGGTCTATCCAATTGAGTGCAGAGGCATTTTTCGGTTGAGACACGCCTCATAATTATAGCTCAATGGAGCGGTATCAGACTCAAATTCTGACTAGAATTGAGTATGGCAACGTCAGGCTAGCGTTTAGCATGAGGAAACAACTCTAGAACTGTGTTAATAAGTCAGAATGCTTGAAATACCATTAACCCCCCCCCCCCCCTTTAACGGTCGCTGAAATGTGCCTCGCTTAAATGACATCAAAGTTTTTGCACATATCACGTTATTGGCTTTATCAACGCACATTTTTAATATCTACAAAACTCGAACACTTACCAATAGCGAACTTGTTCACGCCAACACTTGTTGTCTTGTCTTGTCTGACGGGAAAATGAGGCACTTGGCCGATTGAAGTTTGATTGCTGGCTGGCGCGTAAAGTTGTTCGTCTCGAGGCCTGGCTTAGTCCCCCGCACATGCGCAAAGAGCTGTCCTCCACTCAATCTCAACACGCCAAAGACTTGTACCCCACTCAATTTAAAATGGCAAGTTCATTCAAGCACCTGAATTTGTGATTCATTGAAGTAACTTATGAACCTAAATTGGAAGATTGAAAACTCAAACAATTGAGTTGAAATTTCATAACACATTATTTTATGTCTGAGTTAATCACATATGTAAGTTATCATGACTTTTTGATCAGATCATTTTTTACAGTGTTCTTAAGATTATCTAAGTGTACTTCACTTTGCTATTTTGAGACACTATGAATATGAACTAAAATGCACTTTTAACATACTGGGGCCTATCTTGCACCCAGCACAATTGACTTTGTCAGTGATGCATGTATCATTTCGTATTTTACACCGGCGCACAGCGTGTTTTCCCCTCCACAGACGCACGTCGGCAAACTAGGGAATGAACTTGCGCTGCCTGGGCGGTTCAGCGCAAAAAAAGAGGCGTGTTCCGGCGCAAACCATCTCTTATGCTATTTTGCAGTTTCAAAAAACAATTGCGCTACTAACCAAAAAAAAACTAGTCTAAAGTCAGTGGCGCGTTGCGCGTAGTTCATTATGCTATTTTAAGGGCGCATGCTTGACCATAATGTATAGCGTGCACAACGCGCATTGCTTATCTAATCTACACAGATGCAATAGTTATTTTTGCAAATCATAAATTGTTACAATAAAAAATATTCATTGTGGTGATAGTTTTTATGTATTGTGTGTCTGCGTTAAAAAATTCTAATGCAAATAACGATTAAAATATTTTCATAAGTTTGTTGTGTGGCTGTATTACGTTTATTTTATGTAAATAATAATTAAAATGTTTTCATAAGAAACCTTAATGTATATGAACTTGATTTGTAAGTGTACTTTGGGGTTGGACCTTGCTTGCGTTTCCGATTTCAAAGCCCCCAAACCCTTTTAGCGGTGAGGGTGGACGCAGCGATGTCCTCTGCTGGCGTCAGGTCATGTGTAGAGGCAGATCCACCTCCCGTTACACGGCGTGCCCGATTTATGCTGGCAATTAAGCTTGGGATTCCCCCGTCTCCTGATATCAATAGCGGATGCCAGCTGATGAGTTGTGGCTATATTTCCTCTCACGCCTGTTTAACCGACGCTGATTTGGGCGGGTTTCTCCCATCCCCATACAAAACAACTTCTCTGTCTTTGACTGCTCTTACAAGAATGTGGGTCTCCTCGGCTGTGAACCGCTCCTGGCGTGCGCCTGGTAAATCCGTCATTATAATAGCAACCCGCCATGGAACTTGCGCCCTTGCGTTTAAAGGGAATGTTGGATAGCATTCTGATTGGTGTATTTGACGTTACGCCCAAACCACACCTATGAATAATGAACCTACTTCAGACCAACCCCTTATTGATTTGCGCCTCGCGCAAGAGTCATTTCTCCCGCCGGGAAAATAGCAACAGCGCCCAAGATCCGCCCACAAAGTCGCTTGCGCTTTGCGCTTCGCACTTGCGTTTCGGATCGTTAAAATAGAGCCCACTATCTCTGTATTAAAAAAATTTATTTAGTCAACACTTGTATTAAACTTGAACTCAACTTTCATACAAAGATGGGTTCAAGTTTACTTCAAGTGGTACGTAAATACAATTTTAGCACATTTTAGTTCATATTTATGGTGTCTCAAAATAGCACAGTACAGTACACTTAGATGATCTTAAGAACATCTTAAGAAGTACTAAAGATTAAATATTAGTATATTAAGTACAAAATTAGAGTGCGAAAATAAAGCACTTTAAGTACACTATGGAAGTGTACTACTTTTTCACCTGGGTTTTTAGATATTTCTACAGAATACAAGACAAAAACTAAGTAAGAAAGTCTCTTTTTTTGCAGTGAACTGCATGACTGTCACCATTGGCCATAGCTTCCACATTTAGGGTGAATTCCAAACAGCGTTTTGCAAACTTGTAGGGGACTTCGGGAAAAGGACGCTATAAACAGACACTCCAAATAAAGAGAAAATTAAGTTTTCATTGCTCTATTTGCCAAGTGTATTAATGGCCACACTATATACAATCACGCAAATCCCTGCTAAATTTACGCATCGAGAGCTTTGATCTTTGAGGAAAATGTGGCGTATAGGGATGATCTCTTCAGATTGAAATTTGCCCCTTTTTACTGGTATTTTGGTACTGATGTGTGAATGATATCTTACTGGTAAAAAGACGAAATGTCATTGCTTTTGTGAACTACACATTTGGGTACTAATTCTTGTAATTTCATGGGAATTTACAGATATAACTACTGTATGTGAAAGAGCCGTTTTTGTAATTGGCTTTCTAAGACATGAGTCTACTCTAGGCAAATTTCAGCAATGTTCCAACGAGTCTACTCCAGGCTAATTCCAGGAATGTTCCAACTCACAAAATTCCGTGGAATAGTCACGGAGATCCATGAGAATGCCACGGGAAAATTTGCAAAAAATTCAGTGACTATTCCACGGAACTTTGTGAGATCATGTTGAATGTACAGTTGTGTTCAGAAAATAGCTGTGTACTAATAAAAGTTAAAAAAGTTGGAAATGTTATAAATAGATTTTATTTCCTAATTTAAAATTTATTTAAAACATTACACATTCCATTCTAAATGAAGCATTACCACAATGTATGTCTTGTTCTTTTAAAGGAAGCAAAGAAAGTGAATATTAAATAGCTGTGTCAAAATTTTCTTCAAAACTGAAGAAATAACTTCACTTTAAACTACTTATTTACGAATATTTAGTTGCATAACCACTATTGTTCCTAACTGCTGCGCATCGGTGTTGCATTGAGTCAACCAACTCAACAGACTTCTCTAGTGGTTGGCATAGACACAGGTATGATAATAGTGAATTGTGAATGCAGTCAGCACTTTTATAGCTGATTGTGTTTAACCATGTGGTACACCAGCTTAAACTCAGCTTCTGTAACCTAGAGTATTTAAGTCTAGGATCCACAGTTACTGTGAATTTTTAGGTTTTACTTCAACTGTATTTTTAATGTCACCCCACAAGTTTTCAATGGGGTTTTCAATGCCATGTTAGCAAGGCCACCTTAATGCATGGGCTTACCTGGGCTGAAGCCCAGGGGCCTCCCATGTTCGCGTTCATGATGAGCTGAAAAGGTCAGTGGTCTAGTGGTGCCTGGAGAAGTGGGAATAGTCTTAATTCATGCCCCCGTTTTTTTAAGTAGATCGTGGGTATACCTCATGCCATCTAATAAAAAAGTGGGTATACTCCGTATACCTGCGTATACCCTGCACTACACCACTGGAAAAGGTCATATTGGTTTGTAACTTGTCAGGTTTTCTGTCAATCAATTGCACGTTACATGGCTGCTGATTGGTCCGTGGTAACTTACCGTGAAATAAAATGTCAGACGTAACAGATTTTTCTATTCCGCGTAATGTAATTAAATGCGTGTTGTCAACTTGGCATTCCTGACTGTGACAGAGAAACGGGAAAAAATCCACCAACAAATGAAAGAGTAATTTTAGAAATTTCATAATAAGCACTAGCTGAGGTGTAGGTCTCTATCTCTCTTTCGCGCGGGCGCTCGCTCTCTCTGTGCTCGTGCAGGTGAGTTTCTGGCATGCAGAAGTCTCTTCAACCGTGCTCAAGAAACTGTGCCGCCAAATAAAGAAAGGAGTTCCCGCACATAATGCTGTTAGTTGTTATAAAGTTTAAGTTTACTCGCGTATATATCAGTGACGTTTCCGCAGCTGGAGCGATGTAGTTTGACGCAACATTAGCTCACAGTACACACATCTGTTGGTTTAGAAAGACGACGCAACGGTAAAAGTGCAAGTCTAGAAAGTAAAGAGCGACAAGACCATCTCTAATGATCATCCCCTGATCGCACCATTCATATTTATAATCTCCTTATCTAAAGATATAGGTATGTTCCCTGTCTGTTTTGTGCATATCATACTTGTGCGTTTTACATGCCTATGTATGCATAAATACAATGCATACTATATCTTCAATAGCCTACAAATTAAATATCTGATCAAAAAACAAGATTCTGTCTATAGAGACTTATATTTTGTTATCATTAATGCATTTTCACTTCAAAACTAACTTTAACTTCTTATACTTTTAAAATTGTGGTGAGCATTTAGTTAGTGAGTGGAAATGTTCTGCAAATTGGTAAATTCCAAAAACTATATAAACATAAAGCTTATATACTTTCACACATTTGGTTTTATTATCACCACAAGTTGCTGTGTGTGGTTGTTAAATAAAGTGTCTTGTGTTTATGCTCAAGTGGGCTCAGTGATATGTTAATAACAATATTATGGTGTTTTCTGGGTCAAAGAGGAAAAACTCACTGTTGTGTCTTGAAAGAAACTAATGCATTTTGTGATGTAGATTTCCTAGGTATTACACTTTTTTTTTAAATGAGACTATAAATCGAGGGTATGGGGGGCCTACAAAACCTCTTAGCCCCAGGGCATCACATTAGGTTAAGGCGGCCCTTCATGTTAGGGCATTTCCTCTTTAGAAAAGGCTACATATTTTCTTCAAGAATTCTGATGTGTTCAAACTAATCCCTGTTACCTTGTATATGATAAATATTCCCCACACCGTAGTATAAAAAAACATCCCCATAGCATGATTTTTGCATCACCATGCTTAACAGTATACCGTGACTTGCATTCAGTACCAAGGGGTCGCCTGATGTACTCTAGGCTAATTCCAGGAATGTTCCAACTCACAAATTTCTGTGGAATAGTTGCAGAGATCCGTGAGAATGCCACAGGAAAATTAGCAAAAAATTCTGTGACTATTCCACGGAACTTTGTGAGATCATGTTGAATGTGGGGTCGCCTGATGTACTGTAGATTTTTGATCATCCTTGTTCTTTCTAGAGATGATGAATGGCTAAATCTTTGCCATCATGACAATTCTTCCATCTGTTTTAGTTATTTCATGTTTGGTGTTTTTGTTGCCATTTTAAAGCATTTGCAATCATTTTAGCTGAGCATCCACAATCAACTTTTAATCAAATAACGTTGTTCCTTCAAGCAGTGTTTGGAACGGCCAATTTTACTTAAAAATTAAATTGTATATTTTTTGTTTAAAAAAATAGACATGTATAGGTCATTTTTTCTCATCTAGAAAATACATCTTGATTTTTTTTATATTTGTACTAAAAACAAGACAAAACACTTTGCCAATACACTCTTGTCCAATCAGATTCAAGGCTTGGAGCTAACTGTACTTGTACAGTATATAACCACATGACAGATTCGCAGAGTACACTTTTCAGTGTTTGGACTGGGACTTTCACTTTGCATCTATTGAAGGTGAGTAGCCTATTCTCTCAATCTCTGGTCAAATATATTAGAGATCCTCTAAAATTCCATTAAAAATAACTAAATCAGCTACACTTAGCTATACTTTTTTCTAAAAGAAATAACACAAATGAATATAAGTAAAAATCTGTACTTTTGGTAAGTTATATTTTACTTCACTCTTAAAAATAAAGATACTTCACCTTTTTTGGTTTTTCAAAAACAATTTCTTTATACATTTTTATAATCTTAAGAACCCCTTTTCACCGTAAAGAACCTTTTGTGAATCAGAAAGGTTCTTCCGATGTTAAAGGTGCTTTAAAGAACCATTTAGAGAGAAAAGGTATGGAATCGTGAAGCACCTTTACTTTTTACCTTTATGTGTTTAAGAGCAACCTATGACTGGAATACACAACTGGTTTAAGATTGTTTTGCTCTTTAAATAGAAAGATCATTTGTTTCATTTAGTTTGTATTTGTGATATGTGTCTTGTTATATTATTACATAATGACAGCTTTGTTAATCATATTTTACTTTCATGTTCTTTTCTGTCTCTTGTTCTGCTACAATTAGCCATAGTTACTACAAAAACACATCTAATTTTCGTAAGTGAACTAACAGTAACACTGCAAAAAAATTACATAGCTTCCACATTTAGGGTGAATTCCAAACAGCGTTTTGCAAACTTGTAGGGGACTTTGGGAAAAGGACGCTATAAACAGACACTCCAAATAAAAAGAAAATTAAGTTTTCATTGCTCTATTTGCCAAGTGTATTAATGGCCACACTATATACAATCACGCAAATCCCTGCAAAATTTATGCATCAAGAGCTTTGATCTTTGAGGAAAATGTGGCGTATAGGGATGATCTCTTCAGACTGAAATTCGCCCCTTTTTACTGGTATTTTGGTACTGATGTGTGAATGATATCTTACTGGTAAAAAGACGAAATGTCATTGCTTTTGTGAACTACACATTTGTGTAGTTACTGGTAAACTAATTCTTGTAATTTCATGGTAATTTACAGATATAACTACTGTATGTGAAAGAGCCGTTTTTGTAATTGGCTTTCTAAGACCTGAGTCTACTCTAGGCTAATTCCAGGAATGTTCCAACTCACAAATTTCCGTGGGATAGTCACAGAATTTTTTGCTAATTTTCCCGTGGCATTCTCATGGATCTCCGCATTTTTCCATGGCCCTCCCACGAAGTGTCTTTTTCCGTGGCATTCTCACGGATTGGTTACTCAACTGTTTGTCCTATTTTCTTACCATTGTCGCTTCGGTTTAGGGTTAGATTTACATAAAATGACATCCTTGCCCAAACCCAACTCTAACCCCAACGCCAGGTGACAATTGTTTAAAGTTTATAAAAGAATAAAGCAGAAAAATAGTATAAACCAATACTTAAAGTGACATTCTAACGCAAACACCAAATCTAACCCTAAACCGAAGCGACAATACTTTGAAAATAGGAAAAAGCAGTCAAGTAACCAATCCGTGAGAATGCCACGGAAAAATACAGCCCGTGGCAGGGCCACGGACAAATGCGGTAATCTGTGAGAATGCCACGGAAAAATGGGCAAAAAATTCTGTGACTATCGCACGGAACTTTGTGAGATCATGTTGAATGTACAGTTGTGTTCAAAAAATAGCTGTGTACTAATAAAAGTTAAAAAAGTTGGAAATGTTATAAATAGATTTTATTTCCTAATTTAAAATTTATTTAAAACATTACACATTCCATTCTAAACGAAGCATTACCACAATGTATCATGTCTGTCTTGTTCTTTTAAAGGAAGCAAAGAAAGTGAATATTAAATAGCTGTGTCAAAATTTTCTTCAAAACTGAAGAAATAACTTCACTTTAAACTACTTATTTACGAATATTTAGTTGCATAACCACTATTGTTCCTAACTGCTGGCATAGACACAGGTATGATAATAGTAAGCAAGTAAAAGCGCAGACGGTTTTCTTTTTGGTTGAGCTTGTGAATGCAGTCAGCACTTTTATAACTGATTGTGTTTAACCATGTGGTACACCAGCTTTAACTCAGCTTCTGTAACCTATAGTATTTAAGTCTAGGATCCACATTTACTGTGAATTTTTAGGTTTTACTTCAACTGTATTTTTATGTCACCCCACAAGTTTTCAATGGGGTTTTCAATGCCATGTTAGCAAGGCCGCCTTAATGCACGGGCTTACCAGGGCTGAAGTAGATTGTGGGTATACCTCATGCCATCTAATAAAGAAGTGGGTATACTCCGTATACCCTGCACTACACCACTGGAAAACGTCATATTGGTTTGTAACTTGTCAGGTTTTCTGTCAATCAGTTGCACGTTACATGGCTGCAGATTGGTCCGTGGTAACTTACCGTGAAATAAAATGTCAGTCAGACAGAACAGATTTTTCTATTCCGCGTAATGTAATTAAATGCGCGTTGTCAACTTGGCATTCCTGAATTTCATAATAAGCACTAGTGAGGTGCAGGTCTCTCTCTCTTTCGCACGCGCTCGCTCTCTCTGTGCTTGTGCAGGTGAGTCTCTGGCTGCGTCCGAAACCGCATACTGTATAGTAGGTACTGAATTAGATGAAGTACCTACTTACTTGGCATTAAAACAGTAGGTACTGTATAGTATGAATCCTGTTAGTATGAATGAGATTCGGACGTACTACATCCGCCATGTTGCTACATCACGTGACATACGTCGTCATCACGTCATGTCATTTCAGCGTGAAAAGAGCCGCGTGCCTCTTCTTCTCCGTTGGATAACTCCTCGTCCGGGGCATCATGGGATAGTGAAGCGTCCATTGTATGCACACTGCAAAATCTAACCGGAAGTAGTAGGTCATCCGGGTACTTTTCGCATACTGTTTTTCGAATACTATGTATTCGGACATACTACTCGCCTCGCCTACTGCTTTTCGCGTACTTTATAGTATGTAGTAGGCGGTTTCGGACGCAGCATCTGTCATGCAGAAAGATCTAGTTTGATGCGACGTTAGCTCACAGTACACACATTCTGTTGGTTTAGAAAGATGACGTAACGGTAAAGGTGCAAGTCTAGAAAGTAAAGAGCGACAAAAGATCTTATATACAGGTATGTTCCCTTACAGGTATGTTCCCTGTCTGTTTTGTGCATATTCATACTTGTTCGTTTTACTTTGCATAAATACTAAATACACTGCATACTATATCTTCAATAGCCTACAAAATAAATAACTGATTAAAAAACAAGATTCTGTCTATAAAGACTTATATTTTGTTATCATTAATGCATTTTCACTTCAAAACTAACTTTTTTAATGCGTCTCCCCCTGTTATACATGTTATGTAATGTTGTATGTTTTCTTTAATGTAATGTTTAGTGAACATGCAATAAAATAAATAAATAAATAAAAAACTTCTTACATTTTAAAACTATGGTGAGCATTTAGTTAGTGAGTGGCAATTTTCTGCAAATTTGTATATTCCAAAAACTATATTTAAGCAATATCGCTCGAGTAGGAGTGTGATATAGCTCTATATCATGATGATATAAGCTATATCACACGACTCCGAGAGCGATATTGCTTTTATACAACACTTCAACGGCACACGTTTGAAAAACGAAAACTAGAAAACAACAGCGGAGTTATTTTAAAAGCCTCTTTGTTTGAGAACTACTTCTTCCGCCACGGATTCGAGGGCGGCCAGAATGACAGGTAAAACTTTCGGCTGCTTTGAAGCTCATAACAACTCAATGGACGGAAAAGCCGTTACTTTATATTACCGTTTCTTGGTCACAAAGTGTAGTTTTAAGATTAGTTCAGTCGAGAATGTATATGTAATATATTTAAATCTGCAGTCGATTAGTAAAGATAGCGCCTGTTTGAACGTTTGCTTAGTGAGATTTGGTACGAATGAGAACCAAAGCATGAGCGGACATCAGTGTTCACTCGCCCCGCTGACCACCGCCCTCTCTGGGCTACATCTCTGACAGAGATACCCTGGCTCTCATGTTGGCCTTGTTTGTTTATGATCGTCAAAATGAGATCAAATCAGCAGTATTTGGTGTCATGGTCAAACTATTACTTGTTTTTTAATTCATATTTAGTGTCTTTTGTGTTGTTATTGTTTTGGCACATATAGCACATATAGCACATAAAAACATATAGCTTATAAACAATTTCACTCATTTTGGTTTTATCATCACCACAAGTTGCTGTGTGTGGTTGTTAAATAAAGTGTCTTGTGTTTATGCTCAAGTGGGCTCAGTGATATGTTAATAAAAATATTATGGTGTTTTCTGGGTCAAAGAGGGAAAACTCACTGTTGTATGTCTTAAAAGAAACTAATGCATTTTGTGATGTAGATTACCTAGATATTACACTTTTTTTTAAAAATTTGACTATAAATCGAGGGTATGGGGGGCCTCTTAGCCCCAGGGCCTCACATTCGGTTAAGGCATTTCCTCTTTGGAAAAAGCTACATATTTTTTTTAAGAATTCTGATGTGTTCAAACTAATCTATCAGTGATTCTTGGGAATTTGGATAAAACAGGTTTAAATTTTGAAAAAAAAGTTAGTTAAATTACAAAATCTGAAGGCATATCATTATAGTCCAAGGTCTTGGCTGTTCAGCATTTACTGGTGCAATCTCCCCATTCGTATTTTTTTCATAAAATAGGCGTTTTTCCAGTTATTACTCATACAACATTTACTTTAAGCCTAAACAGAAAAAGTAAAAAAAAATATTTAATAAACATATTTTTGTATTAATAACTCAAGAGCACTAAAGAAACATATTGTAAGCATATTCATTTAAAAAACAAATAAAACTCCGTCTGACGGTGGTGACATTGGCCCTTATTATTCCAAAATGTATACCACTCAAGTCAATGGCTGCTTGCTTAAACTTTATGTAAATATTTGGTCCAAAAAATAACAATCCTGAACACTGTGATGACCAAATATCAAATCATAACTTCCGAAAATACAAGGGGTCGCCTGATGTACTGTTGATTTTTGACCATCCTTGTTCTTTCTAGAGGTGATGAATGGCTGAATCTTTGCATCTGTTTTAGTTATTTTATGTTTGGTGTTTTTGTTGCCATTTTAAAGCATTTGCAGTCATTTTAGCTGAGCATCCCCAATCAACTTTTAATCAAATAACGTTGTTCCTTCAATCAATGTTTGGAACGGCCAATTTTACTTAGAAATTTAGAGGCAGGTATATTTTATAACAATGGGTGAAACATTTGCTTCCCCTCTTTCTTAATAAAGAACCAAAAGTTAATTTGTATTTTTCACAAAATTAAGAAATTTTCATTTAAACTTCACACTTTCAAAGAATGACTCAATTACTCAGAACAGGTAGTGTGGATATCATTACCATCAGGTCTATTGTTTTTCAATTACACTCCTAAATCTGAAAAGTAAATAATTTGCAATGCAGAAATATTACTACTACTAATAACAATGTCTTATCAGGTTACTGACGTATATAGAAAACAAAAGCTTTTCAAGCCGTGAACAGACCACCTATCACTTGCAATTTAGCATTTTTATTTACATTTTACAGACTGCTGCTTCCAGAGATAACTGCACGCAACAATGCCTAAGGTATGCAAATCTTAATTTTTGTAGCAACACCATGTTTTTTTTGTGGTAAGGTATCCATACCAACTCATAATGGGTAAAAATGGGATTCAAATTGTGTAATGAAAAAGATCTCAAACCTACTAATTTCTAAACTGTGTATTTGTTCTACAGACAGAAGTCAAGCCTTACTGGGATCTCTCAGTCAAAGTTTTACGTGGGAATATCAAAAAATCATACGACTACTGTAAGACAGAAGTCCATTTTATCAGCATCCAAATTATAAAATACTAACTTCATTTTTGTACCATCAATTTCTAAAGGATTAAAAAAATATGCTAGAAAAGCAAGTTCAAACGTGTGTGTTTACAGTTTTCAGCTGTGTTGTCTTTCAGACTTGCTCTGTGTTTGTATAACATTGGCTGCTTACACAAAGCGAGAGTGAGATGAATCCATGTGCTTACACAAAGCGAGGGTGAGATAAATCCATGTGCAGGAGGTTTATTATAAAAGTAAATCCACACAGGCAGGCAAACAAATCCAACAGTGGTTCCCAAACTTTTTTCCTGTGCACCCCCTTCTATATCCCAACCGGGTTGGCGCACCCCCAATCCCCACTTCAAAAAAAACAAAGCTTTGTTTTCTCGCCATAAAGACATCATGCGCAAATAACCAGGGGCCGGTTGCACCAGCCGGATGTAAATTCAATTAAATTTTATTTATATAGCGCTTTTCACAAGTGTTAATTGTTGCAAAGCAGCTTTACATGAGTAGATGTAAAGGAGAACACAGAAAATCAATAGATAATATAAGAAGTAGATATAGTGGCTAAGGTTAAACTGTACAAGCGAGCATATTAATAATATAACGTATACAGTAAAGTGCTATGTTAAGCCAAAGTTGGCTGACTCTCCCTGGAACGAAAAAACCGGTAGGGATAGGAGGCGGGTAAGCGGATTAAACTGGTTTGCCGGTGGTCGTTGGTCAGGCATCGGCTGGTCATCACGTTGAAGGACAGCCAGTAGATCAGTGGTGCGATGACCTTCACAGCAACAGGAACTGGGTCTGTTTGTCTCATTGTCCTCGGGGTCAAGGACGAGACAAAAACAGAGTTCTATTAGCGTAGGGGCCGTTCGCATGTAATGCAAGTGTCATACATCATAGTGGTTTAAGTCCGCTCGGTTCCAGACAGGCTAACTATTGGGGCAATAGCCTATTACCCATATGAGGTATGTGAGTGCTTTGCTCTAGACAAAATAACTACTGCGGGAAAAGTACATTTACTGGACTTTTATGTGAATGCTTTGTAAAAGAAAAATGTCTTAAGTTTAGATTTAAATTGATCGACTGTGTCTGATAATCGAACATTATTTGGTAAATCATTCCAGAGCTTAGGGGCTAAGTAGGAAAAGGATCTACCACCTTTAGACACTTTTGATATTCTAGGGATAATTAAGAGGCCAGAATTTTGTGAGCGCAGTTTACGTGATGGATTGTATTCTGATAGTAGTTCTTTAATATACGAGGGCGCTAGGCCATTTAAGGCTTTGTAGGTGATTAGTAATATTTTAAATTGTATGCGATATTTAACTGGTAGCCAGTGTAAAGATGCCAGAATTGGACTGATGTGGTCATACTTTTTAGATCGAGTAAGCACTCTTGCGGCGGCGTTTTGAACCAACTGTAGCTTGTTTACCTGATTAGCATGGCATCCCCCGAGTAACGAGTTACAATAGTCTATTCTAGAGGTCATAAAAGCATGGATAAGCTTTTCTGCATCTGATGCAGACAGCATATGGCGTATTTTTGAGATATTTCTAAGATGGAAGAATGTTGTGCGGCAGACGTTGGAGATATGACTATCGAAAGATAGATTGCTGTCGAACATCACGCCTAAATTCTTAACCGTGGAAGATGGCACCACCGTGCAGCCATCTATGGGCAACTTGTAATCTGACATATTATGTTTGTAGCAATTCGGTTCAATAATAAGTATCTCTGTCTTATTGGAGTTTAGCATAAGAAAGTTATGTGCCATCCAGTCCCTAATATCACTAATGCAGTCTGTTAGCTTAGAAAACTTGTGGGTTTCGCTAGGATGCGACGAGATGTAAAGCTGGGTATCATCCGCATAGCAGTGAAAACTTATGTTATGTTTCCTGATAATGTCTCCTAGAGGTAACATATATAACTAGAATAGGATAGGGCCTAGAACTGATCCCTGAGGTACGCCGTATTTAACGGGAGAGTGATATGACTCTTCCTCATTTACATAAACAAAGTGATATCGATTGGTTAGATACGATCTAAACCCGGCTAACGCCTGACCACTGATGCCAACATAGTTTTCTAGTCTATTGAGTAAGATTGTGTGATCTATTGTGTCAAAGGCTGCACTAAGGTCTAATAATATAAGGATTGAGATTTCACCACGATTGGATGTTAATAGGAGGTCATTTGTAACTCTAAGCAGCGCTGTCTCTGTGCTATGGTGGGGCCTGAATCCTGATTGGAACTTTTCATATGTATTATTATTTTCTACGAATGTGCGTAGCTGGCTTGCCACTACTTTTTCTAATATTTTAGAAAGAAAAGGTAGATTTGAGATTGGTCTAAAGTTATTAAGATCTCCCTGGTCAAGGTTTGGTTTTTTAATGAGCGGTCTAATAACTGCTAGTTTGAAAGCTGTTGGAATGTATCCTAATTCTAGAGATGAGTTAAAGATATTTAGTACCGTGTCTAACACTACATGAAATACCTCTTTTAGTAATTTTGTGGGAACGGGGTCTAGTATACAGGACGATGATTTGGATGACGTTACTAATTTAGAGAGGTCTTCTATTGTAGTAGGTTTAAATGACTCAAAATGTTCGTTTGGTAATCTAGTGGAAAATGTATTATTGGGTAGAATGGTGGATGCTTGCGTAGTTTCTATGTTTTTCCTAATAAACATAATTTTGTTAGTAAAGAAGTTCATGAAGTCATCACTATTGTGTTGGAGTTTACTATTGGTTTCTGTTTGTTCTTTGTTTCTAGTCAGTTTCGCAACTGTGCTAAATAGGAATAGAGGGTTGTTATGATTTTCTTTAATAAGCGTACTGAGAAAGGTAGATCTGGCAGTTTTAATAGCCTGTCTGTAGTGTTGAACACTCTCTTTCCATGCTGAACGCCATACCTCTAACTTTGTGCTTCGGTAGTTTCTTTCCATTTTTCTAGCTACTTTTTTGAGGGCTGCAGTCTGATGGTCATACCATGGAGCTGGCGGTTTTTCTTTGATTCTCTTTTTTCGAATGGGAGCAACGGAATCCAACGTGCTAGAGCAGACGTTGTTCAGGTTTTCTTTTATAATATCCAGATCTTCACGGTTATCTGCTACATGTTTCATTTGAGACAGGTCTGGAAGAGTGCTAATAAAGCTATCTTTAGTGGTGGAAATTATTGTTCTGGCTAATCGGTAGCATGCTGTAGACTGAGCGGTCCTATCTAGAAGGATTGTGTATGACACAAGGCAATGGTCTGAAACGGCATCGCTCTGGGGTGATATTTCGATGTCATTAATATTGCGTCCGAGTGACAGAATTAAGTCTAATGTGTGATTACGAGTATGTGTGGGCCCTGACACGTTTTGTTTAATGCCGAGAGAGTTTAGAACATCCATAAATAACACAGTCTCACCCCATGTCGTCAATATTTGACGACACTTGACCATTCGTCAATATGTGACGCGGAGGGTATACCTTTCGCGTCATTTTTTGACGAACTGGGGACTTCAATACTATTACGTCCGTTGCATTCTCTTCTCCTATTTTCTTACCATTTTCGCGTCGGTTTAGGGTTAGATTACGCAAAATTAAACAGTGTACGCGAAATTAAACAGTGTACGCGAAATTAAACAGTTGTCACCTGGCGTTGGGGTTAGAAACAGTTGTCACCTGGCATTGGGGTTAGAGTTAGGTTTGGGTAGGGATGTCATTATGTAAATCTAACCCTAAACCGACGCGAAAATGGTAAGAAAATAGGAGAAGAGAATGCAACGGACGTAATAGTATTGAAGTCCCCAGTTCGTCAAAAAATGACGCGAAAGGTATACCCTCCGCGTCACATATTGACGAATGGTCAAGTGTCGTCAAATATTGACGACATGGGGTGAGACTGGGTTGCCATAAACGACGTCCTAATGCATCTTTTGGATTATCCACATGGATATTAAAATCACCAACGATAAGAGCTTTATCTACAGTGACTGTAAGCTCTGATAGGAAGTCCGCTATTTCTTTAAGAAAATCTGTCTGGTGGCCCGGAGGCCTATATATGGTAGCTAAAATGAACGAAAGCCGTTTGTTGTTGCGATCAGTTATTTCCATATTTAACAGTATTATTTCAAATGAATTAAATTTTAGGTTGGATTTATGGTTTACTTTGAATATTTTATTGTATATTGTAGCTACACCACCCCCTTTTCTTTTTAGATGAGGAACGTGTTTATAATAATAGTCTTGTGGGGTGGATACGTTTAAACTGATGTAATCATCTGCTTTAAGCCAGGTCTCTGTTAGACAGAGTGCATCTTAGTTTTGGTCAGTAATTATTTAATTGACAATAGGTTCTTTATTGGTAAGCGATCTAATGTTAAGAAGGCCAACTTTTAACATATGAGTTTCATCTGTTAATGTATTGTGTTCTAATTTTATGTTAATAAGATTTGTACGAGACGAGGTAAACGGTGCTCTGTATTTATTTGTTCGAGGAACAGACACAGTCGAGATGTGTTGTACTCTGGTAAAAAAGGCTCTATGTGCTGGGATATATGTGATCTTGACATGTCAAGGCAGCTAACAGACTGATGGGTAAGCCTTTCTGTCTGTTTCCTGACCTGGGCCCTGGATAGTCAGACAATATCAAAAGTAAGACTATTGATCAGATTTCTAGAGAGTATAGCACGTCCTTCCGGAGACGGATGGAGGCCATCTCTCTTTAGCAGGTCAGGTCTTCCGCGGAAATGCTTCCAATTGTCTATAAACCCTACGTTATGCTGAGGGCACCACTTTGACATCCAGCCATGAAGAGACACTAATCTACTGTAAGTTTCATCCCCTCAGTAGGCGGGGAGGGGACCAGAGCAAATTACATTGTCTGACATTGTTTTTGCAATTTCACACACCTCTTTAATAGTATCTTTGGTGATCTCCGACTGGCGGAGTCTGGTGTCATTCGTGCTGGCATGAATAACAATCTTAGAAAACTTACGTTTAGCATTAGCCAGCACTTTAAGTTTGGATCTAATGTCAGACGCTCTGGCTCCCGGTATACAATCGACTATGGTGGCTGGTGCCTCAATGCCAACGTTCCTGAGTATAGAATCTCCAATAACCAGGGCACCTTTAACAGATGTCTCAGCCGGTGTATTGCTGAGTGGAGAAAATCTTCTTGATATTAAAACAGGAACGTGATTTGGATGCCGAATGTGACTATGCCGCCTGACAGTCACCCAGTTAGTCAGCCACCTTGACTCTGAAGTCGGAACCGAGCCATGTGTATTACGCTTAACACTAGGCGCACCCGAAACAGTGTTTGTAACATTAACATTAGCGGTCTTACTGTCCTCAACTAGCGTTCGGATGCGCGCTTCTAGTTCTGCAACCTTCTCCGTCAGCCTTACTACTTCAATACACTTAGCACATGTAAACCCCTCTATGCTGACGGAAGAAGCTAAACTGTACATGTGGCAAGTAGTGCAGGTTACAATGACAAGCGGAGTCTTACCGTTTTCATGCTGGGCGATGGCGTCTCCATTCGCCCGAACGTGGTCCGTGAAGCTGCATCGAGATGGGTGCTCGCTCGTTGCATGCCTCGGTCGTCTCCGGGTGTCTGGAGCCAGGGTGATGTGAGGCACGCTGTACCGCCTGGTGCGAACGCCGGGCCAAAACTCCTCCGCAGCTTCCCGCTCTGGTGAGGAAAGGTCTGAAAAACATACATCGGATGAGTCCGCCATTAGATCGAAAAGGAAGGCAGATTTACAGTAAACAGACAGTGAGCAAGTGCTAACTTCAGCCGGCACCGTTTGCTGATGCTAGCGGGCTATATGCTAACACTAGGTGTTTACTAGTGATAGATCGTTTTACTTATTAATACTGTTCAATAATCGTCACGGTAAAGTATTTCCTAAGATAAACTAGTACGTTATATTATATAGATAGGAACGAGATAGTAAGAAAATAGGATTTAGATGATGAACTCGACGGAGCTCCAATGCACGGAGCAGCGTTGCTGCGTTTGTTGATGCTAGCGGGCTATATGCTAATACTGGGTGTTTACCAGTGATAAATCGTTTTAGTTATTGATACTGTTGAATAATCGTCACGATAAAGTATTCCTAGGATGAACTAGTAAGTTATATTATATAGATAGGAACAAGATAGTAGGAAAAAAGGATTTAGATGACGTCTCTCTCTCTTGCCCAACTTCTTAAAGAAGTGTTGGGTGTAAGCATAGATATGTATAAAGGCTAGATGTCCCGCCCGGGTGAACGTGATTTCACCAAGTAAGATGTGATCCTGGATCAACATTTTCATTAACCAATCAGATTGCAGGATTATGATTAGTGTGTATGTTAGATTTAGGTTTAGAATTGGGTTAGGGGCTTTTAAGAAATACTCCTCAAACTATTATTTCACACTAATTTGAGGGTTCAAAAATGGTTAGGGTTTGAGTTAAGGGTAGGTTTGGGTATCTTTGATTAAAACGTTGATCCAGGATCAACAAAAAATTTTGATCCAGGATCACAACTTACTTGGTGAAATCACGGCGACCGTGTCGCCCGCGCTGCTGGCCAATTTAGTGGAATGTCCGCATTTTGGCGGCCATCTTACCACAGGACGCTCGCTCACTCGTACATTGAGTTTTAATGGTACATGTACTTTTAAATGACCATGACTTGCTTAATTAGGGGTCAAGCACCGAAGGTGCTGTGACACCTATTGGAATTGTTAGTATTATTATTATTCTGCTTCTTCTTCTTCTTAGCCATAGGCGTCTATGGCAGCCCTACGAACCGTACATAGGAAAATGATGAAATTTGGCACAGTTGTAGTGGTGGTCTTAAAAAGTCATGTGACTAAAAATGGGGTCTCTAGTACTAACTCTATAGCGCCACCAGCAGTGCAAAAATTCAATGTTCAAATGGTTATAACTGCTGATCCGCTTGATCTATGAAAATTCTACTTAGTACACGTGATTGCTCTCCTCACGCTTGTTGTTTTTAATACCTTACAGTAAAACTCCACCCATTACAGTAGTGGCCATTTTGAAATGTACAGTATTCCGTTTATTCGCTACTCCTCCTTCAAATTTGGTTCAATTGTTATGAAATTTGGCACAGGTGAACTTTGGAGTGAGCCGCACAGAAATGACCAAACAGAATTTTGATATTTATCTTTATTCAAAAGTAATAAATGCGGAAACCTAACGAGGTTGACGCAAAAATGGTTCTGAAGCTGTAGCTCGGTCATTCTTTGATCAATTGAAATGCAATTTGGTACACTTCATGTGGACCATGAACTTGGGGTTCATGCCAAATTTGGTGACAGCGCCACCTATGGGTCATGAGATATGAAAATAGGCTATTTTTGCCCATAACTTCTGAACTGTTTGTCAGAAAATTATGATCTTGATGTCTATGGATTGCTTACCTCATGCCGCATCTGTCGATGTGTATTATGCCGGGTTTGACCGAACCGCCTGTCCGCCATTTTGAAATTTCACATAATTTGTTATATTTTTTGAACTATTGGACATATCCGCGCAAAAATTAGTAAGGAGCTTCGACATGATGTCCTGAAGGTACCTGGGAAGTCAGAGTACAGCGCCACCTAGGGGTTATAAACTATAACAGTTCTCATGGAACTGCTTATAACTTCTGAATACTTTGTCTGATATTAATTTCTTTGTGAAATTGTATTCACTGGTTCATGCCGATTGCAACGATGCCTCGTTTGTCATTTTCCAACATTCTGTTCATGTGTTATTGTAAAGCATATGGTGTATGATTTTTTCGCTACTCCTTTTACAAATGTTGTTTATTTTATGCCAGGTACTGCTCGTATAATGTTTGGAGCAATTCGCACAGAAATGACCGAACAGATTTTTGATATTCTGTTCTCTTTCTTAGAAATACCACTCCAAAGTTGACCGTGCCTGTGACGTTGTCTATTTGTCATAGTAAATTAATGTGACTGTATATTACATTGTATAGCATTACTATACAGAATGATGTTCTTGTCTTCAATCTCATTTGAGCTTTTTGATTCTCATATACATTGTATTTCTGATAGTTCTGGTCTGCACTGTCAGTTCTGCATCTGTGTTGATTGGCACATGTCAATCCTTGAAGCACCTAAGCTGTTTTTTTGCTGCCCCTTGAGCTGTGTTAACTGAGTTGCACATCTGGTTAATCACATGCCATGAGATTCTGAGGTCATGGGTTCGAAACCCATGTGCAGTGGAATTTTTTTTTGTGATTCTCATACTATACATTGTATTTCAGTTATTTGTGCTCTCTGTTGTTATTTCTACACTTTTGGTAATTGCTGGATATCAATGTTTATAGCTGTAAAGCTGTATTCTATAGCTTGGACACACCAACTCAGTGGTTTAATCGTTAACTCAGTGGCGCATGCAGTTAGTGCCGTGCTTTGGGAACCTGAGGTCATGGGTTCAAATCCCAGCTCTTATTTTCACTTATTGAGATTTCCTTTTGTGTTCCCTTTAACACGTTCTTCTCGACCTGTCTGGTTTTCCACACGTGTTATATTTTTGCCATCTTTTCTGTTGTTGCTCCGCACTGCAGTGGTTCTGCTCTGCATTTGCTTTGCTTCGGGTTCGGGCTCTGTATTGCGTGCTTTCTGCGCTTTGCGCATTTGCTGTGTCGTGTGGTTTTTGCTGTGCTTTGGGTCCTCATTGCGCTGAAGGTGCTTGACCCCGCAATTGCTGCTTGCAGCTATATTTTTTTTAATTGGTTTGTTATAAACATCAAAGATGTACCTATGACACTGCATGCTTATACTAAAAAAAAGAAAAAAATCATGAACATGTTAAAGCATCCAGAATTATAGCTACGTTAATAAAGTTTGTAAGAAACCAAACCTTTTGAAAATTGGTAGAAAATTGATCAAGTTATGGTCATTTAAAAGTACCTGCACTATTAAACTCAATGCTACGAGTGAGCGAGCTTTCTGAGGTAGGATGGCCGCCAGGTGAGGACGTTAGAGACTCCGCCGTAAGACATCTAGCCTTTATACATATCTATGGGTGTAAGTCCTACGTCGGGCTTAGCTACGTCCGACATTGTGAAAAATATTTACGCCTGTTGCTCCATCTGAAACTACGACCAGACGCAGCTACGCTCAGCGTAGATGATGCACACCCCCGTGTATGCATTTAACCACTATGATATTTAGATGCCATTCGAGTTTACTATGGTAAAAAACGTAGCCAGCTAATAGACGACATATGAGAGCTTTCCTCATGTTTACCAGTGCGCTCTCCCTCAAGATGCGTGCGTTACGTGCAGACCCATCAAACACATTTACGAAAGCCTTTACTGTTCGCACAAAAGGTATAATAGTTTGCCGATTCATTATAACAGCTCAAGTTTCAAACAAAATTAAATGAAAGCTTTTAATAAGTTCTCTACAGTGTCTTTGTAAGTATTTATGTATTTTATTATATAATCGTTGGCGTTCTCTACTATGCATGAAACCACATTGCTTGCCATCCTGTGCATTAGACACGCCCATGTCTCGTCCCATTTGATTTTTTTTATTTTTGCCATAGAAAAAGTCTCTCTCTCTTGGTCCCTCTCTTCCTTCGTGATTAACAACTTTATCATAAGAAACTAGACAGTTTCCCTGATTTCAACCAGTTAAGCATATTTATAATATTTATGGAATGAATGAAACGAATTGGCACGCATATAGAAGCTGCAGTCGACGTTTCTATCAAATCCTAATAAATTATCGTTTTTTATTTAAAATAAAAGCGATTACAAAGGAAATGTTTACTTATGTTTTTATTAATTTATTGTATGGAAAAATCCCACTTAAAGAAACAGACCGCCATTACATTTTTCCTCTCACTTTGGGAATCCCTGAAATAGGGCAATCCAAATAGCGTAATCCAAATTAACAGGCGTGGGTCAAAATCCAGAATGTCATGACACGGTAGGAGAGACAGGACGCAAACGCAAAGTTCGAAAATAAATATCATTTAATGATAAAACACGAGGAATGACACGGTGAATACAGGGAACACAGGAACATCAATACCGGGAACAGACGAGGAAGCAATGACAATAATCCACAGGCTGACAGAACAAAGGCGTATAAATACAAACACAATCAAACATACAACAGGTGTGTTGGCGTAATGAGTCCATGAGAGTCCAGGTGAAACGGATAAGTGCAAAACATCCGTGACACAGAATATCCAAAAACAAGAACAGGAATACAGAACAGGAACAGGAACAGGAACAGGAACAGGAACAGGAACAGGAACAGGAACAAGACAAAAACCACGATACGCTTGGTAATGCAGCAGGAAACAGAATACTTCGCCGAGTGATATGAGTTTGAACCAGTTTTATAGTAACAAACAGGAAGTGGAATGTGAAGCATGGCATGACATGATTTCAAAATAAAAGACAGGAAACAGAACATGATATCAAAATAAAAGACCTGACAACAAAACAAACAGAACACACGACAAAACCCTTACAGTTTGTAAGAAAGTGCTTTATGTTGCTTCTTCAATTTCACTTTTAAAAATAATGTTATGCAGCTTCAACAAATTTCAGATTTTGTTTATGTACGTTGGGTCATATAAATGAAAATGTAAGCGTTTAAATCACCCTACCATTTCTAATCCTATCCAATTTTTTTCTTAGTATCTGAAGCTGACTGCTATGTTATCTTGAACTTACCCACGGCATCTGCTCGTACATATCGCACCAAGACGATTGATAATAACAACAATCCTGTATGGAATGAAACCTTCCACTTCAGGTTGCAAAGCAATGTCAAGGTAAACTTTCAGGGCAAATGTGTCTTTATATTTTCTTATGTTGAGTCTGGTGGTATGTTATATTGGTTAAAGTAAAATTTAGGCAAAAATAGTTCTTAGCATCGTGAAGCACCTTAATTTGTAAAAGTGCATTCCTCTTTAAGATGCACCTTGAGTCATTGAGTTTAATGTCACCTCTCTTCTCCACTACGCAGAATATTCTGGAGCTCCAGGTCTATGACAATGACCCGTGTATGAGAGATGATCATATTGCCACTGTCCTGTTTGACATTAATAACCTCACACCAGAAAAGATGGAGGAAAAATGTTTCATTTTAAATGATACGGTCAGTGCTATGTGGAGATATCATGGCATACAATTGAAAAGAAAACTTCAATGAAATGTAATGTGTATTATTGTGTATATGTGTCACCTTTTTTACAGACAAAAGATGAGCTGTGGGTGGAGTTTGAGATGACACAGAGGTAAGGACTGCCTGATTTTATGGTCATTTGTAAAATGAGTGATGTTTTATAGCTTGCATAGTTCATGTTAAGAGCAATGTCCTGATAAATATGAACTAAGCAGTGGTCTTGCCTGTGTCTGCACATTGCAGCTCTGAGGTGCCGAGCCCATGCGTGTCTAATGGGGTGTTGGTGGTAAGAACCCTTACTGCAATTTTATTACTAGTCCTTACAATAATATAGTGCTTTTATAAGACAATGTATATTATGTCTCATTTAATGTTAAAGCTGAAAAATGTGCTATAGTAAATGTGTCCCTTGGCTATGTTCACATGGCACCAGAATATTGTTGTCAAACATGTACAGTATTTGACTCCTTAATATGGTTGCATTCACAAGGCAGATCGTTTTTTTTTGTGGGTGTGAAAAATCACATTCTACAACTGAACTCACACCTAATAATTGTCATGTCTCACAACTACATTTACAGATAAGCTCTGATGTGTGAATTGTACTGGACAAGTTGTCTGTCACATCATTGCTCTCTGTTTTGAGGCTGCTTTCACTTAGCATTAACATGCGTTTTCGTCGAACGGATCACAAGTGGACGACGTTAATGCCAGGTGTAAACGGTGTTCAAAACGTTTTGAGCTCGTCCACTTTCGACCACTTTCAACCACATTTAGAGGTAGTCGAAAACACTTTCGATCGGATTGCTTTTGGAGTGTAAACGCACATGTGGTTGAATGTGTTCGAACAGCCAAACACGACCGCCTTCTTTCTGCCCATTTATCTAATCTGAGGTACTGAGCACAATGTTTTATGTCTTTTCTGACTTCTGACGCGAACACACGGAGAACAGCGCTATTATTAGCCTTTCACACATTGCCAAAAATGACTTTCTTAAAATGAAGTTTTTTGTCTTGTTTTCAGTAGAAATATCTAAAAATTCTTTAATCAAGATGTATTATTTTGTGTAACAAATGACCTAAGAAAATAACTCTAGTTTTTAGACAAAACATATCAAATTGAAGTGAATTTGTGCTTAAAACAAGAAAAAAAAATCTGCCAATGCAATAAGATTTTTTGTTCTTGAAATTACTAACACTGTGCCGTACACGGTACACCCCCTCCCTTGCTGGTGAGGCTGCATTACGTCATTGTAACTTTGAAGCATTAAATCTTCAAAATATACGGTCATGTGGCACATCGTTGGAAAGCTTAGACTTTAGGGATTCCATTAAGCGCACACACAAAGCATAATATGATTTTTAGCAGTCATAAAACTGTAATCTAGTTGTTAGCTACCTGAACCGGCGGCGCCGATTTAGGATATTTCCTTACCTTCAAAATCTTCCCTTTATCCGCTTCGGTGAAATTGTCCAAAACAAATTGTTCATAAATCCCCAAAAGTCCAAGGAAATGGAATATCCAAGCCTTTTAATTCAAAACGATTTGTTCATCTCACAATCTTGACGTTTCTGACTGAATTACGATATAAATGGTTTATACAATTAGTTCACATTCGTTCGGAAAATATATAATGAATATATTCAGATGTCACGTTTATTGTGCAACGTCTGAGGAACAAATACGCCCCCTTGTGGAATTTCAGCTGTTCCATAAGAGGCTATACTACAAGAAAAAATCAGCAAAAATGTCTTGTTCCATTGGCAGATTTTTTTGCTTGTTTTAAGCACAAATTCGCTTAAATTTGCTAAGACAAATTTTCTTAGGTCATTTGCTCATCAAGAAAATACATCTTGATTTAAGAATCTTTTGATATTTCTACTGAAAACAAGACAAAAATGCTAAGTAAGAGTCATTTTTTGCAGTGCATTGATAAAATTAAAGCGGCTGATCTCCGCAGTTTCATTTTGCAAGTGTATGAAAGTTGTGCCATCTTATTTCATCAATTGCGCTGAAATATCAGAGAAAGCTCTATCATATTCATGTACAAAACACTGTGCAGCATGTTTACTTAAAACAGTGGTTCTCAAACTGGGGGCCGGGGCCCCCAGGGGGGCCGCGAGATGGGGGCCCCCCAGTTTTATGACATTTTATAAAATACATTCATTTATCATGAATTCTGTGTAATTAAACCTAAAAAATAATAAGCCAACTAACCAACAGCACTACTAGGTATAATTTAATATTCAATTTTAGAACTGTTTTTGTCATAAATTTTCTTTCGGGGGGCCGCGAAAGAATGCACCGTACACAAGGGGGGGCCGCGCGCAGAAAAAGTTTGAGAACCACTGACTTAAAACACAAGCAGTGGACTCTGACATACACTGCAAAAAATGATAAAGAAAAAATTCGTAGCATTGTTGTCTTGTTTTCAGTAAAAATATCTAAATATTCCTAAATTAAGATGCTTTTTCTTGATGAGCAAAACAACCCAAGAAAACGAGTCTAGTTTTTAGACCAAAAATATCAAATTTAAGTGATTTTGTGCATAAAACAAGCAACAAAATCTGGCAATGGGGTAAGCAAATAATTTTTTTAGTGTAATAAATTTAGTGGTTAAGAAAAATGTTCAAGATTTTTTTTTTTTTTTTTGCTTGTTTGATCCACAGGTTCACTTAAATTTGATATTTTTGGTCTAAAAACTAGACTCATTTTCTTGGGTCGTTTTGCTCATCAAGAAAAAGCGACTTAATTTTTGGATATTTTTACTGAAAACAAGACAAAGATGCTAGGATTTTTTTTCTTGAAAATCAGTTTTTGCAGTGTAATATTTGTTCGTGTCCATATAAACTCGTCATTACTCCCACTCGCGTTTCAATGACAGCGGAGAGACTCGCCCACCGTCTCAACAGACCATCCCCACAGTATTCAGGACAGAAGCGGTCGAAAGTGGACAAAAGAGACGGATTTACATACAGGTGTAAACGTAATGTGTCTCTCCCCTCTACTTGTGATCTCATCGACGAAAACACATCTTAATACCAAGTGTAAACAGCCCCATAGACTTTGTTCAATTGGCACCACATTACGGTTTTCAAACATGGTTGCGTGCACACGCAGGTCATTAGTAATTCCCACACAGTAGATAACATATCTGGAGCGATCACTGGACATAGCTTTTCTGTCAAAAGAGAATGGAAAAATCTACTCATTGTTTGACCATAGAGACAGAGCGCAGCGTGTCATAACCTGAAAATCACGCCCACCGGGGGAAAACATTCCAACCGTCTCGATTGACTTTGTATTGCGAGAGGCCACCTCCTTGTCATTTCTGGCTTATAACAAAAACAGAATAATGGCTAAAAGCTGATGTGTGACAATATGTACAGCTAACAAGCCAAAAAACCCAGAAATACGTTTTTATGAGCTGTTGAGACGTAAAACCCAGCCTTTATGGAGACAAAAGTGGATCGCCGACTACGTTTCCCCCTAGTGGCCGCAGTTCTACTAATATGAGTACTATGAAAAGTTGCCTGTTTCCACTTTTGTGTCTTTAAACACTCGTTTTTTGGGGTCAACAGCTTATAAAAACATATTTCGGGGTTCTTTGGCTTGTTAGCTGTACATATCGTCACACAGCAGCTTTTAGGCATTATTCTGTATTTTGTTATAAGCCAGAAATGACAAGGAGGCAGCCTCTCGCAATACAAAGTCAGTAGGTGTGTTCGACATCGGCTGCGGCTGGTTGTAACCGATCGGCGAGATTAGCCGCGTGCAGGCGGGGAGGAGCTGAAAACGGAGACGTGAAGTTGGACGGGCTGTGGTTCCCGTAGCTTGCTGCACGCATGGCTGATCACGTGCCGTTTGCTTGCTTAATCGCATTAAACATGATTTGTAAGATGTAAACTACATAAAAAGTGAATTATACTGTTTTAAATGTCCGTTTATGAGCATGAGTGGAACTGAAGAGGCTTACAGCATCTGTTTTTACAATAATAAAGTTCAACATAAGCATATATTATTTAAATACCAAAGTTGTGGGGTATACGTTTTTTATCCATTTTAATTTGATAAAGATGACACAATATAACATCGCGACTACATGAAAATAGCTTTAACTGTTATAAAAATACAGATTTGTGAGCATTTGTGGAACTGATGGCGTGAAAAGAAACACGAAACACACGTGATTGTTGTCATGTGGTGAATCCGACCAATCGTGAAGCAGCTGTGTCGTCATTACAGCCCGTGCAGCTCCTCTTCGCAAGCTGCGCTGGCTGACTCCGGCGGCTGATCTTGAATCGCTCTCGTGGTACTTAAAAACCACATGACACAGTCACGTGCCTGCAGCGCCAGCTTAAGTCGGACAAAATTACTAACCGGAATGCACTGCTTCAAGTCAGCCACCGATCGGTCTGCGCAGAGCCGCATGAAGTCGAACACACCTAATGGAGACGGTTGGATTGTTTTCGCCCCCGGTGGGTGTGGTTTTCACATTTGCATAACTGCGCTCTGTCTCTATGTTTCAGACGTAGCTCATTGGGACTGATATGAAACTCTATGGTTTCAAGAATAATAAAATACTGGCCATTTGAAACTCGAAATTCATTTATTTTGTCCCATTGTTTTCCATTTTGCGGGTGGTAAAACTACTGTGTACGTCGTTCAAATTAATTGAAATTTCGTTTACTTGTAGTTTAGCAATTAAACTTAATGTATATTACAATTTCAAGAATGTTTTCTGCACCTCGCCTGAGGAAATCTGAAGTTGCGTCGAGGGAAACCAAACTGACAGCCGCGACAGCGGAGATTATCACGTACATACATAAGGCTTGCGTCTTGTAGTCTCTGCTCTCGGTGGGACGAATTAGGAAGCGTACATTAAGGGTCCTCTGAAAAGCCACAGCCAAAGGATTAAATTAAATCAGTTCTGGGCGCACGGAGAGGTGCTGGTACGCTCAAGAGCTATTTTTGGAAGTGGCGGTACTGAGTACAGGGGCGTTCCGGCCCACTTAAAGCACTGGTCGTTCCCCTAGACAGATATTTATGAGAGAGTTTCAGTGCTGGGTAGCCTAATGGTGCTTTTCCATTGCATAGTACAATACGGTTTGGGTCAGCTTACTTTAGGGGGCTTTTCCACTGGATACTGTAGGGGAGAGCGGGGTAAGTTGTCACACGGGTAAGTTGTCACACTGTTAATAACTCCAACACTAGAGGCTCTATCTCAAAAATCAAATAGCCACTTTATGTGACTTCTTCTTCTATAGTGAACTTCCTGTTCACATGTGGTCAAGATCACTGTAATCTGAGGTTAGCACAATTTTCTTATTTTTCTGCTTAAAAAGTAAAAAAAAATCACTTTACATTTTATGCAATACAACTTTGTTAGGTGTGAATGTTTAAAATGATTATTTTGCACAAAATAGAGGAGACCGTAAAGTGTCTTTTGATACTTTAGCTAAAGTGATATGATGAGCTAAACTTGAGATTTAGACAACATTAGCACACAAGTAAGTATGGGGCAAGTTGTCTCAATGACTTTGGGGCAAGTCGTCACATCTGACAACTTGCCCCTGTACAAACAAACACATCGAACATGCTCAGAAAACATGATATAGAAAAGAATAAGCCTCAATCTAGCAAAAAGCTGTTTCAAAAGAAAGGGAAGCAGAAATCTGGACCTATGAAAAACAAGGCAGCTAAAAGAAGAAAAATCATGCAAGAGTCATCATCAGATGATGAAGAGTGCTTCTGCCTCGTCTGTGTAGAGCCATTTTCAAAGAGTCGTCCAAAGGAGACCTGGGTAAAATGTGTAAAATGCAACAATTGGGCCCATGATGCTTGCACCTCAGGCCAGGCAATTTATGTGTGTCAGAATTGTGATTCTGGAGATGAGTCCTATTAGTCATACAGGGCATCTGTTTTGTTCAGAGGTTAAACATGTTAAGTTAAGCAAGTTATCTGCAGCGTTCCATTCAGTTATCTGGTTTTATGTGAAAGCCATAGAACATTTGAACCAAAGTTCAAAGTAAAGTGGTCTTGCCACTTAATTGAAATGTGCATTATTTGGATTGAAATAATTGTTTTTCCAGATTCTCCAGGCACGGATGTTTATATTTCCAGTTTGGTTTGAGTTTAAAAATTAAAATCAATATTCACAATTAAGTAGTTGTGTTCTTATTTTTAGATAATCTAGTGTGACAACTTACCCGCCCTAGTGTGACAACTTACCCTCCGATGGGGCAAATTGTCACAAGTGCACAGTCACTATTCAACAGTCTACAACTCTGTAATGAGATAAGATATAAAGATGTTATGAATACAACATATGTGCCCAGGACTTCCTTCTTTCATTTGGTATGAGATTTATACCATTTTGATGTATGGTGCTCAGTAAATGTTACACAGTGTGAAAAGTGTGACAACATACCCCGCTCTCCCCTACTTAGTACTGTTTTTTTAGTATTACCTCAGTTGGGGTTCCAAGCGAGTTGAGCTGATACTTAAACGTGACGTGAAAACACTATAGATCACTGATTGGTCTGAGAGAATTGTCACTACCAGCCTAATGCTAAACGCAAGTCAAGATTAGCTTCATGTGTGCGCTGTCAATCAAGCCTGTTGTCATTTGTGCTTTGTTGTAAGTTCCCAAACTCCCTTTTAGCAGTAAAACACATCCACAGGTTGAGAATCAGCAATACAATACCAGTGTTTTCCAGGCTTGCGGTTTGTGACGGCACATAAGTAAATGTGGATGTCACTACCAAAATGTTGCCATGTGAATGCAGCCTTTTTGTGACATTAGATTAAATACTTATAGTTTCACTAGGCAACAAGCTCTCACACCACCAACCTGTTCAAATAGCAAAAGAATGTGTATTAGATCATCTTTTCAGATAAGCATTTTCTTGTGAAACCAGGCAGGTCCTTTTTGTGAGCTGACGGTGGGGTTAGACATGCTTCTTAAGAACTCTGGAGGTAAATGAAGATATTGACTATTTGTTGGTCTAAAGAAAATGTAATAGAAAACCAATATATTCACAGCATGCATTTTCACTGGATAAAATTAAAAAAAGTGCTGAGGTTAACAGCAATTTTCACTTTAGAAATGATAAAAAATATGATCCTATTTTTACGTGAATCTTTTTTTTGTATCTTTCAGCGATACGTAATATGGTGTTGAACCTGAAAGGGGCATATAAAGAGGATCATGTCATCTCACAAGAGAACAATCAGACATTCTTAGACACATTATGTTATTACATCAACCGAAACATGGAAACTGAACTTAATCTCACCTCTGTAAGTGTAATCTTCAGTAAAAATGTGCATACAATAGGCATTGTTCACACACGTCACACTTGTGGAAGTACCCACATGTGTTTTTCATTTTTGCTGCTATAAAAACAATTTATTAACAACAAAATGTATTATTTACATTATTTTGCTTTTATACCATGGGTCTGTTGAATGCTTTATGATGATTGGATGAGAAATGTAATAATGGTGTTGATTATTTATAAAACTCACGTAACCTCTCAAATGTCTTAAAATAACCATCAGAGCAATGTTTTGTGGTAACTGTGCACTTTTAGAACGGATGTGTTGATTCTGGGACAACACACTAAATGCATTGCGTTACTTTTAACAAAACTTTTATTTAAACACAAATTGACACATAATGTGTTAAAATTACACATGTGTTAAAAGCTTAACACAAAAATATGTGTAAAAAATTAACAAATACTTTCTAAGAGTGTGGTATAAGCATTAACACCTTGTGTGTATTATTTTTGAATAATTCAGTGGCCTGGAATCAGTTTGCAAGACTCAGTATGTGAACAGATTTTTAAAGTTTTTTTAAGTTCCAACTTTAATGTTTTGTTTCATTTGTTGTGTTGTTTGTCCAGTCTGAGGGATATCAAGTTGCAAATCAAAAGACTCAAGAAACTGGAGCTTCTATCCCTTTGAAACCACTACCAGCCCAACACCAAATTACAGTGTCTTTGCCCCTGGGAGAGGTGAGTACTGGCAAGATCATTGTATATATTTGTGTACATATGTATATTTGTGTGCATTGTATGTGAACAAACCTTTCTAAAATATTTTTAAAGGAAAAAGTTGACGTGGAGCTGAAAACAGATGATCGGTAACAAACCTCACATTGATCTTAAGTAATAATACTGTTTAGGTGTAAAACAGTGTGTTACTAGACTCATTTAATTACGTTTATGTGTACGTTTATGTGTATTTTAGTGATACCGAAGAACTCGATGTACGTTTGGCTTTTAATATGTCGAAGGAAGAAAAACATTTTCTGGCAAAGAGGAGTAAAGTTGTATCAGAGGCACTTCAGAAATTTCTAAATCTCACCACTCCACCTGATCCCAGCAAGGTACACTCAGCACTTTTTATGTATTTTATATACTACATTTGTAATATGTGTAACTTTGTTATAAACCATTCATAGTCTCACTCTTACACTATTTGATACTATCTTACCTTCATACTATTTTTCTAAAACAGTCTGTGCCCATTTCTAGTTCAAACATGATGTTTTTCGATTACTGAAATAGCTAAATTATTTGAAATATTTTATATTATAACATAAACATATAGTTAGAGCTAAGCTAGAGCAGAGGTCCCCAACCACCGGGTCGCGACCCAGTACTGGGTCGTGGACTAGTTGCCACCGGGTCGCACGAACGTCCCGGATTTTTTTTTTATAATAGCCACGTAATAGCTTAATCGGGTATTTTGTACTTTAAGAGCTGACTTGAAATAACATCAATCATTTCCACTGTTGTACAGAGTCGCACTCTCTCTTTTTCTTGGTGTCTCTCTCTCTCTACCAGCGCATCAGCGATCACATTGCTGTCATAAGAGTTTTGAGCATACAGTACTTCTAAAACACAATCGATCAAAGAATTGCAGAGTTATAACTTTATGAATAATTTGCAAATGTACCTCGCAAATCATGTAAATACGCGGAGACGTTCAACTGTGTGACATGGACATCGCAAATGACTGAAAAGTAATTATTTTATTCTTCTTTAAAACAACTTCAGAATTATCCAGCGATCGTGGCACCATGATCATAATAAACTATTAATCATATTTTAACGGCTGTGCTTTTAATGTAGGTTTGAAAGGAACCTAAACTGTCCTATGTCAATCATCATTAAAATCATATGGTAAACATGAGTCTCCGCGCCTCTGCGCCCAGCCGCAATTCTTCCTAGCATCTCTCCTCCTTCACTGCATTTTTTTTTGTTCTGTTACTTGGACTTGGGGCTCGAGCCCGACCAAGATTTGAGCTGCCTTCGAGAACAGCAAGCCAAGTTCATTACCATTAATTATTAAGACTAAATGGACAGGTAAACTAGTGAAACAATGAAAGTAAAAAAACAATCCGCCAAAATATGGTTTTACAGATCTATAGAAAATATACTATAAATAAAGCAATTTGTTATGTTTATTCCGTTTAAAACGTTATACATTTCAAAAAGAGATTTTTCAGCAATTTCTTTGAACAGCAACTCAGCGACCAAGACCCCCCTCCCCCAATCTAACCCCCCGGTACGCAATTTTTTTAAAAGCTGGAACCGGTCCGCAGTGTAAAAAAAGTTGGGGACCCCTGAGCTAGAGCATAGAGTAAAAAATGCCATAGAAAACTCATGGACTGATTGAAGATAAAAGTATACCCAATACTACTGTAAGCTTATTTGAAAAAAGATTCATGTCAAATGCATTAATTTAGATGGCTATAAAGTGTGGTGTAAAGTGCAGAATTTCCATGTTAACTCAATCCCATGTCATTGAAAGCTCCAATGCCCCCTGTCCCATTTACTTGGAGGGCCCAATTTTAGAGACCAAGATGGCAGTATGTTTACATCGCGAGGCTCTGCATCTCCCCAGTTTGTGCAGTTTTATAGTATTTTTCCTACTCATCTCGGCTCTGTTTATATATTTATTGTACATTTGTAACATATTGAAGTTATATCTTATATATTCTGTACTTACTGCTTATTGCACTTCTGGTTAGATGCTAACTACATTTCATTGCCCTGTACCTCACATGTGCAATGACAATAAAGTTGAATCTAATCTTATCTATTGCACATTTGGTCTGATTAGTCTGATGTGATTGATTAATGTTTGTGTTTGACTCCTCAGGTTCCAGTGATAGCTGTGGTGTCTTCAGGAGGTGGGACTCGAGCAATGACGGGCACCTATGGAGCTATTAAAGGGCTGCAGGAGATCCAACTTCTTGATGCTGTCAGCTACATCACAGGGCTTTCTGGCTCCACCTGGTAAGCAAAAGAAAGGCTACAGGCACAACACTTGTGTGCATCAATGTAAAACCTAAAAAAAAAAACATTATAAGAACCTGCTTGGTAAAACATATCTATAATAGATTATGTGCTTAATTTCAAAATTAGAGAAGCCAGTGGGTCACCCTGATATGATTCAATAATATGAATCTCATGTAAAATGTAAATGTAAACAACAATACAAGAAAACAAACCACTAAAACAAGATTTTGGCAGATCTGTTGTTAAAGATGTCAAATAAGTCTTTGGTGTCCCCAGAGTGCAAATGTGAAGTTTTAGCTCAAAATACCATATAGATAATTTATTATGACATGTTAAAATTGCCACTTTGTTGGTGTAAGCAAACATATACAGTTTTTGGTGTGTTTTTAAAATGCTATTAAAAGGATGGTATTATCTCCTTCTGACATCACAAGGGGAGTTGCTGGGTTGTTCTTTTTCACATTTTTAAGGTTGAAAGAAGCACTGTGGATCCAAATATAGCACTTCAACACTAAAAAAGTCAGATTTTCATGATATGTCCTCTTTAAGAGCCTTTTCTCTGTTTTTCAGGACTTTGGCCCAATCCCATTTCTCTGTCTTACCCCTTCCCCTTACCCCTACCCCTTAGTTTTGCATGTTCACGTGAGAGTAAGGACCAATCAAGATAGCCCTTTCGCTCTCGTGAACGTGCAAAACTAAGGGGTAGGGGTAAGGGGAAGGGGTAAGACAGAGAAATGGGATTGGGCCTTAATCTTCTCTTTACTGCGACCCCAATTGGTCTAAAAGTGACATCAATACGTTTATAGAGTCTTCAAAGAAAGAGATCTCTAAAAGTAAATTCAGTGTATTTTCCCGTAAGCAGCTGTCATACTACAAAAAGAAGATGGATGAAAGAGAAAAAGAAGGGCATACCGTCTCTCTTATTGATATGTGGGGTCTAGCTATAGAGTATCTTATTCAAGGACAGGTAATGAATACAGAAAGATTCCTTTGTATCTGTGTTGAAACAAAAGTATATGTTGTATATGATGTTGGATAGCAATGATAGTTTTTTTAAATGAGGCATTATCTAAAATGTTAAATGTGTAAGTGGGAGTGATTTAGTAAACAACAACCTATTACATTTTAATAATGAGTAAGAGTGAAAATGACTAATTAATTAATATATTTCTTTTATAGAAACCCTTCGGTACACTGACTGAAATGCAGAAGGCAGTGTCAGAAGGCCAGAATCCTTTACCCATCTTCACAGCTGATAATATGAAGGATGGCAGGTCAGAATGTACAAAAGAGGCGGCCGGTATGTACTGTACTGTATTATACTGTACATTGTACTGTATCAGCAAGGAACAAATATACAAAATACTAGATCATTGCTGTTCTGTTTGTAGTCAAAAAAATTGTCAAAAAATAGTCCCAAGCTGTCACTGGTGCAGTACATTTTGAAAAATGTGGTAATATGTAGCACTAGATACAGATATGTACCCATGTACCTGTGAGGTACTAATATGAACTCTTTATGTGCAAAGGTGTAAGTGACAGCTAGGGACCATATTTGTCAATTTTCTATCACACATATAAAAGCTTTTTTTTATTGTAAAATTGTACAATTATTTTCCAAAATTTTTGTGAAGGCAACTGAATACTACTCTGTTTGGATAAGTGACCTGCCAAAAAAAATGCCCACATATTTTGCTATATGTCATATTTGCTTTTGGCAGTCCCCAATAACAGGTTTACATGAATATATTTTATAATATGCATTTTATTTTTCCAAACGAAATTAATCTTTCATCTTGCCAAACCCCCCCCCCCCCCCCTTTGCATGACGTGACGCTACTCTGCTCTGATTGGTAGTAGTTGCACATTAGTCTGTGTTTACAGTGGAAAGGAACTATAGTGTATGGTGCTCGCATCACGTTGTTATATAAATAAAGCCTCAAAAGGATGTTGCTTAACATTTAAGCAAACCAGGCCCACAGCTTGGTAGCAAACACCCAAACAATATGTTTGCATTAGCCGAAATAACACAGAGTACATATAAAGCACTGCAGTTTGTAAACCAATGTATTGCTCTATCTTTCATCGTGAAATTTTGTTTTCATTATGGGGAAAAAATGGATTTCATAGGGCCCTACATACTGCAAACTGAAATTAGTTAATTGAAGTTAATTTTCATGATGGCATGATATGTGCTCTTTAATAATTTCTTTTCAATTGTCTGAAAAACTAAAACTTATTTAGCTTATTGTTATTTAAACTTTCACTTGTTTAATTCATATGTATATAGTGCTTTCTCACAATGTTGCAATTATTAATAAGTGGAACTGGAATAGAATAGAATCATTGCACTTTTTTTTATTATTTTATAAAAAAAAATAATCAATAAATCAATATTTATTTTCCACTTGTGGCATGGCTTCTTGTCATTTCATTTTTCTGGTTGTAAAAAATATCTTTTAACCCAATGCCCATTTTTACACATTTAGAATGGTGTGAGTTCACCCCATATGAAGTTGGCATTCCTAAGTATGGCGGGTTTGTACCTGCTCAGAACTTTGGGAGTGAATATTATCTCGGTCACCTGGTCAAGAAACTTCCTGAAACTAGTGTGTCCTATCTGTTGGGTGAGTTTGAATGTGTTTGTGTCTGTGCTTATATACATACTTCTGTTTGTAGTTTTCACTAGTTGTTTGTTATGAGTGGAATTTAGTGCAATGTATATTCAGTTTATAAACATATACATACATACATTTTTGTACTGTATTTGTGCTTATGTAGGAATATGGAGCAGCTTTTGTTCAGCGAATCTGACAAATGTCTGGGGTGCCGTCACTGGCGTCGCCCCCTCATGGAGCCCTGAGACTCCAAATGAAGCGAGTAATACAGGTAAGAGTTTGTTTACACCTGGTATATAGATGCATTTTGGTCGATCAAATCACAAGTGGACGTCACTAAAGAGGTGTGTAACACGGTGTGTGAAATGTTTTGAGCTAGTCCACTTTCGCCCACATTCAGAGATAGTTGAAAACGCATTAGACCGGATTGCTTTTGTGGTGTAGGTGCACATGTGGTCAAATGCTTTCGAAAAGCCACAAAACACTGCCTACTCTCCTCCTAATCTAATGTATAATGTATCGAGCACAATACTTTAACATAGGACATGACTTCTAGCGCTAACCATCAGTGTAAGGCGCTATATTTAGACTTTCATTGATGAAACTAAGCGTCTCTCCACCATTTTTTTTTTACATTTTGCATTTTGTGAAAGTTGTGCAACCTCATTTCATCAATTGCTCTAAAATATCTAAGAAAGCTCTTACATATACATGTACAAAACTCTGTGCAGCATGTTTACTATTAACACAAGCAGAAGACTCTAAAATTAGTTTGCATCAATTTAAACCCATCATTTCCTCTGCGCGCGTTTAAACGAAAGCAGACGGAGTCGCCCACAGACCACCCGCTCTATAATCAGGACAGAAGCAGTCGAAAGTGAACAAAAGAGACGGACGTCTCATCCACTTGTGATCAGATTGACCAAAATGCATCTAAATACAAGGTATAAACAGCCTCAAAGTAAGATTTTGCTATGGAATAGGTGTTCATGATTATACACAGTTATATGTTAATGAGTTAATGATTATGTATCAACTATCTGTCACTCTGCATCTTTTAAAGAGACTGAAAATAGGACAAAAACACTCGGCACGTCCGTGTTGAGCCCAGTGGGTGACTTTGCAAGTATGATAAGCGGTTTTATGACCAGTCGCCCAATCATTAGCCAGATGTCCAACTTCCTGAGGGGTCTGCAGCTACACAGGGATTACAACGAGAACTCTGCCTTTGTTGCATGGAAAGGTCAAGAGCATTCATATCACTGAACACAAGTGTGCATTCCTAACTATTTACAGTGTTTAAGTGCTATGGTAAAGTAGAAATGGTTAGATGAATCAAGTATTATTAATTGGAAAGTGACTTCTGCACAGTGGCGGCTGGTGCTAAAAAAAATGGGGGGGGGGGGGGGGGCGCAAACACACTAAAAATCAAACTTTTACTGTAGTAATTCAGTACTCTTAATAGCCATTTATCAGGTGATGAGTATCATTAGCATTTAATGCTGAAAATGTTACAGTTGAAATCAAACGCACGAAATAAATGTAATATGAATCTGTAATTAACTAATATCAAGGTAATCATTCACACGCACGCACACACACACACAGAGAGAGAGAGAGAGGTTGCGATAGACATTTTCAATCATTTTTTTTTGGAAAAACAGCGTTGTAAAGAGTCCTTCACAGTCATTTATTATCCGTCATTTCATGTTTTAATTATTTTCATTTTCGTTCACATGTCCATTTCTAATCATAAACTTACAAGACGAGCATACAAGTCAAATGTGTTTATTCATTTGTTTAGAGAACAGATAAATGGAGACCGTGCATCACTTTACCATCACACGAAGCAGATGAATTAATGTTTTTTTTCTCACACTGACAGCGGAGGCAATAAAACACGGAGCTTTATGCTGAACAGGCAAATATGAACAAATCAAATAACAAAATACTACTGCGATTAAAATATCAATAAACATGTAAAAATCTGAATTGAACTAAACTCATCTGAAACCATCTTATGTAATAAACGCATGAAGGCAGAATAATGCAGACTCTTGTCATTAGATTTTGTATCTTTACCTTAGACAGGCGTCTTGTGCAGCGCTCCTGTAGTGTTCAACTTCAGCAGCCATGCGCAGACCAATCAGTGTATGACATCAAAATATCACGAGAATATCTAGAAACCAGGGCGTCATTTGAGCAACACACTGCCACCAACTGGACATACATAGGAATTACATTCTCAAGTTGAGTTATATGGGCATCTGCCAAAATGGCACTCATATTTTTCTTTATCCTGCTTAAATTTTCTCCGTCAAAGACTTTTCGTTTAACGCGACTGAACACACACAAAAAGAGACACTAAAGTTGCCTAATCACAGGCTCGTACGTTTCTTTTGGCTTTTATAGCAATAGCACAAGCACATTTTCCCCTCACAACAGACTAAGTAACGTCTCGGTTACATATGTAACCCTCGTTCCCTGAAGGAAGGAAACGGAGACGTCACGTTGTGACCGACGAATTGGGAACCGCTTCGCGGGTGACCTATCTGCTTCGAGAAACCTTTAAAACGCCAATGAACTTGGCATGCAGATAATTGCATCTGCCGGCGCCGCCCCGCCGCACAGGTATTTCATGAGCGGCAGGTGCAGTTATCAAATCAGCTATTTTTTTGCTGAGAAAGCTGGACAGAAAGAAAAATGTCCGGCCGATATCAGCAATGGAACAGCAAACTGTGGTGACAGGACATGACATCTCCGTTCCCCTCCTCCAGGGAACGAGGGCCACACATGCAACCCAGACGTTTCCTTTCAATCGGTCACTACGACTTCAACGTCGTGACCAACGAATTGGGAATCCCTACCAAAGCGCCACTGAAGCTGACCCTTCCAGTGCCTGCGTAAACCCTCCGACTCTCGGGAATCCTCCTCAGGGGAATCCTCCAGGGAGGGGCTGTCGCGAGGAGAGTGAGCTCTGGAAACCAACTCCTGGTGGCCCAATATGGAGCAACTAAAAGAATGTTCTCCTCGTCCTCCCTGACTTTGCACAATGTCTGTGCAATGAGGCGCACTGGGGGAAATGCGTATTTGCGAAGACCTCTCGGCCAGCTGTGCGCCAATGCATCCACGCCGAGTGATCCCTCGTTCAGTGAATAAAATAGGTGACAGTGGGTTGTTTCTGGAGATGCAAACAGATCTATCTGCGCTCTGCCGAAACGTCTCCAAATCAGCTGGACCGACTGAGGGTGGAGTCGCCACTCGCCGGGGCGCGCTGCTCGGGAAAGCGCGTCTGCCGCTGCGTTGAGCGACCCCGGGATGTGAATGGCACAAAGAGACCTCAGATTCTTCTGACTCCAAAAAAGGAGATGGCGGGCGAGATGCGACATGTGACGAGAGCGCACTCCGCCTTGGCGATTGATATACGCAACAGTCGCAATGTTGTCTGTGCGAACTAATACATCTTTGCCTCTGAACTTGCTGCTGAAGCGGACGAGCGCAAGATATACAGCCCACAGTTCTCGGCAATTTATGTGCCAATGCAGCTGGGGTGATGTCCATACTCCTGAAGCTGCAAGCTCGCCATACATGGCTCCCCACCCTGTGTTGGAGGCATCTGTGCATACTATTGCATGTCTGGAGACCTGTCTCAGTGGCACCCCCGCCCTGAGAAACGCTGGGTCTGACCACGGGGTGAAAGTGAGACGGCATTTGGGTGTGATTGTGACACGGTGAAAGCCGGTGAGCCACGCTCTCCTCGGGACTCGGTCGTGAAGCCAATGCTGAAGCGGTCTCATATGCAGCAAACCGAGCGGTGTTACAGCCGCGGCTGCAGCCATATGCCCCAGTAGTTTCTGAAATTGTTTCAGAGGGACCGCAGTCTTGCCCGAAAACGTATTCAAGCAAGCCAGAATCGACTGAACGCGCGCCTCCGTGAGGCGTGCTGTAAGATTGACCGAATCCAATTCAATGCCGAGAAAAGAGATCTTCTGTGTCGGGCACAGTTTGCTCTTCTCTCGGTTGACCTGAAAATCGAGACGGGCGAGGTGTTTGAGCACCCGATCTAGATGAGTGCAAAGCATTTGACGCGACTGTGCTATAATGAGCCAATCGTCGAGATATGCCAAGATGCGAACACCGCTCTCTCTGAGAGGCTTTAAAGCGCCCTCTGCTACTTTTGTGAAGACGCGGGGAGAGAGAGAGAGCCCGAACGGTAAGACTTTGTACTGATATGCTCTTCCCTCGAACGCAAAGCGGAGAAACGGCCTGTGCCGGGGAAGTATTGAGAAAGTATGCGTCCTTCAGGTCGATGGCTGCAAACCAATCCTGTGGGCGAATGCATTGAAATATGGTTTTCTGCGTAAGCATTTTGAACGGCATCTTGTGAAGTGCTCGATTCAGAACGCGCAGATCCAGGATCGGTCGCAACCCGCCGCTTTTCTTGGGTACGATAAAGTAAGGGCTGTAAAACCCTGACCTCATCTCGGCTGGAGGAACCGGCTGAATCGCCAATAAGACAGCAATCTCTGCACGTAGTACGTGCGCATCGGCGGGTTTCACTATAGTGAAACGAATGCCTGTAAATTTGGGAGGTCGCCGGGCGAATTGTATCGCATAGCCAAGACGGATCGTGCGTAAAAGCCAGTGCGACGGACTGGGACGTTGCTGCCAAGCTTCCAGATACCGGGCGAGGGGAATTAACGGCACAATCGTAGTACCCGCGGCGAGCGGAACGGCGGTGCTCGATGACGCGCTCTCTTGGGCTGCGTTGACATGTGTATTGTGAGAATGAGCACTCACCTGACTCCGCTGATGGATGGCTGCGCGGGGAAGACTCTGATGAAGATATCTCGGTGCGCTTAACACATCCGCTGGCGAGAGAGGAGGGGGAGGACGTAGGGTTATGAGCCCATCCGTCACACCCGACTGCCTCTGATGACCTGGAGGAGGAAGAGGAATTCGCTCTTTTTGTGGTTTTGTGGGTGCCGGCTGAAAAGCCGGCAGAACGGAAATTAACGAAAACCAAAGATTCCCCACCCGGTCCTCCTCCGGGGGGGGGGGGGGGTGGTGCATTCACCATCTCCCGAAGAGCGATCCCCTCCACCTCCAGGTCGCCCATCACAGCTTAGTGGGCTGAGCGGGCGGCCCAAAGTACCAATCGTCTAGGCGGGACGGTACGTCTAGGCGGGACGGTACGTCTAGGCGGGACGGTACGGGAGGGGGAGAAGCTCTCCACTCCAACCCGACCGCCTCCGCAGTCCGAGCGAGCATGGCCGCCATCTCCGGGTCAAGATCGGGAACCACAACCCTTCCCAAAGGAGGGAGAGGATCCGGATCCACGTCTGAAAATGACGGCCCCCCCTCCGATGTTACGACAGACACAGAATCCTCGGGAGGTCCAACAGAGGCAGAAAGCGACGCAGAACGCGCGCTCTCCGTCTCCATCGGAACCTCAGATGGTTGCGGATCCGGTGGCTGAGAGCAGCTGGACGAACCAGCTTGCCGATTCAGCACCGTGAGGCGGAGGTCGTCTCTCCGTAGCTTCACAGCCGCCTTCTTAGCGGTGATCAGCAACGGAGGGCGGTGTTCCCGGAGAAACGCCACACGACCCCGCAGATCCGCAAGAGTCAGGCTCTCGCAAGCGGAGCATGTCCCTCCCACGAAAGCCGCCTCAGCATGCTGGAGAGATAAGAGATAACATAAGAGACAACGATCGTGTCCATCGCGAGGACCCATGTACTTGCCGCATCCTGAAGTTGAACACGGACGAAAAGACATCTTTAAAAAGACGCTTTAACGCCCGTGAGCAGTGAACGGCTGTCTTTAAAAAGACGCAAGTGTTTTAGCTGTGTAGTTGATGAAGAACACAGGGAGGAGAACGCACACACTCAAATAAAAGAGAGTGAAAAGAAAGGTGGAAACACTCGCGAGCCTCGCTGTGGTGCCTTCGCCCAACCAACTGACATGCAGAGATGTATTCCTGAGATTAGAGCAGCTTCTCGTGAGCAGTGTTAGTCTGCCAGCTTTCGAAGCTAAAAAGCTGATTTGATAACTGCACCTGCCGCTCATTAAATACCTGTGCGGCGGGGCGGCGCCGGCAGATGCAATTATCTGCATGCCAAGTTCATTGGCGTTTTAAAGGTTTCTCGAAGCAGATAGGTCACCCGCGAAGCAGTTCCCAATTTGTCGGTCACGACGTGACGTCGTAGTGACCGACTGAAAGGGAACTGTTACATACAGTCCATCAGCTCAATATACGCTTCGTGAAGTTTCCTTAAAAACAGTGGTTTTCTCGTGGGTGCTTTTTAAACTCTACAACAACAAAACTAACAACAAAGTTGACCAAGCCACGTAATATACAGGATTATATGAGCAGCACTCGCTCTCATTATGTCCACGCAACACAAGCTCAAACGTGCCACAAAAGTTCATGGCGTGCACGTCTATCACGCATTCAGACTTTAAAACAGCAAACAGGGAAAAAATAAAACTCAAGAAGACTTACATGATATCCAGCTAGCCAACTCCGTTTGCCATGAGAAGTGGTGGAGAACACAGACTGCCATCAATTGACTCCGTTGGTCGATCTGGTCCAAGCTTCTTAATCCTTTATTTATTCATCAATTAAATACTTTGTATAGGGTGATTTTGTAAGGATAAAAGCATATTTTCCTTCATCTCAAGATATTTCACTTGCTTTCACCGATCTGTACTGTAGCTATCAGTTAACACAGCAATCTCCAACGCGGTTATAAGACTCTTCGAACCATCCAATCACAGGAGGTAAAAAACATTAAAAGCAATATTGATTCGCTTTCAACATAAGTGGGAGTGTTTGGGACGCACAGTCTTGCGCCCCAGGGTGGATCCGAAACCAGCCACTTAGAGCTCAGCCTCAGGTCACATGTTTTTACCCTTTTTCCTGACCTACATAGACACTCATTAGGGGTGCGCCCCAGACACACAAACATGACACACACACAACAAACTCAGTTTTGATTTTTAATTGTTTTAAATAAATTATAACATGACTAACAGTGAAATAGTACAACTAAATGAATTTATTTTGTATTAATTTGCACTATATATTTAACTTTTTGGTAACATGTTAAAGTAGCTTTCCTCTCTGGCCAGCTTTAAGGGGGCGGCGCCCCAGCGCCCCCTAGTGACCAGCCGCCACTGCTTCTGCATATGTTTCGATTATGTTGGCATCCCGAAACAGCTGTCATTAAATACCTGTAATTCAGTACTCACTTACTTTAATTATTTAATAATACAGTAATGTTGCAGCAGTAAGCATGTCAATGAGATGATGTAATTTAGTGTTGTCTGTTATTACGCGAAATATAATCATGGCTTTAAATCTAATCTGATTCTGTGTTGGCATGCAGTAGTTCAATGTAATATTACGGATTTGTTTGCAGAAAAGCACCCAGATGCCTTTCCTAACACCCTGACTCCAATGGATCCTCAGCTTAGCCTAGTTGATGGTGGATTTGCCATAAATTCAGGCTATATTCCTGTGTTAGGCTCTCAAAGACATGCAGATGTTATTCTGTCTGTAAACTTCTCCTGTGACCCAGACCAGTTAATGGTAAGTGATAGCTGAAATATTGGTAAATGTTTGGTTTAAGAAGGAAATGCATTACCAGGATTATGTACAATTTGGTGTTGTTAATGTTTTTGTAATGTTTGAATGTGCCCAACAGGTCCTGAAGCAAACATATGATTACTGTATGGATCGCAAGATTCCATTTCCAAAGATTGATTTCAAAAAGGTGGAGTCAGAGCCGTTGCAGGAAGTTTATGTGTTTGAGGATCAAGAAAATCCAGAGGCTCCAATAGTGATTCACTTTCCCTTTGTCAACATCACATACAAACAATTCAAGGCTCCTGGTAAGCACTGCCAACACTCTGGGCATCTCATTCTGATTTATATCCAGTTTTTGTAAGGTAGCTGCACTAAACTCCTTGCACTAAGTATAACAATGATGTGTTTGATGCAGGTGTGAAAAGAGTTGGCGAGAAGGAACTGAAGGAGGGAGATGTTAATGTTGACATCACTGATGGCTCCTCCCCTTACATTACTCGCAACCTTACATACACACCGGAGGACTACGACAAGTTGGTTAACCTCATTTCCTACAACATCGTAAACAACAAAGATGTTATTTTGGAAACTCTGAACCAAGCGGTTAAGAGGAAATCCGCATAAAGAGACAAGTTCATGTCTGATAGATCCAAGTAGAAACATACATTTGTGTTCTATTTCATCTATTACATTAATTCATTTAGCATAAATTCAATTAAATCTTTCATTTATTATATCATTTTATCATTTACTTTTTTCTTGTATCATTCTTTTATATTACATTAAAGGAGCATTTTACCCGTAGACACATTAATCTTTATTGAAAGTGTGTCATATTTGTAGTCAAAATGTAACATACATTTCGAATTTGGTGCCTATTTGACAGAGAAAATGGGTGTTTTTTTAGTCTCACCCTCTCAACAAAGATATTGGACTTCCTGCTTTCAATGATGCAAAATGATGATTTTTACATCATTAAAAGAAGGAAGTGCAACACTGAAATCTGTATTTCTCCTGTCTCAGGAGGAAATGATGCACGACCATTCAAAAACATGATTGGGGTTCTAACAATACAAAGCTTAATGCAAATGGGTGAAGTGTCCCTTTAATTGTCATTTTATGTACACCCTAAAAACAAACGGTACTAGCACTAAAAGTGGTTCTTGTGTTCAGTATGAACCCAGCAGGCACATGACCGACCTTCAACGTTGAATTTTGGTTGAAATAAGGTCAGTTGTTTGTTCAACAATGGTTCCTCTATGATTATGAGCCAAGAACAACTTTTAGTGTTATTTAGCACCGTTTGTTTTTATAGTGTAGTTATTCTATTCTACATTACTTTTTTAAATTTTGTTTAATCTTATGTTGGCACTGTATTGCCTTTTAATGCTGATATGAGTCTCCAATGGTCTTGAGAATGTTCCACTGTCTTTGTTTGTTATAATACCTAAATCTGCTCTTAGTCCGACCATTGACAAAGTTAGTCAGACCATCGAGAAAGCAAATAAGATTATTCAATAAAACCTCTCAATTTTATTATTACATCACTTCATCTCCTGCCTGTTTTCTCATTCATCTCTGCATTGTGGCTTAACTCACAACAGAGTTTCAGTTACGGACTAAGTCATTTTTCCCTGACATGAGAGAGAACTAATGAGCTAAATCTTAGGTGGATCTGTGCTATCTAACAATTTTGGACATAGCCCATAGTTGGATCAATTGTGTTGTTTAATAAAGCTTGCTAACAAAAGCACAAAAGTTTTAGGACCAGTGATCTGGACCTTTATATTTGCTTATAAATGTCCGTCCAGAAAAGTAATTTAATCCCTTGCAATGTCAGTGCTATTTAAAGGCGGGATGCATGAATTTTTAAAAACACTTTGGAGAAGAGAGTCGGGCCGAGTATTAAAACACACTTTTAGCCAATCAGCAGTAAGGTGCGTGTCTACTAACCGGGTTGCGTATGTGTGAGGCGGGCCTATCAAATGAAGGTCCAGATTCTATTGGGCTGAGGGCGTGTTTGTTTAGGTGATTTCAAATATCAACATTGGCTTTCAGAGATCATGCACCCCGCCTTTAAATGTATTAAATATATTTGCAATATGACACTGTATGCATATATATTATACTGATGTTCAATGTATGCCATTGCTTTAAGACCTTAATAAAAATGAGAAAAATTATCACTTTTTATGTTTATATTTGATCATTTTGTTGGTAATTTAGCATACAGTAGCCGAGAACTGAATGCATTTACATTGTCATGTTTTTCCATTGTTTTTCTAGCGTTGGGTGTGCCAAACATTCTTATTCATATGACATAAGTGAATAGTTTCACTTACTCTCCATCAATCCTTATCTTTGCTGAATTGTTGTAGAAGCAGGATTTGCAAGCTTGTTAACCATCTCTCAACACCTCAACACACCAAAACAACATCAGCATCAACACCTAAACTCTTTTATTGGGCTAAAACAGAAAAGTCTTATTATCAATTATGGTGGATTAGTAAACATTGTTTCCCAGTGTAGTGTTGGGTAGTTCTTTTAAGGCGATTCTAGTATAAATGAGATGCATTTTTCCAATCTTTGGGAAAAGTTACTAACAACTACATTTTTCAATGAATAGCTCTGTGTCTAAATGCTGATTGCTTAATGGCTCTTCATTGAGCTATTTTTAGTATCTGCAGATTAGAATTACCACATCTTTATTTTTTGTTGCATAATAATATAGTCATGTTATTTTTAATTGTATGCGCCAACAAAGGAATGACTCTGCACTGTCTCATGCCAAATAATAGTCAAAGCTTATGTCATGAAAAAAAAGAGTAAATTATTTGTTGGAAATGGCTTATAATGAAGGATTATAATGATCTCAGTTTAATTCAATGATAAAGGGCTAAACTTGAATGGGTGGACAGGTCAAGGGTTATTTCAAAATATGTGTTTGTTGCATCATATGACCCATGTGCATCATGCTCTTGTCAAAATAGCTGCACAGATGTCAAAAGGATTTATGATAAAAGAGACGCTCATTTTTAGTTCTGCTAAAAGTAAATAATATGTCACTGTGAAGTACGTGTTCCTGGATCATCTGCATCTTTTCTTGGCCCTAAAACAACATTTTGGTCAAGGAAACATTTACATTTATTAATTTAGCAGACACTTCTATCCAAAGCGACTTACAAATAAAAAAGCATAACAATTTGTTTAAGGAGCCAAGAATAAGCACAATCTACAAAGCTATGTCTACAAGTAGTAGAGTTAGGAAGCTAAGAGATTAACAACATAAAAGATGAGTTAGATGTGCATTTTGTTTCATGTCTTTATGAAGGTTCAGTTGCCATTGGGTGGTCCACCAGAGAAGAGCTGAATACTGTAGGTACATGTTTTGCCCATTCCTTGCCACTTAAATTCCAGAAAATAATAGCGTGATAAGAAAGTGTGTAAAAGGCCCTTATCCAGACCAATCTTAAATCTAATACTATTATGTGATTGGTTGATAGAAACGTTGGTTCAGGACCAACAATGATGTTGATGCAGGGACCTGTTGTCATACATGGTGAAACCGAGTTTACTGCACTGTAAAAAATTATTTGCTGCCTTAAATTTTTTGTTGAATCAACTCATATTTAGAAATCATATCAACTTCCTATTATTTGTCTTGACTAGAGATAAGTTGTTATAACTTATACAGTTAAAATATGTCAACTTCATTTTAAGTTTGTCAAGATAAATAATAGTAAGTTGATATGACTTGTAAATCTGAGTTGATTAAACAAAAACATTTAAGGTGGGAAATAATTTTTTACAGTGTGGCGATCTTTAAGGAACATTGACATGTTAGAGAAAATAGAAACTTTCATAAACGTGGCATGAGATTAAGATAAAAATGAAGACAAACCCAAAACATTATAAAACATTTTTATCAGGGCGCGTAACACTGTGAACAAACAAGTTCCACAGGTTTTCTGTATTATATTAGACTATTAGTAAGACATACCATAATGTTATTGTATATTTTGGCTTTGACACATAGCTGTAGTCGTACTCAGAAGGCAAACATGCAGAAGGTAATAAACATTTGCTTACATATATTTGACTATGATGAAACAACCTTATTATGAAGTATTAAATGTACACTTTATTATTTTATATATTTTTATATTTTAAATTTTACTCTTTATTTAAATTTTATGTGACTTGCTGTTGTTTTATGTCTGTCCTGGAAGCTTCAAGTAGCAAAGAAAATTCCTTGTGCTTGGCAATAAAACTCTTAAAATGAAATACATGTATTTTACTGGTGGAACATGTCACAACCACTTTTGACATATATTAAATGATCCATGCACCTTCAACTAGCGCGTGCTAAAGCACTGTGAAGAAAGAAAGCAGTTAATAAAACAAATGTCTCTTGTCAGTTAAATGATGATGAAAAGACAAACCACCACATTAAACTGGTTTAGTAACATTAGATATTTCGGTAACACTTTATAAGGTTCATTAGTTAACATTAATTCATGTATTAACTAACATGAACAAACCATGAGCAATACATTTGTTACAGTCTTTATTAATCTTTGTTAATGTTAGTGAATAGAAATAAAGCTGTTCATTGTTTGTTCATGTTAGTTCACAGTGCATTAACTAACGTTAACAAGTTTTTAATAAAGTATTATTGTTTAAAATAACATTAACAAAGATTAATAAATGATGTATAAGTGCAGCTCATTATTAGTTTTTGTTAACTAATGTAGTTAACTAATGTTAACTTATGAACCTTATTGTAATGTGTTACCAATATTTCTGTTGTTTTATCTGTGATTACAACAGAATTGTGTGTGCTTCAGATTTAAAGACTGATGCTATTTTTTCATGTTTACAGGAGTTCATGCCATACTGGAACCTCAATGTCACAGTGTTGAGAGCAAAATTCAATCAGTCACATGACCTATGTGAGCCAAACCAAAAAATCAAATATACAATTTTGTAGAGGGACTAAGCACTTAATTTAAATACTGTGTATAAACTGGATTTGATTTGTTATATACAACATATGGTAGCATATTCTACAAAAAAATATGTTTTTTATCTTTCTCTTAAGTGACGAATTCTGACTGCTACGTTGTCTTAAAAATACCCACGGCTTGCACCTGCTCTCATCGCACCAAGACCATCACAAACAACAATGCACCAGAATGGAATGAAACCTTCCGATTCAGAGTACACAGTGGTGTCAAGGTACATAATTCAGTTTGGCTTATCCAACAACAGTCACCCATTTCCTATCCTTTCTGTTCCTAACTTAACCAATACATATTATTTTAGTTACATATTGTTGTATGAGATATATTCTTTACACATAATGCCATTGATGTTGAAATGATCCTATAATGAACAGTAAAATCCTGAGGAAACTGTACAAACATGCAGGTTATTATTTTGGATGCCCTTGGTCTCTAACTATCACCATATAACCCCAGAGATACTTCATTGTATTTTTGCTTTGATCGCGAGACTGCGAAATATTTTACACCTAAAACTTCTGTAACTTATCCATTGACTTTACTCGATTAACATGCATGTTCTTGTTTTCTCAGAACATTCTGGAATTCTACATCTATGATGCTGACACCTTTACAAAAGATGACTGCTGTTCTACCATCCTGTTTGATATCAGTAACCTCACACTTGGACAAAAGATGACAAAATGCTTCATTTCTGATGATGATGAGGTCAGTTCTTTTAAAATTGTAACATGCATGCACAATAGTTTTTAGAGATTAGGTTTTACAGATTTACGGAAAACAGCATTGAAAATATTTCTCTACAGGCCCAATAATCGCATTTCTTTACGATTGCATTTTATAGTATATTTTCTTCATCTAAATTCTGTATTGGAAAAATACATTTTCGTTGATTCTGACTAAACGTGTGCACTTCTTTGAATCAGTAAACATGAATTTGTAATTTAAATTAATATAGGGTGTAGTCGGTTAAATTTGCCTGATTGTTTTCATTGTTTCCTTTCAGAAAAATAATGAGTTGTGGGTGGAGTTTAAGGTGACACCAAGGTGAGTAAAAATTGTTAAACGTTTGGGAAAACAGGTAACACTTTACAATAAGGTTCATTAGTTAATATTAGTTAACTACATTAGTTAAAACGAACTAATAATGAACTGCACGTATGCAGCATTTATTAATCTTTGTTCATGTTAATTTCAGCAATTACTAATACTTTATTAAAAGCTTGTTAACGTTAGTTAATGCATCATAAACTAACATAAACAAACAATGAACAGCTTTACTTCTATTAACTAACATTAACAAAGATTAATAAATACTGTATCAAAAAATGTATTGCTCATGGTTTGTTCATGTTAATGAATTCATTAACTAATGTTAACTAATAAACCTTATTGTAAAGTGTTACTGGAAAACATTTGCAAAACAGTAATATTGTCCAGTTATGCAGTACAAACGAAGGGATTTTACTGTAATATGCAAATATATTGATTATGGTATTGTACTGTAGGTTTTTACACTTTTACTGCTAAATCTACAGTATCTACAGTGTGTTATTTGTTACGAATGCCATCTGTTCCTTTCCTTATGTACTATATTAAAGCCCTGAGAATCCTGTGCAGTACCTCTCTAATGGAGTGTTAATGGTAAGAACATTCATTACTATTGTGCTACACTCAGTATAAACTTGTTAAAATGTTGTACTGTATATATATTTTTTAAATGATGATATAAAAAGGACATTTTCCTAGTAAACTCAGATATATTCTTAAAAATACATAGACTTGCATACATTTAAAAACAGCTTTTCCAACAGAGTTTTATCACTCTGACTTGCATATTGTATCCAGTAGAACACTAAAGCTTTTGTGTCCTCATGGCTCGATTATTGTAATTCCCTTGATATGTGAATAAGTCAATCAAACATAAATCGACTCAAAATTGTTAAAAATGCAGCTGCCAGACTTTTTGTTCATATCTGCCCTGTTATGCTCTTTGAACTGGTTGCCAGTATAGAATTGAGTTTAAAATCGAGGGGTCCTATTTTAACGATCTAAGCGCATTGTCTAAAGTGCATGGCGCACGGTCTAAATGGGTGTGTCGGAACCCAATTTTGCTAATTTAAGGACAGGAAAAATGGTTTATGCACCAAGCGCACGACCTAAAAGGGTTATTCCTATTTTCGTAATGAGTATTGGGTGTGTTTTGTGCATAACATGCAATAAACCAATGAGAGTTTCAGCTCTCATCCCCTTTAAAAGCAAGTTGCACATGCAATGGCTAGGCGCCATGCCTAAGCTAGAAAGCGGAATTTGTAAACTGAAAAACTAAGCGGAGGAAGAAGACCACCAGTTTAAGATTAATGTTAAAAATTGTGTTGCTTTTATTTGTATTGAAATTATTATTTCTTTTTTATTAAAACCTTTAATAGCTTTTTTCTTTCAGTCATGCAAATAGCCTAAAACTAGCAGGCTTTTAATTGCTGTAAATGTTTTGATATCCTACATAATAACTGTAATCTCATAAAATAATTTGCAAATATCCAAGAAAAGGTTTGTACTTTAAAAATACAAACAAGAGATAAAGTTTTTTTCCATTTTAATCCTTTAATTATTCACATTTAAAAGTTTTTTTGTGTTGCTGCGGATCCATGTGCTTGATAACCAAATCCTGTTGTGGTCCCGTTTATAGGCGCATATTTCTATCACGCTCATTAAATAACAAAAACACGATATCGCCATTGACTCTATACTGTACCCAGGTTTTTGTTGGTCAATGGTGTAGTATATTTTAGTTGCCTCAAAATAGCAACGCGCCAACAATGCACCTGAACACACCTCGTTTTTAGATCAAAACGCCCATGGGCGCAAAATGGGGCGCAAATGCATTTGCTATTTAAATAACGTGGCGCTAAACGTGAAAATTATCATTGCGCTGGGTTGAAACTAGCAAAAGACACTTGCGTCGCCCATTGCGCTGCATTGCGCCGGGTGTATGATAGAGCCCATAATATTTGTTTTTAAAGCTTTAAGTGAATACCTGAGTGATCTTTTATGCCAAAATATATTTGCTAGACCATTGAGGTCTTCTGAGAAAAGAGTGCTGATGGTTCCTAAATCCAGACTGAAGCTGAGGGGTGACCGTGCCTTTTCAGTCGTTGGGCCAAAACTGTGGAAGAGTCTCCCACTGATTAGTTCCATCAGAATCTGAATTTAAATCTAAATTAAAAATGTAACTTTTTTCCAAATATAATTTTCCGTAGAGTTAGATCCTAGTCCTTAGGATCTTTCATCTATCAGTGATTTTATTTTCCGTCTTAGTTTTGTTAGTTTTTGTCTTTTTAGCAAGGTTTGTACAGCACAGTGGTCAACTACTGTTGATTTTATTGTGCTTTATTAATACATTTTGATTTGATTTTGATTAAATTCGCTTTATATTTCATTTCAGGCAGCTCCGTTGTGTGCACTGGAAGTGAAAGCAGATAATCTAAGGACTAATGGTAAACAAAGGGGATTCCGATCAGTTTTTAGTTCAGACATTTAAAACTAATGTATGCACTATCTCTGACAGTAATAATTAAATAAAGAAGAGAATCGTAAATACTAAATATACTTTACTCAGGCTAATACAACATTTTGATTAATTTTATGACCTGTAGAAATAGATATTGAAGCATTTTCCCAGACAGGGTTTAAATTAATCCGGGACTAGACCTAGACTAGAATAGTTTTTACACAAAAAATACTGGAGTGCATCTTGAGACAAAACAATGGCACTGACATACTGTATGTTAATGAAAGATATTTTTAAATGAGGGCAGCTCAAACATGCATTTTAGTCTGGGATTAGGACAAGGCATGTCCGGGAAACCACCATGCTTAGGTTTTCTGTATATGTATATATTGCTTGTACATGTGTCTTTGTTTATTTCAGTAAACAACCTTCTATTAAAACTGAGAGGTGCGTTTAAAGAAGACTGTGTGCTGTCAGACTCTATGTCCTACTACATCAATCGAGACCTGGAAACCGAATTTAGTCTCATGCCATCACAGGTGAGTTCTGACTTACTGTAGACTGACATTTTTAATGTATATATAAGTTTATTGGTGCTATAAATGTGTTAAAATAGTGGATTAGATCAAGCTTAACAATTGTTTTATCATCTGTCCATTGTCCAGGATGTAACAGAAGTAGATGGTGTATATGTCAACCAGCTAAACCCGCTGTCCACTGTCCCTATAAAACCTGTACCAACTAAAAAAAAGATCAAACTCTCTTTGCCTGTTGGAGAGGTGAGTACTAAAAGTATTTTTTCCTCATCCCTTTATAAAAATGGTGTTAAGTACTATCACAGTAATGTTTAATGTTTAAAACTTAACATAACAACCTTTTACATCTTCACAGGGTTCAGTACATCTGCAAGTAAAGACAGAACACCGGTAAACCGGATTTAATCATTTATTAATAATCAATAGGTTTGTTGGTACTAAATGCTACAAAAATATCTAAAACAGTTGGTAATCGTCAAAGAAATATGTTAATATTGTGTGTGTTGAAGCTCGAGTGAAGACATGAATGTACGCCTGGATTTTGATATCCCAAACGAAGAAAAGAATTTTATGGTGATGAGGAGGAAAGTTGTGTCACAAGCGCTACAGAGAGCTCTGAAACTCACCTCACCACCAGAACCCAGCAAGGCAGGAAACAGTACAATAAATACAGTCAACAACACAGAGATATTATTTATTTATTTATTTGTTTGTTTTGTGACATCTCAGGTCCCAGTGGTGGCTGTGGTGTGTTCTGGAGGTGGGTCTCGGGCACTGACGGCCACATATGGAAGCTTTCGAGGTCTACAGAAGCTCCAACTCCTTGATGCTGTCAGCTACATCACAGGAGTTTCTGGCTCCACCTGGTGAGCAAAAGCAGAACTACAGGCTCCTATTTAACCAATTAGAACCCATTTATATTGTAATTACGTCTTGGAAACCTATATAGTACTGTATAAGGCAAAATAGACAAACAAAACACACTCAATGCTTTCCCTCTTATTTTTCTTCTCGTCTTATAGGGCTTTGGCCTCTCTTTATGGTGATGCTGACTGGTCAAGCAATGACATGAACGTGACTATGGAGTCTCTTAAAAAAGAACTCTCTAAAAATGTGTCAAGTTTGTTTTCTCCCGAGCAGCTGCGACACTACAAAGAAAAGATGGAAGAGAAAGCAAAACAAGGACATTCTGTGTCTCTCATTGACATGTGGGGGCTGGCTATAGAGTACCTCATTCATGGGAAGGTAATGAATGTTAGTTTTGGATCTATTTCTGAATTGTTGTGCAAAATCGATCTGTTTATGCAGTAGAAAATCTCTCAAGGGCTCCAGGTGTCAAAAATTACAGTTTTTATTGTTCAAACAACAAAGCTGGGATGCCCAAAAACCTAATCCCTCTTAATATCTGACTCCCTAATTTATACACATCAAATCATGATTTCATTATCAGGTGACTCACACTCCCTTTGCAGGCTCTCGTAGGGTCTGCAACTATTAATTATTAATTTTCTATTATACTTTAAAGGCGGGGTGCATAATCTTTGAAAAACACGGGAGTCGGCCCGAGTACCAAAATACACACTGTAAAAAATTCAGTAGAAATTACAATGTTATTGTACTTGCAGCTGGTTGCCGGTAACTTACCGTAGATTTAAATTTATGTTATTTACTGACAACATTTTGTTCAAAGTTAAATGAACATTAAACATTTACAATCTTTGTCTTTATAGAGTAAAATTAAAATAACAGCATCAAGCAAAGCATTTTGGGAATTAAAATCTGAAGCAAAAAAACAAACAGAAAAAGATTGATAATGATTTCTGGTTCCCAGAATGCTTTGCAAGAGGCTGTTATTGTATAGTTTTATTCTGTAAAGATAAAGACTTGTTAACATTTAATATATTTATCTTTGAACAAACTCTTGCCATTAATAACATGAATTTAAATTTACGGTAAGTTACCGGCAACCAGCTGGAAGTAGGGTGACCACCTGCTAATAAGCCCAAGGGGGGACAAGGGGTATGTTTCGAGGGACAATGGGATACTCCCTGGCGCGGCGGTGCACCCAACCCACGGGCAAACTTATCTATAGTGGTTTACCCATTTCTAGCACCTTACACTGCAAAAATGATTTTCATTCTTAGTATTTTTGTCTTGATTTCAGTAAAAATATCTAAAAATTTCTAAATTAAGATGCTTTTTCTTGATGAGCAAAACGACTCAAAAAAATAAGTCTAGTTTTTAGAACAAAAATATCAAATTTAATTGATTTTGTGCATAAAACAAGCAAAACAATCTGCCAATGGGGTAAGCAAAAAATCTTGAAAATTTTTCTTAAACACCAAATTCAAGAAAATTCATTGGCAGATTTTTTTGTATGTTTTATGCACAAAATCACTTAACTTTGATATTTTTGGTCTAAAAACTAGAGTTATTTTCTTGGGTCGTTTTGCTCATCAAGAAAAAGCATCTTATTTTAAGAATTTTTAGATATTTTTACTAAAAACAAGACAAAAATAGCCTACTAAGAATTTTTTTTCTTGATAATCATTTTTTTGCAGTGTACATGGCACATTAATAATGCCCTATTCCCCTAAACATGATGTATGCTCATGAATAGGCCAACCAATGTATATTTTTTTTTATAAAGATTCATAATATTTTGAACATTCAATGAATTGACAGATGCACTTCCACTTACGATTTACTTTAGCTAGCCTATTTAATTTAATTGATTTTTAATTACAATTTATTCACTTTAAATAAACTATAATATAAAATTATAGGATTAACACGAATTGTAGTTGCTCAACAACACTGGAACAGTTTTAAAAAGTCACAACTCCAGAGGTTCACGGAACGAGAAGGGGGAGGAAGGATGGTGAACTTGCATGTTAGTAAAGGTGTAACAATCAGACCTATCATCTGAGTTACAAAAGATAAAAAAGGGTCAGATTTTGACTGTGTGAGATTAAAAGAGTTAAAATGACGAGACAAACCAGTGTAATCAACTTAAATAAGTGTATTTACAAACACAAGGTACTTAAAACAACACACTAAAACTTAAGACTGTTAAAAGAAGGAAATATAAAAACCAAAGCTAAAACAATCTAAAAGTCCAAGTGTGCTAAAAGTCCAAGTGTTAAGTGTCCTCCAGCGTATATACAATAAAAGTGTAATCCACAAAACGTGTTTGGAAGGGTAAGTCCACAATGAAAGGTAACTCCACAATCCAACAGAGGTTTAGCTTTAGCATATGCTAACAATGTGCTTCTGCTGCTTCGTTTTATACTGGCATTGTTTCCTGTCATGTGATTACTCACATGACAGGCCGCCCAAACAAAATAAAAGACATAAACACATAAAATAGCAAAAGGATTCAAATGGAATAAAATGGCTAAGAAAATATGTAAAACCTATTTAAAACTCAAATATACATAAAACCAGAATACAATGTATAAAATGAGCGTTAACATGTTTCTTGTGTGACAGTGTCACAAAGGCAGGCGCAGGAAAAAAATGTTAGGTGTCCTGGGGACATCTTATGGACTTTTAGCCACAAATATTTATTTTCCCAGTTTTTCTTGTACCCACACCTTCTCTTTTTAATTAATGATATCGGTGCAGAGTCAGACTCCGTCTCCTTCTCCATTTTTCAAATTGGAAAGCGCACATCTAAAAGTTATGCACGTGCGTGACTGCGTGCGCACTGCGCTGTCATGACAACAAATTAGTCAGCAGTTCAACTGAGGGGCAACAGTAGCGTGCGAGTAGCGAGTGGCGAGTGACGTTTGGCTGCCTGTAGCTCAAGGATATAGAGAGACCAACTTTTTTTTGAGCAAGCATTGATTATGCGTGACAGGGTCTCAATTTGCGGGACGCATGAATTGTGCTTCAAACACTGTGCGCGCACCCGCTACACCGGAAGGGTGGTCACTCTAGCCTGAACTGTCAAGTAATGTTTGTTTGGCTGCCTGGGGCTCGAGGATATAGAGAGACCAACTTTTTTGGGGAAAGCATTGATTATGCGTGACAGGGTCTCAATTTGCGGGAAGCAAGATTTGTGCTTCAAACGCTGTGCACACACGCGCTACGCGGGACGGGTGGTCACCCTAGCTGGAAGTAACACTGTAATTTCTACGGAATTTTTTTACAGTGCACTTGTAGCCAATCAGCAGTAAGGTGCTTGTCTACTAACTGACATCGTGGCCTGGTTTGCGTATGTGTGGGGCGGGTCTATCAAAAGAAGGTCCAGATACTATTGCGGTATTAATTGTTTAGGTGATTTCAAATGTCAACATTGGCTTTCAGAGATCATGCACCCCGCCTTTAACTGTGGTGAGAGCACAAAGTCAGTATATAAAAGTATCAAAAAGTTCTTAGGTTATTCTTAAACGTGCACATGTCTTCTCAAAATTGTAATATATTCATTTATTCAGTGATACTCATATTCAATGAATATATGAAAGTGAACCATACATTTATAAAAATATACCATAGAATCAGATATGGTGAATTTTAAAGTTAAGGTTACATAGATGCTTAATTTATTGTAAGCTAAATAAGAAAGCATATCATTGTGTTCACCAGTAATTCTGTATTAATCCAAAAATTCTTTGAATTCAGAAAAAAATGGTTAACCTGTCTGACCAGCAAACAGCGCTGTTAAAGGGCCAGAACCCACTTCCAATCTACACAGCTATTAACATGAAGAATGACAAGAAAGGAAGTACAACAGAGGCTGGTAAATACTGATGTCTTGATGCATAGAGTAACCAGTAATCCTGATATAATGGGCTAAATGGAAAAAGGAATTTAGAAATATTTCATATTCTTTAACTGTAAAACATTTAATCAAATTAGTTAAAGCAAGTAAATTCAACTTACACTGAAAAAAATAAAGACTGGATTTACTTAAAAATATAGTGCATAATTTTTGCATTCATTTTTATTTATGCAATTGTTTAAAAGTTCAAGTAAAACTTATTCAATAATAGTGGATGCAAAAATGATGCACTATATTTTCAAGTAAATTCAGCCTATTATTTTTTTACAGTGTACTACATTGTTTTTTAATAATGATAAGTTCACATAACTAAAACTAGATAGAAAAAATAATTTAATTTAATTAAACTGAATGCTTTTATTGTCATTGCAATGAAATTAGGAGCGCTACTCCTGATTGGTGTTCAACATAATAGCCACAGACAATAAACGAGGACCAGAGACATTAAACATATAAGTACAGACATTAACCTTAACTATAAGACTGTACAGTACACTTTTACACATGTTACCCATAGTGATATTCACATTATGCAGTCTGAATGAAGTGACATTTTCAAATAAAGTGACTATTGTTATATAAAGTGACTATTTAGTAAAGTGACCATGTATGATATTGCACATTTCCAGTATTACATAAATAAATAAATTAATAAGTGTGCAAACGGCAATATTTCAGACATAAAGAAGAGATTTTGGTAAAAAATCTCTTTAAAAAAATCTCTTAAAGTAACATAAAGCCATATGTTGATATAAGGTAATGTATAATATGCATTCTGGGTTATTATTTGCTGTCTTTATTTAGAATGGTGTGAATTCACCCCATATGAAGTTGGACTTCTCAGGTATGGCGCCTTTATACCTGCACAAAACTTTGGGAGTGAATACTATCTTGGTCACCTGGTCAAGAAACTGCCTGAAATCGGGATGTCCTCACTATTGGGTAAATAAATGTAAACTTTATGGTGACAAGGCAGCAAATCAACTTGTTTTTGAAGTCAAAAATAGTAATTTATGATTCCTTATGTTTAATGTACTTGATACATTTTACACATTTAATGATGCGTTTTATAATGTGTGCGTTTGTGTTTGCAGGAATATGGAGCAGTGTTTTCTCTTTTAATCTGACTGAAATTTGGAGTTTTGTCACTGGAGTTACTCCATTCTGGTCCAGCAAGATAGGAGAAAAAGTCACACACACAGGTGAGAGAAAATGGATAAAACCACAAAGTATAGGGTTCACACATTTTTGCCACACCTGCCAATAGTGAGGGAACTAAGATGATATACTGGCCATAATTTTCTATGATACTGGCCATAATTTTCTATGATACTGTATTTTGCCTAATGTATTTTATTTGAAAACTTCTCATATATTCTTTAACTGTAGACACAGATGGTAAAGCATCAACGCTGGACACGGTCCATGTCAGTCCCATGACTGAACTGGCAAAAAGACTAACCGACTTTCTTACCAGCCGCCCCATTATCAGCCAAGCGTACAACTTTCTGAGAGGTTTCCACCTGCACAAAAACTACACTGAGAACAGTGACTTCATCGCATGGAAGGGTCAGAAAATGATTTATTTTGGTATAATTAGTATTGAGACCTAACAGTCAACTGTATTAAATTAAGAATAGCAATATTATAATGTGATCTCTCTAATGTGTCTGTAGAAAACCACCCAGATGCTTTCCCAAACTCTCTTACACCAGCAGACTCCGCACTTGGCCTTGTAGACTCTGGTTTTATGCTCAATATAGCATTTCCTCCTGTACTACGCCCTAAGAGACGTGCAGATGTTATTTTGTCTCTGAACTACTCTTGGAATGTGGACCACTTCAAGGTGAGGAAGACCTTAAGGCCTAAAGGGTTACTGTATGTATTCTTCCTCATAATTTTTCACCATTTTAGGTATTTTAAACCATCAGAGGTCAAATGACTAAAGTCTTGTGATGATTTTTTATTTCAACCATTTAAGAAGTCATGAAAGATTTGTAAAAGCTAAGTAGTTACATGCAATCAAAGGGCAATACTGTAGGTGTTGTAGCCTCTTTTTCCTATTTGAAGTGAAGATGAGTGGTACCCGGTAGGGTCTTCTGCTGTTGTAGCCCATCCACCTCAAGGTTGTGCGTGTTGTGGCTTCACAAATGCTTTGCTGCATACCTCGGTTGTAACGAGTGGATATTTCAGTCAAAGTTGCTCTTCTATCAGCTTGAATCAGTCGGCACATTCTCCTCTGACCTCTTGCATGAAGAGGTCACAGGACTGCCGCATACTGGATGTTTTTCGCTTTTGACACCTTTCTTTGTAAACCCTAGAACTGGTTGTGCGTGAAAATCAAAACAGTAAGACATTTAAAATCGCAATGAAAAATAAAGAATTAATGCATTTGATTTAATTAAAATAATTTATGATGTGTTAAAACAGAAAAAATGAAATCAAAATGTCTTAATCATGTTTTCATAATGTTTGAATGTGTCGTATAGGCCCTGAGGCAAACTTATGAGTACTGCATTGATCACAAGATTCCATTTCCAAGGATTGATTTCAAAAAGTTGGATTCAGAGCCGATTAAGGAAGTTCATGTGTTCGAGGATCAAGAAAATCCAGAGGCTCCTGTAGTGCTTTACTTTCCTTTGATCAACATCACATTCAAACAGTTTAAAGCTTCTGGTAAGCACTGCTTTGGATACCATGCGTATACACAGGGACATGTCTCACACACGTTTTAACTCGCCACCTCTATTCCTGCCCATGTTTTTTGTTTGGTACTTAAGCTGCGTCCAAAAGCTTAGCCAGCTGACCTGTTGCCTAATAGACAGCGTAACATAATTCTATTTGAAATATTAACAGAGATAGCCTTTGTGATAATTACATTTTAAAAATACAATACAAATTTCTTGCTAGAAAGGCAAATTAAAGGGTTTAAAAACGTAAAATAAAAATTCCCGCATGCTCACACATATAATTGTGAGACCAAACGATGAAGGTATCTTAGGAGACGGGAAGTAAACCAAAATTGGATTCGGACTTGCCTGATGGCATGTTAACTCCGATTAATATCATTATCTCATTTGTGACGGAGGTAGCGTTTAGCTCCTTCACTGCCAAAAATGATGTTAATTCTTTACACCTTGTGTGTGTCATGCCATTTAAGACATTATTTCATGTAAAAAAATGAAAGGGACAACACAAGTTGTGTTAAAAACAGTGATGGGAGTAACGCGTTACAATTAATTCTGTTACTGTAATTCCACTACTGTAGGCGGTAATAAACATGTAACAAAGTATTTTTTTAAATCAAGTAACGCAGTTACAATTAGTGAAATTTAAATGAGTGGGTTACTCACGTTACTCTATTTTGTGATAAATGAACTAAAAGTAGTGGAATTACAGTAACAGAATTAATTGTAACGCGTTACTCCCATCACTGTTTTTAACACAACTTGTGTTGTCCCTTTCATTTATTTTAACATGAAATAATGCCTTAAATGGCATGACACACACAATGTGTAAAAAATTAACACATAATTTTTTGCAGTGTTATAGCATATATCAACTGACCCCTGTCACCCCACTTTTAAGATGCTAACTACACCCCTAATGTAACATTCACAGTATTATACCATTATTGCTCACAGTAACATTTATGAATGCTTTAAATTTTAAAGGAAATCTTCTTCAAAATGTTTCTGTTTGTCTATTTGCGTTGTAGGAGTGAAGAGAGAGGGTAAGCTTGAGATGAAGGAAGGCGATTTTGATATCGACTTCACTAGTAACTCTTGTCCATTTGCTACGCACAATTTTACTTATGAACCTGAGGACTTTAAGAAGTTGTCCGACCTCACCACCTACAACATTGTAAACAACAAAGACATTATTCTAAACACCCTGAACAAAGCACTTAAGAAAAACATGAAGTGAACCCAAAGTGATGTTATGTCAGAAAGGATTAATCTGGGGCTGAAAGAAGCACCAAAGTGAAATGAAGTAGCACATTCAAATTCAATTAGCAGTATAGGATGATTTTAACAATAATTTAAACTGTATATTCTTTACTAAATTTACAAGCTGTTACCCACCTTTGTAGATTTTATTCCAGAATTTGAAGCAGATGAAAAAAAATGTTGTGTTAAATCTGTAAGATAGTTATTTAAGGTTTGTATTTTACTGTTTGATTATAGTTGATAATGTGTGACAGTGGTTAATGCTACTTGCTGTTAAATTTCTGTCCACTAGATGGACCTTCTTAACTTTTGATTGCAAACTTGGCAAATTGAGTTGTTTTTCTGAATTTATTCATTTCAATTTTTATTAAAAAAATCCTACATATCATGATGTGATCCTACATAATGTATTATGATGCGATGTGATAATATAGTCAGAAAACTTAGCTGAGGACAATTTATCACTAAATAAATTATTAATTAGAAAAAACGCCACAGTTTTTCCAAATGTTACTATGTTCTTACCTCAACTCAGACGAATTAATACATAATCATCTTTTTTCAATGTGTACACTTAATCTTTTGTGTTGTGAATGTGTTAGCATTTAGCCTAGCCCATTCATTGGGATCCAAACAGGGATGAATTTAGAAGCCACCAAGCACTTTCATTTTTTTTCTATTTAAAGACTGTTACATGAGTAGTTACACGAGTACGTAGGGTGGCACAAAATAAAACATGGCGTTTTATTAAGCGCATAAAAATGAGATCTATATTTTATGGCGGAAAACATGAAACCATGGAAGTGCTTGGTGGCTTCTAAATTCATCTATGTTTGGATTCTGAGGAATAAATGGGGCTGGGCTGAATGCTAGAACATTCACGACACGCTGAACAAAGATTGGGTGCACGCATTGAATGAAGATATATGTATTGGTTCGTCTAGGCTGAGGTAAGAACATAGTAAAATATTGATAAACGGTGGTGTTTTCCTTTAAGACGATTTGTGTGGCTTATTAAGCTGCCTTAATTCTTTTTTTAATTGCCATTTACTGTATTGTTTCCCATCTGGGTGTATGAATGGAACACTACTTTCATAACTGTGTGAACTTTGAATACCGGCCACACCAATGAACATACTGTACAAATTAGTATCAACACCCTTTCTGAAACTTTCATCATAGCAACGTACTGTTTATATGTCAAGCCTTATAACAAAAAGATGTCTCTCCGTCACATCATGTCTTACAATGATCTTCAGATGTAACTACATTCAAAACAGCATCACAGCCTTTCATACTGTAAACATGCTGTAAACACACACACAGAGAAACCTTGTGTGTGGGACTATACTTTCCCATGTCACGGACAAAGAAAAGCCTATGTTAATAATTCCAAAAAACATCATGTTATAACAAGCCTAAGGCCTTTTCTGAGGAACTACTTTGGTAACAAGTGTGAACAAGTACAGCGTGTGAGAGCAAGTGATACTTACTGTAGCTGTGTTGTGCGCTATAGGCTTGACTAATAGAAAGACTGATTCATGTTCTTTATACAGTATAAATAAATCATTCACTTACCAGTAAAGTTTCACTTAATAACTCACCTGTTTGCTTTGCTCTTCTCAGCTTTGCTTTGCTCTTTTAAATTACATGTACATGATCTTATGAAGAAGCTTAATTGGAAAGTGAATACCAGTATTATTTGAAAAACATGTATCAGATTTAAATTATATTCAGAAGCGTAATGATTTTGCCTGAGGCTGGAAGGATTATAACGTTCCCAGTTTATTTAAATAAGAGGGCTTGGCTGAAACTGGATGGGCTACATGCACCTTAACTGTAAGAATGAAATTGCAAATAACACAAGAAAAACTGAAAACTGTTACTCATGGAAACTTAAAACAATAGCATGATCTTAAGGCTTAAAGGAGATATATTAGGAAGAAACCAAAAACTCGATTTACATTTTTTTTTTAGGGCGCAAAGGGCTAGTGACTAACAAGTTCTTCAGGTTTTCAGTGTTATATACACAGACTAGTGAGATTGACATTTCTTCTTTTGCCTTCAAGTGTTGACTGTGGTCTTGCTGAGAACACAAACATGCAGAAGGTAAACTTTTCCTCACAAATATTTGACTTTGATGAATTAACCTGATTGTTTGATAGCATTATAACCTTACTAACATACCTTGCTATGTGATAAATAGACCTTATTGACATGATTTGCTTCAGCATAATGCAAAATTTTCCTGCATCAGGAAAAAGAGCTAAAGGCAGAAATAAAGTTTAACAAAAGCATTAATGTGTTATACTGATCAATGACCGCTGTTCATGAAGCGGGAGCAGAATTGTGTTTGTTGCATTTATGCAGAAATGTTTAAGTAAAGCAACTTACAGTGCATTACAAGCTATGTTTTTCAGTCAGCATGTGTGCATCTTGGCGGAGTGCAACTCTATACCGAAAGCAGTAGTTGTCATGAAAATCGTGCTTTTGTTTGTTTACTTTTTTCTTGACGTAAGGTCCAGCTTAAAAGAATGACTGCCATTGCCAAACTTTAAAAATGTTGTTGTTGACTGTAGATCGGTGCTTGGCTTATATTACATAAACATACAAAATATTGATTTCTAGACCCTTTGTCTATGCATTTGAATTCACAGCTCTTGTTTCATCTTATACACATTTATCTGTTTAAAGTGTTCTGTTGACAGATTTCTACCTGAATTTTGTTTTAACCTGTTTTATAGGAGTTAATGCCATATTGGAATCTCACCATCACAGTGTTGAGAGCGAAATTAAGTCAGTCACGTGATATATGTGAGTCAACACCTTCCTTTGTTGTATTTAAAGGGATAGTTCACAAAAATTACTATGATGATAAGCACATGGTGCCCACTGACTTCCATAATAGCTTAAACAAATATGGTGGAAGTCAATGGGTACGGTAAACTGTGTGCTTACCATCATTTATCAATTTTTTTTAGTAAATCATTACAGATTTTTTTGTGAACTATCCCATGATATGCAATAAATAACATTAAGAATGTACTTCTCTGGAAATAATGTATGAGGCACCTGCATTGTATTTGTTATAAGAGTTATATTTTAGTCTTATTAGCTATGATTCGTTGCATACTTTCCTCTTAAAATTACTGTTTTCCCTCTTCAGTTTCTAAATCTGACTGCTACGTCCTCTTAAAATTACCCACGGCCTGCGCCTGCTGTCATCGCACCAAAACCATCAAAAACAACAATGCACCAGAATGGAATGAAACCTTTCGTTTCAGAGTACACAGTGGTGTCAAGGTACATAATTCAGTTTGTCAAGCTTGAAACTAAGCTATATAACTTTAAACCACACACTTGCTGTTCCTAATTAAAAAAAGAGCGTCTAAAAACTTGCATTTCTTTTCCCTTGGAATAAAGATCCAACCAACATGATCTCACAAAGTTCTGTGGTATAGTCACAGAGTAGTTTGCTCATTTATCCGTGTCATTGTCACGAAAAAGAAAGTCCGTGGTACGGCCACGGAAAAATGCAGAGATCCGTGACACGAATAAATGAACAAAATATTCCGTGACTATACCACGGAAATTCATGAGATCAGGGATCCAACAAAGATGTGAAACCTGAACCCTTTTCTGCGTGCTTTCAGATGACTTCACCACTATCTTCTTGATTCCGCAGAATATTCTGGAACTCTACATCTATGATGCTGACTTTATTACAAAAGATGACTGCTGTTCCTCTATCCTGTTTGATATCAGTAACCTCACACTTGGACAAAAGCTGAAAAAATGCTTCATTACAGATGATGAGGTCAGTTCTCTGTAAAATTCTGACATGTGTTAGTAATGCATATTAGTAGCAATAAATAACGTGACACATGTGGTTTTTTTATATACTGTATGGTTGATACATTTCCACATTTTTTAATCAATAAACAACAGCAAATATCACTCCACAGGCCCTTATAGACCTTAAAGGAAAACACCACCTTTTTATATTTTATTATGTTCTTACCTCACCTTAGACAAATTAATACATACCTATCTTTTTTCAATGCGTGCACTTTTAATCTTTGTACAGCGCATTGTGAATGTGTTAGCATTTAGCCTAGCCCCATTCATTCCTATGGCTCCAAACAGGGATGAATTTAGAAGCCACCAAACACTGATGTTTTCCTATTTAAAGGGGACATTTCACAAGACTTTTTATGATGTTGAATAAATCTTTGGTGTCTCCAGAGTACATATGTGAAGTTCTAGCTCAAAATATTGTATAGATAATTTGTTATAGCATGTTAAAATTGCCCCTCTGTAGGTGTGAGCAAAAATGTGTAAATTTTGGGTGTGTGCTGTTAAATGCAAATGAGCTGATTTCTGCACTAACTGGCAGTGCTGTGGTTGGATAGTGCAGATTAAGGGGCGTATTATCCCCTTCTGACATCACAAGGGGAGCCGAATTTCAAAGACCTATTTTTTTACATGCTTGCAGAGAATGGTTTAGTAAAACCAAGTTACTGGATACATTTCATTTTTTTAGAAGCACTGGGAACCCAATTATAGCACTTAAACACAGAAAAATCTGATTTTCATGATATATCCCCTTTAAAGACTGTTACATGAGTAGTTACACAAGTAAGTATGGTGGCACAAAATTAAACTTTTGTTTGGACCCATAGGAATGAATGGGGCTAGACTACATGCTAACACATTTAAGAAGCGCTGTACAAAGATTAAAAGTGCACGCATTGAAAAAAGATAGGTATGTATTAATTCTTCTAAGTTGAGCTAAGAACATAGTAAAATATTGAAAAACGGTGGTGTTTTCCTTTAATAATGATTGTTGCATTTAGTCATCATTGTATTTGCGTAGTTTAAATATTATTTATACTGCTGACATTAGAAATGTTTGTTGTCCATTCCTTAATCAGAGGATAAAAATCAGATGCTAGAAATGTTTTTAGGTGTAGTCTGATCCTTTAGTCTGATAATTATGCATATGATTTTTCTAGAAAAAGAATGAGCTGTGGGTGGAGTTTAATATGACAGAGAGGTGAGTAATAAAAACTGTAAACAATTTGAGAAAATATCTGCAACCAATAATACTCTTTTGAATAGTTGATATTGTTAACCAATTATGCAATGACATTATATACAGTACTGTGCAAAAGACACCACCATCGCATAATTAGATTTGTTGTTTTTGCAATTGTGTAGTGATCATATATCATTATTTCTTAGGTTTTGTATTAGAATACAACCAGAATACAAAATACAGGAAATGTGTATGTAGTATTAAAAACAGTATAAAAGTATAAGCTATAGTGTCAAGTATTTAGGGTAAACTCCCCTTCCACTTGAGCAATAGCGACAGCTGCAGAATCTAAATGAAATTAAATCCTAATTTCTCATTCTAATCAAATGACTTGACTCAAAAAAGAGAGGTCACACTAAATACTGACTGATGCCTGAAAAAGACATTTAGTTCTGAAAATTGTTTTGTTTTTGATTTTGTGTACATATTTCCGGTATTTTCTGTTTGTATCTTCATAAAAGTGAATTAAAAGTGAATTAATTATTAATGTATTTAACTGATACATTCTCATATATGTATTTAACTGATACATTCTCATATATTTCTTCTGTATTAAAGCCCTGAAAGCCCAGAGCCTTACCTATCAAATGGAGTGTTGATGGTAAGATCCTTTATTTCAGTTTGGTTACACAAAAGAACAGGTTCCAATACTTATCTGAGAAGTATATTTTTCTTAAGAAAATTATAATAGGAAACATTTTATCCATTTGAATTTTGTTAAGATATTAAAATATACTTCCCCAACACAATTGTAGAATTCAGTAAATCTGAATGCACAATCCTAAACCACTTTTAATTTTTCTAGGCAGCTCCATTCTGTGCACTAGACGTGACGGCAGAAAAATTACGGACTGATGGTAAGCAGTGGAGAATCTTTCTGGGTTTCAGACTTTCAAAACTAATTCAAAATTTCTTCAAAGAATATACTGATCAGCTCCTATCCATACACTGTAAAAAAAGTGCTGTAATTATGTAGCTGGTTGCCAGTAACTTACTGCAGAAGATAAGACTGAAAATGTTTAATGTTCATTTAACTTTGAACAAACTGCTAGCAGTAAATAACATACATGTAACATCTACAGATAGTTACTGGCAGCTATAGTCGCCACTAATACCCCGTACTACGGTAATTTCTACAGATTTTTTTTTATAGTGAAAGTGAGTGCTAAGCCTCTAAAATTGCTATATTGTTATAAGTATGCGTGTAACCAGAACAACTTCATTATTTTTTGACCTGTATGCTCATTTTCCTATGATGCAATAATACCTACTGTGGAAATAATTTACTCAGGTGTTGATAAACAAGTACTGTACAACCACAAGGATTTTTTTTTAGTATGACTTCAAATAAGCTGCACAAAATCTCTACAGAAACTGTAGATCATCTAGGGCTATAGGCATTTCTTGCGTAACTAACTGCAGTTTCATGCTACGTTTTGCATACTAATTTTCTCATTCCATATAGTATGATAGTAGATGATTTCTTAATAGAAAGTTATCTAATGTAAACATTGCCTATCCATTTATAATTTGATATGTTTATACCAGTAGCGTTACAGCGTACATTTTATTTTGGTTAAATGTACATTTTACAATTCTAAACAATTGCATGTGTGTTTTTTTGTTTGTGTTTACCTCAGTGAAAAGCCTACTTTTAAAACTGAGGGGTGCGTTTAAGGAAGACAATATCATCTCAGGCTCTGTGGAAAATCCCAGCTTCTCACAAACTATGCGCTACTACATCAATCGAGACTTGGAGACTGAATTTAGTCTCATACCATCACAGGATGTGTCCTCACATTGATATTTGATATTCTTACCTATTTGGGTTTGCACCTTATTAAGTGTAGCAAACACATCAACCATCAATATCCATAACAATTCTGAATATTTTAAACTTTAATTAAGTCACTACATTTTAATGTTAAATATTGTATTTGATTTTGCTGTAGTAGTAGTAATACATAGATGTTTTCACTTCAGTTATTTGGTTGCTATCAAAGTATACGAACAATGTTCAGTGTGATACCTGTATGTTTAAATTCCTGAAATATCATGATCTGACCATTATCTATTTAATATTTGTCCAGGATGTGAAAAAAGAAGATAGCGTAGATGGATCTACTGTAAACCCCTTGGCCTCTGTCCCTCTAAGAACAATATCAGCTAAAAAACAAATCAAACTCTCTATGCCTGTTGGAAAGGTGAGTACTAGCAACTGTTGGTACACTTTGATAAATTATTTGTAGTGACTTATATGCAAATAAAGTATGTATATTGTTATAAGTATTTAAATATATAAAGGAATACTACCTAAGATGAAAATATACATTTTTTTATAGGGCACATTAGATCTGCAAGTAAAGACAGAGGACCGGTAAACAGTTTGAAAAATTTATCCATAACCAGTGCAAAAACTTCATTTAAGTTTGTTAATACCAAAATGTCAATATGTTGAATTTTTAGAATAATATTGTTTGTCTCTGTGTTTTTAAGCTCTAGTGAAGACATGAATTTACGACTGGGTTTTGATATCCCGACGGAGGAGAAGAATTTTCTGATGAAGAGGAGGAAAGTCGTGTCACAAGCACTACAGAGAGCTTTGAAACTCACCTCACCACCTGAACCCAGCAAGGCAGGAACACATTAGCCTAAAAACACAGTCAACAAACACAGAGATCTATTGAAAACAGATTTGTTCATTTTATTGTTTGTTTGTTTGTTTTGTGTGACTCCAACAGGTGCCAGTGATAGCTGTGGTGTGTTCTGGAGGTGGGTCTCGAGCAATGACGGGCACATATGGAGCTCTTAGAGGTCTACAGAAGCTCCAACTCCTTGATGCTATCAGCTACATCACAGGGTCTTCTGGCTCCACCTGGTGAGCAAAAGGGGTCCTACAATTTGAATCGGAATACAATTTGACAAGACCAATGTTGAAAATTTAGCACAACAGTAAAAATTTGAATTTCCTCGTAGGACTTTATCCTCTCTTTATGGTGATGCTGACTGGTCAAGCAGGGACTTGAATGTCACTATGGAGTCGGTTAAAAAGGAAATCACAAAAAGCATGTCTAGTTTATTTTCCATGGAGCAGCTGCGGCACTACAAAGAAAAGATGGAAGAGAAAGAAAAACAAGGACATCTCGTCTCTCTCATTGATCTGTGGGGTCTGGCTGTAGAGTACCTCATAAATGGAAAGGTAATGAAGACAAAGTTTTGGCTTTTGGTTTTGCATCTGTTTCATAGATAACACAGATAACATTGTATACATAAAGCAGAATATCATTATCTCCATTAAATATGTATTTTTAAGTTCATTCAAATATTTATTAATTAAATAATGAATTATTTCTTATTCAGAAAAAAATGGCTACACTCTCTGAACAGCAGGTGGCACTATTAAAGGGCCAGAACCCTCTTCCAATCTATACAGCTATCAACATGAAGAATGGCAAGACAGGAAGTACAGTAGAGTCTGGTAAATACTGACGTCTTGAGAACAAAGTCTTTAAAAACTGAAAGAGCATGCAAAGCTGTTTCTAAATGCAAAGGCTGCAACCTCCGGAGGTCGCATTTGCGCGCTGCATGTCATTTCGCTTGGTTTATTTAAGTTAAATAATCATTTTATTGCCAAAGTTATAAGCATAATATAACAATTAACTGTTAACTAAGAATAATAGTCAACTTTATAATTGTTAATATTCTGAAATAGCCTACGTCTTTTTGAGGCATGCAGCCTACAAATGTGACCTCGGAATTTGCCTGCAGCCTTCAGATTAAGAAACGGCCTGCATGTTGTCCGAGTACATATCAGTAAATAAAGAAAGTATTTTTAAAAACCTGCATAAATCTGCATGTTTTGATTTGGTATAATGGTTTTAAATTATCTTGAGATCAAGGGGGCCCCCTAGTGGTGCGGGGCCCTATGCAAATTTGCGTATAGGAAAGACCGGCACTGAGCAGAACAAAAAAATGTTTACAAGTTTGAAACAATTTAAGGGTGAGTAGCCTAAATGATGTCAGAATTTTCTTTTTTGTGTGAACTATCCCTTTAAAGGTACAGTGTGGGTTTTAGCGGCAACTGGTGGTCAGATTGCTAATTGCAGCCAAACTCAATTTCGAAATACAATGAGAAGTTACGGTAGCGGTCTGAGACAATGGCCTTGTCCCAAATGGACTTATGGACTTCTTCAGATTCAACACTTTGATGACATCATGTAGTGCAGACCTTAGGGACCCTTGACGCAACTTGGGACAAATTCAAACATCATGCCGGAAATAAGTTGCCCATCAGTATGAACTCCTCTCACCCATCGTCTGATTCGTCTGATTGCCCTTTCGCAAGGACTTCTGGGTTGGTAAAGTGCGTGAAGCCTGCTGCAGTGCGGGCTTCGCCGAAGACTGCATCAAGGGTGTGAAATGGGCGCTGATGAGCACACTTCGGGGCATATAAATGACAGATGGGACACCCTACGGACTCGTAGACTAAGCGAGCACGCACAATTCAAGGCCACAAGACCGAAAGTCCACATAAAGTGCGCCATTTGGGGCAGGACCAATGTAGGGACGAAAAACACTCTGTAGGACAGTTTGTTCGTTTAGGGCTAATGTAGAAACATGACGGTGACTTTCATGATAGGAGACCCGCTGTGTATATGGCTCTTTGTAAGATAATAAAAACAATACAGTACCACTTATTATCTAAGGTCTTCATACACCACTGATAATATACAGTACTGTGCAAAAGATTTGTTGTTTTTGTAATGTTATAGTGATCATATATAATTGTTTCTTTAATAGAATACATATAGAAAATACAGGAAATGTGTATTAAGTATTAAAAACTGTATAAAAATGTAAACTGATGTGTCAGGTTTTTAGGGTAAACTCCCCTTCCACTTAAGCAATATCAGGATCTCTAAAACCAAAATAAAATTAAATCCTAATTTCTTATTTTAAAGAAATTAGTATTTTAACTTCATTCTGCTCCAAAACGCTCAAGATGTGTTTAATGCAAAGAGAGGTCACACTAAACACTGACGATGCGATGCCTAAAGAAGACATTTAGTCCTGAAAATTTCAATTTTTGTACATAGTTCCTGTATTTTCTGTTTGTATCTTAATAAAATAGGTTGAAAAATAAATATGGATGGACATTAAAACTTCTAAAACAACAAGTGGCGGCCTAAGACTTTTGCACAGTACTGTAGTTATGTATATTATATTGCATTTCTGTCATGAAAGTTACACCTCTAAAGATGTAGAACAAAGAATAAAAGAACAGCAAAGGTCAAATCTAAAGGTTCATACCGTCTTTTCTGTCTTTTTTTAGAATGGTGTGAATTTACCCCATACGAGGTTGGATTTCTGAAGTATGGTGCCTTCATACCTGCACAGAACTTTGGGAGTGAATATTATCTTGGTCACATGGTCAGGAAACTGCCTGAAACTGGGATCTTCTCTCTATTGGGAATATAGTTTTTAAGTCTCCAACAGTGGCGGCTGGTGACTGCTCTTCCGAGGGGCACAAATTCAAAATATGTGTCATGTGTGTTGCTCGTGTTTTCAAAATATGTGTTTGTTGTGTCATGTGAACCATGTGCATCACATGTTAAAAGAGACGCTCATGTTCACAAAATACACGCAAGACATTCCCTTAACAGTAAACTCTGATTACGCATGAGATTATGGGAGTATCTGGCAAAGTGAGTGTCTTTTTTATTTTAAACCCTTAGGGGCTGTTTAGACTTGGTATTAAGATGTGTTTTCATCGATCGGATCACAAGTGGACGAGAGAGACACATTACGTTTACACCTAGTATTTAAATGAAAGGCTAAAAATAGCGCTGTTCACCGTATGTTTATGCCAGAACTCAAAAAAAGACGTAAAACTTGTGTTTAATATCTCAGATTAGATAAATGGGCGGAGAGAAGGCATTCGCGTGTGGCTGTTTGAACACATTCAACCACATGTGTGTTCCGCAACTCCAAAACGATCCGATCGAAAGTGGTTTCGACTACCTCTGGATGTGGTTGAAAGTGTTCGAAAGTGGACGAGCTCAAAACATTTTGAACACCGTTTACACCTGGCATTAACGTTGTCCACTTGTGATCAGATCGACAAAAACGCATGTTAATGCCAATTGTAAACAGCCTCTTTGACGCATCTGCAGCAGGCACTTATTTTGAGAAAACACGTGATGCACATAGGTTCACTCGACACGCAGAACACGTATTTTGAAATGACGAACCACACACATGATGGTCTACATGCATGTTGTGACGAACTTCGCATCGTGCGACTTCGAAAAAAGAAGTCACCAGCCGCCACTGATCTCCAATGGTTTTAAACAGGAAATTAGTTTTAACTGATATGTTTATTATTAAAGTCAAAAGTTATGATTGAAGCTCGGTATGATGCATTTAATGGATTTCACATGGGTGTTTGTTTGCAGGAATATGGAGCAGTGTTTTCTCTCTGAGTCTGACTCAGATTTGGACTTGTGCCACTGGAGTTACTCCATCCTGGGCTGACCAGGTTGGAGAAGAAGTGACGAATGCAGGTGAGGGAAACAAAGGTTTTGATCTGTGTATATGCAAATGATGAAACTGTAATTTTAATTATTTTGAATTTTCATTCAACTTTAGACATAGATGATAAAGCATCAACGATGGATACGCGTTACGTCAGTCCTATGACTGAACTGGCAAAAAGAGTGAGCAACTTTCTTACCAGCCGCCCCATTATTAGCCAAGCGTACAACTTTCTGCGAGGTTTCTACCTGCACAAGAACTACACTGAGAACAGTGACTTCAACACATGGAATGGTCAGAGCATGGTTTATGTTTTGTATAAATAGTATTGCCATGTGTGAAATATAGCATTGGAAAACTGTAAATAGCATTTTTATAATGTGAACTCTGTACGGTGTCTACAGAAGACCATCCAGATGCTTTTCCGAACTCTCTGACACCAGCAGACTCTAAGCTTGAACTGATAGACTCTGCTGTTGTGATCAAGTCAGGATTTCCTCCTGTACTACGCGCCAAGAGACGTGCAGATGTTATTCTGTCTCTGAACTACGCTTGGGATGTGAACCACTTCAAGGTGAGGAAGACCTGAGGGACTATTAGATAATGTGAAAAATGTGTACAAAATGTGTTTTACTTTTTTAAAGCAACACTATGTAGCTTTTTTACCTTTAAATAATGTCTCTAAAATTATTTCAGTGATAGAACAACTTAAAGCTGGACAAATTGTACTGTTGCTGCAACCTGAGCAGCCTCCTAGCTGCTACAAGCACACAGTGGCGGTGGAGGGTAGAGCACACAGCCCTGCCCCTCCCCCTGCCTGCAGAAGAGTGTCTGATAGCAGGCACTGTTGCACTTTGCAACCACATGGGGAAGCTGTAAGTCATTTTTACATGGAAACTACATAGTGTTGCTTTAAAGTATTTTTTTATAAAAAAAATTCATTCTAAAGTTCAGCAATGGATTAGTATAGTTTTAATTTCTATTTTGCTTTACATTTATATTTATATGGAGCCCCTAAGGGGAGATGGAGAAAAAATTAAATAGTTTAGTTTCGCGTGCGCACGTGAAACTATTGTGTGCACACATAAAACTATCGCGGTGAAACGTGGAACTATCCCGTGAAAGTATTTTCACGTGAAAGCGAACGTTTCATGAGCGCACGCAAAAGCTTCATGTGTGCACGCGAACATTTCACGTCCGCACACGATAGTTTCACATGCGCACACGAAACTAAACTTCTAAAATTCTGCACATGAAGGTTTCGTGTCAGCACATAAAAGTTTCACGTGAGCATGCAAAAGTTTCGCGTGAGCACGTAAAAAGTTTTGCATGAGCACATGAAACTAAACCTTAGATTTTTTTACTTCAATGTCACCTTAGAGGCTCGGTATATTTATGCATTTGGCAGCTTTTATCCAAAGCAACTTACAGTGAATTACAATGTATACATTGTATCAGGATGTGTGTTCCCTGGTATCAAACCCATGACCTTTTGCAAAACAAACGCAATGCTCTACCTAACTACTCATGCTCCTATTAACTCATTCCCATACAAGTAACGTGCATTACGTAATAATATTACTTTTCTGAAGTAACGAGTAAAGTAATGCATTACTTTTTAAAAGTACACATTAATATTTGAGTTACTTTTTTAAAAAAGTAATGCAAGTAACTTTTTTAGTTTAGTTAATTCGATAAAAAAATCATGTACTGAATTAAACTAAACCTAGTCACATTATGCAATCTATGCACACAAGCCTGTGTGGGAAAAGTTTGAGTCCGAAACGGAGATGGAAGGCCAGATCTCGACATTTTTGTGATGAAATATGCAAATTGTGAATGCAGAACTTTTCAGTCATAAAAACACCTGCAAGGCCTAAAAGAGATCAAGCCTCAGCCAAGAAAAAGTAACGGAAAAGTAGCTAAAAGTACTTTCCATGAAAAGTAACTAAGCAACGCAATTAGTTACTTTTTTGGAAGTAACTTAATATTGTAACGCATTACTTTTAAAAGTAACTTTCCCCAACCCTGCTTATTCCCCGCCAGCCATTTTTCAAAAGTTGCCCGCCAGCATTTTTTGCGATTTTTATAAAAGTTTTACAAAATGCCTTCCAGGAAAATTTAAAAAAATATATAAATATAAAAATATATAAAATGAAAGAACAGACCCTCTGATTTCAAACAAACAATAAACAAACATAACGGGAAAAAACTTTCATCCTATTTATATTTTTATAAACTCTTAAATATGGGTATTTTTCTTTAAAAATAATTGTGTTTTTTAGCAAAATGCTAAAATAATTGCATTTTTGTGAAGGAATTTTGTTAGAGATCAGATTCAGAACGATTATCAAAACACACACAGAGTTTAAAATGAGTAAATAACGTTTTTGCTTCAGTTTTTTCATAAATTGGTTAAGTGTACCATCTAGTGGATAATCATTAAAAAATAACACGTTTTTTATGCAAATGTTTTTTTTAATTAGCGAGATAACTCGTCAATGGCGGGTAAAGAGTTAAAAAGTGATGCATCATCAAGAACTGTAAAAATATTCCTGTGCGTGGATCATGTGTTGTAATGTTTGTGTATGTGTCCAATAGCCCCTGAAACAAACTCACGAGTACTGCATCGATCGCAAGATTCCATTTCCGAAAATCAATTTTAAAAAGTTGGAGTCAGAGCCGATGAAGGAAGTTTATGTGTTTGAGGATAAAGAAAATCCAGAGGCTCCAATAGTGATTCACTTTCCCTTGATCAACATCACATTCAAACAGTTCAAGGCTCCTGGTAAGCACTGCCAACACTTTGGACACACCTACTGTATTTTCACAATATTATTTTTCACAGTAACTTATGAGAATTCTTTTTTAGCATGAAGACCTAAAATAGACCCAATTGAATAAAAATACAAAGGGAATCTTTTTCGACATCAAATTAAAATGTTCCTGTGTGTGTATTTGTGTGATAGGTGTGAAGAGAGAAGGAAAGATCGAGATGAAGGAAGGTGATTTTGATATTGACTATTCCAGCCTCACTTGTCCATTTGCTACGGCCAGACTGACTTACTCACTTGAAGACTTTCAGAAGTTGTCCAACCTCACCACTTACAACATTTTAAACAACAAAGATATAATTATGAACACATTAAACAAAGTAGTTAAGAAAAACATGGAGGGAACTCCTGTACAGACACAAATGACACAGTCTTGTGATGCCAGCTTCATTAAGGGTAGATCTGCAGCTAAGTTTTAATTGAAAACCTTAAGGGCTGTAGGATTCATATATAGGGCTGGGATGCTAATGGTAATTCATACTGCAGGGGTGAGCGGGACACAAACTACTGTAACGCAGGGTTAATTATAACAGCTATTTACATAGTTACACAGGGCCAAGCAAGCTGTGCTTTTTATCTTTTTCTCTCACTGTTAGAAGACAATCTCCTATTCATTTGTGAAAAGTTTTGATGCGTGTACCAAATCCATGTGTTTTGTAGATCTTTATAGATGGTCACTTTGTGTGACGGCTTTCTCCAATGTATTTGACTGTTTTATTACACACATATACGCACGCACGCACGCACACACACACCTCCAGTATTAACATTATACTGTAACTATTAAATTTGTTTCATGAAATATACACTGGAAGCTCTTGTGAGTCATTAGGTTTCTATTACACATATGTTGACTTAAGTTGAATGATTAATTCTTTGAGAATGTTGGTTACTGTTCTGCCATTTCGAAAAGATTTGGTTGACAAAACCGAGCTCTCATGTGAAGCCAGACTGATGATTTAGGATGAAAATACAGTGCTTCATCATAAGCATGTTCCATTTTTTTGCAACTCTTTAGCAGCTGAGCTATTTTTGGACAGATAACAAAGAAACACGAAGAAGGTGGGGATTTTCTATTTTGGCAACCAATATTTCATACAAACTTCCCCCTCAAAGTGACTTGCTAGTTTACTGGGAAATATTGCAACACAAAAATGACAAGTCTTAGAAGATAAGATAAAACAGTATGTCTGTAATCCGTCTGTTAGCTTAGCTTTATCCAAATCAAATACAGCAAAACAGACAAACAAAACAGGAAAAAACAACTACTTTTCTTTCAACAAACAACTAGGAGCAAAACAAGCGGCACAGTAAAGCCATGAGCTTCATTTGCTGTGAGAAAATGTAGATCAAAGAAGCTTTGAACAAGCAGATTTTGTATATGTCACATACAAAATAGCCTTTAAACAAGAAAATAAACTATTTGAAAATAAATGTGACAAAATATAAAAAAAATAATAGTTTGTTGAACAACAACAAAACAACAACAAAACCAAACAAACAATATTACAAAGTTTTGCAAGCAGATCAGAACACTCAAATCAGCTCTATGTGAGATGCAGGCTGATCTCACGAGAATCCATACATATTTTACAATTTTGCTAATTTATACAAAGTGAATGGTGCAAAAGTATGATTCTTATGAAAAGAAAAACCTAACCCAGCACCTAACCCCAAAATCACAGGGGTCAAAGCAAATGGTACAAAAACTTACAAATGTGGTCGTATGAATAAATACGATTTAGCCACTCCCGTGAGATAGCATGAACTTTACATTCTCATCTTACTGTAAGCCTTGCAAAATGTCTAGAACTACTGTAATATTATTACTAATAATTCTTTCATGTATTAGAAGGATTCTAACACGTTGGCGAGCCCAGTGCTTTAAGTGGCCCAAAAGTAGTGCCGGTACTCTATTATTTTTATTTTATTTTTTTGCTGACTCGACTCCTCCACTGAGGTAACAACAATTATTGAAGGGGTTTTATATACCAAAAAATGAAATGTGGGGTTTAATTAAAAATATCATGTCATCAGGTTCCACACAATTTGATTAAGTAATCTCAACAAACAATAATTTAGTTCATTTTACAAAAGAAGTTTAAGTAAACGTAACAAACCTTAGTAGAGTCAACAAATAAAAATTGAGTTAACTGTACATTTTCTTTATTAATGATGACATAAAATTTGAATAATGCCATTTTATAAACTCTTACCCTCTTAATTAGAATTTAAGTCAACTTCTTTATTTTATTACAGTTTATCAAACATATCACAAACATATTCGAAATGCAATGTAACATTCCAAACCGTTTCTTTGTTTTGTTCTAAAATATATATCAGAACAAATTCATTGACTCATATTTGCACACTTATTACTCACTTACTTATCTAATGGTGCTACACTTCTCCAAAAGTGTGCCAGAACAACAAATACCCAAAATACACTGCAAAATCCTCAGCCAATGAGATGCAAGTCTGTATTGGTTTTATTAATCTGTTACTTTTATGTTATGTTGGCTGAACAAATAAGTTTTAGGTAAAGCTGACAAGACACACTTTTTTTGTTGAATGAACTAGATTAAATTAACTTCACATTGTTAAATAGATTTTTTTAAGTTATCACAACATGAAAGATTTAAGTAAAATTGGCAAACGTGAAAGTAAATTTTTTTGAGTGGCAGTCAACAGACGACCTTATAAAAAATTATAAATAATTTTATTAGTTTGTGGATTTGCTTGAGCTATAAATAGCTACTGAACATTTTGAAAAAAATACCCTTAGAAAGAACTACTGTAGAAAGAGCTATTGAACATAAATAACATGTGTAAAAGGTAGGTATGTGAGTAAAATTTTCAACATGGTTAAATGCTAAAACTAGCTTGAAAAAACTTTAAAATGACACCAAGGCCATATGGGTTCAAGAATAAAAAAATACTGCCCATTTGAAACTCGATAGTCATCACTTTATTTTGTCCCATTGTTTTTCATTTTGGTTGTGGTAAAACCCTGTGCGCGTCGTTCAAATTCATTGAAATTTCATTCACTTGTAGTTTAGCAATTAAACTAAATGTATATTACAATTTCAAGAATGTTTTTACGCCACACATGGCCTTAGGAAATCCGAAGTTGCGTCGAGACAAACCGAACTGACAGCCGCAACAGCGGAAATACCTACAGAAGGGTATTGGAGAAAGCTTGCGTCTGACCTGCAGTGATATCATTCTGGCTTGGTGGGATGTCAGCCAGCGAGTCCTCTGATTCTGACCTTGTTCATTTACTACTCATAGTCTGAAGCCAGGAGGGCATATTAAGTGTTCATTGTATTTTTTATTTTTACCGAGCAGCTATAGACCCTTTTACAGCGCATGTGAATTTTTGGCAACGGAAGTGGTGTTATTCCCCATTGGTTCTAACGTGTTAGGAACTCAGAAAGTTTATCAAAAAGTTTCCCAGAATCAAAATGTCTGGTTGTTGCATTTGGTTGCACTAATTTAATACTAATATACGTATATATGTATCTGGCCACTTTATATTTGGGCATCTGCTAACGTCTTCTTTCCACTCCACTATAGTACACGGATCTGGTAGCTGTGTTGAAAAAGTTGATAAAGGAATTTAACTTTCTCTATCTGTGTTACTTCACTGCTGATTCTCACACAAACACACAAACACACACCTCCCCGGACCATTTTAAGTTGTTGACACCGACTGCAGCAAAAGCGGCGCATGCACTTTTAACTGGTAAAACTCTAGGGTGTATGGGTAATGTAGTCTCTGCTTTCGGTGGGACGAATTAGGAAGCGTGCATTGTGAAGGGCGCTCTGAAAACGGCAGCGCAGCCAAAGGATTAAATTAAACCTCTGATTTAAACAGATGTGCAAATGAGCATACCGGTATGCTAAAAAAGCACATTCTGGGCGCACAGAGAGATGGTGGTATGCTCAAGAGCTATATTTGGAAGTGGTGGTACTGAGTACTGGCGCGTACCGGCCCACTTAAAGCACTGGGCGAGCCACTCAAAACTGTGCTGCCAAATTTAAGAAAATCTAACAAGGTATATATAACTGATTTGAGATGAGCACAAAACAAGCTATCAAGAAGATATTCCATAGTGCAAAAACATTGACAAGTGAGATAAAGTAATGAGATACTGTATGGATTTGTGACCCAGCACACACTCTTAGAACGGATGTGTTTAAAACAACACATTAGTGTTGATTACGGGACAAAACACTAATGCGTTGTCCCAGAATCCACCCATCTCTGTTATTATTCAAACAACACATTTTGTGTTACTTTCAACACAACTTGTGTTTAATTTTAACACAAAATCAACACAAAATGACACATAATGTGTTAAAATTACACATAATGTGTTAAAAGCTTAACACAAAAAGATAAAACTTTAAAAAGAGAAAAAATTAACACATCCTTTCTAAGAGTGCAGGGTCATTGTCTGTTTTCCATAGCGGCTGCGTTTTCTGCGGTCATGTGATTTTGGTTTGAGATTAGCATTTGGCCTTGTGACCCTGTGGTTTGATTGAAAACTGCAAATGGGGGAAACAGTCATGATCTGAGGATGAAACCACAAGAATGAGGGAGGCAAGGATGAACAGAGTGGAAAAGTCGGATAAAGTGTTGGATGTCGGATTGGAGGAGGGTAGTGTCAGAAAAAAATGAGATCAGTGGGATGGTAAACAAGTGTTTTTATAAAGACAGAGATTTGGAAGGAAATGACAATCGATAAGGATAGAGGGAAATGAGAGTAGATCTCAACCTGGACCCCAGCATGAACTTACAGTGGATGTCAGAAGGTTCACTGTTCTCTGGTACACAGACCTCTTAGTGACCTTTTGCCTCAATACTCTCTCTGCATCTTCACTCCATTCTCCCAAATATGGACATTTGATGCTTAGCAGAACATGTTGTGAGATCTGACAGCTTGCAGATCGGATGCATTCTTGAACAGACTGGGAAAATGTGATATTATAAATCCATAACATAAACAGTGGCAGATAGTTATGCTGAAAATGTGTTTGAGGGACAGTAGATGGTTTATGTAGCTGTTGAATTACATGACAATATTGACTGAGAACACAACAGACACTTCCTTGGATTTCTTTGCCTTGCTTATTATAATAAATTCCAGCCATTGTTAAACAAACCGTTTTACTACTAATTATAAAACCAAACATCAAAAATCAATATCAATTCTTGATTGTATCAAAAGATGTTGATACAGTATATAAAACCCTTCTTGTTCTTGTTTATACTTGTGTTCTTGTGGACTTCACTTGTGACACGCACTCACTGCCCAAATACTTTTCCAATTCCAAGTTCACATCAAACCTAGTTCACAATACATACCCGAATACTTTTATAGCCTAACTGTGCATTCAAACCAGATGCAGAATAGGCATCAAAAACACCCTATTCGCACGTAGTTGGACATTTTGAGTTTACTCGCTTCTTTTGCGCATGAAATTCTAGTCATTTAAGACATTCACGCGTATATTCGCGTTGGGGGCGGCTTATATAGCTGAAATTGAGTAAACTTACATGTTCAACCTCCTCACTCTTCCAAACAAGATCCTTTTAATTCTTGTAAAAGTATGAAGATGTCTCATGTAGTGATGATGATTGTCCTCCATTGTTGTTTTGTTTTTCTGCCTCCGCTCGCTTCTTGTAATCACATCATTGCTACAGCAAGCTCCTGATTGGTTAACGCAGTGCGAAAATCCACCAAAGCTCAGATTTTTCAACTAGTGCAGATAACGCGGCAATGCTCATTTCGCGCGCCATAGTTTTAAAAGTTCTGCATAGTTCCTCTGCACGCTTACCGCGCCGCAGGATGCCTATTCGCGTCTTTGCATTGACTTAAAGGACAAGTTTGGTATTTTACACTTAAAGCCCTGTTTTCAGATTGTTTATGATGAAATAGAACAGTTTTGACTGAAATTTCGACATATGCGGCTGCCTCAAGAATTTTCAGGTGTTTGTGTTTCACCTCCCACCTTAACAATGGGTTTATAGGTGCACCGGAAAAATCCTTCCCAAAATGCACCAAACCTTTGTCCACAAAGACGTGAATCCCACCGAGTGGTCAGGGGTGCTCACTGACATGCCCACACAAAAATCGCCGCAAAATATGCACTCCAACAGGTTTTATCATAGTTTTTGCCAACTCTATTGACTTGTATTAGATGTGCTGTGAGGTACAGTATTACTCCGCGCCGGGAACTTTGTTTCTATTCTTGCAATTGGCAATGGCGGATTAGCGCCACCACCTGGGCTGGAGTGTCTATTATTCAAGCTCTAAGCGGAAGAATATACGGGTGTGAGGGGTTTGGAAAAATAGGTCCACAAGTTAACAACGAATGCTAAAACACCTGTTGGAAAGCATCTTTTGCGGCGATTTTTGTGTGGGCGTGCCGGTGGGCACCCCTGGCCACTCGGTGGGTTTCACGTCTTTGTGGACGGGGGTTTAGTGCATTTTGGGAGGGATTGTTCCAGTGCACCATTGGGCCCATTGTGGAGGTGTGAGGCGAAACACAAACACCAGAAAATTCTCAGGGCAGCCGCATATGTCGAAATTTCAGTCAAAACCATTCTATTTCACCATAAACAATCTGAAAACAGGGCTTTAAGTGTAAAATACCGAACTTGTCCTTTAACTGATGTAAATCATTACATTTTAATTGATGTAAATCACTCGCGCTTGCTGCCTCTTCCACGTCTGGTGTGAATGCTACATAAGAGGTTTGTTTACAGTGTTGTGTTGCAGGAGTGCAGCAGGCGAAAGTAGTAAAAACACGAAAAGGAGTTGTATGGACTCCAAATGAGTCAAGTGGAATGGATTTGAGGAAGCCACAGCATGGAAGTCAAGGCTGCAGCAAAAACACGGAACAGAGTTACATTTATTAGGGAATTCCTCTAGTCTAGTGGAATATTTGACTGACGGCGCTCTAACAAAAGTAAACAGACATATGTGCTAAATTAGAGAAAAAGTAAATGGGTCCCATATCATTGGTCTTTAAAATTCAAATGTAAATGTTAAATCTGTGCTTATCAGTTAAAATAGTGCCTAATAAAAACCAGAGAGCAGGGTATGATGACAAAACGTTATTTTTTGTACCTTTTGTACCTATGGGTATACAACACCCATAAATATTATACCCTGAGGACCTATTGTGTTCCTTTACAGGGACACTCCCCTTTTTTGAAAATATACTCATGTTCCAGCTCCCCTAGAGTTAAACATTTGATTTTTTACCGTTTTGGAATCCATTCAGCCGATCTCCGGGTCTGGCGCTACCACTTTTGGCATAGTTTGGCACAATCCATTGAATCTGATTGGACCATTGGCATTGCACTAAAAAAATAAGCAAAGAGTTTCTTTTCCTATTTGAAGCTTGACTCTTTTGTGGTTACATCGCGTACTAGGACCGACAGAAAATTAAAAATTACCATTTCTAGGCAGATATGGCTAGGAACTATACTCTCATTCTGGCGTAATAATCAAGGACTTTGCTGCCGTAACATGGCTGCAGGAGGAGCAATGATATTACGTGGTGCCCGAAAATAGTCCCCCGTCATTGAAAGTTACTAAAGCCGTTTTCACACAGACATTCCGTAAAATACACGGGAAAGGCATCCGGGATTTTTCCGGGATCCTTAGATTTTTTGTTCATTCACACTGCCATGATTACCCGGCATCTGATGGTCCCGGAAAGACACATGACCTATTGAAAGTCCCGCCCTCTCTTCTACGCAGCGTCTGAAGTTTGCTTATTATATATTATTTCTCTCTCCAAGAACCACTCGCATGCATTTTTGTTTATGATAAGATTATAAAGGAGCGCGTGACGCGCCGTTCTAATGCTGGTGAATGATCTCAGCTTCTGAGTGGATATTTGACGAGCTCCCTGATCTCTGCTTTAATACAGTTTTCAGACATTTCTCATCGTGATTGTTTATATGCATTTAAAACTCGCATTTTGAGGAGCTGAACGATATATCTTGTTGGGATGACGCGCGGGTATTTTCGTTAATTATAGCTCATATGAGCATGTGACACGATATTTTTTATGCTGCTGAATGATCTCCGTTTAAACGCAGTAAGTAACGAGCTAACTTACCTGATATCTGCTTCAGTCCAGTTTGCTAACATTTCTCGTAGTGAATGTTGTAAATCCCTCATTTTAAAGAGTTGAACCAACTTCATGTTGCCATGACACGCGCGTCCTCACTATGGCTCGTGCGTCATTGTTTATACGTCTCATTTATCATTTCCTGATAACTGCTTCAATCTAGTTTGCAACATTTCTTGTGGTGAATGTTTATATGCATGTTATCTCTCGTTTTAAAGAGCTGAACCATAACTTTTGTTGTGATGACGCGCGCATCCTCACTACGACACGCCCATTACGGCATTCTTTCGGCTTCTTGTTCACACAGAGGGTTATCCGTGTATCTGACTAGGTCCTCTTTCCGGCAACGATCCCAGAAAATATGCGGGACGTGTTTGTGTTCACACAGACGCTTGTCTGGCAATTTTACAGGTATTTTCTGGGACCAAAGGTCTGTGTGAATGGGGTTTAAGGGGACTATTTTCTGCTGCTGCGTAATATCATTGCGGGGAGCTGGAAAATGAGTATTTTCAAAAAATGAAAGTGTCCCTTTAAGGACCGACAATATTGTGTACCAGTTAAATGTTAAGGGCACAAAACATTTAACTGTACCTATAAAGTTACACAATAGGTCCTTAAGGTACAGTAAAATTTACCCCAAAAGGTACAAAATTGTATTGTGTTTTGTATACCTGTAAAGGTACAAAACTAAACCTTGGGGTACCACTGTACAGTTTTGCACTTTTTTCTGACAGTGTAAAAGGTTAGTCAACCAACATAGGATCACAGCACATCTCAGTTCTCACAAAGAGGCATTCTTTGTCCTCACATCTTTCGAAGTTCGCTCTTAAAGGTTGCCTGGGACCAAGGTTGCCAAGGTTGTCTTCAAGTGTTGCGTTCTTGAAACTGAGAAACAGCTAAAGTGTCAACAGTACATCTGTTTTCAATTATCTAGTAACTGCTAGTTTTGATTATGTGTCCTTCCTAGGAAACTACCCCGCTGCTGTATTGTGAGGTGAAATTGTTTTAGTGAGTCAAAATGACATTAAATTAATTGCAGACATTTGTGTAGAAAAGTCACTTTGCACTGGCCAAGTGCATGTCTGGCATCATTTAAAAAAATGTTAAAACCCCCTTCAGCTAATACACAAAGTTGGCAACATAAACTAAATTAACAAACCCATACGACATGGGGAAATTTTGTTGAAGGACAGTCTCAACTAAATATGATGATGTTAATAGAAACAGCCAGTTTCGCAAGCCAGTTACACAGCAATTCTTTAGCATAGCCAGTTCATCAGAGCACACGATTTTATAACTGTAAACCACTGAGATTCCTGTAGCTCAGTTGGTAGCACATTGTAATAATGGTTATAAAATGTATACCTTGAATGCATTGTAAGTCACTAGATAAAGCACCTGCCAAATGTGTTAAAGTATATATCTTATCTGGCTTGTGCTGCATTTATCAAAAGTCAATTTTTCGTTCCTGAATTAAACAATACTCCACATTTGACCAATGCACCACAAGTCTGCATGCCAGCTAAGTCATCCCACATCTGTTCCCATCCCACAAGGTTATGCTTTGCATTTGTTGCTGTACCAGAACTTAATTTTAATTATTTTATTTTAATTTGCATTATCAACCATAAAAATGAGATTATGAAATGTCTAGGCTTCACTTGCTTATAGTAAACGTCCTCTGCCAGCTGCTTAGAGACATGATTGTTAAGTGTATGCACCAACACTCGAGGGACACGGAAGGTCAGTCTTCATTAAACTCTGGAATTATAATCTTCATCTCACAGGTATAGCAGGTCAATTAATTGTCAAAACCAAGTCTCTAGTGCAGTGGTTTTCAATCTGGGGTAGGCAAATTAAATTTATTCAAGACTTATTATTTACATTTCTATAAGAATCTTTGTAAAAAGCTTTTAGGCTTCATATCTGCCTTGGCAAGTTCTGTTTTAAAGGCATTACTTCCTTTGGCAACTATCTAGTGTACCTTTGTGAAAGTGGGCTCCACTTACTAGCAGGTACTATACGAAATTACTTGTTTCAAGTCAAATGTGTGTCACTTCACATTTCTTCAAAAAAGTGGGTCTTCCATTTAAAAATTATATCATTGTGATCTAACCAGTGTGATAAAAAGGGGTTATTTGTACAAATTTACAGGTTTTGCATGGATTGTTAATAAACCATGTATAGTATAATGTTGTACAATCAATACTTTGTGTAACTGTAGGATTATCCTCCTAGTGGATGAAGGCTCTGCTCTGTGGCCACACATTTTCGTTTACCAGGGTTATTTTTGCACTTATATGTGCACTTAAATGTTAAATATGTACATTTTTAGTAGAGAATAATTAAATGTAAAATTGTTAAAGGTCCCATTCTTATGTGTTTTTGAGGCTTTGGTTGCGTTTACAGTGCACATTGTAACATGTGTTCATGTTTCACGTGTAATAAAACGTGGTATTTTTCACACAATATACTTATCTGTATAACGCTGTTTTCACTGTCCTAAAAAATGGGCTGTCTTCCTTGTCCTATAAAGTCCCTCCTTCAGAAATACGTATCGAGTTCTGATCAGAGCCGGCACCAGACCATAACTAACAGGGGGGCACGCTGCTTCCAAAAGGGGGGGCTTATGTAAATTAAAACAACGCTAACTTACCTTTAAAAAAGCTGAAGGCGGCGTGTGCGAACATTAAAATTCCTTAAAACAGTGTCCTGTAGATTTGAAAATTCCGCCTCGACCTCTTATCTCCGAGTTTGAGCCTATCTGTGTTTGCATGAAGTCAGATGAAGCAGGCAGTGCTGGTTCGTTCTAAATGTTCTAATATCCATATTTTACACGATCCATAAAATGCCGCGAAAAAACACGTTGCTAGTATCAAGTCACATTAATATGCTAAAGACGTAAAGATGCATGAGACACCGCAATACTGTACAACCAATTAGAGAAACTGGTCTATTTTAATTTAAAAAACATATATCAACTATATTTTCCTCATTTGATTACATTAAAAGTCATGAAACATTCAATGTTTAATTTATTTTAATTATTCTTGATATATATTAAATTAACAAAAAACTGCGTAGGGGGGCACAGCAACCTGTTTGGGGGGGAACGGCCCGCAAAGCCCCCCCCCCCCCTTGACGCCGGCCTTGGTTCTGATTAGTTTGTTTAGTGTTGTGATTCGACAGCAGCTTAGCTTAGCAGAGCCGTTTGAGCCAAAGCTGGCGACTGACGTATTCCTGTGGGCAGAGTTTAGTCAAAAACTTTTTTATTGATGCATTAAAGCATCAAGTAGATGGCTGTAGTCCAAACCAGCCATTCACTGTAGGCTTTTGAAAGGGGAATTCTGTTAAAGAAAATATATCGCCTGGCAGTGAACTTTGAGCTTAATCATTTTGCATGTATCATTTATGCTCTTAGAGCAACATTACACACTAACTAAAGTTTGAAAAATGGGATCAGGAAGAACGTGACCTTTAAAAGCGTGCAAAACTGCATTGTTAATTTTGGGCACTGACAAAGATGTTTAAATTTAATTTTGTGTTTTTCTTCAGCCTTGTCAAACACAAGGGACTGTAATGTTTGAGGTAAGAGGATTTATGCTAAAGAACGAGAATTAGAGCAAAAATTAAAATCTTTAAAATAAACATAAGAGGTGGTCTCATGGCCACAGTAATGTTTCAATTTTTCATTTCCAACCACAAATTCAATAATGCTTAATATCAACATATATTCAGTTATGCAACCCAAATGATGCAGTCACTTATTTTGTTTATAACGTCCCTTAAAATTAATACAAATATTAGCATGCTACAGCTTAATTTTGTGACTTGCAAAACAGTCAATTACTACTGTTGTGTATATAGTAAAGTTTGTATAACTGTGTGTGTTTACAACAGTATGATTCTACTAAGGAGGTATGTGTCAGGAATTGCAGGAGACGAACCCAACCGCAGACGTGGATGTAACAACAAAACTTTATTTAAACTAAAACAGGAAAACAAAAACCCACAATGGGGCCAACGAGACAAACAAGGCTATAAACTAATGATATAATAAACACTAGACTGATACAAAAACTAGACTAAACTTCAACAAATAACACTGAACTTGACTAGACTAGATATATGTTACACAGTACTCACGGTAAACGACACAAAACGGACTCAGAACACCAGACACAAGGATATAAATAGAGGGTATGCATTGACATCACTTTCCACGTGATCACGCCAGAGCACGCCCTGTTGAGTGGCAAATGTTTAACAAAATGGCTGGTTTTCATAACAGCTGCTGCGAAAATGCCAGTAAAACTGACTATTATCAGCTTAAATTAAATTTAGTTGGACTTGATAGCAGAGGTGGACAATACTTAGTTACATTAGTTACATTTGCCAACCATCTGTGCTTTATTATGGTATTGGGAATAATTTACTTCACTACATACATTCTATGGCATAGAATCATACTGTGTATTCTTTAATATTGCATTTACTTGAGTAAAAGTACATTAATGTACTTAAATATTAAATGTAAAACAAAAACGTGTATTTATGAAATGTAATAGAGTACAAATTATGATAATATGCTTCGGAATGTATGTTTTCCAAAGAAAAACACGGATAAAATACAAATACTTGAAAAAATACTTTTAAGTAGAAAGTAAAGTGTCCACCTCTGCTTGTTAGTGAAAACGCATCTAAATGGGAAAAGGCTGTTGTGCGGTAGACTGTACTGTGTTTTCCCTGACTTCACACTGTATACAAATTCCACAAACCATTTGTGGACCCCATTTACTTCCATAGTATTCTTTTTCCTACAATGGATGTGAATGGGGTCCACGAACAGTTTAAACATTTCTCAAAATATTTTCCTTTGTGTTCATTAGAAAAAAGAAATGTATACAGGTTTGTAACAACATGAGAGTAAATGATAACAGAATTTTTATTTTAGGATGAACTATCCCTTTAAATAGTTGGCAAGTAACCATCAGAAAAAAAATGCCACAGCTTGACTCCTCTGACTGGAGTATCAAATTGATGGAACCCAAAGTCTAACATAAGGTTTCAATCCGCAAAGAGGCTTGTCTTCATAAAAAGATAAAATTATTTTTTGTAAAGTGCTTTGTTGTCGTAATGTATTAGGAATCAGGTATCATGTCAAAATGTATACAAGAGAGGGTTGCCTTTGGTTTCTGCCTGGAATGTATCCATCTGTCAAGCACACATCATCTGCTCCACTGTACTGTATATTGTATCTGAACTATAGATGAGCAGACGATTCTGGAATTTCAAATACAGTACAATACTCTACATTTCATTGTGTATAAAACATACCATATGGAGTAAACGGTTATTTCCATAGGTAAGTATGTAAGACAATCTGTCTCCCCTGTGCAATATATTTAAATTTTATGGACCACATCTCAGAGCCTCGGGTATCAACATTCTCTCAGAGTTTCCCAGTATAGCTTAAGAGGCCATTCATGTCCAATTTCCAGACAACATTACCTGACTATATCAATTTAGTGGGAATTGCAAAAACAACTTTCTGCTTATTTAGTCCCAGTCACTAGAAATATATCTCCCATCTGAGATCTGCGACTCTAAAACCGGGCCTATTAGTCCTTCTGCCTAAAGACCAGTAAAGCTTAAAATCAAACTGTACAATGTTTAATAGTGCTGTACAGTTGTTGCTTGTCAGATTGTTCAAACATGATGCCAGCTATAAACCCTGTCATGCTGTGGGATCTCAGCTGTCAATGTTAGACTGTACAACAGTCAAGACTCATTAAAAACAGACACACTGCATGTGTCTTAAAGGGGCCTCAACTATGAAGACTTGAATGCTTTAATACATTATATTTGCTGTCTACGGGTAAAATCCATGTAGTATATAAACATAAAATATTTGTATTACTTCAAAAAATATCAACATGTAATACTCAATTAAGGCCGAGGAGGGCGCCATTATGTTTTGCGCATAGTGCATTCTGGGTCGTTGCAAAATTACTATATAGTTACTACAGTCACTATAGTAAATATTATGGTATCTACTATAGTCTTTTATTTTACTCCCAACTCCCACAGATCGTCTTTATTTTGATTATCTTTCATTTGCATGTTTTCTTTATTGTTCATTATTTATGTTTTCTCACAGGTTTTATAGACGTATTGTCGTGGTTGCTTCTGGATGGAACTTAACTTCCGGTCTTTGTTTCTTAAATGGTCTGGCTAGTGGTTAAACTGAACTCTATACCTTGTCGAAAATGCAAAGACGAGCGGATCATGGATCACCGCTAGCAGGCACGTGCACAGGTAGGGCTTAACCTGTGCAGAGCACATGCCCTTTTCGTCCTTACACTCCAAATTGCCCTTTTTTTAGGTGTTTTATTTAATTTTTTTTATTTAATTTTCTTCAATAAATCAATGTTTTTGGTAACCCGCTTACGTATGTCTCTCTGTTTTACAAATATATCAAATTTAAGCGGATCCTTAAATCTTTTTGTATCCGCTCAAACTGTCAGTCAAACTTGGGTGTGTCTCATAAGTCTTGAAAAGTGAGGCTCTTTGATCGCCCCCTGGTGGCTGGCTGCAGTACAAGTCATTAAAAAAAATATTTACACTTCCAAAAAAAGTTTCCGAAAGATGGTTTTGGTCCTTTCAAGTATTTGTTATCACGCTAATATATGTTCAAGTGTGCATTTTTGTGATAAGTTTCATTTAAGCTATAGAAATGGGGCGTGTCGTCAAGATTGGCATGTTTGAATTGGTCGCGCAAGCATTTGGGCGGAAGTTTGATACCGCAGCTCTGCCTCTGGCTCCATGGACGATTCCTTCTGCGCATGCCTTGGCTCCAAACTAACGTTTTTACGTAACATGGCGGCGACCATGGTCGGACATTTTTGTCTTCAATTCATAACAATGGACGGAGGCGACGTTGCGTCGTCCATCTTTTTTTTACAGTCTATGGTCAAACTTCTTAACTCCGCCCCTGAGCTCAAACTGTCAATCAAACCTCTTAACTCCGCCCAATAAGTGCAGCGAACTGATATTCCACAGCAGAGCAGCTAAACGTCTTGAAATAAATATCTTGTTGTTTGAGTGCAACGTTGTCAACGTTCTTTAGGAAAGAAACACTTGTATGTCTATAACGGTTCATGTTTTATGAATTAGAGCAGGGCCTGATTATCCACTGACAGGACCGGGCGAGTGGGCAATTGGGGGGCACCAAGGGTTCCATACTGCAACCAAATGGAGTTTTTGACACAGCACAAGCAGAGTTTGACAACAATAAAACTGGATAGAAGACGAGAAACGTGTAAAGGATACAAGTATGTATTGCCCTGTTACATCTCAATTACACATTACAATATGCTATCTGGATTTAACTTATTGTATATGTATGTATCTTATGCCTAGAATTAATCAAGGGGGCTAAATGATTCTTTGGTTCATAACTTTCTATTCTGAAAGCAAGTGCATAAAGTTTATTAAGTCTATTTAGTATTTTTCAGTAATGCAGTTATTTTGGGGAAAATGTGTATAATTGCACGTTGATTTTAAGGTGTGCTAAAAATGTTCTGCTTGCACTCCTAAAATTTTCTCCTAATACCAAAAAAGTTAGCACTGAATGACTTAACTTTTTAAAATTTGTCATTGCTGGCTTATTTAAAGGAAAGTGTAGTGCATGAGAGAGAACAACCAACCTTAGGGGTTGTGCACACCAAAACCTTTAAACACGGCTGAAACGCCTGGAGGACGCCGAATGCCAGCTGTTTTTTTAGCTGAGTGCCAGCTTTCTGTGATTGGACAGCCATGTGAGAACTGACATTGACGAGCGGAGCTTTTCACCCAAAGTTGAATATTTCCTAGCTCTGGTTTTCAGCGCGGAAGAAAAACGCTAGTTGCTAGCCTCCTTAGTGCACTATCAAGAGACCAAGGTCCCTGGTCCTTTGCACAGTTTTTGCTAGGTAGGCAGATACTGTACATGTTGGATATGCTATGGTATAGCTATAGTATAATCTCCTATTTTGATCTTTAATCTTCTATTTTCCCCTCTTATCAATGACATACATAAACAACATGTTAACTAAATAATAAAAATTAGCTCATAAAACCAAACAGAATAGCTAAAAAATATTTTTATTGAACTTTATGTATACAAAGCAGAGAATTTTATATATTTTATAAAGAATTAAATAAGAGGGAGTACACAAGAGCAAACACATGACTCAACAAATAATACAAACAACCACCCAGAAATCTAATTGTTAGTCAAACTTTACATCTAGAAGGCCAAATATCCTTTGCACTGTATAATGCCAAGCTATGATAAAATTACATTTTTCATTCATTAAAAGTGAATGGTTCAGTCATTAATATAGTGAATAAATATAAAGCTTTTAAGACGATTATTATGTGCTATGTATTTGGAAAGGGGGTGCCTTTTTTCAGTTTCATCTGTAAAGGGGACATTTCACAAGACTTTTTAAAAATGTCAAATAAATATTTGGGGTCCCCAGAGCACGTATGTGAAGTTTTAGCTGAAAATACGACAATTTTTAGTATAAAATTGACACTTTGTAGGTGTGAGCAAAAATGTGCACCCTGCCTTTTTTCAGTTTCAGCACATGCCCCTCAAAAGGTCTGTGCACGGCCCTGATGTGAAGGGAGGTTTGGCAGCCGATCTGTAAAGGGGACATTTCACAAGACTTTTTTAAGATGTCAAATAAATCTTTGGGGTCCCCAGAGTACGTATGTGAAGCAGAGTCCTGCACGGGTCCATTTTTGGAGACCCGTTCCCGTCCGTACCCGCAAAGTTCAGCACCAGATACGTCACCCGTGCTAATATCAAAATTAAATCCGCCCAGACCCGTTAATATTTGGCCCGTTACCCGACCCGTAAAGTTACCCGCATAAATCACACACGCTAAAATCATTCCAATTAAAGTGCTTTATTTTTTTTATCTCGTACCTCTCTCAACATCACAACAGCGTCATGAATAGGCTAATGAAACCATATCTCAATGAAACAGGCTAAAGTGCGCTCTGTTTTGTGCCATTTAACTAAGTAGCCTATCGGCACAAATGGAACCTGATAACTATACACAAATAGACATATTAATGAAAAAAACAAGAACAACCTACCTACACAACCCCTGCTGTGCTCCTATAATGCCTAGCGTACACCAAAGGATTTTCACAGTCCCAGACTAAAGACCGGCAGTCTTTAGGAATCTAACTGGAGTCTCGGCGCGCTCCCGTCGTCTCGATCGTTAACTGTGAGGTGATAATCTGCAGTCGGCGACCCGATTTATGCCAGTCTTTCTTTAGTCTTTCATATCAAAAATGTTTGATATTATCGCAAGTCCCAGCGTAGTCTCATGACGTAAAACAATCAACAACCAATAAACTCGTTCTCCGGAAACAGGAAGCCATCAGTCACAACAAAGAAACATGTCGACGGACGTGGAAACACAACGAGCGCGAAGTAGGCGAAAATGGACCGTGGATAAAGAGGAGCGCATTGATGAGCGGTGGGCAGAGCAGCCGTGTCTTTTTGATGTAAACAGCCATACCACGACAGAGTGGAAAAAGAAAAGAAGTGGAGCGATATTGCCTGTATGTGTTAACATGCTAACTCTACCACTCTATTGAATGGCATAACGTGCTAATGTTTTCTGGTATGTGCTTACATTCTTCACACCGCAAGCGTGAGCAACGCGTAAGCGGCGCGTGTTTTTTTCGGCGCCCATGTTAACAAGTTAAAGCACAAGCACGTACACCGCACGCGTGCGGTCATACACGTGACGCCATAAATGTCATAAATGTGTATTTCAAACAGTCATGACTTTGAGCAATGTAAAAGAAAGCAATGAAATATTTAAAAACATCAGAAGACTGCGCTGTCATTCACTCTCTGCCCAGCAAATGAGTCCTCATATAGCTTAATACTGTTCAGAGAAACAGATAACGTACATCTATAAATCTAAATCTGCTTAAAATGTTGACGGGAAACACGATCGACTGCTTCATGCTGTCAATCACTGAGTGATTTTTTTTAATTTTATCTTAAAACGTAAGAGAAACAGATTTAATAATGTGCCAAGGGCTTTTTATGTCTATAATTGTGTATTGTGTCTATATCTGTCATTACACGAACCAGAACAGCACGAAAACAATGTTGGTTAAACAAATCACAGCTATATAAATTACACTGACAGTCAAAACCCGTCTTGAAGAGGTTTTGTTCATTAATGCATATAAAATAATGTGAACTTGAGATTTTTATACTGTTATTACAGCTTTTCTCAGTCGCTTGGTACATTTCTCGAATCATACTCACAATTTGCAAAACAGTAAGTGCATTTCTCAAAACAATTCGGACAAGTAGCAAAACACCATGGATAACCTGCAAAAGCCAGTCTCTTACTCAAAATTCATCTCTCAAATATCTGTGTCAATGAACATGTCGGTGCCATCAGAATGACAAGTCAATGTGTCATTGTGCATGGATAAGACAGTCAAATTGTTTAGTCAAGTTGTCAATATAACAGTTTACTCTGAAGTGATTTCCTGATGTAAACTATCGCTAAAGTTTTGACGACAAGTATTGTAAATTGTAATTTACACCTTATAGTGTAAGTTATGTGGGAGTTTGATTGCAAGAGACTAAACAAAATTTACATTTACGCTTTTACTGTTTGTACTGTAATTCATTGACAAACATGTCATTGCCATACAGAAAGGAAAAGCACTGCATAGCCCAAAGAAAAAAAGTAGAAATGTGAACATTGAACAATATCTTTAGGGAAAACTGTACATGCAGTGTCTTACACTGAAGTCTTCCTATACCTCCTGACCTAGCAAGCATGTTTGGCTAACAAGGCTAAATTTGGGCTGCCGGTGAAAGTCTAATAGACATCTAACCATAGCCAAAAAATAGACAATGCAAATACTTTTAGATCATGTAAAAGAAATGAAAGCAAACACCTTGACCACCTGTTGGAATATCATACATCTTCAAGTTATTTTGGCAAAAATGGCATGTAACCAAATTCAAGGTTATTTAGGGTAGAAGTGGGTTACTATTGGGTCTATAATTAGCCGTCATTTCAACATCTCAGTTTTGGCTTGCTGGGGACGTTTCTGTCTGTTAGAGAAAGTCAAGATTCACCTGGGAGCAATTTACCAAGTCAGGACAGATTTAGAAAAAACTTCTAATAGAAATTTATAAATAAATATGTCTGACCGGCACAATAATGAGAACTGTATTATGAGAACTTGTTCAATAATTTTGCATGTAAAGACTTGTACTATGAACTGATGCCTAAATGTTGTGGGGGGTAAGACTATTCAACAGAGACCCATTATAATACATTTTGATCAACATGACATAAGCAATCGATAATGTAAAAAGCAGAGAATTGTACATAATCATTTGCATGGATGTACCAAAGCATTTGCAACTTGTTCAAAGAAATAAGAAACTGCTTTTTTGATGTGCACAAGTGACACAATGATGTAAGAAATGAACAAGTACTTTTGAGAATTTCAATTCTGATCTGAGAATTGTACCAAAGCGACTGAGAAAAACTGTAAACTGCACAGTATGTGCTGCAAACGCAGCTGGTGTGAAAGCACAATGGACACGCGCATACATTTTTGTTAAATCACTGCTGAGCATGATGATAAAAAGCTAAAATAATCTTGTTGTAGTCTTGTAAATAGTGTCACTACAAGATTCAGTGTTTGTAAAATCTTTAGTCTGAGACTAAAAACTGTGAACCCAAGTCTTTAGATGTGAGCTGATAATCTTATAAAGTCTTTTCTAAATCTTTTCAAAGTCTTTAGGTGTACACAAAGCATTAGTCTCGTCTCGAAATGCTTTCTAAGAGAAGACGTTCAGCTTCCGGCTATCATCAGCAAAACTTTATGCCAGAGTCCTGCAACGCTCGCTCCAACTAGGCTACGAGAAGAATCAACAAAGGTTGCGCACTGTTGTTGTGGCGGTGACGTGATGGGTCAAATGTCATATGTTGCGCGTGTAATGGTAATTAGGGCGTGCACACCAAAGCTTTTACCCCCGCGGCCGTTTTTCAAATAAGCCAGCGGTCAGCGGTTTTTCTGCGCTCGGCGCTGAGCGTCGAGAGAGATTCAAGTTTGGGTGAAATGCTCCGCTCCTCAATGTCAGTTCTCACACGGCCGTCCAATCACAGTGGAGAAGGGGCGGGACAAGTATATCACAACAACCAACCGGCTCACAGCTTAGGTATCACAGCTAAAAAGCGCTTGGCTGAAAAAACAGCCGTGTTTAAAAGTTTTGGTGTGCACATCCTTAGACATACAAATTTTGCACATATTTTCATTTTCACTACTACCCGCCCACACGGAGTTAATTATCCGCCCGCGGCCCCGCCCGTAAATTTTAGGAATGTCACAGTCCACCCGTTTGAGACACTTTTACCCGACCCGTTGCAGGACTCTGATGTGAAGTTTTAGCTGAAAATACGATAATTTTTAGTATAGCATGTTAAAATTGCCACTTTGTAAGTGTGAGCAAAAATGTGCCATTTTGGGTGTGTCTTTTTAAATGTAAATGAGCTGATCTTTGCACTAAATGGCAGTGCCATGGTTGGATAATGCAGATTAAAGGGCGGTTACAAGGGGAGCAAAATTTCACTTTTGCTATTTTTTCACATGCTTGCAAAGAGCATGGTTAAGAATGGTTACCAAAACTAAGTTACCGGGTTGATCTTTTTCACATTTAGTTGATGCACTGGGACCCAATTATAGCACTTAAACATGGAAAAAGTCAGATATTTTATGATATGTCCCCTTTAACACTGTATACATTAATTTTACACAGTAAAATAAAGTTTTTAAAAATCGTTAGCTATGATTTGAACTACGGTTATCTACTTGTTATTTATTTTGCTCGTTAACAGAAATAAACTCTTAAAGAACTCTGTTGTTATTGATTCTTTGCAGAAGTTTACCGGCAAATACATTTGTTCCACGGAAGCTGTTTGTTTATGTTGTTACTGTTGAAACTGTCAATTAAAAGGGGGTTAACAAAAGACATTGATGTTCTTGTATTTTAATGGCACGGAGGAGTCAAGAGCACATAGAGTCACCCACTGTCTGTGTGCATTTATAACTTCTGTTTCATGTTATTTTACAATCTACTGATTAAAGGCTTGTTCAGCATGTTTACATTGCTGTAGCTTTAGAACATGTTTTAATTGCAATCTTTCACTTGTTGTGATGTAAACAAAAGGGTGGCCACCAAGTAAAAATATATTTTTTTAAGTTTATTAAAATTCTGAAATTTCTACAGTTTTTCATTTCACATTAATTTAGCCAATCCCAGCATCAATATTATAACATACCATTCTTTATAGTTGGGGTACCGTTTAAAAGTTCTTGCACGGCCAGTTATTGGAGAAAATTTTTTAAATTTTATCAAAATTCGTTATTAATAGCTGTCTGTGAATGTGTTAAACTAGAGATTACTGGCAAAAAATAGCAAAAAAATACAGATTTTGGCCTATACACTGAAAAAAATTATTCATTTAATTTAATACATTTTTTAAGGTATGCGGTTGCAATCAATTTATTTAAGCTACATTTAAACAAAAAAGATTAGTAAAGTAAAATAAAATATAAAACTTTTGTTTAAATGTAGCTTAAATAAATTGATTGCAACCACTTACCTTAAAAAAATTGATTAAATTCAATGAATCTTTTTTTCAGTGTACAAGAAATATTTAAAAATTGACATGATTTACAATTTGATGACCAAATTGTAGGTAAAATAATAATGTTGTATGGCTTAAATTCAGGATTTGAATGCTTGTGCCCAAGCAAAAAAAAAATTAAAACGACTAGCATATAGGCTGATTTGATGAGATTCATATACAGTCATCTCTGTTGCTTACTGTTTTGACATTTCATCAAGACACCAGGTAAGAGTTCCTTTAAGTAGACTGCCTGATAGCAAATTAGAGAGAAGACCTGAATAAAATATCTAAAAGTAATTGGATATTCTCATTGACTTGATTAACATCATGAGCTTCCTCAGAACAAGCAGGATTTCTGAGCAGTGACGGGTGGATCGGCATTCAGATGAGATGTTTATAAACAACTCGCTCACTCATGAAATTAGACATGCTTTTGTCATGAATATAAATTAAGGGGATGTGTCTTATTCAAACAACATTTTTAATCCCAAACACATGGGGCCAATCAAATTAAACTGTGATTTTAAGAGGGACTGAAAATATAACTTGCCTTGAATAAAAAGTTTGTTTTAGCTGAGTTTTGTGGCATTTCAAATGGTAAAAGTCTCTCTGTGGCTGTGATTCTCAAACATAGCACAACTCTTTAGCTAATTTAGTGGTGATTTTGGCTTCACTTATTATTAAAGCATGTGGAAAGAATTTCATAGATGAGATTGAGGAACATACACAAAATTACTAATAACACGATATACCACAAGACCAATATCTACTTCTTTAAGAAGAACTTTTATTTAATTATTTAATCTTTAATACAGCACCCCCTTGCTGTGAATAAATAACCAACTCTTTCAAACCAGGTGAATAATCTTGACTATTCAAAAAGGGTTTAATTGATCATTTGAGGATGTTTACTTTTTTGTTCTCTTTATGTTTTAACCAAAGTAAGCAAGAGATAGAGAGGGCAGAAGAGAGCAAGAGAGCGTGAACAGTGGGAATTTATTTGAAAACATTTTCACAGATGCGTGTTGTGCAAGCACAGGGAGACCACATTTGGGAGTTAAGTCTGTGTCTGCCAGCTTTCCATTACTATCTTTTATAAATCTATCTGTCTATCCTTCCAACCAAATAATTCGCCTACCAGACAGAGATAGGCAGGTAAATGTATTTGTTCAGACCACCTTTATTTAACACCTAGCCTAAATCCATTTGGTCTGTTTTCTGCATTGAACCTAACTGTTTAATTTCTGATTTTGGGATACAAACAGACCATTGAACAAATGTGAAGATGTGACAGTGTTGGTCAAATCCCATTTGTTATGGGGAATTAAATTTTGATTTCCCAGTGGGTAGCTCACTTTGAAGAGGTGGGCTGTTGACACTCATACATAGCAACACAGAGAGATATACAAAAAGACATAGATAGAGAGATTAGCTCTGAGACATGGCACTTAAAACTAGAGCATGATACTGCTACAACACACCAATATAGTTTTAAAAAGTAAAAAAAACCTTTGACAATATACATAAATTCATATTTTGTATTTACACAGCTGAGATTTCCAAAATAAAAAACTTATTGGACTGTACCCGTGTAGCTATAACCAGTGATGGGCAGTTATAATGTGTTACTGTAATCCAATTACTTTTTCCAAGAAACGAGGAAAGTAAGGGATTACAAATGCAAAAACAGTAATTAGATTACTGTTACTTCCCCGTAAGCAGGCTGCGTTACTGCATTTAACCTTGATATGTTTCGTGAGTCTGTCTCGTGTCGTGGCGTAAGTTAAGTGACAATGACGTTTGAGCACCGCGCTGTCAGTCAGTGTAGTGTTGAACATGAAGAGACAACATGGAGCGAAGAAGAGAACTATGCAGCGTTTAATACTTGAAAGTACCGACATTACTTTGAGTTTAACTCTAAAGGTGACAAAAACTTCAGCGTTCGCTGTACACTCTGCGTGGGAATAAAACTTTTATCTACAGCGAAAAATTCCACCTCAAATCTTAGCAAACACCTTGCAAGCCGGTACAGGAATGTGAAATTTTGTGGAAAAAAACCTGAACCCCCAGCTGACATGACCGCTGCGACTCCATCTCATATAGAGTGTTACAACGTAAATAGTCCTCAGATATATTATATTCTATTACAAGACGCTGATGCGAAATCTAATGTAAACAACAGACTATATATCTATATTTCATTGATTATACGCATTTGTGGATAAAAATGGTCATTGGATGTATTCCATTAGACAGTTTTTATGGGTTATTCACACATCTGAAACAGACTGGATTCCACTCGCGATCATTATATTAACACAAAGGTAAGAAGTCCCATTAATATTTTGCATGTTGTCATCTGGACTTCTGTCACAAAATACTACATTTATAATGCTAGAGCATCTGTATCTCAAAACAGACACCCTACACTGATGCTAAACCTGTAGACCTTTTAAATGATGTATAGTAATGTTAATATTATTAATGTTTGTAGACAGTAGGCTATATAGATATTGTTTACACCTTTAAAAAACCGACATCATCATGCACACAAATTAATGTGCGTGGAGAGGTTAAAAAAAGAGAATGTTTCATGATTTAGTTCAATTTTAGATGATGGAATATGCAGAAAGAATAGAATTAGACTGAAAGGTCTGTTGCTTTATAGCATATTCAGGTCGTACATCATGTTTCTGAAAAGTAACTTAGTAAAGTAACTACTAAAGTAACTAATTTCCTTCTAAAAATAAGTAATCAGTAAAGTAACTGGATTACTTTCTTGGAGAAGTAATCAATAATCAGTAACTAATTACTATTTCCAAGTAACTTGACCAACACTGGCCATAACTGATATAGAAACTGAATTTAGACAATCCAGCATTAAACAGCAATGATGCATATATAAACTCTGACTAATTTTTCCATCATGGTTATATTCAGCGATAATCTGGAAATCACTGTTGCTAAACATCTATTGCACAAATCAGGGATTGACCTTCTGACAGTGTGCAGACATGTTGAAATGACGCAAGAGATTACGTCATACATCAAATCAAGTGGACAATGAGCCAGTTCTGGACAAACAAATTTATGTTTACTAAGATCATTTCTGGCATAATGTGAATATTGTCCAAATGTGCACATATCCAGACATTGCGGTGCCTTTCCAGCAATGTAAGCACTTCCTTCAAGATAAGCAATATGGGAGCTGTGTGTGTGTGAGCAAACATGCTGCAAATTAAATACCTCATAACTCATGTAACTCACAATAAGGCTTGTGCCCACAGAATTCAAATATCCATCATTCACAAAGACTTACACATTCTGTTCTCTTATATATATATATATATACACACACACACACACACACACACACACACACACACACACACACACACACACACACACACACACACACACACACACACACACACACACACACACACACACACATAAGAAAACACACACATTTTCAAGTGTATGGAAGAAGAATTAAATGAATGACAGCGCACAAACATCACAGCCATTTTTAGATCAAGTTTATTCATTATGATTCTATTACAAAATGACTCCCACATGAGTAAAATCTATTTTATTATACTTTAAAATGAGTGTTTTTACATTATCATCTCTTATTGTCATAAGGACAAACCCTTAGCCTCTTTTCAATTAATGCAGCTTAATATTGTTTGTGTTGAGACACTGGACTGCTGTCTTATGTTTGTGGTCTGGCAAATTGCATGCCCACTGAGTGCTAGAAAACAGATAATTTAATTTGTATTCAATCAATAACAATTAAACTGTATAATGACTTCTATTTAAACAGCATGTGCTTCTTTATATCCCTCATTTATGTTGGCATCTCTGCTGTAGTGAATGCATCTTGTTTTATCTTTTCAGACTTTCCCACAGGAAAATGATCTGTCGTCTGCCAGAAGTTTAGACCGCATGAGGACAACTAGCTTCTCCTTTTGTTCCTGTTGCAGTGCGCTAAACCTACAGATACTGTATCATCAATCTAAAAGCTTTGCCACGATCCTTTGTGAATCCATCAAAGGGAAGATAAGAGTGGAGAGATTTTTTAATACCTTCCTGTATTATTTACAAAAATAACCAGAGTGCATACCTGTACGTTTCTTTTTAATGTGCTGCAACCGACTACATCCTGCTATATGAATTAACCAAAGAATATAAACAAGACAGTCAATTCGTGTAAACATGAGAGATAAGACAGCATTGTTCATGGCCTGCATTAAAAAATGTTCAACACAGATGTGAGGCATTTACAGGAAATTCAATTCACATTTATTCAAAATTTCACTATACAATAAATCTGTTCACAGTTCAGTTGGTTGGAAATCGAATTAGAAACACAAAGGTCATGGGTTCGATTTCTGGGAAAACACATATAGCTTAAATGCTGTAAATCACTTGTAAATGTACACATTGTGGACATGTACTGTGCAATTACTTTACTTTTATTTTAAAAGATTTTTAACAGACAAATCACAACCAATTTTACCCTCTCATTACAGTCTATTCTGTATTTTCCATTCAGTTTCATTATGAATCGGTTGAATAGTAAAAGGTATATTCATATAACCACATGAGGCTCGTGGAAGCAGAGCGCATCAGTTTCAGTATGTGCTGGATATCAATCCTACCCCCTCCAGAACCCCCTGCTACGAGAGAGAGAGAGAGAGAGAGAGAGAGAGAGAGAGAGAGAGAGAGAGAGAGAGAGAGAGAGAGAGATCAACACAGTGTCTGCTGTGACAGAGACAGAAAGGATTTGGTCCGTCAGTCGCAAGGAAAGTTGGGCGCATATTTTAATGTGGAGTATTGAAATATTCAAGTTGTCAGGGTAAGTTTCACACGCCACTGATATGTCATATTTATATATTTTTGTGAGCCGTTTTCTTTATATTTTTATTGCTATATATTTTTGATTCGGATTTTCTTTGTTAAAGATTAAGGTGAAGCGCTTTATATAGATAAAAAAGCAGCGTTGATATTTATGAAACGCTGTTTTTGACGTTGAATATTGACGCGTCAATCGGATGATTTTTGAAAGTCGTTAATCGCGTCACTCTTCATAAATCGCTGTTCTTATCAAGATCTTCACAAGCACAGTGATTCATTCAGATCGATGGAGATGCTTACAATAGCTGTGAAGGAAGATTGGCTGTCTATGGACCTCAGGCAAGTTCAGTTGCATGACACCGGCTTTATTCTCAAGTATTAGCCAGAAATTTACCGTGGTAACCACAGTCCTGACCAAAATACCATAATAACAGTTATTCTTAAGGAAATAAATTGCCCAGGCATTTCATTCTCACAGCGTATTAGGTTGAATTGCTTGAACTTACTTAAAGTCCCCATGAAATCAAAATTTAGTTTTTTTAGTTTGAAAATGTATAATTTTGTACTGTGAAAGCTGTCATGCATAGCCGGAAGTGCATTGGGGTACTGAACCTGATGAGACTACCTGAAGGAGGTGGTCTGAGTTGGTTGCAATCGAACTGTGGGGCTGTTTGCGAGGATGTGAAAGCGCCTCAGACTGAGGTCCTCACACACTGGTCCAGGAAACAACCTACGCATGCATTTTAGACATTGATCATTAGTTTCCAATAGGACTGAAATGATAAATCGCGTGTCCCATTAAAAAGACTAAAATCGATTCTAAATCGCAAGGCTGCGATTCTGTGTTTCATGCGCAGTTTGTGCATGTACTACGGCGTTTTGGTCAGTAAGAAGTCCTTATCAATCTAAAATCATTTTAGTTGTTTATAACGTGCTTTTAAAAAAGACACATTTGTTAAGCAAAATCATTCATAATATTCTTTATTATCATGAAAATACATGAAACAAGAATGGCGATATAAATGAAGAGTTTGGTTCCAAAACGCGATAAACTGCTTTTTTTATGAGTTACCACCAAAATCAGTATTATATTATGTCAGTATTTAAAAGTAAATTCTTAATTTTATGCAAAATACAATATCTGCCGTTTTATTGTGTCATCTTTTCCCAAAACGCAATAAACGGCACTCCTCCTTTTCTGCAGAATGCAATAAATCCGAAGGCACGTTGAATACACGGAATCCTAGTTTTCCCTCATCTTGTACGACATGATCAACAAACAAACAAAATAATACTTTGATGGCATTGATAAACCTGTGGTGGTTATCTGTAATGGGAAAGAAACGTAAGCCATCAACATATAATACTTTACGTGAGAGGCACTCGGGAGAAGGAAAAATGTTGGTTGCTTGTTCTCACACGACAGCATTAAGCTTCTCTAATGCTAACACATGATCCCAGGGATCTAACGAAAAACTTTCCATTATTTTACTTGAAGCCAACGAAAATCGAGCAGAAGCGAAACATTTTACAGCTGATTGCTCTGACGTGATTGCTGATGACGTGAGATTACGCAACGGGGTTCGATAGAAACCAGAAAAATGCTGCGGGTCATTTTGCTGCACTCGGAACGCAGCAAAAGAGTCCAGTGTAAAAACGCTCTAATGGCGCTTTTCCATTGCATATTATGCCACGGTTTAGGTCGGGTCAGGTCGGATCAGCTCACATCACTTTGGCTTGATTAGCTTTTCCATCGAGTTTAGTAACACTTCGGAGTGGGAGGGATTATAGGCGTGTTGTTATATTTGCGCTGCCTGCTGTGACATCATGCAGTGAGAGCATTGTTGGAATGCTATACATCCCCATTCATTAATTTGTTTTTCAGTCCGCTACAAAATAAAATTATTGACCACCCGAAATAGATGTACATCGCATTTATCACTACCTCTGTCTCACATGACAGTTTCTGTACAAATACTGTACAAGTATTTGAAAACAGTAGGCGAAAAGTTTTCTATTCAAATGATGTACATAAGGAAAAGTTCTCTATTCAAATGAATATATGTACATGAGGAAAACCGTTGTTCCTTGTGGTTTAATTGTGCATGTTTAACATCTTCCAAGTTAATGGCTCTTTTGATGCCTGCACTCTAAAAAATATTGGGTTGTTTTTAACCCAGGGCTGGGTAACTATAGGACAGAACACATTTCTGGCCTGGGTTAAAAATGACCAAAATAGTGGGTTGTTTTAACCCAACTGCTGGGTTATTGTTAATCAACCATGTTGAAACAACCCAGCAGTTGGGTTAAAACAACCCATTATCTCGGTCATTTTAACCCAGAAATGTGTTCTGTCCTATAGTTACCCAGCCCGGGGAGAAAAACAACCCAATATTTTTAGAGTGTGAATTTTATTAATACTACTCAAATTCATACTATATGTTTAAACGGTCGATATTTTATCTAATTCAGTACGTGCTGTCACAGTATGCAATTTTTATGACATCATTCTGCACTTCAGCTTCTCATCAGATTTCAAGTTGTTATTTTATTCTTTTACCTTTTGTTCTTTGTTTTGTTTAATAAATTGTTATGTCATATTTTGATGTGATTTCTTGTCTTGGTCTTTAAATTATAATGTGACTGCCAATTGAAAAGACTCCATGCTCTGAGGTAAACTTACAGTAAACACTATTGGCTATTTTAAACGGAGGAGGGGCTACTCAGTACAGTATGTCCCACTCTAACTTCCTGTTTCTGTGGAAATTACATCAACCATCAAACTAAGCCACACATTTCAAGGAACTTCAGTGGGTATTTTGACTCTAAAAAATACTGGGTTATTTTTAACCCAGTGTTGCGTTTAAAATTGATATAATTTAACCTATGCTGTGTTGTTATAACCCAAAATCTATCTAAATAGATTCGGAAGATATGAAAGTGTTGCTGTTGTTAGTGGAAATGACTGTGGCGTGCTTTCATGTTTATCGTGGCCACTGCACTCTGGAGTGTCTACATGTCTGTGATGTATTAGTAATTGTTGGCACAGGAAGTGTGTATGGAATAGTTGGAGAGTCATTTCCTTAGAAAGACATAGTAGTCCAAGATCTTAACAGCTGCAGAATAAATAACTCTTTGATGAGTCAACATGACATCCATACCAACAACCTTTCTATATCAACAACAAGTGCTCTGACCCTCTGTCTTCCTATACACATATAGACTGAGCTCATGCCTACAGTACAATCCATGCCACACTTTCTGCAGAGTATCACAAGAGTATAAACTTCTGTGTGACAAACATACATGTAGACAATTTTTAAGATCCAAACTGTGTAAAACATTATTAGTACAGAAGATCTGTTTTCTGTGAAATTAGTCATATTTAGCAACTGATTTAAAGCTTATGTTTCTGTTCCACTTGTTACCCTTAGCCTAAAATTGCAATGGTGTGGAATGACAAAACGTTGATGATATTTGTTAATGTTTTTACATCATAATTCTGTCCAGCATGCTATTCCTTAATGTTCTCAACTCTGGCCCTCAAGATCCTCTTTCCTGCAGAGTTTAGCTCCAGTCCTGATCAAACACACCTGAGCAAGCTGATCAAGGTCAGGAATACCAGAAAAGGTGAGTTTGATCAGGGCTGGAGCTAAACTCTGCAGGAAAGTGGATCTCGAGGGCCAGAGTTGAGAAACTCTGCCTTAAGGTATGTCAGAAGAGTTCCTTTTATTAAGGTGATTTTTGTATGGAATTCCTATTGCTGTCAGCAGTGTTGGAAGTTAGCAGTGAGTGTCAGCAGGGTTCAGACTAGGGCTTAGGGCTTTTATTGACATTTCTTTTCTTTATGTCTTGTGAGTGTCACAAAGCTTTGCCTGACAGGTAGACAGAGACCCTTTGGCTTCTGACGTGTGTGTGTGTGTGTGTGTGTGTGTGTGTGTGTGTGTGTGTGTGTGTGTGTGTGTGTGTGTGTGTGTGTGTGTGTGTGTGTGTGTGTGTGTGTGTGTATTTAAGTTTCACTCACCTACAGTATGCTTGGTTACGGTTGTCTGGTTTTGGATTGGTAAAGTGACTAAAAGCAGATGTAAAAAAAGGGAAATTAGATAAAATTCTTTGATTTATGGCTCATTATATTATCTGCTTAATAGCATGATTATGTAAATGCTTTGCATCCTCTCTTTGTGCAATTTTATAGTAGCAAATCAGATATTATACAGCTTTGGATTTTTATTATTGTGATCTGTGCAAGAGAAAGATAGAGAGAGATCTTTTAAAACCAGGGCTTTGAACCAGATTTTTTCCCCAATTGGTTCGTTCCGAACAGAAACAGTATTCTAACGTTTCCTGTTTTTGGTTCAACCCTAAAATTGATGTTCCTGAACCGGTTAGAACAAAAAACAAAGTTCCTGAACCAGTTAATAGCGTTCCATGTCAGCTGTGGGACATACAAATAAGTAGGCTGATCATTAGGACATTAAACTTAAATTATTACATAATTTTCCTTAAAGGTGCAATTTGTAAGATATTTGCTGTAAAATGTCCAAAACCCACTAGGCCAGTGTTATATATTTTGTCCAGCTGATTACTATCAATATCTGTAATGTTTTCAAGTCCTTGTAAACCGTGAGAAAATTTCCATTCAAAACATTGACACGGGCAGTGCAGTCTCCTGTCAATGACGTTAATATCCATGTGACCCTTTGTCACCGCCTTTACGGACGTAAAAACCACATGACAACAGTGGTTGAGATCAAAAAAATAAAATGGTGGCCAAGGAAGCGACTGGAGCACAAATTTAGTGTAAATAAACGTATATTTTCACTTGTATATTTACGTATATTTAATTGCATTTCTAGCGAGAAATAAGTATTGTTGTTTTCAAATATGTGATTAGTTATCACAAAGGTGCTCTCTGTTTATATTTCAAACACGCTGCCTTTGAAGTGCGTCGGAAAGCCTTTCTCTGAGCTGCCTTCATGCCTCCGAAGTCATTTCCTCATGAGGCAGCGAGGCAACAAGTCACTGCCTTGAGTTTTCGGACGCAGACAGTGTCGTGGACAAATGCGGAACTATGCGATAGCGCCTGTCGGGCTACGCACTTGCTTATGGACTTATGGATATAAGTCTGTCACTGGTTCTGTCAGCAAAGACAGCTCCCGTAAGCGTACGGGCCAACCAAACGACCCAAGAAGAGTTTGGAACAAAACGAGAGTAAGAATGAGGATCAATTTGGTGTTGCATTATCTGGATAGAGAGAGCTTCACGACAACATTTAACCAGACAGAGATGCTGATCTTGCTTGTGTTTTACACGACGGGTGAGTTGTTTTGATTCGTAACCTTTCAAAAAACGTATGCTATTATATTGGTCACAACATTAGTGTGTAGACTGTAATCAGCGCGTCTTCCCGCGGACGATATGCACATCAAGAGGTATTGTACAGCAATCTAAATGGTAATTTTAAGACACTTCACAATAAGATTTGTACTGTCAATATATTATGTGAAAAATCTTTGTAGATTTTAAGTTGAAAACTTAATTCTGTGCTGTGTTAACCATCGAATTTGGACTAATACTGTAACATCTATGACTAACAATTTTGTTTTAAACATCACATATAAACTTACATAATGAAATAAACAATGTCATCAAACGCAACATTTATAAGACTTGATTACCTTATCCGTCAATGTGATTTCTCATTCGCGTCTGATTGATGGCCATCAGCGGTTGAGTTAAAGACTACAAACCCGTAATTCCACAATGTTTCAGAGCGTCATTAAACAACGTCATTGTTGTTGATTTGATCTGCCGCCATCTAGCGGCGCAGATAATACAAATTGCATCTTTAAGTCTCTATCTCTTGTTATCAAACATTAAAAAAGACACAGTAGCGAAACTCTCTCTCAAGTTTATACATCAAGAGTTCTGATCTTTGAAGGACATAGAGATAATCACGTTTGATTGGAGTTGGACCAGAAACATTCAACCGCATTTGCGTCTGTGCGTACAGAAAATTGCTCACTTTAGCGCCTTTTTACTGTTAAAATGTTTAAAATCAGTGCAAGTGTTAACATTTGCTAGCCGTGCAAATGATCAACTTTCACCCCATTTAAATGTGCGTATTAATCCGCAAATCACATGCGAGCCGAACCGTGGGTCGTGATCTGTATGGATCATGGATCAACTGTGATCTGTTAAGCCGAAAGTATACTAGGGACGTCCGCGTATGCGCGCCGTCCGCATGACGTCATTTTCGTCATCAAGAGGGTCCGCGGCCGGACAGTGCGCGTACAGTTCGCGTACAACAGCGCATGCGCGTGAAAATATTTAGACAGGGCACTCCACTATAAACAATTAATAATAAAGGAAATAGACAGCATTTGCACACACACTATCCTTTTTCTTCTTTAACTTTTACTTCTTCCAAGAACAGAAAGCTCTGGAGCATGTTTGTTTGATTCCTGTTCTTTGTTGTCTTGTTGTTTGTTCTTAACTGTGTTTGCAATGGTGGATCAGTTACTTTTCTTCACCTATTCTAATGTTTTAATGTACTGTAAATGTCACCAAATCAGTGCTGCCCTGACAGCCTGTTAGACTAATAATTTGAATAAGAAATCATTTGTATTGTGTATAGTGTCGAACGCGGCCATCTATGGCGTAATATTTGTGCCTCAATCCTGAGCGAGCAATTGTAAGTTTTGAGCACAGAGAACTATATTTTGCAAGCACATTACTGTAATGGTTTTGTTCTGTGTTTACTTGTGTTCTGTGTTTTTTTGTATTTTGGACTTTTATTTTGATACCCTGCTCTGTTCTGGCTTTTATTTTGAAATGCATCCTGCCATGTTTCAATTCATACTTCCTGTCTGTTTGTATAAAGCCACTTCCTGTACTCCAGTTCAAGGCTGATTATTACATCGCCATCCTGTCTGTATTTCTGAATCTGTTATCTGTAATTCTGTTTTTGTATCTGTTCCTGTTTTTGACCTGTGCCTGTTATTTTGGATTTTGCCTGTACTGCCGCCTGCCCTGACACATTGCCTGTATTTGGATTCTGATTTTGGATTTACCCTTTGGATTTGTTTGCTGGCCCTTTATGGGATTTTACAATAAACACCTTTTGCACATGGATTCACCTCTTCTCTGCTTTCATTAAAGCACCCGTTACAGAATAATCAGCCTAACCCGGAATCCAGCAAAGGTTTGTAACTTCCCACCAGCACCATGAAACCTGTTTATGCACTACTTGCACTCCGTCAGAACCACCGGCCCATTGAAGATTATGTAAGTGACTTTTTGGATTTATCTAATCGAGTACATTTTGATGAGGACACTCTGAAACCCATTTTTTACAATGCGTTGGATGAATGGTTGCGTCTATGTATGCCTCATGATATGTCTGCCTGGTCTCTGGAAAATTATATTGACTTTGCCCTGTTGTTGTGTGGCTCTCCCTTCACGGTGGGTGTTGCGGATAGCAAACCAGAGGCTATTCCCAACACGCCACGCCATGTCCTGCCTGTTATGCCCACACCTGTACCAGTTATGCCTGCTCTGTCCATGCCTGTTCCCAAAATGGCCGCCACCATGCTTGCTCCCAAAATGGCCGCCATCCTGCCTGTCCCTAAAATGGCCGCCACCCTGCCTGTTCCCAAAATGGCCGCCATCCTCCCTGTTTCTGCACCTGTACCTGTTTTTGAGAAAACCACCACCATTCCTGCACCTGTACTTCAGAGAGCCATCATCACCACCACACCTGCATTAATGAGAGCTATTGTACACCCTGCACCTTCCGTCAAGATGGCCGCCCTGCCTGAACTGACAACCCCAAAGGTATGTCTCATTGACTCAGTTATTTCAGAATTTGCCATAGCCCTTTGGTGCGTCTGGTCTGCCTTCTGCTCTGTTGTTCCCGAGGTTCCTCAAGACCCTGAACCTGAACCACTTGATTCATCTGATCTGCCCGACTCATCTGATCTGCTCGACTCATCTGATCTGCTCGACTCATCTGATCTGCCCGACTCATCTGATCTGCCCGTCTCATCTGATCTGCCCGTCTCATCTGATCTGCCCGTCTCATCTGATCTGCCCGTCTCATCTGATCTGCCCGTCTCATCTGATCTGCCCGTCTCATCTGATCTGCCCGTCTCATCTGATCTGCCCGTCTCATCTGATCTGCCCGTCTCATCTGATCTGCCCGTCTCATCTGATCTGCCCGTCTCATCTGATCTGCCCGTCTCATCTGATCTGCCCGTCTCATCTGATCTGCCCGTCTCATCTGATCTGCCCGTCTCATCTGATCTGCCCGTCTCATCTGATCTGCCCGTCTCATCTGATTCGTCTGTCCTGCCCGACTCATCTGATTCGTCTGTCCTGCCCGACTCATCTGATTCGTCTGTCCTGCCCGACTCATCTGATTCGTCTGTCCTGCCCGACTCATCTGATTCGTCTGTCCTGCCCGACTCATCTGATTCGTCTGTCCTGCCCGACTCATCTGATTCGTCTGTCCCGTCTGATTCATCTGATTCGTCTGACTCACCTGATTCACATGATTCGTCTGTCCTGCCTGATTCACCTGTCTTGTCTGATTCACCTGGTTCAACTGAATATTCTGATTCATCTGGTCCACCACCTGGGACATCGCCACCCTGGGCTTTGGGAGCTTTCCCAAGTTTTTTTTGGGGGGGGGTAGTACCCGGACACAGGGAGGAGGCAGAGGACACCAAGGCGGAGGCCGAAGTGTGCTCGGACCCTTCCTCTCCCTGTGTTCCAGGTCTATTCCTGCCCCATGATATAGCTCCAAGCCTGCCCCATGACCCAGGTCCTAGCCTGCCCCATGACCCAGGTCCTAGCCTGCCCCATGACCCAGGTCCTAGCCTGCCCCATGACCCAGGTCCTAGCCTGCCCCATGACCCAGGTCCTAGCCTGCCCCATGACCCAGGTCCTAGCCTGCCCCATGACCCAGGTCCTAGCCTGCCCCATGACCCAGGTCCTAGCCTGCCCCATGACCCAGGTCCTAGCCTGCCCCATGACCCAGGTCCTAGCCTGCCCCATGACCCAGGTCCGCATCTGCCCCATGACCCAGGCCCGCATCTGCCCCATGACCCAGGCCCGCATCTGCCCCATGACCCAGGCCCGCATCTGCCTCATGTTCCTAGACCATACTGGCCATATGACCCAGGACCTCTCCTGAACTGCCCTGCCTTCGCCAAGAGGTCCTGGCCCGCCCGCCCACCCTCTATTGGACTGTATGTTTTGTTTGTTGGGCTCCGGGAGTCGCCCTTTAGAGGGGGGGTTCTGTAATGGTTTTGTTCTGTGTTTACTTGTGTTCTGTGTATTTTTGTATTTTGGACTTTTATTTTGATACCCTGCTCTGTTCTGGCTTTTATTTTGAAATACATCCTGCCATGTTTCACTTCATACTTCCTGTCTGTTTGTATGAAGCCACTTCCTGTACTCCAGTTCAATGCTGATTATTACATCGCCATCCTGTCTGTATTCTGCCTGTATTTCTGAATCTGTTATCTGTAAATCTGTTTTTGTATCTGTTCCTGTTTTTGACCTGTGCCTGTTATTTTGGATTTTGCCTGTACTGCCGCCTGCCCTGACACATTGCCTGTATTTGGATTCTGATTTTGGATTTACCCTTTGGATTTGTTTGCTGGCCCTTTATGGGATTTTACAATTAAACACCTTTTGCACATGGATTCACCTTTTCTCCGCTTTCTTTAAAGCACACCCGTTACAATTACATTATATTTTGAACAGAAATTAACAATCGCAAAAAAAATTTTTGTTTGAGCAAATAAAAAACGATTCCGTGTTTAATAAATATATTTGCTTGTTTGCTATTATCCATATATTTACGTGCAGTAATAACCCGTGCTCTCTCACAAACCTCTCTCTCTCTCTCTCTCTCTCTCAACCTCTTCTGTGCGCGCTCAACTCGATGCACACGCTCGCTCAACTTACAACAGCGTTACGAGTGTGCCACAAAATCAACCAATCAGAAAATTAAAGGTAAATTTTGATTGGCTGTTGGTCTCCAACCAAATCGCTAGTATAACCATGTGGCCAGTTGCATAAACCTTTAAGACTAGTCTTAAAAGTTAGTCATGAATTTTTTTCTTCAAGACTGATCATAACTGTTTTAAGTATGTTCCATAGAAAGGTAGATTGGTCTAATTTAAATCCAAATAATAAGACTGATTAGCCCTAAATAATTGCTAGTTAGTCAGAATCATTCTTAAGACGCAGTCTTAAAGTCACGGCTATGTTTATGCAACTGGCCACAAAGCCTGTCCGGTAGAACTATCTACAGCATCCCGAAAGCTTACTGAAACAAATCTAAAAAAATAACTGACTACAGCACTAATGGATTAAAACACATTTTGGTAAGTTGTTTATTATTAACTTAAAAGTGCCTTGATAGTTTTGTGTATTATAATGCTGTTGTGTTGTTTAACTTACAATATTATATTGTGACTAAAGTTAGCTTAACTTATCCTTTTCAAAGCACAGCTGCAGACAATGTCATCAGAACAGCAACCCCTAAATGTCTCACCAAAGCCACATTTGAGTAGTTTGTAATATTTTGGTTATAGTTACTGTGTTTATTACCTTTATTTTGTTTGTCTGCATTCTTAGCGTGCAAACTACATTTCGTTGCTTACGTTAACTAATTTTTTTTTTTTTAAATGAATTACTATTTTAATTCTGCTAATAATGCAAAATGTTACTTAATGTAACTATTAACATATCTGTTCTTGCTCCTGTAATGGAATACATGTACTTTGTATGTTGATTGCAACTCTCATACATCCTCCCTAAGCCTCAAGAAGACCAATTTCAATTTAACATCTGAAATTTCTGGCAGCAATGTGCATTCAAGGTAACGTTATAAGTTTAAATAACGTTTAAATCATTATGAAGAACAAAGTTAAGCCTTTATTGTTCGCTTAGTTTGCTAAATAAAGTTATCCTGGGAGTTAGCCTACTGCTTTTTTATATAAATTAGTTAACGTAAGCAACGAAATGTAGTTTGCACGCTAAGAGCAGACAAACAAAATAAAGGTAATAATCACAGTAATTAACCAAAATATTACAAACTACTTACATGTGGCTGTGGTGGGACATTTAAGGGTTGCTGTTCTGATGGCATTGTCTGCAGCTGTGCTTTGAAAAGGATAAGTCAACCTAACTTTAGTCACAATATAATATTGTAAGTTAAACAACACAACAGCATTATAATACACAAAACTATCAAGGCACTTTTAAGTTAATAATAAAAAAAAAACTTACCAAAATGTGTTTTGATCCATTGGTGCTGTGGTCAGTTATTTTTTTTTATTTGTTTCGGTGAGCTTCCGGGATGCTGTAGATAGGTTGTACTAGCGATTTGGTTGGAGACCAGCAGCCAATCAAAATTTGCCTTTGGTTTTCTGATTGGTTGATTTTGTGGCGCACTTGTTGCGCTGTTTTGGGTTGGGCGAGCGTGTGCATCGAGTTGGGCGCGCGCAGAGGAGGTTGAGAGAGAGAGAGAGAGAGAGAGAGAGAGAGAGAGAGAGAGAGAGAGAGAGGTTTGTGATGAAGCACGGATTATTTCTGCACGTAAATATATGGATAATAGCAAACAAGCATATACATTTATTGAGCACGGAATCGTTTTTTATTTGCTCAAACGAATTTGTTAATTTCTGTTCAAAATATAATGTAATGTTCTTGCAAAATATAGTTCTCTGTGCTCAAAACTTAAAATTGTTCGCTCAGGATTGAGGCACAAATATTACACCATAGCCATCCGCGTGTAGCCGCGGGGAGTATACTTGAAAAGCTGCGCTGATGCGTGCGCGCGAGCCGGACGCGGACGCGGAAAAAAGGTATACCCCGGCCTTTACACCACTAATTGGTAAAAAAAACATCTTGAGATATTTGGTAGCCAACAATATTTCCCTCTTATGATTGAGCATTAGAGACATGGGCTTGAGTTGCTACTTGCTGGTGGCAAGATTCTGATTTCTTCAATGAGTCAACGATGACCGGAACTGAAATTCACCAAGTCATATTGCACAGAAATCTTGTTAAAAAACGAAAAAAAAAAATAACGGTAATAACCAATTACTATTATTTTAAATAAACAATTCTGTTCTGGAACATATATTTTTTGAATGTTTCTGATTTGGATTTTTGTTCCTTGCAAAACATCAAAAGTTTCTGGTTTTTGTTCCGTGAACCAGTTCAAAGCCTTGTTTAACTCTTTCGCCGCCATTGACGAGATATCTCGTCAATCAAGAGAAAACACTTCCCTGCCAATGACGAGTATTTCCGGCTTTCCGCAATACCGCTATTTTTCACTAGGTGGTTGTGGCCCTTCCGCAACTTTTTAAACCCGGAAGTATTGCCCTATGGCAAGCGGCTGCGTGTCTGTTTTAAAGATCGCTCTGAATGGGATCTCTATGAAAAGTCCGTCACAAAAATGGAATTATCTCAGCTTTTTGCTCAAAATGTGGTGTTTTTGCAGAAACCTACCCATATTCAAAAGCTGATTACAAAAGAACTACTGAAAGTAGGATTCAACTTTTTTTTGTTGTTGTTGTTTGAAAGCAGAGGGTCTGTTCTTTCATTTGGTATATTGTATGTTTATATATTTAAATAAAAACATTTTCTGGAAGGCATTAAACTTTTGTAAAAACCATGAAAAACGCTGGTGCTGGCTGGCAACTTTTCTTAAAAACGCTGGCGGCGAAAGAGTTAAAACTGACAGTAGCTAAACTCAAGGAATCAACTCTTGCATATTCTGAAACATGTGTTTTTACACGTTCTTTCTTGTGTACTGATTTTTAGAATCAGTAAGGGCTTTATTCCCAAGTGTGCTTGCATGGACATGAACTCATGCTTATGTTTGTATTAACCTCCATGTTGTGTTTCAAACAGTGTAGCCTACAAGCAGAAGACCATGAGTGACATTGCAGTTCATTTAAGTTCATACATATTTCCTCTAAAAACAAACACTGCTTTAATTTAATGGCCTATCACAACTAGGGCTGCCACAACTAATTGATAAAATCAACAATAATCGATTATGAAATAAGTTGTCAATGAATTTCATTATCATTTAGTTGGTCGGTGATGGAACATGCTCCCACACCACTATCAGACAGATTATTCAGCTAATAATGAAAAATGTTAGGTCTCTTCAAGGTCTTAAGAGAAAGAAAAGTTTATTAATCTGTGGATGAATTTACTCACCAGCACATCCCTGAAGACTCAGGCTTTGTCCACACGAAGCCGGTGCATTCCCTATCCGATAATTTTTTCCCTTGTTCTAAAAAAATAATAAATAGTTAAAGTAAACACGAAACCACTGAAACCGACTGAAAGCGGTGTAGTATATATGCCGGACCAGTATGGGGCGCTGTAATTCTGCCACAGGTATACACTATACACGGAGAAGAAGACTTTGAGCATGCGCATAACCGATCTTGTCCATTATCACTTGTTGCTCACCACAATTGCATAGAAGCAATAGATTTTGCTGTAATAAAGCTAGTAGGCTTTAGTAGCTTCTGTAGCACGAACACAATCACGTAGTCCGCCGTTATTGTTGTTGCTGTTACGTGTGACGCTTCCGACACGTGATGTGATGACGTTTTCGCTTCTCAAAATATACTGATTGGCTGTACACACGAAACCGCAAGGGTGTAGATTTCAGATTTATCCACTTTAGGACCCGGTTTCAAAAAATAGCGGTTTCACTCTCTCAAAACGCCGGATCCGTGTTGACGAAACGGCAATACGATAACAAATTTATACGTATACAGTGATATGCGTCTCCGTGTGGACAGCCCCTAAATTGTGCGGTTTCCCAGACAGGGTTTAGGTTAACTCAGGACTAGGACTTATTAATATTAGGTAATTTAAGAAGTTTTTACAAACATACCTTACAATAAACAATGTGAACGAAAAATGTTACAATTAAACAGAACATGGTGTTTTTAAATTAAAGCAGCTCAAACATGCATATTAGTCCGGGACTAGGATAAGCCCTGTCCGGGAAACCGCCCAAATATGTTTTGTTTATTTATATTTTGACATTTTAAATATTTTACTATTTAAAAGCTGCACACATTTCTTTTATTTAAGACTTTTTAATATCAAAATCAAAAAAGGTTATATTAGTAAAACTCTGTAGCAGTGTGTGGCTTTTGCACTTTTAAAAGTACACTTCTAGACGGGAATACCCCAATTTACTACCTTATTTAGCTATAATAAGTAAAACATCTAAAAGAGTAAATATTTAGGTTTTTATATGATTAATCTGAAAAATAATCGTCCGATTAATTATGAAAATATTAGTATTAGCTCTAATCACAACACAGCATAAGCAGATGCAAAACCCTCTTGTATTTTTTATCAGGCTCTTATGTTTAGGTTGAGTAATTTCAGTTTAATGGCTATGAAAAGGAATTGAAATGCCTTATTTTCACAAATGTCACTTTAGACATTTAACTGGTATTGAACAAATTTAAGCATCTTTTACTGCTTGCAAACTTTAAAAAAATGCATCTCTTTGGTCAAGCCATAGTTGCAAAATCACTAAAGACGCAACTAGAAACATTGCAAATGATGAAAGTCAAAATTCAAAAGGTGAAAAGTTTCAATTTAATCCATGGTCGTTTCACGTTCATCCTCTGTGCACTTTGAGGACTTTGCTAAAAATCGACGGGGCATTTAATGGATTCAACAAACCAGTATTTCTGAAATTGAAGCGAATGTATTAGATATTAGTTAGATATTAGTTAATTATTATCTCACATATAACCTGCTCCGTACCTCACTCCTGTGACAATAATAGACCTAATATGTAGCATAGTGTGATGTAATGCTATTTCTGTAATTTACAGTAATTCCAATTTTGGGCACTGGAAGGGGGCACTTGAAAAAAACAAAAAGAAAACACTTATATTATAATCTTTATTTTTTTGTTTTAATCGATCTACCTTCAGCTATTTATTTGGTAGTCATTGTAAATATTAAATCATGCACATTTGTTTGTATTAACCTTCATGTTGTGTTTCAAACAGTGTACCCTACAAGTCCAGAAGACCATGAGTGTCATTGTAGAGTAATTTGTAAGCAGCATTAGCTTGCCTGAGTGGTTTTTGAGAGTCTTAATGGTGTCAGAGTGGTATTTGTCCTTGTGTTAAGCAGGCTGAAAGAGCCAAATAGGGAGACGCCTCACCCTCCTTCAGTGATCCATATTGGGTTGTGTTAATGGCTCGTTAAGTTCAATCATAACATATTTCTGGGAACTCTAAAGTGACTTTGTGACTTTTACGGCAAGGGACTCACCATACGCTTACAATACACTATTTCCTGTTTATTTTTGCGCTAAAACAAAATTTTTAAGTTTTCATGGATTCTTTCCAGAGAGAAACAATGCATGAGTACTTTGGAAAGTTAGTGGGAATTACTTGATGGCCCATTCGACTAGTGTATTTCATAAGGGTGTCACGATTTCGATTTTAAATTGAAACCGATCAAAATTAAGTCACAACTTCGAACTTTGAATTAAAAAAAGGGATCGTCGATGCTGCCCCATGTCACGTCCGGTCGGCTTGCCAAGCGAGGGAAAAACCTCTCAAAGATGCCTTTAAAAACATCAGTCCAGCGGAACGCGATCATATTTTAAACACGAGGGATGTATTGCTACAACTCCTTGAAATGCATATCATAAACAGGATTACTAGTGATCTGACTTTGGACAGAGCGCAGCTCTCTGCACGTGCGCGAGAGTGAGGGAGGCGCAAAGATGCAGCGGGTTATATCTTAAACAAAGGGATAGTTTTCCTTAGCTCGTATGAAACGCATAAAACTGAACAAATACGTAAGGATTAGTACTTTAGTTTATTTAGACTTCGGACAGATGCGAGAGCACGTGCACGTGAGACTGAAAGAAGCGCAGCTGCTTATGATGCTGGATTTATTTCAGATGCTTGGAGTACAAGATGCCCACATAAAGTCCATGTGCGTGCAAGAAGGAATCCTCTCTCTAAAAGCTCTCACGTTAAGTGAAGCCCACAAACCCCCATGCGAGTTGTGCAATGTGCAGGTTAATGTTAAACTATAGTTATAATAATAAATAATGGCATATCATTTTTGTCTTTCAAAAAAAATGTAAAAATCGAGAATCTAATTGAATCGTGACCTTAGACTCGAAAATGTAATCGAATCGAGGATTTGGAGAATCGTGACACCCCTAGTGATTCATTTTGCAGGCACCTTGAGAATTTCACTGTTTTACGTTTTGATAATACCAACATGCGCATGCAAATAATCTTATGCTGCGTTTATACAAGCCGCGGTAGAGGCGGCAAGCGCGAGTGATTTACATGTTAAGTCAATGCAAAGACGCGATTAGGCATCCTGCGGCGAGGTACATGCGGTAAGTGCGGCGCAAATTGAGAGTTGCCGCAGGAAATGCGCAAGTTGAACAATCTGAACTTCTGCGGATTTCCGCGCCGTGTTTACCAATAGGGACCTTGCTGTAGTAGTGACGTGATTACAGGAAGCGAGCGGAGTCGCAGAAGCCCCTCCCATGACGCGAATTTCTGCGTGAATATCTCAAATGACTAGAATTTCATGTGCGGCTTTCACGCGCGAATGAAGCGAGTAAACTCAAATGTTCAAGTGTCCAACTACGCACGAATAGCTCGTTTTTGCCGCCTCTGGTGGGAATGCACCATTACAGTTTATTCCTGACAGAATGTTTTTATGTAATATGGGTACATACTATAGAGTGAATAAATGTAGTTAGATGTATGCTTTATATTTTAGGTAAATAAATACTTGGCTGCTGGCAATGTATCGCACAACTACAAATAAAGATCGGACTTATAATTTAAATTTACTGGGGCAGAGTTTTACACCCAGTCATGTTCCTTTGGACCAGACACATAAATATTGTGAACCGTACCAGTGGTGCCTGATCCATAGGGTGCATGAGTTTACTGCTCTCGCTCTCTCTCGCTCGCTACTGGTCATCTGTGCCAGGAGCTTTGGTCTGCTGCCCTCTTTAATGATGCATGGAACATTTGCCAGCCACTATCCCAAGATAGGAAGGGGACGATGACATTTTCTGGTTAAAAAGGCTTCATTGTTGCAGTTTAGAATAGCATGGCCTACTGAGGAAGGGTACATAGTGTGCTGTCTAATCTGAGTTTGTTTTCTAAAATTGCAGAAGCACACAAAGAGTTCAGATGCAAAACCCTCATCTTGTTGTAAATATTTTTTTATCAGGCTCTTATGTTTAGGTTCAATAATTCACTTTAATGGCAATGAAAATAAATTGCATGCAAACTTTTTTTGTTTGCATATTTAATGAACATGTAACACGTGCTAAGAGCATTTGGTTAATATCATTATCTCATTTTTGACTGAGGTGGCATTTAGCAGCTTTTGCATCTGATCTCTTCACACACAATCTGCTCTTTACCTCACTCCTGTGACAATTCATCCGGCACCCCTTCTCCACCCCAACCCCGTAACGCAATGAGACAGAACTCTTTGGTTTATTTATAGTTCACAGTTTTCACTGGCACAGAGAAATACACGGAGTCTCTATTCCCTCTATGTTCAGTTTTATACTTCTCTTTTTGCATCATAAGTCTCCTTCAGCAGATTTAATTAAAGGGTTGAGTCCCACGTATAGTTTATTTATGAGATCAATTCAAGTTGCTGTTATCTTTCAGTTCAGAATCAGTGTGACCTGACATTTTTTGTGCACCTCTGACATTGGCTACATATTATCCTTGTGAGTTGTGCATTGGGGTGGCAACAAATAAGAGGCTATTGATTAACTGGCAACAGGAACTTGAATGTATTGTTGTATTGTGTCCGCCTCTGGGACATAAATGCTGTTGAAGAGCTTGTCCTAAGTTGCCCATCAAGAACATAATAGTGTTTCGAGAAAGCATTATCAGGAAGCACATAATGGTTAAACGCATTATTATGTTGCTGTTAATGAATTTTAAATTATGCTGTGGAAAATTTGTCAGTGGATAAACAAACCAGTTACACCATGGCTACGTTCACACAGCAGCAAAACATTTCCAATTTAGTGTGCTAAATATGGTTCAGTTCATTTTGATTATGAATGAGAATGCCACCCACATTCTATCATTGAAGTGAATCCCTTAAAGAGCACATATTATGCAAAATCAACAGAAAAGTGTGTTGACAGTGTGTGAACATGATGAAAAAAATCCACCCTTGCCTTCTTTATTTAATCCCCATTAAACCAAACCAGTCTTATTAGACATGCTGCTTTGATTTTCTTGTTAATGTGACATCACACAAACAAAGCCCCACCCAACTCACTGACTGACTGGTTAATTTTACCCCAAAGCTTTTCTAAACGTGTTTGTTTGCACTAGGGCTGAAACGATTAGTCGTTGCAGTTGACAAATATCTTTGTTGTCGAGTAGACATTTGATTTCATTTAACATAATGTAAGGGCTTGCAATGTCATGATTTGACATTAGTGCTAATTAGCTGTGCTAGCGTATAATGCAACCCTTACAAATTTGCGACAGAAGAAGATGAAAACAGCGTGAATTATGGTGCAAACCAGTGCAGAGCGAAAGTTTCACAAAACTTCAAACCAAGAATGCTGTCGTGTGTAATAAATAAAAGACTTTCACTGGAGCACAACGTGCACGTTGGAGCACTTAAAGAGGAAATATCCTGGCGCAAAAGGAGCTGAGTGGTAAGTGTTCTCCAGCTGGAGATATGTTAACTAACTTAGAGGTAAATCTTTATTAGATAAATGAGAATGCAGTACTAATATTGTAGTAATAATATAAACAGTAATAATATAATGGGTATACTTTGTAATAAGGGTCCATGAATCATAATTAACTCACTTTTACTTCAGCCTGAACTAATGCTGAGTTAAGGCATGTACTAATTATAAACTAATGAAGATGAGTCATCATTAAGTACAACGTGACATGTTTTTTAGATGTTAGATAATGTATTAAAGGTGCAGTGTGTAATTTTTGAAGGATCTCTTGGCAGAAATGCAAAATAATATACAAAACTACATTATCAGTGGTGTATAAACACCTTTCATAATGAACCTGTGTTTATTACCTTAGAATGAGATGTTTTATCTACATATACCGAGGGTCCCCTTACATGGAAGTCGCCATTTTGTGCTGCCATGTTTCTACAGAAACCCTTAGGGACTAATGTTTTTTTACTAAATTGTCTCAAATTAAATGTTTGTCCGGTGGTAGTCTCAGCCTCAGACATCACGCCCACAAACTGTTGGCTGAACGTCTGATGTTTTTCGTACAATTTTTCTGGAAACCCTGTGGGAATGTCGAAGTCATCTTTTTATTGGTTGAAATAAACCGGATTTCCAGGAGTGTCGCGATTAGTTTCGGTCCCTGGAAAACAAAGCTCTGACGTTCCATTGAGGAAGAGAATCAGTCGTGTTCACGTGGATAATAATGACCAGTTATCTTGATCAGCTAAACATTGGATTCTCAAAAATATGCAAAGTTCGCAGCATAGACTCTCTAAAAGACGTCCAAAAGACGGAGTTTTGCTTGAGGCAGTTAGTGGAGTCAAAAAGTTCAGTTCTCCTGAATTGCTTGTATGTGTTAAAAAGTGGAGAGATAGGCTATGCTTCAAACAGACATTTAACAGGAGCGTCTCATTGGTGTGGCTGTTGATGAAGTGCACTACGTTGTAGTATTGAAGGTCTGGCTATGCGAGACTAGTCCGGTGGTAACTACCGTAGCTTCTCTATGTGATTAAAAAACGAGGGCTACGCAGTGGACTGAGCCATTGGTTGCAATTCACCAGCATCTCACCACTAGATGCCGCTAAAATTTACACACTGCACCTTTAATAAACAATGAATTCATTTGTTGAGTCATGTTGTAGTTACTGATGACTCTTCATTTCAGTTTATGATTAGTACATGCCTTAATTTAGATCAGTTCATTCTTCTATCAAAAAACAAAACAAAACACTAACTCTCTTAACAGGTATTGTTTCGGATTTGTGAAAACTTGGTTTAAACACCTCTTGTATTACTGCCTCCTTATGACAAATCGCTTGATTGTCCTCATCTTTGTAAGTCGCTTTGGATAAAAGCCTCTGCTAATTGCCTAAATGTAAATGTAAATTATGGTTCATGGACCCTCATTATAAAGTATTACCCATATAATTACAGTAATGTGATGATTTATTTTTCATAGAATAAAGCCTGATCGAGCTTAGGAGTCAGGATAGTGATGATAAATATTATACTAAAACATTTAGGTCTCAGTCTGTTTTAGAAAAGAAGCTCTTAATACTGCTGACAAGAGATGTTTGTGTTAAGAAAAATTTGTCTGTAATGCTGCTTAGTTTTTGTTTTTTTTTTATTGAAAGAGAACAGAATATTTAAACAATGCTAGGGCATTTGTGTGTAATTTGAGTTGCACAGAAATCTGAAAACGGAATGACCTGCTCAAATTTCATTAAAACAACTACTTCAAATGTGTAAGGGATTTTTAAAAAATGTATTAGGTAGAATATGTATAACTTAGGGCTCTATCATACAACCGGCGCAATGCGCGACGCAAGTGTCTTTTGCTAGTTTCAACTCGGCGCAATTATAATTTTCACGTTTAGCGCCACGTTGTTTAAATAGCAAATGCATTTGCGCCCAATTTTGCGCCCATGGGCGTTCTGGTCTGAAAACCTACGGTGGCCCTGAAGTGCAAACCACAACAACAAATTAAAAAACACCACAACAAATAAAAAACAACAACAAATTAAAAAACCACTACAGCAAATTAAAAACCACTACAGCAAATTTAAAAACACTACAACAAAATAAAAAACAAATACAAAATAAAAATAAAAAACACAACAGCAAGTTAAAAGAACACTACAACAAATTAAAAAACACTACAACAAATTAAAAACACAACTACAAATAAAAAAACACTACAACAAAATAAAAAAAAACATAACAAAATAAAAAACACAACAGCAAGTTAAAAAACACAACAACAAATTAAAAACACTACAACAAAATAAAAAACAACTACAAAATAAAAAACACTACAACAAATTAAAAAACACAAGTACAAATTAAAAAACACAACTTCAAATTAAACACAACTACAAATTAAAAAACACAACTACAAATTAAAAAACACAACTACAAATAAAAACACAACTACATTAACATACCAGAAGAGGTAGCTACCAGTGGGCCATAGACATTATATACGTAGACACCTCTTAGGGGCCAGTCACACCAAAAGCATTTATGGCAGTTGCAGGCGCCTTTTTTGAATGATATTCTATGGACAGGGCGCGTTTGCGCGCTGTTTATGCGCGGCGAGCGCCTTGCGGTTTTCTGCCGCCTGCCGCGCACGCGTTTTTGAAGGAGCGCTGAGAGCGGAGAAGCGCCTTACGTCATTCGCGTCTTCCATTGTCCAATTGAATGAGGGGAGAGGCGGGCCTTACGTTGTGGTGAGGGAAGTTTACAGTTGCTTTGAAGAACCGGACTCCACTCGCTCACTCTCTCCTGCGTGTTTGTGCACCTCTCACCCTCAAACAAGGTCAGAGCAAGCACCCTCTTTTTAAAGTTTCTGCTAATATGACAGTTAACAGCAAAAGAGCGCTCACGCTTCAATATTTGATTGACAAGACAGCTGACTCGTTGGTTGCTTAGCAATATGAAAATCCGCGCCGCACTGCTCTTTTTAAAAAAAGGCAGTGCGTCGCGCCTTGCGTTTGCAAGCGTTTAAAGCGCTTTTGGTGTGACTGCGCCCTTAGAGTGAGCTGCCTATTGGAGCTGACGTATCGCGTGGCCGCCATCTTGGATGGGTCTCCAGTGTGCTCCCTTGCATTCATTTCTAATGAGGAACGATCACAACTCCCCCAATCTTTACCGGATTTTCACACGGTTTGAGTTGTTATAAGCGGCAGAGATTTAGTTATGATACAGGACGCTGTCACACATTGAAAAATACTGCTTTCATGCTAAAATTCTTTGCTCCTTAAGTATAGCATATTGACAGAGGCAGACACAACTTAAGTATTTTACTGTCTACATAAAAGTACATTTTCAAGTATCTGTATTTTATCAGTGTTTTTCTTTGGAAAACTTATATTCCAAAGCATATTATCATAATTTTTACTCCACTACATTTCATAAATTCATAAAGTTTTTGGTTTATATTTAATATTTAAGAACATTATACATCTACTTTTTTACTTTTACTTAAGTAAAAAGTAGTTTAGTAATTAAATTAGGGGAGTTATGATTATTCCTCATTAGAAATGAATGCAAGGAGACCCATCCAAGATGGCGCATAAACCATTTTTCCCGTTGTTAAATTAGCAAAGTGGAATCGGACACTCCGAACACCCGTTTAGACCGTGCACCATGCGCTTTAGACAATTCCCTTAGATCGTTAAAATAGGGCCCTTAAAGCGTAACTAAACCCCTGGTCAGAGCCTGACTCCACCCACTGGCAATATTTGAAAAATGCAAGAAAAGTGGGCAGATCCCAACGGAGATAGAGGGGATGAACTAAGCTCGTACCAAGTGTGTGGTGAGATCATAACAAGGGCGTGGTGAGCTTGAACCTGCTTACGTCACGAGTTCTTTTTTGGACCCAACATCCAATAGAAAATTCAACTGCAGTAGCCACCGTTCAACCTGAGGGCAGCACTCGGACGTTTTTACACAATATATTATAGTATTGAAACACTTTATATCCAAATGTCAAAAAACTTACTAAAATCAATGAACAGCACTAATAAAGCATCATTCTTACAGATCATTAACTTAAAAAAGTTGGTTAAGGGTTTAGTTACTCTTTAATGTTTTAACTAATTTAAAAAGCTGAATAATCGTTCAAAACAGACTGATTGGTTGTCGAAATAATCGACGATTAGTCGATTAATCGGTCAAATAATCTATAGATTAATCGATTGTCAAAATAATCGTTTGTTGCAGCCCCAGCTGCCACATTGTAGTGTTAATGTGGCTAAGACTGTATTTACAGGAATCTGATTATATTTTTTAATCAAAAGCTCTTACTGTCTGTTGGTAAGGGAGTGAAGATCTGAAGCTCATTTGAATTTAAAGGTACACACATGAAAACAGCGTTTCCCTCCACCCAAATAGGGGCATTTTGGACATGCTATAAAAATGATCTGTGGGGTATTTTGAGCTGAAACTTCACAGACCATTTTAGCCACACTTGAGACTTATATTGCATCTTGTAAAAATGGGACATAATAGGTGACCTTTAAACAGGTGACTGTATAACTGAGTTTTAAAGTTTAGCTGCTCTACTCCGTCTCATGTTTTGTTGTGGGTTCTGGTAAGTCACAGATATGGAGATATGAGCTTTGTGTAAATTAAAGGTTTGGATTGTCGTCTTTCACCATAGCGGCTTCCACCCATCTGGTTGAGATGCAAGGGTGCACTCAGTTGCTGTCAGTTAATTAGGATTTGATGAATGAACTTGTGGTGCGAATGGACTTATGGTTCGTTATAGTGAATAATGTTGTGTCACTTATGCCAAGACTTTCTGGTGCATTTTTGTATTTTTTTACTTTAGCCCATCTATCGTCTTTCTTTCTTTCTTTCTGGTAATTCATCTAAGCGAAGCACCCGAGGGAATGTCCCTCCTCTCGTCTCTTTTTTGTTTATTTACACTTTTTCTTCTCCGGTGTGTTATTGCTCATTTCATTGAGGATTACATAAACATATCTCCACTGCTTTCTCGCTCTGGTGCCACACAAGGCGTGCACCAAACAAAGTGAAGTTTTCTAACAAAACCCTGACAGTCTGAAATCAACTGCAAACCACATCCCTCGTGCCTTATGCGCTGAGACGCAAACATCTTCATGTTGCAAAACAAATCTATCAAACACAAGTCTATTATCATATAAATACGCATGCTGGGTGAATATCAGTAAGAGAAAGACGTTCATAACATTGCCCATAAACACACATGTCGGCCAGATGTGTCCCACTGTCACTAAATTAACTGCCTTATTATACTGAATGCCTAGGTATCTGCTTAAGAAAACAATCGGTAAATGTCAGTTGTTTCTGTGCCCTACTGAAGTATAAATAACAACTGTTACCGTACTGTCAAATGAAACATACTGTATCTGTATAAAAGGTTTTCTTTATTTCTTTTATCCAATTGTTAATACAGAAAAAGAAAAAAAGAAATAAGATACACATTCTATTGTTGCTTATTCAGATGTGTTTTAATAGCAAAATAAACCTAAATGCCTGAGCTTACATTTCAGACATGCAAAATGGCACTCTCTTCAGTTTTTGTGGTTTCTGTTAATAACACCTTTTTTATGGTCATGTCTCCATAAAAGTGGAAAATAGGAGCTTGTCAATGCAAGTGATTTTTCAAGCCTGAAAGTAATTTTGAAAACGCTAACGCTTTATGAATGAATGAAAGGTATTATTTGTTATGTATGATATGTGCTGATTGCTTTCATTATGGTGAAACGGAAACTTGACAATGGCGAATATGCAGCTGGATATGCAACTGAACCTAATAGGTTTTATGTTGTATAGCTCAGGGAGCGTCTGAGTTTTTCACGGCACAACAGTATTAATTGAACTGTCACTCTGGAGACTAAACTGTTATCTCTGGGCTGTTTGTGTCACACATCACATTCTAGTACACAGAGGATTTATTCATAATAGCTTTTGATTTATTTGATGTCTTCTGAATGTTTTTTGCAGGAAATGGTTAAACAATAAACACAATTGTAGTGCATTTAGTTACCGTTTTATACGGTGAATAAGATGAGTGTCTCATTTGTTTAGTACGTTCTGCTTTCGCCTCAGTGATGATGAGTTTAGGGGCGAGGCTACATTTTTGCATTTTTCTATAATAATTGTAAATTTTTGTATGATTCACTTCATACGAATTGAAGTGAGTCAGCCACCTCGTAAAATGTACACAAATTCCCATCAGTCTGTAATTCAGAGGAATAAAGATTCTGAACCATTATTATTATTTATTATTGATTAAAATGTTCTGTTCACTTTTTATGTTGATAAACATTTGCAATTAAACCTAATAATTGAAGGGACTGAGCAAGATTTAAGAGATTTTACACAATGCTTCGAAAAGGTGACTTGAATAGTTAAACCACCTTCTTTTAGCACAGATTATTTGATGTAATCAGTATATATTAAAAATAACAGACTAATGTTCAGACTCGGCTCCACTAAGCTTCATTATCTATTTCTATCAGCTGCCACATTTCTTAATTTCCTCTCGCTTGGACTGACTGTGGGATAGATGTTATCTCTGCGTGTTCTTCCTCTATTGACACCGAACAAATTGAATGTGTACTTGTCAGTCGGTATGTGTGTGACGGAACTATAGGGGAATTTAGATGAGCTAAGGCACAGATGAGCCGGATTCTTCAACACCAGTTTTTCGTTCCCTGCTGTAGTGATCTTTGGCTTGTACACTCGAAAAACAGATGTGTTAAAAATGTGTTGTCCCTAACTAACACATCTCTGTGTTATTGGAAAAACACATTTTGTTGTTTTTTTTATTTCCGTTTTATTTATTTTAAAGAGCAAGTAAGATAGCAATTTTAAGCATCCTATCAGTAGCTGCGTTTACATGGACATTTGTAATCCGTTTAAATGATCAATCGGAATAAAAATGCTCCATGTAAACACCTCAATCGGACTAAAACGTGCCAATCTGATTAAAAATCGAATCCGCTTGTTAGGGGTGGTTTATACCATTTGTAATCTGCTCAAAATGACATGTATACACTTGATCGGATGGATAACTGAAACTGGGATGCTCTGCGCATGTGCCATCTTTTCTTTTTTTAATGGCGGTTGGCAAACCTACTGAAAGGTGCATTTCCGCCACCTACAGGACGGGAGTGTGGAGCATATGCACACGTGCAATGACGTAGAATTGCCCTAATGACATGTGACGCAAATAACTCGAGTTTGTTTTGTTGAATGAAGTCACAAGACGTGATTGTCTTGTTAATGTTGTTCCTATTATCCGTCCAATTCCCCATAAAGTGATACAAGACAGCGTTGTCCGGTCAGTCCATGATTTATTCTCTGATCCACAAACGCGTGTGTTTGGACTCGCTCTCGCGAACGATCCCTGCAGCACCACGTGAAGTAAAATACGCTTTTTGGGCACACGTGAATGGGTGTTTTTGCTGCTGCTTTATAATCAGTGAGGCACAAAGCAAATCTTGAAACAGCGTGAAACTATATTTGTGCAATGTGCACATGTCAAATGATCAAATCTGATGTAAATCTTGTGTCATATAAACACGCACATCAATCCGATCACATTATTAAGTGTTCATGTAAACGCTATGATAGGATTTATTAATCGGAAGGATTTTAATCCGATGGAGGCAAAATGTGTCCATGTAAACGTAGCTACTGTTTATAGGTCCCGGACAACAGGTTTAAATGCATGCAAGGTCAAAAAATACTTTAATTTTCTTAAAATATAAATTTAAAATTACCCCATTTCTCAGATCCACAAACGATTCGTATGAAGACATTATCAACATCAATACACATCATTCATCATTAATCCAAGCAATAAAAACAATGACAGAAACTAACATTCTACACTCATTTAAGCAAGTATGTAAGCTAACCGAACCATAGCTAAAATGTAAACACTTAAGTTAGTGCACATGCGTTAGCCGCTTGCTAACGTGACTCCCTGACAGTATAATAAGAGTTTAAAAAACAACCTCAATACACATCATTCATTATTAGTCCAATTTATAAAAACGACGACTGACATTAACGTTTTTTACACTCATTTAAGCAAGTATGTAAGCTAACTGGGCCATAGCAAAACCGTAAGTGCAGCATGCGTTAGCCGCTTGCTAACGTGACTCTCTGACAGTATATTAAGAGTCAACATCAATAGACATTATTCATTATTAGTCCAGGTTATAGAAATGAGGACAGTTCTAACATTTTTACACTCATTTAAGTATGTAGCTATAATCATACTTACAGGTTGTGGTTAGGAGACGCATGTTGTTTCAAATAAAGTGGGTACTGAACCATCTTTCATTGCCACACGTCTCATAAATCCCTCCATGAAAAAGTAATTTTAACCACTGATTCTTCACAGCCAAACGTCTAGTAAATCCCTCCATGAAAAAGTAATTTTAACCACTGATTCTTCACAGCCAAACCTCTAGTAAATCCCTCCATGAAAAAGTAATTTTACCCACTGATTCTTCACAGCCACACGTCTCATAAATCCCTCCATGAAAAAGTAATTTTAACCACTGATTCTTCACAGCCAAACCTCTAGTAAATCCCTCCATGAAAAAGTAATTTTAACCACTGATTCTTCACAGCCAAACCTCTAGTAAATCCCTCTGTGAAAAAGTAATTTTACCCACTGATTCTTCACAGCCAAACGTCTAGTAAATCCCTCCATGAAAAAGTAATTTTACCCACTGATTCTTCACAGCCACACGTCTCATAAATCCCTCCATGAAAAAGTAATTTTAACCACTGATTCTTCACAGCCAAACCTCTAGTAAATCCCTCTGTGAAAAAGTAATTTTAACCACTGATTCTTCACAGCCAAACGTTTAGTAAATCCCTCCGTGTAAAAGTAATTTTAACCACCGATTCTTTATAGCCAAACGTTTAGTATATCCCTCCTTGAGAAAGTAAAAGATTCTTCATATATCTTTATCCTTTGGTAGTGAAAACAACACAAACTGAAAACAGCGTGATATGACGTTTACACACTAACTAGCTGTGGGCAGGTCAGCGTTTTCATTTCTCCCGTGGGCAAGGCTGTAGACGGAGATTATTATGCAAAGTGTTGGTATTACGTGGAAAAAGACAGGCATGAGATTCAATCAATATGATGACTCGTTTCAGCGATTCAGAGTTGACTCCCTACTTTAGAAGCCAATAACTTTATTAATCGTGCACTTTTTGGTTTAAAGGCGGAGTCCATGATGTTTGAAAGCCAATGTTGATATTTGAAATCACCTAAACAAACACGCCCCTACCCCAATAGAATCTGGACCTTCTGTTGATAGACCCGCCCCACACATACGCAACCTGGCATTTGATTTGATTTGACTGGCTATAAGTGTGTTTTGGTAGTCGGCCCGTCTCCTTTTCCAATGCGTTTTTCAAACATCGTGGACTCCGCCTTTAACTACTTTGCACGTTGTTTACATTGACGGACAGCTACATGACACACTGCAACACAGATGGCTCTTTAACACCATAACACATAAATGTGTTAAATGGGATGACACAAACAAACTATTTGTAAAAAATTAACACATAATTTTTTAGAGTGTAGGTCTACAGGTATTTATTATAAGGGAAATATTTTTTAATGTCACTTTAAACAGAACAGATGAATGAGTGTGGAATTTACAGTAGATTGTTTACAGTACTGTGTTTTCTAATTCTATACTCTTAAAAATGCTGGGTTATTTTCAATACAATCCCAATCTGTAGGGTTGTAGTTGAACCTATGCTGGCTTGCTTCAACTCAAAATGCTGGGTTGTTTCAACCAATGGTTGGGTCAAATATAAACATTTTCTGGGTTAATTTAACCCAAAGGCTGGGTTTGTTTCTTTTGACCCAACGCTAGGTTGAAACTAACCCAGCATTTTCTTAAAGTGTACAGTAAGCTAATCTCTGTATAATATCCAACTAAATTGTTTTATAGAACTTAAAAGTATGTTGTATTTTGTGTTTAGTTTTCTCTTTTTAAGGTGTCTTGTTTCTATGTATGCTTCAACATGAGCAATGACTTTCACCCGCGACCTTTTAGGCATTCTCTTTCCATACAGATCCATTCCTGTGTACTCTGATCCATTAGTCATGGCAGTGCCTGGCACAGACAGGGCAGCTTCTGTGCTCAGAAGCAGCGGTCTTGCCAGTAATGCCCCAACACCCCCCCCCCCCACTCCTTATGACTGTGTGTTTGACAGGCAGGGTGCACAGAAAGACATATGTGCTCTAGAATTATGTTCATATTGAGCTTTTGTCAGGATCAGTTATTTGGGTTAGTGGATCGGTCCTTGGCTTGAAAAATTACACAAGCATTACATAAGAACACGTATTGGGTAATCACTGTTTTTTTGTGATAAAAGCAGAACTGTGAATGGTATTGTGATAGTATCTTGCAATAATATGTAGCCTTTACATGATTTAATACATTGCAGAGAATAATTGCATTCACAAGCACAAGCACTTTTTCATAAGACCGATTTTTCTATTCTAGTTGAATAAGATTAGATAACTACATAACCCAACATTAGCGGCCTGCTTTCCCGAAACATTGCTCTCTTTGGCGAAGCATCAGAACCAGATTGGACCAACTTTGGGTTAAGGACTGCTTGTCCAGCAAATCTGCTTGTCCAGGCAGACGAAGGGAGTAAAGATCTTCACTTAGATCCGAATACTCACGGGTCAACCCAAGCGGGTTTGGGTCTACAAATTTCACGTGTATATAATATTAACAGCCTCGAGTAATTTAAAATGAATGTGTTCTTGCTGAACGACCCGAGAAGACCCAAACTATATCACGCATGTGCATCGAGTTCTTATCCAACCCCTCCTTTGTTTGCTATGTTTAGATAATCGTTCTGAATCTGATCTGTAACAAAATTCTTTCACAAAAATGCAATTATTTCAGCTTGCTTATTTTCTTCTTGATAAAATTTTTATTTTTAAAGACAAATACCCATATTTAAAAGTGTATAAGCAGAGAAAAATATAGATTGGATGAAAAAAAATTCCCCTTTTGCTTGTTTGGAAAAGCAGAGGGTCTGTTCTTTCATTTAATATATTTGTATGTTTATATATTTTTAGAAGAAAATTTTCCTGGAAGGTATTTTGTGAAACTTTTGTGAAAATGCTGGCGGGTAACTTTTAAAAAAATGGCTAGCGGGGAGTGAGTTAAGGAACATTGCATCACTTACTTGTACGTTTGAATGTGCTTGCATAAACAGGATAAAACGCATCTTTAAAAGTGCAGTATGTGCTTGAGCTCACCTGTAGTTTTGATTGACAGGTATAATTATTGTGCTTCTCAGTAATGAATCATCGGGCTGCGATGTTCCCACAGTGAACGCTTATTTTAACTCTAACGCATCATCACGCTGTCCCAGACTCCTCCTTTACTTCAGTCAGATTCATAATGAAGACACACTCACAGATGGCTCATTTCCTAATACTTATATCTGGGTTTGTTATTCTAAAATTTATTTCAAGTGACAGCTCACGACATCAGCCTAACCCTGTGCTAAAGTCATCAGAAATTTAATGCTGATGCTTAAAATAGAAACCCATGCTGACATAGACGGATGTTAGCCTCCTGTTTCCAGTATAGTGAGTCCTCCCTTATTCCCAATTAACATGACTCAGACAATCTGTCACAAGGTTTTCATTTAGGGTCATCATGTACTTTACACATAAACACTCCTAGAATCTATTTACCATGGCAACACAGATCAATAACACCTGCCTTCATCACCATGGGAACGCACATGTCCTTGTTTGACTACCTCTTTTCATTTTTCATTAATCTTTCTCTCTCTCTCTCTTCCTGCCTTTTCTAAACCGTGCACAAATAGGAAATTATCCGTAATTTATAAGCCCCACATGTATTAGTTCAGAGTTCAGCATGGTTTACTGTGGTATGTGCGGCCTTTAGTAGAGTCACATTTCTGTTAATGACCTTCCTAGGGTTAATTTAACCACAGTTAGGCGGTAAATAACAGTCCTGAATGAAATGATGAAGGCAAACCCTCCGCCAGAGCACACAGTAGACTTTAATCTGCCAAAGTAAAAAGAGGAGATACAAGATCAACAAATTCATTTAAGGTTTTAAAAAGGGCCTGATCTAGAATTTCCAACCTTGCATATCCAGCAATAACAAGACTTTATTTCTATATCAAGGGGAAATGTTTTGTTATTCATTGTTGCGCCAGCGTTTTCTTTCCTCACCTGACTGTGAAGTTTAAAACAAATGATGGTGATTAAGAGTGCTTGAATTTAGTACACATACATGCTAAATGGAAATACTGGATACTATCAATGAGGTTTTTCATTTATGAGAATAATTAAACGTTTAGTTAAAGGTAAATTTTAGGGTTTTTAGATGCATATAGTGGTGAGATTGCAAATTTAAATCTCTGTAGACCAGTTTGTCCGTTTGGGCTACTGTAGAATAGAGGTCTTTACGGGTCCACTTAGATCTGAAAACCCGAGACCCGATCGGGTTCGGGTCTAAAAGTTTCACATGTGCCTCAGACAAGGGTCGGGTACAATAATAGCGGCATCGGGTCTCGGGTAATTTAAAATTAATGTGTTTTTCCCGAACGGACCAGAGAAGACCCAAACTCTCTTGCGTGTGTGCGTCAATGTCCTTTTTCAACCTCTCATCTGTTTGCCAAGAGCGCTTGCAACATTGTGTGGCTGGCGGTAGGTTAATTTTCATTGAGACAGACATGCCAGTCAACTTTAAATGTACATTTTAGCTATTACCTTGGTTTCGTCATCAGATAACAAAGTAACACAAATGGAGCAGCTCACCAAATTGGTTGCGAGTTTCTTTCCGACTGCTACGTGTTGGATGCACACACGTCAGTGCCGTTTTCATTCGGGTCCAGTCGGGTTAAAAAAAAATTCCCACTAGTTCGGGTCGGACTTGGGTCTAATTTTATCGGGTTTGTCTTGGGTCTTTCTTTTTAAAAAAAATATTTATGTCGGGTTCGGGTATAAAGTGATTTGGGTCATTTCGGGTCGGGTACATTACTTTGGACTTCCATGTAAGGAGACCCACAATGCATGTTGATAAAAAAACAGCTCATACGGTAATAAAAACAATACAGTTCGTAATGTTAGGTCTTTATAAACCAATGATAATATATTATGTATTAGGGCTGTAACAATACACCAAACACACGATTCAGTTCGTATCACAATTTTCGCCCTGCGATTCGGTTCGTATCACGATTCTTTGGGGGGGGGGGGTGAAGGAGAGGATAAAAAGAAAGATTTTTATTCAAACGATATTTTTTATTAAATAACATTTGAAAAACCTTTATAAACTGAACACCAAGGAACAAGATTAACTATGCAAATTATTAACAATATAAATAGCCATATATGAAACAAATACATATCCAAAGCTATAACACTTGTGTTTTCTTTTTAACAAAATACTGTTGAAAAACAAACAGAACTCCATTGTGGAGAGGAAGTTTTACATTAAATGTCTTTAATGTTCTTCAAATAAATTGTCAAGAGTTAACAAAGTAATTTGTTTTTCATAAAATTTTCAATTCAAAATGAAATGTAATAATTTTGTTAAATCATACAGTGAATGTGTAAAAAGCCTTGAGCATGCAAAGTGAAACTAAGATGAAAGAAATAGCATTGTCTTAAACATTGGTAACATGATGATCATCTGCCGACTCGACTGTTTCAGCACGTCCTCTACGTTATTAAGGAGTCTACTTTATTAACGGCTTTTCGTTTGCTCCACGAGCTAAATGTTTTTGTTCTGTACATTTCTACATATTTTCTTGTGAGCCACAAAAAAATCACTGCAAAGATCTAGCCACATGTAATTGGAGGACACTTACAGATAGGTTTACAATTAAATAATTTATCCTCAACTAGTATTGTGTTGCAACTTCAAATAATACTAATAGCAATTAAAAGATGCGGTAGCATTGGATCGGTTCATGGATCTGAGTTTTGCGATTTTGGTTTCATATCGCATATCATTACAGCCATATTATGTATATTATATTGCATTTCTGTCAAGAGTTCCTTCTAGAAGTTACACATTGCACCTTTAAATTTTATGGCAGCTTGCTTTTGTCCCTGTTGTTTATATGCTGATCATCCTCTCTGGTACAGATTAATTTTTTTAGTAACTTTAACAAGCATATTTTATGTCATCTGAATTTGGTAGTTTGATTTTCAGTTCTGCTTTATTATTTTATTGTACTTTTTTAAACTTTATTCAGGATTGTACTGTATGGTGGTTATGTTGTAGAAGTAAGTGGCCAATGCTTCTGCTGAAGTTATTTTATGCATAATTAAAGACAATAATGAAACCCCACCCCTAACCTTAATGTCACAGGGGTAAAAGCAAATAGTACAAAAAATGTGCATATGAATTAGCCACCTCGTAAAATAAATACAAATTGCAGTGAGATTGCATTGATATGGGAGCGAGCGAGCGAGAGATAGAGAGAGAGAGAGAGAGAGAGAGAGAGAGAGAGAGAGAGAGAGAGAGAGAGAGAGAGAGAGAGTGATGTTAAATAATAAAAAATAATCTGCTTGCAGCTGGTCTACTTTGATCTTAATTAGGCATGTCCTGAGGCTATCATGTCTGAATGGATTAAACACTAAACTCTCCAAAACACACATCACACACAGACACAATGCCCACATACATACCCACTCACACTGTATGCTACACACACATTCTGGCCTGTGTGGTCTTTGAGCCATTGTTCCTCTGATGTTAATCCAAACCTCATCACACTGTTATTGGCATGGCACATGTGGGAGATAAACAGATTTTTATATAACCGGCATCCAACCTCTTTAATGTCTAAGTTTGCACTCCTAGACCAAAATTAAATTCAGTGGAGAAAACAGCCTCTTAAAGGATTAGTCCATTTTCTTAAAAGAAAAATCCAGATAATTTACTCACCACCATGTCATCCAAAATGTTGATGTCTTTCTTTGTTCAGTCGAGAAGAAATTATGTTTTTTGAGGAAAACATTGCAGGATTTTTCTAATTTTAATGGACTTTAATAGAGCCCAACATTTAATACTTAACTCAACACTTAACAGTTTTTTTCAACGGAGTTTCAAAGGACTATAAACAATCCCAAACGATGCATAAGGGTCTTATCTAGCGAAACGATTGTCATTTTTGACAATAAAAATAACAAATATACACTTTTAAAGCACAACTTCTCGTCATGTAGATCCGGTCGTGATGCGCCAGCTGACCCCACGCAATACGTCATGACGTCAAGAGGTCACAGGGGACGAACGCAGTGTTTACAAGTGTCTTGAAAGAGGACCGTTCCTACATTTTTGTATGTCAACTTATACTACTTAATGTCTTTGTGGCAGTTTATTGTTTAAAATGGTCCGCAAATGTGCGTTTTATATATGTAACATGTGACCTCCCTACGTCACTACGCATTTACGTTAGGTCGCGCTGGACCGCACCTAAACGAAAAGTTGTGCTTTAAAAGTACATATTTTTTATTTTTCTTTCGTTTCGCTAGATAAGACCCTTATGCATCGTTTGGGATTGTTTATAGTCATTTGACACTCCATTGAAAAAGCTATTAAGTGTTAAGTATTAAATGTTGGGCTCTATTAAAGTCCATTAAAATTAGAAAAATCCTGCAATGTTTTCCTCAAAAAACATAATTTCTTCTCGACTGAACAAAGAAAGACATCAACATTTTGGATGACATTGTGGTGAGTGGGTTATCTGGATTTTTCTTTTGAGAAAATGGACTAATCCTTTAAAGTCCCCATGTAGTCAATAATTTTATCACTAAAAACTCAACTTTGTGCATCATAATAGCATAAAAAATATGTTTTTCCTGTTACAGTAATTTTCAGCATGCTTTAGAACAGCTTGTTAAAGATCAGATTCAGAAGGATGATCAAAACATACATAAAGTTTTTACTGTTTTTGGATCAGTGTGGATCAAGTTGGGTAAGCACGCCACCTAGCGGATAATAGCGGAAATATAGATTGCCGAAAAAACTCCCCAATGGCTGGGAAAGAGTTAAGAGGAGGAGGGGGCTAATTTGCATATTGAAATATATGGCATAAGTGATTGAGTAGAGGCGTGGACTAATTTGCATATTCTTTTTTTATTACATTTTAGGGGCTTTAAGCCTTTATTTGGATAGTGTAGTAGAGATATGACATGAAATATTTAAATGGAGACCAGGGAGCAGGATCAGCATAGGACCGCAGAGACCGGAATCAATATCAGGTCGCTGTGAGGGCACTGGCACTCTATGGGCTCTATCATACACCCGGCGAAATGCAGCACAATGCGCGATGCAAATGTCTTTTGGTAGTTTCGCTAAATATGTGGATTAGTCTCCACCGCCAACCTTTCCTATTTGTAAATAGATGCTAATTTCGGTAGTTTTAGACACATAACTGCCAAGTCCGTTTTTAGCGCTATTTTTAGCGCTAACATTAGCAGGTTAGACTATTACACACTGCACGTGAGTTCGGCATGTGCAAGTTCAAATGTGATGATGTGATTGGTTACGTGTGTGTAACGTAGCAAACCAAGGTGATTTTAAAGCATGGTAATGAGATGTCTTTGGAAAACTCAAATATTATGGATAAAATATTCTGCAATGGTGTTGAATGATAATTTGCACATGATTTGCCCTTAAGCATATTTAAACACTATGGGGCGGTTTCCCGGACAGGGATTAGACTAGTCCTAGACTAAAACATTTTTAAGAGCTCTCCAAACTGAAAACAACTTGCACTTATATATCTTAAAATACATCAGTGCCCTTTGTTTTGCCTCAAAACGCACACAGGTAATGTTTTTAGTAAGACATGTTTGTTAAAACTAGTTATTTTTCCTAATTAAACTTGGGCCTAGTCCTGGATTAAGCTAATCCCTGTCCGGGAAACCGCCCCTATAAAGTTAAAACCTAAAGTTTTTGTTGTTTTTAAGTTTAACATTAAAGTTTTTTCAGTAACAAACTCGTTTTCACACACCTGTCTCAGATGGCGGTAAAACCAACACTTAAGCCAAAATTGATACTCAAAAAAGTCTCCAGAGCTATAAAAAGCTTTTTCCTTTGGAACTGTCTCAATGTTTTTAGACAAGGCTCTTATCGATAAATTTATTTTGATTGTGTTGTTTGGTATAATTCTCTTTATCTGTCTTGCAGGAATAGCCGTTCTTAAGATCTAAGCTGCTGTTGGAACGTTTGTGACCTTCAGAACAAAATTTGCTTCGTTCTGCCACCGTGTCATTTGTGGCAGCTAAATTGAAGCAGCATTATAATCTTCTCCCACACGTCTTGCTCCTCGCCGTATGTGCTGGAAGCCCCGAGTGGCAGCTCTCTCATTCCACTGTCTGTCTCCCTGCCCGCAAGCATTTCATTACAAACAATGACCTGAAGCCACACAGCATCTGCTGTCTGAAAGATGATGTTTTTACTGCCAAAGCTCTTTTGGGTCACAGTGTACTCTAGACCAGTAGTGTGATGAAGCAATCTTCACCCTACAATAACTCACATCAATGGGGTTCACTTTATGTGCGAAGGGTGTAAAATTAACGTGACACAAAATGGACCACGGACATGGGCTTCTCAATGGCCTGGCTAAAAAACTGGAGTACGGTGAAAACAGGCCTGTGTTTCTAAACCTGGGCAACAGGTGGACGAGTGTTTTGACTATTATAAAATACAGCAGAGTACCACACCAGGCATGGGGCCGTTGGATAATGGGGTCTGTAAGAAAAATCAAAATCTTGAGCTTCATCTTTGGGCTTATGGTCACCGTTCTCATCATGGCTTCTTATATTTTGACGAGGGACCAGAAAGGACTTTTTCTAACCCCATCACCGTATCACCTTACTGTAATATCTCACCCCGCACAGCTGAATCTCAACCTGACCTCCATCACAGACTATACAGCTTTGAGAGAGATGGTGAGAAACATTGTGGCCAGAGTGAACATTGGAAGAAGGACAGTTCCTGATATCAAAGAATTGAGAGAGAAAGAGCCACATGTATGTACATTTGAATTATGTTATACATTTTTTTTTCAAATTATTATTAAACCTGTTAATAATAGTAGGCTATGTGATCCTACCTGTGAAAACAAGGTTAAAGTGTCATTATAAAATTGAGATTAAAAGCATTTCACATTGATCGTAATCTTTTATATGACCTTACTCAGTCAGTATTAAAGATATCAAGGTTATATTTGCATAAAATGTTCTTTATGTAAAATCATTTTATGTAGAAAACAGTGAATCTCAAGGAAAAAAAATCTGGGTTTTCACAGGCAGGGTCACATATTCAGGTGCTGGTCATATAATTAGAATATAATCAAAAAGTTGATTTATTTTACTAATTCCATTCAAAAAGTGAAACTGATATATATTTTTTAATTTTGATGATTATAACTGACAACTAAGGAAAATCCCAAATTCAGTATCTTGAAAATTAAAATATTACTTAAGACCAATACAAAGAAAGGATTTTCAGATAATCTTGGCCAAGTGAAAACTATGAACATGAAAAGTATGAGCATGTACAGCACTCAATACTTAGTTGGGGCTCCTTTTGCCTGAATTATTGCAGCAATGCGGCATGGCATGGAGTCAATCAGTCTGTGGCACTGTTCAGTCTGTGGCACTGTCCAGGTTGCTCTGATAGTGGCTTTAGCTCTTCTGTATTATTGGTTCTGGCATATCGCATCTTCCTCTTCACAATACCCCATATTTTTATGGGGTTAAGGTCAGGCGAGTTTGCTGGCCAATTAAAAACAGGGATACCATGGTCCTTAAACCAGGTACTGGTAGCCAAGTCCTGTTGGAAAAAGAAATCTGTGTCTCCATAAAGTTGGTCAGCAGCAAGAAGCATGAAGTTCTCTAAAACTTCCTGGTATATGGCTGTGTTGACCTTGGACCTCAGAAAACACATTGGACCAACACCAGCAGATGACATGGGACCCCAAACCATCACTGACTGTGGAAACTTTACACTGGACCTTAAGCAACGTGAATTGTGTGCCTCTCCACTTTTCCTCCAGACTCTGATTTCCAAAGGAAATGCAAAATTTACTTTCATCAGAGAACATAACTTTGGACCACTCCACAGCAGTCCAGTCCTTTTTGTCTTTGAGACGTTTCTGACGCTGTCTGTTGTTCAAGAGCGCTTGACACAAGGAATGCGACAGCTGAAACCCAGGTCTTGCATACGTCTGTGCGTAGTGGTTCTTAAAGCACTCTGTCTGAATCTTCCCCACATTTTTGAATGGGTTTTGTTTGACAGTCCTCTCCAGGGTGTGGTTATCCCTATTGCTTGTACACTTTTTTTCTACCACATCTTTTTCTTCCCTTCGCCTCTCTATTAACGTGCTTAGACACAGAGCTCTGTGAACAGCCAGCCCCTTTTGCAATGACCTTCTGTGCAAGGTGTCAATGGTCAGCAATCCTCCCCATGATTGTGTAGCCTACAGAACTAGACTGAGAGACCATTTAAAAGCCTTTGCAGGTGTATTTAGTTAATTCGCTGATTGAACCTTTTCACAATATTCAAACTTTCTGAGATACTGAATTTGGGATTTACCTTATTGTCAGTTATAATCATCAAAATTAAAAATAATACACATTTGAAATATATCAGTCTATGTGTAATGAAGGAATATAATATACAAGTTTCACTTTTTGAATGGAATTAGTGAAATAAATACTTTTTTTCATGATATTCTAATTATATGAACAGCACCTGTACTTCATAAAAATTTATATTTGCATAAGATCATTAGCAAGCATTTAATTTGATTTATTAATTACATTTATTTTAATTATTTTTGGGTAGTTGATGCTTAATATTACCTTCAGTATGTGATGCATAATGAAATCGTGTTGTTCTAATCCTGTATGAGTTTCTTCATTCTGAAGAACACAAAAGAAGATATTTTGATAAATTATTGTAAGCACACAGTTGACTTCCATAGTAGGAAAAACAAATACATGAAAGTCAATTGGTTTACAGTTTTAGAACAACATGATGATGGGTGAGTAAATGATGACAGAATTTTCATTTTCAAGTGAATTATCCATTCAATATTAATATTCAAAATTTACATTCGTAAAGCACTTTTATTTTAGTGTAAAAGGAAAGATTTATTTCTTAGGCCTTTTGTGACCCCCTCCTTTAAGTTCCTGTAGTGTGACGAATGATTTTAAGAGTTAGCAGAGACTACTGTTTATATATATAAACAGATGTTTACATACTTTCATAAGTAATTCACTACAACACGCATACGCACTTATCTCTTTCTCCTCCACATTTATTCACTGCCATTCCTCACAAGTTCCTTCCCAATCTCAAAAATCCATGTTGGTATGAGGAATTCTTTGGGAATATCACAGCAGATCCATATGGGAAAAACCTGTATGCGCTTTATTCAAAGCGCTTTCAGGCGATATATGACCACTTGCGCAGAGCTTTTCCAGCTCACCTTCATCAGTATGCGGGGAGACATTACCGTCTGCGCTGCCTGCCTTTTTTCTACATCATCGGGCAGCCCAAGTGTGGCACCACAGATCTCTACGACCGATTACGGCTGCATCCCGAGGTCCATTTCACTACTATGAAGGAACCACATTGGTGGACGAGAAAGAGGTTTGGTGAGTTTCGGATTCCACTGAGACTAAAAACTCATACGATTTAAATGTGAAGTTAAAAGATTTAAATGAAACATTTAAAAATCACAAGCTTGAAATGTGAATATTTGTAATTAATGATGATGTTTGGTTTTCTATGTTGGCAAGTCAAACACTCATCCATCTCTCTGTCGCTCTCATTTTCTTACTGTGCAGAGCATCTGCTTTATTTTTTCACAGATCATTGCGTTTTATCACATTTAATGCATTACACAGTTTAACAGCTACCAAACATCTGCCCTATAATTAGTGACGCTTAGACAAGCATCACTACAACTATTGCTTCTGCTTACAACGAAAATAGAGGTCTCACACAGAGGCACAAGATTGTCGAAGTGGGCTGTTTTGCCATACAGAAACTGCCATAACTGATAATCATCTCACATTTGTCCCTTGATTTCAGGTATCATCAGATTGAATAATGGTTTTCATAATCCATACCCACTGAAAGACTATCTGGATCTGTTTGACCAGGCATCCAATCATATTCAGGATCAGCTGATGAACGACTCCCTTCAAAGCCACCAAAAAGTTGACATTATAATAGGTAATTCAATTCAATTCAATTTTATTTATATAGCGCTTTTCACAATACTTAATTGTTTCAAAGCAGCTTGACATTAATAGAAGCAGTAAAAGCACAGAAAAACGACAGATAGCACAACATAATACACAATAGCATAAGCAGTCAAATTTGCTGCGGCTATGACTCGACATTATGAGCGAGCGTATTACTAATGCAACGTCTAGAAGAAGCAGCTAAATTAAGCCCAAGCAGGCTACCTCCCCGGGTTAAAAAACCCCCTAGGAAAAAAAAAAACCCCGGGTTGTTTAGCCGAGGAAATAATAAAAAAAGTCCTAGGAGGGAAAAACCCTTGGGAGATATATGTATATACATACATATAAACGGATAAGGAGATTAAGTGGAGATTAAGCGGAGATTAAGCAGAGATTAAGCGGAGATTAACCGGAGATTAAGCCGGTCCTGCCGGTGATCGTTGGTCAGGCATCATCTGGGCATCACGTTGAAGGACGACCAGTAGATCAGAGGTGTGCCGACTTTCACATCTACCGGAACTGGGTCTGTTTGTCCCATTGTCCTCGGGGTCGAGGACGAGACAGGGAGAGAAAAACAAAATCATATTAGCGTAGGGGCCGTTCACATGTAATGCAAGTGTCACACAGTGATGTGGTTTAATCAGCTTAGTTTCAGACAGACTAACTATTGCGGCATAATTATATTATCCACAGTTGAGGATTTTGCAAATTGGGGGCCCACTGCGACGGTATATATGGTAACTAAGGGTCACCTTCCGATCTTTAAGAGAAAATGAAACCTGTCGACCCGTTTGACTAAGGCCTGTAACCCCACTGTCGTCGTTAATGCAGGTTCAGTGGCAAACGGGTCTATATTGCATACTATTTACAAGATCACGAGAAAACACCAACATCGCAACCTGACCATACGTGTCAACCCGTTTGACTAAGGCTGGAGGCCCCACTGTCGTCGTTAATGCAGGTTCAGTGGCAAATGGGTCTGTATGGCATCCTATTCACAAGACACATGAAAGCGCCAAAATCGCAACCCGACCATACGTGCCAACCCGTTTGACTAAGGCGGGCGGCCCCACTGCAGTGAAAGAAATGATTCATTGAATTTAATCAATTTTTTTAAGGTAAGTGGTTGCAATCAGTTTATTTAAGCTACATTTAAACAAAAGTTTTATATTTTACTTTACTTTACTAATATTTTTTGTTTAAATGTAGCTTAAATAAATTGATTGCAACCACTTACCTTAAAAAAATTGATTAAATTCAATGAATCATTTTTTTCAGTGTGTCGTCGTTAATGCAGGTTCAGTGGCAAACGGGTTTGTATGGCATACTATTCACAAGACACACGAAACCGCCAAAATCCCAACCCGACCATACGTGCCAACCCGTTTGACTAACGCCGGGTGCCCCACTGTCGTCTTTAATGCAGGTTCAGTGGCAAACGGGTTTGTATGGCATCCTATTCACAAGATACACGAAAGTTCCAAAATCGCAATCCGACCATACGTTAAGATAAGGTTTTTATTTATTTATTTGGTTGGTCTGTGTTATGACCGCGAGTGCTTTGTTCCGTACAAATAACTATTTCGAGTTAAGTACCTTCACTAGACAAATTATGCGAATGTTACCTTTATACTGCGTTACTGAAAATCAGGTTTAGTCATTTAGAAACATGTTCACATTTACGATATTTCGATAATTTCTATAATGCAACATATACAGTGGCCAAAATTCTTAGAACACCTGATAGATCTAAAAATATTGACCTTTTTAACAGATGAAGTGAGTCAGACTTCACCCATTTCCACTTTTTAAAGATGTAAAATAAATCTTTGGTGTCCCCAGATTACGTATGTGAAGTTCTAGCTCAAAATACCATATGGATAATTTATTATAGCATGTTAAAATTGACACTTTGTAGGTGTGGGCAAAAATCTGATCTCTGGACTAAATGGCAGTGCCGTGGATATGCAGATTAAGGGGCGGTATTATCCCCTTCTGACATCACAACGGGAGCCAGATTTCAATGACCTATTTTTTTTACATGGTTTACCAAAACTAAGTTACTGGGTGTGTTTTTTTTACATTTTCTAGGTTGATAGAAGCACTGGGGACCCAATTATAGCTCTTAAACATAGAAAAAGTCTGATTTTTTATGATATGTCCCCTTTAAGTATATTATTTGGTATGTTCACCCTTTGCAGCAATTACAGCAGCACAGCTCTCTGGCAATGTCAATATATTTTCTCAAAACTTAATCAATAATGTTATCCCTCAAGCCAAAGGCTTTCCTTTGAATGTATAAAAGTGGAGTTTATTTTCCAACTTGACCCAAATTTGGTAGATGGGGTTGATGTCCTTATGATGGCGTTATTCTGATGACTAAAGAGGTAAATACGTTAAATATATGTATGTTATAAATATAAATTATAGAAATAATCAAGAAAAACCCCTTTCTTTGTCCATCTTTGCAACCTGTAACATCTCACAATCCTGTGAAATATAGCTCAGTATTCAGTTTAAAATATTTCAAATGGTGTCCTAAATGTGTTTGAAACCAAGTTAGTTTATTTTGTTAAGAAATTGTTTATTTTGTAATAATCATTGTTGTCAATAAAAGTCAGATTTTTTTGTTTGTAGAGCTCATTAGATTTTTTTCAAGATCAGATGTGATTTGTTTTCTCAGCAGTCGTCTTTTACAAAAACGTTTTTTAATGTAAGTCATTGGCTCATTGACAGGTGAAGCGAGCGCATCCACTATGTGGGACAACAATGCTTGGGTGTATTTTTACGACAATGGTACGGCGGTGGAGCCTCCTTTTCTGGTACAAGACTTCATTCATGCAGTCCAACCAGATGCCAAATTTATCGTAATGCTCAGAGACCCAGTAGAAAGGTACTATTTTCTTTTATATTCATCACTACAAGACATTATAACCAGAGTCTAAGTGTGCATGAAAATGCTCTTTAGATTCTCTTCTTACCTTATATTGTGTATTTGTGTGTGAGAGAGCAGGCTTTACTCGGACTATCTGTACTTTGGTATGACCAATAAATCCGTGGAGGATTTTCATGAGCGAGTATCCGAATCACTGCAGCTGTTTGAATTCTGCTTGGCTGAGAGATCCATTCGATCCTGTATTTACAACACCACTCTCAACAATATAATGCCTGTGAGTGTTGCTGCATTTGTGAAACCTGATTATGCATTAAAATACTATGGGAAAGTATACAGTGCATTTTACTTACCGGTACACATTTTACATTTACTATTTTTATTTCAAATAAATAGTTCACCAGAAATGAAAACCAGCACTTTGTTCGCTTTTGTGGTCGTAAAAAAAGGAAATAAAGAAGGTTAAGAAAATAATGACAGAATTTTCACTTTAGGGGAAACAATTCTTTGATTTATTAAAATGTTATTAGATCTTTTGAGTCATGGCTGATTCTCATTAGGGTCAAGCTCCTATGGGTGCTGTACTGAATTAAATTTCATTCAGTCGGATATGATGTAATTGGTTCAGCCAGGTGCACCCAGATAGATAAGATGCTGTTCTGAAGCTCTGAAGCCAATGTGAATTTTATTCATGGCAGTGATGCACCAGCAAAATACTTTTAATAGTGAATCATGGCTTATTATTTTCTTATTTATTTGTTTATTTATTTAATCAGGAAACATGCACATTAATAATACATCAATATTTAAATGTGCCAGATTTAGCCAATATTGGCTAATTTTCTTCAATAGACCCTTTTTAATAATATGGAATTGTATTATACTTTAATATATGACAAATAAATGGTATGTATCAGGTTTAGGTCAGAGTAAACTAGAGTTAAGATGATATTTTACTGTTAATGTAGCAGTGCAGAAAAGAACAGTAAATGGTTTTCTTAAAATTCTTAATCCTGACTTCTCTGCTGAACCTCCGAGTCCCTCTGCTGGTCAACATATATAATCACATGCTGTCATTCCTAACCCTGCAAGGTTTTTTTTTTACATCAGGGGTGCCCAGACTTGGTCCTTGAGGGCCAGCCACTGTCCTGCAGAGTTTAGCTCCAACCCTAATCAAACACACCTGAAAGCAGCTTATTAAGGTCGAAGGCCCTGTCCCAAATGGCGTACTTCATGTGGACTTTCGGTCTTGTAGACTAAGCGATCATGCACAATTTAAGGCCACGAGTCCATAGGGTGTCCCATCTGTCAGTTTTACATTTCGAAGTGTGCTCATCAGCGCCCCCTTTGCAGCCCCGATGCGGTCTTCACGCACTTTACCAACCCAGAAGTCCTTGCAAGAGCAATCAGACCACTCAGACGACGAAAGGGAGGAGTTCACACTGATGGGCAACTTTTCTTCCTATTTCCGGTGTGACGCTCAAGTCTGTCCCAAAATATGACTCCGGGGTGCCCTCATGGACTCGCGTCAAGGGTCCCTTAGGTCTCCCCTACGTGATGTCATCAAAGTGTGAACTCTGAGGAAGTCAAAGTGTGCCATTTTGGACAAGGCCTTACTAGGCACAGGGTTCCCACGGGTCCTTGAAATCCTTGAAAGTTTGTGAATCTGGGGAAAAAAATTCAAGGCTCTTGGAAGTTTTTGAAAATACATACATAGATACAGTTCATTGAAAGGGCTTGAATCTATTAATGCAATTATGTGTTTGACACCTGAAAACGTCTCGGGTTACGTATGTAACTGTTGTTCCCACATTTAGTCCTTGAATTTGAGGGTATTGGACCTGGAAAGTCCTTGAAAGGTCCATGAATTTTAAGTTAACTAAGGTGTGGGAACCCTGTAGGCATACTAGAAACTTCCAGGCAGGTGTCCTGTGGCAAGTTGGAGCTAAACTCTGCAAGACACCGGCTCTCCAGGACATGAAACAACAAAACGCTGCGTCAAAATTTCATGAGCAAATAAAAAACATGGATATACATGGCATATACTACAATATATATTGGCAGGAACGATCATTTAATTCCTGTTTTCTATAGGTGAGACTTCAGGTTGGGCTATATGTCATATACATGCTGGACTGGCTAAGTGTTTTCAGTAGAGAGCAAATTCTCATACTACGACTGGAGGATCATGCAGCTAACCGGAAAAATACTATGCGGAGAGTCTTTGACTTTCTACAGTTGGGTGAGGTTCATTTCCATATAGGCCCAAGTGTCTATCTGTCTGTGTGTCTGTCTGATCTTTATCGTTTGTGCTTTGTCTACCTTTCAGGACCACTCACTCTGCAGAAGGAAGCAGACATTACAAAGAGCCCCGCCTCCAACACCAGAAGACCAGCCAATCGAAATCTTGGCCCAATGCTGCCCATAACCAAGGAGATTCTGCAAAGCTTCTACTGGCCTTTTAACCAGCACCTTGCCCAGGTGCTTAAGGATCCTGCCTTTCTGTGGACGTAGTTGTGACAAGGAATTAAAAGACATGCATTGTAACGAACAAAAAAAGCAACAAATTCAACTCTTTGAGTTGTTAAGCCTGTGCTGGGTGGCTGGTTCACCTTTAAATTTAAATTAAGTATACATGTACTGTATAGATACCATTTTTTATTTTGTTATCAGGTGCTGGACACTTTCATCACTGCACTTTGCTACTTTGAGAGTATTTCTTCCCGGTGACTGACAAATAATCAATAGACAAGTTATTTAATGCAGCTGTTTGTAAGGATACTATGAGGTGTTGAACAGTTCTGTACAGCAAAAGAAGAGGTAGCCACCACTACAAAAATACTCATGAGAAGTAATAATGAAGAATATTTTGGATTTTACCTTTAATCCAAGTGAGTTTGGCTCAATAATTCTGAGATGGCTCCGTGTTCCCTCCCTGTCACTCAGCCTGGGACTTCTGACAATATAAAGGATTAAGGAAACAGCACAAAGTTATCATGTACATCGAACTTGGAAAATGACCGATGATGTCTGTTATGTAACTTTATAATGTTAGCTGATATTATGAATACAGAGATCATGACAAGAACAGATATCTTCCAGTTAAGTCATTATTGCAATTCAAAACATATCAAATATTAACTTAAAGTTTTTCTTTATATATATATTTTATTTCAACATGTGGGGTAAACAAGTAAATTGTTTTCAAATGCTCAATGCATTGATAAACTTTGAATGCATGACACATGATTGCCAAAATACAACCTAAAAATATTACCTGCTATTTACTAGTGTGCTAATGTACACACTATGTGTTCTTTTTTGATATGTCTTAAAGTGGCGAATTTCTTTCAGTCAAAACAGACATTATTTTGTCCAAACGACAACAGAAATATATTTTCTTCACAGCTACGTATAATGTCATGCAATACATGAATAGCCTATATTAGAACATGTTTTCAACGTTACTTACAACCAAATATACAGTCAGAATAAATTTATAATTTATAATAATTTCTAGACCAAAACTAACGAGATATATCTTGACCTGCAATCTTCGTAAGGTGACTTCAGTAATCTCTGAATGTCGTATGATTGGCTAACAATGCGCATGCGTGATGATCCATGTTGTCAAACGTCTTTTCCAAAGATTGAGCACTGTGACTGAGCAGGCGGGAGCGTCGAGAACTGAGGAGGACTTGTTAACAATCATTTACTGCTGTGCTGAAACACATTTGTCATGTGGATTAAAGTCTATGGTTTACTTTAATAGTGTTTATTTTGGTAAATCATGCGAGCAGCATTTTTTTTTTTTTTTGCATCACGGAAGACAAGAAAGTGATTCGGGGTAACGGCGACATTTCAAAGTAAGTACACGTTGACAGTGTGCACTTTTGGGGAAAACTATTGTATCAAAATGTAAGAACTTTGTTCTGTAAAAAATATATTTGTAATTGTTTTTTTACTTTTCCACTAGAGGGCAGCAAAGACCGTTTAAAAAGTCAAAGTCCATACGCATTATGGCTGCGTCCGAAAGCTTAGGCAGCTGACTTGTTGCCTCGCTGCCTCGTGAGGCAATAGCTGTGTCTGAAACCGTTCCCTCGTTCACTCATTCACTATTCCCTATATGGGGAATGAAAATTGAGTCCACTATATGGGGAAGAAGCAAATTCAAATAAGTAAGCGATTTCGGACACTGACGTAAATATCATGCGTCAGAGAGCTGTCGTATGCTGCGTCCGAAACCGCCTACTACATACTATATAGTACGCGAAAAGCAGTAGGCGAGGCGAGTAGTATGTCCGAATACATAGTATTCGAAAAACAGTATGCGAAAAGTACCCGGATGACCTACTACTTCCGGTTAGATTTTGCAGTGTGCATACAATGGACGCTTCACTATCCCATGATGCCCCGGACGAGGAGTTATCCAACGAAGAAGAGGCACGCTGCTGTTTTCGCGTGAGAAATGACATGACGTGATGACGATGTATGTCACGTGATGTAGCAACATGGCGGATGTAGTACGTCCGAATCTCATTCATACTACCAGGATTCATACTATACAGTACCTACTGTTTTAACGCCAAGTAAGTAGGTACTTCATCTAATTCAGTACCTACTATACAGTATGCGGTTTCGGACGCAGCCGTAGAGATTCATCATAAGCACCTGTGTGGCTTTATTAATTGTGCTGTGAAATGGTAAAGTTTACTATCTTACTGTTTTTCACATTTGTCATGTTTATTCTATTAGTTGATAATAAAGAGAGCAAAACAACTGCTTATAATATTTATGTACTTCTGTTTATTTATTGTTTAATAAAAATGTGTATTAGATTTTAAATAAAAGATAACGCAATTATTTTTCATTTGTTTATTTTCAAAAAGTAGAAAATAACTGACAACAAGAAGTAACAAAAGTGTATAAACCTAAATGTTTGGTGTTTACTGTCAGTATCCTTCAGCTGATTCAAGTTACGCGTTCGTCTCCCGTTGCATCATGGGAAATATGAGTGAACGAGTGTACATCGAATGTACCCTCAAAATCAGAGTGCATTGTGGGTAAAAGTAGTTAATGAATGTAGGGAATGAAGTCGTTCACTCATGTTTCGGACACCACTACAAAATGGCCGACACCCGATATAGTGCACTATATAGTGGATAGGGAGCGGTTTCAGACACAGCTCATGACTTCGGAGGCATAAGGCAGCTCAGAGAAACACGTTCGGACAGACTTTATAGGCAGCGTAACAGAATTCTGTTTAAAATATAAACAGAGAGTGCCTTTGTGATAACTAATCCCATAATTGAAAATAGTGATGGGAAAATTAAGCCTTGAATGAAGCATCGATTAGGCCTGTCACGATACTGTAGCTACTTTTCATAGGTCGGTTAAAGGAAAACACCACTGTTTTTTCAATATTTTACTATGTTTTTACCTCAACTTAGACAAATTAATACATACCTATATTTTTTTAAATGTGTGCTTAATTTTTGTACAGTGCGTCGTGAATGTGTTAACATTTAGCCTAGCCACATTCACTCCTTAGGATCCAAACAGGGATGAATTTAGAAGCCACTTTCATGTTTTCCCTATTTAAAGACTGTTACATGAGTGGTTACACTTAGTGGTCGACCGATATGGCTTTTTCTCTGGCGATGCCGATATTTAGAAATCAGGGCAGCCGATGGCCGATATGTTTGGCCGATTTTCTATATGTACATAATAATCAAAATGTTCTCATCATTAGCAGATATTTTAAATGTAAAAATGTTACTATTTAAGTCAAAATATTTAAAAAAATTATGACTGGTCGTTCTGAAGAGTTTTACAACTTCCTCTGCACCATGCATTTATTATACACAGATATTACCCAACACTCTGTCACTGCTGTCATCATCTTTGATCAGTTTTTTACCATGGCTTTTATTGCTTTGTAGGATAAAATCCTTATTTGGTAGACCTGATAAATTATTTATTCATCATAAAGTTAACATAGTAAATGTCTATGTTTTTTAGTTGAGATTGTTATTTAGGGCAAATCTTTCTAAACACATTTACATTCTCATATCTGAGGCGCTATAAGTGACTGATTGTGCTGACAGTGACGTCTTGTGAGTTTAGTGTTGGGACAGATCTGTTGTTTCAACCGTTCATTCAAACGAATCCGTTCAAAGGAGTCAGTTCGCGAATCGGACGCGTTGTGTTCTAATCCAGGCTGAGCAGCGCAAAACTGTTTACAAAGTGTTACTGTAACAACACGAAAAACATTTCCTCATATGATTTGGTCTTCCGACCTATGCCATCGAGTCAGTTTTGTTTTGAGTAATAAAAGCAGGGAGACGGTTTAAAGACAGAAAGCATGCGCGCGCGGCTCTGCTCTCTCTGTCATGCAAACAAAGATCATCATCACTCATTAATCACATGAAATGAGCCTAATCTTTGCACGGACAGTGCACCGTGAGACATAAAAGCCGCCGCGCTGTTGTACTGGCTGCTTAATTCGCGCGATCCCACCATCGTTTACTAAAGCTGTTTGTGAACAAGGCACGGCTGCACACACAGGAGCGATCTGCTTGCAGCAAGAGGCAGCGTCACGAGTTCTACAACAACGCTTAGGTGCCCGCAGATGCGCCTGTTTATTAATCTGCCTAATTTTGCAGCAAAATCAGCCAAAGCCGAAATCTGCAAAATTGGTCGACCTCTAATTACAAGGAAATGAACATCATTTATAAATGGTTTTATTGGAAGCACACGCATTGCCGTGATTGCATGCTTAATTGATCCGAAATTAACTTCTGGTCTGTGCTTGTTTATTCGACTGGCTACTGACTAAAACGACCTGGAACAAATACCTTGTGCAAGAGAGCAATCCAGCATTGTATCACAAAAGGGACAAACCCAATTCTTAATTTAACTTTTATGGGTTGTTTAAACCCGTTGCTGGGTTAAATATAAACATTTTCGTGTTTAATTTAACCCAATGACTGGGTTTGTCCCTGTTTTGACCCAACCCTTGGTTGAAAATTACCCAGCATTTTTTTATGTAGTAATTGAGTTAGGGTTGTGTCGATAGACGATAGTATTGTGTATCGACAATCTTCAGACATATCGCCAATGGCAGGCTTTCATGGCGATAGTCATGACGATAGTTGGCGAATGGTTGTTATTATTTTTAGGGCTGTGTATCGCCAACAATTCCCCGATACGATACGTATCCCGATACATGGGCCTCGATACGATGCGCATCACGATACAAGACTATTTTTAATTACATTTTTGTTCAGAATTTATTAACATTATTATTATTATTATTATTATTTTTATTATTATTTTTATTATTATTTGTTTATTGTACATTGAATAAGCAGTGTTGTCACAGTTGTGTTTTTGCCATTCATTTATTAGCTATTAAAAATACTTAAAATCCCAGAGTTAGCGCAGACACGCATAGTGAAAGTATACCCCGCTACCTTTAACTCTTCGTACTCTGCGGGACCTTTCCATATGGATCACGGATCAACAGCAATTCGTCACGTTACTTTCAAAAGTAAGAGAGCTTGTAAAGCTTGCAGAGAGCTTGTAAAGAAATAATTCCTTCTTGCACGCACCTGCACTTAATGCGCACGTCTTGGACTCTTTCTAGCACTAAATCCAGCGCGTCATGAGCAGCTGCGCTTCTCTCTGTCTCACGTGTACGCGCTCTCGCATCTGTCCGAAGTCTAAACATAATCTAAAGTAGTATTCCTTATGTGTTTGTTCAGTTTAACGCGTTTCATGCGAGCTGAAGCAAACTATCCCTTTTGTTTAAAATATAACCCGCTGCATATTGGTGCCTCTCTTACTCTCGCGTACGTGCAGAGAGAGCTGTGCTCTGTTCGAAGTCAGATCACTAGGTAGTAATCCTGTTTATGATATGCATTTCAATGAGTTGTATCAATACATCCCTTGTGTTTAAAATAAGATTGTGTTTAAAATATGATCCCGTTCGCTGGACCGATGTGTTTAAAAAGGCAACTCTGAAAGCACCACTGCTTGACACATGTAACCTTCTGCAACAGCACTAAACAAATGCATTGAATTGTTTGTATGTGTGCGCAGGTGCATGTTTTTACAGTCATTAAGTAATAATGTTAAATAATCAGGATTATGATTTTTCCCATAAGTGAGCAGCCCTAGCTCTGACATTTCCTTGCACCAGAGAGGTTGTTAGTGCGCAGAGGGTTAAAACCAGCGAGTATCTTGTTCTCGCTCCATGGCACGCAATTTTAGAGTGCCTGGGCTTTAATGATGCGCTCGTATTAATGGCATCAGTTTTAAGAAGGTTGCGGACATGACGCTCTTGTTCTTTTTTGTCCACCAATCAAGTGACTTGTCATAATGAGTCAAAAATGAACAAATAAATAAATTAGTAAACTACTGCCCCGCCCCCTGATACTATCGTGTATCGCCGATCTCACAGGCTGACGATAGGATGATCTCAAAATGGGGCATATCGCCCAACACTAAATTGAGGGTTGATTTGGAATGCAAAGCTTAATTTGTCACAAATAGTATGCAGCCCTTTACATGGTTTCAAAAACTTGATGTGACCCTTAAGTAAAAAAATATTGCCCACCCCTTGTATAGTAAATCATCTTTAATAATCAATTCAACTCACATATTCTACTGACTAGCTGTTCTGTATGCCTGGGGTAATATATCACCAAATAACTATAAATAAAATGGATTTTAAAAACTTCAACAGATCTGAAACATCAAAACATGTCTTTTAAAGTTTCATGCCTTTCTGCACTAATGCAACCCAGCACCTTAAAAAGATCCACTGCTGGTATGCAGAGCTTTTTATTGTTTAGTCAGTTGACCTAAAAATGTCAAACAATTCTTACTCTGCAAAAAAAAGTCAAAGGGAGAATGCAGTCATTTGGGTTCCCATCTCACAACTGCATCAAGATTTTTTATTTTTAGACTCAGAATGTCTATTATAAACCTCTTTATACGCATCAGAAAACATAGTTCAGAGCATCTAAGATATTACTCACCATGAGCTGGCCACAATCTGATGGAGTATGACATTGCAGACACACACCCCTTCACACACATTATTCATAGCTCTCTGCTCCATTTCCTCAAACATATTTTTCACTGTATGTGTATCCTTTTCACCTGCTCTTCACAGAATCCTTAGAGAAACACATGAGCGCTCTATAATTGTGGGAGGACGGAGAGACCAACATGCGCATGACTCATACATTGTTTGTTTTAGCTTGAATCTCTCATAGGAAAAAACATATCTTCATAGGGAGATGAATTTCAGGCCTGGGCTAATATCTGGTTGACCAAAGGCATGCAGGTAATAGTAAAGTTTTGATGGGCTGCTGTCAGGCTGTGATATATCACCTACAATATAAATACACTCACCTAAAGGATTATTAGGAACACCTGTTCAATTTCTCATTAATGTAATGGTGTGGGGGATGTTTTCTGGGCACACATTAGGCCCCTTAGTGCCAATTGGACATCGTTTAAATGCCATGGCCTACCTGAGCATTGTTTCTGACCGTGTCCATCCCTTTATGACCCCCACGTACCCATCCTCTGATGGCTACATCCAGCTAGATAATGCACCATGTTTCAAAGCTCGAATCATTTCAAATTGGTTTCTTGAACATGACAATGAGTACTGTACTAAAATGGCCCCCACAGTCACCAGATCTAAACCCAATAGAGCATGTTTGGGATATGGTAGAACAGGAGCTTCGTACCCTGGATGTGCATCCCACAAATCTCCATCAACTGCAAGATGCTATCCTATCAATATAGGCCAACATTTCTAAAGAATGCTTTCAGCATCTTGTTGAATCAATGCCTTGTAGAATTAAGGCAGTTCTGAAGGTGAAAGGGGGTCAAACATAGTATTAGTATGGTGCTCCTAATTCTTTAGGTGAGTGTATATACTGTTTGTGAATTACGTGTTTAGTACTGAACCCCTTTAAATGGGGTTTCACATTCTGATGTCTTTGTCACGGCCAGGGGCTGGCTGCTAATGACTAAAGCCACGCCCCTTCTCAACTTCCACCTCGAGGAGGTCCCCAAAGTCAACCCAATGACCAGACAACACGAGAACAGGTAAGTATAAAATAATCTTTATTTATTAAATATTTAAAATATACTGGGGAGATGGGGGAAAGGGGAATTAAAACTAATATCGGGCTCTGTTCTCCAGGTAAGCCACGGCCAAGAGTGTGGCAGAGAGAGGGGGCAACGGGGGTCTAGGGGCCAAGACCAAAGGGAGGGGGAACGTGGAAAGCAGGCTCCTGCCTGTCCCCGTTATCCGTGGCGCCCTCCTCTTCTTTCCTGGAGGCAAATATAAAATAGTGTGAGTAATTTGGGGTAAACTCTCTTCTTCCGGCGTACCTGTATTGCGTTCTGCAGGGACTTCACCGCTCAGGGTTTACACAATGCCTATGTCAAGCTCACTCTCCTTCCTTCCTTGCTCCTCAGGCGGCGGCTTTTTACTGTGTACAGCTCTTGGCAGATATGACTCTCCACAGTTCGTCCTCCTAATGTTTCCTCCTTTTTCTCTCTTGCTCCACAGGTAGCCGCTTGAACACAAAGACACAGTTGAGTTGGACTTGGGCTGCTTCTCACCTTTCCGCTGATTACAGCTCTAGGTAGGTATAACTTTCCACAGGTTGTTCTCCTGACGTTCACTCTGTCCTCCTTTACCACAGGTAGCGGCTCAAACACAAAGACACAGTTAAATTGGACTTGGGATACTCCTCACCTTTCTGCTGTTTACAGCTCTTAGTAGGTATGACTTTCCACCGTTCGTTTTCTTAACGTTCACTCTCGTTCTCTATTTCTCTACAGGAGGCAGCTGGAACACAAGACACGGTTAGCTTGGACTTGGGATACTTCTCACCTTTCTGCTGTTTACAGCTCTTGGTAGGTATGACTTTCCACCGTTCGTTTTCTTAACGTTCATTCTCGTTCTCTCTTTCTCTACAGGAGGCAGCTGGAACACAAGACACGGTTAGCTCTGACTTGATTGCTTCTCACCTTTCTGCGGTTCTACAGCTCCAGGTAAGTGCCGCTTTTCCACAGCACACCCACTGCGCTCTAAGGTCAAGGCCGGATCGACATGTAAGGGGGCGGACTTACAACGGCTGCATGCACAGGGAGTCGAACGGGCTGTGATTTTCTCCACAGGGCGCCGGGGGCAGAACCCTCTCGGCGAGTCCAATGGTCAAGCAGAGGGGCGGAAATGACACGCCGTCTCGCCGGGTCAAGCGCAGCCCTATCCTCGCTACCCGTAGGGCGATCGAATACCGGACAGGGCCGCCCTTTTGTAGAGACCACGGGGCGGCGGAACTCCTTCGCCTCTAACTCTGCGACAAGGGCATACACACAGGTAAGGTATCACTGTAAATAACCCGTATTCGTACTCACACACACTGCCAGCTTCTAATCTTCACCGCCGTTCTCCGAAATCGGCCGACACACCAACGTGGGGGGCCTTCAGAGACCCACGTCGTCACTTCACACTCCAAACAGCGCACTGCGTATAATAGATGATTCTTCCTAGGACTGTTAGCCTCTCTGTCTTTTCCTCAATAAAATGGATGGTGTGAGGTTACGTCTGACAAAACACACAGCACTGGCACAGCAACCCACAGCAATTACACAGCACCACTTCAAAGTGAAAAAGTTTGCAAAGTACAAGGACTCACCCACCACACCACAGGTGTACACAAAAAGGCGCCAGACGTCCTCCACTTCACTTGGGTTTGATGAGAGCGATGACAATACGACCTGGATGAGTTGGTCTGTTGCTGTAGCTGCTTAGATAAATGTTCCTGCGGCTCACCTACCACACTGGTTCAGGGGTAGGGCCGCCCTCCTTCTCCTGGAGGTATCCAATAAATGCACAGGTTAGTTTAATACTTCGTCCCAACACAAAAGTTGATACTCACAGCGGTCCGCCTTTGTTTATGTTGCAAAACACGATCCGTTCTTTCCTCCTTTGCTCCTTTAAACGTATTATTTAAACTGATGTTTCTTCTACCAGTGGGGTTTTCCGTGGCTCCTACGTGTCCACCGCAGACTGCGAACGAGAGAGTGAGAGAGTATAGACAGCCACCAATGCGTATCGAACGAGCACAGCTCCGCAACGTAACACACACTAAGCACCCCAAACTGTGATTTTACTGCTCTTAAGTACTCCTCTGTGTGCCTCCGTCCTCCAATCACCCGGTGCGCCGCTTAATAACCCACAGCTGCGCTGGGTTTGGCTGATTACAGCCCTCGCGATGCTACCGGATGTCCGGTGTTTCCTCTTCCCGGTCTGGGCGGAAACATTTATACAAATACAAAAAAGATGTCACAAGGTGACGACCTTTTTGGGCGGAACCAAAAGTTGGGAAAGTTTGGTTCCGCCCAAAAAGGTCGTCACCTTGTGACATCTTTTTTGTATTTGTGTGGATTCACTTATTCATCTTTTTATATTAATTTGTATATATAGATACTGTGTGTTCTAGACTATACTGTTCTGCCACGAAATCAGACCTGGCAGTTTAAACCAATATAACATTAATATTTGCTAATATAAGCTTCCATTTTAACCAAAGTTACAAGGTGCAACTGTAGTGTGTCATAGGACAACTCCCTGCTGGAAAAAACAGCCTACCAGCATATGTTGTGTTTTGGTGCTGGTTTGCTAGTGAACACCAGCTAAACCAGCACCAAAGCAGCATCAGCACAAGCTAAATCAGCACAAAACCAGCACTAGCAACAGCATCCCATGCTGGTCATAACAGCAAGACCAGCATATGTTGTGTTTTGGTGCTGGTATGCTGGTGACCACCAGCATAGACCAGCATAATGCCATCCCATGCTAGTCCATGCTGGTTTGATGCTGTTTTTTTCTGCAGGGCTGGCCCTTACGAATGAGGTTTTGTCTCCACAAGTGGATTTTTATTTCTGCCACTGTTTGTTTTGTTGGCTTGCTTATTGACTGCTGATGTTAGCTTAATGTTTTATTTAAATACTGGTAATATAGCTCTTCTTATAATGGTCCGGCTTCAACCTTAAAAATGTTAGTGAATGAAACTATTAATTCGCCAACTGGGAGGCATGGAGTTATAAAAAGGGGGCATGGTAAGCATAGCTTCGAAAGTTTGTTGCGTTTATTCAGACCCAAATCCAAGCCACTCATATAAAGAACGAGCGAGAGAGAGAGAGAGAGAGAGAGAGAGAGAGAGAGAGAGAGAGAGAGAGAGAGAGAGAGAGAGAGAGAGATGTGTTCAGTTCTTTAGCATCCAATAAAAAAAAGAATTGTAGACACAAATGCATGAATACACACTCACAGCTTTCACCCTGCCGACAGTAGTAATTTAGGCTTGATAGAGTGCGATTTAGGCTGCAGGGCATCATCTGACGGATGATTGTGTGACCCGATAAGACAATAATGAGTATGAATTTGCTGTATTGGCCGCTGTGGGGAAGAGAAGGCAACCGCAAATAAGCGGAGTTTGATTGGTTCGAAGACCATTCATGGAATTCATGAGACTTTACAATGTTCTTCAATTTTGTTTTTGACTGAGGGGCTGGCATTCTACTTAAAAATAATGAGTGATAAAGGTATATAAATGTAAAAGTGAGGGATACAAAACACACACGCTCACACACACACACACACACACACACACACACACACACACACACACACACACACACACACACACACACACACGTATAAATGGAAAAGTAAAGGCTTAACATGTTGGAGAATTGTTTTTTCACTGGGTGAAGGGAACTGTTTCACACTTTATAGTGCTAAAATCTCCCTGAGGCTCTCTATGGTGAAAGTCAGTGTCATATTTTTAAGGTGTTTGTTCATCTGATGTGATGAAGCATCTTAATAGTTTAACTTAGAGAAAATAGCATCCAAGTTGTTATTTATATGCCAGAAGCTGAAATTTTAGTGATTTTTTTGCAACTTAATTCAGCTATCTGCTTTGAATAAAATACAGTGTAGTGTATGCATTTGTCTAAATTTCATCTGTGACACCTCACAAACATCTCGCCCATCTGACTGTCTTTGATAGACACGGCTTTTAGAACAATTTACATTTTATTTGCTCACCCAAGTTGGCAGTTGTATAAGGCTAAAACTCAGATTAGCATTTGTTTCTTTAAGGGCAGCCTCGGTAATGTCATGGCAATTTAATCAAAAGTTTTATTTGCATCAAACTCTTGGAGGAGATGAATATTCTCATCATGAATTATTCAAATGTGCTCCAAGAAGCTGGAGAAGTTACAGTTGGTGATTGAAATCTCTCTGCATGAATTGTTAAAGATTCTGTGTAGAAACTGTATGGGCATACTGTCCAGTATTCACACGATTTTATAGGCTAAGAGGACAAAAAACAGTGGACAAAGGCAAACACACATATCAAGAAATGTACGTTTATGGAAACACTGATGGTGTTGCAACTTGTAAATCATTTTAAATGATAGTTTTCTCCAAAGTCTAAAGTGTGATTTATACTTCTGAGTAGGCCGTACCTACAGTACAATGTAAGCTGTAGTTCTGCCTAGCCGAATGCACTTCTCTAAAAATGTAACAATGAGCTCGTTTACATGCACACCAATAATGCGATTAAAATGGGATTTTGTCAATACTGCGATTATACTTTACCTCATGTAAATGCAATAATTCGATAAAAATAATCGGATTAAGCTCATAAACGCAGTATGCATCCATGTAAACGCTTTAATCGCATTTATACCGCACTAACTGAAGTGCACTTGGTTTTAGTCACGCACCTTGAGCACAAATTCGTTTTAAACTTGACATACGTTTTACGTAAACTCTGCCAACACGACTCGCTGTCAGCAGTCTGTCTACATTCAGAAATAGCTCAAATAACACGACAGCAGTGTATTAAACCATTTAGGGACATTATAACAATAATTATAACGATAAATATATTAGTGACCACATCATAATGATAACTTCATGCTAATTCGCTCAACCAGCGTGGCATTACCTAATATTGGATATTTCTTGAAATAAAAACTTTTTTGCAATTGTTTACATGTCACTGAATATGCTGTTCTTGTTGCATTTACACAGCGGGAAACCAACAGATGTCCTCAACTCGCTGCGTTTCGCGTAACTAAACAATGAATGTAGTAGTGTGTAATAATATTTTATCTTTTGGCGTAGTCAGTGTGGTAGAAAAAGCATTAAGTAGTGAATTTCACAGCAACTGCATCAGCACTGGATACCTGAGGTAATTTTATGTTACAGACCTCAGCAATGAATGAGCTTTACTGCATTTAAGTGCGTGTGCACTTCAAGTTAAAATAGATTTGATTGGCTATCAATGGTTTATCGTTCATCATGTGCCAAAATTGCTATTGTTATAGTTGTTGTGTGAACTCTGCTATTATCTTTAATATAAAAGATTTTTAAAACTATATTTTTATATCGTTTTAATGTGAATGCCCTTTACAGGCACTGTCATATTTATATCTTCATCACGGCACCGGATAATGAAATATATCCATAACAACGTGTTTGTCATTTAACGTAAGTAAATTAAAACAGTGGACCATATATGTGAGTTTATCATTTGTGCTCTGCATTGGGCTATGTGTGAATAATCCGAAAATAAAAACTGCATGTAAACCGGAGTGAAGAGGTTAGCTCCAGTCATGTAAACATCTTACTGCGATTAAGTCCTTACTCGCATTATTGGAAATAATCGCATTATTGGTGTGCATGTAAACGAGCTGAATGTCACATTTCTTCATAGGGCTGCAATTCTCATGCGTGTTTCATCAGTAAAGCTGGTTCGGTGATTAGAAGTAAAAGATGGAGCGGCATTTACTATACAGAGCCATAGTTCACCGAGAAGCTAGGCAAAATCGCGTAGAAAATCGGAGTCGATTTTGAACCCGATTTTTCCTAGCTTCTCTGTGAACTCTGGCTCTGTGTAGTAAATGCCGCTCCATCTGTAAGCAGCTGATGGCGATTTAATTCTAATTACCGAACCGGCTTTGCCAATGAAACACGCATGAGAATCGCAGGCGTTTTTTTTTTACACAGCCCTATTTCTTCATACACATTTTTCACTTGTGATGGTAGCAACAAAGATAGACCAAGTTGAGAAGTGAAATTTATGCAAAAATGTATGAGATTTAGGGTTTTCCGCAGAAAATTTGGGGGTGTGGCAATCAAAGGGGCGGGGCGTATGCGTTATGATGAAAAAGAAAATATTTTTATTTAAAACACTCAAATAAAACTTAATTTTGAAAAAACTATGACAGAAAATAAACACATACTAGATTATTAATGAATTAAATGTCTTTACCGCTAACGGGAATAGCCGGTGTGAAGAGCGTCCGTGGTGTGAAGAGCGTCCGCGCTATTCTCCGAGATGCACTTGACGGCCTTTTTTGCAGCGATTTGTTTTTAAACTATAGGCGGTAGGGTTTCCCAGCTTAGGTGGGCTGCCTGAACTGAAAGTGCTGCGTGAAACCCTGAGATTTGTGCATTTAATTGCAAAGAGAATTTGTATTTGTGTAGTTTAAAAGTGTGTTTTTATGTTATGAGTTGTGTTTACTGTTTTATGTTCTGCAGAACAGGAACCTGCTGGAAACCAGTTTTTAAACTGAGTCAGGCCCGTTTAAATTGTATCTTGGTGTTAATTTTTATTCTTTTCTGTATAATCAATTAAATTAAATTAATTAAATTTAATGCAATTTTTTATTAACGTCTCACTGTTCCTGTTGCAGTGTGGTGTGACCTAAGTAGAGGTATCTTTATATCAACTGTACAGCAAATTTCCTGTTAAGGTCTTCTTAACTTGAGTAAACATACTAAGCTGATATTTAACTTTTAGATTTTAGAACAAATTAGGAATATTTTTATGCAGAAAATAAATTGACTGATATGATTTTAGCTTTTAAAAAATAATTTGTCTGTTTTATTTGAAGTCATTAGTTTAGTGAAATACTTTTATACACATTGCTAATGTGCAAAATCTTTAAGGCCAAACCGTTCTCATTTAAAAGCTGCACTGCCAAAAATGGGAGATCATCAAAGACTTACATCTCCCTTTGAGTAATTAAATCCATGCTTATTATTGAAAGCTTAAAATGACTGAACAGTGAACACGTTGAGCTAAACCTTTTGATGTATTGAGAGTCTTGCAGATCTTGGATGTGATTGAGTGATTCAGGTTTCTTGAGAACCTTATTTGAATTTAATGTCATTATGAATTATAAACATGTCCACATACCTAAAAGTAAAATTGGATTTAAAATACATATTCAGAGTGTAGTTTAGGTTGTTGTATTTCTTACAAAACGCATCAGTTCATGGCTAAGTGATTATCGAAATTGTGTTATTTTTTTAATAAGCACTGTTTTATTATTGACTAAACTGCACAGATTAAAGTGACAGCTGTAAGTGTCATGTGACATTGAACCACATCTATTGCTAAATGTGAAAGATTTGGATGTTTTTTTCTAAATATGTCCTTTCAACTTTTTCTTAACTATGTACTTGCATGGCTTATATGACATATGGCATGCAGTGTGTCATCATTCATTATTTATATATAATCTCAGATATATATATACACACAGACTTCTAGAGATGATTATAAAGCCAGCTGTCAATCAAAGGAGACCCAAAATAGCAATAGGAAGCAACAGAAAACATTTGACTATGACATCAGCAGCTGTATGTGAGGCAAATATAATTGGGTTTTAGTTATACAGAACAGCTGAGACATTAATTCAATCATTTATGGAATAAACCAGGATGTAGAAACTTTTAATGTTTATGTTTGAAGACCACATGTGCTTTAAAAAATAAATAAATAAACAAGAAGACTTCCAGGTGATCTGTGCGTCCAGATGGTCTATATTTTATTGAGTTGGAATTCCCAAGAAAGAATAAATAAGAAGGTAGAAAGAGGAAAATGTAGTTCTGGATGAGTTATTTTTGTCATTGTCACCCATTACCATGTATCACCCACAAAGAGTTTTTCCCTGAAATTGCATACAGTATCTACTTCTAAGATATAATGAATGAAAAGTTATAATAAAGGCAAAGATGTCAAAAAAATGAAACCCACTTTCACCACTGAGTGCTTCATACAATTTAGTTAGGCAAATCAGATTTTTGCAGGACTGCTTTAATGTTTAGATACACTGTAAAAATTGCTGGGTAATTCGCTTTAGGTCAAAAAGGATGAGCCCAGCCCATTGGGTTGTAATTTAACCTATGCTCTGTTGTTTTAACCCATTGTTGGGTCAAATATAAACATTTTCTGGTTAATTTAACCCAATGGCTGGGCTTGTTTAAAACAATCCAGCATTTTGGATTGTTGTCATATAGGGATGGGCATTCGATTAAGTTTTCTTTGTCGATTGTCGGGAGAATTAACGATCGACTATCGATTAATCATTAATATTTTTATAATAAAATTTGTTATTTAACTTTTATACATAAAAAATGCAATGAATACAAATATACAGCTTGTTTTTCCTCGATGAGACCTTTATTACAAGATCAACTTGTGGCAGACAGTTAAACTATGTTTCAAACCTATATGTGCGTGCATGTGCGGTGCTCTAAAGCAGCGGAACCTGCAGCTGCGAGCCAGCGTTCTTAAACAGAGACCTCATTAGTTCCAAAATAAATAAAAAAACAGATTCATGTTTAACATTAAATTAAACAAAAAAAAACATAATACTTAAATCTGAAAGGTTTTGTCAAAATGTAACTCAAAATTATTCAAGCCAGAAGAAAGTGCAAGATATTAGCCTTCCTAACATTAGGCTATAACAAATTAGGCTACTTAAAGCCTCATGTAAAATAACTAACTTTAGTAACTCGCATAAAACTTCTGCACAAGTCTACTGTCTTTTTTTTTTTTTTTGAGAAATAAAAGCATGTTTTGGGGTCAGACGCGACCGCAACCCATGGTGACCGTCAGTCCAGCCGCCGCCGAAAACACCCGCTCCGAGGAGACTGACCGGGATGCACGGGTACCTCAGCGCTAACTTGGCTTATTCCGCATACAGAGTATGTGTGAAACAGCGTGCTTTTTGTGAGCCCCATTCACCATTGTTTAATTATACTAACATAGTCTTTTAGTTTTTATTTGATGTAAAACAACAGTAGACACAAATTAACTTTGTTCTCCAACTCCAAATTTTACCATAACAATGGTATTTTTATTAAATTTGGGTAAAAAAAAATCGTTTTTAATCTGAAAAAAAAACAAAACATTTTCACAATGATAAAATCATGGCTAATTTTCCTAAGGTAGTAATTACAAAATTATATAGCCTATGTTTTTAAAGACGGAGATGCGCACCTGTCAATCTATTACATAACAGAGCGAGGCCAGAGACAAACGTGCTCATAAACGGGAGTAACATGGAATAATGTGTGCATCTTTGAATAACTGTAAGTATACATTTCTTTTAAATATATTTTGTCATATAAAGTTTTGAGACATGGCCTAATAATGCTTTTTTCACTTTTATTGCTCATTTTTCCGCACTTATTGTGCGGGTAACAGGTTTTTCACGCATTTACCTCAGAGATTATTTTAGCAATATTGCTTTTTTCCCGGTAATAATAATACAATTTATATTTCAATCCTGTTTCATTGTCTGTTTATTCATTTCATTATGCTGTTATGTTAATGTGAGGATATTTATTTGCCATATGAGACGTGCCGTTATATGAATACTTTCGTATAATATTCAAATATATGCGGAATAGTGTGTGCATCTTTGAATAACTGTAGGAATACAGTTGCTTATTTTTGTCATAAAGTTTTGAGAAATAATTATATTGTGAGGATTTATTTCCATATGAGACACTTTTTGTCGTTGAATACTCTCGTTTATTATTTGGAAATAATAAAACATAGTAGGAAATATATAATGTGGAAGGGTAGACTTGCAAAGTTACTCTGCTTATTTTTATTTATGATATATGTGGAGATAAATAAACCATTGCAAAACTGCTGATTTGATCCATTCAGATCCTGACCACCAGGCTAGAGATTTTAAACATCCTTAATCCACACTTAGCCTACTAGTCTGTCAAATAATATATAAAATTTAGGCTATTGCTTTGTGAAAAAAAATGATGCTTTGTTCTATTGTTTATGCGGAAAAGTGTTCACAGAAAGTGTCAATCACATGAACGTTTTATAAGGAGAATAAGCGGTCAGCAGCGCACTGCAACGGGTGCTTGACGGATTCGCCGCACACATACACAAATGGAGTATTTGTGAAACAGGAGTTAGATAAAAAAATGCATTTGATTAATTGATAACAAATTAACGTCATCGACGAAATTCTTAACAATCAATTATCGATCGTCGATTAATTATGCCCATCCCTATTGTCATAAATTGAACATAGGTGCACTGGATGCAGCCATTGTAGAGGTAGGGGGTGATACAACAAACACCCGAAAAGTCCTCGGGCGGTGGGCCAGCATCATATGTCCAAATTTCAGTCAAAACCGTTCTATTTCATTATAAACAATCTGAAAACAGGGCTTTGAGTGTAAAATACCAAACTTGTCCTTTAAGGCTACTGCTCATTTATTGCTTTTCACTTCACCTGTACTGTCTTTTACAGACATTAAAATAAAATACACATGAAAATTAATTAAGTTGTTTTGGCAATTCAGATTGCAGACTAATTAAATTATCTACAGTTTTAACGCTATGTTGTCTGTATTTGTCCACCAACTCAAATGTTATTTAGACTTTTACCGCATAACCGCATCATGCGAGATTTGTTAGCTGCTTGTTACGTATAGGGTTGGGAACCAGAACCGCGCAGAATTCTTAAGTTTTGGTTCTAAAAGTGCTTCTGATGTGACTTTAAATAGCCATGTCTTACCTCATGAATATTAATTATGTTGAGCCACTGTTTACAGTCACGCAACTAAATTTTACTAAAACACAGTTTTCCACAGAAAACACTCTCGCTGCTGAGGTATACTAAAGGTACATTCACATTATGAGCGACTAGCAGTAGCAGAGTGACGCAATCTCATTGATTTCAATGGAAGCTCGGCGGCATCCGGCTACACGAACCACAGTGACCGTTGACGGCTGGAGTGTCCAGTCGTGCAACAAAGTTGAGAATTGTTTAACTTTATGCAAATTATGAGTGACATTCGAGAGCGACTACCAATGAGAACGAAGCAGGGGAGTTCATGCCATCCGTCTCTCGTCAGTTACTGGAGTGGACGTTACTCCTTTGTTTATGACAACCAGATTTAGAAATGCATCTTTTGAAAGAGACGAGCGACACACAGCTAAGTTGCTTATAATGTGAATGTACCTTAACTGTGCGTTCAGACCGCCACCGGTGAGAACGTCAAAGTAGCCGGAAGTCATTAATTTTTAATGAGAGCCTGCGGCAAGCTCTGGCGAGCAGCTGTGGGGCACGTCATGTACAGTGTGAAAGTCAAGGAGAGTTGAAATCAGTTCAACTTTATGGTAATGAGCTATGATGCTGTTTGGCGGCAACTAAACGGAAGGCGGAAACGCTTATAAGGCAATTGCTACTTCCGTGTCATGGTGATTTTAAGTACAGATATGTATACATTTGGTACCAATATGTGCATTTGAGGTACTTTCTTTCTTTTTACCATTCCAGCATCTATGGCAAGTTGATCCATACACAGGTTGGGGAAAGGCAATTTGGTAGGGGAGAACCGGGTCGAAAGTAACAAAGCGGTTTTCTCAGAGCCCTGATTTGCATTCCAAACTATGACAGCATCTGTAGCACGCAACCTTGGTAAATATAGCATTTTTTGTCATTGTTTTGCGTGTGTAGGTCCAGAGAGCTGTTTTCAACCATGAAATTCCTAAAGTGTTATTTTTTTTTTTTTAACGCTTTGTGTTTCTCATCTCATGTGTTACAGTACTGATCAATCTATAGATTATTTAGTTACATGTTAACAAGGTCATTGTCATGTATATTTGCTAAAAACAACTAAGGGTGTTTTCACATATAGTTCATTTTAAAAGGACCAAACCCAGTTCACTTAAAGTGAACCAGAAAAGGAACTAGCCGAATGTGACCTCAGTCCTTTTGGTGTTCACAATATAGTGAACTCAAAAGAGGACCCAGTTCTTTTTTTAGTCTTCTTCAGAACTGAAGTGATCTCAGACCCTTTCTTATTCACATCACAACTACATAAGAACTCAGACCCCAGCTTTCTATGCAGCATACAATGTCAAAACCACACGCAAAAAGGGGCCGGGACCTCATTGATTTCACATCTCAAAAAGAAATCGAACCACAAAAGAACCTTAAAGGACCCAAAAGCGAACCGAACTCAGACCACGTCTGGAGGTGGTCTGAGTACGGTTCGTCTTTGGGTCCTTTAAGGTGGGTCTGAGATCACTTGGTTTGTTCACATATACACCCTGAACTGCTCTGAGAGCGTTTGGAGGGCTCAAACGAACCAGGTGTGAAAACACCCTAAAAATGTAACACAAAAATCTATCTTGTTCTGTTGTGTTACTTTTGACCCAGCTGTGTGTTACTTTCGTCCCAGCTGACAGGGTCAAAAGTAACAATGCTGACACAGGGAGAACATTCAAACTCCACACAGAAAGGCCACCTGACCTAGGCGAGGCTCAAATGGGGTACCTTCTTGCTGTGGGGCAACAATGGCATAATGAAGTCTAATATTGTTTGGCTTTATATGAACATGTTTTTCATATATCTATATTAGGTGTCTGTATGTGAATTATTTAAATATCATAACAAACACTAACAGCTTATTTAGGACTATTAGTTGTAAGTTTTTAATGTATTCTCAGCAAAACTCAATTTAGTATTAATTGGTCACACATCTGATTTCTCTCAAGAAATGTCTGTGCATTAAACTAATGCATTAAGTTAAACAATTAAAGATTTGCTCATTTGAGACCTGGAAAATAGAGATAGATGTTTGCACACACGCTTGGGCATTGAGATGTCTGCCTACACGTGGTCTGTGACACATTTACTGTATGAGTCATTCATCACTGTCTTCGTGGACTTTAATTTCTGTCATAACCCCTGTATTCCCTCTGCCGGCTGATGGGGTCTGAAAGCATAACAACCGAGGGTTATTTTAAGTGTGTGGCATAACTTTTTAGCCTGTTGTTGATGGTCCTTGTCATTACCACCCATAACATCCATAAAGTGTCTGACAGCAACTGAAAATTTAAAGTAAAAAAAACTAATTTAAATTAGCAAATACAATCTGTTGTGGTTCAGCAGAGGTAAGACTTCATTTCCGAGTTTAACCCCACAGTGTCACATTAATTAACCTGTCCCATTTGCATTTTCACAGAGTTTGATCATTAAAATGAACCTGTCTGGATACAAAAATTCATGTCACATTAATGCACATCATTTGGTCATGGAGATATTACAGTACAGCGCTCATAACCTAACACGCAGTTTTTAAGTTACAGTTTAGTTTGTATGACAGGTCATATTTTTTTCTTTATATTAGTTAATTAATTAACAATAAATTGCTGTTATATAAAGAGCAGGATACTATAAAGTCAGTGTCAGATAAAGTTGCAAAACAAATACATCTACGTATCCATGAAACATTCTGCGTGCTTTTTTGAATAATAAGTGCACGTTTTTGTATTATTTGAAGAGCCGTCTAGATAATTTTCATGTTAAAGGTCACCAACACATCAGCACACCTCCTGTCATACTATGGGGGCCTGGTGACATTTCTGAGAATGAGCTTTAGTTTGGTGCTGTGGAAGTGGTGTGAAAACAACAATACTATATTTTCCAAAATTCCAACACTGATTTTTCCTATCGTTTCTGTCTACGATGAGCCACAGTGATGGGGGGCTTTAATTGATTGTTGAGCACTAATTTGATAATAATGAGAATTGCATCTGGGAAGGAGGAGGGTTAATTGATTTTAGGGAGCAGATAGATATTTCCTTGCGTCTCTCTCTCTGGCACTGACATTTAAGGGTCATACATTTCAGGCTGAAGTGGAAGAGAATGATTCAGACCTTTTGTTCAAATCCACAGGTTTGGTTAAGATCAATGCCAAAAACAGGTCATACACTATCTTTATGAGAAGAGAACTGGGCTAGCAGAACCACTTTCCTTTAGAGTTGTAGTATTCACGTCTTGTAAAATGTAGCCAACAAATTTTGTCACTGGCTATGTTTCCATCCAAAGTTGTGTATTAAACTTATGCGCATAATTGGAATATCGTATTAAACATTTGCGAATAAAGCAGCGTTTCCATCCTGCAAGCTGAAGAGAGCAAAATGGTCACCACATTTTAGATGCTGGGGGATTTATTCAGTTGAACTGTTTCCATCGTAGTTCATGCGAATATTTTTTTTAGATAAGAAATTTATCTGACTTAATTGAGTGCATACGTTTTTATGCACATTTTTAGAATTTATGTGCATCTTGGCAATACTCCAAAATGTGCATAAAAATAGATGAATGGAAACTAGGGGTGTAATGGTTCTCGGTAAAGAATTGAATCGTCCCGTTATCCTCCCACGGTTTGGGACGCACGTGCACCACAGGGCACCGCATTTCTAATATAGTTTGGTGAAAAAACAACGCAAAAAATGCTAATGTATGGTTCTAAATAAGCTCTGCATGTGTTAGGTCAGAGTACCTGTCCAATCAACTCGAAGTATGCAAATCTGTGGCCAACCTCACAGTTCCTCCTCATGTGTTTGTGCACGTGCGTGTGCCACGGACCGTTTAGCGCGGCAAGTGAAGGAGAAAAGACGCTAATTGAGGCACCGCCAGCTTCATTTAAGTGCAGCAGCGATGCTCTAGAAAACGTGGACAAAACTGTAAAATCCATCTAATATGACGAGTCGCTTATTGCGCCGTCATCACCAGAGTGTTGTTGATAGCACGCGATCGCAGGTGAGACAGAAACAGCAAACATTGCCTTCTGTGTTTAAATGTTAACAAACTGATTTTCTTGCGAAAAACTTAAAGATAGTGGCATAGAATATAAAAAGTAACCCAGTGTTCTATTTTATGTTTATTTTGAAGTGCACAGTAAATTTGGTACATTAAGTATAATAATACAAGTGCTCTTAAGTGAAAATTTTGATTTTGGCAGAGGTTAAAAACGGCTTAGGTTTTTATTTTTGTAAAGAAGCCTGTTGTGATCAAAGTGTACCGAAACGCACTGAAACCGTAACCCTAAAACCATGATACGCACCGTACTGTGAGTAATTTGACCCCCCCCCCAATGGAAACACAGATATTGATAACATTAACAAATGAAGAGTTTCGTTGCAAAACGGGATAAATCCATTTTTAACATTTTTGTCAAAACATGTTTATTATTATGTTATCATGTTATTATTTTGTTTTATGGTGCTACTTAGCTGTATTTTTAAGTTATGAAGGTTTAAATTAAATCAAAACAAACCAACTGCAGTTGAATTGAAATTAATTGGAATGCACAACCAAAAAACGAGACTTCTGAACAATTAAAAAAAAACGGTGGTTATCTCGTTTTGCAACGAAACTCTTCAAATGTATACAAATACTATAGCTGGTGTGTGATAGTTTCTACCAAGTAATTTCAAATTCTTTAGACATTTATTGATATTTATCATTTTTATTAAACGGTTTTAATACACCGTAAAAAGAAACCATGTATGTAATTTTACCTTCACAATACCTAGGAAGGAAATCCGAAATAGGTAAATTATGCAAGAATTCTAAGACTATAAAATATTTTTTTTGCATGTGTCACAATGCACAGTCTTTGTTCTGTCTTGAAGACCTGGTTAATCATATCCTATGACTCACTATCCACTTGTCATTGATGATATCTTGTGATGAGAGTTACATTATTTAATACCAAGAAAATCCCCCGTATGCTTTGAGTGACGTTATGTCAGCAGTCCGGCAACCACATCATTGAGAGCACACGGGTGCAGATCTATTCAGCTCTGCTGCTGTCATGAGAATCAGCGAATGCATGTCATCGCTTGAAACGTCATTGATGACATGCTGTAGCAGATGCAGTTACAGTATTTGCAAATTGGGATTCAAATTCTCTTGTTTGATTAAATGATTAAACAGGGGGTGTTAATTAACATGGGCACTAGCACATGTCTGCCTACGCTTTTACACACACACACACGCGCGCGCACACAATGCATACACACGGAGGCTTCAGTAATTATGAATCCTGTAGGAGTCAGTGTAGTTTAATGGTTACTGACTTGGAAGCTGCATTGAACTCCGCATTTCTTTAGTTTTCTCCCCCACTTTCTCCAGACTCCTACTCCCACCTCTTTGTCTCTCATCTGAACACTTTTGTACTAATTGGATGGATAAAGGCTGTTTTTCTCTGCTCTCTCTTCATATATTTATGAATTTCTGTGAGATCAGATTGTATATAGTACAGTGGTGTCTAGGGGCGGATTTCTTTTCATTATTTATTTAAACATGGGAAGTGAAGTATAATTTTTTTACTCTTCTTAATTTTGTTACTCTTTCATGAACCATTTAAACACAAAGGATGCTCTTTGATCGTCTTAAAGTATGCTGTGAAAATACATGGATCTACTCTTTGATCCATCACATTACAGTGTATTGCATTTTAACACAACTGAATGCTATTTTTACATACAGTGGCAAGAAAAAGTATGTGAACCCCTAGGAATGAACTGGTTTTCCAAAGTGATTTGCCTACAGAAAATATGATCTGATCCTTATCTAGGTCACAGCAATAGACAAACATGTGCAATGTGCTTTTTATTTTAAATGCGAGTGATAGTTTTTTTTATGTTGCGTATAATGCAGATAATTCGGTGCAAATTCAGAATATCAGAGAAAATGCTGTTGCGCGGAGTAACAACTACAGAACATGTGCGCGGCATACCGCATCATAGGAAGGCAGAGAGCTTGACTCACACCAAGAGAATGGGTATGTGTGGGAAACACCACTGCTAACCTTTTGTTAAGTCATGATAAACTCGATCAGCCGTCTTCTTTGTCAGTAACATCAATGACTGTTGACGTTTACATGAAAAGAAAGTTTACAAATGAATGCACACACAGCCACGTTTTCAGTGCGCTGTCGAGGCACTGCACGCAACATGAGAGAGAGAGAGGAGGGAGCCATTTTAAATAGTGTTTTTTAAGTAAGGGAATGAGGAGCACATCTGAGATTTATTTTACATGTTGTTTATTAAAGGTGTCCTTTAATGAAAATTGTTGCATTATATAAAAACAGCATTTTGACTAATGGTTGCCGACTTGTTTATTTGGTTTTTCTCCATGACTGTGTAAAGTACAAGAGCAGAGGACAAAGTGTCCTCCTGGTTTTTCAGTATTGTCTACAGATCAATCATGAAACTTTGGAGTGAAAAGTCGATAGAACTGGGTTTACTGTGAGATCTATATATAGATCTGAGACACAGACAGACAAGAGTTTCAGACTCTTGGAAGTTTGTGTTACACTTATCCATTAGTTTTAAGGGTATTGTTATGGTTTAACTTCACTTGTACCGTTTCCTGGAGAAAGCAAAGGAGACACATATGTCGTATAAGGCTATGCATTACACTTAAAATGCTGGGTTTGTCCCTCTTTGACCCTACTGTGCATGGGTTGAATAACCCAGCAAGTATAAATGTATTTACACTTGAACAATCAGTCTGAAGACTTAAGTGCAGCTGTCCAAGCCGCTTAGATTTGTGCTCAGGCTAAATTGTCTGAAATCAGCTTTCTTTTAAAAATGAGTCAAGACATCAATTCAGACCTGAACAAAAACTATACAAAGAGCTTCTTAAGCTGTGTCTCCTTGGTGATGGCTGCCAGCCTCGACCCAGTAAGACAGTCATAGGAATCTAAGGTGTGTGAGAGTGACCTTAACCGAATACTTAACCTCCATCATATCAAATTTCACCTCCCACTGCAATGACAGGGATATAATGGTGGTGTAAATGTGTGTGAGGGATTGCAGTCTTTTCTTTCTCTGCAGATAATGAAAACAGGTTTAAAGCTCACGTAACATTTCTGATGTTAATCTGGAGTACCTATAGAGTAGTATGTAGGGTTGTGCCGATAGACGATAGTATCGTGTATTGACGATCTTCAGACATATCGCCAATGCCCAGCTTTCATGGCGATAGTCATGACGATAGTTGGCGAATGGTTATTATTATTATTATTATCATCATAGTTTTACATTGACATCCACAATGCATGCTTTTCCTCGCATGAGGGTTTGAGGGCTTCACTTTACACGGAGAGCTAGTAAAGAGAGAATTCCTTCTTGCACGTACCTGCACTTAATGCGCGCGTCTTGGACTCCTTCTAGCACTAAATCCAGCGCGCCGCGTCATGAGCAGCTGCGCTTCTCTCTAGCCTCTTTCACACAGTAATTCTGGTAAATTACCATTAATTTACCAGAATGAATTTACCAGTAAATACAAAAATGTGCTGTTCACACACGCAGTGACATTCCATCTTTTTACCAGTAAGACATCATTTACACATCAGTATTAAAATACTGGTAAATTCGTTGAGAAAGCGGAAGTTACCTGTGGCGCGCGGCGAGCTCAGTGTTGCATTTGTAAACAATCCACGTTGTTCATATCTACGGTCCGCATTTTGTTGTTTTCACGTCTATGGTAAACTCTGAGAGTCGCGAAGTTGCTCGTGACCAAACAACATTGCATGAGGTGACGTCAAACCGAAAATGCGTTTTAAACAACGGTACTGTTTGCACTTTAGGCTTCACAGAGGGCGTGCTAAGGACGTCTGCAATTCGGCAAGTAGGTGGTAAGCTGTTTTAAACAACTTTGGTGAAGAAATGTGGACGTAAACTTAAGGTGTGCTCGACTTTCAAACAGCGCGTGTGTGGAAACGTCCGTAAAACCGTGCTGGGGTAAACGCGTTACTTGTATAAACATTTTCTGATTGGGCCGAAGCTGTCAGCGCGGTCTAACGTCGTCCGTTCTAAATGCCGGTAATACACATAGCGCTTACCAGTAAATTACTGGTAATCTTACAACCTGTCTTACTGGTAAATTGGGAGCACTGATTTACCGGAAAGGTTCTGTTCACACATGATCTGTTAACTGCAATTTACCAGTAAATTACCAGTAAAGACTGTATGTGTGAAAGGGTCTTCTGTCTCACGTGCACGCACTCTCGCGTCTGTCCGAAGTCTAAACATAAACTAAAGTAGTAATCCTTATGTCTTTGTTCAGTTTCATGCGAGCTGAGGCAAACTTTACTTTTTGTTTAAAATATGACCCGCTGCATATTGGCGCCTCTCTCACTCTCGCGGACTTGCAGGGAGCTGTGCTCGGTCCGAAGTCAGATCACCATGCATTAATCCTGTTTATGATATGCATTTCAAGGAGTTGTAGCAACACATCCCTCGTGTTTAATATATGATTGTGTTTAAAATATGATCGCGTTCCGCTGGACCGATGCGTTTAAAAAGGCTCCTCTGAGAGCACCACTGCTTGACAGGTGTAGCCGCCTGCAGCAGCACTAAACAAATGCATTGATTTGTTTGTATGTGCACGCACGTGTGTGTGCATGCGCAGATGCATGTTTGTACAGTTATTAAGTAATCATGGATAGGGTTTTAATGACGCACTCGCATTAATGGCATCAGTTTTAAGAAGGTTGTGGTCATGACGGTGTTGCTCTTGTTCTTTTTTGTCCACCCATCAAGTGACTTGTTATAATGAGTAAAAAATTAACAAATAAAAAAATTAGTAAACTACTGCCCCGCCTCCGATCCTATCGTGTATCGCCGATCTCACAGGCTGACGATAGGACAATCTCAAAATAGGGCATATCGCCCAACACTAGTAGTATGACATCCTTTATATCTCTGAAGAGTCTTTAGTTTAATCAGGTTTATAAAAGAAAGATTAGCTTTACCGAATCTTTCCGATAACGTATGAAAAAATGAAGAAGGAGGAGTTAAACCGCGGGAGGAGCGAGTACGAGTCATGCAACACTATACAACACTGTTTTAACTTATGAGTCAGTACATGTTCGTGTCATTTATATAATGTGCACGCGACTATTTCCAACATAAGACAGAAGTCTTACTTACCACGTGCAACTCGTCATGACCCGGTTGGGAAAATCCACTGCATCAAACACACACGCAAAACTCCGCTGCTACCCCGGATAATACACTATATTGTTTCCATAAGGCTGGATGTCTTCTCCTTACATCCAAAAACAGACTGCTTCTTTCGTGCCATTGTTGACTTTTGAAATTAAACAAAGCTGAGTGGCGTGATAAGCTATTAGCAGCTCTAGCGTCTCCTGCTGATTGACGGGTGGGCGGGGTTTTCCGGGGGAAGTTTTCCGGTGGAAGCCCATATAAAGAAGTGATATGTATCGAAAACCCCTGAAACGTCAGTTAGAACTGTAATCGAAAAAAACTTGCCGAAACTTTCGGCACTTGTAACATGTCCAACTGCTGTTTTGACACTTTGCCTACGTTTAGCATGAGGAAACAACTCTATAACTGTGTTAATAAGTCAGAATGCTTGAAATACCATTAACCCCCCCCCCCTTTAAAGGAAAACTTTTTCTATATTTTACTATGTTATTACTTCAACTTACACTACCGTATTTTCCGCACTATAAGGCGCACCTTCAATGAATGGCCTATTTTAGAATTTTTTTTATATATAGGGTGCACCGGGTTATAAGGCGCATAGAATAAAAGATACTGCAGTCAAACGTTTGACTGGGTTTGCGTTATGCATCCACTAGATGGAGCTTTGCTAAAGGGAATGTCAGATAAAGTCAAACTTTATTAAGCCTTCTGAAAACTCAGTTCACCATGGTGACGTTGTTCAAACATTGATGTGCATATTAACAATATCCCCCAGCCTTGCTCACTCTTCTCCCAAACGTGGAAGGGAACTTTTCCCTAATTCAGTAAACACGTTGTAAATGAAACAGTCTGATACTCGCGCGAGGTGACCGCGGAAACGCTAGGATGCATCCCGACGTCCATTGCTCCCCCTCGAAAAAAAACTTGGGGAAGCTCTCCTCCGCAAACCAGTCATGACAGAATGATCCGGCCAGTAAAGGACGCAGCGAGTTTGCGCAGGAGAGCTTCCCCAAGTTTTTTTTCGAGGGGGAGCAATGGACGTCGAGATGCGCTGTCCGCTGTGTCCCGACGCCTACTGGAGTCAGCGGAATGCGAACATTCGGTTCTCCAGGCTTGGCTCAAGTTAGCGGCAGCCACGCTCGATTCATTCCCCGGGGTGGTTGTCGCAACACATGAGCCGGGTCCTAGGAGGCTCGAGTCTGTGGTCTTGGTTCCCTGGATGGTCGAATCTTCGGGGTCGATTCCTGGGATGACCGCCGCCGTGCTCGATGCGGTTCTTGGATCAGCCGTGGCCATGCCCGATTTATTCTCAGGGATGGTCCCTGCTTTCTACGAGGCTGTTTCCCCGAGACGAGTGGAGTTTTTTCCCGGGCTGAGTGAATCCTTGTCGGTTCCCGTGAGGGAGGAGTCGTCTGAGTCGGTTCACGTTTGGGTTGAATCTGCTGAGTCGACTCCCACAATGGTTGAATCTTCTGGGTCGGTTCCTGTGTCGTTCAAACTTTCTGAGTCGGTTCCCACGATGGTTGAACTTTCTTTCTCAGTTCCCGCGATGGTTGAACTTTCGAGGTCGATTCCCATGCTGGTCTACGCACCAGAGACTGTTCCTGCATTGGCCGTGCTGGTGACGTCAGGTTTCGTCCTGTCTCCAGATTGGTCGAACCCGCCGTCGTCTCCTACCCTCCGTCCCTCCCCCTGAGTCGCCCTCCCAGACGTTATTTTTTGTTGTGTCTGGAAGCCACTTTTTAAGAGGGGGGGTAATGTCACGGTGGATCCTTGTCATGTTTTGTGTCTGTTCCATATTGTCATCACCTGGACATTGCTAATCTTCACCTGATTCATTCCACCTGTGTGTCATTAGTCTTTGTGTATTTATACCCGTGTTTGTGCATCACTCATCGCCGGATCATTGTTGTTGCTACCATGTTTGTACCCTGTTTCATGTTCATCTGTTCCTGTGTTTGACTTACCTGCTGTTATTTTGATTCCCGTGTTTTGTTTCCCAGTTATTTATTAGTTATTTATTCAGTCTACAAACTCTGCACTTGCTTCCTCACTTCCTCACTCCTGCAAACCAGTCATGACAAAATACTATTGTCATCAACTATAAACTTTTTCTGTTTGTGTGACTCCAACCCAGTCTCACGGCAAGTCGTGTTATAGTAATGAAAATTTTTATTAATTTATTCATGTTTGATGACACAAATTTCCACTGTTTTTTGTGCCTCTGGAGACGAATGTCTTTTTTGTCCTTCCCAGCACGAATTTCTATCAATGGCTGTTTGTTTCTGTGGCACGACTTTCTTTATCGTGTCATTTTATATTTTGTTTTCTCAACGTTGTTTTCTATTTTTGACCATTGTCACTTGGGGTTTGGGTTAGAATCACTTTCTGTGACTTTCTTACCCAAACCCCAACTCTAACCCTAACTTCAGGTGAGAATAGTTTTAGAAGCGGACAAAAAACATGTAGAAACCAATGCATAAAATTCCATCCCAAGGCAAACCCCGAATCTAACCGAAATTCGTGCTGGGAAGGACAAAAAAGACATTTGTCTCCAGAGACACGAAAAAGAGTGGAAATTCGTGTCATCAAACAAGAATAAATTAGTCAAAATTTTCGTTACTATAACACGACTTGCCGTGAGACTGTGTTGGTGAATCATAAGGTCCATAAACTTCTCATTGCTGCACTTTTAAATTCAGTCTGATTAAGCTTTAATTCAGTTTTACTGATTCAGACCATTTGGTGAGTTAATTATATTACTGTTCCTTCCTCTGTGTTTATCAGATGCAAGGTGATGAACAGAAAAACAGATGTTTCTAAATAGACTTATTGAAATAGATGAGTAATGAAATGCATCAAAGGCATTCTGTGACACAGTTTGATGATTAACAAATCACAGATTATACTTTAGGTTTGAACTGCTTAATTGTTTCCTGTGCATTATGTCTAGTTCAGCATCACATGCGTACAGTTCACAGAATAACATTATGCCATTCTATTAACTGTAACTAGTTAACTTGAAGCAAATTCTGTAGGCAGCAGGCAGTATATATTTATATAATAAATATAAATAATGTGCATTTGCGAAAATGTAGTCCAAATAAAATGTAGTCTCTTCTAGTAAAATTCCCAATATTTCCTCTACATGATAGATTAAGACTGACCAATATTGATCAAATTTGATCTCCCCTTTTGCCCAAATTACATAAAGTATTAATTGGATAGAACTTCCCTAAAATAGCCTTTTTACCACTTAATAAATAAACAAATGAACACATTTTATGCTGCTTGAGGTAATAAAGGAGATTGTTACAGTACATTACCACCTCTTGCAAATTCTATTATTTTGTGTAGTATCTCTTTTTTGAAAAAAAAAAAAAAAAAAAAACATAACCATGAATGATTTCTTTTGGGGGACTAATTCGGCACTCTCATGTCTCTTTCCATACTGGAGTTGCTTGCTGTCACCATTTTGCAATGACGTAAAAGTATTTTTTAAGCTGTTTGTGATACATAAAGTGGGAGTAGAATTTTATATTCGTGGCATCTTAAGTCCATTATTCTTTGATGACATTTAATATTTACTATATTCTGTAACAGTGTATTTTTGCTGGGTATGTATTAAAAGCTGAGTGGGCTAGGTTTGTAAGACACTACAGAAGGTTCCATCTAGGGCTGCACAATTAATCGCATGTGAATGTCATGCGCATCTCGTCAGTAAAGCCAGTTCCTTGATTAGTAATAAATCGCCATCAGCTGCTTTCAGATGGAGCGGCATTTACTAAAAAGAGGCATAGTTCACTGACAAGAGTGGAAATATCGCATTCATAATCTCAGGCGATTCATACAAAGGACTTACCAGCTACGATTTAGATTCTGATGCCCGCTTACTGTGTTGTTTACGGAAATTTAGGCAAATGGTTTAGGTTTGAAAGGTCCAACACTCAACAAACAGAGCTTTTTTATTATATACAGTGGGTAAATTTGACACATCAGCATTTTTATCAGTAAGGGGATTTCTAAGTGGGCTATTGACACAATTTCCACCAGATGTAGCCATCAACACAAATGGTCTTTAAATCTTGAAGGTTCCTTGGGCCTCTTTTATGAACTTTGATCTTCAGTTCTCTCTGTAGATTTTCTATTGGATTTAGGTCAGGTGATTGACTGGGCCATTCAATCAACTTGATTTTCTTTCTTTGAAACTACTTCATTGTTTCCTTGGCCTTGTGTTTTCATTTTCAGCTTTGAATGGCAGCAGATTTTTATCCAAAATGTCCCGGTGCATTTCTCCATTCATCCTGCCTTCAATAATACACTCAAAAAAAAATTCATTGGATGAACATGATTTTATCATGCCACCTATATTCCATCTAAACAAACCAAGTCAAGTCAACGAACCTTCATGATGTTATTTGAACACAGTATACATGTGTTGGTTAAACATAATATTGGTATTTGCATTCAACGCATTTACATCTTGTTTAATTTATATGATTTTTCTTAGTCGGTTTAGTTAAATCAATTTGAGTTTATTCTACATTGGTCAAATACTTCAGTAGAACAAAATTCCACCTTGACATATCAACTCGTATAGATTTTGTCAGTTATAGTAATGTCAGTGTTGTTGGATGAACTTGTGTCAATCTTGCTGGTTTTATTAGTGTTGTTTTCATTCCTAGGACAAGAATGTAAAAAAAAAACGTGCAAATCCATTTTACATTTTTATTTATGCAACAGTGCTTTTTATAAAACATTTTGTCTGAAGTACACATGCAGCCAATTGTAGCATTGTGCTACTAAACTGGGAACAATTTACCATACAAGATTGCAATACTGGTCACATCAATACAGGCAGTACAGCTGTTAAAACAATGAAATGTAAAAAAATTTAAAAACACTGGTATGAGATCGGTATTAGCAGATTCAAAGGTGCATTTGAGGTCTGCTGGGTAAGTTAGGTTCAGACAGTACATTAGTCCAAATAACAAAGCACAGGCGTCCATAATATTTCCTAACTCACGGAGGACCTCCACACCTTCGATCAGGACACCAATGTCCTCTGGCTTATCTTCAGGCTCCGCACCCTCCTTCTGTATGACATACACCCCCATCACAGGTTGCTCCATGGAAGCACTGGCCTCGAGGTTTGTGTTCTGCGGGATGTAATGGATAAAATGTTTTATGTGTGCTTGAAGCTATTACATCATTTCAGCTATGCACATAATAGATTAAAATGGTCAGTCCAAACTTGCATACGTAAGCAACAAGGTACGAGAGGCTGTGCTGTATCGTGAATAAGTAACGGCCGAAGGCGACGCAACCCCTTCAGCCGTTACTTATTCACGATACAGGACTTGCCTCAAGTAACTTATTGCTTTTATCAAACGGTTACCACACAATAAAGTAAAACAAAATATTAGTGCAACTTACATGAAGTTAAATCAATAAAAAGCATTCCTTCTGCTAGAAAAAATAGTCTCTGACCTTGAACAAAAATGTGTTCCAATCACTGATCTATATAAATGACTGGATTGCGCATAGAACACTTGACGTTACTGCGTGAGGTGAAGCCAGCGCAGAGTTCGAGCCGCCATCTTGGTATACCCAACCGGCAAAGAGCGTCATTGACTTCCATTCAAAATCATGATCAAAATTTACCCCCTTTACAGCGTATCAGTTACACAAGGTTAATTTTTACGATATGTGTACGTTAATTATTTGTTCATTCTGGTGTTATTTGCAATGTTTATGTTTTAATCGGGCAGGATAATGGATTTACAAAAAAACGTTAAGGTGAGTGTGTCTGTTGCATTTGTTAATGACACGGGTATAAATAAAGTTTTTTTTGACATTCAGCTACACGGTCAGCGTTATTTCTCTAAATAAGTTTAGGTAACTTGTAAGTTTAGATAACATAATTACAAAACTAGCAAATTATTGCATGCACATACGGTACAAAGCATGATTATTTATTTAGATTTCAGAATGAGCATGTTTATTGTCATTTATACTAAATATGCTGCGGTCTGTCTGCTGATCTGATACTGTAATGAAGATGAATGTATAATAACTGTTTAAAACGCAAAATGTACAACTTTCAGTAAATAACTATTTACATGCTTTGAACGTTTGTGTTGTAATAATGTACAGGGTAACTTCACATATAAAAACGAAGACGAGTAAAGTGATGTTTTATCATTAAAATCTGACAATGTCCATTGATTTAATAGAACGTTTGGATATACCAACATGGCGGCGCGGTGGCTTCACAAGTGTGACGTCATGCGCAATCCAGTCATTTATATAGATCAGTGGTTCCAATGTGTAATATGCATGGAAGCTCAAATAAAAACAACAAATCGATATGTGTGGTTGCTAAGGGTGTTGTTAAGGGTGCAGTGATAAACAGAACCGTTGGGGGAAGCGGTCATAGCAGTGTTTTATCGTGAATAAAGCACACCTATTGACCAATCAGAATCAAGGATTGGAACTAACCGTTTTATAAACACTAATAAAACACACCTACGAATATTATAATTTATACTATATCTGTTCTGAAAAAAAAGCACCTTAAGTCAGTGGTTTTCAAACCCTGGGTCGCGACACTCTGGTGGGTCGCGGAAATTAAAAACTGGGTCGCCAGAAAGATTTCAGAAAAATTTTACTAAAATAATTTATTCAATTTTATTATAAAAACAATAATAATAACAACATACTTGAATAAAAGCACAGTAAAAAATATCTTTTAAATACACGAAACAAAAAAGTACTCCACCACTGTGTCACATGACCCATGTGCTTGCGCAGCTTACTGTATTAAATTGCGTGCGGGGTCACAGCCATTTTCCCCCTTGAAATGATGCAAGGGGAAATAAAAACTCCTAAATAAAAATAAAAATGTGTTTGGTCTGATTTTAACAAATATATATTTTAAATGTATTTGATTGGTTTGTCGATAGTGAGTGCGCCACTGCTTGGTTGAGTTTTGACGTGAGACTTACACGTTGTGGTTCTGCTGTAATCTTTGAACTCTTTTCGCTGCTAAAACAACAAAAACAGTCAACATTTCGTCTAAAATGTAAGTGACTAAATATGAATTACTTGTTTAGTGAACTGTCATATGAAATCTGTAAATTTTCAATCGTGATGTGATGCTGCTTAACTGTATCATGTTATTAAAAAATCCACATTTTTACCGCAGTATGTTAAACCCGCTTTGTTAACACAGTGTAAACTCACTTTGTGTTTGCTGTGCTTATTTGCTTAACTTAACGTTATTACATTATGCACTTTCGGTCGCTATTGACACTAAAGGATGCAGAATCATTATCGTGTTATTGGCGTTTTAATATTACTTGTCCATGATAAGCGGACAAGTGTTGATGTAGAGCCCTGCGACGTGTTTTTAGACTGCTTTGGTAGGTACAGGCTAGGTCCAATCTTTACGACCCCTCCGTTGTATTGCGTGTGTCAGTTCCTCTTCGTTTTTTTGTCCATTATCATAATTAATGATATTATGCATTGCAGTGAGGTTGATCTCATTTGTGCCCCTCTGAAAAAATGAAAAGCCCCTCCGTGAATTTGTGTCTGGCGTCGGGTCTGCTCATTAGGTAAGTTATATGTACATACAGACGCGCGCGTGCACGTTTCACCGGTATCACTCCATTCTGACGGCGGTCGGCCCCGCCCTGCTTTATGCTACTGCAAGAGTGTGTGTGGGGGGGTAGAGTGTGGGTCGCATAATCTTTATTTTTTTAAATTAGGGTCGCTCCTAAAAAAGTTTGAAAACCACTGCCTTAAGTGATGTTTTATTAACATAGTTCAGGAGGTGCATGTCAAATAAACCACTTAAGTACCACCAGCTGTCCACAATCAGTAATCTGAAACAATTTTATATTAATAAAAAAAAGAAAGAGGCTTGTTTATCAACAAGGGCATATGGTTACATTTAAATGATTTCAAATTGACTTAATTTTTCACCACTCATTTGCTGTTTTGAGAAACGGAAGAAACGGTATTTTATAATACTGAACGCAAGCTTACCAAGCAGGACCCAAATGCAACACTAAGTACGGTGTGCCAAATATCTTCTCTGTCTCTTTAGCCGCAGACTATTCTATGTCTCCGTGTTGGAATCCTTTCCATTAAAATAAAGCCACACGAAAGACCATTTAGAGGCTGTTTACACTTGGCATTAACATACGTTTTCGTTGATCGAATCACAAGTGGACGATGTTAATGCCAGGTGTAAACGGTGTTCAAACGTTTTGAGCTCGTCCATTTTCAACCACATTCAGAGGTTGTCAAAACCTTTCGATTGGATTGCTTTTGTAGTGCAAACTAATATGTGGTTGGATGTGTTCGAACAGCCACCTGAGACCGCCTTCTCTCCGCCCATTTATCTAATCTGAGGTACTGAACACATTGTTTTTTGTCTTCTCTGACACATGGTGTACGGCGCTATTTTTATCCTTTCATTGATAAAACTAAAGCATCTGATCTCAGCAGTTTCATCTTATTTCATCAATTGCGCTGAAAATTCAGAGAAAGCCTTAACATATACATGTACAAAACATTGTGCAGCATGTTTACTTACAACACAAGCAGCAGACTCCGACATATTAGTTTGTGTCCATATAAACTCATCATTACTCCCGCTTGCGTTTAAATGACAATAGAGAGACTTGCCCACACCCTCACAGTATTCAGGACAGAAGCGGTCGAAAGTTAAATACCAGGTGTAAACGTAATGTGTCTCTTTTGTCCACTTCTGATCCAATCGATGAAAACACATCTGAAAACAATGATGAGTTTATATGGACGTGAACTAATATTATGTCAGAGTCCGCTGCTTGTGTTGTTAGTAAACATGCTGCACAGTGTTTTGTACATGTATATGTTAGAGCTTTCTCTGAATTTTCAGCGCAATTGACGAAATAAGATCGCGCATCTTTCACACGCTTTCAAAACTACGGAGATCAGTCGCTTTACTTTTATTAATGAAAGGCTAAAAATAGCGCTGGTCACTGTGTGTTCACGCCAGAAGTCAGAAAAGACGTAAAACATTGTGCTCAGTACCTCAGATTAGATAAATGGGCGGAGAGAAGGCGTTCAACCATATGTGCGTTTACACTACAAAAGCAATCCGATCGAAAGAGGTTTCGACTACCTCTGAATGTGGTCGAAAGTGGACAAGCAAAAAACTTTTTGAACACTGTTTACACCCGGCATTAACGTCGTCCACTTGTGATCCGATCAATGAAAACGCATGTTAATGCCAAGTGTAAACAGCCTCAAAGAGTGACAAATTAAAGGGGTCTGAATACTTTCCGTACCCACTAGGGGTGGCACGCCCTCGGTTCGTATCACGGTTTTATGGTCAGGGTTCTCGGTTCAGTGCGGTTCTTTTTGTTATTTTTTCATTTAATTTTTTAACACTTCAGAAATGTATTATCTTATTAATGTCTTAATTATCCATATTTTAGTATAACAGTATTAAAAAGTTATATTATGTAATCATGCACAAACTGAATTTGACTTTAAGCACATTATTGGGACCATCTCTGAGGAAAGCCAGATGAGATTGTGATACAGCAAGAGGGAAGACATTGATGATTTCAACATGCTTTTTATTTATTTAGCAAAACAATAGACTGTGTATTGCCATCTACATGAACTTATGTGCCTTTTTAGCACACAAAGATAACACTGAGAGGCTGCTTAAATATATGTGGACGAGAGAGAAACATAACGTTTACACCTGTAGTATTTAAATCCGTCTCTTTTGTCCACTTTTGACAACTTCTGTCCTGATTAATTTGAGGGGCAATTTATGAAATAAGGTCGCGCAACTTTCACACGCTAGCAAATGAAACTATGCGGAAATCAGCCGCTTTCGTTTTATCAATGAAAGGCTAAAAATAGCACTGTTCACCGTATGTTCCCGGCAGAAGTCAGAAAAGACGTAAAACAATTGTGTTCAGTACCTCAGATTAGATAATGGGCGGAGAGAAGGCTGTCGCGTGTGGCTGTTCAAACACATTCAACCCATAGACTGGAGTTCTATCTATTGTTTTATTTCCGCTGTTATCATAGGTAACATGTTTCCACACACCAAACTTATACGACGCTGGCGCATGCAGACTTCCTTCCCACTTGCCATTTCTACACGTAACATGACCTGCAGCACTCACTATCCACACCAGTCACCTCTTCTTTCCCGCGATTCGCCAAAAGGGAAACACGCTATCTGAGGTCACACACAGGGCACGAGGCTACATACATTGCACATGTCATGAACCGTCGAACCGGTTCGAACACACGCTCCGAACTGAGACAAACCGGGTCGAACACACGCTCCGAACTGAGACAAGCGAACCGAACGGTTCGGATTTTTTTCATGAACCGTGCCACCCCTAGTATACACTGTAACCGTGTTTAAGCAAACTAAGATTACCTGCTGTATGTTAACTGACATTAAGAGTCAGACCCTAGGCTGTTGCATCAAAATCTCAACCGAACTCCTATACACATTTAAATTGATTTTTTTAACTGATTCACAATCCATATTTACATTCCTACAAGCAAGTAAATGTCCTCTTTCCAACTTCTTTGCCAAACATACATAACTCACCTTATAATCCTTCACAAGTTTCTCGTTGTCTTCTTTCAAGTAGATGCCCAAGGACTTGAGGACACATGCTCATCTCGTTTGAATTGTGTCGTCCTGAGGGGGGAAAGGAAACTCTTTTAGGCAATATACTTTAATTTTCAGAGTATTCTTAAAAGGCAACATATGGTGCTTTGCGATTTCTACCCAAAAAGGTTTACGATGTGATATTATTATTTACATTAAGATCTCAGCTGACGTAATATAATAGCTGCACACTAGAGGTAGAAAGTACTACTGCAGGTAACACTTTTAGTAGGCATAACAGGTACAGTATCTCCCCCACTTTAATTATTTTTAAACTTTAAAAAGGAATATGAATTAAATTATAAAATTGTACCTCCCTCAATATTTTAGATGTGGGTCCATGTTTTATTTTTTTAATGCAATTTATTTTATAAGATGGGTAATTTTATTTAGGTAAAATTTGTATGGTACCTTTAATTGAGTAGAATATTTTAGTATTCTTTCCAGCTGTGCTGTACCCTCTGTTGTAAAGAACACTGTATAATTATATATAAAAAAAGAGTATATAAGCATAAATCAACACATTTTCCGACAAACCTTGGAAGTCTCCGCCATGACATTTCTTATTTTTCTTCCAGCTGCTCCACCTTTGCATTCAAATATCTCCATCAGACATGGAGAGTACTGGTCAAAAGCAGCACAGAATGTAGAAAGTAGAGGTAAAGTTGATATGCGATGGAACTCCCTATCGATCTGGAAAACATTAATGCACGTCACTAACCCTGTCAGAACATAACAGATTAAAAAACCTAAGCACACACAGAACAATCACCTCTTTCGCAGTGACCAGAGCTGGCCATCTGCTTTTGAAGTCTGCAATCAAAGGCTCTCCTTTAAGGATTTCTTGCTTCCTGTATGAGAAAGTCTTCTCCATTTTCAACTTCACGATATGCTCATTGTTCCTCTTCTTGATTTCTGTCTTATGTTGGAAATAGGTGCATGCATATTATATAAATGACACGAACATGTAGTGAATCAGAAGTTAAACAGTGTTGTATAGTGTTGCATGACTCGTACTCCTCCTCAATTTTTTCGTACGTTATCAGAAAGAATCGGTAAAGCTAATCTTTCTTTTATAAATCTGATTAAACTAAATACTCTTCGGAGATATAAAGGATGTAATACTACTCTATATGTACTTCAGATTAACATCAGAAATAGCGAGTGTTATGTGAGCTTTAATGTTGTTTTAATGTTATAAAAGCAGTTACGGATGTTTTACAAAATGCATAATGTTTGCACAAATTAAATGTGGAACACTTTCTGTTTTACTACCAAAATATGTAAAATCCATTTATTAATACAGTTAAACGTTTCCACGACATCTCACGAGGTCTGGGTAAACGTTTCAACATATATATTCAGAACATGATGCATACCGTGATAGCTTAGCCTTGAAAACCGCTTCGAATCGGTATGGTAGTGTGGGTTAATTGTGCATTGAGGGCACTGCATTTTGCCAGTGTTAAGACATGGGACAGTCTTGTGCACTTACTTCATGTCACGTGCACGCGCTCTCCAGTTACCAAGACCGCAAGTGTGGGTATTTGGACGCAACCTTACTCGAGTCGTTGATATGCGCATTAAAAAATGAAACCGTGTATTTGCGCCTGCACGGCAGATTAACAACACTGGACCGTATACGGCACGGCCGTAGAACACTCGCGGCGAACTCAAAGAAGTAAACACAATTGTTTCATCTTTGTGTCGGTGCTTTCCCTAGGGTCTACATTACAGTTCAAGATTTTTAAACTTGCAAATAATTAAGCAAATAACGATCTTTTTACCGCAAGCGCGTATCTACAATTCACATCTCAAAACAAAACCTCCGCACTTGTCAATCACCTCTCTCGAACAACCACTCAAATTCCAGCAAAACCCAGTGAGGGCGGTACTTAACTCACACGAACCAATAGAATAATAAAACACCTAACTTGTTGGTTATATGCCACGTTTTCCACCTGTACATTTCAATCAAACTTGTAATATGCACGAACTAAATAAAACCGTATAAATTCAGATAAACAATGATTAAAAAGATATATTAACAATACATTAACTTACCATGTATTTCATGAGGTACATCTCTCAAAGCATAGGGACAGAACTTGTTCGAAATGGACTTAAGTTACCTGTAGAAATAAAGAAATAAAAGAATTGAAACAAATACATTTCGGATTAATTTTTGGTTACAAAAAGATAAACACTTTTAAAATGTTAAAACATAAGCAATATTTATGTTGCAAATAAGCATTATATACTCGTAGTTACACATAAGAGACGTTACTCAACTTTGTGCAGAAAATCTTTATTTTATGAAAAAACAACCCAATATTATATCAACCCAAATAGAGATAATGAATTCCACAACTTACCAGTGAAAATGTAATATCAAGGAAATTAAAAAACACAGATTATATTGTAACGTTAGGTCTAGAGAAAACAATTGCACTGAGAAACGTTTCACAAGGGCCAATGACTATTATCACTGACCAAGTTAAATTAAATTAACGATATTTAAATATATGTATTACTTACACGTGGATGGAGGATGGGAAACATGCAGCTTGATAGTCATCCGTGTCTGCTGTATCTGACTCCTGAATCACGTTAGTTCAAAGTCAGCCTCACGTCCACGCTTCAAGGGAGCAGCTGTGCAATGCATTCTGGTAGTTTCACGAGAAGCGGAGCATCGATTCGCCCGCTCATTCTCATGTTAGTTGAATTAGTTGAATCAAACTACCTGTATTCAAATGAGTAGCGGCCGTCTCGTTTCCCGCCTTTCAAAATCTGACGAAAATCTTTCAAACTGACCTTTGTGGATCTGAAATGATGACAGATTCAGCAACTGCATAGCCTATTTCTCGCTTAAAATGTCTTCAAAAAAACGTTTCGATGAACCATTTTCGTAAAATACGAGATTGTACACTCCGAACGAGCCGCCATTATGCTTTTGAAATTCAGGAGAGTACCTAGACCCACGTGACGCGTTCGTCCAATCAGCTGCCGGTCAATGACGTAGTACAGACGGTCGTTGTTTTGATTAATCCACTTCTCATTGCATTGATCTGTATGTTAATAATTCATCTGAATTTACTTTTAATCACGTTTTACAGACAAGAATGAATCATTTAAAGAAGATAAACCCCATTCATTCATGTAATTTAAGCAAACTCCTAATTAGCTAATCCAACACATGCCCAAGTTTATTTTTTGAGTGTATGTCTGCCAGTACCCCTTGCTGAAAAGCAGCCTCAAACCATGATGCTTTAACCCCCAAACTTAATTGTTGGTATGGTGTCCGTGGGGTTGTGGGCAGTGCCATTTCTTCTCCAAACATGGTGTGTAGAATGACTGCCAAAAAGTTCAATTCCCCCTATATCTATTCCCATCAAAATGCTTTTCAACGATAAGATTATGAAGATCCTGAGAGAGTTCTTTGCTTTTACCCATCATGAAGTTTTTCCTGTGTGCCTCCTGGGTAATGAGAAGCCTTTAAAGGCCATCAGTTAGGAATAAAGTAGCTGATTTCAATTAGTACTGATAGGGGGCAGGGTTTCTCTCTCAATGCTGACAGATTTTAGGTGATCTCCTGGCTTTCTATGCCGTTATGCACCTTGTTCTCTTCATGTGTTTAATACTTATTCCCTGTGTCATTTCACTTTATTTATTATGACTCAACTTGTATTCTTAAATGTTCTGATTTCTTTGTATGAATTCAATATTTGGCTTGATGGCTACATCTGGTGGAAATTTTGTGTCAATAGCCCACTTAGAAATCCCCTTACTGATAAAAATGCTGATGTGTCAAATACTTATTTTCCCCGCTGTAACTGTGGTATGCAACATTACGTGTAAATAAGAGCAACCTCACAAGCACATTATAAATATAAAGTTAGTGATTAGGACTTGCAAGCCATGATTTAGATTCTGATACGTGCTTACTGTGTTGTATACAGTATTTTAGTCACGTCGGGTTTGAAGTTTTGTTGCTACTTTACCATGCGGATTGTCATTTATGTGTATCATCTTTAGCACTAGAACCTTTTGTGGCTCGAACATAAATGTGTTTGACTGCTATTTTTACACATAAAGGTTTTCAAAACAATTCCCCACATGTAATGATGGGGAATGAAGCTATCCAATCATAGCATTGGACATTTACGACCAGGTCTTCAGTGCGGCCCGCCCATCAAAACGATCGCCTATGGCAGATTCAGAGCGACTCTGGGCAGATCCAATAGTTTTAAACTTCAACAGAGGACCCTCCTTAATGGAAGTAACGCTTTGCAATGGAGCGTGGCCAGACTCTCTGTACAAATAAAATGAATGTACGAGAGTCTGGTTGGACCAGGCTAAGGAAACAGTACAAAACAATAAAAACAGCAGCTCACTCAACTGTGAGTCTTTTTGGTATCTTATGCCTAAAAAATGTCAAGGGGGTTGTGTGATTCTTTGGTTCGTAACTTCTTATTCTGAAAGTTTGGGCACTACATTCTGTTAATCTGGGCCTGGTGCAGGGCTGAGCCTGGTCAGTACTTGGATGGGAGGCCACCTGGGAAAACCAGGTTGCTGCTGGTAGAGGTGTTAGTGAGACCAGCAGGGGGTGCTCACCCTGTGGTCTGTGTGGGTCCTAACACCCCAGTATAGTGACGGGGACACTATACTGTCAAAAAAAGCACCTTCCTTCTGATGAGACGTTAAACCGAAGTCCTGACTCTCTGTGGTCATTAAAAATCCCAGGATGTCCTTTGAAAAAGAGTAGGGGTGTGCCCCGGCATCCTGGCCAAACTTGCCCATTGGCCTACCAATCATCCCTCATACTAATTGGCTATATCACTCTGTCTCCTCTCCACTAATAAGCTGGTGTGTGGTGGGCGTTCTGGCGCAATATGGCTGCCGTGCCGTCGCATCATCCAGGTGGATGCTGCACATTGGTGGTGGTTGAGGAGATTCCCACATTCATATGTAAAGCGCTGGGAGCACTGAGAAAAGCGCTATATAAATGTAATGAATTATTATTATTAATTGTAATAAAACAAAATGTTACTGATGTCTTACCCCTTCAAACCTGAATTTTCAGGTTTTTAATCAGTGCACCTTATTTTGATTGGTTGATAAGCATTTTTATTGGTTTGAACCACAAAACATGTGATGTCCACATGTGCAGGGTATGCAGGGGTTAAACTTAATTTTTATTGGGTGAGCAAGAGTAAAGTTTGGGTTGGCCCAGCCTATGCCCATGCCCATGTCCATGCCTATGCCTAGATCTGGCCCTGGTTCATTCTCTAATAAACCCTTCTGAAGGCACAAAACATGAACCGTGAACTTTGTATAACAGGATTGCAGATGATCTGCAGGAGGCAGTGTCTTTCACATCATGCTTTGTAAAAATGTGAAAAATGCAATCCACAGACCTGCAAGTGCAAATTAGTACGGGAATGTTCAGGAAAAAAAGGGAAAACACATTATGGTCCAAGTTTTGGCTCCTTTCCACTGGTCTTTTGGGTTGCTATGGAAACAATGAGCACTAATTGCTTAGATGCTGGGGATATCTTTTGAACAACCTATCAAGTGTCTGTGTGGGGAGGGTGCGTTCCCGTGCATTCCAGTGTCATAATGACAATATTACCCTGCTATTTTAAGTAAAAATAAGTAATAACAGAAGGAGGTAAATTTTGTGACAAAGTAAGTGATGCAGAGAAACTAGTTAATTGTTTTCCTGTGTAATGTACATTGTGGTAAATACTGTTATTAAAAAACAAGTTCAAAAACCCGCTATTCAAGCAGGTGAGTTCTGTTGTTAAGTGTATTGCTAAATATAGACTTTTGCTATGAAAACTTTGCTAGCTGAAGAGGATCATTTTTCAAATCATTAAATGATATACTGGTCACAGACTAAGTGGGAGGGAAACCTAATAAAACAACAAAATTGGAAAGTGTGTTATATGATGCGCATGAACAGACGACACAGTTTCTCTATCTGTATTTTGCAGAGCATCAATAGAATTTTACATCTTTTCTTCATGTGAGGATTTAGTATTCTGTCTCTTTCTGTTTCGAGCTCGAGTCTGCGCTGCATTTGGGTTAAAAAAGTAGTTACTAAAAAAGGCCTTTTGGATGGATTGTGCATTCATCAACATTCATCTAATCTACAGCAGGGCATGCACAGCTACCAGAAAATAAGCATGGGAGTACTAATGGACGTTTGATTATCCATTCAAATGTGTGATGAAGCACAGAAAAATACCCAAATAAATAAATAATTTAAGCTGTATCAGCCTTGCTTAGTCACTCTGCCAATTATAGTTTTATAGTCTTCATGACAATGCTGTAAATCAGTGGTTTTCAGTTGATTGGTTGTTAACCAAATTTGGTTGGAGGTCCGCTTGAATGTAGCAGAAAATAAAAATGAAAATGAATGCAACTAACCATTAAGCAGGAGAAAACCAAGATATTTACCACATTTTTATTGATGAAATCACATGTTAATAAAATATTAAAGCTTTAATGACACACACTGTTTCTGATGATCTCATGTTAATTTTGAATACCTATAGAGAGTTTTTGCATCCTTTATGTCATGAAAGAGTCTTTAGTTTTATCAGATTTATAAAGACAGATCAGCTCTACCGAAAAACACAACTACTGCTGGAGGAGAAAGTCACGAGCAAGCAAAACATAACACAAAACACAGACATTTGATGCAATTTTACTTACCGCCTGCGAAACATAAGTCCCCCGGTTGGGACCACCCCATTTCAATGTAATGCAGCGTTACACAAAGACACATGCACAACTTCACTCCTACCCCGAATAAACAAACCATATCCATTGTTACCATAATGCTGGGTTGTTTGGGAAGCTAAACAAGCTTATATTTCACTCACAAACAACATAACACTCCTTCTATGATGTTGATTTCGTGTCAGCTCTTGGTTTGTGTGTGCGGGCACTATTCCGGTTAAAGTGTCCATATAAGAACTTCCACTTTACCGGGGGGCTCTGTTATCATAGATATGTATAAAGGCTAGATGTGTTATGGCGGAGTCTCTAACATCATCACCTAGCGGCCATCTTACCAAAGGGCATCATTCATTTGTAGCATTGTGTTTTAATGATGCATGTACTTTTAAATGACCATAACTTGCTCAATTTTCTACCAATTTCAAACGGTTTGGTTTTTCACAAACGTTATTAATGTGGCTATAATCCTGGATGCTTTAACATGTTTCATTATTTTTTTTTTTGTATAAGTATGCAGTGTCATATGTACATCTTTGACGTTTATAACAAACCAAACCAGTTGAAAATCTGTAGAAAATTAAGCAAGTTATGGTCATTTAAAAGTACCCGCACCATTAAAACTCAATGCTACGAGTGAGCGAGCTGCCTGTGGTAAAGATGGCCGCCAAATAGGGACGTTCCACTCAATTGGCCAGCAGCGCGTGCGAGACATCTAGCCTTTATACATGTCTGTTATGCAACAGATTCAGAAGTCGAAAAAAAAACTTTAGGAAACCTGTAGGAAAGAGAAGTTTGTTTGACTCAGAAATACTCTGTCACACGTCAAACTGCTTTTTTGAAACTTTGCCAATGTTTAATATGAGCAAAACTCTTTAACTGTGTTAAGAAGTCATGAAATACCATTAGACCTGCTCTTTAATGGCACTTTTCCATTGCATAGTACCCCACGGTTTAGTTTAGTTTAGTTTGGGTCGGGTCAGCTCACCTCACTTTGGAGTGGTTAGCTTTTCCATCGAGTTTAGTATCACTTCGCAGTGGGAGGTATTATAGGCGTGTCGATTTGCGTTGCCTACTGCTGTGACATCAAACAAGTGAGAGCGTTGTTGTTCATTCCCATACATTTATTTATTTCTAAGTCTGCCACAAAATTAAAATTGACTAGGCCACAACAAATAGATGTTTGCACATCGCGTTTATAACTACCTCTGTCTCACATGACAGTTTCTGTTCAAACACCCGACCTGTGGCGTCAGTCGACAGCGCTCCGCTGAGCCTCATTGAAGTAGCATATATAATGTGGACGTGCACGTCGCGAATGTGCCGCCACAAACTGCAAGTCTGGAAAAAACTGTTATGGTGTCCCGAATTCTCAACCTGTGGATGTTTTTCATTGCTAAAACGGTGTTTGGAAACTTATAGCAGAGCAAAGATATCGACATGTTTGCTCGAGACAGCGCAAGCTAGCTGTAAGCTAAAGCTAATATGACGCTGATGACGATTCTCTCAGACCAATCAGTGATCTACAGTGTTTTTGCGTCACATTTGGTATCAGCTCCGGTCGCTTGGAACTCCAACCGAGGTGATACGAAAAAAGTATTGGGTACTGCATCCAATGGAAAAGCTCCCAAAAGTAATCTGACCCAAACTAAACCAAACCGTGGGGTACTATGCAATGGAAAAGCGCCATAAGGGTGTTCCTTGTAATATATTGTAGTTTTGTACATTTAATTTGTACTGGGTTTGGTGCCCATTGATATCCAATGTCAAATTTAGATGCTAAAGCAAGAGAAGCATTGGTCTAAATAATTTTCACAATTTTGGGTTATACATTAAAACCTTAATACAGGTTTTGAAGCCCATGCACAGGTATCTTTGTCATGGTGTCTTTCCTCGTGTCTGTCACAGCCTCCTCACATTGATTATATCCATGGATTTACCTCCATTAGCCCAAATAGACGTTTGACTGTTTTTATTAAGAAGAAGCTTACAAGTACTACTCCATCAGTGCATGCGCAGGTGTTTGTTTGTCTTTGCATTGATCTTAATGTTTTTTTTTCAGGCAGAGACATTGTTTTGAAGCCACGCAGGAGCTATCTAAAGTGCTTGTCTTTGTCAGTTATGTTTCTCATTTTCAAGGTCCAATTAAATTTGGCAAATAACAATAGAGGAGACTGACAGTCCGGGAACAAAGAATAAAAACATTATCTTCTGAAAGCTTCAGTAAGGGATATGTAAAAGCAATGAGTAAAAGTAGAACTCCTTACATGTCACGTATGATTTAAAAAACAGCTTAACCCCAGAAAAAGCAATCTTGTCTCTGGTAAGACGGTTGATTATGGCATCAGAATGGATGCACGTCATTTCAGCTTGACCCAAAACAGCACTGAATAATCTCAGACGCCCCCGAGGGGCTGCTCTCTCATGTGAAAACATGTGTTGTAGTGCGTAGGACCACTATGAGGATGTGTAGCTTATGATTGGAAAGCAGAGAAGAAATCGACAGCATTGTGTGAAGTTCTGTCTTCTTTTTCTAGGTTTAATCTCTCCTTTCTCTCATCTTCTCTCTTTCTCTCTATCTGGTAGCTCAGTTTTTTTAATTGGGCTCACTGCGTGTGTCCCCAGAGAGGTCTGTGCTGTGTGGGTGTGTTAGAGTGTTGAATAATAGTAATTTAGCAAATTGGGCTTGTGTATGTGAAAGCTTTAAAGTGTTTGTACTTGTATGTGCTTAAGTGACAGTTTATATAGGTTTTTAAGTACAGGGCAACTGATTTTACGATAACAACGATGGGAAAACATACAAAATTAGGAGTTAACCAAGATTTAAGTTACAAGTGAAAAAAGTGATTTAGTGATAATTGCCAGTTGATTAATATCAATTAGAGCCCGACCGATATGCGTTTTTTCGGGCCGATGCCAATACAGACATTAGGGAGTAAAAAAAGACAGATAACGATATATCGGCCGATATTATATTACAATACACAAATACTACAGTACTGTACATAGAATGCACTATATACATTACCAGAATATACTGTATATAAATAAATACAATGCAATGCAATGATCACTCACAAATGTGGTGATCAAACACTTATATTGACGTGACAAAGATATGTACTATAGGCAAGAAGTTAACAATAAACTTTATTATCCAAAATGAGTCTGATAGCAGTGCACTAAACAGTAAACTTGACTTATTAAATAATTTTAAAACACAAACAGAACAAAATACATAAAACTTTCATCATTTGCAGTTTTGACAAGAATAACGTTATATTGCACTTGTATTGAAAAGGGAAACTTATGAAGTCATTGTTTATTAGCTTTACAGTAAGTTTTGTACTTCACAAATAGTTAGCAACTCACGGTATGCTTGACTGACAACATATTGATGTAGGCTAATGTTTAATGTAGTGCACAATGTTTTTATAACACAAACCCACAGTGTTTGGCGCAAACTTTAGACTTTTATAAAACTGAAGCGTCTTCTCTCCACCTCTTTAATTTAGCGAGGGTGTAAAGTTGCGCGATCTTATTAAATCAATTGCTCTGAAATGAGCATGTTCAGTAACAACACAAGCAGCTGTAATCTCATATAACGTTACCATTATATAAGTGCACAGCTGCGCGTAGTTTAAATGTGTCATTTCTCCGTCTTGTGTCATTTCTCCCGCTTGTGTTTTAATAACTCGCAAGTCGACAAAAGAGACTGCATGAATCGCGAAAACTTAACGGAAGACCTGGTGCGATTTTCACAGCCCACGATGTAAGTAGGCATTTTTGACGATACCGAATAATACGCAACTCAATCTGCTCTAATGACTTTTCTGACCCCGACATGCGCAGTGCGAACAGCCTGTGACGTGAACCGTGAAGGGGTCTATAGGGCGCACTCTGCTGGACAAACAAGTACTTACATCTTTCAAAAGAATTTAATGTGTTCTGTAAGAAACGTTCATATCGGCTGCATATGCGGCTTATTCGCTGATACAGATATATCTGCGACATACTCATATCGGCCGATAAAATCGGCAAAATGATAAATCGGTCGGGCTCTAATATCAATACAGGGCTTGCAAAATTTCAAGGTCAAGGGTTACTGACCATATTGTTTGCTTTGTTATTCTTGTTGTTGTTTTGGTGCTGAAAAAATCTGGATTTCCATACAAGCCAACTGTCCCTGCTGTTCTCCACACTGGGTCTACTTACCATTTAATAGTGGTTTCAATGGGTCACAAAACTCACAATTTGGATCATATCATGTTTTTCCAATCAGAGACTGGATAATTTTTAGATCAGAAAAATAGGGGCTACTGTCACATGCCCTAATGTCACAAATCAGATATTTTTTACTGATTATGTTCACTTAAAGATAATAAATAATTGTTTTTTAATTGAATACAAGATTGTTTTGTGTTTATCTGTAAGGTAAAGACATGAGATGTGTGTATTGCAACGTATGATGCAATGTGCGCATTGTTGGAAATGCAACTATCCGTGTTTCTAAATATGTGCTTCTGTACATGACATAGCTTGCGAGTAACTGTTATGCAATCTTTATCACATTTAAGCAGGCTGTGGTAGATTTCACTTCCTATGTGAGGATATAATGACCAACAAGACAAAAGAGAAATGTTCGCAACAGATCCGGAGCATTAATGACAAATCAGTACAGCCCGCTCCCTGTACAGTTTGAGCGATCACAAATGGAAAGTGAAACTAAAAAGTAAGCATGCATTTAAATCATAGACTGTAAAGATGGACGTAGTGTCCGTGATATCACCTATAGGTTTCTGAAGATCGTTTTTGAAGCCTATAGTAGGTGGTGCCTGCCTCCATCTTGGCCGTGCGTCACCACGCATCACCCCCGGATATCCGAAAATGGGTAAAAAGGCAGGACATGGGTGAAGCAGAGGTGGCTGGTTGCTAAAACCACTCCTGCCTAGCTAACGTCACTCAAGTGGACACGCCCTTAATTATGCAGAACTTTAAGGCTCAATATAATTGAAACAGACGAGTTACAAAAAACATCCCCCCAAAGTTGTCATGAAGGGCAAAATTAGCTATACAGACCAAAAAAATAAATAAATATAATTTGTACCAGGCTGTAAACATATTTTGTTTCTGCTCTAATGTCGGGCATTTTATAGCCTGACGTTGTCATACTCAATTCTAGTCAGAATTTCAGTCTGATACCGCTCCATTGAGCTATAATTATGAGGCGTGTCTCAACCGAAAAATGCCTCTGCACTCAATTGGATAGACCTATGACCAATCAGAGCAACGTATGTTGAAATTACGTCTTTGCAGCTTTACCGAACTGCTAGTTATTTCGGTACAAGGACACACACTACAAGTCTAGAGTTAGCGAACGTACATCAACACCTACTATGTTTACAACATTTCATTTATATCACATTAAGTCATACAGTAAGACTATCTCTTACCATTTGTACATTAGTTGAACTTCATCCACAACGATACCCATTACGTTTGCTTGAAAAATATCGGAGCCTAGCATGTCCCTCCACGATTCCGGGCTTTCAACAAGAAGCTGGCATGACCGCTAATTATATCCATCTCGTCGTGCACACCGATTTGCATCGCCGTGATACCCATTTCAGTTGCTTCTTTAACTTGATCCTTCATAAGTGCGACAACTTTTGCAGAATCCCGTAGGAAGGATGGCAAAAACATCAACAAATGCCTTGCTCGCGTTTCTCTGTTCCTCTTTTAAAATCAATGCTCTGTCGATATCTTTTAGAACAGACTCAATGTCAGAATCCACACATCTGAATTCTACCGCGGCAGCCATTTCGTTGTAAACAGATTCAACACACGCGCTCTTTGGTGACATGGTTGATTTACGTTACTGATCATCTGTCCATCATCGTATAAAGCCTGCCCTGACAATTTGATTGGTCGACCAGCTTTGGGTCGAGCATAGTAGCTCCTCAACGGTGAATCTCCAGACCGATCTTCCTGTTTCTCAAAATGTTGTGGGCGGGGCTAAGATCGGCTGGCACCCAGGCTAGGCATTTTAACATGGGGGTCCATGGGAATTGACTCCCTTTTGGAGCTCTAGCGGCCGGTCGATGAATTGCAATTTAAGTGACTTCCGTTTTGGCTTCATCAGAGAGATCAGAAGGTTGCCCCTTGATTCAAACGCAACTTCGATGCATAGAAAATAATTACCCAAACAAATCTGTAAGGGAATGCAAAAGCATTAAAATATATTTTTCCTATACCTAGACAGCCCAGCGAGCAGGACAGAGATATAATTTGGTAGCTCGACTAAGTACAATAGCACCGGGATGTCAGGCTAGCGATTTTGCGAGCCCTGCAAGATCATATTTCCTTTTGTGACACCATGTAATTTTTCAACCTTCATAATAAATTTTCAAGACCCTTGTGGTAGTACATCGACTTTAAATAGGTTGAATGACATGTCTACCATAGCATGACGGGGTCTGTATCACTTTTACTCGTATTTTAAAACTTAGGGTTTCTGGTAGTAACCAGAGCACCAAAAAAACTACAAAATTCGACTGCTTTAAGGCATACGTCACTTCCTCCACACAATTTGTTTTTAACGTGAATTTTGCTGGAGGCTACTTAAGGAGTGTAGAGAGCAACTTATAGTATGTGACTCCGTGGCACAGTTTTAGTGTCACGGACCTATAACACGGGCGACCCAGGTTCGATTACCCTTTTAAGGCAATTTTTTTATATAAACTCTTGATTCATACATCAATGCGATCTTCTTTATAAATGACAGCGATTATCTTGCTTATAGTTCGCTGTATTCAGATGCTGTGTCCACGTATTTACCTTTCTTTTACTGTGTCTATGGTATTTACATTACAATCCAGGATGCTACAGCAGTCAAACTTGCTCACAGTGTAAAACCAAACCCTATTCATTCACCAATCAGATCCGAGCGTTTCTCTCTTCTCTCTTCCTCATTTGCTGAATTTCGCTGACACTCGCGTGACGTATTACAAAGCGGCAGACCTAAACACGGTTTACTTGGATTTGGAGCTACAATTTTCACACAAAAGAGGAAAAACGAGTGCCATTGCGGAAAATCCTGGTGGCGAGGGAGAGAGAGAGACGATGCAAAAATATTTCTTTCGAAAAAGGCAAGGAAATATTTCTGGTCGTTTCTCAATTGGAAGGCTGCAGCCTCCGGAGGTCAAATATGCAGGCTGCATACGTCATGAAACCTGGTTTATTAAGGTAAACTGAGCATTACATTCGCAAGTCATAAGCATACTGCAACAATTTACGATTAACTAAGTATAATAGTCAACTTTATAATTGTTAATATTGTGAAATAAGAGAGTCTTGATGACGTATGCAGCTTAGAAATATGACATCCGGAGGCTGCAACCTTCAGATTGAGAAATGGCTTCTGCCACGACGAGTTCTTCATCAGAAAGTTGTAACATGACTGCGTTTCTCCCTATTGTCTCAAAATGTTGATCGTTTAGCGTTTTAAATGTTTAGTTTTTAGTTTAGTTTTAAGGTTGGCCAGTTCCTTTCCTTTGCGGCAGTGCTGCGGCGCTTGTGGCCTCTAGGGGTGCTAGGCGTGAAAAATACATGTCTAGCAACCCCTAGTGGCCAAAAAGTTCCATGGTGTGCCTTTAAATACAGGCAGAAATACCATTTTTATTTTACCTACACGTTTTTGTTGGCAGCATAGCAAGCAAGACGTCTAACTAAGTTGAGTGGACACCAATAGAAATATGTATTATGGATGAGAACATATGAGACTTGCTTGTTGAATAAGCTATTTTTAATATACTTTTTAAATAGGTTTTATGGAAAGTATAATGCAGTTTGTTATGTCCTTTTGTTCTGGTGATGGTATCAGGTCTTTTTGTTTAGTGTTGGTAATGCACTGAGAAATTGGTATGACAATCTCAGCAGTAAAAACTTACATTAACAATAAAATTGAATAATGCAATACTGTAGATAAGAAGGGGAATTCCTGAGTTAAAACTTTTTATCTGTGTGGGGGCTGTTGTGACTGAATTCTGATGAAATGTTCTTCTCCTCCTGTTTGCTTTGGGTGAGGGGGTGGTGATGAGGGAGGCTGCAATAATTACCCAGAATTCTTTAGTTGTCTCATTTTTTGCGGTTCTGAAGCTTTGTAATATCTGCCTTCACGCTTTCTACTCTTCTTGTTATCTTCCTTTTTCTTTTCTTCTGAACCTGCAATTACAGCTTTCTCTATGGTGTGCTCTCTGAGCTGGAGCACAAGAGCAAAGTGCAAAACTGTGTTCACTTTAGTTAATCAGAGGAGAGATGAAATCTGTCTTAAACCATTTTAGCCATCCATTATTTCTGTCGTTCTCTCTTTTTTCCTTCTTTTATCTCTGTATAGGGAATGTAACACGCAAAAGAAATTTCTACCCATTTCACAGAGGAAAATTTGGAAGGCAAGAACTTTAAAATACACATTATTTACAGTGTAAAATGTCATTCTGTAGAGTTAGTTTTTTTGTCTTTATAACCTCACAGATTTATTACAAGTGAGAGTACTCAACAAAAGTGCTATTTTCTAACCCACTGCATTTATTGTCAATAGTCACAAATATATTTACGTAGCAAAATTTGAAACTGCATTTTTCTGTTTAACAAAAATAGACATGTTATTTCCTAAGGCTTTACATTTGCACACACACAACATTAGATGAAACTGGTATTTTTACACACGTAAAGTGTAATAATGGTCCCAATCCCAAGTTTGCAAAGAAAACAATGCGCACACATACTCAAATACAAACTTCATAAATATAAACAATACATAATACTATACAGTGACATTCAGTTATAAATTACCCTGTATAAATTATTAACTGTTTAAAAATACAAAAATGTTTATGCATATATACTTGGACAAACAACAGCATTATGAAATAGTAATGTAACTCAACTAAACAATTGTGACCCTGGACCACAAAACCAGTTGCAAGTCACATGGGTCAAAATAAAAAAAAATAAAAATCATTATTATATTATGTAAAGATCATGTTCCACGAAGATATTTTGTAAATTTCCTACGGTAAATATATAAAACCATTTTATTTCTGTGAGTGGATGCAGCAAAAACGCAAATAAAATTGGCCAGAAACTTGCCAAACTCGTTGGTCTTTGGAGATTTTCCATTAAATTTTCCCATTCAATCCACAAATGTCAGTACAGAGGTAAGCCAATAGACTTAAACAAAATTTTAATTAATATGCGTTGCTAAGGACTTAATTTGGACTTTGAACTGCAATCTTCTCAATATAACCCACAGATTACAGATTTTCAAATCAATGTATATCTGCCAAATATTGTCCTATCCTAACAAACATCAATGAAAAGCTTATTTGTTTAGCTTACAGATGTATAAATCTTCATTTTAAAAATATTGATGACTGGCTTTGTGGTCCAGAGTCACAATTAGGAAAAGAAAATGGTCACTTTTTTTACTTTCCTGGGGGGTCACGAACAGGGGACCAATAATTCAGGAAACCTGTATGACGGCACTTAGGGACTCGCACATTGTTTTTTTTAACATAATTTTCTGGGGTAAGAAATAAATGAAGCTTTTTACTCCCAATAAAAACTTATATTAATTGTTTACAGTTGTAGTTTAAAACCTTCCCTATTGGTTTATACAACACAATTCCTTGACAATTCCCAGCTGAAACATGCTTCCAGATGTGTTTGTGATAGAAAACAGCCTATAAAATGTAATCTAACGAGGTTTTGTTTTACAATAAAACAAATTAAAGGCACTGTAAGAACAGATCTGCCCATTTGCTTTTGGGCTTAACAACTAAACCCTGAAGATACAATACATGCTACAGAAATCAAAGCTACATGCCGTTGAGCTCCACAAAACATCATCTAAAACATCTGTAGTTCTCTGAAACACGTACAATAGAGGCAAACTGATATTTTCTCACATATTACGATGTGATATCATTTAAAGTAAAGCATATATTGTTGTCAGTCATTTCTCCATATATTAATACCACAGTACTCACCTACTTGTATTTCTAAACAGCACTTATAACTTTACACCATAACATAAGTTACAAGTCAGCATACAATAAAAATAGGCCTTACTAAATCTCTTTAAATGATGCTACAGTAACTAGCAGCTCTAACATTGCAGCTTTACAGTAGTTTGACTTGAATGAAAACAGAGTGAAAAAGAATAAAAGGAGAGAAAGAAAAGAAATGAAAGACTGACAGACTGAAAAAGAATGAAAGAAGGACATGCCGAAAAAGAATAAAAGATGGACATAGCGAAAAAGAAAGAAAGACAGACGGAGCGAAGAAGAATGAAAGACGGACAGAGCGAAAAAGAATGAAAGAAGGACATAGTGAAAAAGAACGAAAGACGGATAGAGCGAAGAAGAATAAAAGACGGACAGAGCAAAAAAGAATAAAAGAATGAAAGATGGACAGAGAGAAAAGCATGAAAGATGGACAGAGAGAAAAGCATGAAAGAAGGACAGATCGAAAAAGAATGAAAGTAGGACAGAGAGAAAGAAATGAAAGACTGACAGACTGAAAAAGAATGAAAGACGGACAGAGCAAAAAAAGAATAAAAGAATGAAAGATGGACAGAGACAGAGAGAAAAGGATGAAAGAAGGACAAAGCAAAAAAGAATGAAAGAAGGACAGATTGAAAAAGAATGAAAGAAGGACAGATCAAAAAAGAATGAAAGAAGGACAGATCGAAAAAGAATAAAAGAAGGACAGGTCGAAAAAGAATGAAAGAAGGACAGATAAAAAAAGAATGAAAGATGGACAGATCGAAAAAGAATAAAAGATGGGCATAGTGAAAAAGAATGAAAGAAGGACAGAGTGAAAAAGAATAAAAGAATGAAAGATGGACAGAGAGAAAAGCATGAAAGATGGACAGAGAGAAAAGCATGAAAGAAGGACAGATCAAAAAGAATGAAAGAAGGACAGAGAGAAAAGAAATGAAAGACTGACAGACTGAAAAAGAATGAAAGAAGGACAGACTGAAAAAGAATAAAAGATGGACATAGCGAAAAAGAAAGAAAGAAGGACAGAAAGAAAAGCATGAAAGGACAAAGCAAAAAAGAATGAAAGAAGGACATAGTGAAATAAAATGAAAGACGGACAGAGCAAAAAAGAATAAAAGAATGAAAGATGGACAGAGACAGAGAGAAAAGGATGAAAGAAGGACAAAGCAAAAAAGAATGAAAGAAGGACAGATTGAAAAAGAATGAAAGAAGGACAGATCAAAAAAGAATGAAAGAAGGACAGATCGAAAAAGAATAAAAGAAGGACAGGTCGAAAAAGAATGAAAGAAGGACAGATAAAAAAAGAATGAAAGATGGACAGATCGAAAAAGAATAAAAGATGGGCATAGTGAAAAAGAATGAAAGAAGGACAGAGTGAAAAAGGATTAAAGACGGACAGAGTGAAAAAGAATGAAAGATGGTTAGAGCGAAGAAGAATGAAAGACAAACAGACTGAAAAAGAATGAAAGAAGGACAGAGAGAAAAGAAATGAAAGACGGACAGAGCGAAAAAGAATGAAAGACAGACCGATAAAAATGAAAGACGGACAAAGCGAAAAAGAATAAAAGACAGAGCAAAAAAGAATGAAAGAAGAATAGAGCGAAAAAGAATAAAAGATGAACAGAGCGAAAAGAATGAAGGACAGAGCGACAAATAATGAAAGACGGACAAAGCGAAAAAGAAAAAATGACAGACAGAGCAAAAATGAATGAAAAGGGACAAATCGAAGAAGAAAGAAATAGAATTGTTTTGCTACTAAAATCTCCTTTGCTACAGTTAAAATCTTGATTTATTTTTAAGTTTAGAAATGCAGAGCCTGGCACCCCGCTGGCTCAATTGCTCTCATTGTTCTCTCTCTTTACACAGTAAAAGCTCTACCTTTGTGATTGTTCATCTCTATAGCAACAAGCAGGTCTTCAGTCAGTAGGTCTGGTTTCACCTTCCTCATCTTTTATAATTTCCTTGGACCATCTAATTTTCCTGATCTCGTCAGTCTTTCCAATCTTTCCATTTTCGTGCTGATGCCCAGATGCGTTCAGGGAACTGCGCTGCATCAGCCGATTGACGATGTCACTGCAGGTTTTGCGGTACTGGTGTCGTAGAAGAGAGTAGACGAAAGGGTCGCATGCAGCTTTGCTGTATGCCAGACTCTTACTCAGCACACCCCAATATGGATTAAATGGCTCAGTCACAAATAGCTCCACAATCCTAAGGGCAACACAGACACAAAATATCATGAGCAAGACATGACAGTTAGACCCGATGATTTATCAAATTTAGGCTTTGCATATACTTCGTTTATACATAAATACATTATGTATAGATAGATAATATATTGTTGATACATTAATGGTTTTAACTTTTGCAGTTGTACACTAAGGGGCCAATCATACCAAACGGGTTTTAAACGCGTGGAAATGCAAGGCGCGTCGCACTGCCTTTTTGGTCACTTTTTAAAAAAAGAGCAGTGCGATTCGCCTTTTTATTTGCTAGGCAACCACCGACGCAGCTGTCCGCGTCTGATCGCGTCTTTGCATTGACTTTGTATGTAATCTACTCGCGCAATTCGTTGAACTCACATCTGGTGTGAACCCACAGTAAGAATGTTGTTTTTTAGCCCATATAAAATATGGATAAATCCGACTGCTGATTTAAATAACCATGAACATGTCCATATTTGACACAACCAAGACATGAAACAACTCAGCATAGGTTAATTTAAAGGGTCGTGCCTGTCCATATTTTGGGTTGAAACCTCCAGCATGTTTAGATGATATTTAAAATTCTAAGATCATTGCAATTGCATTCAATAAAAATGCAGCACGCTCTTTTATAAATATAATAGGCTGTTTAAGATCTAGGAACGGCTATGTAATGTAGTCCAATGCAGTTTTAGCAATGCATTAACAGGCGTCATATCGAACGCGTTTCTTATGTATTTGGTATTTCATTATTTAAAGCATGTCCGCGATGTCTGAATTCAAGCAAACCTTATCATCACTTGCTGCTTTTAGTAGATTGCGTTGGCCATTACAGAAATCAACTGTTGCGCCTGTGTTATTTAATTTGCGCTTTTTTAGTAAATAACCCGCAGATATTATCACTCCCATTGGCGCTTTTTTGGAATTGTGCTCTCATGCTAATTTGCCCGTTTTAGTAAATCTGGCCCTAAGTGCAAATAGCATAGATGCTATTTACACGAAGGAAAAAAATATAGAGATATTTTTTGTTTACACAAAGTGTTAATATCAGCATTTTCTTAATGATTTGCTATTTACAGTAAGTGAAAAAGTTTTATTTTAAGATTATAAAATTTGTAATAAGTGTAAGTATTAATTAGATGCTCATGCTAACTTTATTGGCAGATATGATTTGCACCTGCAGTATTTTTGTAGATTAATAGGATGCAATAATAACATAGACTGTAATTTATTAAATTTATTAAAATCACTAAATGAATTCTGCATTATTGGGAAAATAAAAACCCTCCCTACACCGACCTCTAACCATAGCGAATAAATACTTTTATTCTTAAAGGATTAGTCCATTTTCTTAAAAGAAAAAATCCAGATAATTTACTCACCACCATGTCATCCAAAATGTTGATGTCTTTCTTTGTTCAGTCGAGAAGAAATTAGGTTTTTTGAGGAAAACCTTGCAGGATTTTTTTTTCATTTTAATGCACTTTAATGGACGCCAACACTTAACAGTTTTTTTCAACGGAGTTTCAAAGGACTATAAACGATCCCAAATGAGGCAAAAGGGTCTTATCTAGCGAAACGATTGTCATTTTTGAAAAGAAAAATAAAAAATATGCACTTTTAAACCACAACTTTTTGACTAGGTCCGGTCCAGCGCGACCTAACGTAAATGCGTAGTGACGTAGGGAGGTCACGTGTTACATATATAAAACGCACATTTGCGGACCATTGTAAACAATAAACAATGACACAAAGACATTAATTAGTATCATTCCACATACAACAACGTCGGAACGGTCCTCTTTCAACACACTTGTAAACACTGGGGCGGAGTTTCGCGTTCATCCTCTGTGACCTCTTGACGTCATGACGTTTCGTGAGGTCACGCTGACGCTTTCAGGACCGGAGGAATATGAGAAGTTGTAGTTTAAAAGTGCATATATTTTTATAGTCAAAAATGACAATCGTTTCGCTGGATCCTTGTGCCTCGTTTGGGAGCGTTTGTAGTCCTTTGATACTCCGTTGAAAAAAAACTGTTACGTGTTGTGTTAAGTGTTGGGGTCCATTAAAGTCCATTAAAATGAGAAAAATCAAATGCAATGTTTTCCTCAAAAAACATAATTTCTTCTGGACTGAACAAAGACAGACATCAACATTTTGGATGACATGGTGGTGAGTAAATTATCTGGATTTTTCTTTTAAGAAAATGGACTATTCCTTTAATAAACACTCGTTAGGCACTTTATTTCCACTTTTTAAACATTTTCTTCAGAGATGCAGCAACTTGCAATTTTCTTGACCGATTCCAATTTTTCTGTAGGTGTGACCTGCCGATAACGATTCCCATTTTCTTTCCAAGAATTGACATATAAAGAGCATATATGCTACAAAAAATAAATATTTTCATCATAAAAAATTATGAAACATTGCACCCAAACTGCATTAAATTACAGAATCTTCTTTTCATCTGAAATAGGGTGACCCCCCCAAACAAACTAAACGTGGGACGTTACACTGAAAGATTACCTAAAACTGTGATATAAGGTATAATAATATAATGGAATAAAAACGTGCCTTTTGCCTTTTAGCTCATTACAAAACATACTGCACAGATAGATTTTGAGGACCGAGACTGCAGGTAACTGACTGCACACTGCAGAAAAAAAAACTAAAACTGATAAAAATGCGGGACATTTTCCTAATATGCGACGTGTGGGACAAAGGTTCAAAAGGTTCAAAATGCTGTGCAGTACAAAACAGTTTGAACAGATCTCAAAATAAAGTGATCTTAAACTCAGTCAGGCTCACTGACATCATGTCATCAGTTGTAAAAATTGCTTCGAGATCAGCTTGTAACTGGCTGAGTGTGGATATTACACAAAAAAATCCTAATCGCTATTGTGTATTTGGGCTGAGGAATATCAATGTGCCATTTGCATTGAAGACATGTTGGACATGTCCCCCCTCTTTGAAATAAAGATTATTCTGTCCCCCGCACTTTTCTACTCTGGCTCTGGCTAGAGGGGATACAGCTATGCTAAATCTTGCAAAATGTTGAGTTTAGGGTTGAGGTTTGAGGGAAGTATTAGAATAACAGAAGAGTGGTTCTGGCTAGATAGGATACAGGTATGGCCTAAATCCTGTGAAATGTTGGGTCTGGGGTTAGGATTAGGATGATCCGGCGAATAGTGTTCATCCAGCGAGACTTCAGATTTTGTCTGTAGTTGTATCCCTTCTAGCCTTTTACTCACGGCCACCATTCCTGCCCATGTTTTTTGTTTGTTACTTAGATTTGAGTATAGTAACATATAACCAATCATAAGTGAGCGTTATAAGGCAAATCATCGTTTGCGCGTCTGGTTGAATTTCAAAGTTCAAAGGACGGGTGCGGGAACAGTGTAGACTTGTCTGTCCCTGTGTCGTCTCAAATTAGGGATGACAAAATATGCAATTTCCCATATTCGATGATCATTTAAATTAACAATCAATCAATCGAATAATCGTTAACAGTAATAGTGCAATAAGCCATTACAGCAGTGACATATAGCCAATGACATAAAAGTGTGCGTAAAAATGCCAGCTTCCTCACGCGAATAAATTTTTTTTATTTTGTCTAAATAACATGCTAGTGAGATTGTAAAATGAGTCAATGTAGTTGGTGTTTTGATAAAAATCATCAATTGAATCTCGTAATGAAATATAATGACTAATAGACACAGTAAACTCCGCCTCATAACGGGCACTCCGCACAGTCGGGTGAAAGTCCGTGCGTCCATGACAAAATAAGTTTTCATTATCATCAAGTGTTATTTTTCTAGTTGTTCACCTTGCTTTCTGAGTCGTTGATACATCACTTGTTGTAATTATATCCAAGAAGCACACAAAGGGCACTTTTCCCGTCGTCACCTCAGCTTTGGACCTGCGGCGTACTTTCAGCAAAGATGCTTATTATGAAGACTTCAACCTTCCATTAGAAAATCCGTTTAGCGTGTAGCGCCTCAGCCAGTAATGATGATGATGATCAATGATATATGTTGTGGGCGTTCAGAGTGTAACGACAGTCAGTTACAGTTTACATTTAACAGTTTCTTGCCAGAATGTAAGTTTTACATTTTAATCTGTTTATTAAAAACGGCTTCTGGTCTCCTTCCCTGTGTAAAGCAGCGTTAGCAGCGTTGCTATGCTAATCTTGCAGGCTTCCCTGAAGATGGTCTTTGCTTTCAGTATCCTAACTGTGTTTAGATTTTCGGCATCGGAACCTCTCAGATCCACTGCGGATGCCATTTCGTTGCGTTAGCAGCCAGCCTCGTCTCGAATGAGGATATAAAGCCCAAGTGAGTGTTTGGCATCAAGCATCGTTGTGATCATGGCTGGTTTAACTTCTTCGCGCTTGTTTAATTTTTTCACCAGCTGTGTATGTGCTTTGCGCAGGCGCCGGACACACGTGCTTGCTTTGTCGACAATCATTAATTTTTATCGATTTAAGATCGATTAATCGATTTAAGATCGATTAATTTTTATCGATTTAAGATCGATTAATTGTTAACATCCCTATCTCAAATGCAGTGCATGTGTTGGCACAAATGATAATTTTACATGTTTTTAGGTATTGTCAACTAATTTATTCACACGCTGTTTGAAAATTATATGTGCGGCCATCTGACGCGTGTTGCCGTAATGCTGCATCTCAAGCCTTCAGAGGTGTTAGCACGCTAAATGCACTTAAACTGACATACTTACTCAAACCTACAAATTAGAGATCGACTGATATTGATTTTTTTTTACCGATATGGATACCAAATATTTGGCTGCTTATGTGCCAGCCGATATGCTGCACCGACTTTTATTTACTGTTATACTACTGTTTTTGACACAATTACTACAACACTACTGAACTGAACAAACCCTTATAATAATAACAATCACTCCCTCTTTGCATACAATGTAATAAATAGGGGGATCTGGAAGAGTGAAGAATAATATTAATTTAATGAATAATATCAGTGGAATAATACATTGTCAGGAAAGTAACAAACAAAACAGGCTGTTGACAAAGCCCTGTTTATCTATGCATTTACTCATGCATTAACTGTATCAAACTGAGATAGCTCGCGGAGCTAATTAATATCCACAGACATTTATTCAGATGTTTTTAGCAAAATATTGTTTATCTAGTAAATGTTAATATAACTTAGTGTAAATCTTGTTAAAAGTTAGCTATAACGTGGGGCTGTGCTTCAGCCTTCAACCCAGTAAGTGAACAGCAATATGAGCGTGATTTTAACGAGGCTACTAATAAGCATAAATTAAAAAAATTATAATAATAATTCAGCATTCTTAATTCCACCAAGCATTCATTCATGACAGTTTTATTCATGTAAAGTTACGTCGTTATTGGGACAGGATTTGATAGATCAGTTTAGTGACTCTGTGAGTTTGTCTCCGTTTCTTAGACAAGCTGCATACATGGCATATTAGGCATTTTATAACACATCTCATTTGTGCATTAATGTCTGTTATATTTAATAAGTTAATTACTTAAAGGACAAGTTCGGTATTTTACACTTAAAGCCCTGCTTTCGGATGAAATAGAACGGTTTTGACTGAAATTTGGACATATGATTCCGGCCCGAGAATTTTCGGGTGTTTGTTGTATCAGCCCTCACCTCTACAACGGCTGCATAGGTGCACTGGAACAATCCTTCCTAAAATGCATTAAACTTTCGTTTACAAAGACGTGAAACTCACCGAGTGGTCAGGGGTGTTCACTGATATGCTCACACAAAAATGGCTGCAAAAGATGCTTTCCAACAGGTTTTATTGTAGTTTTTGTCCAACTCCATTGACTTGTATTAGATGTTCTGTAAGGTACGGTATTACTCCGCTGCCGGGAACGTTGTTTGTATTCTTGCAATTTGCAAAGGTGGATTATCGCCACCAACTGGGCTGGAGTGTCTATTATTCAACCTCTCAACGGAAGAATGTACGGGTGTGAGGCGTTTGGAAAAATAGGTCCACAAGTTTACAACGAATGCTAAAACACCTGTTGTCCAAATTTCAGTCAAAACCGTTCTATTTCATCATAAACAATCTGAAAACAGGTCTTTAAGTGTAAAATACCAAACTTGTCCTTTAAAACAAAGTAAGTATACTCAAAGTGCTTTTGATGAAGTTGCGTCACTCTGCCGTCATATTTGTTGTGCATGCTGTTGTTGTTGTTGTTAGCTCCTCAGATGCTGTGATGCTGTGCAATTCAATATCACAAAACCGATATCCGATAATTGGCAAATGCTTAAATATCGGGAAATAGATATATTGGTCGATCTCTACTAAAAATGCTGTTATTTTCCTCGTAAACATACTCCGTTTTAAGTAAATGTATGCAATAAGAAAATTCTACTGATCTACTGAACCCACTGATCTGTATAAATGACTGGATTGCGCATATGCATCCCTGCCCTTCCCTCACTTTTAAAATTCCGGCTACGCCTCCGTTAGGGTTGTGCCGATAGACCAGGGCTATTCAAATCTTACCCTGGAGGGCCAGAGCACTGCATAGTTTAGCTCCAACCCTAATCAAATTTACCCACCTGTGATTGTCTAGTGATCATGAAGACCTTGATTAGCTTGCTCAGATGTGTTTGATCAGGGTTGGAGCTAAACTATGCAGTACTCTGGCCCTCCAGGGTAAGATTTGAATAGCCCTGCGATAGACCATACTATCGTGTATCGACGATCTTCAGACATATCGCCAATGGCAGCTTTCATGGCGATAGTCATGACGATAGTTGGTGAATGGTTATTATTATCATCACAGTTTTACATTAACATCCATATTGCATGCTTTTCCTCGCATGAGGGTTTGTGGGCTTCACTTTATGCGGAGAGCTTATAACAGTGCCGGCCCGAGCATCTTAGGGTCCCTAAGCAAAAGTTGTTTGGGGGCCCCCATCACCAATTTTTTTATTAAAAAATAAAGAAATGACAAACATTTATTAAAAGAAAAAGAGGTGCACAATAAGTAAGGGCTAAAATTAGCATTAGGTACAGAAATCAAATTAAATGAATCATAACATCATGTGTGTCCAGAAAGCTTCTTACTTTAGCGCCTTTTTGTGGGTTAAATGGTTTAAAATCACTTGAAGAGTTAACATTTGCAACCCCTTTAAACACGTGAAATGATCAACTTTCCCTATTTAAATTTGCATATTAATCCGCAATGTCATTTTCTTCTTTCTCTTTTCGGCACCAGAGGGATACATACTTTTCTGTGACATGGCTTATCATTTATTACAGTTACGCGCACTTGCTCCCTGGCGCGAATTGTCAATGCACGCGAGGTGTCTATATTGCGCATCAAATCTCAAACGCTAGCTAGTTGTCTGCAAATCAGATTTTTTTGTCTTGAATTATTCATTTATTCATTCGTATTCATTCATTCATATTCATTCATTTATATTACTTGTTTAAGTTATTTAATTGTAAAAAAAAAAACTATTGGGGGCCCCTTTGGTGGCCATGGGCCCCAAGCGGCTGCTAAGTTCGCTTATGCCTCAGGCCGGCCCTGGCTTATAAATAGAGAATTCCTTCTTGCACGTACCTGCACTTAATGTGCGCGCCTTGGACTCCTTCTAGCACTAAATCCAGCTGCGCTTCTCTCCATCTCAAGTGCACGCACTCTCGTATCTGTCCGAAGTCTAAACATAAACTAAAGTAGTAATTCTTATGTATTTGTTCAGTTTAATGTGTTTCATGCGAGCTGAGGCAAACTTTACTTTTTGTTTAAAATATAACCCGCTGCAAATTGGCGCCTCTCTCATTCTCGCGTACGTGCAGAGAGCTGCGCTCTGTCCGAAGTCAGATCACTAGGTGGTATTAATCCTGTTTATGATATGCATTTCAATGAGTTGTATCAACACGTCCCTCGTGTTTAAAATATTATTGTGTTTAAAATATGATCGCGTTCCGCTGGACCAATATGTTTAAAAAGGCACCTCTGAGAGCACCACTGCTTGACACATGTAGCCTTCTGCAACAGCATTAAAAAAATGCATTGAATTGCTTGTATGTGCGCACACGTGTGTGTGTGTGTGTGTGCGCGCAGATGCATGTTTTCACAGTTCTTAAGTAATCATGGTTAGGGTTTTAATGATGCACTTGCATTAATGGCATCAGTTTTAGAAAGTTGCGGTCATGACGGTGTTGCTCTTGTTCTTTTTTGCCCACCAATCAAGGGACTTGTTATAATGAGTAAAAAATTTACAAATAAAAGAATGAGTAAACTACTGCCCCGCCCCCCGATACTATCGTGTATCGCCGATCTCACAGGCTAACGATAGAACGATCTCAAAAATTGGGGCATATCGCCCAACACTAGCCTCCGTCAGTGTGGATGTCTAAAACCCAAGACCATTTCAATTCATTTCCGTACATGCTGAATGGCATGTGTATTTAAAAGTCTTATTTGGGGATGGTTTGGGTCGCTGTCAAACTGACCAGATTTTTCCAGATACGAAATTAAGTTAATGCTGCTATTGGATAACGGGTCGGGTGCTGCTTCTACTGCGAGTGTGCGTGTGGCTGTCACATTATTGCTTGCGCCACTGGCAACAAAAAAATCGCTCTGAATTGTAATCCCGTGAGGCTGACCAGCTAGTTACCAGTCCAGCCAATTATGCATAAACTCTGCCAATTCCGGCCTCTGGCCGGACGACCGGTGTATCTCAATTTTTTTTAATTTCTATTGAAAATAATGCCTTTTCGATGTGATATGTGATAGGAAAAAAGGGAGGTTGGCAGCGACATTGTGTCAAAAGCCAGATCCACTGTTTTTTTACTCAGCGGGTCTTTTTTAAACTTCAGTTTGTCAACAAGAAACACTATTTACACTCAGTGAAAGTAGACACTTTGAAATATACAGTACTGTGCAAAGTCTTAGGCCACCATGCCACCAATTAGACTTCTTGTTTTTGCAATTGTATAGTGATCATAAATAATTATTTCTCAGTCTCTTTATTAGAATACAACCAGAAAATACAGGAAATGTGTGTTTACTATTAAAAACAGTATAAAAGTATAAGCTGAAGTGTCAAGTATTAAGTTTAAACTCCCCTTCCACTTGAGCAATAGCAGGCAGCTGAAGGATCTCTAAAACCTAAATGAAATTAAATGCTAATTTCTAATTCTAATCAAATGACTTCAGGACTCCAGTCTCCTAGAAAAAAGCTCAAGATGTGTTTCGTGCCAAGAGAGGTCACACTAAATACCGACTGATGCCTGTAGAAGACATTTAGTTCTGAAATGTGTTTTGTTTTTAATTTTGTGTATATATTTCTTGTATTTCCTGTTTGTATCCTAAAAAAGAGTGAAAAATAAATATGGTTGGACATTAAAACTTTGCTAAAACTAAGACTTTTGCAAAGGTCTGTATATGTAGTAATGGTTTATATACTGTACAAACTGTATATTCTGTTCTATTCCCTTCCCCTAACCCAAACCCTAACGCATCACAGAAAACGTTCTGCTACTATTTACAAGAAATGTCACTCTTATAAGCTTGTTTCCTAATGGGGACCTCAAAATGTCCGCACAAAGTCACAAAAATAAAGTCATAAAGTCACAGTACCCATATCTTTGTGGGGACAATTGTCCCCACAGTACCCAATTACCAGGAACACACACACTTTGCTCTTGGCTTATTCAAAGGATAGTATGTGAACTAGGGTAAACTGTGTGAAGTTCTGTGAACTGAACATGAAAAGCTGCAGAATTTTTCTCTGATCTTTCTGTTAATGCCTAACTGCACATCTTTCATGTTGTATTACACGTCGACCCATAAAAAGACATTAGAGCTGCAAACTTTGTTTTAACTTGTAGTGTTTAATAAACAGTACCCATAGTCCTCCTAAATATTAAATACAACACAAGCATGTGTTATTCTCGGTTTAGCTTACCTGGTGATCACGTAAGGAGTGAAGCAGATGACGAAGGTTCCGATGAAGGTGCTGATTTTGCGAGTGGCTCTCTGTCTTCTTCTTTTTTGTTCTTCTAGACAGCGCTGGCGAACACTGGACAGAAGTCATGTAAAAGTTAATGAAACATGCTTACTGCATCTATGACAAACTTTTTTACAATATTTACATGTTTAGACATTCAAATAACAACATGTGTTTCGATGTTTGGTCAAGCTGTTCAGTGAATCATTCAATAACGATGAATTTGATTTGAAATGTCAGATTAACTGTAACATCTGTGGTGGATTATTTATCAAATGCTTGTTTGTCTTTGTGTGATCTCTCTGTCTGCATGCGTGTAGTACACTGTAAAAAGTGAAAGTTGTATCTACCTTAACAAATTGCTAAACAATTAAGTTTTGTCAACTTACATTTTTCACTTAAAGCGAGTTAAGGTGAAAAAACTTAAAGGGTTAGTTCATCCAAAAATGAAAATTATGTAATTCCAAACCCACAAGAGCTCTTTGCAGATTCACAACAGACCCAGAAGAGAAGGCAATGCTAAATAAAGTTGTAATTTTGGTTATTTTTGGGCCAAAATGTATTTCGATGCTTCAATAAATTCTTTGATGTTTTTATTACCTTTCTGGACATGGACAGTATACTGGACATACATGTTCAATGGAGGGTCAGAAAACATCTTAAACTGTGTTCCAAAGATTTTTACAGGTTTGGAACATCATGAGGGTGAGTAATTAATGACGTAATTTTTATTTTTGGATAAACTAACCCTTTAAAATGATAACACCTAAAACAAGTAAGCTTTAATTTTTCACTTAAAACATATGTTGTAGGTGTTACCAATTGAAGTAATTTTTTAGGTTAATCTAACTTTCACTTTTTACATTGTACAGCTCTGTCTGGGCAGTGGTCACCACATGTGCTTATTACATGTAATTTATAGGGCTGGCAATTTGTATTAAACTAGTTATTCTGATTGCCATTTTGCCATTGATGGTCATTCAGAGCACTTGAAAATAACAACATGTAAATAACACTGACAAGCACACATAAAAAAGCAATAGCCGGTTAACTATCGAAGAGATACTGCATAGTCCGGATATGAGTAACCCAATTATAGCCAAAATAAACTTGAATTTGGTTACATGTTTTGCCTATAACTTACATGATGGGGAATCATACATCTTGCAAGTAGTTACTGTATTTAATTAATTTGGGGCTATATGGTTAGATGTCAAATTATTATTTTATTTTTTTTTGGTAACAATTGTTTACACAGCAGAACATAATGTGCTCCATCAAACCTTATCAAACATCTGATTTTTAAGAGGAAATGTTATTAACAGTTCAGTATATATCTTAAATAAAGAGATCAACACTTAAATTAATTTCTTGACTGATGAGTTGCTTTAACAAAAAAAGTTAAATTAGCTTAAAATATTTAAATGTATAAGTTGAAATGTCTTGATAATCCAAGATGATAAGTCAACCAAAAAGTTTTATACAGTGATGTAGTAAAGTGGACCAAAATTGTGGTGCTGAAACTCAGTGACTCTAGACTAGAGCAATGTTTCTCAACCAGTGTGCCAGTGGCATCAAGATTACCTAAAATTACTTAAAATATAACAACACAAGCATTAAAACAAGCTAAAACAACAACCAATCAAGTTATTTCTTGTTCTTTAGTTATTTTATAATGAAAATATATCTCTTTAGAAAATACATCTCTTTAGCCAAGCTCTATAATATTTAATTTGGTAGAAATTGTGAACCTCCAGGGAGGGGGACTCTCAACACTTACTTAAATTAAACTGTTGATAAAGTAACGATAAGTACACATCACTTCGTATTCTTACCTAGGGTGGATGTCCACTAGTAGCACGAGGGTTTGCATGGTAATCACGTCTATCCGCTTGCAGTGAAAGCGCGCCACTTTTAGCACTTTTAGATACGTGACGCAGAGCACCACCGAAACCAGCAGGAACGTGAGAGTGTGCAGTGCCAGCGTGTAAACCGCAAACTGCGTTTTTGCGTTGATCGCACTGTTATTACAAAGTGTGCAGGACGCGTACAGCTGATGGTAACCCACCCAGGACAGGCACGCCGCTACCACGGAAAAGGACAACGAGTGGACCCACGTGTAAGCCAGACCGATCAAGGCGTCCCGGTGACGGATTCTAGAGTGATAACTCAGAGGAAACACTACGGCGACCCAGCGGTCGATGCTCAGCGCTGCCATACTCAGCATGGAGTTGGTGGTCAGGAAAGTGTCTAAAAATCCCACCACCTGACAGAACACGTGTCCACCAGGATGCGCGTTACTCAGCACCCCAAAAAGAGTCAGGGGCATGCTGGAGGCGGACAGAAGCAGGTTGCAGAAAGTCAGGTTGAGTATAAACAACCCAGGCACCTGCTTCCTGATGTCTGCATTGTATAGGAAACAAATCAGCACCACCACGTTGGACAGCAACGACACTACGATGATCGCTGCGAGCAGGATGGAAAGCGTGAGCTCCGCTATGTGCATGATGTTCCCCGCTCTAAATCCAGCAACTTTGAACTCCAGCACCGTTCATGACGGTGAACAACGTTGTATCACTACAGCTCGTACGTGGCGGAGCCCCCAGTACGTGATATTCTCCGGTGCGCGGGGGTCTGTGGTCGACGCACAACTCTCCATGACCCCAGTTTAGTGGTGGCAAATCCATTAAGTTGGACAAACTATGTGGATCTGAAAATGTGCACTAACCTAGTAAACAACGTGGGCAATTATTCCGCTTTCACTCGCAAAAGCAAAAAAGCCGCGCGCAATTGCGCAGTGCGCTCCGAACGCCACTGTTAGCGCGCGCGCGCTTCTATGCAGAATTCGCCCTTGAAACAGCTATATATGTCAACATGTCACCCCCCACCTCCCTCACGAAATGCTGACACGTGACTGGCGTCAAATGAATCGTCAGGGGACTTCTTTTGAGAGGACTAAATTTAGAAAGTGTTTATTTTTGTCGAGGGGAACACTTTAACGTCACCATGAGGTAAAAGCCCCCGTTTCGTAGTAACATTTTATGATTCACTGGCAACGATTTTGAACATCCAACAGCAGTATAACATGTTCAGACTCGAGATGTTTTGCTTTATAGAACTGTTTATAAATTTAGAAACATTCTCTGCGAAGCAATTAAATCTCATTTGGTTGTCTCCATATTTGTATTAAAAATAAAGGTTCAGAAAGGTTCTTTGGAAAGTATGAACCTTTGGCATCCAAAGAACCTTTTTTTGTATGTTATTTGTAAACGTTCTTCAGTCTATAAAAATATAAGAAATGAATGATTCTTTGTAGAATCTTTGACTTTAAATGTTCTTTCCAGAACCAAAAATTGTTATTCTTTAGGGACTCCCTTGGAATGTTTATTATTAAAAGTAAAAAATTGTAGAAATTACAGTATTACTGATGACAGCTGTTTGCCAGTAACTTCCTGTAGATTTAAATGTATTTTATTTACTGGCACCAGTTTTTTTTTTTCAAAGTTAAATGAACATTAAACATTAACAAGTCTTTATTTTTACAGAATAAAACTAAAATAACACCCTGGTGCAAAGCATTTTGGGAACCAAAATCTGAAGGAAAAACAGTAAAGGTTGATGAGGATATCTGGTTCCCAGAATGCTTTGCATGAGGCTGTTATTTTATAGTTTTATTCTGTAAGACAAAGACTGACTGAACAAACGGTTGCCAGTAAATAACATACATTTAAATCTACAGTAACTTACTGGCAAACAGATGCATAACTACAGCAAATGTTTACAGTGTACCCTGTTGCACAAAGTATAGTGCACATGGTATAGTGCAAAAGGGTAAACAAAAAAACTAGTTTTTTGCGTGTAATATCATAACTGTTTTAAGCATGTTACATATAAAGGTATATTGGTCTTTAATTTCAAACACTAATCGGGCGTTCACACCAGACATGGTAGGTGGGTGATTTACATGTTAAGTCAATGCAAAGACACGATTAGGCATACTGTGGGGCCGTATGCGTGGCTCGAATTGCCCGGAACGCCCGTTCAGTGCGAATTGAGCGTTGCCAGGGGAAACGCACGAGTTGAAAAATCAGAACTTTGTTGGATTTCTGCGCTGCATTAACCAATCAGGACCTTGCTGTAGTAGTGACGTAATTACAGGAAGTGAGTGGAGTCTCAGCTGAGTCGCAGAAGACCCTCCGAATTTCCGTGTGAATGTCTCTAACTGTGGGTTCACACCAGATGCAAGTAAACGATTTGCGCGAGTAGATTACATACAAAGTCAATGCGCTATTCGCCTCAAACTGTGCGTGAAAATATTCACCTCGAGCGGAAAATTTGCATGACATGAAGTTAAATCCCGGGAGTAATCTAGAGCGAGTAATGCGATGCCCCACGTTTGGTGTGTACGTAGCATAATGACCAGAATTTCATGCGCGGCTTTCACGCATGAATGAAGCGAGAAAACTCAAAATGTTCAAGCGTCCAACTAAGCACAATTAGCGCGTTTTTGCCGCCTCTACCGCAGCTGGTTTGAATGCACCATACGTCTGATTAGCCCTAACTAATTGCTACAACTTAAGACACAATCTTAACTTAGCGACTATGTTTATTAGGGGTGCACCGATAAATGCCGATATACACTAATAATACGTGGCCGATAACTAATCTGAATCGCACAGCTGATATTATTCACAGCAATTTCATGTACTATGACTTTTGATCAGTAAATATTTATCGATCTGAAATCACTGTTAGTTTAAGTCGTTTATAACATAAATTCAAAAAAGCAAGTTGCAACACCCGTCAAACATATCATTACACTGAAAAAAATATTCATTGAATTTAATAAATTTTTTTAAGGTAAGTGGTTACAAGCTACATTTAAACAAAAAAGATTAGTAAAGTAAAATAAAATATAAAACTTTTGTTTAAATGTAGCTTAAATAAAATGATTGCAACCACTTACCTTAAAAAAATTTCAGTGTATACATATTCTTTATTATCATGAAAATACCTGAAAAGGTTTGAAGAACAGCAATATAAATATATCCTTAAGCCATTTCCTGGAGCAGCATGTCATAGCTGCGTGTATATGGTTCTTCGTCTACAGCGCATATTGAGTTTCTGCATGAGAGCACTTTTGGATGTAGCAGCATTTCACCGTAATTCATTGAGAAGCATAGCAAGCATCATTTACTGGACAGTACTCATTTGTTTATGACAACCAGATTTTGAAACGGCTCTTTTGAAAGAGACGAGCGCCACACCGACAAAGTTGCTTATAATGTGAATGTACCCTTAAAGACGAGGGGGATGGCGGACATGGATCAGTGAAGGGAGGTTTGGTAGCCAAACTGTTAACATTGTATACATTATAAAATTGCTACCCATTCTCACCAAGATGCGTACAAATGTTGTTACTGCTGAAATCGTCTATAGCATCACTGTGAAGAACACTTCTTACACTGTAAAAAATGTCTGTAGAAATTTCAATGTTATATACGGTTTCAGCAGTAACAACATAAACAAGCGGCTGTTGCGGTCCGCAGTAACTTCCGGTAAACTCCGCTAATAATAAATAACAACAAAGTACTTTAAACGTAGTTTATTTATATAACAAGCAAAACAACAACACATAGATTACCTAGGAAACCAAAACATTTGTTATTTTTGACGAGGCATTTGTTCAAGAGATCAGTTTAGCAACTAGTTAGACCATTAAAAAAACGAAACCGGAAGTAAGGTTCAGATCCAGACGTGTATCACGTGCGTCCGATGAAACCGTCTATTGCAGCTGGGTTGCCGGTAATTTACCGTAGATTTACATTTATGTTATTTACTGGCAAGAGTTTGTTCAAAGTTAAATAAATTTTAAATATTAACAAGTCTTAATCTTTACAGAATAAAACTATATAATAACAGCCTCATGCAAAGCATTCTGGGAATCAGAAATCATCATCACCCTTTTTCTGCAGATTTTGTTTCCCAGAATGTTTTGCTTGATGCTGTTTTTCTAGTTTTACTCTGTAAAGACAAAGACTTGTAAATGTTTAATGTTCATTTAACTTTGAACAAACTCTTGCCAGTAAATAACATAAATGTAAATCTACGGTAAATTACCGGCAACCCAGCTGCAATTTCTACGGAATGTTTTTACAGTGTAGGCCAGGGGTTTTCAAACCCAGAAGGTTCTAAGGGGTCTCCAGAATATTTTAGAGACAAAACACAAAGCAAAAACTGTAAAGGTCTACAGTGTAGCCAATTATTTAAGTTATTAGTCAAAATAATATGCTGTTTAAATAATATTAGAATGACTATTTATCTAACACAGTTTAAATGTTTTTTTATGAAAAAATATTTGGGGATCCTTCCCATCATAAAGTAAAAAACTCCTCTATTAGGCCACGATATTGAGTTGAAAATTTTCAATGCACTTTGCCTCAAACAAGCCAGTGCCATGTTTGTGTGTATGTTTGTGTTATTATATGTGGTTTACGGGGACATATAGTGTACTGTATAATACAGGGGTCTCCAACCTTTTTGTGAGCAAGGGCTACCACAATGGATAAAACAATCTGAAGGGCTACTTTTTGATATAGTTTACTCAAAACTTTTTGTTTTACTTGCTGATTTTATTTTACTTGTTGATATCTTTTAGTATTGTTTAAAATGTTAACATACGTAAACCAAGACAATCTAATATAAAAATTTAATAAATAAATATTACAATTGAGACTATTAATAGAATGTGCTTTGGCGGGCACCACACAGACTCTGTGCGGGCTACCTGGTGCCCGCTACCTGGTGCCCGCATTCACCATTTTGGAGACCCCTGGTATAATGACATGTTTTAATGACATGGTTTACGGCTTAAAAATCATACCAAACCAAAATCATGTGTGTGTGTGTGTGTGTGTGTGTGTGTGTGTGTGTGTGTGTGTGTGTGTGTGTGTGTGTGTGAGATTGTGAAGATTGTAGAAAGTGCAAGCAACCCATCTTCTCCCACACAACAGCACCTACGTTTCCAACATGTGCTCTGGTTGAGAGATCGATACAGTATCAGACAGGTTGTAAAAGCACGTGTTCATGTAAGGCCTTAGTTTGGGTGAGAACATCTTGTCTTCTGTCAGACCAGTTAACACTCTGAGGATGTGCAACAAAAGTAGATTGTTGCAATTAACACCACCATATTGAGAATCAATTATGATTTGCAACTTCTATACCATGTCAATGTTTAACAAAAAATCTTTTGGGGCAGGGTAAAAGTAGGCTGATTTACTGAGGGGAGCAGTTGAATTTATACAAAAAGAAAGTGAGAGATGGGTGGATTTGAGGGACTATGTGGGTTTAAAATCAAGTATTGATTTTGGACTGCTTGGGGAGAAAAGATTATTCATTGTTCAAGCCAAATTTTCTGCACATGTCGTTCTTGTGCGTGTAATCTCTTTTACTAGGTGTATTTTAAATGCCCACAGTTTTCAATACTAATAGTTCAAATCTGTTTAACTTTATTAATTAGTTATATTTTATTACAACTGTTTACATTTTCCTCTTAGCTTTATTTGAATATGGAAATAGAGAGAGAGGGAATTTTAGAGAGGAGAGCCAGAAGGAGGCTTGATGTGTTCGGTTGCTGTTTGCCTAGCTGGGGGAAATGTCAGGATGCATTTCATGTCAGTGTGCTCAAGGAAGTTCGTATGAGAAAATGTGACTGTGCACGTGTCTGCTTGTGTGCGTTTGTATGATAATGTAGACGGAGCACTACATTTCTGACAGGCATCAGGATGGCATTTGATGTTAAATCTTTCTGTTTGTAAGAATGACTTATCTAATTATAAACCAACCCTGACATTTTCCTTCACCAAAGGATCATTTTACCTAAACACACAAATGCAAACAAACACCCACCCTCACACGCAGCATTAAGCCCAGATCCTCGCGTAAGTTCATTTCTGTTTTACCCCACTGTTTCTGAAAAGACAAACTTGTGCCCTGGTTGCACTGCAGCTTGACGAGTTGAACAGTCGTGCCCACACACACTCACCCTCATTAGTGGCTCGCTGGGGCTGCGTAAGGATCGCTGCCATCCTCCGTTACCACGGAAACGCCCACGCTGTCTGTGCCGTGGGTGTGTGGTGGTCCATCCCATGATCCTTTGTGACAGCATGAAAAATTCTGACCAATCGGTGGAGCATCTGCACACATCTCATTTTTCTTCTTGAGTGGGCGACATGGACAGCTTGTCTTGATGTGAACAGAGGGTTTAGTATGTCTCTTTATTTCAGGATAATTCAATAAATTTTAAGTCTTTCTAACGTTAACACTTGTTAGGGTTTTTAGTTTCCCTGTGGAATTTTTTCAAGAAAATGCAGACTTTAAGTGTCCTTTAATAAATTTGTCCATTATATTGTTTTATGTCGCAATTATATATCCACATACTGGAATAATGACATCTTGGGCTTATGACAAGGATATTCTGGTTGAAAATCAGATGTTGGGCTGATGGTGTCATACTCCAGCCAGCATTCCCACAGGATGTCAGCTCCTATTGGTCCACTGGATTCGTGTAACTAAAGGGCACAACAGCTGTAGTTTGGCAAGGGCTTAAGACCCTGATCATTTTCATCTCACTGGGTGGTCTTTCTGAACTCAAGCCTGAACACAGCTGTCCTGTGCATCATTAGTTTTTAATGATTAATTTGCTTATATATTTTCTCCAACATGACATTGCATGCATTATAAAAGTGAAAATTGCAGATTAACTAAGCCCCGGGCAAGGTGCATGTCAAAATTATTCATTTCCACAAACATGTTTAATTTTTCGCTGGTGATGTAGTAAATTATGATGGTAATCATATCGAATTGGATGCCTTTGATTCTATAGCCAAGAATTTATAGTGTGAGATTTGTATATTTTCCCCTAAAGCCTGAAAGTAAGTAATACTAGACATGATCTGCATGATAAATGCTGCCCGTTTTAATGTACCCTTAATGCATTGCATAGAGGCCAGTTGTGCGTGAATCATTATTGTGTTAAGGTTAATTCAGGCAAGGGTTTGCTTTTTCCTTTTAAATATATTAATGCAGGATTAAAACTATTACAAAGTAGTCGCTTTGTTTTCCCTACTTTTGTAAGTCACTTTGGACAAAACTGCTGCTAAATATGTAAAAGTAATGTGATGTGTTTCAGAGGTAGCCAATAGAAATAACCTATAGTTTTGGTAAAGATGCTGTAATGAGTCCAGGATTTATAAAGAAACAAATGGCAATGTAAACTGGTGCTACTGTATATTACAATATACAGTAGCACCAGTTTAGATTGTCAGTGTTTCTTAGGCTTTTGGTGTAACTGTGGCTCCATCTGGTGGTTAAATGGATATAGTTCGAATCAGATTTTTTGGTAAATCCAGATGTTGCTTGGCTTTGGGTGTAAATTTGATTGAAACTTGGAATACAGCTATGTATATTATACACATTTTTATTTCATTTTTTTTTCTTGACAATTTGTACATTTAGTTCTTATTTTAACAGTTAAATTATTTTCTTATTATCTTTTTTTTAGCAATTAAACTCAACAGTCAATATACAGAGCCCTGAGTGCTCCTCATTTTAGAAACAAAGAAATAATTCATGAAATCAGTTTTTTGTTTTAAGTTTAGATTATACACTCACCTAAAGGATTATTAGGAACACCATACTAATACGTTGTTTGACCCCCTTTTGCCTTCAGAACTGCCTTAATTCTACGTGGCATTGATTCAATAAGGTGCTGAAAGCATTTTTTAGAAATGTGTGCCCATATTGATAGGAAAGCATCTTGCAGTTGATGGAGATTTGTGGGATGCACATCCAGGGTACAAAGCTCCCATTCCACCACATCCCAAAGATGCTCTATTGGGTTGAGATCTGATGACTGTGGGGGCCATTTTAATACAGTGAACTCATTGTCATGTTCAAGATACCAATTTGAAATGATTCAAGATTTGTGACGTGGTGCATTATCCTGCTGGAAGTAGCCATCAGAGGATGGGTACATGGTGGTCATAAAGGGATGGACATGATCAGAAACAATGCTCAGGTAGGCCGTGGCATTTGAACAATGCCTAATTGGCACTAAGGGGCCTAAAGTGTTCTAAGAAAACATCCCCCAGCCCATTACACCACCATTACCAACCTGCATAGTGCTAACAAGGCATTATGGATCCATGTTCTCATTCTGTATACGCCAAATTCTGACTCCATCTAAATGTCTCAACAGAAATCGAGACTCATCAGACCAGGCAACATTTTTCCAGTCTTCAAATGTCCAATTTTTGTGAGCTCATGCAAATTGTAACGTCTTTTTCCTATTTGTAGATGAGTGGTACCCGGTGGGGTCTTCTGCTGTTGTAGCCCATACGCCTCAAGGTTGTGCGTGTTCTGATTTCACAAATGCTTTGCTGCATACCTCGGTTGTAACGAGTGGTTATTTCAGTCAAATATATAACCCACAGGACTGCCGCATACTGGATGTTTTTCCCTTTTCACACCATTCTTTGTGCACCCTAGAAATGGTTGTGCGGGAAAATCAGTAACTGAGCAGATTGTGAAATACTCAGACCGGCCCGTCTGAACCAACAACCATGCCATGCTCAAAATGGCTTAAATCACCTTTTTTACCATTCTGACATTCAGTTTGGAGTTCAGGAGATTGTCTTGACCAGGACCACACCCTTAAATGCATTAAAGCAACTGCTATGTGATTGGTTTGTTATTGCATTGCATTGTGCGCAAATCTTTAACACAAAATGTACAAAATGTACGGTATGTGGAAAATAATGTTTTTTGAACCATAATCCACGCAAACACATTGTATTACACTAAATGCACAAAATAACATTGTTTTTAGCAATAAAAATAGGTGCTCTTTAATAACTGCTCATCTTCCGGATCATTTTGTGTTTTCTTTACTCGCCACCAGATGGAGATCTTAACATTCACTGCAATGATTTTGTAACAGTCCTGTCATCACTTCACAAAGAATTTAATAAACACATCATCGGCATCCCATAATGTCCATGTGGGTTGTCAGGCACATGCCCAGAGGGCAGAGTATAAGTGCTGTTTGCTTTCTTTTCAGAGGTCAGGGTTAATCTTCAGTGTTTAGCAAGCTTGTGAGAGCACTCTTGTTTTCCAATGGAGTTAAAGGCGACTTAAGTCACAGCATAAATCTGACTTTTTTTTAAAAATTGCTCTATTATAAGCGTTGCATTGTGAGTCTTGTCATCATACAGTATCAATGTAGCCTGCATTGAGAGTTATTGCCAAGGCCCTTTTATTGGTGTAGGAGGCAGGGTTATGCACAGGACAACTACCAGTTAGAACACAAGTAATTTGTTTAGTAGTGTTTTGAAAAATTAGCTGTATTTAAATAAACTAATTACAGAGCAGTGCATTTAGACTATACAAAACATTAAGTGCTTTCCAAAACTTCTCTTACTTGAGCCTTTTAGTTTAACCTTTCATTTTGCAATGCCATCTTAAAATGATCTTTTTTGCAAACAGTTTTTGTTACCACAAAACCCACCTTGTTTTTTATGTTTGCATATATGTAACTACATCAATGCACTTCTGATTACAGTTTAACCTGGTTTTAAGTGGAAGAAAGGAATGCTTGCTAAGCACAATGGGATCTCTCTGATGAACTTTCAAGTGTTGCAGAGGAACGTAAGGAGATCAGGCAGGTATGTGAAACAGATCGTCCTGGTGAAAAACGGGCTTGTTAGAACTGTGGCGCTTTGAACGGAAATCCGCTCTGTAATTAAACTGAGGCGGAAAGAAGATGAAGAAAAGTTGGCTTATAACTTCATTAACCATTCCAGATTTTGGTCAGATGTCTGCACACTCATATGAATCATTTGTGTGACTTTCACTTCACCGCTGAATAGAATTCAGTGGTTTGGGTGTTTTGCATCTTTTCATGCATGGCAAATATCTGTCCCTCTCCATATCTTTTTGTCTGTGCGCAGTCAGTTTGGTGAATCTGCCACTGGGTGTAAGATGATATTTTCTCTTCTCCCTCTCCACTTAGTGTCTTTATTAGCGGGTAATGTCCTCAAAGAGGATTAGAGGAGAAAAGCAGAGACGTGGTCATGTGGATGGATGAATAGCATAGATGGATAGTTAAAGAAGGCAAGGGAGGTTTGGGTAAGGAGAAGAGGAAAGGGGAGATCGGTATGCTTCAGGATATTTGGAGGGATTATCTGTTTGTCAGACATATATGTATGAGAGCGAGAGGGCATTAGGGTCAGTAAAGTGATATAAAGTATTTAAATTAGTGAATTTTATGTATTATGGTTTTCTAAAACTTTTTGTTTATTCCTCTTTAAATTGTTATTTATATCCACCTGTTTCTTGACGTAAATGTGGGCGCCGCCATCTTTGAGCTTTCCAGTTTATGACTTCCGGTGAGCCACTAAAGCTAATGGTAGTCTATTGCGAAGGACACAAGTGTGCCGTTTTGACTGGCTGTTTAATGTTTATTATGAAATCCAAGAAGGCCGACATAATTTGTTCAGTTAGGGAATAGTTAATACAAACGCAGTAAATCTCTACAAAACATTTGTTACAACCGCATGCACAAGAACTGCATGTATATGTGGCGCACATGCAATCATGATCTGTATTACAAATCCATCCAGTAAAACCTTTCATAGAAACTGCCAGTAAACAATAAATACAATAATTGTTTAAAAACAACTAATATTATGCTGATAAAAATATGCTGATTTAGCTGATTTATATATTACTACAAAAATGCGATTATAGTAAAGAATATACGACATTATCTTCTTAGTTAATGTTTATAATAGTTCGTAATGTGTTTGTGCGTACTTTTGTTATGTTTCAAATGAAAAAGCAAATGCTTTAAGTAAGCAATAAGGTACGAGAGGCTGTGCTGTATCGTGAATAAGTAACGGCTGAATGGCTGCAACCCCTTCAGCCGTTACTTATTCACAATACAGCACTTGCCTCGAGTACCTTATTGCTTTTATAAAACGGTTACCACACAATATTAAAGTAAAAAAAATATTAGTGCAACTTTCATGAAGTTAAATCAATAAAAGTCCCTGACTGTGAACAACAACATGAAAGCTCAAATAAAAACAACAAACTGTTCTCAGACTTTGGCTGTTTCTCAATATGCGTTCTTCAGCGATATTGCGTCCTCGTGTCCTCGCTCTACGTCATCATTAACGGTCGAAGTTCATTCCAATTCTCAAGAACGCAAGGACAGAGGACGCATGAAAATACCCGGATGTGTTCTTGATATCGAGGATGCATCGAGTGCAGACTTGCTGAAATCGCTTTACGCCCCAGAAGTCATTGCGGCAAAACTTCCGAGTTCGTTCTTCCAAGGTCGCCTGGCAAGACCGATCTCCACGAGGACGCAAGTCCGTTCTTTGCGTTCTTGGAATTGAGAAACAGCCTTTGTCTCATTATATGTTTATGTGTTACTAAGGGTGTTGCTAAGGGCGCAGTGATATTAAATAGAACCGTTGGGTAAAGCGGTCATAGCAGTGTTTTATTGTGAATAAAGCACACCTGTTGACCAATCAGAATCAAGGATTGGAACTAGTCGTTTTATAAAAAGTAAGTAAATAATTTCATAAGCTAGTGCGTAAGAAGCGATGTGATAATATTTTCATAAAACGAAAACAAAACTCAATACATGTAGTAGTTTAATATGTTTATTATGGTTTGTTCAAATAACTTACAATGTGTTGAATGAGAAAGATACTGCTGACTGTGTCAGACAGCGTGAGGCTTGACGTGTCACCATAAACAAGTCCATTAAAAATTGCCGTTTTAAAAAAAACTCAAGTCTTGGTAAATCCCATGTACAACACTTGACTGACTTTCCCATTGTAAATATACTGGTATGTCTCTGTACTTTAATATTTGCACATTGAAGACCCGATACCTCCGATCAACAACATGAAATAATCGAATATATCTTCATATATCAAGCCCCCTTTCTTAATTTTATCCTCACACTGGTTCATACATGGCAGGTGTAGTAACTGTATAAATCATGTTTTATGCGTGCTCCCACTACACTGTTTTCTACCGGCTGGCTATTGAAACGGAAGTCTCGGACCGGAAAGGAAATACGTCACATCACTTACTTCAGCGTTTGAGAATCAGGTGGATAGATTATTAAAAAGCAAAGCATAAAGTACAGTAGCAGTAGGGCTGTGACGGTGGCAGTATTTTACCATTGTGATGGTAATGGTTGTTGTCTTAAATAATGCATACATGTATATTTTGAAATTTTCTTAACAAATGTGCATGTTCATAGACGCCTATTTCTTTTCAAATAGCACACTAACTCTGGGTCTGCTGGTCATTTGCGTTCACATGAACTTGAAGACATCTCGCTGGGTGAGACTGTACTTTATATTATTCATAGTTTGTGACGTCGCACTTCACCACCGTGGTGGTTTTGACAATAGTCACAGCCCTAGGTAGCAGTTATATTTATTATGGTTGCCATACAGCTTAGATGAATACAAGCTTGCTCTAAGTTTGAGAAGGTCATGGCATAATGACATAGGTGTACCTAAAGAGTTCTGGATAATCTGTGGGTTTTGAGGATATAAGGTTCAGGGCAGTGATTTTCCAGCTTCAGGGTCTTGACCGGGTTTCCACTGTTTAGATTTTACTAATAAGATCCGGGTTAAAAATTTGGTCAACATGGTAAGCGTGACTACATCACACTGTAATGTTACAAGCCGATTCAATGCGGCAAACTCCAAATGTCTCTTTCCTGAACTCTCCACCTGCGGAAGTGTCTGCAGCTTTAATGTAACCTGCCCTTCTAGAGGTTAATGTGAGGGAAATCAGATTTGGGTATAGAGGCATCTCTAAGCCTCTGGAAAGCAGAAGACGACAGAGTAAGAAAGAGCTTTTTGTGCCGCGTGAGGATTGAACTCTACGCTGCATGGCCAATTGACTTTTCCTCCTATTCATCAAATGCACTGTTTACTTAATCTGTCATAGCATTTCAAAAAGCATTAAAAGCACAGGCAGATAAGCTCGGCATTCCTTCTCGCGAGTCAAGATAGTCTTACCTTCGCCGAAAAGGCAAACCATTTCGCTCTCTTTCTCCCAGAGGATTAGCTCTTGTGTGAAATGCATACTGTAAAGTTCTACCACGTCTTGCTTGAGGACAATTCAACCCACCCCTTTTAGATAAATAAAGTATTATTGTGCAGTTAAGCAAGATTAGAAGTTAGAGCAGGGGGTAGTGGTTGTGGGTTGGGGATTGCGGATATCTAAAATTGAGTTTAATGCCACGCTTATCTGAATTCCTCTTGTCTTATATAGCACGCACTGTTGTGTGTGGCTGAAGGGGAGGAAGCGAGGAGATGGGGTCGTATCCTCTACAGTAGGGAACGGGAGGAAATTGTGAATTGAGTTGCATTAAAGCCTCTTTTTGTAAAACAAGACCGACAGCAAAGTGAATTGGCACGGCAGAACGCGGAGGAAAGGGCCAGATGTAAGGTGTCGGTTGCAGATTGAACTTGGACTGCTTGTGAGAGGCCCATTGGGTGTTAGCAGACAAACTGCTTAACACATCGTTCATTTTAGTTTAGGCCATTGTTAAGATGACTAAGGATGCGCTTTTGCAACATATTTCTCTGATGATATATCTCATATTTTCTAAAAAAAGTATGTGACAATCTTTTAAAGGCATCAAAGCAGTAGATAAGGCAAAAAAGTGGTTAAAAAGCAGTAACTCAGCTCTATTCAAATGCAAATACATACAGTGAGGAAAATAAGTATTTGAACACCCTGCTATTTTGCAAGTTCTCCCACTTAGAAATCATTGAGGGGTCTGAAATTCTCATCGTAGGTGCATGTCCACTGTGAGAGACATAATCTAAAAAAAATCCAGAAATCACAATGTATGATTTTTTTTAACAATTTATTTGTATGATACAGCTGCAAATAAGTATTTGAACACCTGAGAAAGTCAATGTTAATATTTGGAACAATAGCCTTTGTTTGCAATTACAGAGGTCAAACGTTTCCTGTAGTTTTTCACCAGGTTTGCACACACTGCAGAAGGGATTTTGGCCTACTCCTCCACCTATCTTCTCTAGATCAGTCAGGTTTCTTGCCTGTCGCTGAGAAACACAAAGTTTGAGCTCCCTCCAAAGATTCTATATTGGGTTTAGATCTGGAGACTGGCTAGGCCATGCCAGAATCTTAATATGCTTCTTACAGAGCCACTCCTTGGTTATCCTTGGTTATACATGGCCCCAGTCATTCTCTCCTTAATACAGTGCAGTCGCCCTGTCCCATGTGCAGAAAAACACCCTCAAAGCATGATGCTACCACCCCCATGCTTTACAGTAGGGATGGTGTTCTTGGGATGGTACTCGTCATTCTTCTTCCTCCAAATAAATTTAGTGGAATTATGACCAAAAAGTTATATTTTTGTCTCATCTGACCACATGACTTTCTCCCATGACTCCTCTGTACCTTGTCGTTAAATTGCGCTTGTTTAACGTCATTCCGGTTAACGACTAACTTGTTGTTATGACGACGTATGTCACGTGATGTATCAACATGGGGGATGTAATACGTCCGAATTCATTCATACTATACATATTCATCCTATATAGTACCTACTGTTTTAACGGTCGATGATTTAATTTAGTACCTCAGTCACATTATACGATTTCGGGTGCATACAAATTCCATTAATGAAGTCTTTAAAGTCAAAGGCCCACTCAAAAAAATAAGTGGCTAGAGGTCTACGGTATTATTCAGAAAGTGATCCGTTTTGTTTTCAATGGCTTTCAACTTTGAACTTTTAATCAGATAATCTTAATTTCCTTCTGCTCTTACTTTGGCAAACTCGTTGCCATGGAAACAGAGGGCCAATGTGGCCAAGAAGGGCTTATAACATGTGCCTGAGCTGTTTGGCCCACTTTCACAGAACACACACACACACACACACGCACGTTTCCAGGTACTGTTGATTGATTGGGTGATGATGAGAGGTAAGGATAATCTGAATATTTAGTTAAGGCCATCCGGATGCTATTACCTATCCCTGCAGGCGTTTCTTCTGGAGGGGGGTTAAAGCGTGCTCCTCTGAGGTTCATTTCAGCAGGCACTTATTTGGCTGTACAACACTGCTTTCTGCACTCTCACATTGTATAACTGAGTGCAACATGAAAGAGAGGAAATTACAGATTTTCTCTGCACTAAATAGTCTAGCCGTATTTTAGTGGTCGGACTATATAGCCTACAAATGAATTCATTTAAAATGAAGACTCAATAAGAGTTCTTGCCTGTAATTGTTTTTACATGGTCTGTGTGTGTAGGCCTACAGTATTTGAGTGTACTTTAAGTAAATATTTGTCATTCTTCAGGCTGACAAGAGCAGGAAGATCTGATAGAAGTACAAAAGGCTTACAGTGGCCCTTCGCAACAAACAGACTGACGAGGGATATAATTAGGGAATGTTCATAAAATACCCATTTACGGTCTCGGACATGCAGAGACAGAATCAAAGCTGGAGTCAGATCAAAGGGGACAGCGGAGCTTTTCTGGCATGATATAGCAGCAGATCATATTAAAAATGATGATACTGAACCATAGCCAGAGCATTTTAGAGCATTTCGCTGTGTTTTTTCGAATGCTTTTTGGGGGCTTTGAGCAAACAGAGGCTCGTTCTGTTTAGAAGCCGAAAGAAAAATATACAACTTTGAAACAATTAGTAATCTGAGCGAAGTTATCACAAAAAAATTCAGTCCGCCAACCGCTGCAACCTGGCAACCAGAATAATCTGATCATACTGTCAACCAAGTTTATTAGAGGAATGTCCATGGACTGAAAGACTGACAGGACCTCTCTTCCCCTGGCTGGGCTGAAACAGAAGTTAATTGACAAAGAAACCGTATGTGTGTGGGTCACTGTGTGCATGTTGGGTGGATATGGGTGTGTGTCTGACAGGGTAATTGCCTTGTTAAAAGAGAAACGGAGGCAATATTTTGAAAGAACCACATCCCCATATAATCCGCCTTTGAGAATGCTGAAAGAGTGAGAGATGCCGCTCGGATCAGTTGTACAGTCATTTCAGCTATTTAGAATCAGCGAAATGCTGTTAGAAAAGATCATTTTGGCCAAGGCACAAAACTTCCCTTGTTTCTTTCAACCTCAAATCTGCCTTTCCTTACGAACACATACAGTATTATGGTGGGGCTGTGGTACAATCATGTTGTTAAATATGCCTTTAAAGGCACACTACTGTATGTAAGATTTTACATTTATGCTTTAATCTAGCAACTTATAAGGTATACATTTTTTATCGGCATGTATGTTCCCTGGGTTTGAACCCATGCCCTTTTGTGCTGCTAACGTGATGCTCTACCACTGAGCTAGAAGCACCAAAACTATCTGGTTGTCAGTTTTGTATAATATCCAAAACCATTTCAACAGCGTGATATATTTCATGAGTTGTGTTCTTACCAAGACAAGAGGGTGTTGAGACCAAGACAAGACCAAGATTTTGAGGGTCCAAAACTAATACAAGACTGAGACCAAAGACAGTGGAGACCATGACAGGACATCAAAAAAGACCAATATTCATTGTTTTTGATCACGTCAGATTTTATAATATAAATAAATGAGATTTCATACACTGTAAAAATGCTGTTTGAAGTTAAAACAACTTGGATTTGCAAGTCCATTCAACCTACTATTTTAAGTTTTGACCTTTCTTAAGTTGACATAACTTTTGACATTTGTTTAACTTAATTTGTTAAGTTAAAGTAACATAAAAATATATGTTGATTTGACAAAAGTGCTGCATTTTTTTGTGTACAAGTACTTTTTTTGCAATCACATCTTGGATATTGTGGGCCTTTGTATTCATTTTGTTGACATATTTCTCTTTGGACAATCCCCTATTCGTCTTTTACTGGCACAACAGTAACAAAAGAAATTAAAAAATAAGTCAGTGATTGCTTTTAAAGCCAGAAGTTTTTTATCCAATTACATTAATAATGAAAACCCATAACTGTGGGTTCACACCAGATGCGAGTTCAACGATTTGCGCGAGTAGATTACATAGAAAGTCAATGCAGACACGATCAGACACGTTCTCGCGTGAGGCGATGCAAATGACGCGATATGGGCGGCGCAATTGCCGCAAAAAATACGCGCTATTCGCCTCAAATGCTACTTCGCCCAAGTTGAAAATATTCAACTAAAGCGAAAAATTTGCATGACATGAAGTTAAATCCCGCGAGTAATCTAGAGCAAGTAACGCGATGACCTGCATTTGGTGTGAACATAGCATAAGACATCAGACAATGCACCAGCAAGACAAGACCAAGACAGGGTCCGACCTGAAACCCGAGCGGATTTGGGTCTAAACGTTTCATCTGTGCCACGGACACTTTCTGGTACAATATTAGCCTCATCAGGCCTCGAGGAATTTAAAATTAATGTGTTTTTTGCAGAACGGACTGTAGAAGTATCTTGTGTGTGTGCATCGAGTCTTTTTTCCAACCTTTTTTTGAATTTGCCAAGAGAGCTTGCGACGTCATGAGGCGTACATTTTTGTTGAGACAGTTTTGAATGCACATTTTAGCGGTTACCTTGGTGTCATCGTCAGATAACAAAAGATAAGAAATGGAGCAACGGGCCCAATTGTATGCGAGGCCACCGGGGTTTCTTTCGGGTCTGGTTAAAAAAATAAATTGCCACTCATGCCAGACTCAGGTCTTTCTTTTAAAAATTATGCACATCAGGTTCGGTTAAAATGTGATTCAGGTCATTTTGGGTCAGGTACATTTCTTTGGACCCGAGAAAATCTCTAGTCTTGAGTACAGGGTTCCTACAGTACAGGTCCTTGAAATCCTTGAAAGTTTGTGAATCTGGGGGAAATAATTCAAGGCCTTGGAACATTTTTGAAAACATCTTCTGTATGCGAATATTGATTCATACTAAAATGCTTTTTTGCATAGTTGTGGCAAAACTTTGGCAAACTGCGTCTCCCTTGCCATACTTTCTGCGTCCCTGTAACGCTGTCTTTGGCAATATTTCAAATAGCGATATACTTCCTGGCTCCCGCGTCACCATGTCTTTGTCGTTAAGCATCACCATTGGTTGAATTTGATATACACATTCAGACGCACTTACCCCTGGAAGCGTCCCCAAAGTGTCACCACCGTGATGCAGTGCGAGTTCCCTCGAAAGGGAACTGTAACAATGCATCTTAAAAGGTAAAACCTTGCTCTAACTTAAAATGTGTCCCCACATTTATGCTGCGTTCCAGGCAGGCTTTTAAACCCGCGAGTTACGACCTCAAAACCACGACTCACGACCCTATGCGTTCCAGGCAGCCTGTAACTCGTGTTTTTACAACCTTCTACCGGTGAAAGTGCACTGGAACGGCAGTCAAACCCGTGACTTCCCACCCGTGAACTCGTACTAGATCGATGTACTCCCAGTTCAGAGTCGTGAGTCGTGGTTTTGAACTCTTGAGTTACGGGTTACCGGTTGCCTGGAACGCAGCATTAGTCCTTGAATTTGAGGGTATTGGACCTGGAAAGTCCTTGAAAGGTCCTTGAATTTGAAGTTAACTAAGGTGTGGGAACCCTGTGAGTACTTCATCACTAGTACTTACGTTATCCCAAAAGTTCTCAAGGATTTGTAAATCCAGAGAAATTAAATATATATATATTTTTTTGCCTATCATTGACGTATTATCTATGCTATTCTCAGTTCTAAAACTATGGCAACATGTGGAAAAATGCGAAAGTGATGGTTAAATCAGTCATCAAGGATCAGGATTATCCATTAGTGAGTACAGAAAACCCCCCAATCATTCGTGAACATGATTTGTGAATTCCGTACATCTTTGAATGGTAAAAATCTCCCATCGTTCTACTTTCCTTCATAGCGTCATCAAGCTTCACTTTCATTATTGTATTAAAAAGCGACCCCTGGCAGCGAAAACTTACATGTTGTGTTGTGCACAGCAAAATCAGCAGTGTTAAGTCAACACTGGTGTTTATATGAGTAACACCAGACCTGGTGGTCCCCATATATACACCAGCAGTGTTGATTTAACACTGATGATTTTGCTGTGTGTCCCTGAATTACGAATGATGGTATTTATGTGGTTTGATTGATACTTTATTAATCCTTCACAGGAAATGATGCAGGTTCTGCATGTTACTTTGAAACTTCTGTGATAATGTACTGATACAGTAATGTCCAAAAAAACATGGTAATACCATTCTCCAGTAGGCCTACACTGTCACAAAAAGGGTACAAATGCTGTCACTACAATGATATGGTATCCTTTTTTAAAGCACACCTTTGTAAACAAGGGTGCATATTTGTACATCAATGGTACATAATGTATTGGTACATCAAAGGTATATCTGTACCTACATTAGGACATTATTAAGGACACTTACCATCGGCAGCTTTTGAACCTTTTGTGACAGTCTAACTGTCTGCTGTCAGCTTTTTGAAGTGGTACAAATATTTGCATTCGGAAATTTATACAAATTGCAGCACATTCGCTTTCAATTCAAATTTTAATGCGCTGAAAATAGATATAGGAAAATAGATTCCCAGCAGTTGTACCTTTAAATGTTGTGTTATTCAACACATGACGTCTAGGTGGCAGTGTAGTTAAACATTTTTTATTTCGTGCCTAACTTTAGACTACTTAACAAGGCAACAAACTAGCAAAGAAAGACATTTAAAGGCAACGGTCACAGTTTATTTGTACCTGTAATGTAATGTCATTCAAGAAAGATGTTTCTGAATGTCAAAAACTGCTCTGCACATAAATATCAGTATATTCTTTGTATAATTCACAGGCTGTAGAGACATGGATGTGCTGTTGCTTTGGATCTGGGTTTGGACTGGTTCTGTCTCTCTATATCACAGATTTCGCTAAAATATTGCTAATAGCTTTGATGCAAATAACTTTAAATGGATGACAGTAAAATGTATTATCCCCACGCAATCCACTGCTGTAAAGTACCTATACATTCCCCTGGTATTCTATTTCCTTGAAAGTCAGTTCATTATCAGTCATTGAGATCTTTATGTGCAGCATAGGTAAATTTATCAATCGATCTATTCATTCCTCTTGACACATTCATGCTATTCAAATGATCTGAATTGCGGAAGAGAGCCATGGCTTAAATGGGTAAAGAGGGGAAAATTAAAAAAAAATTGATGAAATGTAAATGTCCAGGAATCAGATGGTGTGCCGGTCACAGGGATATCACTTTCTTTAAGCTGGGGACAGCATAAGAGAGTTAGAGGATAACAGTTAAGTCCTGGATTATCGAGCGCAGCAGCATCAACTCTGTCACAAACATGGCATAACAGTGTACGCTATTGGTTGTGTAAATAAGCGAGGCTATTGTAACATCGCTTCACCTTGTAATTACCATTTATTTGCATCTTACTGAGGAACCTTAACTGGATATGCAAACAAACGCTGAATAAAGACATTGAATATGTAATAATACCTGCATTCAAATCCAACCCTTCCTCAGAAAACCACAAAACACTGTATCTCGAAATGGACCGTGTTTATGACTTTTAATAAGTAATGACTTGATAATCCTATCTTGGAGTTGATTTTCTTCTTATTTGTAAAGGACCTCTGACCTAAGCACTTAATCCTTGACCCCAGGGAGCTGCATGACAGAAAATGAGATTAGCTCCCATTAGTCGCCTGCTCAGTGAGCCTTTACACTGCAAGCTGCCGTTCTCCAAAATATAATGTTTTTTATGGTCGAGGCAGTCAGTTACAATAAATATGTGTCGGAAGACACGCATACAGACACAGACTGTTTGCTGTCGTCTTACTTTATTCGCTACAGGGAGTATATCCAGAATGTTAGTTAAAATAAAATTCCGATTGTAAGGATGAATTTGCAATCGGAACGATCTTAATCTGGGATGCTAAACTGTCCGTTTGGCTTCTGTGATGTGTCTTTGTGCTGACTGCATGTGATCAGTTGACAGTCAGATAGTGGCCGGTCAGAGGTGAGGTCAATGCGTTCCCAGCCCTGGTAAAACAGGTGTACACACAGCCCAAGTTACATACGTAGGAGTGTGAGTGTGTGTGTCCCACAGGACCATGTTGTATGGGGGGCTGTGTGTTTCCTGTACTCAAAAATGTCTTTGAGATTCAACCTAGTGAAACATGGCCCTCGCTCCTGAAACCCTAACTGCTCTTGACACACACACATATACTTACACACACACACACACATTTACACAAATCATCACTTTATTTGAGCTGTTTTTTAATCATTTTTAAATTTAGTTGCGTCAGTAAGTGTGCATGAACAAGTAGGAATGTGTAAACAAGTATTTGGTAAAAAGTTTGTATTTAAGTGAAGACTATGATTTTATGGCACTAGAGATGCGAATGGGAACAAGCTCTCTTCTCTTTCTCTCTCCGTGGTGCAGAGAGCAGCACGGTTTCGCTCTGTGAATCCAAACAAGACCGTTATTCATTCCCATGTTCCCCCCGGCGATCCATCCCCCATTCCCTCCCCAAACCTCTCCGAGCCCAGCCTGGGCCGTAACCATTGCCTCCATTCTCTCCGAATGCAGCCGCACCTGAACTGCTTCATCACAAGGGCTTGTTCAGAGCGGCATAACGGGTAGCAAGGCCTGAAACCAATCCCTGTGCGGAATACCGCCACTTCCTCCCAATTGTTCCTAACAAAGCCGGACAAGCACAAATGGGCTGCTATCTGTGTCACAGGACAGCGGAGAGCAATTTGTTTCCTATTAAACAGGACTGTCAGTCTAGTTTCTCGTTTTGTTTTTCTCACTTTCTGTCTACTTTCTGTTCTTTTTTGTCAGGCCAAAATGTCATTCTCAAGGTTTTCCCTGACAGCCAAGAAGCTCGGACCCCTCTTAAACCTGAGAGAAAAGAAGCGCACCTGTTTGGCTGCCCAGGTAATTGTAAGATGTAGTAGGGAGACCTTGAGGGTAATGCATTCAGAATAGACGAAGAAACCAACACAAACAAGCGCACACAGTGTTATGAATACGGTAGTGAAGAGGGCTGTCTGCTGTTCTCTGGGCTGCACCTGCTGAGTGGGTGATCTGTCTCCCCCAGTTCATGTGAGGGTCACAACAGCTTAATGTGACCCCCATCTTCTCTCTTTCTCTAACACAGACACACACACGGTCTCGGCATAGGCCACATCTGCCGTTATACTGCCTGAGGTAAGCAGTTTAGCCCACACTGAGATGACCCCAGCAGTTCATAACAGTTTAAATGGAAAACTGTCTTTACATCTGTCTTTACAGCACTGACGTACATGGTCACTACATATAAGCTCATTCCAGTCTAGCACAGTGGAAGGCTTGTGATGTCATTGCTTCCATTTGTATGCATGGTGCTTTATTTCATTGCTAATGGCAGGCACATTATGCTTATTGGGCAAAATGCTTTGACAATGACATTGAGATATGGGGAAATGTATGGAATTCCCCATCACTTCACATAACTGTATGATTGTATGGAGGGGATACCCAGGTAATACAAGAGCACAGTGTATTTAGTGTTGTTGATGTGTTGTGTATTTGCATAGTGATATGATCAAATATGTGATGGATTGATAATCAAAATGAAACAAAACCAATACTTTTTATAAGCTTATTCATGCATGCTAATGAAAAAAAAGTATGGTTAGAAAGGAGAGATGCTCTGATATTGCATTTTCCACCGATACTGATAGTGCCATTTTATTCAGACTGATATCTGCTGTAATACTGATAGTTTGATGGTTATATAACTAAATTCTGAATTCTATTCATTCATATACACTCGTAATGCTGCTGGGTTATTTTTAACCAAATGCTGGACAAGCTATAAATACAGGGTTCCCATGGATCCTTGAAATCCTTGAAAGTTTGTGAATCTGGGGGAAAAAATTCAAGGCCCTGGGAACGAGACGCTGCGTCTCCCTTGCCTTACTTCTTGCATCCCTGTAACACCGCCTTTGGCAATATTTCAGATAGCGATATACTTCCTGGCTCCTGCGTCACCCTGTCTTTGTCGTTTAGCCTCACCATTGTTTGAATTTGATATACACGTTCAGACGCACTTGGAGGCACCCCAAAGTGTCACCGCAGTGACGCAGCATAAGTTCCCTTGAAAGGGAACTGTAACAATGTATCTTAAAAGGTAACACGATGTAACCTTGCTCTCACTTCAAATGTGTTCCCCGATTTAGTCCTTGAATTTGAGGATATTGGACCTGGAAAGTCCTTGAAAGGTCTTTGAATTTGGAGTTAACTAAGGTGTGGAACCCTGCAAATAAACCTATGGGTTGTTGTTAACTCAAACAGTTGAAAGAACCCAGCATTGTATAAAACAACCCAGCATAGGTTTATTTATGAACTCAATATGTGTTCTGAATATTTACCCAGCATTGGGTTAAAAATAACCCAGCAAAACATTTTTTGTGTTATTTTCACAAGTTTCACAAAATGCCTTCCAGGAAAATCTTATTCTATAAACATACAAATATATCAAATGAAAGAACACACCAAAAATGGCTTGTTTATTTTTGACCCATGTTGGGTAAATATTGGACAGAACACATCGCTGGGTTAAAATTGACCCAATGCTAGGTTGTGTTCTGTCCAATATTTACCCATTATGGGTCAAAAATATCCCAGCCATTTTTAGAGTGCAGACCCTCTGCTTTTAAACATACAAAAAAACGGGGAAAAAAGTTTCATCCTCATTTGTTCTCTTTTTATAACCTCTTAAATATGAGTAAGTTTTTTCAAAATTACAAAATGTTGAGCAAAAAGCTCAAATAATTGCATTTTTGTTAGGGTATTTTGTTAGAGATCAGATTCAGAACGAAGATCTAAACATACACAGAAATTAGAATTGATTAAATTTGTTTTTGCATCATTTTTTTTTATAAATTTCCTATTGGAATTACAGATTACCATAAAAACTCATCAGGAAAGGGTCATTGGCAGGGAAATGTTTTCTCTTAATTGACGAGATAATTTGTCAATGGCGGGAAAAGAGTTAATATTGAACATTAACTGCTGATCTCACATTACATTTTCTATGCACAGAGCTCAAATTAATCTCATTTTCTTGCTCTCTTTTGATGGACAGGATATATCGGCCTTGACAATCGACTGTTTTTTAATAAATCAACCGATAATTGCTATTATCGGCTGGATGTTGACTGATATAATGGCATCACTATTAGAAAGCTTCGAATTTATGAATAATTTATATTACAATCTGTTTTATTTTGTTGTTTTACACAAAAAAGTTTGGGCCCTTTATTGAAATGCATATGATTGTGTGAGATTTTTTTTACATCACTTAATACCTGTACTCACCATGCTGGGTTGTTTTAGTGCGCACTCATGTCATACTTAACCCAACCAAACTGTGCCCGAGCCTAATCCACCCCCTCCCTTCTCAGCCAGAAGCTCGCACTGTATTTTGACCGATCCGAGCCCCTGCATGCTTTCATCATTAGGATGCGATTGTTTTGAAAGATAAAACAGGAAGTAAAGCGCTCTATTAACACTGGAATTTATCGTGATGTTAAGTCTGTATTTTATTTTGAGTCGTTTGGTGAAAAAAATACAGTTTTTCATTCCAATGTCCTTGTGACTTTAACCGATGCTTGAGTAAAATATGAACAAACCCAACCATTGGGTTGTAAATAAACCTATTCTGGGTTGATTCAACAAAATGCTTTTTGCGATTAACAATGCAGAGCTTCCTGTACTAAAAATACATCTATGTAATGGAAACCCATGTGGCATACAGTTCACCGAAGAGCAATGCATTAACTGCTGAACACATATGGTTCAGTTAATTTGGCAATCAGCACCCTTAAAGAGGTACGATGAAAAATGAAGGATTTAAAAAAGGTTGAAAAGACAGAATGAATGAAAAAACGACCCTCTCTCCATTCTCCTTTTGTGTGCGCAGTCTGGAACCCCATCTGCGAGAGACGAGAGGCGTGAAATGTTCTGTAATTACTGGTAATGATGTCCTGAGATCAGAGACACAGCCCAAACAAGGTAATTACATGATAAATGTGTGTACGCGCACGCTGACCTGCAGTCAGCAGGGCCTTTGAGACAGCCACACGATGGACAGCTAACAGAGATATCTGCTCAAAAGGCCCACTGGGACCCACGTAGATCACTATTGTCTGAAACATTGTCTATTGGTAACAACACAGGTCAGGGTTCAGCTAAGGGCATGTGTGTAGAAGCTACATATAAGTGTGTGTGTGCATTTTAAATGGTGCAGGGTTTACAAACAAAGTGGAATTTTTATTTAGAGAAATAATTGGTCGGAATGTAAAATAGGATGTATGTCGTTTTTAAAGGAAGGTGCTTGCTTTCCAAGAAAGATGGTGACGGGGTGAGGGGAGTCTGCTGGGCGAGTGTCAAGGGTTAAGTGTTTCACTAAAGGACACAACATTAGTGGTCAGGGAAGGAAAGATCCATGGGGATTTGAACTTGGATCTTCTCACTTTTTTACCTTTCAGGCTGGTATATCACTTGGGTGACTTTCAATCTACTCTTAAATACATGCTTAGGCCAATTTGTTATTGGGTATTTGTCTCCATATAGATTGGTGTCACTGTGCAACACACAGTTATTTTTATAATGCGACTTTGTGCACTTAAACAAATAAAAGTGGCCTTGTTTCCTATATCCAGTTTAAATTTAGTTTAATGTGCTTTCTGATTATTTGTTATGTTGTCCAACAATGTTTCCAGGTCTAACTTTGTGTCTGTAAATATTCTTGTGTTGAATGGATGTGAGAGACAGTTAAGTCCACAATAACAGAGGCCATGGCAAATAACTGATCCTCTAGTGCTTCACTTTTTAAATGCAAATAAGCCCCCGCAGAGCAAACAAGTCACATGTTTTCTTTGTCCTCTAGATTTAGTTGTTTGTGATTATATTATTCATCTGTTCTTCAGAACTGTTTCAATGACTTCACAAAATGCATGGTAATAAGGTCATTTAAATTCTAACACCAGGTTAATCAAAAATCTGATAGCCATGCAAAAATAAGACTATTGCACTTACTTCCAATGAGGAATCATAGTCAAGAAAAACAGCCAAGATTTGCCTGAGATTTGCCTAACCTCCAAAAAAACAAAAAACAATGACGGCTTCATCGATGACTATTTTATGCTTTAACTTTGACTACCGTTATACAAATGACAGATGTGTTGCACTCTGGTCATTTTGAAAGAGGATATTACACATTAGCAAATTTTATTATCTGTTTATTTATTACCCCCAAGTCAATACCTGTATAATTCTGCAATGTTAGATAGTGGCTGGCCTTATATCCTATGAATTTTAACTAAAATCTACTTTAGTTAATTAGAAAAATGTATTTACTTTAGTTATTAAACATTGTAATACATATATTTAAAGGTAAATATTTAAGTGTATACAATACTAAACAAAAACCAAAAATATGACATTTTGGGGGTGACCTGACAACATCCCATGTCACCTATAGGTGGCGACAGTGCCTAACTTTCTAGAAAATGTCTCCATTGGAAGGTTTAGTTAGAAAACCCCTACCTGTTACCTAACAGACAGAAGTGTGTTTATTTATAATTTATTTATGGTTGGTTTTACTTGGAATTTTACAAAAAATTCTACTTACTCTTACTATTAAAAATAAATGAGAGCAAAGAGAAATTATAAAGCAAGATATGAATATGTAAATGCCAGATTTACATAAGTGGTACAATAACTGTCCAAAATCTAAATTTATCTACAAAATGTACAAACTCGCAGACTTTTATATCTGAGATTAAGAGTAAACAACCAAGTTAACAACAGACCTGACATAAGGATAAAACATCTTGTTTTGCATTTGTGTGCATATAAAGGCTGAGCTGAAACTAAAGAACTAAAGAAAAGTGTATGGATGAAAAGGCTGAGGCTGAAAATGAGAGAGAAAAGGAAAAGGGTACACAATTTGTCACAAAGTCACACACATAAAGGCAAAGAAATTTGTGAAATGTGGTAATTGAGAGGTTGTCAGTGTGTGTTGAATGGTAACGCTTCTGCTTCCGGGACGCACGCGATCGGTGGCATGTTCAAGAGCGTGTTTGTGAATATGTCACTCACTCATTAAAAAGCTGGAGAATGCAAAGCGATTGTTCTCTAGTGCTGGAGGAAGACAGTGCTGTCCTCTTCATTAGCGATGAAGAGATATCAGCGAACGAGTGTAATGAATAGTAGGATCACTCTGTAATGTTTACCCGTCGACGGAGGTGAAGTTGACGGCATTGCTCGGGTGGTTACCCGGCAACAACCTCTTGTGAGACTCGGCCATTATTAATATACAGGCTTTTGTTTGTGTAATGAACAGCATGGACAGTGACATAATGACCCCAGATGCTAAAGGCCTCCTGCAAAATTTGACTCTGAACACACTGATCATTACTGATAACTAAAGTGCCTTTAAATGTATAAGCATCTTCTAGCTCTCAAAACAATTCTAGTTGGTTTTCTACGTAGTGTATATGGTAATCACTGTGAAAATGCAAAACTCGTCATGTGTGTGGATCGTCATGCCAAAATATGTGTTCCGTGCGTAATGTCAAGGTATGTGCATTGCGCATCATGTCAAAATACGTGCCTGCTATAGGGATTATGATAAAAGAGATGCTCGTGTTTGCTATCGTTTAATCATGTGTAATCAGAGTTAAGTGATAAGTAAGTGTCTTGCGAGATGTGTGTGTCTCTTTATCATAAATTCTTTTGACGCGTATGCAGCAGGCACGTTTTTGACGTGACAGGCAATGCACATAGTAATAGTCCAATTTATTTGTATGGTTGTTACAGTGATTTCGTATGGGTAATGGGACTGCAATTTGACTGTAAAGGCTGATCATTAATCTTCAATGGATAGTTCAACCAAAAATGAAACATCTTTCATTATTTACTCGCAGTGTCCTTCCAAACCTATATGCTTTTCTTTCTTCTGCAAACCATAAAAAGAAGATATTTTGAATAATGTTAACTAAACAACACTGGACCCCATTAGGGTTAGGGAATGAAAATCATTTCCAGTAAGGCCTACTTAAATTTGGATCATTAAGGTCAGGTATCAGATCCTTTCTGAATAGTAATAATAATATTTGTAAATCCCCGTATATTGGTTTCTGCTTGCACATTTAAGATGCGTCGTCCATCATGTGTCTTGTCAAAATACGTGCCTGCTGCATGCATCAAAAGGATTTATGATAAAAGTGACGCTCACGTTCACGAAATACTCGCAAGACACTTATGCTGGGTACACACCAAAAGATAATCGGGCTGATTTGGGGCCGACTTCCCCCCTTCTGACAATCCCAGCTATGATTATCTTAATGCTTCTACAGATTATCTTATAAGATTTTCCCTTGGTGTGAGGTGTGTTAACCTGATAAGGAACACTGTGCCGCACACGGCACACCCCCTCCCTTGCACGTGAGGCTGCATAAACGTCATTGTAACTTAGAAGCATTAAATCTTCAAAATATACGGTCATGCGGCACATAGTTTGAAAGCTTAGACTTTCGGGATTCAATTAAGCGCACACACAAAGCATCATATGATTTATAGCAGTCATAAAACTGTAATCTAGTTGTTAGTTATACTAAACCGGGCGGCGCCAATTTAGAATATTTATTTACCTTCAAAATCTTCCCTTTATCCGCTTCGGTGAAATTGTCCAAAACAAATTGTTCATAAATCCCCAAAAGTCCAAGGAAATGGAATATCCAAGCCTTTTAATCCAAAACGATTTGTTCATCTCACAATCTTGACGTTTCTTACCAAATTACGATATAAATACTGTATACAATTAGTTCACTAACGGACATTCGTTCGAATCTCACTTTTCATTCACAATTTATAATGAATATATTCGGATGTCACGTTTATTGTGCAACGTCTGAGGAACAAATACGCCTCCTTGTGGAATTTCAGCAGTTCCATAAGAGGTTAAGAGTGTCCGAACCTGATCGGAAGAACGTCAGAGCCACCCCGATCGCGAATCGTAAATATTAAACATGTTTAATATTTACGATCAGAAATCCTGATGTGTGGGGGGACCCCAAGGACAAACGCGTGCACGCTCTTGAGATTATCACGTGAAATGAAACAATATCCAATCAGAAAACGAGATGATGGAAGATTGAAGCAGTCATGACGCAGCACAAAGTGAAGTTGATGCAAAGTGAACTTGTACAGACTATGTTCCCGCTGTCTCCAAGACTTCAGCCAAACCCTTTTCTTAATTCCCTTGAAAATCATTCCAAACACTATCATTGAAATTTCTCCTGCATATCGTCCGCCATGCTTATTCTGAAGTCTTGCAAGATTTTGCGAGATTTCCTGTGTTCACAGTCGAGAATCTGGTTGAAAATCTGTTTGTGTATGGCAGGGGTAGGCAACGTCGGTCCTGGAGTGCCGATGTCCTGCAGATTTTAGCTCCAACCCTGATAAAACCTTGGCTAAATAGGTTTCAGGTGACTTTTTAGACCTTGATTAGCTTGTTCAGGTGTGCTTGATTAGAGCTGGAGCTAAACTCTGCAGGACATCGGCACTCCAGGACCGACATTGCCTACCCCTGGTGTATGGTGTGCTGTCTTTGACACATCATGGCACAACACACACTATAGGTGCAAAACGGTTAAATCTAGGATTTTTCATCCTCATGTTTGTGGTATATCACATTTTGAAAATCTTATAAGATGTAAAAAATCGTTTGGTGTGTACCCAGCATCTTAACACTAAACTTTGATTACACATGAGATTAAAGGAGCATCTGGGAAACGCGAGCGTCTCTTTTATCATAAACCCCTTCAAAGCATCTGCAACAGGCTCGTATTTTGATATGATGTGATGCACATAAGTTTACATTATGGTCCGAACACATATTTTAAAATGAAGAGCCACACACATGAGGGGCCACATACATGTTGTGACAAGATTTGCATCGTGTTCCCTCGAAAAAGATGTCACCGGCCGCCACTGGTACTGCCCCATGGGGTATATATACTCTAAAAATGACTGGGTTATTTTTGACCCATAATGGGTAAATATTGGACAAAACACAGCACTGGGTTAAAATTGACCCAATGCTGGGTTGTTTTAAACCCAACTGCAGGGTTATTATACCCAATGATTGCATAACAACAACCCAACATTGGGTTATTTTTAACCCAACATGTGTTCTGTCCAATATTTACCCATTATAAGTCAAAAATAACCCAGCCATTTTTAGAGTCTACTTTGACCTTTTTTTCTAACAGTGTATGAAGACCTGACTGGTGACAGTTTACTCAAAGATCTTTATATCTTTGTTTCACATTATTTTTTATTTCATTGAGCCTGAAGGTGACACCAGCTGATGAAATCTCTTTTTTGTGCAACATTAACCTTTAAAGATGGTACTGTATGTGTATGAAAACTAAAGGAATCACAAATTTACAATTGTTGATTGTAGTAACCAAAGTGTAACCATGATATTAATAATGAAACTGTTATAAAAAAAAATATTTTTTCAGATTTTTTTCTACACTAAAAAAAAAGGCTATAGTACCTGTTACTTTATTTTAGAAACGGCGCTCATAAATAAATTTTTTTGACAATGTGGTTTTGTATTGAAATACTGACTTCTTTTTTTATCTTTTTCGAAAGAATAAGAATCAATAAACTGAATTTGAATCAGAATTGATAAAATAAAGGTTACCCAACCCTAGTCCCCATTGACCTCATTGTAATGGCACAAAATATCATATTTGTGTTTCACAAAAGAAAGAGTCGTATACTGTACAGGTTTTGAACCACATGAAGGTGAATGAAAAGCTGATAAATGTAGTAAATTGTTTACCATAGTTGAATAGATCCACATACTTTAACACTGTCATCAATGAACTAAGGGGCTGTTTACACTTGGTATTAAGATGTGTTTTCGTCGATCGGATCACAAGTGGACGAGAGAGACACATTACGTTTACACCTGGTATTTAAATCCGTCTCTTTTGTCCACCTTCGACCGCTTCTGTCCTGAATACTATAAGGGCGTGGTCTGTCGAGACGGTGGGCGAGTCTCTCCGCTGTCATTCATACGCGAGCGGGAGTAATTATGAGTTTATATGGACCCAAACTAATATTATATCGACTGCTAGCAAATAAACATGCTGCACAGTGTTTTCTACATGTATGTTACAGCTTTCTCTAAATTTTTAGCGCAATAGATGAAAAAGGATTGCGCAACTTTCACACGCTTGCAAAATGAAACTGCGGAGATCAGTCGCTTTAGTTTTATCAATGAAAGACTAAAAATAGCGCTGTTCACCGTGTGTTCGCCCCAGAAGTCAGAAAAGACATAAAACATTGTGTTCAGTATCTCAGATCAGATAAATGGCCGGAGAGAAGGCGTTCGCGTGTGGCTGTTTGAACACATTCAACCACATGTGCGTTTACACTACAAAAGCAATCCGATCGAAAGGGGTGTCGACTACCTCTGAATGTGGTCGAAAGTGGTCGAAAGTGGACGTGTTCAAAACGTTTTGAACACTTTTACACCTGGCATTAACGTCGTCCACTTGTGATCCGATCGACGAAAACGCATGTTAATGCCAAGTGTAAACAGCCTCTAAGATGGATTTCACAAGACACGATTGTAACAGTCTTGGCCTAGGCAAGAAACTTAAGGTGTCGTGATGCTGTGAAAGGGGACAGAGAGGTTTGCTTCCCATCCCATGCAAATTAAAAAAAAAGACGAAAAAGAAAAACAAGTTGTTTTTAATGGCGATTTTAAACACCGAAGCCCCCCATAGCCCTCCTAATGGTGTGTATGACAATGATAGCATGTGTCTGCGCATTGCTTTATGGCCCCAATGACTTCAATCACTCCGTGGAAAAACAAATCTGATCTGGTCTACCTGCCTCCATCACGCCATCCTCCAGAACAATGATAGATAGATAAAAGCCAGTGTCTGTGGGTTTGTGTATTAAATAAAAAAGACGGATGTCCCCGCGGCTGGCTGTTTGGCATTGCCTGATGCGAGTCATTTATCTAAATGTAGCCGTGGCAGCCGGGGCCCTGGGCTGACAGAAATGACCCATAATTTGCTGCTAACTGCAGTAGCGGGTTCTGTAATAAAAGCTTTTCATTAGGGCTGAGCAGACTGCACCAGGCACAACTTACCAAAAGGGCCCTTCCTCTAATTGCTAACCATTACAAATATGGTCCATTTGGTGGAGAGAGAGAGAGAAGAGGGGAGAGAGAGTAGAGAAGAGGGTGTGGGATAGGTCTGTGTTTCCCCTTCACAAAGCGCACCAATAATTGAACAATTAAACTTTAGCTATGTGATTACCACTCACCATAACTAAAAGCAGATGTGTGAATGACACAAGGCCACGGTGGGCGGAAATGTATAACGGCTGTCCGAGATAACGGACCTCGGATGAGGGATGGGTTGTCATCGCTGGGTGTGATTGCGTACCGCTCCAAAAACAACCAGCTGATTTGTGTGGATGAATAAAAGGTGAACATAAAACAAAACCAAACCTTAACAACATAAAAAAGAGAGAAATCCTCGGACTGAACAACAGGCCGGCTAGATATACGAGAGTTGTTTCTCTTCCTTACTGTTTATTTTTTACTCCGCAGAAAGAGAAAGAAACAACCACCGGGTCCATCGTTTGTCTTGTTGAGTGGAGCGCAGACATTATTTAGTGATCTGAGCAGGTTTATAATTTTTCCATAAATCCTAGCGTGCTCACATAGATATAGAGGAGCGCTGAAACTGAGGCTTGGAACTGCTGATGTTACAGGGCCAGCTGAGGGTGTGAATGCAGCTTTTGTTTATAGCCAACACCACTTCAATCCCAAATTAGCATCTTAACAGAAGAGACAGCGAGAGAGAAAAGGGGAAAACAGTGGGGTGGACATGCACACACGTTAGTCAGATAAAATGCTTCTGCGCGTGTTGTGGCCTGTGGTCTTCGCCAAAGATGCTCTTTTATGCAAGCGTGTCTGACCTCTCTTTTAAAGCAAATGATCCTCTCAATAATCTCCACGCTCAAAATATAAACAGAGAGCAGCGCCCTGCTGCCAGGGTTTGGTTAACGGGGTCTGATTAGAAACAGCAGGTGTTTCTCTCTGAGCCCGCTGCTACACGGAGCAATGAATGGTGGGATACAGTAAGGGCCGTGACCTCTTTATTCAGCCATACAAAGACACTGGTGCTGCCACGGATCCTGTCATTACGTCCTTCCCTCCCTGCCAATTAAAACCCACTTGTTTGATGTCCCAATTAGCCTGGCGTTCAGTGGTTTCAAATGTTGTTGTGTTTGTGTGCGTGCATACTAAAGTACACATTAAGGGACGGGGTCTGCCTTAGCCTTAGTCAAAATTAAAGGAGAAATTGACATTTATTCATGTACAAATGCAGAATTAATGTGGAATTATGGGGAACTTTGCATAAAATAGTTGGCAAAATGTTTTATTGGTGCATTACAGTACATTTTGGGGTGGTTCCCGGAGAGGGATTAGCTTAAGCCAGGACTAGGCCTTATTTTAATTAGGAAATATAACTAGTTTTAACAAACATGCCTTACTAAAGACATTACTTGTGTGCATTTTGAGGCAAAAGAAAGGGCACTGATGTATTTTAAGATATCTATCTTTGGACATCTTTTACTTTTATTGTAGTCTAGGACTAGTCTAATCCCTGTCTGGGAAACCGCCCCTTATTGTTACAATGTGAAACATTTTACTAATCACAAATAGGTTCTTATTCAATTAAAAATTTCTTCAATGGTCCTTTTAACAATTTTTGCATTCTTGCAAAGGATCTTAAGAGTTAATGCACAGTCATACAGGTGGTATATACAAGAAGCTTTTAAAATATATAAAAAAAATCGAAATATGTACCCCAGCCCTTTTAAATGTTTCTTTCAGGTACAGAAATGTATACCATGGGTCCTTGAAATCCTTGAAAATTCTGGGGGAAAAAATTCAAGGCTCTGCCTGGGAAGTTTTTGAAAATATGCATACATAGATACAGTTAATTGAAAGTGCTTGAATCTATTTTATGCAAGAAGTTTTCTGGAAAAAAACATATTATTCACTGTGTAGTGTAGGATAATATCATTAAAATTCTATTAAGCACACGTACTGAACTGTTCACTTTAAATGCTTATATTTTCTGTATGCGAATGTTGATTCATACCAAAATACTTTTTTGTATAGTTGTTTTTGAAACATTAAAACGTCTCATGTTACGTATGTAACTGTTGTTCCCTGAGAAGGGAATGAGACGCTGCGTCTCCCTTGCCATACTTCCTGCGTCCCTGTAAGCCGTCTTTGGCAATATTTAAGATAGCGATATACTTCCTGCACCCTGTCTTTGTCGTTAAGCCTCACCATTGGTTGAATTTGATCTACACATTCAGGCGCACTTACCACTGGAGGCGTCTCCAAAGTGTCACCGCAGTGACGCAGTGCGAGTTCCCTCAAAAGGGAACTGTAACAATATATCTTAAAAGGTTACACGATGTAACCTTGCTCTCACTTGAAATGTGTCCCCACATTTAATCCTTGAATTTGAGGGTATTGGACCTGGAAAGTCCTTGAAAGTTCCTTGAATTTGAAAGTGTGGGAACCCTGGTATACATATGTACCAATATGTACATTTTGATATACTGTATGTACCCCAGCCCTTTAAAATGGTCCTTTCAGATACAGGTATGTATACATTTGTAACAAATATGTGCATTTGATATACTAATATGTACCACTGAGGTACTAATATGAAGTCTTTAAGTGCAAAGCTGTACTTTTTGAAAGGGTACAGCTCCAGTTACATCTGGGATACATCAATACTAGCAGTACTAACTGTAAAAATAATTGTCTGTAGGTTTAAATTAGTCATGGTTTAATGTAATGTGATTTATCATAGATGTATTTGGATTGTTGTGTTTGTAGTAATAGTGGGACCAATAATCCACCGCCATCTTTGACATCCTGTGACTTACAGCATCTATCTATTGTCATCAATGCAATTCCTGGAACTGTTCAGCAACTGCCACCGCTCTGTGTTGAACTGTGCTGATGAGTCCTCTTATCAGACACATTAGTTGTAAATGGCGACCATATCTGAGCATGAGAGAAGATAAAAATCACCACACTAACAAATTTGTTCTTGCATTTGCCTATCAGTAAAAGTTGTGGATAACAGGGGTAAAGGGCTGCTCACATCACAGTGAGTTTCAGTTAAATAGCCGCTGGTTGTTATTGTCCGGCTTTAAAGAGAACCATGCAGTTTTGCATTGCTGGAGTCTGCTATACAAATGCAGTTTATATATGCAAAGTTACTGGTGCTACATACAAAACAAAACCCCCTTGCTGATACCAGGAAATTAGACATAATGCACCGCACAAGCTTGGTCTGAATTAGGCTAACCTTTTCCCCTTACAGCCATTTGACTATCACTGAAAGAGTCGCTCAGGTATGGAACAAACTAGCAATTGTTCCCTCCATCTTCCTTCAAAAGAAATTGGAGAGCGAGAGAGAGGTTGTTGGTATACAGGAAATCAACCAGAAACATAAATTTGGTCACAATGAATAATTCACAAACAATTAAATGATAATAAAGCAAAAATGTGGCTCTTTATATAACACAGTAATATACAATGCAATTCAAGAATAAACGTGAAAATCTCAAGCTCCAGGCTGTGGCGTTATCCATAAGTACTACTGGGATCTGTTAGATATTAGTGAAGTAAAAATGCTGTGGTACCAAATTAACAACACTAGGTGTCACCCCTTCTCCTCCGGTGTGTGCAGTCATATGTCATAAGATTATGATATCAACGACAGTAATGGCACCAATATACAAAATGTTCTTTTAGATCATTAGCTATTCTTGCGTGATCGACTGGTTTTAAATAGAAGATGGGAATTCATTTAGCAGATGGATTTCTCGTTATAGCTAAACAAAGACAGACCTGTGTAGCAGTCCACCTGAATGCCACTAGAGCCTATATAGTCTATCGATGAGAGTTACAAATGGCATGTCATTCCAGGTTGTTGATGAGACCCTTACAGCATATTTACAGGGCCTGTGTGAGGTCATTTCATTTTTTTTCATGGATTGCGATTATTACTCTATTTGTTTGGAAGTCACAATTAATGTAAAACTAAACATAGCATGCGTAGCGAGCAAATAATGCAAGATATCTGTGTAATACCATATTATATGATGAGTTTAAATGCGAAACCCTTTAAGTGTGTCTGACATGTATGATTGCAAAAAAAAGTTATTTCTGAGATATATATATATACGAGAGAGAGAGCTCGGATAAAAAAGCCGCTAAACGTCACTGTCAAAAATGAGATGATATTATATAGACTTTTTATTCCACTGCCGTTTAGAGGATTTTGCATCTGAGCTCCTCATATACATAAGAGAGAGAGAGACAGAGAGAGAGAGAGAACTAAAACCAGTTCAATCTGTCAACTGGCTGTGAAACTCCATACCAGGACTATGTTGGAAAGATTATCCACGATCTCCATACTGAATGGAAACAAATAAATCACTATAAACCAAAATTCATATTTGGTTGGGATAATGAAAGTAAAACCAAAGTAAATGTTGAATGTTATCGGTGTCTATTGAAAAATAGGCTGTCAGAATATCTCTACACTGTTAGAAATGTAAAGCAGAGACAAATCCTCACTAAATTTAGACTTCGTGTTTGATTCTGGCAATAGAGAAAGGCAGACACAGACAAACATGGCTTCCAAAAGAAGAACAAATCTTTGTTCATTGTGACAGTGCTGGGATTAAGACAGAGACACACTTTCTCCTTCACTGTGGTATATATAGAGAGAAACACTTTGACAAAATCTCAAAGCTCACAGTTTCACAGCTTTTCAAAATCAGATCAAATGAAGATATTACTGGGGGAAGACAGACAGCTGCTGCTAAACACTCTCATAAATAAACTACAGCACTGATCTGTACAGTACAGTTTTTATTTTACTTTATAAGCCTCTGTTTAAAATGTACAATTTATACACTTCAAATGTTTATATTATAGTCTGTTGTATATGGTAAATATTCTCTTATTATATTATATTTGCAGTAGTACTTAATTAATTACCCAGCTTAATTCCACCATAATGTTTGTTATTGTATGAGAGAGAGAGAGAGAGAGAGAGAGCTCCAGTGACTGTAGATTTTTTTAGAAGTGGACATTTTGGCTGAAAAGCTTGGATGCACTTAGAGTGTTTTGCAGTGAAAGACCAATGAAATGCAAGTGACGTGACATTTGTGAAAATAAGGCATTTGAATTACTGACTAATAATCTTTTTATTGCCATTAAAGTTAAATAACTTAAATATCATAAGAAAAAAACGATTATTGGCAAGAAAACATGTTGGATGCACTTTATATTTTTTAAATAATACTGAATCAAGATTTAATCAATCTATAGGTCTTAAATTCATTACTATTATAAAGACTAAGGCTGCATGATATTAAAGAAAAATGTGCAACCTTTGACTTGAAGAGGTGTTCATAAGAATGACAATGAGACCTTCATAATCATGACACTTGACATTGTCATGAAGGAGATTTTATGCACATTTGTGACAACTGTCTTTGGGTGTCATTTGTTCAATTATGTCATTTTGGTGCAAAGATGACATTGTTTGGAATGTCTTTGTTGTGACAACTTGACATAAACCAATACATTAGCTTGTCATAAATCTGTCATAAACATGCCATAGCAGAATTAATATCAAACTTTAGAAACTACCTAGCTTTATGGGTTAACATTACATTAAACTGTCATTTAAATGTCAATAAGTGATAATACTATGTCAAATAGTTTTAAATACCATAACACAATGCAACAGACACGTCAAACGATTATATTTAACTTTATGTATGTGCACAATACACAAAAAAACTGACAACTAACAGAACTTGTTCTTCCTTACACAGAGGGTTCTAACATTTTCTGACATTAATGTAATGTAATTAACTGTTTTTCTAGTGATATGGACCCAACGTTGCATGGTTTAACCCATTATTGTATTGTTTCATTTAATTATAGGTGAATTGGTCTCCAAATGCAATAAAATATGATTTGATTTGTTTTAATTATTATTATTATTATTATTATTATTATTATTATTATTGGATGGTTGATTTTATTTGTTAAACACATGGAGTAAACTGAAAAATAAAACACTATCAACTGAAGAATATTCATGACGCTGTTATAAATAAAATTATATTTAATAATAATAATATTGTACCACTGTAATTGAGGTCAAGAAAAATATTCATGATGCTGTTATAAAACTATGTGACATAATATTAACACTTAATGGCAATATAATAATTTTAATGGCAAATTCAATTTGTATCACTGGTAAAAAGTGGTCAGTTATGATATATTGGTTAATGTCAAGTTGTCGTCATAAAGACATCTCAAACAATGTCATCTTTGTATTGAAAATGACATAATTGAACGAATGACACTTAATGACAGTTGTCATAAACGTGCATAAGATCTCATTTATGTTTATGAAATGTGTCATGTCATGATTATGAAGGTGTCTGCTTCAAACTAAAATGTTGACTGTAACTTTTTGAAGTATTGCTATTGTTCAGTTTTTGTAAACCATTTGAATGTGTATATTGCAACATGGATATTGGTATATTTCTCGTTTGGCTACACCCTGCTGCCCTTGTAAGGGCTACTATTGAATGTACTGTAATGTAAACTATAATGATATTACACTGTTTAAAAAACATTTTTAAATGTGTATGCATCTTATATAATTAATTAATAGGGGACTTTAGCTTCTATAATGTTTTGATGGAATCGATGAGTACTGCAATATTTTACTCTGTCAAATGCCTTGAGTGTTCTCAGCTAAGAAAGTATAAGCCATACTGCAGTAGAAAAGATCCTCATGGATCCTCAGACAGCAGCTGGGATTGTAATTACCACACCTGATTTATATGTGATTAACACGTGGCTATAACTTACCTTTTGCGCCAGAGCACAGGCATAACTTTATTCCACTTTTCACCAAACAGGCGCGATATAGAGGCAAAATGGATGTGCGTGACTCCGGCGGGAGCATATGGTATATTTCTCCGGCATCAATAATTCACACGAAATGAGCAAAAATTAGTCGGCCCGGTTACTGCCGAGTTTGTTCCGCATTAATTTCGCCGACGTTTTCTAAATGGGGTCGTTAGGATGAAAACAAAGTGCCTCTCTCAGTGTATTTAAAAGAGGGAATTGCTTCGTGAGAGTCTTGTTCGCCATCTTACACCTGCTCTCTTTGTAAATAAAAGTATTGTTTACAGCCTTTCAGGCTATGAAGTTACGTGACTGATTATCAAATTTACCTCTAATTGAGAAATAGTTCACATGCTACCGTAATGGTGACATTCGCCACGCAATTCAAACCCATTTTGCAGCACGCCGCTCTTTAAATGATCATTGCAACAGCTGCAATGATGGACTCGGTCTATATAGCCTATACGCATATACAGATCCTCAGTGCTTCTACATATTGTTGGCTTAACCCTGCATGTTCCTAATCTTTCTGTGCACTGGTTGCTTTTCTAGTGGCACTCTGTCACTCACAGTCTATGAGGTTCAGCTAAAGAAGAAAAGAAACGGGAACAATAAGGTGAGAAAATGTGCCTCTCAGCAAAGGCCGGCTCAAGTGTGGCCGTGTGTGTGAAGAAGAGAGCAGGATAGGTGGAGGACCATTAGACCGCGGGGATTATTAGATTTTTAAGGGAGCTGTGACCTCTCCTGTCTTCTGTGACACTCACACTCATTCATACACGCCTAACCTGCCATGCCAAATGTAATGAATAGACTCTGACAATGTCTCAGAATTGGATGTTTGAGAATTGTGCTACTCTGTGACAAGGCGGTAGAGAAAGGTAGGAAGGCTTGTAGTCGGGGCGGAGGTCTGGATGATATTTTTCCTCATGACCTGGGTAATTTTTAGAGTGCTTACTGTAAAATTAAGAGGGAAGCTATGTTCAGAATGAAATGCACATGGGATATTGTACAGTATACTGAATAATGGCACAAATGATATCCACGAACTTAGTTGTTTTATAAAATACATATGCCTGATGACACAATGCAAAGATTTTTAAATGCATTGTACTGTAAATTGCAACGCAAGGTATCAACAGTATAAGGTAGCTTCAAAAGGACATTGTGTACGAGAGCTCAAGGATGGTGTTTGTGCTAAAGGGAGATAAAGTGTGATCATGCGGGCGGGGAGTGCACAGGGTTCAGAGTTAAATGTATTGGAACAAATGCCTTTCATTGTCATTGATTGTTTTAATTGAACAGGGTGAGGATGGGGCGGTTCGTGCCAAAGCTTGCAAGTAAAAGGTCTAACAAATCTTTAAGAGAGCTACTGTATGATGGAAAGCAAAGGAAAGAGTCACACCGAGACAATTTCCTTTAAATTGACCATCACTGTATATACATGGAGATTGTCGAAAATGAGATTAATGGGTATGTATCGCTTAAAACATTTACACTGAGTATTGACTCTTTCTCTCTCTCCCAGACACTCGCTCTGTCAGGTGAATGTCACTTCACTGCTGGGAAATTTAACGTTGCTTTTAACCTGTGTTGCCATGTAATTACCTTGACATTTACCCTTCATTAAATCAACTCTACTGCAGCCATTTTATTTTCCCTGACTCTCCCTATATCGAGGCAGACGACAGTAATTATACATGCTAATAATTAGAAACAGTGGGCTGTGGAGCTATCGGTCTAAAATGCAGAGCAAATACTGTAATTTCCCATGATTTCTGACCTTGCCTGCGTATGTTCATTATTTTTGTGGGTAGATAGAGAGTGAAGGGCAGAAATATGATTAGAGCGTGCGATGAGACTGACTGAACGAGTCGGTGACAAGGGGAATGCCTGCTACTCATTTCATCCATCGTTTCCGTTATTACGAGAACTGGCGGGGAATTGGTGCGATGGTGGATGGCAGCGATAACGATCCACCGGGGACTCGTCAATCAAACTTTCCAATGCCACCCCGAATTGAAATTTCATCTGCATTTGAATTAGCACCATTATTCGCCAATTTACCTCAGAGTGAACATTTTTCCATTGGAGATGGAATTAAATTAGAAAATGAGTGAGTCTTTAATTTCCAGATTATTAATCACAGAATATAATTCACCTCCTCGTACCTTAAGGGCAACCACATTATCCTAAGTACCATTTTATCTCCTGACCGTGAAGCTGATGCCCTGATGGCGAGGTGTCATACAAATTCAGTTTTTCAGAAGCAGATGATAAAAGAATACATCTCTCTCCATCACGCAAGACATAATATTAGCAGCACTTCCTGCCCGACAGTTTATTTGACATGAAATTGGGTAGTTTTTAACCTATAAATGCAGCTGTAAAATTACTTTTCTGTAAGTCAGCATAATTTGAGATATATTCTTATGAGAAGTGCTGCTAAAGACTGCTGTTCAAAAGGACTGCCATAGCTTTGAATAAATGAAAGTCTCATGGCGATACAACCAGATGCCTGCGATAAGTTTTACTCCACCTCTTAAAGTACATACTGTTGCTGTAGTGAAACACTAACCACATTTTTTAACAGAAGAGTGCAGTTTTAGACATGCATTATTTAAAGGGACATTCCACTTTTTTTAAAGCCAGCTCTTCTAGAGTTAAACATTTGATTCTTACTGTTTTGGAATCCATTCAGTCGATCTCTGGGTCTGGCGCTAGCACTTTTAGCATAGCTTAGCATAATCTATTGAATCTGATTAAACCATTAGCATTGCGCTAAAAAATAACCAAAGAGTGTCGATATTTTTCCTATTTAAAACTTGACTCTTCTGTAGTTACATTGTGTACTAAGACCGACCGAAAATTTAAAGTTGTGATTTTCTAAGCAGATATGCTAGGATATATACTCTCATTCTGGCGTAATAATCAAGGACTTTGTTGCCGTAACATGGCTGCAGAGGGCGAAGTGATATTACGCACTGCCCGAAAATAGTCCCCTGCCATTTAAAAAGTTACTAAGGCGACTATTTTTGGCTGCTGCGTAATATTATTACGCCTGCTGCCGCCATGTTACATCAGCAAAATCCTTGATTATTATGCCAGAATGAGAGTATAGTCCTAGCCATATCTGCCTAGAAAATCACAACTTTTAATTTTCTGTCGGTCTTAGTACACGATGAAACTACAGAAGAGTCAAGTTTTAAATAGGAAAAATATTGAAACTCTTTGGTTATTTTTTAGCGTGATGGTCTAATCATATTCAATGGATTTGCTAAGCTATGCTAAAAGTGCTAGCGCCAGACCCGGAGATCAGCTGAATGGATTCCAAAACGGTAAAAATCATGTTTAACTCTACGGGAGCTGGGCATTTTTCCTTTTTTTAAAATGTGGAATGTTCCTTTAACACTATTCAATATTGCTTAAATTCTGTTCTGTCTGAATACTGTATGTTGATATGAAGAGCTCAGTTGCAAAAGCAGCTAAACGCCACCTCCATCAAAAAATGAGATAATGACATTGACCGAATGCTCTTTGCACGTATTATACCGTATTAAATAGCATGCAGTGTGAAAAGTCTTGCAATACATTGACCAAATTTAGATGAAACACCAGTCCTTCACGTTCACGTAATAGAGGGCCTCTTTTCGTGTCGTTTTATTTATTGGTTTCTTTTTTCTGCTTTTTTACCATTGTCGCTTGGGTTTGGTGTTAGAACAACTTTTTGTTACATAAAATGACATCGTAACTAAAACACCAATTCCAAGCGACCATGGTTTAAAAATAGATAAAAACATGCAGAAACCTATACTGTATTAAAGGTCATGTTCTTTCTGATCCCATTTTGTAAACCCTAGTTAGTGTGTAATGTTGCTATAAAAGCATAAATAATACCGGTAAAATGATAAAGCTCAAAGTTCACATCCAGGCGATATATTTTCTTTAACAGAATTCGCCTTTCAAATCCTACAGCGAACGGCTGGTTTGAACTACAGCCCTCTACTTCCTGCTTTAATGACGTCAGTAAAACAGTTTTTTGACTAAACTCCGCCCACAGGAATACGTCAGTCGCCAGCTAAGCTAACGACAAGGTAAGCTGCTATCGAATCACAACACACTAAACAAACTACACAATCAGAACTCTTCACATATTTCTGAAGGAGGGACTTCATAGAACAAGGAAGACATCAGCCCGTATTGAGGACAGTAAAAACAGCGGTATACAGACAAGTAAATTGTGTGAAAAAGGGCGTTTTTAGAATTACAGTGATTGTCTAATAAGTACCCGATGAGATCTAATATAAATAACACCAAATTTGCTGTTGTTGGCACACTTTGTCGACAAAAAAATAAAAAACAATGTTTAAAAAAAAAAGACAGAGTTGGAAGGGAGGCTGCAAAAGCTGTTCAAAATTGCAAACATGGATTCAAAGCTTCAGCATGTAAATTATATAGAATATTAAGAAGTTTTGTCACACTCTAAATCTTGTTATAAAGTCTATTTTCCATTATAATCACTTATATTATTTGATACTAATCTTTAACACATCATATTGTTAAAACCATATAAATTGTGCCCCCCTTGCCCCCTTTTTGGTTTGGGCCACTGCCCCTCAAAATGTCTGTGCACGGCCCTGTGTACCAAATATATTAGGATATTGACAGATTTTCATAAACCTTCAACAGAAAAGACAGTGAAGAGTGACTGGAGTGACATTTTTAGAAATGGTGATTTTGGCACTTTTGCAGTCAAATTTGTTAAATGTCAATGAAATGACTAAAGTGACATTCATGAAACTAAGGCTTTTCAATTACTAACTAATAAACTTTTCATTGCTATAAAAATATACTTCTATAGACGGTTTCAGCAGTAACCACACAAACAAGCGGCTGTCGTGGTCCACACGTAACTTCTGGTAAACTCCTTTAAGAATAAATAACAACAAAGTTCCTTAAACATAGTTTATTTATATAACAAGCAAAAAAACAACACATAGATTGCCTAGAAAACCAACACATTTGTTATTTTCGACGAGGCATTTGTTCAAGAGATCAGTTTAGCAACTAGTCAGACCATTAAAAAAAACGAAACCGGAAGTAAAGTTCGTATCCAGACGTGTATCGCGTGCGTCCGATGAAACCGTCTATAGCATTTATTAATCATAGTTCATGTAAATTTCAGCACTTACTAATACATTGTTATAATCAAAAGTCAAATCATTAGTTAATAGACAATGACTTAGCCTGAACAATTGTACTGGTATAAACTAACATTAACAAAGATTAAAACGTGCTGAAAATCTATAGGCTATTGTTCATTGTCAGTTCATGTTAGCTAATGCATTTACTGTTAACAAATACAACCTTATATGTAAAGTGTTACTGATAAGTGTTTTATGCAAATCATCTTTTACAGTTACCCCTATTTGTTACTACTCTGCTTAAATTTACTAAATAGCCCTAGCATACACATTTTTCATTTATTTTCTAGCATTCATGTTAATGGTTGTGGTTGTTGAAGGTTTTGTGTCCACTTCAGTTTAAATATGCTTTTTAGGAAATGAAACAGTAGTAGGTGTGACAAACTGAAATTGGTTTCCAATTTCTATAGTCTTTAGTCTTTCTAAAGTCTATATAACATGGAGATCGAACATAGTGAAACTCAAAGAAGCTCTGTTTATATGATAGTCTAGTATGGTAAATTCAGGGTCTGAACTATGACGTGGTTTAGGGCAGCGATCCAATCTCACTGAACTTACTGCAGGGCAGTAATGGTGTCTCTTAGTCAAACCTAACGTCCTGAGGTACCACAGCTCTCCCTGTGCTGGTGTGCATGAATATTAATGCTAATACTTCTAAAGCATTATAGACTTAAATATGACAGAGCAGCTAGCGGCTAATCACAGATAAAAGCCCATTACAACCCTAACTACTGCTCTATCTGTGGACGGAGCCACTCTGAAGGTCAGTTTGAAATGTTTTAAATCAGAAAACATGAACACTATGCTATACTGACTTTAACTCTGGGTTTTATAGACTCACATTATGAAAATGGTTTTGCTTAAAACTGTATATAAATTGCCTCTGGTTGTGGCATGCTAATGGCTATGATTATGCTAAAGCTAATGTGCTTCGCAGCAGTGTTCGCTGTTAGGAAAGTTAAGGTAGTTTGAATTAAGGATTGTTTAGAAACTTTTCCTAAAAATACGTATATGTCAAGCCAATCGTAGACGTGTTATCAGGAGGTAAAGATGCTGAAACATCCAGATGTAATGGAGCAAATGCACATGAACAATGGGAAATGTGACCTTGCTTGTGAAATCCAGGCTTAACTCGCATAATCTAATTATGATATTAGGAGCATCAAAGTTTGATTTCAGTCATTGGTTTCAATCTTTGACATGACATGTCACTGTTAAAGATATCAAGGTTAAATTTACACAGAAAATTTGGTAACACTTTACTTGAAGGGGTGTTCATAAGACTGACATGACACCTTCATAATCAGGACATGACACGTGTCATGAACATGAAGGAGATTTTATGCATGTTTATGACAAGTTTCATTAAGTGTCATTTGTTCAGTTATGTCATTTTTAATGCAAAGATGACATTGTTTGAAATGCCTTTAGGGATGTCCCGATCCCACTTTTTCATTTCCGATCCGATTCCGATACCAGAATTCCGAATGTCAGCCGATACCGATATCTGCCCGATACTATTGTAATTAAATGTGTATAGTGCTTTCTGTGTGTGCCTATAAAAAGAAAATAAATAAACTTACATAACAGAAGAGGGAGATGTGTGACTGGTAATGTAAACGGCTTGTAGCTGTTTTTGTGTTAAGAAATGATAGAAATGGGGACCAGATGTCTTCAAAGGCTGATATCTGCTTACATCTGCATGCATTGTATTTCTCTATTGAAATGTGTTCGAAATTAAATTTATCCAATGATTGATGTTGCAAGATTTCTTTGATTTCCAGTTTTGGAGAACTACTTTCTTAGCGACAGCTAGAGAGACGAGCAACGGATTCCTGTATTTTTGCGGGATATGGATTTCAGAAAAGTCGACAATGAGACAGAGTGTTGGAGATAATGGGATTCTGTGACTCAGGACGGTGGATAGTGTCTCAGTGACTGTAACCCAAAATGATTGAACTGGTTGGCATTGCCACATGGCGTGATATTTTGACTATTGATATTTTAATGACAAGTTCAATTTGTACCACTGTAGTTAAAGTCAAGAAAAATATTCATGATGCTGTTATAAAACTATTTAACTATTTAACAGATTACATGCGCGTTCATGAAAGCACGGAAGGGAGGGGGAGGAGTTAGCAATGCTCCGTTTGTTTGAAAACAGTTCAAACATCAACAGAAAGTGACATCACACAGATTCGCTTAGAGTGCCTTTAATGTAATGTTAAAGCTAGGTAGTTTCTTAAGTTTGATAATTATTCTGCTATGTCATGTTTATAAAAGATTTATGACAATTTATGTTGTATTGGTTTATGTCAAGTTATAACAAAGTCATAACAAAGACATCTTAAACAATCTCATTGTTGCATTAAAAACGACATAATTGAACAAATGACACTTAATGACAGTTTTCATAAACATGCATAAAATCTTCTTCGTGTTCATGACACGTCATGTCATGATTATGAAGGTGTTATGTAAGTCTTATGAACACCCCTTCAAGTAAAGTGTTACCAAATGTTCTTTACGCACGTAATTTACAAGTTGGCTAATTTGTATGAATTTGTACAAAGTGAATTGTACACATACTGTACGCCAACGTCACATAGACAAAAGCAAAACTTAAAAAACACAAAAATGAGTTGCAGAACACTCTGAATCACAACAAAATGGCTTTAGCTGGGTTTTCACAGGCAGGGTCACAAATTAACTCATTATCTAGGCATTTATTGTTCTTTTTGTATGTACTGTACATACAAAGTCACCTTTTAGTATTGCCATGTGTTACTTACGAACAAATAAACAAGAGAGTTACTAGCCCAAGATAACATCTTAGTAATGGCAGTGTTTGATGCCCCACTGTCTTGATGAAAAGAATGTTTGCCACATTAAAAAACAACTGGAAAGGTCACAGACAGTTCCCATAAAATGTCAACCTCCAGGCACACGAAAGCGAGAGGATTAACTGGAACACTAAGCTAGGAAACACTCTAGAAACTCATCAGAGGAAGGATAGAGAATTTAGAGAAAAAGTAAAACAGATTAAAACAGAAAAGCTCCTATATACCTCCCATTGAGCGAGGGAAGATGTCACACAGCATGTACTGTAGGATTACACTCCATCGCTAAAAAGAGATTAAGACCTCATGGGGTCAGTTACACAGATAACACACAACAAACATTACCAACTAATGCCTCCCGACTTCAACAACAGCAGCCTTTTACACGAGACACCGCGCCGCATCCATCCATCAACTTGAGGACGTGGGTGCCAAAACGATAGTATGACAAATGTCGGGTGGCTTGATTGAAACCTGACAAAATTACCTTTTATTTTATAATAATGTCTGGCAGCAAAACCCGGCCCACGATAAACACAGATCCATCACCTGACTGTCACAAGCCGACTCTCTATAATGGCTGATCAGCGAGTTTAGCCTTCTAGACTCCAAACTTACCAGCAAACTGTCAACACGAGGCCGTACCGCCCCGACACTGACAAATACTCACCCTGACAGGGCCACAAATCACACGCTGAAGAGTTTTAAAACTCAATATTCACCGGGCACGTATCTGCAGCGCTCTTGTTAAAAGTGTATTACCACAGCCTCAGCTACAACCACACTCTTTATTATTACTGTATTGACAGCAACTATAATAAAGTTGTGTTTTTGGAAAGCTCGGAAGATGAGAAAGGCGAGAAGGAGACAGGCGGAGAGAGTGAGAGAGGGGGTAAAAAAGCAATAGCTATAACGACAGAGGTCCCTTCTATGGAATATAGTGAAATGGCTCATTGATTGAAAAATGTTATGGTGGAAAAAACACGAAAGTGTTGTGATTGATGACTCTTTCTCAATTTAATTCTTAGTCTTGGCCTTGAAATACACAAGCAATAATACACAAAATGACTTTGCCTTTTCGCTCACAGCTGTAAAGATAGATCGAGTTCTCGGCATCAAACCTGTTTTAATTCGAGCCAACTAAATCTTTGCAGAGAAATGTCATTGGCTCTTATAGCTGCACCTGACAAGATCTACAAAAATGTTTTTGTTGTCTGAATTTTCCAGCTGTTATATAATATTTATGTGACTGATTTCTCAGATTTTCTATCTAAATGTTTCTATTACAGATTTACTAACAAAACCAAAAGTCAATTTTCTCTACCACGCTGACCATTTTAGAACAGCATGACATCATGTGCCTATGTAGGATTAATACTAGTAGCCTATTGCTGGTGCACATACAGATGCTGATTTTTAAACCATGGTTGCTTGGGGTTAGGGTTAGAGTTCGGGTTAGGATGTCTGTATTGGTTTATACTTTTTGTCTTTTGATTTTTAAACCATTGTCGCATGGGGGTGGGGTTAGAGTTGGATTTGGGTTAGGATGTCATTTTAAACAGAATGTTGTTCTAGCCCCAAGCGACAATGGTAAAACATTTGGAACAAAAATTGAGTAGTTAATGTCCAGAAGCGGCATGATCCTGCCGATCGTCACATACGTTGACTTACTTCACATAACGTGACGGCATCACCTTCCGGGACGCCCTTTCGTCTATATCCGACGCTGAGGGATTAGCATGAAAGCAACGGAGTTCCCATTTCGTCGATATAGTGACGCATAAGGGCACCCTTCGCATTTTCAACACCAGATGCGAGTTCAACGATTTGCGCGAGTAGATTACATACAAAGTCAATGCAAAGACGTGATCAGACGTGTCCTCGCGTGGGGCGATGCAAATGATGCGATATGGGTGGCGCGTTTGCCGTGAAAACACGCGCTATTCGCCTCAAACGCATTTTCGCCCAAGTTGAAAATATTCAACTCGAGCGAAAAAATTCCATGACACGAAGTTACATCCCGTGAGTAATCTAGAGCGAGCAACGCAATGCGATTGTACGCTTCGCGTTTGGTGTAAACCCACAGTAACTGTGGGTTTACACCAGATGCGAATTCAACAATTTGCGCGAGTAGATTACATACAAAGTCAATGCAAAGACACGATCAATCGTGTCCTCGCGTGGGGCGATGCAAATGATGCGATATGGGTGGCACGTTTGCCGTGAAAACACACGCTATTCGCCTCAAACGCGTTTTCGCCCAAGTTGAAAATATTCAACTTGAATGAAAAATTTGTATGACACAAAGTTAAATCCTGCGAGTAATCTAGAGTGAGCAACGCGATGCGATTGCACGCTTCGCGTTTGGTGTAAACCCACAGTAACTGTGGGTTTACACCAGATGTGAATTCAACAATTTGCGCGAGTAGATTACATACAAGTCAATGCAAAGACATGATCAGACGTGTCCTCGCATGGGGCTATGCAAATGATGCGATATGGGTGGCGCGTTTGCCGTGAAATTGCGCTATTCTCCTTAAACGCGTCTTCGCCCAAGTTGAAAATATTCAGCTTGAGCGAAAAATTCGCATGACACGAAGTTAAATCCCGCAAGTAATCTAAAGTGAACAACGCGATGCGATTGCACGCTTCGCGTTTGGTGTAAACCCACAGTAACTGTGGGTTTACACCAGATGTGAATTCAACAATTTGCGCGAGTAGATTACATACAAGTCAATGCAAAGACATGATCAGACGTGTCCTCGCATGGGGCTATGCAAATGATGCGATATGGGTGGCGCGTTTGCCGTGAAATTGCGCTATTCTCCTTAAACGCGTCTTCGCCCAAGTTGAAAATATTCAACTTGAGCGAAAAATTAGCATGACACGAAGTTAAATCCCGCAAGTAATCTAAAGTGAACAACGCGATGCGATTGCACGCTTCGCGTTTGGTGTAAACTCACAGTAACTGGTATACGCACATTTCCAGCTCCGTTTTGTGCGTACGCACGCTTTATAAATGAGACCCCAGGTTAGTTTATTAAGCAGGGTAATACATGTCCACTGCTTACATTTTATATATGTCCATTTCTCAATATAAATTGTAATACATTCATTTATTTTAATAGATTATTTATTATTAGTTGTCTTAACCCTCTGACAATAGTCCAATTCTTGAACCTGCTTGAATACCGTCTCAAATCGTAGGGTAGCCACGATCATCCTTTAAACTATGACTATCACATAAGCTCTGTCACACTTTGGATACGGCCCACTAAGTGTGCTTAAGGCTCATTGTTAACATAAGGCCAAATCTGTAATATAGCATGGACAATTAAGTGCACAATTTTTGTATAAATGCAAAATCCTTCACTGTGAATAATTCAGTCGGCCCTCTCCAGCTCGTTTAATAGAATGGCGACAGAGTGAGGGAGCTCATTTGGCCGTGCAGCCGGGTTTAATTAGATTTTATGATGTATGGTATTGCTAATTCGGTGGCCCTCTGCGCGCTGTCTAAGGCGGCCCCTGCTCTCCAGCTCGGCTGTCACGAACCCATTTTTAACCGTATTGAAAAATTTAGGTTTTATTATCGCCCAGCTCACTCACTCCACCCAATCAGAGGGCAAAGTAATGAGCTGCTAAACACTCTCTCTCTCTCTCTCTCTCTCTCTCTCTCTCCATGTCTAATTTCTTCCTTCTACAAGAACAGCATGATAAGGGAAGCATGGGGAGAATAAGAGAGAAGAGGATTGGCAATTGAGTTAAAGAGGTTAGTAAAAGTGAAAGGAAAAGGACAAGAAGTTAATGGAAAAAGAAAAGGGTGTGCAGATTACAGACAACAGAACAGGGGATGAAATAAAAGAGGGTAAGGTAATTTAGAGAAGAGTGCAGACAGGAAGTTAAAAATGCGAGCTCGGGGAGATAAGGAGACATTGATGTCTTTCTCTCTGTCTCTGCGTGAGGCATCCACAACTAATGCTGCATTAGTGTTAGCGGTACTGATGCATGAGGGAAGTTTCTACAAGCCCGTAGCTATTAGCCCTCGGTTCCTGTGGCTGTCACCAGACTAAGGCTGCCGCTGCCTAATACACTGTTCCTGCATGAGCTGCCAGCCTAATACATCTCACTCTGAGAAAGGTCACAACTGGAAGGCAAACAGATTGGGGGAAACACAGCATGATAGCAGGGCTGTGGGGGTGTAAAACCGGCTTACTTACTGACCCAGTGCCAACACAGTGAGATCCAAAAGTCTTAAACCGAATTGGATCATTGATTCTGGGAGAAAAATCTACCTTAAATCTGGAAAAAACAAAATTAAGAAGAAAGGTAAAAATGTAAATAAAATTATAAAAAATACTATTAATTATAACAGTTATAGACTGTAAATGTTAATATTTAGTTGAACTCAAGAATGTCAAATTCAGTTCAACTTCTTCTCTCTCAAAGAGCACCAATGGTCAGATTCACAATTTATATTTCCTTTGGTGTTTAGATGTGTATTAGTACATGTTAACGATATACATACCCCAAGATAATCGGTGACGCAAGTTATTGTCTCCAACGTAAATGTTTTTTCTTGGGCTACAATTGTAGGCAACAGTTTACTTCCTAGGATTGATGATGTAGACAAGACCGACATTATCATAATTCCTCCCGCTTGGACTCACAGCCTGTAAGTTAACTCCTGGTAACATTGCTTTGTGACCGAATCTTTCAAACATGGTAAGGAGTGTCACATTCCAGGCAGACGTCAGAGGTATTCAGGCCAATTACAACATACAGATTCGCTGGCCAATCAGGGACACAGCGCTTTTCAAATCGATGAGTTTTGTTCAAAATCAAAGCGTTTCAGGGAGAGAGTGAAATCTGAAGCTACAAAAATGTACGATATGTGGAAAATAATGTGTTTTTTAACCATAAACCACGCAAATACATTGTATTATACCAAATACACAAATAAGGTTGTTTTTTAGCAATTAAATATGTGCACTTTAATTATTATGCTAAGAATAATAACACTCCCTGTCATTTTAGCCAACATACATAAACAGACACCCTAGTATACATCGTTAAAGTTTGATACTTTCGTTGGCTTAAAAAGTTTTGTTCCTGAACAGGTGAAATGGTATCAGAGAAAATTTAGAGTAATTGATGAAACAGAACAATCAGATCTGGGAGAGTGTGTTAGAAATTAGATGAATGTGGCAGAAATGAAATTAAAGGGGTAAAAATGAGATTAACAGTCGAAGGTGTCAAAACTTCAGTTAATGAAAAATATCTTTCAACTGCTATAATTACTTGTCTGTTCATGCAGGTAAAGGCAGGTGAGAGATTAAATGAGATTCTTTACAATGAAGAATCATTTCTGCTCTCTTGAAGTTTCAAAGTTCTAACATTTTGGAGAATATTGGGGAAAGATCTATCGGCAGGCTGCACATACCACAAATTTGTATATATTTGTGTTTCAATAAACGTATCAATAACAAATTTTCTAAAAGGGAAGGTTTTCCCAAAACTTTACCTGTACCAAGAGTGAATGCCGTGGCCACCACTGAATTCTTCAAGCTTGTCAGAACATGTTTTTTTTTAGGTTAAATTTCATTTCGTTCCTCTCATAAAGTTCCGAAAGATGTGAAGTTATGGTGCATTTTCAAAGTTTGGCTGAATCTGGTAACTATTGACTTTTATTGTTCACTTTGCTGTTTTATTTTTTGAACTTTCTTTTATTTTCCACAGAAAAAATGTCATTCAGGTTTGGAACCTGGTGACTAAAGGATTGCAAAATCTGTATTTTTGAATAATCTCTGTAGAAGATAAATAAGAATTTACCTGAAATATAGAATTATGTATAATAATTTATTTGATTTAGCCTGATCTCTCAAGAAATCATACGTATTTACTAGTTTGTATGAATTTGTACCGAGTTCTACAAAAACATACCATTATGATGAAACCCCTAACTCCAATGTCACAGGGGCAAAAACAGATCATACAAAAATGTACGCAAATGGCCATACAAATTAATACGACTATGAACTGCCATAAAATAGGGTTATTAGTAACAGTTTCATAGCCTGGGTGCCAGAAGAATTTAGCCCCGCCCACAACATTTCAGGGCGGGAAGTTCGGTCTGGGGTGCGTTTCCCGAACAACGACGTAACTCGCTGCTGAACCAACACAGTATGATGCATAGTTGGAAAAACTAACTACCTTGTCATGACTGTTTCCCGAAAGCATAGTAACTTTGTCGCACATTTGTCGTTTAAAGAGCCACACAGATCCAAAATCGAAACTAACCTTTATTGCAGTGTGTCGTGTAGCTGTCCATCAATGTAAACAACGTGTAAAGTAGTTGAACCAAAAAGTGCACGATTAATAAAGTTATTGGCTTCTAAAGCAGGGAGTCGACTCTGAATCGCTGAAACGAGTCGTTATAGGGAGTGAGTCTTCTTCCTGATATTATCCACGTCACACGAACTTATCCACGTCACATGAGATACTAATCTCCGCCTACAGCCTTGCCTGCGGGAGAAACGAAAACTATGACCCGCCCACAGCTAGCTAGTGTGTGTGAGTGTAAACATCAGCTCACGCTGTTTTCAGCTTTTGTTGTTTTCACTACCAAAGGAGACTTTTTCAAGGAGGGATATTCTAAACGTGTCTGGCTGTGAAGAATCAGTGGTTAAAATTAATTTTTAACGGAGGGATTTAGACGTTTGGCAATGAAAGTGGTTCAGTACCCACTTTATTTGGAACAACATGCGTCTCCTAACCACAACCTGTAAGTATGATTATAGCTACATACTTGCTTAAATGAGTGTAAAATGTCTATAGTCGTTTTATTGCTTGGATTAATGATGAATGATATCGTTGTTTAAACTCTAACTTATATACTGTCAGAGCCACGATAGCAAGCAGTTTTGCTATGACCTGGTTAGTTTAGATAAATGCTTAAATGAGTGTAAAATTGTTAGTTTCAATCGTCGTTTGTATTGTTTGGGTTAATGATGAATGATGTTGTGTGTTTAAACTGTTCTTTTACTGTCAGAGAGTCACGTTAGCAAACGGCTAATGCATGCTTATTTACGGTTTTGCTATGACCCGGTTAGTTTAGATAAATGCTTAAATGAGTGTAAAATGTTAGTTTCAATCGTCGTTTTTATTGCTTGGATTAATGATGAATGATGTGTATTGATGTTGACAATGTCTTCTCAGTAAATCATGTTAGCACGAGGTCAATACATGTTGCACTGTTGTTGGTCTGTGAGACTGATCTGTGATCTGTGCATTGTGTGCAAAGACACTCTGTCAGTTGACCAATCAGAGCAGAGTAGGCTACTGAAAGGTGGGGTTTAGGCAGGCTGAGTCGTTGAATGGCTTCACACGAATCGTTTGGGGATCTCTGAGAAATGGGGTAATTTTAAATTTATATTTTGAGAAAATTACAGTGTTTTTTGACCTTGCATGCATTTAAACCTGGTGTCCGGGACTTATAAATAGTGATAGGATGCTTAAAATTGTCATCTTACTGGCTCTTTAAACCATGTTGGTTTAACAACATAGTTGGTGATGTCACGTAGGAGGTGGAGTACTAATTAATCTGTGCAAATCAATTTAATGTCAGATTACTGCTGTAAATAACATATATTGCATCGAAAGATTTTGTTATTGTGATTAAGTTATCTGTTGTTGATTTTCAAGATATTTAATTAATGCGCAAGTTTCCTCTTACGTCACTTCTCCCATGGATTCCGCAGGGTCTTGCAGCTCGTAGGACTGCGCACATGAGCAGTTTTCAAATGCAGCGCTTTAATTCTGTTTACAAACTTAAAGATGTAAAATAAAATGTTAATATATTTAGAATGATGGATATATACTGTACTACATGTTTTTTGCTTATTTTGTTCAAAAGCATGATCAACGTAAGTCTACATATTATAATAACAAGGAACTATGCTTCAAACGACAGGTGAAGAGCTGCCATTCCAACGACACAACTTTGCGATGCAGTTTGCGAATGTCCGCTGGAACTATGGTTTCGGGAAACACTATGCTGAAACGATGGAACTTGCGACCGTAGTTGGTTAACGATGCTTTTGGGAAACGCACCCCTGGTGTCGCTCCGTTGTGGCACCACTATGCACTGGTCAAACCAATCAAATTGTAAGGGAGGGCGTTATACGATGAAGGACAGATGAACAACAGTAACATAATAAACCACGTCACCAAAGAGCGCTCATGTTGAATCCGTTTACAACAAAGACGGCTGCCGCTGGAGAATTGAGATGTAAAGATTCTGCCATCGAGTCTGTTCTAGAAGATATCGACAGCGCATTGATTTTACAAGAGGAACAGAGAAACGCAATCAAGGCATTTGTTGATCAGAAAGATGTTGTTGCCGTCCCTCCTACAGGATTTGGCAAAAGTTTAATTTATCAGCTGAAGCGAAGCAACTCGGCATGCACGACAACGTGGATATAACTAGCGGTCGTTGCCAGCTCCTTTTCGGAAGCCTGTGGAAGAAGTTCATCCAACTTACAAATGGTAAGAGATAGTCTAACTGTATGACTTAGTATAAACATAGGTGTCGATGTCTGTTCGCTTACTCTGACTTAGTACAATCATAATGTTAATTGTAGCAAAATAACTAGCAGTTCAGGTCAGGCTACAAAAGGACAGACGCCATTTCAACATACGTCACACATTTGGTTGCTCTGATTGGTTGTAGGTCTATCCAATTGAGTGCAGAGGCATTTTTGTCCCCATAATCACAGCCCAATGGAGCGGTATCAGACTCAAATTTTGACTAGAATTTTGAGTATGACAACGTCAGGCTAGCGTTTTTATAACCTACACTCTAAAAAAATGGCACCTATGAGGAACCATCCGTGGTGATATAGCACCACTATAGCACCTGATATGGTTCTATATAGCACAATATGGTTCTACACAGGTGCTACATAGGTGCCATATGGCACTTAAAATGGTTCCTCTATGATTACGAGCCAGTGAACAACTTTAAGTGCTATTTAGCACTGTTTGTTTTTAGAGTGTAAATGCAAACAGTTCTCCATAAACAATTCTAAACATGTAAAGCAAAATCGATATAGAATATAGTTTGGCTGGAAAATAACACAGACATACTGATAAGAAAATAATTTATGGTCACCACTAGAGAAAACGCACACACTCACATGTTCGGTACCCTGTAGGTAAGTTTGTTCCTCGGCATTGAGCCTATGCAAAAACCACATTAAAACCTACCAAACTCAACATCTAACAGTAATCCATTTACAAGTAATCAAACATTTACAGTAATACAGTTCCAGCCAGAGAGAATGATTCATCAACCACAAACCTTACGTTCTGCTTCACCCCACATCTCGTTTTTCACACTGCATCTACCTATGCAAATGAGGCATAAGGGGCTCAGAGAGCTGACTGATAAACAAACATTCATCTATCCTGCTGAGGAAATTAGAGGAAAAAGGCTAGACATATAGATTTGGGCCTGAGTATTTGCCATGTCTTTGTGCATGTCTTTTCTCCCTTTCTCTCCATCTTTAACGTGTGAATTATGCATGTGGCAGTAGCTTGTCAGCACCGTCGAGGTGAATTAACTGAGCACGTCGCGGCTTTTGTTATAAATCCCACTGCCTAGCTTTGTACTCGTTTCCCCAACATTCTGTATACCTGTGAGATGACGGATTACCACACCGTTCAGATTAATGCTAGCGCCCTGCGCCAAGTTCTCTAGCTGCGCAAAGCTAAGGGGGTGGGGCCCGAACCCCAGGGCCTAAGATTGAGAGGCCTTGTTTTTTCCTTCATATTTTGAAAGACAGGCTCACCCCTCCTGTATGGTAATCCTCTGGTGGGGTCACCACAGGCTAGGCGGCTGTGACTGTTCCTCCATTACGGACCCCATTTGTATATCAGGGTGTAATTACACAGCGCAGGGCCCCCAGGCCTACATTGACCGATCTCACCTTTCGGAAATATACGATTCAAACACAATATAATTATGGCTGTATTAAATGACTAATGAATTCACATGGCGCTAAGTTCCCTCTGCAGTAGTCATTTGTAAATATATTTAAACGTAATTCTTTGATTTATCCTCGTTCACACTCCGATATGAAAAAAAAAACGGGAGGTTTACCTTTTAAAGGCCTCAATTTTCTCCCGTGTAGCCTCTAACTCAGCGATATAGACGGAAAAAACATCTTCTCCTGAAACGCTTCTGTGGTTACCGAAATGCGTTCTGCGCTAATCATAAAATCCGAGTGTGACAGGGTATTATGCTAAAGGCCATTTCCAGTGTTGCTCAGCTTTAAATGGTTAAAATCAGGGAGCTGTTTTGAAATAAAAACCTTTTCTAACACCCCAGACGCTTATAACACTGCAGAAGGTGGAGGCAGCCAATTCCTTTTCCCTCAGAATAAAGTGTACCCTTTTTTATTTGAGATGAAAATGTCAGTAATTTATCCAAGATTGATGACGTCTTACATTTGTACCCAATAAATGAAAAATAGATGAGCCCCGAGTTCTTTCGTTTAATATTTAAGGCAATATTAAAGCCTTCGTACAGCCAGTGGAAGTAGTTTTATTTAAGAGGAATAAGACTATTGGGCATTGTTTGCTGAGCGCCTCATGTTTATTTGATGGGATTTTTGTGGCTTTCTGAGGAATTCGCAGAAATCGCTCCTGTTTTGCAGTATGTATAAAACGGCTAAAGTGTTGTTTCACATAGCAGCTTTTCAGAGGTTCGTGTGTCCTCATATATTTGATTTTCCCTTGTCTGAACACAATTAGCCTACGTCATTATTTTAGGGCAGTCAAAAATGTATCACAATTATTGCATGCAAAATAAAAGGTTTATTTTTGCATAATATATTTGTGTGTTTATTGTGTGTAATTATTTGGTATATTAAATCTATATGATATAAAATATATCAAAATCTCAATACATATATGCCATATATATAAAAAAGTTTCTTAAATACATACATGCATGCATGTGTGTGTATTTTTATATATACAAAATATTTACACACAGTGCACACATACATATATTATGCAAAAACAAACTTTTATTTTGTATGCGATTAATTGCAATTAATTTTTATTTTATTTATTTATTTCCCATACTAGATAAAATAAATGTGTTGTGAAAACTTTATTTGAGATTAACTTTTACCTCTTTAATTAAACCATAAAACCGCAGTTTATTTTACGTACTTGTCTTTATGTGTACTTGAATAATATTTTTCGCAAAGTCCAACCCAACAGCTTAACTTATAAATCATTATTTTAAGCTTAGCGTTGGCTAAGTTGAAGGAGATTTGATATAAAATATATCAAAATCTCTCGCTCTCTTTATATATATATATATATATATATATATATATATATATATATATATATATATATATATATATATATATATATATATATATATATATATATATATATATACATACATACATACATACATACATACATACATACATACATACATACATACATACATACATACATACATACATACACACACACACACACACACACACACACACACACACACACACACACACACACACACACACACACACACACACACACACACACACACACACACACACACACACACACACACATAAAGACAAGTACGTAAAATAAACTGCAGTTTTATGGTTTAATTAAAAAGGTAAAAGTTAATGTTAATCTCAAATAAAGTTTTCACAACACATTTATTTTATCTGGTATGGGAAATAAATAAATAAAATAAATAAATAAGTAATGTATTGTAATGTAGTAATGTAAAGTTTCTTAAATACAAACATGCATGTGTGTGTATTTATATATACAAAATATTTACACACAGTGCACACACACACATATTATGCAAAAACAAACTTTTATTTTGTATGCGATAATTGCGATTAATCTTTTGACAGCCATACATTATTTATTTATTTGTTTGTTTGTTTGTTTATTTATTTTCCATATACCAGATAAAATAAATGTGTTGTGAAAACTTTATTTGAGATTAACTTTTACCTCTTTAAAGCATAAAACTGCAGTTTATTTTACGTACTTGTCTTTATGTGTATTGCAAAAATATTTTTCGCAAAATCCAATCCAACAGTTCAACTTATAAATCATTATTTTAAGCTTAGCATTGTAAATTAGGCTAAGTTAATGAGACATTTTGGAACATTGATTGTTATGTACTGATTTTCCCCCCTCATTTTTACCCTTAAAAAGTTACATAGTGCCACAAAGTTGGATATTTTCCAGAATAACTCAACATGCAGCATCATTTTAGATTTGAAACTTACCATATCAGAATTCAAGTTTTCACAAAACGTTCATGAAAGTCAATTGCTTGAATACAGAACTGATTCATAATAAACCAAGTTAATTTGGTGCTTGTAGAGCTGCATTAGCCAATATGCTTCTCTACTCGTGGGGTATTTGTTAGATGTAGATCTGAGCTATCAGTCCTGACATGGAGTTGAGTACTACTTCTCACTCTAGTGCTGGTTAACTGCCATATTCAATCTAAGTGCAGAACAATGGTGGGTACCTCCTGCATAAGGAAATTAAATCAAGCCTCTAAAATATGTACCATAAGCTGAATCTGAGAGGCAGCATAAAAAACCTCTTTCTAGTCCCTTGCTTTCTCCCTCTCTATGTCTCATGGCTCTTAAATGGGACTTTACAAGCTCGATTCTGGGCCCTTGTGTTATTTGATTAACGCCAATTTGTTCGAGCTGTACATCAGAAGGGCGAGCGGCATCAAGTCAGCCGTATGATCGGGCCTCTACACACACACTTGAGCACGAGCCCCGCAATCACCCACAGCTGAGGAACAAGTGGCCCAAACACAGCTGTGTGACGGCCCACACCCGCACGCAGCCGCCCCGCTAATAACGAGCAGACGCTCGGCATTTTCCGCAGAGATTAAAAAAAATTGGTTAAGAGTGGAGGTGGGAGGAGGGGAGGGAGGTAGAGAGATCTTAGCACCGCGGTGACAGACAAAGCAAATGCACTCTATGAGAAAACGAGTGCCGTGTAAAATGCAGGCAGATGGAAAGAGTGCTGGATAGTGACCAAGGTTATATAAGCTCCTAGAGTTTGAGAGATCTGATTGGTGGGATCAACGCTTTGGCATCGGAGATGAACGGATCTAATGAGCGCTATCTGCAAAATGGCCTCCTGTAGAACTTCAATGGGCTTCTCGTATTATAGCAGATGTAGTTCTTTTCGAAGGACAGATGTGGAGATGTTTCAGAGAGGAAGAACGACCACTTGAAACAAATTCGCCATGCCCCATCTTCGTTTGCACATGCAGTCGAGAGTCTTGTTGATCGCTGTCACTATAAAGTTCACTGCTTTTGTGCTTTGGTTGCACATTATACTTAAAACAATAACTGTTATTTGTTTCATAATTTTCTTTTCATGATAGTGTTGTTGTATCACTACAGTAAGAAGGGGGTTACATTTTGAAGGTCGGGATCCCTAAATCTGATTTACATTTACGCATTTGGCAGATGCATTTCCAAAGTGTAATTCATCTAAAGTAAATTACAGTGCAGTACAACATACAGATTTTTTACAGTAGGGGAGAGCGGAGCAACCTAACGCTTTTTGGTTTTGGCTCAATCATTCAAAAAATATTTGAGTTTGATTAATTATATTTTTACACAAGCAACACACACATCTCTGCTACAAATGAACATTTAAAGTTTGTTTCTAGTACTTACCATTCTTGGACAATTACACCAAACGTGACAGAAGTGCAAATGTTACCATTTACCCCATAGGTGTTAGGGTTAGTTGTAACACTTGCCAAAACATTAAGTTTGCAGGCAAATACTATTTTGTCTATATACTTGAAGTGGATATTGTTTATAATAGACAAATATCTACACTGTATTCATTCATCCAGCCCTTTTCTAACAATAGTTCAATTATAAATGGATACAAATGTCTAAATATGTAAGAAAAAGCAGCACAATTATGACAAAAAATTGTTTCAATATGTGACTCAGTCTATAATAACCATACTACAGTTTCAAAATCAAATTCTGAGATAATGAGCATCAAAGTCTGATTTTAGCCATTCATTTCATTATGATTTCAATCTTTGGCGTGACCTTATTCAATCAATATTAAAGATATGAACAAAAATAAATTTGACACACGATATTTGATAAGACAGGCACATTTATTTTGTTGGCACCCAGCAATCATTTGTGTGTAGCCTATTTAAAACAAAGGCAATAATTACGTTAACGTTAGCTGTTTTCATATCGTAAGTGCTGAGGGGTTAGTTGTAACACAGCGTTACAATTAACCCCACTGGGTCAAAATATTTTCAAGCCCACCAAAAAAGTTGCTAAGAGCTTCAGACATATTTCAAAACTATGCTGTTTTAGTTAACAAGACACTGATTAATGACATCGCATTGGATTTGGTATCTTACACACCCAACTTGGAAACCGAAAATACATATGATGAAAAAATTTACTTACATGCCATCAAAACACTTGTTCATCAATAGCTCTCTGGAAAAACATTATACATTTCCAATATTTTGCAGGAGATCGTCTTTTGGCAGTGTGAAAAATACCGGAAAAACGAAACGTGTTACAACTAACCCTGCGTTACTTTTTGCCCCGCACACCCCTACATGACAACTTACCCACCTCCATCCCCATGTAAGCATAATTACAAATTAGGCACCGATATATCGGCCTATAATTGGTATTGGTAGATAAAAGCATTTTTTTTTTACTATCGAACATCGGCTGATTGTTTAAAAACATTCAATGATCAGGGCTGATTATATACTGACAATCGGAAAAACGCATCATAACTCATGCTGTGTGATTATTTTGAATTAGAAGACAATGACTATGTTTACATGTACACCAATAATGCAATTATTTCCAATAATCAGAGTAAGGACTTCATCGCAGTAAAATACACACATAGCCCAATGCGGAAATTTAATTAATTAAATTTTTTTGATAAATCAACTCAGATTTACAAGTCATGTCAACAGAGATGAGTTGTCACAACTTATAAAATATAGTTGAGAAAAGTCAACTTAGTTTTATAAGTAATAACAACTTGCCTGTAGTTAAAACAACTAATCTCTAGTCAAGATAAATAATAGTAAGTTGAAATGACTTGTAAATCTGAGTTGATTCAACAAAAAATTTTAAGGCAGCAAAGTATTTTTTACAGTGCATATACTGTCCACTGTTTTAATTTTCTTACGTTAAATGACAGACACGTTCTTTTGGACGTATTTCGTTATTCTGTGCCGTGATGAAGACAGAAATATTATGACAATGCCTCTGTAAGGGTTTTATATGCTGCTGTCACGTTATTTAAGCTGTTTCTGGATGAAGGCAGACTGCTGACAGCGAGTCATGTTGACAGAGTTCAGGGAAAACTTCCCAATGTCAAGTTTACAATGAATTTGCGCTTAAGGTGTGTGACAAAAACACAGGCACATTTCAGTTAGTGCGGTATATATGCGATTAAAGCGTTTACATGGATTACATGGATTTACATCTAATCCATGTAAATTTACGTTTACATGGATTAGACGCAGTGGTGTAGTGGTGTCTGGAGAAGTGGGTATACTCTTAATGTATGCCCCCAGTAGAAGTGGGTGTACCCCCTGCCATCAAATAAAGAGGTGGGTATACTCCGTATACCTGCGTATACCCTGCACTTCACCACTGATAAGACGAATAAAAAATTTATACAGTATACAGATACTGTGATTAAAAACCGCGTACACCACCTCTTTTAATACGATTATACTTACTGCGATTATGAGCTTAATCACATTTATTTTTATTTTTATTTTTAAGTATTGTGTTCATATGAGGTAAAGTATAATCGCAGTATTGCCAAAATCCCATTATAATTGCATTATGAGGGTGCATGTAAACATGGTCAATGACAGATTTTACACTTTGCACTTCTAGGATTTCATAATACTTTGAAACAAGGAGTAAAAAGCAAAACTATCCATCGGTATTGATTAATGTGTTTTGAATCCTGTGAATTCTTTGATTTTGTGTTTTTGGTTTGTTGAAGCCGGAGTTCTTTAAAGCAGCTTTCATTCATTTTTCTAGCTTTATTCAATTTTGTTATTTTGAAAATTATTTTAATTAAATATTTTTCTTTCATGTAAATAAATAAATACATTTCACTTTCACGCATGGTTTCCCTGTGGTCATGGCTTTAGAGCCAGCCATGACAGATGTACTGTAAATGAATATCGGTATCAGCACATACATTTTGTACTGTATCAGTGCATCCCTAATAATGACCTAAATTAAAGCGGTTTTGTGCTAGATCTATCTATCTATCTATCTATCTATCTATCTATCTATCTATCTATCTATCTATCTATCTATCTATCTATCTATCTATCTATCTATCTATCTATCTATCTATCTATCTATCTATCTATCTATCTATCTATCTATCGATCTATCTATATTTTTTGTTCCATAGCAAATGTGACCCTAGACATAAGTGGCATATTTGTAGCAATAGCCAACAAAACATTGTATGGGTCAAAATGAATGATTTATCAAGTTTTATGTCCAAAATAATACAGATAATTGAGGAAACACTGACTAATAATGCTGAATGAGTATATCAAAATTGTATTTATCGTTAGTAATATGTATTGCTAAGGTCTTCATTTGGACAACTTTAAAGGCGATTTACAGATCTTCAAGTTGTTGTATTTCGGCTAAATATTATCCTATCATAACAACCATACATCAATGGAAAGCTTATTTGTTCAACTTTCAGATAATTTATCTAAATTATCTAATAATAATGACCCTGGTTTTGTGGTCCATGGTCACATGTGAATTACAGTATAAATCACACTGTAAAAAATTTGCTGTAATTATGCTTTGAACAAACTGTTGCCAGTATTTAACATAAATGTAAAATTTACAGGAAGTTACTGGCAGCTAGTTGACAGTAATACTGTAATTTGTACAGATTTTTTTCACAGTGCAATTAAAAATAAAAATGTCCTAGGACTAGGTCAATATAATGTACACACATTTACATTTATACATCTGTTAGATCCCCTTAATCCAGACCAATTTACAGTGCATTGAAGATATACATTTTTTATCAGTTAGGCAATTGAACCCATGAAAGTTTTGCTCTGCGAATACAATTCTCTACCAATTGAGCTATGGGAACACCACTAGCCCACACATTACTTGGGGCCAGTGTTTTTCAAGCTGACTGCATCTTGTTTTTGATGCAAGCAGCCTCTAGAAAAGCATACAACATTTAATAAACCCAGCAAATTAGTCAGTGCACTTGGTTGCATTTTATTTAGTCACCAGAATGGAGAGCGAGCCACAAAGAGTCTGAGAGAGAGGACTGTGCCGCTCAAAAGAACATTGTCGCTCCAGGCGTTTATGTCACTTTTACCAGGGTCCGCCGCTAATTGGAGGAAAACATAATGCTGACTTTAGTGAACTATAATGTTTTTTGAGTGAGTAAGTGAGCGAGTGAATAAATGGAGAGGGGAAAGTGTATATAATTAAACAGAAAGGAGCTAGGGCGAGAGCATATATGGATTAATTGGGTTGACAAGCTGCCAATAAATTTTTGTGTTTTCAATCATAGATGAATGCAATTACTGATCGTTCCAGCTCAGATTAACCTGACTATATGGTAGCATAGTCTACCCACTTAGCTGCACAAGGTATTTAAGAGTTAGAATATTGGAGAATTCAGACAATGTTACATTTTTTAAGACTTTAAATCCTTAAGCCGACCCCATCCGTTAACCTCGAATGAAGAGGTTCAGCTCGCTAACCATCGTAGCCTCAGGCCGTTCTTTACCAGTAGAAGCAGCTGACTGTGTGCGTATGCTGTGTTGTGTTATGCTGGCGACCGTGGCCACCAGATGGGTTCCATGTTGTAATTCAACCTTTGAAACCCCTATTGGCTTATTCAGATGATATTAACTGACAGTCATTTGCTTACGGGACACAAATTAAATCATCTGATGGCATTAAGGAGCTCTCTGTGGGCTCCAGAGAATAAACAGAGGGCTGTGAGAGATTTGTTGCAGGATTTAGGGAAAGAAAGGAATTGATTGAACTCGAGCACAGCAGCTGTGTTCAGTACAAAAAGTATGCCTGTAATATATAAATATATATGTTTTACATCTCGTGTCAGTTTTACTGCACCGTTGTGTGTGTATGGATTTGAAGCCGTACAGATACCTTGCTTTTACTGCCGGCCGCGATTATGACGGATGTGTTGGAGCGTGCCGCGCCGGGCGCGTTCGATCCGGGCACAGTGACACGGAGGGTCTGCCTTCAGTGCAGCTGATATGAATTACCCACAGGTAAAGTAGAACAATCACAAAGAACTGTGGCCCGTCCATTCCAACAGCATTTACAAGAAATCAATATCAATACTTAATGTAAGCTGGGTGAAAAATGAGCCAGCATAGAGGGGGCATAATAACAGAACAAATGAAAGATATTGCGGTGTCTCCCTCCCGGTAGGGGTCGTGAGGAGAGGGGGATGGAGAAAATGGGAGAAAGGAGGAGAGATTTTACTTATTATGATGGTGTGTTGATTGTATTGGTAGTATAAGTGAATGGCTGCTTTTCTTACTACAATGACATCATGAATAAACTCAAAGTTTAAGGTCTGCAGAAAGTTTTTGATGCACAATAGGTATGTTTTACATGCAACCAAATAATCCGTTTGTAATCGTTTGATGGCTCAACTGGATTGAAAAGCCTTTATGTAAACACCCTGATCAATACGTTTGAGTTCGATCGGATGCAAAGGGCTAGTGTAGTCTAATCTGTGATCCGATCATCAGAAGAAAAGTATGCATGTAAACACGTGAATCGTAGCATTTTCTAGTCGGATGCAAAATGTGCACATGTGCAGAATTCAATTCAATTCAATTCAATTTTATTTATATAGCGCTTTTCACAATTTGGTAATTGTATCAAAGCAGCTTTACATAATAGATGCAGTGAAAAGCACAGAAAATCGACAGATAGCACAACATAATACACGATAGCACAAGCTATAGAAGTTAAGCCCAAGAAGGCTGCCTCCCCGGGTTAAAAAAACCCCTAGGAGAAAAACCCCCGGATTTTTAGCCGGGGAAGTAAAAAAAGTCCTAGGAGGGAAAAACCCTTGGGAGATATATATTGAAACGGATAAGGAGATTAAGCGGAGATTAAGCGGGTTCTGCCGGTGGTCATTGGTCAGGCATCGGCTGGACATCACGTTGAAGAACAGCCAGTAGATCAGAGGTGTGCCGACTTTCACATTTACTGGAACTGGATCTGTTTGTCTCATTGTCCTCGGGATCGAGGACGAGACAGGGAGAGAGAAACAAAATCTTATTAGCGTAGGGGCCGTTCACATGAAAAGCAAGTGTCACACAGTAATGTGGTTTTAGTCAGCTCGGTTCCGGACAGGCTAACTATTGCTGGTTAAGTGTATTACATATAGTTGATGATTTTAGAAAATTTGTGGGCCCATGGCGAGTCTATGTATGGGGCCCCCCATATGATCTTTAAAACAGAGACTCGTTTGACTAAGGCCAGAGGCCCCACTGCCGTCGAAGAATTGTGCTTAAGTTCACGTATTATATTTACCTCTTATTTACGTGTCACATGCAGTGTTGGGGAAAGTTACTTTTAAAAGTAATGCATTACAATATTAAGTTACTCCCCAAAAAAGTAACTAATTGCGTTACTCAGTTACTTTTTATGGGAAGTAATGCTTACGTTACTTTTAAGTTACTTTTGCATTACTTTTTCTTATTGGCTGAGGCTTGATCTCTTTCAGGCCTTGCATGTGGCTTTTACGACTGAGAAGTTCTGCATTCAGAAATTACATATTTCCATCGCAAAAATGTCAAGCTCTGGTCTGCCATCTCAGTTTATGACTGAAACTGTTCCTGCTCAGGCGCTCACGCATAAAGTGCGTAAATCTATGTTAATACGTTCAATTTCGAAAAGTGTTTTCTTTGCAGATATAAGAATAATTTTCTTCAACTTAACTTTGACTTTGTACATTTATCCAGAGATAAAGCGCAAACTCAACGAGAGATGCTATGTGTTGCGTTGCCAGGTATTCTGCTATTAGGCGGACTTCAGATTTGGGGTACTTTTAAACTGTTTCACTTTGATTTTTTCTGCGGGTTGAAGATGAAAGTTTTTGTTAATTAGTTATTGGATGGTTTTGGGCTAGTTTGGAATGTCCATTGGGATGGTTTTGATACGTGAATCTGGCAACCCTGGCAGTACGCTTGCGCAGACATTCGGTTAGGATTATATAGAATGTTCATGTAAATGAACATTTTAATCAGATTGCAATGTTTAGGGTACATGTAAATGGCACTGTCGTAACCTGTCATCGGATTTAAGTCTGTCAGATTGACCAAAAAATGTTTTGCATGTAAACTTAGGCTGTGTCCAAATACCCCCACTTGCGGTATTGGCCACTTGAAAGCGGGTGCTCTTGACAGGAAGTAAGTGCGCAAGATTGTCCCTCTTAAAACTGGCAAACTGGTGCAGTGCCCTTAACGCACACTAAACCCACACTTTCTCGAATACCGTTTCGATGCGGTATTCAGGCTAAGCGTATCCGGTCATCATCATGTTCGGGATGCAAATCATCAGACTTTTGCCCAAATCTCGCGAGATGTCGTGAAAACGTTTAATTGTAAGTTAATTAGGGATGCACCGATATGGAAATTTTGGCCGATACCGATAACCGATAACTCTTTCTATTTAGGGGCGATAACCGATATATATATATATATATATATATATATATTAGGGCCGGGACTTTAACGCGTTAATTAAGATTAATTAATTACACAAAAAATAACGCGTTAAACATTTTAACGCATTTTAATCGCACTTATTAATAGAGTCATTCGTAAATGCTGCAGACCCTGTTTTAGTTCGAGAACTCCGGGGTTGTGATGCAGTGTAAATAAAAGTAGACGGAACCTAAACGAACAGCTGATTTTAACGTGACAACGCATCAATTTCAAAGTAAAAATGATTTATTCTGGTAAATGGGGGTTTGCAACGGAGGTTTTGCCCAATAAACATCTACCAACAAACTACAGATTATTTTAACATGTATCCTAATGTCTGTTATATGTTAATGTTTGAGTATTGTTGGGTTTAAATATTGTTGTAATGTTGTTTTGTTTCAATTTAATTAGTTTATTACGAGTTTAATTTAAGTTTTGTTTGCTACTTTAAAACGAATTTCGTTTCAAATAATTTGTCTCGTAATTATAAACAATGTTTTGTTGTTAGGTTTTGTGAATGTAAATTAAAAAGAACATTAAAAGCAACACCGTGCATCTCATTGATGCATATGCTACTGAATGCCAAAACATGCAGTGAGTAGCCTATATCACTTACTTTTCAAAAAATCAGCCTGGCAGTGCCCAGAAGTTACATTTACACGCGCATTTAGAGCATACTGTAGCAGCACGTTTGATTCGCGGTGTGCTTAAGACTTTTAAAAATCAACTTCATATTAATTTTAATAGGCTACTTTGACGGAGGACACGCACAGAGAACAGCGACGGCAGGTAAAGGAAAAAAGTTAAACGAATAGAGTCAGTTTGTAAGAACATTTTTAAATTGACTATAAGATCATCAATATGAACTCTGAACAATGAACTATTATAAACATAACAGCAAGAAAAGCTAAAGAGGAACTCACAACATTAAAGCAATAAGCATTTATGTAGGCTAAAGCTATATATCACCTCTTATTTTTTTTTATTTAGTTAAGTTTCAATGGTAACACTAAAGGCGCGTACATTATGCAGCGCTTTTCACATCCGAATCCCACTTAAGAAACCTATAAACGATGTGCAACTTAAAAAATATATTATGCACATTTTTACATATTTTAATTTTAATATACGCTATATAGTATATTATGTTTTGTTGTTTTTATACGCGAAGTGGGGCATCCGCGCACATAGGTACCAGAACACAGACAGTCAAAACCTGAGAAGTCCCGAACCCTGCAATATTAAACAAACTACTGTAAGAAATGCGGGCCAGGAAGCGGGTCGGGTATAATATATATATATATTTTCTTTGCGGTCCGAGTTGCGGGCGGGTTGTTTTTGACCCGCGCATCACTGGTAAGCGTCGATAAGAGCATGGTTGTGTGTAAGATATGCAACAAGGAATTCACATATCACCGCAGCACATCGAGCCTCAAGTATAATCTCAGTGCAAAACATACAGCAGCTAGCGTGGACATTAGCCCGACTCCGGGTACAACGACTTGGTTGAACAAAAATAAACAATATTTTGTTAAGCTTATGTATTCAGTCATTATTCATAAAAATCCATGTAAAAATACTTCTTAATGTTCTCAGGTCAAATATTTATATGAGATTAAAATGCGATTAATTTAGATTAATTAATTACAAAGCCTCTAATTAATTAGATTAATTTTTTTAATCGAGTCCCGGCCCTAATATATATATATATATTAGGGCTGTCAAAATAAACGCGTTAATAACGCGTTAACGCAAATTCATTTTAACGGCACTAATTTTATTAACGCGCGATTAACGCAACACGCAATTTCTGTTTGACCCACAGCTGGATGAATTGAGACGCAGCAAGTGACTGCCGCTGTCTAGATGAGTCGGAGCTTTTCATAAAAATAAGAACATTAAGCTCTCGAATCTAGCGAATCCAATGCTCTAAATGGTATTTAAACATCTAAAATGCACGTTTTCTGCACGTGCAGTTTTCTTTATCTGCACGTTTTCTGTGAGGTGTACCGTCCCAAATCCATATAAAGCAAAGATGCGTCTTCTTTCACTTTTTAGTTTCGTTTTAAAAAGCATTCAGAAATTATAGAAAATAGACCGCAGGACTTTCTTGATGTTAAAATAATTATTAAAAGAGATAAAGTTCAGGATCTGATTGATGTTAAAAGAGTTATTATAGTGACAAGGCTCAAAAGCGATGTCTGACGCAGACGTCTAGCGCATGCACACAAATGCGCGAGTGCGTGACCCTGATATATATAGATATCTAACACAAAATTACAGTTTTAAAAATATCTGTTTTGACAAGAATTCACGCAGGTATGACCTATAATCTGTTATATCTGAAGTGAATGTTTGGTTAACTGTTAAGGAAAAGTATCTGTTGTGTCATTTATATTAAACCCTTGCATTATCCTACAGTCTTAAAGCGGTCTGTCTCAATGTCAAAATTAAACAATAAAAGAAAAACATATATGAATATTGATATTGTTTTTGCTCTGCATTAACAGGTAAAGTTCTGTCATGCTTTGTCAGATTCCAACAATTGTTCCACTTGTTTTGAAGTTTTTTAATAGAGAATGTTAAAATATAAATGACACATTTTTGAAAATTTGCTCATCCCAACTCAATTTGCCAGCACAGGTCACAAATGATGCAGCAGCAAACAGAAATGGAGAAAGAACAAGGTCTTCTAAAGGCAAAAACATTTATAAACTATGGCTGATGGTTCTGTTGAAAATGTAAACAGGCTGTTGTAGACATACATTTGCATATAGCATATATATTATCCAAATCCATGCTGATTAGAGCATTACAAACTTAAAAAGTGTTACATTTAGGTAAATTTAGAACAGATAAAAATGTGCGATTAATTTGCGATTAATCGCGAGTTAACTCATGAAATCATGTGATTAACTGCGATTAAATATTTTAATCTATTGACAGCCCTAATATATATATATATATATATATATATATATATATATATATATATATATATATATATATATATATATATATATATATATATATATATATATATATATCGTGTCATCTTCGTGCTATGTCACAGAAAGCACCAATCTAAACTCCACATGGCCAGCAATGAGCAAGTGAAGTGGTTCAACAAACCAAAATAATCCATCATTTATAAGCTTTCATTTATCGGCCTAATTTTGCTATCAGACCGATAATCGATAATATTAAAAATAAGCAGTTATCGTCCGATAACGATATGTCGGCCGATATATTGTGCATCCCTAAAGTTAATAAATGGATTTTACTTATGTTGGTAGTACAACAGAAAGTGTTCCACATTTCATTGGTGCAAACATTATGTATTTTGGGAAACATATGACTGTAACTGTTTTTATAACCATAAAACAACAATAATGGTGTCATTTATTCAGGGACTACTACATAAACAATAAACTTTAATAAAGCTACATGCACAAAATTAAGAGTTTTTTTTACAGGTGCAAAGAATTCTGCATCTGAAAGTTTCAGATAAGTGTATAGACCGTTTCAGCAGTAACAACATAAACAAGCGGCTGTCGCGTCCGCACGTAACTTCCGGTAAACTCCGCTAAGAATAAATAACAACAAAGTTCTTTAAACGAAGTTTATTTATATAACAAGCAAAAAAAACACACATAGATTACCTAGGAAACCAAAACATTTGTTATTTTCGACGAGGCATTTGTTCAAGAGATCAGTTTAGCAACTAATCAGACCATTAAAAAAAACGAAACGGTCTATATAATATTCTTTAAATGTCAATTTATTTATTCATTTGTTTATGTGTTCATTTTATTTAAAGAAAATCTTAAAAATATATATTTTAAGTAGCCTAAAAAATGAATAAGTTTTGGTGCAAATTACCTGGATTGACATTTTAACACTTGCTAAGTGTGTCCCATCAGGTGAATAATTTTTACATGCACGCTTGGGATCTTCATGCCCACTAGAACAATAGGGCAAAATACAGGAATAAGTCATGTAAGTATTCAAGTGGTCAAGTGCAAAGACCGCATGTGTTGTTATTTGGACGCAGCCATAGCCAATGATTCATAGAGGAATCTTGAAAAGAACTATGAGATGCATGGGCCATTTTCGGATAACGTTCAGCATTAACTGTTTGAAACATTTATACTGGGTGACCCTGTCCGTGAAATCCAAGCTAAAATCTCATAAATTTGATTTCACTTATTGATTCAATCTTTTACATGGCTACACAAGTCAATATTAAATAAATGGAGGTTATATTTTCACAGAATGTTCTTGACATTATGTTGAATGATTTGTTGAAGACAGTAGATTACAAATATGACTTAATGGGACTTTAAAATGAAAATTCTATCATCATTTACTCATTTATTCATGTTGTTCTAAACCTGTATGAATTTCTTTTTTTTAAGGAACACAAAAGAAGATATTTTGAGAAATGATGGTAAACACACAGCAGTAAGTGACCATTGACTTCCATAGTAGGAAAACATATTTCGGAAGTATTGTGATAAATGATTAAGAAAATATTTTAATACACAGTTGACAGTACGCATTAAATTCCATCATATTTTTTATTCCTACTATGGAAGTCTATGGTCACGTACTGCTGTGTGTTTACCATCATTTCTCAAAATATCTTCTTTTTATATCACTTTTACAACTGTGCTAAATCCTGTATGCTGTCCAAGTTCCCATTTGTGCTCCTTTTGTGGGTTTTTTCACATGCTGGAGAAACGCTTAAATGTCAGACATGTAATTTACTTTTAGTTGTCCTGTTGGTTTACTGTTAGTTTGTTATGTCAATCACATAGAGAATTATAAATTCTGCTGTCACCTGCAGTAGACTGGTAGATAAAAGTGATTTCACCCCGTAAGTAATTTCCTAAATGGTTAAAATGACGGCGTTACAACCCTCTCCGGTCTCCCGTGATGTGATATGTATGTATGTGGCATGATTGTTGTATGTTATGTAGCAGTCAACTCCAACGTCATTTACTCTGTTTACCAGATGAGGGCACTGCAACCAAGATCTGAAAGTCTTATTGGTGACTTCTTCAGCTCATACAGGAGCATTTTTCTTGTTCTTGCTGTGGGAATGTCCCTTTACCTCTGGGTGGTATAGATGAAACACACACATACAAAAAAAATCTGAAAATTTCAGAACATCAGTGAAGTTGCATTTTCTAGACTTGATACACTACCTCCATAATCCGACCTATTCCCGTTATAATTGTAAATAAAGCAAAACTTGACCTTACTATCTACGTCTTTCCTGATTTGGTTCCCATCTTTAAAGTAGACTAAATGCGTCAGCCTACTTTCCAATGCCTACCTCCACACAATCCTAAGGTGAACATCGGCAATTAGTCCTGGGAGGACGCAATAGGTTTGTATTGTTGAGGATGGGTGTCGTGTTCTTGTCGTGGGGGATATGAAAGCTTGGGTTCTCCCCGAGGTAATCCGCACTCAGGGCTGATAAAGTGTTGGACAGGCTCAGGAGAACAAAGGCGGGCAGATATTCTTACTGACGCGCATAGTTTGTATCGTCTTTTCAGCGTGAGCTACAGCAATCATGGCGATAGGACTCTGGCAGGCATTCAAAAGCAGGCGAGGCTTTGAACCCTGCCTGGCCCAGTTGGATTATATTTTACACCTGGGGTCTGCTGAAGGACCCATATTAGCAGCACAATGGCGTTGCCTTTGAGGGGTTTAAGGTATTATGTGGCTGTTAGAAAAGGTCAGTTTGACTGCGGAGGGGAGAGGGAGGCGACCTGCGTAGTGACAGTACAGCATTGGGACATGACAAGGGGGCGCTTTGTGGTCCAGCAGGTCTTGGCTGCAGGCGAGCCACAGGTACGGCAGGCGGTTGAAAAAGGCAGTGCTTTATTTCTGACAGGAGAGCAAGCCGCGTCCGCCCGCGGTGCCTTTTCTCTCCGGGTTCCTGAAAGTAAATGAGATGTGTAATTGTTGGAGTTTACCTGTTTTTCCGTGCTACCGATTAGATGTTTGTTTAGCTCAACATGTATGTAATGAGCCACCTTGGTTTGTTTAGATAAGCACATTTGTGCCTGCGCCTCTCGATCAGTGTCTTTCTGCCGGCGTCTCGCTTTATCTGCTCGGTCCCGTATGTTCTTTTAATTTCCTCCATTAACACAGACGTATCAACATCTAATTACTCTCGCTCTCCCTCTCTTCCCTGCTCTCGTTTGCGCCATCCGTTTGCAAGGTGCTTGTTAAGCGAATGCGCTTAATTATATAAGAAGATAATTGCATGTAAATGCAGGCCCTAAAAGCTGCGGCGCTGGCTGGCGGAATGAGCGAGCGCTGGCTTTAGTTCTCTGTTTGTTTATTTTAGAGTGCGGTGATTACATTGAATCTGATAATGAAGCTAATATGTTGCAGTCTCGGTCCAAGGTGGCGACTGCCCAAATTGGACGCGATTAGCATTGGGGCACACACAAACACATATACACAAACATACGCACACTTTCTCGCAATGGCTCACGGTGTCCAGAGTGTTATTGTGTATAATTTCCATACTATTAAGGCCTGACTCATATTGCATTAGCTGCATTTGGCAAAGGCTTCCTAGCTCAATGTGATCCAAGGAGACGCAATATTGCTCCCCCTAAAGCAGTTTTAGACTCTGTTCTTGCTATAAAGCCTTAAACCGACATGTGGTTGCTTACCAAAGATTATTCTGTTTTCACCCACAAATTGTGTCATAGAACCTGTAAGAAGAAAACATGTTACATTTGTTTATTCCCTTATTAAATGCAGTCTGTTGCTTTTTCGTTCGCTCGGACATGACTTCCCTGTTAAATGATTCTAGTCAATTTCAGTGGATGTCAAATGAAGGATTATTTATTATGTTTTAAGCAGCAGAAGTCAAGGGGAGCGGGCAGGCAGAGGGCAGCCCCAGAGGGGTCCTTAGGGATGTTCCTTTGGTCCTGATGACATGCGTCGTCCATTATGGGGTAACAAGGGAATGGCGGAAGGGGGGTTATGGGATGGGTTGTCGCCCTCAGCAACAGAAGGCGCACCCCCTACCTCCGGGACTGTCACCACTGGGGCCTTCTTGAGGAATCCACTCCTCTTAAAACACACACACATGCATCTACTTCCAAGTCACCGATGTACCAACTCAAGACAGGAAACATATGGCTCTTACCCCAAGTCATGCCACAGTAATGTAAAATGACAAACTAGTCTTGGATTGGACAGACTGGCAAACTTCTACAAACTCCCAGACAGATGCTCAAGGTTCAATACTGACCCCAGCTCTGCACCCTGTTCTCCTCAAGAGAGTCTTCCACCGTCCCACTGGGATGTTACATAAAAACACGATACGTTATTTACAAAGAAATATTTGTAAATGGACAATGAACCGGCTGGCGATGGGGTCCATGTCGGATCCCTGTGCCGCAGTGCCCTTCAGAGACCGAAACATGAACCCCGAGCTGGATTAGCGAATGTGGAATGGAGGGAAGAGAACTAATACGAATGGATAAAATGAGTGCAGGGCGGTTGAGATGGACGGATGGATGTCAACGGAGGTTGCCCACAGACGCCTGTACTCCACCGCGACTGTCTGCTCAGCTAAGACGTCCTTACATTTTCTCCCACCTCCATTTCTTGCTCTAAAACACAATCAAAAATCAATAATTGCGCATTATTACGATAATTACGAGCACGGGTGATGACAGTAATGGGCTCCATTCAGCACATCCAGTGTTACTTACCGATGCAATATTTATTGATTGTTCATCTAATAATCAAGGCTGTTGGCTCAACTGTTTACGAGAGATGTTTATTAAGATTTTATAAAAAAACATGTTAATTAAGTTTAGGGTAAATATGAAATTGTTAATTAAGGGCTGATTTTTGCATCCTTGTATTGATTCAGGTGCATTATTTATTCTTTTATGAATACTTATTCAAACTCAGTGTGTAATCTAAATATGTCACATACTTTAATTTATTTAATTAATTTAATTAATTGAATATTACTTGATTATCTAATATGAAACATAAAATACTGATGAAAAATATAGTTTGAATGCTCTGTAAGTATTTTGGGATAAAAGGGTCTGCCAAATGCATAAAATCTAAATGTAGAATTACAAAGTAATCTTAAGTGTTGCACTGGTGGAACGGTGATGGTTAAAATAAGTTAATTGTATTAACAAAGAATAGCAACAACAAAAAAATAAATCAAAATCATACATTCAAAATGTGACACTTTTTTGCCTCCATATTTTAAATATCTTGTTAATTTAATTTCATTTAATTTAAGCCCTGATTAATTTATGACCCTGGATAACGGTTAAAAGAAGGATTACAAAATGTTTAGACATCCTTATTATTAAGGGGTTTTTTTTTGTTTAATTGTTTATTGTAAATATTTTGTATATGGTGCTATATAAGGTCTCTATAATAACTGTAAAGTCTATGTGATCATGCACAACTAATCATTTTTTATAATAGCTTGAGCATGTTTATTTTTTTTAATCCGTTTAGAGAAAAACTGCTCAACTTTTTATACGTGCACATGCTTCTTACGAAAAAGTATGTGCCTTACACGTGTGTCTTACAAAAATAAGCATTCTCTCTTCGCTGATCTGAAACTGAAATAGATCAGAAGGGGCGTCGATCAATCAGGATGCATTAATTTCTTATTTTCATATGCACTCTGGTTACAGGGATTCTGGTTCTGAGGTGAGGCTGTTCCTGGAAAAGCCTTGTGCTTTAGGATCGGCCTCTTTGAGATAATGAATTGATGTTTCGATTCAATAGCCTTTATGCTCAGGCTCCGTGGAAACAAATATGCCCCAAGAAACCAAATATTGTAGGGAATGGGTGGTCAGAGGAACCAGCCATTGATTTTACCTCTTTACTCTCTTGCGCTCTCTCTCTCTCCCTTTCTCGCTCTCTCATTCTTTATTGCTTAGTCCATAAATGTTGAGTTACAGAGCATTTACCCCACTTTAGCCCAAAGCGAATTATAGTTAAAAGCAGAATGTAAAATTAGTATTATGTTCAGTTTTTCTCATCAGAGCCTTTGTGATTATTACCACTAAACTCCGTTACTTTAAGATATTGATTTTGTACAACTTGCATTACATTAAAACCCTTTAAAAATAGATGCATTTATTCAACATATTATACCTGATGGTAAAAACAACTTGAAACTCAGAGTTTTTAAAGGAGATGTCCAGTAGACGAATTGCAGTTATTCTCCAGAAGCGGAAAGCATCATCTCTATGCATCAAACACTTTTATCCTCACTCCATCAAAAGCATTTTATTAAAGGCGATGTCAGCAATGTGGGCTGATCCATTGCAGGGTTTGGCGGACGGCATCTTCTGGATTGCGATGAGTTTGTGTGCAGAGGGCAGACACCTGATAGCCCCCCAGGCGCTTTCCAGCAATACATAACCAGCCGCACACTTGATTCTCTTTGTTGTAAACAGACTGAGGATTGTGGCCTTGTCTTGATCCTGGGTCTTATTCCCAGGGTCTTATTCTTATGATTTGCCATTCTGACAAACGGGATCTGTTAAAAAATAATTGCCAGTATGTATTGAAACAGATCTCTTTGAAATGTTGTGCCAAACAAAACCAATGCCCACCCATAATGCAGTGTACACACTGTTATCAAAATGTAAACTGCTGAACTTGCGGTCAAGACATGCAATTCATTAAAATAAATATTATTTTATTTAAATAAATATTCCATGTAAGTGATATAAATATTAAATATATTGAATTAAATTACAGCAAGAACAACAGATGTCTTGATTTTCTTTTACAGCACCTTAAAACCATAATATAAATGTATATAATATAAATAAAATGTCATATTTTTGATAATTTGTAATACGATTTGATTCAAACACTGAGGTCACTCTGAAAATGTCTATGTGAATAATTGCACAAAAAATTTTGTTTTAAAGAAAATTATTTAAATGAATAAGACTAGAACAATGTGTTTAAAAGTGCCTATTTTTTATTTTTTTTGCCAAAAATGACAATCGTTTCGCTAGATAAGACCCTTATGTCTCGTTTGAGATCCTTTAGAGTCTTTTGAAAATGCAATTTTAAACTGCATTAAAACTGTTAAGTATTGGGGTCCATTAAAGTCCATTAAAATGAGAAAAATCCTGGAATGTTTTGCTAAAAAAAAACATAATTTCTTCTCGACTGAACAAAGAAAGACATCAACATTTTGGATGACATGGTGGTGAGTAAATATCTGAATTTTTTTTTTAAGAAAATTGACTAATCCTTTAAAATATCTTCGTCATCATTTATCACATACTTTCAAAATATTTGTTTTTCTCTGGAAGTCAATGATTACAATCAGCTGTGTGTTTAACATCACTTATCAAAATATCTTCTTTTGTGTTCATCAAAATAAAAAAAAACTCATACAGGTTTAGAACAGCATGAAGGTAAACAATGACAGAATTTTCATTTTTGGGTGAACTATCCCTTTAAGGGGGCTTTACTGAAGAGATTGTTTTGCTCCTGTACATGCTCATAAATTAAAGTCCACTGTTACTTGAACAATATAGATTTTGTGTTGGATTTAAGAGGTTGACTCGGCCCAGTATTTATAATGAACTGTACATATTGATCATTCAAAACTCTTTTATCTTTTCCTATTGAACTATTTGCATGTTATATTAAGCCAACATTTCTTATTCTTCTTAACATTGTTTTTTACAGTGCAGCATCAGGACTCAGAATATAACAATATAGCCTGATTTAAATATTCAAAAGATAAATGATAACTGTGCACATTTGAGGCTTTATGGACGTTTGTGTCTGTGTGTTGTTGTTTGTGTGTATTAGTGTGTCTGTGATGTTGATGAACTGCTCTGTTTATCTTATCTGATGAATCATACAGTAATTGATTATAATGAACACAATTGTTCTGAATACTCCGCTCTTGGCAGCTGCCAGGATGAAAAAGCCATAAATTGTCGTTCTAGAATAATGAAGCTCTTAATATTTAAAGCAATCTCTTTCTGAGTCTTTCAGTTCCTCGTAGAATAAAAACAAATCATTATGTTGATATAATAATGCTTGCCGTCCTCAAAAGTAAATATTGAATAGTAAAGGATGTACAAGTGTGCAAAATGTGAGTAAAAAAAAGTGATGGAGAAGGGCAGAGAGGATGAGTCAGGGTCACGTCCACTGTGTTCATGCATATGTGCATGGGCAGGGGGGGTTGATGGTTTGGACGTGTGGACAAGGAGACAGCGTGTGGTAGACTGTCTGCCTCCAGCTAGAGAATTTGAGGCGATGTGGTGAGCTAATGCGAGCAGAGAGAGAGGAGGAAAGAGAAAGAGTGAGTGAGAGCGGACGAGAGACGGAGAGAGAGAGAGAGAGAGAGTAAAATAGCATGTCCCTCTGTTGCCTAACAATTAAATGTGGCACCTCAAGCAGATCAATTTAATTTCTCTCAGCCAAAGGCTTTCGTTTCCTTCCACTCTCTTCCTCCATCTCTCTTCTTCCTCTCGCTCCCCCTTCTCTTTCGGAGTTAAAATGACTTTCTATTGACCCGTTCCTGTGTCTGTCTTCAGGTCTCCCAGCACTGTTTTTGGAGATGCTCTTCGGAAACAAAACACCATAATAAAACAGCACTTGAAATATCAACATAACCCTCGGCTAATTAGACTCTGGCTAATGGGGCCTAATTGCATCTACTCAGAGTGCCGAGTCAGTTCCCTGTACTGTAACCCGACCCCGCGCCCTGTCGCCTCATTGATGGAGTCTGTTCTGTAAAGTAAAATGCAGTTAATTTATCGTAAAATCTATTAAAGGGGCGAGCAAAAAATAAGTAGGGGGAGGAGATGAGCTGTGAGTTTGATTAACTCTTTGTTTTCTGGCTAAACCCTTGATTTCACAAATCCAAGGATGGAAGGATTTTTATTAGTATCCCGGCTGCCTATTGAACTGGGGTTATGAGTAGCGTCTCAATGGGGAGAAAAAAGAAGAAATGGGGAGTGTTGTATCGAGGCTCTATTTCAGAATAACAAATGCATTAAGGACCACACGCTTTTAATTTCATGTAATTACACCAAGGGGACAAGAGAAAGGCAGGCGCATGTGTGTGCGCGCACGCGCCTGGGCTTTTATATATTTCTATTCTTTCATAGACCCCCATCCCTCGCTACTAGATTTTTTTCTCTTGTTCTCAAAAGAAAAAAGGATTTGGCCCATTTTCAGCCTCAAACGAGACAAAACAAGCTCAATACGCACGAAATGTACTTGTTTAAATTACCCTTTTCCCCTATGTGAAAAACCATTACTACGAACAACTTTTTTTATTCTTCCTTTCTCCCTTTTTCCCTCCGTGTTGCAGTTCTGCCGCTGATAACAGCTTTTATCAGATTTTGTTATTAGTCCATTAGATGGTGATAGTCGTCAAGCCTAATTCTGTGTTTCATTGGGCAGTTCGTGAATTGAAAGAGCGGAGAGAGAGCTTTAGTATTTAGACTAATGTGCTTTCGATCTCAATGCAGTGTCCATTTAAGTGCTGCGACCAGGATGTTTATTGAGAAATGTGTTTTTAATCTCGTGCTTGTTAACCAGACGCTTGACTGGGTAAAAGGAAAAGCGTGGAAACGAGTCTGCGATGAAGCCTCTGCCTTATCATAAATGATGGTCTATCTCGTTTTTTCTGTGACCTGGGGAGGGAGGGGAGAAAGAACGAGAGAGAGAGAGGGGAAACAAAAATAAGACCAGAATAAAACAGAAAATTGGTCTTTTTCATGTGTCTTCAGTAAAGGTTTCAAGCACTTACACCAGATTAAATCTTTTTCTTTCACTTTTTCAGTTTTCTTTCATTTTACTTTTCAGAGGGGATCTGTTCTAAACACTTTTTTGGTTTCCATCTTAAAGGAAAAGTTCACCAAAATAAAAAAATTCTCACCCTATTGCAATCCCACATTCACTGTATATGACTTACTTTCAATAATAATTTTGGTAACAGTTGTATTTGTTAACAATAAGTTAAGAATGATAAAATCAGGCCTTGTAACTGGTAACATTAATTAATACACCATGAATTAACATAAATAACACTATTGACATTAACTATCATTAACAAGCTTTAATACATGTTGAAAACCTAAATTGTTTATTGTTTTTTTTATGTTTGTTAATGCATTTACCAATGTTTACTAATGCAACCTTATTGTAAAGTGTTACCAAAATTATTACTGAAAATGCCGTCATGTTACCTTATGCGGGAGCCAACATAATGTACCATTAAATGAATAAAAATTACTATTCTGAAGAGAAACAATATGTTTGTGAGAGAAAACGATTAATATTTTAAGCGATCAATAGGCTACATTGTGTATTATTATCATAAACACATTAAATTACAATTTGAAAGCCATATTTCATTCCAATTCTCATGGGTTCGTGAACACTGTAGTTGTTACGTATGTGTTTTGTTGCGTGACATGCAAGAATCAAGATTTAATATTATCAACATGCCACTATAATTGAACTCACTGCTTATCTCCATGTTGCTATGGATACACAACATGAGGGTGAATTAAACTATGAGCGGTTAAATGATGAGAGAATAATTATATTTTATGTATGTTCCTTGTCACCTATAGCTGCTTCTACAGTACACTGTCAGAAAAAATGTCCCTATCTGGCACTGAGGGAGTCAATCTGACCCCCAACCCACTTTTCTTTAGTTAAATAAACATGGTTTCCTTCATCTCAGTGGAATAAGTTTTTGTGACTTTTCCAGATTATCTGTCAAGATTCATATAAAAACTGGGCTTGGTTCGGTCGTTCTAAAGAGGTGTAAAAAAATACCAAAAGAGGCCCTTTGGGGGTACAAATGACCCCAATTGAAATGAATGGGAAATGCAAAAATGTCAACAAAAAAAAAATCAATGCATCTAGAATAAATCTGAAAATTTAAACACAGAAAAGTAGGCCTGGTACTAGAGCACAAATACAATACAGACAAGCTGAAATGTTGTCACACACAAACACACATACAAACAAACAAATGTATGACTTCCACAGAAAGCATTTTTTACAAAATTTGGCAAAAAACAGCCACAGATGCAAAACAAAGAATTGGTGGGCTCTAATGCACACACACACATACATATGCGCGCACAAACACTCGCACACACAGACTCACACACACAAAGTCACAGTAAAACTTACAGTACACACAAATAAAAACACAGACACACACATAAAGACACAAACACACATGCATGTGCACACACACGTACACACACACACACACACACACACTTACATTCAGTCACATTTCTGTGGCATTTTGTAAAAACAGACATTTCAAAATGCATCAAAAACAAAACGAAAATCTACTATTTGAAATATTATTTATTTTTAATGTCCTTTCTAATGTTTATATAAACATAAATTCACAAGATGTATCACTAAAGTGGTTATTTGAGGAGTTGGCCACATCCAGTGAAATAAATGCGTCTCTATGGGCATCTGCTGGTCAAAATGATTTATTTCCTAAACTGTAATTCTTGAATCTTTTTTTTCTAAACACCAGATGACCAAATTTAACACATAACATCTAGACCAATATCTAAAAACAATTTAAATCAAATTTAGATCATAATATATGTGAAATTGTGATATTTTACAGGCAAGCTAATGGTGTAGTCGAGGAATTTAGTGATTAACAGCTAGAAAAGTACTTCATATCTCCCAAAACACAGCATTAATGTATAGATGGGAAGTAAACAAAATATTGATATATTATTTGTATCATTAAAAATGTATATTTTTTGAATCCCTCTTTTAATTTCATTTTTACCCCCAAGTAACTCTAATGTATAAAGGAAAATAGGGGATTATGGGGGATAAAGGGTTCTGACAACCTGAGACCATGTTTTGACCTTTTTTTTCTGACAGTGTAGTTATGACTTTCCTTATGTAAAGCAATTATGTAAATTGATCCAAAATTGTCAGGTCCAAAATGTTGTAACATCTGTTTGCAACCCATATTTAAGTCAATTATCTTAGAAACTGTTCTCATGAAAGTTTTGTTCATCATATGAAGTCATTTTCAAAGTAATTCTTCCAAAAACTGTAGGAATTCTGGCTTTAGCTAGTTTTTGTGACTCATGGGATATGTGCCATATTTATGAATATTTATGAATGTTCCATATTGAATGAATTATGAGAATAATTATAATCAATATTGTTCTTTGTTAATTGCCTCAATATCATTTTTTTCTTATTTGGATAGTTGCGATGCGTTCCGGGATTAGCCTTTTCCGCAAAGGATGCATAAAATGTTGCAATTTAGCCAAAACAAGACTAAAATTTACCATTAACCTAATTTCTAGAGATGTCTCTTTCTTTCTCTGTGACTTGAATGTTCAGACTTGTTTTGTGCATTTAGTAAATCATTACAGGCCTTGGTCTGTGTAAATGCACCCATCAGGGCTTTAAAGGCACCCCATTATTTCCCCAACACAATCTCAATGGGTCTAATTGGCTGCAGCATATTTTAATTGGAGCCATATTGATTTGCGAGGTCCCGTGTCTGTTGAATTGTCCGACAATTACATAGTGCTTTGAATTGCTTTTGTTCGAGCTTAATTTTGTTTCATTTGTCCAGATGTAAAGCGTCTGCCCCTTCATCTGCCAGTAGGATAACTGGAGATCACTGACAGATAATTATAGTGCGGGTCTCTGCGTGCTGGCTGCTCTGTTTGAATGCAGACTCTCACTTTCATTAAGCTTACGATCTGGCCTAAAAATCTGACCTGCATACGCGTACGCACACGTTCCCCGTATCATTGCTAATTCCTGTCGTGCTGTGTATCTTTTGGGCCTGGTGTTGCGGTTCTAATTGGTCGGGATTCACAATGGCCGTTCTGGCAAGCAGGAGGCCTCTTCCCACAAGTCCATTTATTTCAATGTGTGGACAGTGTGCGTGCGTGTGCTTGTGTTTGTGTGTGAGCGACACTGGGTGAAAAGGAAATCAATAGTGTTTCATTAGTGCAGTGTTGTAGCAGTCTTTTGGCTGGGCATGGCTTAATTATTCTTTTCTAGGCGTTTGCTTTAATTGGGAGAATAAAAGAGTGAAGTGGAGAGTATGACTGCATTAGCATATCTATTAGAGGCATGGCCACAAGTACACACAGCCTTACGGCCATAAGCTCACCCCAGTAACCACACATACACACACACACACACACACACACACACACACACACACACACACACACACACACGCTTAAATAGCTACTGAAATGCTTACATTGACTTTATTGAGTGGTTCCTACAACTGTGTGTTTTTTTCAATTGCTTTTGGGCATTTCTTGAATAAAAATTAGCAAAATCTTAAATGCATTTCTCAAAACAATAACTGTAACTTGTTCAAAATGTTTATTTCCTCACAATGACACTCAAAAAAAGTTTAGCCATGTTGTCAATATAACAAGTGTACACAATTATAGGTGTCGGTATTTTCTGAAGTGAAATTTTTGAAAATGTTTTAATAATGATGATTGTAAATCATGGCTGCACTTCCAAAAACTATGAAGTTACTCATTACTGTATGTGAAATATTGATCGCAAGATATTGGACAGAATTCACATTTACACCTTTACGTTTGTTCTGAAAACAAATTACACATATTGTGATATTTAACAAATCACATTGTACAGTACAAATATAAAATAACAAAATTAAAAAGGTTTATTGTCAAAAAATAAATACAGCTGATATAACTGTAAAAAAAAAATCAGATTTCAACCATTTTCTCCTCGTCTAATCATCTGCATCACAATAGATGAAGTGCAATTCAGCAAATAATCTCTTGGAATCCTTAACAGATTATGACAAAAAGGTCAACCATTTTGCATGTCATGACTTATGCAATTAATAAATGTATATATTGTACATAACTGCATGAATTTATCATAGCATTTGCAATTTGTCCAAAAAAAAATTTTATTTGCTTTATGTTGTGCACAACCGACTATAGATGATTTGGAGGTTGAACAGTGTTTTGAAAATGTAATTCGTGATCTGCTTCAAGAAATGCTTTTAAGCGACTGAGGAAAAACTATAGACTGACCTAGGGCTACATTGTAACCCCCCTCAAAACATTTGCCATTTTTACAGTAAAAAAGGATTGCATAACAACTAATCGCAACTAATCGTTTGGAGAATATTTTTTTTTGTTTACATCATATATGGTGTGTATTGTGTATAATAATTATGTATATATAAATACACACACATGCATGTATAATTTTAAGAAATAAATATGTGTATATATTAAGTATTTATATTAATATATAATACAAATTAGTAGGTCTGGGTATCGATTCAGATGTTCCAGATCGATTCGATTTCGATTCACATGTTATCGATTCGATTTCGATTCACAAGTTATCGGTTCAATTTTGATTCTCAATTTTCTATTCCGGTTCTCGGGTCGGTTTTTATACTCGATTCTCGATTCAACTCAATGAATAACGATTTAGTATAAATAATATTAATAAAAAAGAACAGTGAACAGCAGTTTACAAGTGGGTAATTAATCAAAAGAAATTAAAAGCCACAACACTATCATCATCGTCTTGCTTGCGAAATCTAAAATGCTTCCATACCTTTGACTTTTTATGTGAAGGTGGCATCAGCGTCGATGAAGCACCTGAAACCACCATTTTAAACACTGAATGAATGAATGACAGGCTCGCCTCTCGTGCCTTGGTAACATCGCACAAGGCAAAAAAGAGGGTGACATCTAGTGAAGAAGAATAGTAATTAGATTAACGTTAATGTTACATTCAATGTTTGCGGAAATAAATATGAAAGGAAAAATCGATTCTGCTCTTTGAGAATCGATTTTGAATTGACCACGTAAAAAAAAAAGATTAATCATATTTTTTTTGCCCAACCCTACAAATTAGATATAAATATCAAAAAGTATATACACATGTAAATATTTCTAAAATATATACATGCATATGTGTGTATTTATATACATAATTATTATACACAATAAATACACATATATGATGTAAACAAAAACTTTTATTCTGCAATTGATTAGTTGCGATTAGTTGTTATGCAGCCCTACAATAAATAACAGCATTTACTTTCATTATGTATATAAATAGGGAAATCCTGAAGTTATAGATAAGTTTAGTGTGTTAAATATGTATACTAAGTTACAGTAAATTACTTCAGTTTTTAGATCACTTCACTGTTTTTATGTTTCTCTGTTCAAAATATTGTCTTTACAAAAATGTTACCTTTACAAATGTGGTAAATTAAAACTATTTCCACAAAACAGTGTAAATCCCTATGAGTCTAACGTTTTTTGTGATGATTCAAAACAATTAAACTGTTCTGAAGCTAAATTTATTTAAGTCTTTCTGTGTGTGTGTGTGTGTGTGTGTGTGTGTGTGTGTGTGTGTGTGTGTGTGTGTGTGTGTGTGTGTGTGTGTGTGTGTGTGACAAAGTTTTGCCATGCATAAAATGCATTATGTTTATAGAATGTCCCCACAAAACATGGAAACCTGTGTGTGTGTGTGTGTGTGTGTGTGTGTGTGTGTGTGTGTGTGTGTTTGCTGTATATATCTCTGTCTGTCTTTCTCTCTAGTCTCTTCCTTTCTCTCTCATTCTCTTTTTACCACACTATCATGCCAAAGTGACAGTGACTAACGGCTGGCGGTAGATGAAATATAATGATTCTTTTGTGAGGAGACAGACACTTTGAGCTGTCTTCTCTCCCCTGGTGGAGACACGCACACACGCACACATGCACACTTTACTCCTTGAGTTCCTGGGTTAATCACTCTATCAGTGTAATGAAGTACTTACTGACAGCTGTAAGCAAGCTATGTAGATGAACTTCCCTCATCCATATCTGCCATTTTCCACACACACTGAATTCATCTTCATGTTAACTCTGTCTAGAGAGGCAGATACACGGACACTTTCTGTGCATGTGCATGCGTGCATGTCTGTGTATGCTGCTGTGTTTAAATTTAATGTTAGATTAAACGCACATGATTTAATTTTATAATAAGATTGTCACTTCATAAACTCTTCATATGAACCAACACATTGACACTGCATTTTTAAATGATGAACGGATCAGTGTCAGTATATAGGAAATAAAACATTTTTAGCTTTTAGACTAAAAGTTGCATATTTTAATGTCTTTTTTCCCTGAAAACATCTATATTAGACATTGTGTGTAAAATGTAGCCTAGTCTGATTTCATTTGTTTTTTTACCAGTTATGCACCAACTGTGCAAATAATGGTAATCTAATTGCTAATACATTTTAATTAGCATTTAATTTTTTTTAAATGTAAAAAAAAGTAAAAATAAAATTATTAAGACATAAAAGAATCAACATAAAAGAAATGCTTTAAAGCGACTGAGAAAACTATACACTGACCTTGGCCTACATCGTACCCCCCAAAACATTTGGCATTTTAACAGTAAAAAAAGGATTGCATAACAACTAATCGCAAATAATTGTTTACAGAATAAAAGTTTTTTTTTTTCTAAAATTATTAAGAGATAAAAGAATCAACATAAAAAAGAAAATGTATATAAAAAAATCCTAGTTTTTTTTCTGTGGCATTGCGTTTTACTTTTACAAAAAGGTGTTCAGCTAATAATAACTGTGTATAATTATGCACAGCTGATATAATATCTGACCCTGTCAAAACCTTGCTAAAACTTTTATTTTGTGATTTATTGTTTTCTACATAAAAATAATCTCTAAGAAAGGATGTGTTAATTTTAACACATTGTTTTGTGTTATCCTATTTAACACATTTTGTGTTATTTCAACACATTATGTGTCATTTCGTGTTGCTTTTGAGTTGAAATAAATAGAAGGGACAACACAAGATGTGTTAAAACAACACAAAGTGTGTTGTTCCAAAAATAACACAGAGATGTGTTAAGTTAAGGACATTAGATGTTTTAGATGTTATTTTAACACATTTGTTTTAAAAATGTGTACGTAAACATTAAATGAAAATATATCCTCTATATATTTAATAGAGACTGAGTTAGGCCATGTCAAAATTGAAATTAAAGTGAAATCAATGATTGAAATCAAACTTTGATGTTCCAAATATAATATAATATAATTTATAATTTAATTATTGTATTTTTTTTCAGAACCTCATTTTACTGAACCCTGAACAAGACATTAAACTGTCAGAACAAAATGTTCTGAAAAGAAACAATGTTAAAAATACATGAGCGTCTATAGCACAAAAAGGACCAAAAACAGTTTTTCCATGAATGGTGGTAATTTCTCATAAAATCACTTCAGTGCAGCACACAGACAGCAGTCTGTTCTCTCTCAGCTCTGAAAGCGCTGGTTATGGCGTGCAGGATATTCGGTTTTGAAAGGCTTGATTTATAATTTGCAGCATTCCCATCTGCCCGTAGTTCACTGTTCGCTGAACGAACAGATAAACCAGTTAGCAAACACTTTTCCCCACTGTCTGTTGTTTTGATAATCACCCATAATAGCATCTAGCTTCAGTATGGTCTTTAAACCTGATTTACTATCTAATGGAATAAGAGAGACTCAGAGAGAGAGAGAGAGAGAGAGAGAGAGAGGCAGCCAGTCAGCGTGTGCACCTTTTGGGTAATGTCATTAGACATGTTTTGAAGAATAAATTAAATCAGCCCTAAATTGTGCTCTCAAGTCAGACCTGGAAAAAAAACAGAATAAACGGGAGGGGGAACAATGAGTGGACCTCATTGAAAAGAGAGAGAGAGAGAGAGTCATATTTGAACCTCTCGCAGGGAAATGCACTTAACCAGATTAGAGCAGGCCAGTGTGGATGGATGGGCACGGTAATTGCGCTGGCTGTAATGGGTTCCTGTTGCCCGTAGCAGACAGTGGGCAGTTCAGTGGATAATGCGGGTCTCTGTGAGGTTCGAGGACCTTATAGACTCGACCTGTGATTGGGGTCAGATCTGCGGATGGCAGCTGATAAAAGGTAACCCCCACAGGTCACGCATAACCCTAATGCCATACCGCACAACTTACATTTTCCTATTTAAGTGACAATTACAGTACGTGTCATGAAAGTACACTTCTTTCATTTCACAACACAAATTGTCCTTAGCTTACTGGGTTTGATAATAGGGATAAAAGAAAATGTATAGCTAGGATTACCAAATGAAATCTAGACTTTCTCATGAGAAACAGACCATACCAATGTCTCAAACTGTGCTCAGATTCATTGCTTATTCTATATATGCAGTTAGAGATATCAGTATGAACTCAAACTCAATTTCCCATGAGGGATCAATACCTATCCATCCTATCTATACTGTACTTTTACTGTATGTTAGCAATTGTGTCATTTGTACTTCCCATTAGGAGTTTAAAGAGAAACATCTGTTAACTGAGATTTCCAAGTCTATTGAGCTTTGAAAAAGCAACTCTTCAGTAATGAAGTTTTCCTCCGGGAATGGATTACCAAAGATCATATAAATTGCAAATATGATTAAAAATTTGCAGGCAAGTGCTCTTGTTCCAGTCAAGATTTTACCTTCGATGTACCGCACTTTAGGAACGATTGAACTCGATAAACAAAGATCTTTTTTTTCTCTTGACCTCTCCTTCTCATTCTCCCCCCGCCCCTGATGGTCTGTTTCATGTCTGTTTTTGTTGTCCTAAAGACAGAAACATTATCTACACTTAAATTAATTCAAAGTTAACCTGTGGTATTGCTTTAAAATAATCACTTCCTGTCTGCAGAGGGGCTGGGAAGTTCGCTGTTTGTGGCTTTTGTCTCAGAGTAAGGGAATCAATGCTGAAACTGAAATTGATCTGTGGTGTGTAAATGTATTTTCTCTTTCAGTGCTGTTCCCTCTGTCACACACACACAGACTTCTGCCCCTCCCCAGATGGTGTGTGTTACCTGTGGTCCTGGGCTCACCTGTAACAGAGTCGGCTTGGCTCCAGGTGAGGGCTGTGGTAACGTTGTCCATTGTGTGAGTGAACAAGCAAAAGGCTTCTGGGATTGAATAGCAAACATGCAGGTGATGACATAGTCTACTTGAACACAAAGTGTGTGACACACACATTTACACGTGTACACACACACACACACACACACACACATGCACACAACTTGACAAGGGCATTTACCTTAATTCAATCTACAGTCAATTAAGCACCTGGGAATTTTTTTTTCTGCTGGGAATTTGTAAACTGACACATCATTGTATTGTGTGCGTTTAGTGTCAAAGGGGTGGGAATTTTAAAACAGTGGTGTTTATGGCATCTCAAAAGAGACCGGCGTATTGCAAATACAGTATGCAAAATTCATTACATCACAGCAAAGGTTAAAGGAGGTCAGGACTTGGGTGTACTGGATATAAACAATGAATAGAGTCATTGCTCTTTATAAAGGAAATAAGGAGCTATGGGTGGGACTGAAGGAAAAAGGAAGAATCTCCCATGACCTCATCTGTGAAACATCAGACAGACGTTAAAATGTTTTGTTGCTTGGATCACCTGCCCTGGTCGAGAGTGTACCTATAAGGAAAAAATCATGTTTTTTTTTCAACGAATGACAAGCGGGTGTTTGATATGAATGGCTGGCAATCTTTCAGACATAATGATACTTACATTGAACTTGTTACCCTTCATCTAGATCTGAAGCTTTTTGGAACCGTCGGTCATTTAATCTGTTATGCAATAATGCCTTTTTTTTAAAGATCATATTTTTTATAAAACAAAGTGCCCTCGAAATGAAATTCCGTCATCTTCATTTTAATGAATGGTCACATATACTGAAACTGAATGGTGACTGTGGCATTTACATGTACAGTATTGTTCAAAATAATAGCAGTACAATGTGACTAACCAGAATAATCAAGGTTTTTAGTATATTTTTTATTGCTACGTGGCAAACAAGTTACCAGTAGGTTCAGTAGATTCTCAGAAAACAAACAAGACCCAGCATTCATGATATGCATGCTCTTAAGGCTGTGCAATTGGGCAATTAGTTGAATTAGTTGAAAGGGGTGTGTTCAAAAAAATAGCAGTGTGGCATTCAATCACTGAGGTCATCAATTTTGTGAAGAAACAGGTGTGAATCAGGTGGCCCCTATTTAAGGATGAAGCCAACACTTGTTGAACATGCATTTGAAAGCTGAGGAAAATGGGTCGTTCAAGACATTGTTCAGAAGAACAGCGTACTTTGATTAAAAAGTTGATTGGAGAGGGGAAAACCTATAAAGAGGTGCAAAAAATGATAGGCTGTTCAGCTAAAATGATCTCCAATGCCTTAAAATGGAGAGCAAAACCAGAGAGACGTGGAAGAAAACGGAAGACAACCATCAAAATGGATAGAAGAATAACCAGAATGGCAAAGGCTCAGCCAATGATCACCTCCAGGATGATCAAAGACAGTCTGGAGTTGCCTGTAAGTACTGTGACAGTTAGAAGACGTCTGTGTGAAGCTAATCTATTTTCAAGAATCCCCCGCAAAGTCCCTTTGTTAAAAAAAAGGCATGTGCAGAAGAGGTTACAATTTGTCAAAAAACACATCAACTGGCCTAAAGAGAAATGGAGGAACATTTTGTGGACTGATAAGAGTAAAATTGTTCTTTTTGGGTCCAAGGGCCAGAGGCAGTTTGTGAGACGACCCCCAAACTCTGAATTCAAGCCACAGTACACAGTGAAGACAGTGAAGCATGGAGGTGCAAGCATCATGATATGGGCATGTTTCTCCTACTATGGTGTTGGGCCTATTTATCGCATACCAGGGATCATGGATCAGTTTGCATATGTTAAAATACTTGAAGAGGTCATGTTGCCCTATGCTGAAGAGGACATGCCCTTGAAATGGTTGTTTCAACAAGACAATGACCCAAAACACACTAGTAAACGGGCAAAGTCTTGGTTCCAAACCAACAAAATTAATGTTATGGAGTGGCCAGCCCAATCTCCAGACCTTAATCCAATTGAGAATTTGTGGGGTGATATCAAAAATGCTGTTTCTGAAGCAAAACCAAGAAATGTGAATGAATTGTGGAATGTTGTTAAAGAATCATGGAGTGGAATAACAGCTGAGAGGTGCCACAAGTTGGTTGACTCCATGCCACACAGATGTCAAGCAGTTTTAAAAAACTGTGGTCATACAACTAAATATTAGTTTAGTGATTCACAGGATTGCTAAATCCCAGAAAAAAAATGTTTGTACAAAATAGTTTTGAGTTTGTACAGTCAAAGGTAGACACTGCTATTTTTTTGAACACACCCCTTTCAACCAATTGCCCAATTGCACAGCCTTGGGGGCGTGCATGTCATGGGTGCTGGGTCTTGCTTGTTTTCTGAGAATCTACTGAACCTATTGGTAACTTGTTTGCCACGTAGCAATAAAAAATATACTAAAAACCTTGATTATTCTGGTTAGTCACATTGTACTGCTATTATTTTGAACAATACTGTATGCATTTTGCAGACGCTTTTATCTGAAGTGCTTTGTGCGTTCAAGGTATACATTTTATTATGTGTTCCCTGGGATTAAACCCATTACTTTATACTATACCAGTTGATTTACAATAACGCTGTCAAGCTCAAGTGATAAGGCAACATAAAGGTGATCAATACAACAAATGTATATTCCGAGACTTCTGATGCAGATATCACTACTGTATTCACCTTCATTATATGGAATAGATTGGCCAAGATCTTTCAATTGGAGAAAGTAAGAGGATGAGTTGATAATTATAATTTGTGATCCCTACATGAGTCCCAAATGAGCACATTTTTAAAAATGAGTTATTGTTCACATTATTGAAAAACCTTCAAAATGATATATGATTTGTTGGAATCTGACGAAAAAACCCGAGATTGACCTATTTGAAGTTTATATCAGCAAAGTCAATTTTAAGAAAAATTTACTTGTATTGTTGGGTTACAAAACAAATCACCAAGGAGCAACCTTCCAACACGGAAGAGACTAAAACTGCAAATTATCAACTGGCAGCTAGAAACAGACTCTAAAAAGTCAGTCAATTCCATAGACCCCCTATGTTAAAATGCCCAACTTTACAACAGCAAAAAGAATATATGTTTACAACCTGGTAAAAAAGTGTTTTGGTCTACACTTACCTAAAGGATTCTTAGGAACACCTGTTCAATTTCTCATTAATGCAATTATCTAATCAACCAATCACATGGCAGTTGCTTCAATGCATTTAGGGGTGTACGTGGTCCTGGTCGACACAATCTCCTGAACTCCAAACTGAATGTCAGAATGGGAAAGAAAGGTGATTTAAACAATTTTGAGGGTGGCATGGTTGTTGGCGCCAGATGGGCCGGTCTGAGTATTTCACAATCTGCTCAGTTACTGGGATATTCACGCACAAACATTTCTAGGGTTTACAAAGAATGGTGTGAAAAGGGAAAAACATCCAGTATGCGGCAGTCCTATGGTTGAAAATGCCTTGTTGATGCTAGAGGTCAGAGGAGAATGGGCCAACTGATTCAAGCTGATAGAAGAGGAACTTCTATCAGAAAACAATCACTTGTTACATCCGAGGTATGCAGCAAAGCATTTGTGAAGCCACAACACGCACAACCTTGAGGCGGATGGGCTACAACATCAGAAGACCTCATCGGGAACCACTACAAATAGGAAAAAGAGGCTACAATTTGCACGAGCTCACCAAAATTGGACAGTTGAAGACTGGAAAAATGTTGCCTGGTCTGATAAGTCTCGATTTTTGTTGAGACATTCAGATGGTAGAGTCAGAATTTGGCGTAAACAGAATGAGAACATGGATCCATCATGCCTTGTTACCACTGTGCAGACTTGTGGTGGTGGTGTAATGGTGTGGGGGATGTTTTCTTGGCACACTTAAGGCCCCTTGGTGCCAATTGGGCATCGTTTTAATGCCACAACCTACCTGAGCATTGTTTCTGACAATGCCCATCCCTTTATGACCACCACATACCCATCCTCTGATGGCTACTTCCAGCAGGATAATGCACCATGTCACAAAGCTCGAATCATTTCAAATTGCTTGTACTAAAATGGCCCCCACAGTCACCAGATCTCAACCCAATAGAGCATCTTTGGGATGTGGTGGAATGGGAGCTTCGTGCCCTGGATGTGCATCTCACAAATCTCCATCAACTGCAAGATTCTATCCTATCAATATGGGCCAACATATCTAAAGAATGCTTTCAGCACCTTGTTGAATCAATGCCACGTAGAATTAAAACAGTTCTGAAGGCAAAAGGGGGTCAAACACAGTGCTGTGATTCATCTGCTTTGTTTATCAGTTGGCGTACAATGCACCGGTTGGTTTTTATATTTGTCCTGTCCCTCCCCCACTGTGATTGGATGGCCGTGTGAGAACTGACATTGTTGAGTTGAGCTTTTCACCCAAAGTTAAATATTTTTCAACTCCCCGCGTTCAGCGCTGAGTATGGAAAAATGCCAAACGCCGGCTTTCAGTTCGAAAAAATGCTAGGTGCTGGCATTTTTTTTAAAATGCAGTGCTTCCATTGGAAACAATTGAAAACATACGCCGTCAATGGGCATAAAAGCTTTGGTGTGCACGCCCCTTTAAAGTTCCACATAATTAAGGCCATGGACACGTTCCACCTTTTTGCCCATTTACGGCAAAACATTTTTTTGAAAAAATTACTGATTTTCTGGGAGTGACACGCGGTGACGAGCTGCCAAGGTGGCAAGGCCGGCTCCGCCCCCTTTGAGATTCAAAAATGCTTTATACAGTCTATGACGTGCTGAACACATATTTTGATATGACACCCCACAAATACATGTTTTGACGAGCTTTGCATTGTGCGCCCTTGCAAAAGAAGTCACTGGCCGCCCCTAACTAGGAAAGATTTGGAGGTACACCTCTCAGAAAATGTACAAATCATTCATCATTTTAGATGTTAAATTACTATTTCGTCTATCACTAGACGAAGACTTAATGTACTTATTTTTATAAAAACCTCAAATTCTACCAAAATCTAAATTTTTCACTTCATTTGTTTGTAGCTCAAAATCAGACCATGCGCATTCTAAATCATTTAGACAGCACGGGTTACATTTTTATTTTGGATAAACTAAATAAATCCTTGAAATGCTGAAAAATCACAAATCTCTCTCTCTCTCTCTTTCTCTCTATCTCTCTTTGCCGGTGTGTGTCACAGGTGTTCTGTGGGGCCTGCAGAAAGACACTGCAGGCTGGTAACTAGAGACCTCTCAGACCTTGTGGGAACTCTGATAAGATACTCTTGCTCCTTTTCTCCCTCCCCTTTCTCCGTTTTCTCTCTTTCTTGGTACGGCGGGGCAAAAGGTGAGGGCGGGAAGCCAAACAAAGACATGTGTGCCTCTGCCATCGCCGATCGGGACCCCTCGCTCGTCTGTCAGAACAGGGGCACAACATTACAATGGCATTCCACATTCCGACACAGGAGAAAGTGGCCAGTGATACGGCAGCATGTCGTCCCCACGGTAACAGGACCCTTGGGCAGGTTGTACAGGGCAGTACTGATGGTGATATTAGTGGGGGGCTGTATAACCACTCCAGGGCCTTGTTCTCACTCTCAGGTGGTGTGAGGATCTTTTTGTGTTATGTTGAGTATAACGCACTGTTGCTTTTGGCCTTTCACACATCCATTACTGTTGAATGTGACCTGTAGGGTCACCAAGGACATCTCATCTTGTCACATAATAGGAAACCGAGAAATGCATTTTGGAGACATTGTTTATTTAATACAGTATTGGAGTGCTTGACACATCACACTTCACAAAAAAGTAAGCAGACATCTTATTTTACCAGGGATGATAAAACCAGAAGACTCAGTGAACCCTTAGAAAGTTAAATGACGTTAGCCGCACAACCGTCTAAACTCAGTCTGTTTTGTCTCATCTCCAATTTGTTTTTGAGCCGTTTGCGATCCTTAAAAATGTCTGAAACACAATAGAAGTGAAATGCGAAGCTTGTGTTGTCTGGTAGAAGATATGAGTCTGTCTGGACGTTGCCTTCATTCAGAAATTCCCTGGCAGCCGTAGAAACATCGTCAGACCCCAGCCGCTCTAGAGAGCTCCTTCAGCCCCACCCGCCATTGGATCACATTACTTGCACGGGCCCGGCGGCCAAGAATTCAGGATGGAAAGGATAAAAATCGGATGAAATGAAAAATAATCCCTGTTGATGCCAGGTGAGTTTACCTGCCTTTGCGTACCTGTCATGGTATTTAATCCTTTGTTGTTTGCAGTCGGATTTTTGTGGAGAAAGGAATGTAATGAATGTGGTAATTTGGAGTTTCCCGGACACCGCGAGGAGGTTCGAGAAGAAACGGGACGTGTGTGCTCAGGACAGTCGAGACTGATGACAAAAATGTGCAGCTTGCTAAAATGTTGTTTTTACGTCTCCATATTTCCTTTGTGGTTGTTGTTGCAACACACACACGTGGTCGCACAAAAACATACACACACCATTCATCTTCAAACGCAGCCTTGGCCGTGTCAGCTGGTAGAGGGTGTCCGGAGGGTGAATGATGTGTTTGTTGCTCTTGTTTGGTGTATTAATGTATTTGTGTGCTTTATAATGGATGACGTGCTGATTTTCGGACCCCTCTGGACACTCTGAGCTGATTTTGTTTGTGGAACACACCCCAGTCCTCCGTAGAGTTTCAGAAGCACCAGGAAACAGGTACAACCTGCCTCGGGCTTTGCGTGCGCGCATGCATGTGTGCGTCTGTGCCTTGATTAATGTGACTGACAGCTATAGGTCTCTCTTTACTTTGTGACTTCCCCTTGATTCATTTGTAATGAACACACTTAAAATTCACCCTGTGAAATCTAGCGTGTGTGTTGCTTTGACAGGTCATTCCATTTTCCAGTTCCTCGCAAAGACTCACCAAGTTTCACGGCAGACTGTTAGCGATTTGGGGCCGGTCCGGCACGGACAAGGTCCCAACTTACCGCTTCTGTACTGCAAGTGAGATCTAAAATGAAGCCAGTCCAAGATAGTCCATACTATCAATAATAACATTTGCATTTATGCATTTGGCAGAAAATGTCCGGACTATAAGTCGCTCTGTAGTATAAGTCACATCAGTCAAAAATGCATTTTGAAGATGAAAACACATATATAACTCACACTGGACTATACAGTATGTCGGGTTTATTTAGAAAATGATTTCACAAAATCCAAGCCGAAAAACAGACATTTAATCTGGAAAGGCAAGTTATTCAACTAAACAAGAGCACAGAACAGCAGGCTGAATAGGTGTCTGTACATGTTAAAGTAAAATAAACATGATAAACAATTGCATACAGAACATACCTGGGAGGCTGAATAGGCTAAATTAACATGAAAAGCCAAATCAAGTTCAAAAAGGTCCCGAAGTCATTTTGCATCCCTGAATCCATTGAATTACATAAATACAGTAGTGCAGACTCTCGCGGCAGTAGATGGTAATGGTTTTTCTTGGTTCATATGAAATAATTTGACGTACTGTATAAGTCGCACCTTACTAAAGTTTCAAATTATGAAAAAAGTGTGACTTATAGTCCAGAAAGTATGGTATCAGTGCAATACAAGCTATACGTTTTATCAGCATGTGTGTTGAATCCATGACTTTTTACGCTGCCAACCTAATGCTCTACCAACTGAGCTACACCAACACAGATGATAAAAAGATGGATGCCATGCAGAATATAACAGTGAGGAATTCATGGATCAATCTTGATTCAGTTCAAAACGAAACAATGTTTATCAAATTCCCAATTATGGAGAATTAAATGTGTAAATGACCTGTTGTGCTGCTTGACAGTCACACTGTTATTTTCTTTCTAAAATGATTGGGCCTGACACCCGAGCAGAACAAATTTTTGTATAATTTGTTCATAAATCCATTCGTACATTAAATGTAATGTGACAATTTATGTAAGAATGCTTTCACTTACAGTTCAGTTTCCACAGACATTCAGTCCGATCATGTTTTGTGAATAAGACACATTGTTTTTAGCATGTTTTAGTGAACCGAATATGTTTTAAAAAAAGCCCTTAGTGACTCCTTTGCAAATATGCTGTACGTTATGGCTAACGTCTTGATAAGTGCCAGTATCACGAAGTGAACCATGAAGGAAGTGTTTTGTGTGGCATGTCTGCAATACCAGAAAACCATTTTTGGCATCGCTCAGTGAAATAATCCCCGTTGTGTCAGTCTGTGGTTAGCAGATGATAGCGTATCATTTCTTTGGCCGTTATTCGCCATGATATAATTGTGTGTGTTGGTATCATCATAGGTCCTCCCTTTTTGAGGTGTGTCATGTCTTGTCCTGTGATTGTAATCTTACACTGAGTCCTAATCAAAGACAGGCCCTGTTGAATGCCCTTCCATAACCACAAGCGTTCATGCCCATTAGAGCTAACAGGCCCCTGAATGCATCAGATAACGCCTGTTCTTTTGAAGAAGAGTGAGCGAGATTGCCGGAGAGAGAGAAAGAGAGAAGGTGGTCGGGACGTGTGGTTTTTGCGGGGGCTTATCTAGGCTTTGAGAGCGTCACAGCCTTGCTCCCCCTCTCATTCTCTGCATTATCCGGCCATATCTTGAGGGCCCTCCCTGTCCATTCCACATAATCACTCGGTAATACCAGCCACCCTTTTCTCTATTAAAATAATCACTGGCAATTAGGAAGAGAATGGGCAGGCAGAGAGGTAGAAATCACACACAAAGTAATATTTTCCCCACCTTACAAGCTTTTCATCTGTTTTTTTCCTAACCTCCCGCGATGCGCCGGGACCTGGGCGGCCGAGACTCAATCCGGCACTATTAAGGAAAAAGGCTCCGACAATTTTTCAAAAGCGGAGAGATGAAAGAAAAAACAGAGAGACAGATAGGAGCAAATAATTTAAAAATTGACCATCTGTAAAATGAAGAAAATGGAAGTGTAAGGGGAGCATTGTGACTTACTTTATCCCTCTCACAGACGCCCGAAAACTAAGAGGCGCTATTAAATTTTCCTTTGAAATAGATGTGTCGCATTTATCTGTGTGGCCAAAAACGACTAATGAAGCTATTGTCAAAGCAAATAAAGCAGGGCAGATTTGCCGTCCGCAGACAGCGTGGTATCGCGCAGACGATGGTGGGGGGAGGCAGGGGGCTTTTTGAAAGATAGATTCACATAAATATTGAGACAGGCAGACAGCCACAGCCTTCTGGTGAAATCAGAGGGTGACAGATTATATAGAAGCAAATATTAAAAGATATATTATTGGTGATTTTATAAAGGAAGTGGGAAAAAAATAAAAAATAATTATATAATATAATATAATAAATAATTAAATATTACTAAATGACAGAATCAGCTAAAGGAAAGGGCAGAGAATGTAACTGCCGTTCTCGATGAAATGAAAGAGGTGACGTACAGTACAGTAATTACATATGGAGAAGTTGCTCAATTACAGTAGCCGCTAGCTGCAGTTGGCATAAGTCACTTTAAATGGCTTTACAAGAGCTTGTTTTTTTTCAAAATGGCGTTTTGCTGCCTTTTATTTTAATTGCCAGGTCATAGCAGTGCTATTCTCTCTCTCTTGATCTGCTGTCCAACCATCAATCTCTCTCTATCTCTCTCTCTCAACACTGTTTATATAGTAAGAGCAACTAACCCTCTACAGCCGAACACTTTGTGCTCAGTGTTACCTGGAGGATATTAATAATTGCAAATCAAGCCTGACTGTTTCTTTTCGGTGGAGGTAAAATTTTCATTATCTAACGGAGTGTAATGTTCTCCATGCCAATTTTGGCCTTACCATTAAAGGATTAGTCAATTTTCTTAAAAAAAAATACAGGTAATTTACTCACCACCATGTCAACCAAAATTCCAGGATTATTCTCATTTTAATGGACTTGAATGGACTTCAACACTTCAACAGTTTTAATGCAGTTTAAAATTGCAGTTTCAAAGGACTCTGAACGATCACAAATGAGGCATAAGGGTCTTTATCTAACAAAACGATTGTCATTTTGACAAGAAAAATAAAAAACACGCACTTTTAAACCACAACTTCTCGTCTATCTCCGGTCTTGTGACACGCCAGTGCGACCTCACGTGACTGCGTAATGCCGTGGAAAGTCACGTGTTACATATATGAAACGCACATTTGCAGGCCATTTTAAACAATAAACTGACACAAAGACATTAATTTGTATCATTCGACAACAATGTCGGAACGGTCCTCTTTCTCCACACTTGTAAACACTGAGGCGTAGCTCGCATTCGTCATCCGTGACCTCTTGACGTCATGGCGTATTGCGTGCGGTTGCGCTGGCGCGTCGCAGGACCGGAGATGGACGAGAAGTTGTGGTTTAAAAGTGCATATTTTAAATTTTTCTTGTAAAAAATGACAATCGTTTCGCTAGATAAGACCCTTATGCCTCATTTGGGATCGTTTAGAGTCCTTTGAAATTCCTTTAAAACTACAATTTCAAATTGCATTAAAACTAAGGTGTTGGGATCCATTAAAATTAGAAAAATGTTTGAATGTTTTCCTTAAAAATAATAATTTCTTCTCGACTAAACAAAGAAAGACATCAACATTTTGGATTACATGGTGGTGAGTAAATTATCTGGATTTTTTTTAAGAAAATTGACTAATCCTTTAAGGCTTGGTCTATGCTCTTCACACTGTAGAAAACTGCAGCTTTCCATTTGGTTACAAAAAATGTCCTGGCATATAGTGGTGACAGATTGTGCATGTCATGTTGTTGCAAACAGCGAATCCCAAAGAGTGTAACTAATCTCTCAGTTTAAGGCTAATCAATTTCATGTTCATGAAAAATCTGTGAACCTGGGAAGTCAAAGGTCATTGTCCTGGATGTATGTTCGTGTCCAGACGAGGGGCCACAAGGTCTCAGTCAGGGTCTTGACCTTGGTGACCTCAGGGTGTCCATAACACTCATATTTCTCCATAACAGGATGACTCTCTCAACATCGTATTTCGAGTGTCATCTGACTGGACAGGCCAATGCTGTATAATGTTGCCAACAGAGCATTTGTTCCTGTGCAACGTAGGATTATATATAGTAAATGACGCAACAAACCTCATGTTTCACTTTGGTTCTTTAATCAGGGATCAAATGAGGATAAATAGTTTAATAATCACTTAAGTTGTTTCTTTTCATCGTCTCTTCCTGTATTGGTTCCTGTCTTATTGCATCACTTGACTTGTGCAGTGCCAGAGAACAACTGGTGTATTATATATTACGGTATGCGGTATGTACCGCCACCCAACTGTATGCCCCATGTCTTCATGATTATTTCATATGTGTATGATTAACTCTCTCCACGCTGTCTATGACCCCATTTAGCACACTAGTGCTTGTGGTCCTGACTGCTGGAGCCTGAGAGATGTGACTTTTTCCAAGTCATTTAAATTTTACAGATCCATTTACACCACCTTTTAATTTAGTGCATAATGACGCCATTAAAATAAAACCCATCTGGGCGTTCTTTGGGGAGGAGGGTAATTTGCCAGAGCTTTCCATGCTAATGTTGTTCCCCTCACTTAGGCAACAGATGCTGTGAAAGAAACGGATACATTCTCGCCAATTGCCACGGCCCTGATGCGGACGTTCGAGACAAATGTTTCTCAACGTTCACGGGTATGGAACGCGCACGTATTCCGAATACAGAGCTTTGAAGAACAGATGTTCCATTTCAGGCTCTTTTGATATGTCGGTATGGTTTGAATAACCTTACTTGTATAATAAAGGTGTCTACAAGAAATTAAGTTCTTACAGAAACTCGATTCATGGAAATGTATATTAAACATATGTAATAAATGTTTATGTATGGATTTCACAGACAAAAGAAATGGAATCATTGACGACGGGCCGTTGAATTAATCGGAAATAATACGCACCCAATGCGGTAATGTGGCAGCGCTTATACCATGGTTACCATAAACATTACTTTGGTGTTTATTTTAAGATATTTGACAGATTAGGTGTGCATTTTACAGAAAAAAATCAACACCCATGGAACAATTCTTAACCAATCAGAATTAAGCATTCAACAGTCCTGTGGTATAAATGTACTTATACCATGGGCCTGTTGATTGCTTTATTCCTATTGGCTGAGAATAATTGGTCCTTTTGAAAAAAAAATTACACCACACTTCGGGCCGTGCCACATTAGCACCTTAGGTGTGCATTATTTTCAAATAATTCAACGGTCCGTTGTCAAATATGCATTACATGCTTCTTCCTGCACACACACACACACACACACACACACACATTTACTTATCTATCTAAATTACTATCCATCTATTATTCCATAGACTTCCATTGTTTTTATATAGCACTAGTTATACATACTTTAACCTACACACAGCACTAAAAGCTTGTAATCATAGGGAAATAATTTTTAGTGCTATATAGCACCTATAAAGAACCATCCGGGGGTGATATTCATGAATGTTCTGACGTCACTCACATCTCAAATTTGTCTTCCGCCATTTTGAGTACCTGAAGTGGTCGCAAAAGAACTAGAAGCTATGCCTTCAATACGTGTGAGCATCAAAATCACTATTTTTACAACACTAAGAAGGCTCGACACAACATGATACTTTGCTCGACGTATCATCTGTGTCTCTATACGTGAACTTAAGCATTGAGAACTTTGGTTGTTTTGGTGTCCGCTCGCCGCCATCTTGCCAGTCAAGATGTATCGATCTCGGAAAGCGACCTAAGGAGGGAGGAGAGTAAAGATGGATAGCTCCTAAAGTGTAGTTCCATATACAGTAAATGCACTGATGATTTGTTGTTTTGTTGCAAGTGACCTTCTAGTTGAAAGAGGAGCCTCATATGAGATTCATTCATTCGGAAAACGATTTTTTAATTTCTGGCAAAGATGGCGAGCGGACACCAAAACAGCCAAAGTCACTTGTTCCAAACCTTTCTTTTTAGTAAACTCTGTGTACACAAACAATGTTCTCGGTGCTCACGTTCATGTGTGGAGATCCCGGTGATGCTTTGAGCAAAGTTTCCATTTCTTAGTGTTGTAAAAATAGTTTTAGTTCGGTAGCAGTGGACAGCGGCTGGAAGAATGCATCAGGGATCGAGTAGGCATCACATCCTAACCAAGATTTTGTTTCTTTTCATGACAGTCGAGGTGCGAAATGTTGTCTTTCGTAGCCATTTCCCGTATCCGTAAGAATCATAGACAGTAAAAGATAAGATATCCGTAAATCGTAGCAAGCTAGCCAATGCTTGTCAGTAGCATACTGGTACTCAGGTACTCTCAGTAGGTATTCAAGATGGCGGCAGGCAAGGTCACTCGACCGATATTCATGAATAGCACCACTATAGCACCAGATATGGTTCTATATAGCACAAGATGGTTCTACACAGGTACGTTAGGTGCTATGTGGCACTTAAACTGGTTCACCTATGACTAAGAGCCAGTAAACCAACGTTTCTTTTTTAGGGTTAGAGTGTAACCAACTCTCTAACCCTAACAAAAACTTGCATTTTTACAATTTAGCTCAGGCTTTTTGGTCAACAGTTTTTAAAATAAGCCTTTTTTCCATTTTATAGTTCAAAGAACTTTCCCCACTAGAGATAACCTTTCTGAAACACAAAGGTTCTTTGGATGTTAAAGGTTATTTATGGATTACCTTTATTTTTCTGAGTGTTCAGTACACTTCGCATTTCCTTCGGCTTTAAACTTTCGGCAAGCCTTGATACAGCGCGAGCTATAAATAAAGATCTGGCTTATTAAATAATGACAAAAGTAAGTGATTGATCAAGCATGATAAACTGTGTTTGTGAGAGACTGAGCTGTTGCCCCTGTGCCGAAGCAAACTTTAATCCAAGCAGCCTCAATTATGCTAATGAATGCATTTCTCCTGAATAATTAGGGTGATTAATTTTCCCTTGTTTTGAATTACAATTCTGCTGCCTGCTAGCACTTTAGTCCACTCGTTAATTACCAATTAAATCAGCTGGCTGCTTTGCTCCGGGTTCATTGCCCATGTGCTTCTGTAGCACTTAGGCGTGGTGTTTAATGTGCTAATTGGAAGAGATTAAAATGTGTGACCTCTTTTGACAAGGACCGGATATAGAATGTAGTCATCAGGAATGACAGCGTTTCTTAACCATCGCTTTGCACTGTCCACAGGGAAGACAAATCACAAATATCTCAACTGGGTCTCCTTGGGGATCACATGGAGAATAAATTGAGACTATTGAGAAGAACAGCTCGGTAATCTAATGTTTTTCCTCTACTAAAAAGTATTCACAATTATCTTTCAAACCCCAAAATGTCTTAAAGAACAAGTTCGGTATTTTACACTTACAGCCCTGTTTTCAGATTGTTTATGATGAAATAGAACGGTTTTGACTGAAATTTGGACATATGATGCTGGCCCAAGAATTTTAGGGTGTTTGTTGTATGATCCCCCCCCCCACCTCTATAATGGCTGCATAGGTGCACTGGAACAATCCTTTATAAAATGCATTAAACTTTCATTTACAAAGACGTGAAACTCACAGAGTGGTCAGGGGTGTCAAAGCATCTTTTGCAGCGATTTTTGTGTGAGCATATCAGTGAACACCCCTGACCACTCGGTGAGTTTCACGTCTTTGTAAACGAAAGTTTAATGCGTTTTAGGAAGGATTGTTCCAGTGCACCTATGCAGCCATTGTAGAGGCGGGAGGTGATACAACAAACACCCGAAAATTCTCGGGCCAGCACATATGTCCAAATTTCAATCAAAACCGTTCTATTTCATCATTAAAAATCTGAAAACAGGGCTTTAAGTGTAAAATACCAAACTTGTCCTTTAAGGAAAAAGTCTTGAGTATGGGCTCAACAAAATCTGATACCAAATAATGTAATCTATTGTTTATTATATCCTATAAAATATATTATTACTGTATCTCAACAAGTGTCTATTTTTTTTTTAATAATTAAAGTTAAAATGAACTGAAATTAAAAACCAACTATAAAAAAGCAACCACGGAGCAATACGGCGTCTGCTGGGATGTTTTTCATTTGGGGTGTTTTTATTTATTTATTTATTATTTTCGTTCATCTTCTATTCAGCATTTTAGGTGCAGTAGTCGTCGTGTGTTTGATCCAAGAGTGTGACAGCTTTTTTATCTCAAGCCTTTACATGCTAACGTCGGAGCCTTTTTTCCTTTTACCACCATTATTAGCAATCACCGAAGCGCATTTGTCATTGTAGCCCTTTTCAGAGGTGTCTGTTCTTGCGTTATCTGCCCTCTGCTCTGTGTCTCATCTTAATATCCTTTCATTTCTCTTCTGTCCTTCATGACGTCCACTTGAAACGCATTAACAGGTCTTCCATCCATTTTTCTGAGGCAAGATTGACTCAAATTTAGTTTGCTACATCAATACCACGACGCTCTAGGCAGACTTGAGAGGACTCCTAGTAAAAAGAGAGCTTTTTATGTCCTGATGCCATCTTCTTGAATGGCAACTGGATTATTTTTTATCATGGGCCGAAGCTCTTTGGGCCTCACAGAAGATCAGAGATTTGGATGGGGAGGTATATGTTGGTGGGTATATTGATAGAAGAACCAGAGACTCTAAGATCCATCAATGGAGTCCATCAGCCTGAAGGCCGTGCAGTCCATTGAAAACTTCTGAAAGTGCTGACCTGCTGAGCTCTCATAACATACAGAAAAGAGGCTGAACTAATGCCTGGCTAGGGCCCAGCTTCAATCGGCCAGATCCAAATTCAAACCAAAATATTACCAGAGCTCCTCGAAACATGTTAATGCACTTACCAAATACCCAAAATGATTCCGGGAAGCTGCATTATTGCTCTTGAAAGCCGAAAACCCTGCAACTATTTCTGTTACTTTACAAATGTGACCCTGCCTGTGAAAACCAAGCTAAAGTCAACTTTCAGGATTTACAATGTCAAGTACACTCAGTGAAAATATATCCTTGATATCGTATTCACTGAGTAAGGCCATGTCAAAGATTTATGTTAGATTGAAATCTATTTTTGATGCTAGCCTGAATTTTACACATACTGTAGGTTCCCAAAAACTTTCTTATACAAGTAAAATATTTTCAGATGCATACATGTACATGTGCAAGTATATGCATACAGAGTGGTCACAATATGGACATGCTTTCAAAAGCAACAAGATTACATCAGTAAACTGCGAATATTAAATTGAATGTGTTCCTAACCAAATAGTTCTCTCCAGGCTGTGTATACCAGACCCATCTGGAGCTCAGACAGAGTTATTAACCTCAGGGCAGATGTGGAGCATCCTCACTCTTCAGCAGACCCCCTCGACGAAGAGAGGATGAGGAGAACGGAGCATATACGAAACAAAACAAACAAACTCATTTCAACCTTCACGTTGCCCTGATCTCCTCCAAGCCTCAAGTGTTTCGGATACTGGCGAAATCTATTAGCTTGGTATCAGAGGCACAATGGCGAGCATATCAGGTCTATTAAGCATGTTTTGTTCATGTAATTTATGGAGCTTGAGGCAAAGTGCTTTGAACAATACTGGATCATCAAGATGAAAACAAATCGCTTTGTGTGAAGCTGGACACTTGCATGCATCGCGCACGTACTTGTCATTTACATGGAAATGTAATGATGTGTTGGCCTCTCATCTGTTTGCTTGTTATGGGTCAACGTTCCCACAATACCAGGAAATAAGAATCTGAAGTATATGTCTATATTTGAGATGGACAGGTAGACAATGATGACAGGGAAAATAAGCTTCTTTGTTATGCCTGTGTGTGTCCGTGGTGAGTTGAATCAAATCCAATATGGCACCTATGGCGCAGGTGGTTTGATTCGAGAGATGCATGAATGAAATGATTTAAGTGCAAATAAGGACCTACTTACCTCTATACCTCAAAATAAAATGTTATCAAATAGATAAAACTTTTTTCATTGTTGAGCCACATAATGAATAAATCAATGTGCATAAATAATAATTAAAAGGTTCATGGTTGAGGTTGAACCCTAATTTCAGTAAATCATTTTTGTTTCGATTGTTGACTTGCTGTTCAAAAGTGGCATTCAAAGTCATTGAAAATGATTGACAAACTGATGAATGAATAATTACAAAGTCATTCAAGCAGTCATCCAAGCAGTTGTGTGGCTTTCTACAGTAGGCAATAGTCTGTATTATGTGCAAGATTTATGTGTGTGCGGTGTGTTCAAAGGTCTCCTGGCCTGTTTAACCACTCACTGTCATCGCATCATATCATGGACCCCAGAAACTCTCATCAAAGGGTCATTATATGGGGACCAGATATCAATCGCCCATCCGCCTCTCTCTTTCTTTCTGCTGATCCTTCTCTTTGAGAATATGAGTGATGGCTGGTGCGTGGCCTACATACAGAGACATATAAGACAGGGCAGCTCAACTCGTGTCCCTGCTCCAGACGAGTGGCGACAAAGGGTCCCTTGTCACTCTGGGGGTGGGCGGAGAGGTTTCGTAAAGTGACTTGCCACTACAACGTAGAACGGTAAAAAGATCCTTCCTGGAGTGAGCCTGGGGGGCGGCTGCTGAGGGGAAGGGGAGGAGATGCAGGAGTTGGCAGGATATTGCAGGCCAAATCATCCAGTCAGTCAAAGATCATCTTACCTGTACAGGTGTGTGGGGGGGGGGCAGGGAATTTAAATATAGTTTGGGGACAAAATTGGGCCTGGAAGGAATGGTTAAGATGGTCTGTTCTTATTGGTTGTCTTTTTTTTAAATGCAAAAGTTTCTTTCTTTTTTTGGGTAAAGTTTGAGGTAGCCTATAGTCATTTCAGTTAGTTGTAAAACAATATTTAGCCTATAAATATTCTCCCTATGAATAAATGTTCTTTTTAGGCAGCTGCAGCAAAAAAATAAATATATGTGTGGGTTTGTGTGTACAGTTTTATGCTCCATGACCAAATTACCAATTTTTGATTGTACCATTTGAAAACCTCTTAAATTAGCCAAATCTGTTGATACCAACAAAACTAATTTAGTAAATATCATATAATAGGTTTCCAGACGCTTTCATTCCTGGACCAACCTAGGGGGGTTACAGTATTAGTTACCTCAAGACCTATCAAGATCTTTTAAAATGAAAATATGAGACAAAATATTTGTTTACTATTTACACAACACAATTATTCATTCATAATTAAATTAAACAATAAGCTTAATTGCAATACCGAAATATCATTTTCAGTCTTTAAGTCCCACGTTTGTAAAAATCTAGTTTTTATCGTTGTTTATATACCTATGTGGTGTTTTAATAATTATATCCTTAAAGGGGCCGTGAATTGGTCGATTTTATTGCTTTATGACGTTGATTGATGTCTACTTATGCATTTCGCGTTGTTTTTACATTCAAAAACATCAAAAGCAATAAGTAATACGCTATTTTGTAACATGGATTAGTGGCTGTCTTGAGAAATGGTTCGTTTGAAGGGGCGGGCCGCATTGAAGACCTGAACGTAAACACCCACTGCTATGATTGGACAGCTTCATTCCCCGTCATTACATGTAGGGAAATGCTTTAAAAACATTAATGTGATAAAAATAGCAGCCGAACACAAATATGTTTGAGACACAAAAGATTCTGGGTGCTAAACATGATACACATAAATGACAATACGTATATTAAAGTAGAAACAAAACTCGACGTGACTAAATTACCGTATAAAACACAGTAAGCGTGCATCCGAATCTAAACTGCGGCTAATAAATCCTTATCAATAACTTTGTATATTTCTATTGTGCTTGTGAGGTTGCTTTTACATTCACGTAATGTTAAATACCACAGTTATATGATAAAAAATAAGCTTTGTTGAGTGTTTGACCTTTCAAACGCAACTTGCCTAAATTACCGTATACAACACAGTAAACGGGCATCAGAATCTAAACTGCGGTTGATAAATCCTTCCTTATAACTAACTTTGTATATTTCTACCTTTAAATTACAGTCGTATTGTTAAGTGTTGTACCTTTATTAATCGTTTAATGTTTTTAGTAAATTAAAACAGTCAACAAACGTATTTAGACACGGATGTTACAACAGGACACATCAAGCAATCTCTTTTAACAAAGCAGTAGTGAAACGCAGTAACTTAAATAAAGTAAAATGTCTTACTGTGAATTATACTGCTGTGTCATTGTTGTCAGATCCAATATAAGTGGTGCTTCTGACTGAGTCTCTCTGCAAATCCAGCATCGACTTCTTTACAAATGAATCCATGTCCACAACGTTAACAAACGCTCCCCACACGAGCTGGAACTTCTTCAAAAGCAAACTTTATCCAAGCATATTGCTAATGTTAAGTTCCAAGCCTCCGAATTGAAGTATTTAGCTTCTGTGTTGTTCCCATGGTTGTTCCCAAGCGGTTCTTTCACAACCGAAAAAGCGTTTCCATGGTATCATAACAGATCACCGCGTCAAAATAAAAGTCTCTCAGAAAAAATGTATTTAAAAAGTCATTTTGGTTAAATTTGTCAATCTTTAAAGACATGTTTACTTACTGAGACACACGTGTCACGCGAAGCTGTGGGCGGGGCTACAAAAGTAGACTTGTCCTTTTGGTTATGGGGAGGTGTTTCAATTCTACTTTGACGTCATAGATTTCCGAATTTTAGACTGGAGTTTTTAGCTGGCTTGGTGCCAAAGACGGTTATATTTCAGTAGCACGGACGTTTTCAGTTCTGAAACTTGCAGGATGTTCATTTAAGTATGATGACCTCTTATATAACAAATTATCAAGTTAAAATTGAGTTTTTGATTCACCGCTCCTTTAAGACAACCATGTGCAAATTCATCATTACACACCATTGCTGAGTATTTTATTCATATTATTTGAGATTTTCAAAGACGTTTGAAATTACCTTGGTTTGCTATGTCACACACGTAACCAATCACATCATATTTTAAGGTGTGTAATAACCTGTTAACATCAGCGCTAAAAACATGCAGTTTACGTATGCATCGTGAAACCATTTTTGGCAGTTATGTGTCTGAAACTATATCGATAATAGCATTTATTTACTCGTGCAAAAGGGGACCAATTCGGGGACTAATGGGGGCGGGGACTAATTTGCATATATCTATGGTCCAAGCTGTGTGATTGAGTAGAGGCGGAGACTAATTTGCGTATTCATAGATCTGTGTATACTAAATGTCGAAATTGCATTCAAGCAGTTAAAGCATTTAGAAATTACTTTAATTACTCATTATTTTTTTAAGAAAATAATTTTACATGCTATTATGATGCTATTAAAGATGAGTTTTAAGTGATAAAATTATTGACTACAGAGATTTTTACGTTTTTCATGGTGGTGTACAACTAGGTTTGGCACTTTGGCCTGGCTTACTTTACTGTGGCTCGGATTGCTTTCCACTGCAGTTTAGTGCTGCTTCAAAGGGGGTGGGATTATAGACTTATTGTTAAAGTAGCGTCGTGTCTACTTATGTGACATATTCAGCCTGATCTCACGAATTTCCATGGGACAGGCCCGACATTTTTTGCTCATTTTTCCGTGGCATTCTCACAGATCTTCACTTTTTTCCGTTTCTCTGCCACGGACTGTCTTTTTTCGTGGCATTATCACGGATTGGTTACTCAACTGTTTTGTCCTATTTTCTTACCATTGTCGCTTCGGTTTATGGTTAGATTTACATAAAATGAAATCCTTACCCAAACCCAACTCTAACCCCAACGCCAGGCGACAATTGTTTAAAGTTTAGAAAATATAAAAGAATAAAGCAGAAAAAATAAGTATAAATGTAACACAAACAAACACAAGAGCAATGGAGCTTATTGATGGAATGGTCTTCTTGATTCTCAGCACATAAATGTTTTTCACTGCTAAAACTCATACAGCAAAGTGCAGACTGGTTTGCTTAAAGGTGCACAAGGGTAAGCTAATCTTACATTAAGCTATGATGCTAGTAGTGATGATTCTCTCTGACCAATCAGTGATCTGCAGTGTTTACACATCACATTTTAGTATCTGAACGGCTTACTTGGAACCTCCGGCAAGGTGGTCCTAACTGTGCATTCACACCACCGCCAGCGAGAGCGTCAAAGTGGCCAGAAGTCATTAATTTTCAATGAAAGCCGGCGACGCGTTCCAGGGAGCAGTGGCGCATCTTGGATGGTGTGAGCATCGAGGAGAGTTAAAATCAGCTTAACTTTATGGTAATGAGCTATGAAGTGGTTCAGTGGCAACCAATCGGAAGGCAGAAACATTCGACAGCAACCAATCGGAAGGCGACACCCCATAGAAGTCCTCCGCTTGAGAGGATTCCTAGGCGTCCACTACTATTTTTCTATAGCGCCGTTGGCAGGGCTGCCAGAGTGTTTTTTGATGCTCTCGCCAGCGGCAGTATGAACGTTCAGTAAAATAAATACCAGGTACTTGGTACTGTACACAGTGGAAAACAGCCCAAAGTAATGTTTTGACCATATGAGGATATTTTTTTGGTCCCCATGAGGAAAAGAGTTTATAAATCTTAGGGGCTGTTTACACTTGGTATTAAGATGTGTTTTCGTCACTTGGATCACAAGTGGACGAGAGAGACACATTTTGTTTACACCTGGTATTTAAATCCGTTTCTTTTGTCCACTTTTGACCGCTTCTGTCCTGAATACTGTGAGGGCGTGGTCTGTCGAGACTGTGGGCGAGTCTCTCTGCTGTCATTTAAACACGAGCGGGAGTAAAGACGAGTTTATATGGACGCAAACTAATATTATGTCGGAATCTGCTGCTTGTGTTGTAAGTAAACATGCTGCACAGTGTTTTTACATGTATATGTTGGACCTTTCTCTGAATTTTCAGCGCAATTGATGAAATAAGATCGCGCAACTTTCACACGCTTGCAAAATGAAACTGCGGAGAGCAGCCGCTTTAGTTTTATCAATGCAAGGCTAAAAATAGCGCTGTTCACCATGTGTTCACGACAGAAGTCAGAAAAAGACGTAAAACATTGTGTTCAATACTTCAGATTAGATAAATGGGCGGAGAGAAGGCGGTCTCCTGTGGCTGTTCGAACACATTCAACCACATGTGCGATTACACTACAAAAGCAATCCGATCGAAAGGATTTTCGACTACGTACCTCTGAATGCGGTTGAAAGTGGATGATCCCAAAACGTTTTGAACACCGTTTACACCTGGCATTAACGTAACGACAACGCATGTTAATGCCAAGTGTAAACAGCCCCTTAAATGTTAAAAAATATTAAATGATGTTAATTTAAAAAATTTAAAATGAAGAATGATTTCTGTAAGGGTTAGGTTTGGTTTATACAGTATTAAAGTCATTTTGTCTATGTAGTTCTCATAAAACATGGAAACGCAACGTGTGTGTGTGTGTGTGTGTGTGTCTGTGTGTTTCATAGGCTAAGACTTACGACTTTATCTTAGAATCATTTACAACATCAGCAAAGGCCTTAAAATACATGACTAAAAATCCTAAGTCCTAATTTTAAAATATGAGGTGGAAATTGCAGAATCTTTTTTTTTCAATTAATTATATTTTGACTCAACCCTCACACACACACACACACACTGACCTGTCTATCTCAGGCACATCATCTCTCTGTTTAGCGTGTATTGATGGAACATAGCATTCAGATCCACACCCTCTCATGTAATGATGTCTTGTTGTCAGAAGGTGACGTAGGCCGGAGTCACATGCAAGTAAGTTACTCTTGTGTTACATATCGATTCCTCTCTTTTTTGATGGCCCAGAATACCGCCGTAATTAGCGCTAACCATTAGCGTAGGGCTAAAATCACCATTAACGCCGCCGCAGGGTTTTTCATTCCTGTTAACATTCATTGTGACTTGCTCTTTTCTAAAGACAGCCGAGCGAAGGAAATGGTGCAGAGTTATCTGAATAGGATAAAGAGAGAGCGCGCTGAAGTGTAGGTGTAAAAGCATTAGACAGCCGCTGGATTTAATTAACAGTCTTTAATAGCGCCGGCCTTTGTTCCACTGCTGAAAATAATCGGCTAGAGAGAGTCTAGAGTGCCTGGGTTTGGAAAGTATCACTAAATGGTGCTCATAACAAAGCCGGCCTCTTTTTTACCTGCCTCACTTATTTTGTCTCTTATAGTCAGCACAATGAGTTCCTTCTCCCGACAAGCTTTGATCGGGCAAAAAGCAGAGACCTCATGTACTTTCGGCACATGCACTCTTTGTCACCCCCCTCTCATTTCCCCTCTCTGCTCTTTACATGGAACACAATGGGAAACCGAGCAGGCCATTGTTGCCACCATTAATCTTTATGAGTGTAACCCATTATGGCTTCAGTATCACTGACACTAAAACTTATTGCTACTAAAATGTTCTTTTGCATTTACAGAACTATTAGCGAAAATTCTGTTTCGACCCTGTTAAGGAAGTGAGCGGAAGAAATCGGTTGCTATGAAAGTGTGCATTTTTACCTTGTGTGTGTGAGATGTTTTGGTTATCATCTACCTGTTCTCCTCTCAAATAATGTTTATGTTCCCTGGCAGGCAAGGATGCTCCGCTTGAGTATATAAGCCTTAGACCCTCATTACCGTGCCTCGGCATGAGTATGCAGCACCATTGCTGACATAATAAGCATTCTTACAGAAGGCCAAAAGAGCATTTCTAAGGCCCACAGAGCAACAAAACATCAGATGCAAAATGCATACCCACATAAGAGAGCTGCTGCTTCACCTCTAACCCTGAAGGAGAGGCAGAGAGAGAAAACAACTGAGGAAAAGGGATTGCTGTTTGGCAATTTTAAAGAGCACCTATTATCCGATTCACATTTTAAAATGTCCTTTGGTGTGTATGTGTGTATTAGTAAATGTTACTGATATGCAAAAGGTACAAACCCCAAAGTTTCCAACGTAAATCTCTTTTCTTGGACTACAACAAACACACGGATTGTAGGCAACAGTTTACTTCCTGGGATTGGTGATGTAGACAAGACCGACATTATCATAATTCCTCCGGCTTCGGACTCACAGCCTGTAATTTAACTCCTGTCAGCAACCAAATCTTTCAAACGTGGTAAGGAGCGTCATGTGGCTGACGTCAGAGGTATTCAGACCAATCACATGTTGGTTGGATGTTAGTTTTGGTTACTTGCTTCTGTCAACATGTTGGCTTGCGTATATGGTGAGCATTTTGTAAATATAGCTTTTCTTGTAATGGTCCGGCTACAATCTTAAAAGAAATCTTAAAGAGCAACTATCATCCGTGTTTTCGATGCGAGTTATCATTTCAAACGTGAATCTCTTTTCTTGGACTACAACAGGGATGGGCAACTGCAAGCCCAAGGCCCGGTGGACATTTTAATACGGCTCGCTGGACCATATTATACTTAATCAAATACTTTTTAAATGATTATTTTCGTATTATGACGTAAATACACCCCAACCAGGAGGGGGCGCTAGGTCCCGCGGATCGTCACAGTAAGCATAGTCCCGTGTTTGGGCTTATGTGAAGAAGAGGTCTTCACGGGTCCGAAAACCCAAGGTCCGACCCAAGGTTCGGGTCTAAAAGTTTCTCGGAAACTGTTTGGGTACAATAATCGGGTCTCGGGTTATTTAAAATGAATGTGTTTTGGCGAACAGACCCGAGAAGCCCTGAAATATCTTGCATGTGTGTGTCAATGTCCTTTTCAAACCTTTCCTCTGTTTGCCAAGAGCACTTGCGACATTGTGTGGCTGGCGATATGTTAATTTTCGTTAAGACAGACATGTCAGATAATTTTAAATAGACGTATTAGCAGTTACTTTGGTGTCATCGTCATATAAACAAATGGAGCAGCTAGCCAAATTGGTTGCGAGGCCACCGGGGCTGCAGACTGCACACATGTCAGTTTACATTCGGGTCCATACTAGTTGGGTTAAAAACAATGCCACTGATTTGGCTGATGGGTCGGACTCGGGCCAGAATTGCTTTCAAATTTAAAGGGTAAAATACATTGTTATTAACATTTTTTATATATTTTGTTTTGAATTTATGTATTATTTATTTCAAATAATTTTGTTCTCTGAGGGCGGGATGAGAAACTCCTCTATACTAATTTAAAAGTGCCTTGCTTGTTACAGATGTTAAAGCAATGCAGTTAAGAAGTTTTATCTGAAATGTTTGTCCACAATAAATGTATGATTTAGAATTTAAAATCCGGTTCATTGTATATTGTGGTTTCTTAATAAAGGAAATTAAGAATGATGTACATTGTGCGTGTGGTTCTGGCCCCCTTGGTATAAAGGAAAAAAAAGCTGGCCCTCGTCATTATCAAAGTTGCCCATCCCTGGACTACAACAAACACACGGATTGTAGGCAACAGTTTACTTTCTGGGCCTGTTGACGTGGACAAGACCGACAGTATCATAATTCCTCCCGCTTCGGACTCGGCCTGTAAATTAGCTCCTGTCAGCATTGCATTGCGAGCGAATCTTTCAAACATGGTAAGGAGCGTCATATTTCCGGCTGACGTCAGAGGTATTCAGGCCAATCACAACGTACAAATTAGCTGGCCAATCAGGACACAATGCTTTTCAGATCAATGAGTTTTTGTACAAAATCAGTGCGTTTAAGTAAGGCAGGATATCTGGATCTACAAAAATGTACGGTGTGTGGAAAATAATGTGTTTTTTAACCATAACCCACTCAAACACATTGTATAATACCAAATACACAAAATAACATTGTTTTTTAGCAATGAAATAGATGCACTTTAAAAGTTTCAATTTTGTATGTGTGTGGTGTGGGGGTGCACCTAATAATGTTGCTATGTCTCTATGCCTTATTGATGCTTTAATGATGTGATAATTTTTTTTCTGCTGTTCATGATAGTATTGAAAATTCATTAAATTTGCAATACTACTATATACTGTATAATACTCTATATTCAATTATATATTTTATTCATTTAATAATTTTCAAGTTTAACAGTTTTTTTCTTCACCCTCTTTTGTAAAGCTGCTTTGAAGCAATGAAACGTTGTAAAAATGCCCTATACAAATAAATGTGACTTGACTTCATAACGTTATCATAAATGTTAAAGTCATAAAATCAGCACAGAACATTTTTGGTTGACTAATTTCATTTGTGGTTTGTAGTGGGAAAGTGTTGCAATAAAAAAGGATCATCGTCAAAAATAACATGCAAATGCTTTGTATCTTTTGTGGTTCATGATTTTACACCACACCGATTTTGGAATGGAACAAAAATATTTTGCTTTAAATACGTTTAGACCCACTAAACACAGGACGTCGGATAGACGTGCAGATCATGTCTATATTGGGTCCGTCGGTCCATGGCCAATTCTGGACATCTATTTGACTTCCAAACTAGGTCCACTATTTGGACGTCCAACCATGACCCTACTTGGACGTCATATTTACGGGCAACATTTGACGTTGGAACTAGGTAATTTTTTGGACGTCATATTTACGGCAACATTTGACGTTTGAACTGGGTAATTTTTTGGACGTGATTTGGACGTTATATTTACGGGCAACATTTGACATTTGAACTGGGTAATTTTTTGGAACTTATTTGGACGTCTATGACAGGCCTATGTCTATATTACATGATTAGGCCTATAAAAATGTGTTTATTTACAAATATCAGGATTGTTGTAACAACATGATTAATACTTACGAATAGTCTATATTATTTTATATTATATTAATGTGAAGATATGGCTGTGTGGCTGAGTGGTTAGCGAGACTTGCTTGTAACCCAGAGATCGATAGTTCAAATCCCGCGGCTGGCACAAAATGACTAAAGTGTTTCGGTGTTGCAAAGGATGGGTGAACTGCAGAGACAATCATCTCTTTTCGCTTTTTTCATGTCTATTTTCCTTACACGGAGGTCCTACGTATGTCAACCTTTAGACGTGCAGAAGACGTCAAAAAAGACGTCGCCTGGCGTTACAAAACAACCCCTTTTATGGTCCAGATTCGAACGTCCAAAAATTACATGAAAAAGACGTCATTCCAACGTCACTTTGCGCAGTGGGGATGTATTCACGCAAGTTAATTAAAATAAAAAAAATAAAAAATTGTATTAGGATGTTGCCATTTTAAAAACTAACTGCAGGTGAATTAAGTTGCGCAACATGACTTCTGAATCATTGAAGATTATTCTTAAGTAAATTCTCTTTATTATCTGATTGCATCATGTTTTGCCGTTCTCCACCCTGTTTAGGGGCTGAACGGAGGATGACTGTATATCAGCAGCCGGGGATGCAGTCGTATCCCCGCTGAAGGCTGGAGGCTGCCTATTCCTTCAGACAGACAGCGGTAAATAAGGTCTAAGTCTCATTATCCCAGCACCAGGACTCGACAGCTGCATTCATCCAAAATGCATTTCTACCTAAAGGTTAAGAGTAGTTATGAGGACAGTAATGTATTATTAAAATACCTTTCGGACTGAAGTACCTTTTGATATATTTTCCCAGGTAATGAAAGCAGCGTTCGGAGGGGGGAAATGTAGTAATTTGCTGTCCCATTTTGTCAGCTGCTTTATTCTGTCTCTCTCTCTCTTCCTCTCCTTCTCCATCTTTACCTGCCTGTCATCTCAGGGGTGAAGGGGGGATAGTAAACCGGCCTGTGAAAGGCAAAAACGTATCTTACATTACCAAGCTTTCATTTATGAGAAAAAACTGCAAAGCATTCAGAGCACGAGGATGTCTTTCAATTTCTCTCTCTCTCTCTCTCTGATGTTGCTAGGGCAGTGATTGGGTGAGGAAAATCGCTGTTTGGTATCTGATCCTGGCATGATAAGGGGTGGCAGAAGGTTTTCAGGTATTCAACGGGGAACGGCGGAAAGATGGTTTATGTCTCAGCTCTTTTATCCAGGAGAAAAAAGAGAAGAATAGCAGGAGAGATGCAGAGATTTTCGTTGTGAGGGAAGAGAGACGCTTTAGAGTAGTCGGTACTCAGAGCTCTATTAAAAGCATCAGCCTTGTTAAAACCAGTCAAAAGACAGGAAATCAGGCAGTGAAATGAAGCCTTTCCACCAATTATGGGATCTGAGTGGAACATCTTAGTGCTTTTTGTGTCTAGCATCACCGCTCTCTCTTTTACTCTCTCTCTCTCTTTCTGTGTGTGTGTCCTGTAGGTGTGGATGTGCTACCTCCTGTTAACTCTTTTCAGATGATCCCATAAAGGTTTAAAATATTTGTTTATAAACATACTGAATCTGCATAATTATTCAAAGATACAGGATTATTTAATTGTTGTTTAGCATTTTTAGCTATGTACCCAAAGTAAGACTATATGTGTCCACGAAGGCCTACATTTGGACACTTTCTACACTATCAAGCTCATTCTTACAACACTTTAAAAAAAATCTGAGTTTTGGTTCTACAGAACAAAGACACGAGGGTAAGTAAATAATGACAACGTTTTTGTTTTGGTTAAATTATTGTACAGTACATGGGCGATTCTCACAAAATTCAGACTTAAAAGGTGTCCAGCATCAGAATTTTTTAAAAAGCATTTTTTGCACATATAAGATTAAGGTCTGAACTTAATATAACCATTATTTTTAGAGGATTAAAAAAATATTTCCTATAGATGGTTTCATTGAAAGCACGTGATACACGTCTGGATCCGAACCTTACTTCCGGTTTCGTTTTTTTAATGGTATGATTAGTTGCTAAACTGATCTCTTGAACAAATGCCTCGCCGAAAATAATAAATGTTTTGGTTTCCTAGGTAAGCTATGTGTTGTTTTTTGCTTGTTATATAAATAAACTACGTTTTAAGAACTTTGTTGTTATTTATTCTTAGCAGAGTTTACCGGAAGCTACGTGCAGCCGCTTGTTTATGTTGTTACTGCTGAAACGGTCTATAGAATTATTACTTTTTTTTGATTATCATTATTAAAAATGATCATTACCACAACATGATATTACATTAAATATATGCATTTACAAACTCATGTTTCGGTAATGAGAACTAAAAATTTGTCTAGGTACTATGACAAACAAAATTTCAACTTTTATCTGGAGAGAAAAAATAAGAACTGCTTGGTAGCCATCTTGAGTGTCAGAGTCAATTATGTCCCTTCCAACAAATAATTTTTTTTGAAAATGTTAGTTCCTTGAGGGCTTAAACAATGATTGAAAATTGTTGCGAAGGATGAGAATTTTTTCTTGGACACATTTATATTCCTTTTTTATCTACATTTACCAATGATCACCAAATACCACATGTTTCTTTACTGTAAATGTTTATAGTATAACATGCACTGAAGCTTTGATTTTTTAAATATAAATATTTCCATGTAAAAGAACCCAAATCCAGTCATGGACATGTTGCGGTAATGAAAATGTTCCCCTTAAATGTGAGAAAAACAAAATTGGTTTGCATGATGTCATTTGACATCTGTATGCTTCTTATTTTGATACTCTTACTTTGCATTTACTTTTTTTATCAAAATGTTTCATGACACCTCATAAGTCTAATTTTTCGAGAATCACCCATATGGGGGAAAAGATCACGTGACTGTTTATCAGTCCCACAGACATATAATGAGAAATAATTTGATCTACTGATCTATTTCAAATTTAGTTGAATTGTGAGTTTACCTGAATGTTCTTGTTATCTCTCAGTCTTTCTGTCTCTCTATCAGTACATTTGTAAACATCACAGCGCTCCGTCTCGAACAAAATTTGATTAACTGTGTCTACATAGATGGGTTATTGGAAATGCCATAGATGAATCACTCCACATTTCCTGTTAAACACAAAAATAAAACAACAAAAACAAGATGCACAGAAATAGTTCACTCATAATGTGCTGCTCAGACTTATAAGTTGGCCTAACCTGGTTTCACATTGGTTGTAATACATGCAGACAATCTGGAGTGCAGCTCCCTTCAAACCCCCTTAAAAAACTGCTATAAACTTGTGTGCAAATTTCAGCCCAATGAACATCTGTGATTTTTCAGTGTTTATTATAAACAACAACTGCAGTAAGCTTTTTTACATTATTTTGGTAATAAATGATTCAATTTTAAAATATCATTACAGCATAGTCAATGGTTGTTCCTATTGACGGTTTCAGCAGTAACAACATAAACAAGAAGAATAAATAACAACAAAGTCCTTTTAAAGTAGTTTATTTATATAACAAGCAAAATAAACAACACATAGATTACCTAGGACAGTGGTTTTCAAACTGGGGCCCGGGAGATGGTGCCAGGGGGGCCCCAGTTTTATGACATTTTATAAAATACACTCATTTATCATGAATTCTGTGTAATTAAACCTAAAAAAAATAATAAGCCAACTAACCAACAGCACTGGGTATAATTTTTATGTTTTGTTTGATTAAAATATTACACTTTAAAACTGTTTTTGTCATAAATTTTATTTCGGGGGGCCGCAAAAAAATGCACTGTACACAAGGGGGGCTGCACGCTGAAAAAGTTTGGGAACCACTGACCTAGGAAACCAAAACATTTGTTATTTTCGACGAGGTACTTGTCAGACCATTAAACAAACAGAAACCGGAAGTAAAGTTCGGACCAGGCGCTTATCGTGTCACCGCACATGCGCTCGATGAAACAGTCTATATGTAATGGGCATATGTTTAGAGCAGCATTGTACTCTTGCATTTCTCCTGTTGCTTATCAAAACTGATCAAGGCTTGACTGATTATCAACCAGTTAGAGAAATAGATCATGCTGTTAGATGCAGTAACTACATTATTTTGCAGGCAAACATATTTTCCATTGATGGCTATTTAAGTACGCTTATGCTTTTGTGTATGGGTAAAGGGGGGCACAAAGTGCCCAAGTGTGCCACAGTGTTAAATATATGCTGCCATTGAAGTCACAGCTCATATACCAGAAGGATATATTCAGGTTTGGGTATTGTATGGTGCCATCAGCCAATCATTATTGTCAGAATGTAATTTTGCTGGGGCTGCACCAGTGAAGCAGCTGCCATTGGCATGAATGTTATTATACACATCTGTCAGTGTATTATAGAGCTACAGTACGTTTGCCTACACTGTCAGAAATGGTCAAAACATGTACCTCAGCTGTCACTGGAGCAGTACTCTTTCACAAAGTACAGGTTTGCACCTAATGGGGCAGTTTCCCGGACAGGGAACAGACTAGTCCTAGACTACAATAAATGTAAGAGCTGTCCAAACTGAAAACAACTTTCACTGACATATCTTAAAATACATCAGTGCCATTTGTTTTGCCTCAAAATGCACACAAGTATGTTTTTAGTAAGGCATGTTTGTTAAACTGGTTATAATTAAATTAAGGCCTAGTCCTGGCTTAAGCTAATCCTTGTCCGGGAAACCACCCCAAAAGAGTTCATATAAGTACCTTAGAGGTAGTAATGAGGTATACATATCTATTATATTTTTGTACATATTATGTTTGCTAAAAACATCGTTATTTTGTGTATTTGGCGTTTGCGTTGTCTATGGTTAAAAACACATTATTTTCCACATACATTACCGGACATTTTTGTAGCTCCAGATTTCACTCTCTTTCTGAAACGCACGGATTTTTAAAGCTCAGTGTCCCTGATTGACCAGCTAATCTGTACGTTGCCTGAATACCTCTGACGTCAGCAGGAAATGTGACGCTCCTTACCATGTTTGAAAGATTCGGTCAAAATGCAATGCTAACAGGAGTTAAATTACAGGCTGAGTCCGAAGCGGCTGCGGGAGGAATTGTGATAATGTCGGTCTTGTCTACATCACCAAACTCAAGAAGTAAACTGTTGCCTACAATCCATGTGTTTGTTGTAGTCCAAGAAAAGAGATTTACATTGGAGACGATAACTAGCGTCATCGTTTACTTTGGGGTATGTACCTTTTGCATATCATTAACATGTACTCATACACACCTACAATGTAACGTAAGGCCAGAAAAAAATAACGTAAGGCCAGAAGCACTCCTGTTCTGTTATGTACAGTTGCAAATTTGATTCATTTATTTAAAAAAAATCAAAGGAGCAAGTTTTGAACATGTAACATCCTGTACTTAAAAAAACAAACATGGTTTACCAGCACATCTTGAGGTTTGGGGATGTAGCAAAACTTTAAACTCGACGTGACTAAATTACTGTATACAACACAGTAAGCGCGCATCAGAATCTAAACCGTGGCTGATAAGTCCTTATTAATAACTTTGTATATTTCTATTGTGCTTGTGATGTTGCTCATAGATACACGTAACGTTACATACCACAGTTATATGATAAAAAAGCTTTGTTGAGTGTTGGACCTTTCATACGCAACTTGCCTAAATTACCATATACAACACAGTAAGCGGGCATCAGAATCTAAATTGCGGCTGGTAAGTCCTTCCTTATCACTAACTTTTTATATTTCTACCATGATATTACAGTCATATTGTTAAGTGTTAAAACATTAAAACATACGTGTTTAGACACGGATGTTACAACAGGACATCTCTTACAAAGCAATAGTGAAACGCAGTAACGTTATCTTAAATAAAGTAAAATGTTTTACCTACTGCTGTGTCATTTTTGTCAGATCCAATATTAGTGGTGCTTTTAATCACTGACTCGCTGCAAATCAAGCATCGACTTGCTGCTTTACAAATGAATCTGTGGTACACAAAGTAAACAAACACTCCCCACGTGAGCTGGAACTTCTTCAAAAACAAACTTTAACCATGCATTCCTAATGTTATGTTCCGAGTTTCAGAGTTAAGGTTATCCAGCGTCTGAATTCTTCCCAGATGGTTCTTCCAAAACCGAACACTCCGTTTCCATGGTTACTCATAAAATATCACGGCATCAAAATAAAGTCTCTCAGGATAAATGTATTTAAAAGTCATTTTGGTTACATTTGGCAATCTTTAAAGACATGTTTACTGATTGTTGAGACACTGAATGGTTTGCTTTGCCCCTGGCTCACACGTGTCACGCGAAGCTGTGTGCGGGGCTACAAAAGTGGTCATTGTATTTGGGTTTGGGGAGGTGTTTCAATTCTACTCTGACGACATATATTGGCACATTCCTGACTCAACCATTTTCCTGGCTTGTTGCCAAAAACTGTTATATTTCAGTAGCATGGATGTTTTTCCGTTTTGAAACTTGCAGGATGTTCATTTAAGTATGATGACCTCTTAAATAACAAATTATCAAGTTAAAATTGATTGTTTGATTCACCGCTCCTTTAATGGGATAAACTCACACTTGTAATGCTTTACAGTAACCATCATGTTATATTTTTGTAGATTTGTTGGTAGGGTATTGCATTAGGAGTTGTCAAGGTTGTCAGTTTGAATTTAAGGGAACACACATACTATATCGCTTGAATGCACTTTCATAAAAATTGTAACCAAATGCATAAACATAAACCTCTGCAGATACTATCTGTTATAGTCACAATAAAAACAATTACTGAATTAATGTCAAAATTACTATGTTACCTCAAATGTATAAATATATTATAAATAGTGTTTATCGTTAAGCCACATTTTGATTGCTCTTTCAGGTCATTTATTTTACAGGCTAATGTAATTACATAATTAATAGAGGGCACTCAAATGGGAACAGAATGTTACACTCCCTTTACAAAGTGTGGATTATAAAACTGCACAAAAATATGCATTATGCATATTAGTGATGATGCCAAAAACTCAACTTAAAGTATGTGAGACGAGCTCCACACACATATTTTCCGCTTAATTCCGATCCCGCTTCTCCCACTGGTGCTCATCAGTCACGCACAGCGAACTTTAAAAAAAATCAGATTTTCCAAATCACTCAACGGCATTTCGCTACAAGCGTGAGGCCATAACGCTAAAAAGACTTTCATTTCCCACAGCAGCGACATAATGCGCTCGATGTCGAGGCGCATGGGGTTTTAATGGCTTTGGCTTCTGTTTAATGTTAATGTCAACAATGACAAAGTTATTAGGAGTTGAGGGAGGTGCGGGTTCACGTGCGAGTGTGTCGGACGCGTGCGCTCATACGCTATGATTCCCTGACAGCTATTTGCAAGGTTAATGTAGCCGAAAAACAGCATCTATCCGGGCCTATCCCACACCTCCCCTTTCTTTTTCTATGGCTTAACAGTTTCATTAGCCCTCTAGATACAACTTCCCCCCAGCATAACGTTGTCAGATGTGACGCGCATCAAATTATCAACGAGGCCCGAGATCGATCAATATGCAACGCCGGTGTTGAGCTCCAGCGCTCCTGGCGTTGAACGGCGCACAAATGGAGGCCGGTGTGTGTGTTTGGCCGCCTTTCTCTTCTCATTCGTCATCCATGTGGCTGTAAAGAGAGTGTCAGAGCTGAAAGATCCATCAATAACTCGAGCAGGACCTGGACTGTATCACATATATTAGACTTTCCTTCGCCATTCTGATTCATGGCACAGCCAAATGATCAGCTACTAGACAAACACGCTGAATCTGGGGATTACATTAGTTAAACAAATACAAAGGATAATCAATTCACTCACTCTCTCACTCACTGACTCCTGACATGAACACATCAGATTTTGCAAAAGCTTTGTTGTTTGTAATGCAAATGCTGTCGCACGCTCTCTATGTATGTGCAACTGTAAACGGATACAGATGTAACAACATTAAAGAAAGATCCAATAAATGTATAATTAACTAGACTTATAGATGGTTTCAGCAGCAACAGCATAAACAAACAACTTTTGTGGACCAAAATTAACTTCTGAAAGACTTCCGCATACAAGCAACAAAAACAGAGTATTTTTAGAGTAGTTTCTAACAAACAAAAAATTAACGAAGTTAATTACCTTTGTTTAGATATCTTCTGTAAAATCTATCAACTATTATACTGAGCTAACATTACTGTGTAAAATTAATGTATACAATGTTAGCGACAGATCCATGAGTTCTTGCCTGGCTGCCAAGCCTCTCTTCACAGCGATGATCTATGCTCACCTCTCCCCTAATAAAAAACCCAGCATTTTATTAACGACAAGGTATTTATTCCAGAGGACAGTTTAGCCACTATCCAGACCTATAAACAGACACAGTCCGGAAAACAACTTCGGGCCAGGTGCAAAACCACAGCAATGTGGTCCAGCATCCAGTGAAACTGTCTTTATGTATTGTTCTTAAAGGCTGTTTCTCAATATGCGTTCTTCAGCGATCTTGCGTCCTTGTGTCCTTCCTCTACGTCATCATTAACAGTCAAAGTTCAATTCCAATTCTCAAGAACGCAAGTACAAAGGACGCGTGAAAATACCCGGATGAGTTCTTGATATCGAGGATGCATCGAGTGCAGACTTGCGCGTTGAAATCTGGGGAGGTAACTTGACCAGCAGGAGGAACGTTCTGAGTTCGTTCTTCCAAGGTCGCCTTGCAAGACCAGTCTCCAGGAGAACACAAGTCTGTTCTTTGCGTTCTTAGAATTGAGAAACAGCCATTATTATGGTAGGCTAATAAAAAAGTCCTTCGCAACAATGCAATACAGTTCTGTTTTGGTTTCCTCGAGAGCCTTTTGTGTACTTGGTTCTGCAGATGTTGAAAGTTGTTTGTGGAACCATACAGACCAACAAAAAAGCTTTAAAATGAATCTTTATTTTTAAGAGTCTACCAACAGTCAATCATCCGGTTAGATTGTAGCACCCTAGGGTGGATGTGCAGATATGCATACTGAATATATTTTCTTTACTGGGGTATGTTACTACAGTAAAAGAAAAAATATGTTTTTCACCCTAGACAAGAAAGTGGATATAAGGCAGGGAACACCGGTTATTTTATATGCCAATAGTTAAACCAAAACTTAACAACTTGTACTACCATGTTTTAAAAGAAAATTGTAAAACTGTCTTCTAAGGTGTTTTTGTCAGGTTATTTTATACAGTTCAGTAATTACAATTCTATAAATTATATTCATATACTATATTTACATTGTTGCTGTTAACCTAAAAATAATTTCCCAATATAATTATTGTCAATAATTAAGCGGGGTATGCTGTCACTCTGTATGTGTCACGGTTAATCCGTGTCATGTCTTGTCTCTGTTCCGATTGTTATCACCTGGACATTCATTGATTAATTACCTGCCTCATCACACCTGTTTGTCATTTAGTCTGTGTGTATATATACCTCTGTCTTCTGTTTGCTCACTGCTGGATCATTGTCATTGATACCCTGTCTGTTCCTGTGTTAATGTTCCTGAGTTCCTGCCTTCACCATGTCTGCCCTCGTGTTTTTTATTATTAAATGTTAATTATTTTGAACCTTGCGTTTGCGTCCTGTCTCTCCAACCCTGTCGTGACAGTATGGGGTTTGTTGTCACAATGGTATCCTGTTGTTTGTTGACAATGAATGACTTATTTGAGACTAATACAAAGGACTAAACATTAGTTAAAGATGCAGTGTGTAGATTTTAGCGGCATCTAGCAGTGAAATTGTGAATTGCAACCAACGGCTCAGTCCACCATTCACCGAAACACAAGGAGAAGCTACAGTAGCCGCTAACGGACAAACATGTTGTTGTACAGTAGTGATAAAACGCACTCTGTAAAGCGGTTTGTCTGTTTAGAGCTACTGTAGAAATATGGTGGTGCAAAATAGCGACTTGCATGTATGGGGACCCGCATTGTATGTAGAAAAAATGGCTCATTCTAAGATAGAAAAACAGTAGAGTTTACTATGTAAGGTCTTTATACACTGATAATATATTTATGTATACTACTGTATATTGCATTTTTTGTCTTTAGATCCTTCTAAAAGTTACACACTGCACCTTTAAATGAATTCTTGATTATTTTAATTTGGAAATAATGATAGAAAGATTTGTTCTTGACTTGCAAAAACTAACCTGGATAGAAATATAATCTCAAAAGTAATCTAATAGAAAATCCTGGACGTTATGGGTTTAAATTCAATAGTTGCTCAGTGTGGACTTTACATCTAGATAAATATACTTCCATTTTCTTTCTGTTATCTTCTCAAATACCGTAAAGGTATTGTTTATGAATAAATCGAAAAGGTTAAATTTGCAGCAATGAAAAATAATCTGAACAAATCACAACATATTCAAAAAGTATTTTAAATGAGTCTAAAACACACCAAAAGAATTAAGCACCTGAAACCGCCATTTTAAGCACTGAATGAATGAATGACAGGCTCGCCTCTCGCTCCTTGGTAACATCGCACAAGGCAAAAAAGAGGATGACATCTAGTGGAGAAGACTAGTAATTAGATTAACGTTAATGTTACGTTCAATGTTTGCGGAAATAAATATGAAATAAAAAATCGACTCTGCTCTTTGAGAATCAATTTTGAATCGACCACGTTTGTAACCCACTTTTGTATTAAAGGATTACTTCACTTTAATAAAGAAATTCTGTTAATTTACTCACCGCATGTCATCAAAGATGTTTATGTCTTTCTTTGTTTAATCGAAAAGAAATTACTTTTTTTGAGGAAAACATTCCAGGATTTTCCCCCATATAGTGGACTTTAGTGGACCTTAACAGTTTACAGTTTTGATGCAGTTTAAAATTGCAGTCTCAATGTAACTTTAAAGGGCTCTAAACAATCCCAACCGGGGCATAGCTCCACTGCGTTACGGCTCCGCACTCCGCCGTCCGCCAATACCTACCAGTTCCGGAGCTGTGACGGATTCGGAACGCAGTCAGTGGAAATACACACATTGACTTGAATGGAAACCGATTGACTCAGCCGCCGTTCCGCAGCAGATCTGCAGCCATTTCGCAGTCGGTGGAAATCCGGGGTAAGGGTCTTGTCTAACAAAACAATTGTCACCCCCCCAAAAATTTTTTATTTACTTTCAAACCACAACTTCTCCCTGTGTGACGCGCCATCGCGACCTTACATATTACATAATCATGTCGAAAGGTCACGCATTACATATGTATTACATATGCCAGTAGCCCAAGACAGCTTGCCTACTGAAGCTAAGCAGGGCTGAGCCTGGTCAGTACTTGGATGGGAGACCACCTGGAAAAAGACAGGTTGCTGCTTGTAGAGGTGTTAGTGAGACCAGCAGGGGGTGCTTACCCTGTGGTCTGTGTGGGTCCTAACACCCCAGTATAGTGACGGGGACACTATACTGTCAAAAAGCACTGTCCTTCGGATGAGAAATTAAACTGAGGTCATTACTCTCTGTGGTCATTAAAAATCCCAGGATGTCTTTCGAAAAAGAGTAGGGCTGTGCCCCGGCATCCTGGCCAAACTTGCCCGTTGGCCTACTAATCATCCCCTCATACTAATTGGCTATATCACTCTGTCTCCTCTCCACTAATAAGCTACTAATAAGTGTGTGGTGGGCGTTCTGGCGCAATATGGCTGCCATCGCTTCATCCAGGTGGATGCTGCACATTGGTGGTGATTGAGGAGATTCCCCCATTCATATGTAATGAATGTGTTTGAGTGCTGCAGAAAAGCGCTATATAAATGTAACGAATTGTTATTATTATATTATGTTAAAATGCACACTTGTGTACCATTTTAAACAATAAACACAGACATTCAATTTCATACAACAACTTCGGAACGGTCCTCTTTCTCCACACTTGTAAACACTAGAGTGGTATTTTTATGTTTGACCTTTCGAAACAATTACGTAATACGTAAGGTCACACTTGTGCATCACAAGGCCAGTGCAAGACAAGAAGTTGTGGTTAAAAAGTTTTTTTTTTTTTGTGAAAATTACGATTGTTTTGCTAGATAAGATATGCCTAAATCCTGGAAAATTTTCCTCAAAAAACTTAATTTCTTCTCGACTGAACAAAGAAAGACAAACATTTTGGATGACATGAGGGTGAGTAAATAATCTGAATTGTTGATATGAAAGTGTAATATTCCTTTAAGTGTTAATTCACTTGTTTATGACCGCATTTTAAAAAACTAACAGAAATACATTTGTTTGTGGCCAGCTCATTGTGTTTGGGCGTTAAGGTTATTGCAAATGACAGTAACAGGAATTGTGGTGATTTTGCTTAAAAGGGCCCTCTTTGCAACCTCTTCATCTTATCCTGACCTGGAAAATGTACCAGGCATCCTATAAATGGTAGCTTCACTACCAGACATCAAAAGCACAGACATCCAATAAGGAGCAGGAGAACAGCCCTGCACTTTAACACACCGCCTTCCCACAACCTAATGACAACCAGTTAGAGTCATAACAGCCAGTGGGAAATAAAGAGATATAATAGTAAGGAATAAGAGGAAGAAATAAAGTGTAGAAAGACTGAATACCATGTTGTAAACGAAAAAAAGATAAGTAAGGGATAATGTAGAGGCAGCCGGTAGTTATTGGGAAATAAGCCCCGACAGTGTGATTCGCGTCGGGTCTTGTATCACACTGAAGGGGCTTATTTCCCAATAACTACCGGCTGCCTCTACATTATCCCGCTTATTACACGGCTACTTGCCACTTAAGAAAAAAAACTGGACATGAATATGAATTTGAAACATTTTATTGACATATTTGTTTTAAATTAACATTTTTATCCTTCCGCGAAACTTTGCACAGATGCATAAAATGATCGTAATACCTTATTAAGATCCTCTACTTCATACTTGTCTGTCTCCATTTTTTTTCTGTTTAGCCAGTCTTAATGTTTTAATGCCCATTCTGTTTTTTTTTTTTTTGGTGTTGGCTTCGTAGCTGTCATGCTTCATTTTGTCAAGTTCAGTCTCAGTAAGCTCTCTGTGTCTTGTCGTTGTTCATGTTCTAATATCCACTGTTTAAATGTTTTGTTTTTTCCATACATGTTAAAATTAATGTCAAAATGTTCCATTCTTAATTGTGGTTGTCCAGTGTTTGTCACAAGATGGTGCCAAACAGTAATCTTTGTTGGCGCGGAGGGATTTTAAACATACAAGTAGTCCGGCTATGCGTTATTACTTTGGAGCGGTTATTATTTGAAAAGAACAAACCTGCAAATGTCTCAACTGACCAATCAGAATCAAGCATTCCAGAGAGCTGTGTAATAATGATGTTTGGAGAATTTGTTTATAAACATAAACACATAAACACATAATAAAGTTTATTTGTTAATCTGTTTTTGCACAGAATGCACTGCATTAATATATTGCCAGTAAGACATGAGAAATAGACCATAGACTGTAAAAAAAGATGGACGTAGTGTCCGTGACGTTACCCATAGGTTTCTGAAGATCGTTTTTGAAGCTTAAAGTAGGCGGTGTCTTCCGTCGCCATCTTGGCCGCGCGTCTCCGCGCATCACTTGTGGATATCCGAACATGGGTAAAGAGGCAGGACATGGGTGAAGCTGAGGTGACTGCCCCTCCTAGGTCGACTTCAGTGACAGCAGTGGCTGTTCAACCATCACTTAAGTGGTCACGCCCTTAATTATGCAGAACTTTAAGGCCTGATATAATTTAAATGGATGAGTTAAACAAAATTCACCCCCCCCCCCCCTCACAGCTGTCATGAAGGCCAAAATTAGCTATACAGACCAAAAACACTTTTTGTACCAGGCTGTAAACATATTATTTTCTACTGTAAATTTGGCCATTTAACATGGAGGTCTATGGGTATTGACCAGAGTATGTGAGCGGAGTGAAGTGGAAAGAATTTGCACTCCGCGCATTGCACTGTAGTATTTCAGAAACTCTTTCTTTCTTTTTTTTTTAACTGTGCTTATTAATAACTTATGAATTCGTCCATCATATAATGCAAAGGCGTAAATCGCGACGGGGTCAGTAAAATATAATTAAAAACATAATAAATAACATGATATTGTATTAATTTTATGTAGTTCAGTTTTGTAAACAATACAAAACAAATGCAATTGGGACCAAAATATATGTTTAGAAAAATTTTTAGTGTCCCTCCCTTGTCTCACATTGTGTTTGGTTCTTGCTCGTGACTGAGCAATAGTGGAGCTTTTTCAGACGAGAGAAAATCACGACGCTCCGACATTCAAAAAATCCGCTCCTCGCTCCTGGCAAAATCATCCCACTCCACTCCTCGCTCCGCTCCCACTCCGCACCGCTCACATACTCTGGTATTGACTCCCTTTTGGAGCCTGCCTCTAGTGGCCAGTCGATGAATTGCAGTTTAAATCACTTCCGTATTGGCTTCATCAGATAGATCAGAAGGTTGCCCCTCGGTTAAAACATAAAATATTAACATATAGAAAATATAGACTTAAAAATGGGATAGGTTTGCATTGTCATTGTCACATTCCAGATTCTTCACATGATTTATTCTCTCTTCCATGACCACCCTCCTCCTTTCTGTTTCTCTGTTATTCTTTCTGGTTCTATCGCTATTGCTCCTTTCCTGATCTCTTGCCCTCCAACTGAACTTCAGAGGATTCAGTAAACAGCTATCAAGATGACATGTGCTTGTGACTGTAACCTTTTTTTTTTTTTTAAGAAACAACCCTAGTTTTTATTTGGCGTTTAACAAACCAGTTGTTGATCAGCACTATGTTGCTCCATGTCTGCTGAACAAGCTTCTTCAATGAGCGAAATAATTGCTGCCATTTCTGGTGGGAGCACAGATACATTATCGACTTTCTGTTAAAAACCTTTCGCGGTAAATATTGGCAAGCAGCATTCATTAAACAGAAGTGCTATGGGCCATATTGCGAAATGTGAATCAACCATTACCTTGAATTACTCTGATTAGCTAGATAATTATTTCTCTTTGCTAAACTGTAGATTCAATCCACTGCAATTACAGATCAGCGAGCAGCAAAATCTGCCAGTTTGTATGTGTGTGTGTAATTGTGCGTTTTAGAAATGTATGTGCAATCGCTCTCCTTGTGTGTTTTCTATGGAGTATTGTGTGTACGCCATGAGGAAAAAATAGACAAAAAATGGTCCCAAGCTGTTACAGTACCCTTAACCATTTAGGTATGGATAGGTATACATTTGGTACCAATATGTACTTTTGATTTGCACTCTTTGGTATCAATATGTAGCTCTGAGGTACTAATATAAACTATTTAAGTGCAAAGGTGTACTTCTTGAAAGGGTGACAGCTACTGTAGGGACAGTACAGTTGACTATTTTTTTGTTTTGAAAAGTGAACAGAAAGATTGTAGTGTAAGAAGGGGTTTTTAAGATAATGAACATGTAAGAAAGAAATGGTTCTTCTACGGCATCACTAGGCACGTTTACATGCAACCAAATAATCCGTTTGTAATCGTACTGATGGCTCAATCGTATTGAAAAGCAATCATGTAAACACCTTAATCAATACTATTGAGGATGATCGGATGCAAATTTTGATCGTATTGAAGGGGGTGGTGTACTCGGATCACTGATCCGAACAGCAGGAGAAAAGTATGCATGTAAACGCGTTAATCAAAGTATTTTCTCAATCGGACGCAAAAATGCATTGTGCACATGCGCAGAACATTTGTGGTCCAGTTCACGTCTTACCCCGGATTTACACCGCACGAGCCCGCGGCGCGCTACGGCTCCGAGGTGGCTTTGTTTGGTCTTCTACGCGGTGCCAACTCACACAAGAAGCGGATCAGAAGAGCAGCAGTAGAACGTCACGTGATTTTCCTGTCAGACGTTTTTCTTGATTTTCTGAGTTATAACATGGATAAGTTGGCTAAATGTTAATGTTTTGTTATTCATTCTGTATATTGTTTAGTTTTTTGCATTGTCCTATTTTGTTGTTCTGTAGTAAAAAAGTGAATAAACATAAAAATTCAGTTAGGATGGTCAAATTTTAAATTATTTAGCTATATTCGTCTAAAACACATCCTCAATTATGTTTATTTCACATACAGTGCCTGTGAGCAAGATGATGTGAAATACGGGAGTCTGCACGAGATGTTTATTTTGAAATTGACAGGATTTTTGACTTTTATTTTATATTTACGGTGCGGCTTCAACGCGGCGCACGTCAAAAATAGACTAGGCACCTATCTTTAGCGAAGCGGCGCGTAGAGCAGCTTCTGGGACGCTCTTGAAACGTGCCGCGGCGCATCTAATGTAAACACAAGCATTGACTACAATGACTGCGATCGGTTCCGGTTGCCTCTTCGGAGCCGCAACGCGCCGCAGACTCGTGCGGTGTAAAGCCGGGGTTAGGCAATGTCCCAAATGGCGCACTTCATGTAGACTTTCGGTCTCGTGGCCTTAAATTGCGCGTCCCCCTTAGTCTACGAGGCCGTAGGGTCTCCCATCTGTCATTTTTACGCTTCAAAGTGTTTCTTATCAGCGCCCCCTTGATGCGGCCTCGGCGAAGCCCGCACTGCAGCAGGATTCGCGCACTCTACCAACCCAGAAGTCCTTGCGAAAGAGCAATCAGACCAATCAGACGACGGAAGGGAGGAGTTCACACTGACGGGCAACTTCTCTACATATTTCCGGCGTGACGCTCGAGTTTTACGCTTCGAAGTGTGCTCATCAGCGCCCCCTTGATGCGGTCTTCGGCGAAGCCCGCACTGCAGCAGGATTCGTGCACTTTATCAACCCAGAAGTCCTTGCGAAGAGCAGACCAATCAGACGACGGAAGGGAGGAGTTCACACTGACGGTTAACTTCTCTTCCTATTTCCGGCGTGACGCTCATGTCTATCCCAAAATACGACTCCGGTGGACCCACGTGGACTCACATCAAAGGTCCCTAAAGTCTGTACTACATGATGTCATCAAAGTGTGGACTCTGAGGAGGACCACAAGTCCGGAGTGTGCCATTTGGGACAAGGCCATTTAATAACCTCTTACATCACATGATTCTCGTCACTGAAACATGCAACAGCAAGGCAATGGCATCACGCATTATTAAGGAAACGTTAATGGGGTCACGCAATGTACATTCTGTTAAAATATTAGGCTACTTAAAGCAATAAAATATCGTTGTGCATTTTGAAAAGTGTAATTTTATTACCTATATCTGAAAACTTCTTAAGAACAACTTTCTCCAACTCAGTTTTGACTTTTATCCAGAGATAAAACGTGAACTCGACGAGAGATGCTGTCGGCAGCGTAGCATTGCAAATTCCTCTTGCTTTTTTCATCTTTAGATTTGAGCTACCGGTTTCCACCAGTTGTTTTTTTCTGCAGGTTAAAAATTAAATGATTTCGTTGATTAGTTAATAATATTTACACCTGTACACCTGTAGCCTACACACCCACTTATTTTTCTCATATTATTCAAAATAGATTAAATATATAACATTTATAACAAATGATGTGTCTGCTATTAACAGACTGTGTTAAGATTGTAAATCTTGAGTGTTCGATACTTAGGTTGGAGTGCTTAGGAGAAGAATTATTGATTGGAGTTTCTGATCACCAAGATGGCCCAGTCACAACAAATCAATCAACAGATCAAGTTTTCTACACCAGAACTCATTTGATGGGCATCTATTTGTGTATGTAAAATACAAAATAAAATCTTCGCCCATAAGCCATGATTAACCTAAAACCCCCCACCCTTTTTGTGACATACCGAACGATGAGCTACCTTACAAGTACAAGTGTTAGGTGTTTGATTTCAGGCCAGAGAAGAGAGTAAATATATCAAGAATAACATGTTCCTATTATATCTATTATGATAGAGAACAAGTGGAAGTTCTCAGCCTCTCTGAAAGCTAACGGGTGGCGTGAGAACAGTGTTTAATGACCGATGGAGAAGTGACATCTTAGAACCATGAGATCACATCACACGGCACTAAATAAAGGACAGGAGCTGTGTGTATGACTTAACGGCGTCCGATGAGATTACAGAAAAAGATTCATGACCTAAATGTTTAAGAAAATTCTGGATATTTAAAAGAGAAACATCTAAACAGTGTGGCACAATTAGGGTGTGAAATGAAAAAGAAATAGAAGACTGGCTAGGAGGAGACAGAGAGAAAAGGAGCAGATTGACAGCCATAATGGGGAGCTTTTCAAATGTGCTGCTTTAAATACATGCTGGACAGTTGCCCTTGGCTGTTATGTCTTCTGTCAGGGATACAGTGTTTGAAGAGGAGTAGCCCACAAGACATGTGCCCTCTTCTGTATGTGTGTGAGAGAGTGCATGTTGTTTAAGCTGTCAAGTGTCACAGTATAACCCTTAGACAGAACATCCTTTTAGTTTAGCTGTCCATTACATAGCATAGAGATGATATATGGACTGTATTGTTTTCAGTTTGCCATCAGATTTCTTTCTTTCTTCTTGCAATGATCTATAACATACTTTACACATATACATTTTAGGGCACTTTTAATGGTGTTTTTGAATGTAATTACTTACTAGTGGGGCTATGAACAGGTATTTTTAATGGTATAATATCTTTAATATTAAAGCTCACATAACACACACTGTTTCTGCATTTCTGATGTTAATCTGGAGGACCTATAGAGTAGTATGACATCCTTTATATCTCCGAAGAGTCTTTAGTTTAATCAGATTTATAAAAGAAAGATTAGCTTTACTGAATCTTTCCGATAACGTACGAAAAAATGAAGAAAGTGGAGTTACTACCGCGGGTGGAGCGAGTACAAGTCATGCAACACTATACAACACTAACTTATGATTCACTACATGTTCATGTCATTTATATAATATGCACGTGCCTTTTTCCAACATAAGACAAAAGTCTTACTTACCGCATACAACTCGTGACCTGGTTGGGAAAATCCAGTGCATCAAACACACATGCAAAACTCCACTGCTATCCCGGATAAAAAACTATATCCATTGTTTTCATAAGGCTGGATTTCTTCTCCTTACATCCAAAAACACACTTCATCTTTCGTGCCATTGTTGAGTTTTGAAATTAAACAAAGCTGAGTGGCGTGATAAGATGGTTGCAAGCTCTAGCGTCTCCCGCTGATTGACGGGTGGGCTGGGTTTTCCGGGGGAAGTGCCCATATAAAGAAGGGATACGTATCGAAAACCCCTAAACGTCAGTTGGACCTGTAATTGTAAAAAAACTTTCAGAAACTTGTACGAACCCTGGCGAAGTGCATTCGGCACAGAAATACTCCGTAACACGCCTTTTTGACACTTTGCCTACGTTTAGCATGAGAACACAACTCTATAACTGTGTTAATAAGTCAGAATTCTTGAAATACCATTGAACCACCCCTTTAAAAATTAATATGTTTTATAATATGAGAATTAATTTTAAGTAGCCTAACACTTTACAATAAGGTTGTATTTGTTAACATTTCTTATTACACGGCTCGTAGGAATGCTTGATTCTGATTGGCAGGTTTTTTATTCCCTGATAACAACTGCTCAAAAATAACATTACAGGATAACCTGGATGCTGTAAATCATTTTGACAAGTACAGTTTAAAATTACACAAAACATTTAATATAAATATGTCTTTTAAAAACATATATGACATTATATTTAAAAATGATTAAACCAAATAGTGTGTTTGTGATATTTAATGTCTTATCTTAAAGGATTACTCCATTTTCTTTAAAAAATTCCAATAATTTACTCACCCCCCATGTCTTCTAAAATGTTGATGTCTTTCTTTGTTCAGTCGAGAAGAAATGTAGTTTTTTTAAGCAAAACATTCCAGGATTTTTCTCAATTTAATAGAATTTAATGGACCCCAACACTTTACAGTTCAAATGCAGTTTAAAATTGCAGTTTCAACGCAGCTTTAAAAATCTCTTATCTAATTCTTATCTAGCAAACGATCGTCATTTTCGGCAAGAAAAATAAAAAATATGCACTTTTAAACCACGACTTCTGTGCATAGCCGACCTCACGTAATGCGGCATGATGTCAAAGAGAAACTACCACCCCAGTAGGGCTGGGTATTGGGAAGGGCCTCCCGATACGATACGTATCACGATACATGGGCCATGATACAATACGTATCACGATACAATCAAAAATGTAAAAAAAGAGAGCTGTTTTTAAATTTTCTGCCATTTTCTCACTCCCTCTAACTTCTGAGACATTGGCCGAATGGCTGTATATGGCAGACAACTGGACAGTGACAACTACAGCAGTGGCGGAGGAGGTCGTTTGACACACACAGAGGGATTGATGTTTTTTTTAAATATCACGATAGTTAGCTGTATCGATATTTTTGCACAGCCCTATGCCCCAGTGTTTACAGAGTGTGGAGAAGAGGACCGTGCTGACGTTATTGTATGTGAAACGATATTAATTAATGTCCTTGTGGTATATTTATTGTTTAAAATGGTTCGCAAATGTGCATTTCACATAACATGTGACCTTTTCACGGCATTGCGTGAGGTCGTGCTGGCGCGTCACACGGATAGTGCGAGACAAGAATTTATGTTTTTTTCTTGCCTAAAATTACAATCTATTTGCTAGATAAGATCCTTAGGGGGGCGTGCACACCAAAGCTTTTATGCCTGCAAGACTTTTTTAAGATGTCAAATAAATCTTTGGTGTCCCCAGAGCACATATGTGAAGTTTTAAAGCTCACGTAACACGCTGTTTCTGCATTTCTGATGTTAATCTGGAGTACCTATAGAGTAGTATGACATCCTTTATATCTCTGAAGAGTCTTTAGTTTAATCAGATTTATAAAAGAAAGATTAGCTTTACCGAATCTTTCCGATAACGTACGAAAAAATGAAGAAGGAGGAGTTACTACCGCAGGAGGAGCGAGTACGAGTCATGCAACACTATACAACACTGTTTTAACTTATGATTCACTACATGTTCGTGTCATTTATATAATATACACGTGCCTATTTCCAACATAAGACAGAAGTCTTACTTACCACGTGTAACTCGTCATGACCCGGTTCTGAAAATCCACAGCATCAAACACACACGCAAAACTCCGCTGCTAATCCGGATAATAAACTATATCCATTGTTTCCATAAGGCTGGATGTCTTCTCCTTACATCCAAAAACACACTTCTTCTTGTGCCATTGTTGAGTTTTGAAATTAAACAAAGCTGAGTTGCGTGATAAGCTGTTAGCAAGCTCTAGCGTCTCCCGCTGACTGACGGCTGGGCGGGGTTTTCCGGGGGAAGTTTTCCGGCGGAAGCCCATATAAAGAAGTGATACGTATCGAAAACCCCTGAAACGTCAGTTAGAACTGTAATCGAAAAAAACTAGCCGAAACTTGTACGAACCCTGGCGAAGTGCATTCGGCACAGAAATACTCTGAAACACGCCCAACTGCGGTTTTGACACTTTGCCTACATTTAGCATGAGGAAACAACTCTATAACTGTGTTAATAAGTCAGAATGCTTGAAATACCATTAAACCCCCTACTTTAAGTAAGTTATTATAACATGTTAAAATTGCCACTTTGTAGGTGTGAGCAAAAATGTGCCGTTTTGGGTGTGTCCTTTAAAATGCAAATGAGCTGATGAAATTCAAACACTGATCACAATGATGGTGGTTTGTTGTAATTCAAACTCAGTTGTACTTTTTTCTGCACTAAATAAAAGTGCTGTGGTGGGAGCGTGCAGAGTAAGGGGGGGTAGTAGTAGACTACGAGCTCCTGATGACATCATAAGGAGAGACGAATGTCAACGACCTATTTTTTCATGTGCTTGTAGAGACTGGTTTACCAAAACTAAGTTAAGGGGTTGATCTTTTTCACATTTTCTAGGTTGATAGAAGCACTGGGGACCCAATCATAGCACTTAAACAAGGAAAAAGTCAGATTTTCATGCCATGGCCCCTTTAATAAGTGGTGTAGTATTTTGTTTATGTTAGCTAATGCATTAACTACTGTAAACAAATACAACCTTATTGTACATTGTTGCTAAACTTTTTATTGAAGTAGTTGAAGTAATATCAGTGAATATATGCTTTTTCGCTTGCATTTAGTCAATCCTCCTTGCATCCCTTTCTTTTATCTTACTTTCTTTTTTCTTTCTTTCTCCTTTTGTTTTATTGGCCAGTAATTCTCCTGTTCACCTGTGAAGCAGGGTTAATTTTTTCAGGTCAGAATCTGCACGCAGCAGCAAACCGACAGTCCCACAGGCTCAAGGGTTCTACTTTTAGTTATTTTTTGTTTTGAAAACAACCCCATCATTTACTTCTTAAACACTGACCTCCTCAAGGCTAAATACATCCCATTCCCAGCGTGTGTCCGTGTATGTGTGCACTGCTGTTTTTGCCCCTCTTGAGAGCAAACTACCAATAACACGGCTCCCTAATAAAGCTTGTAATGGATCTGAATGGTTTGTTCTCTCTCTCTCTTTCTTGTTCATCATCTCTCTCTCTACAGTCTAATCTGCCCAGGGGTTCTTCGACAGCGAGCTCGTAACTCAACACTCTCAGATTCACTGCATTAGTTCTGCTTAGCTAACCGTGAATGCTAATTGCAGGAAGGACAGAATTGCTACCTTTCCCTCCCTCTCTCTGTCCTACTATCCACTCTTTCAGCTGATACCTCTTCTGTTCGGTCAGGAGTTTGAAAGTAAACTGTGGAGGATTGCAGTTAGGGCAGATCGTAGAGGGGAATGGGCTTGACGGTTAACGCGTCTCACAAGAATATGATTTGATATGTGAGAGGTGTCACAGGCGAGCAGTAAATTCTGCCTATAGCAATCTGTGACAGGTGATGACATCGTAAAGATTTCACCAATCACTCAGCACACTGTTGGCTCTAATCCCCATAAAGCCTTCAGATCAGTTCTCTTTTTCTGCCACGTCTGTGGATCTGTGTCTTTCTCTCTGTGTTTTCAAACTTTAAGCAGAATCATTTTATTTAGCTGCATTTTAATGTTGCAAAAATAAAAAGACGGATAGGCAAAACTGACGTTTGCTAAATTATGTTAAATTATGTGACCCTGTAAACTTTTAACAATCCAGATTAGTTTTAGATGGTTAAACTCTAATCTCATTGTAGCACATTTAACTTTCCAAATTATTTTTAGTGCTAATTAAATAGATTTGTAGTTTACATTTTATGGTTACATTTTTTTTTTATAAATGACTCAAAAATAACTAGTTTTTTTTTTTGTGGAATTGATAGATTACTACTTTCCTAAAATAATAATAAATAAAGTATTACTACATTTGAATTATAATTCATTTTAATATTTTTTATATATTTCCATATTGTATTGTGCATAAAGTCCTCTACTTTACTTTAGTACTGATCTAGCATTATATGAAGTGCGTCTGACATGTTTTCTTGTATATATTTGCATTTTTAAACAGACTCTTAGGTTTGGGTTCAGTAATTTCACTTTAATGACAATGCAAAGGTTATTAGTCAGTAATCGAAATGCCTTATTTCAATGCCTTGAAATCCCTTCAGTGCATTTAACAAATGTAACTGTCTTTGCTGCAGAACCCTCTAAGTGCATGCAAGCTTTTTGAGAATAAAAGTCCACTTCTATGTACAAAACTGGTTGCAAACCAGCCTGATCTCACGAGAAATCATACATATTTTATAAGTCGTATCAATTCATACAAAATGAATCGTGCAAAATCGTACGATTCTCATGAAAAAAACAACAAAACCGAACCTCTAACCCCGCACCTAACCCCAACGTCACAGGGGTCAAGGCAAATCATACCAAAATGAATTGAATTGATACGGATTAGCCAACTCGTAAAATATGTACAAATTCACGTGAGATAGCAGTGTTGCAAAATCATTAAAAATTCAACAAAAACATTGCAAATGATTAAAGTCAGAACTCAAAAGGTAAAAATGAAGAAAATGAACCACACATTAGAAGCTGTGTTGCATGTGGCCAGCACATTCCTGTTGTATTCAGGTCCAAATAATTTTCAAGTTTTAATGCGATTCAGTCATTTCACATTCATCTTCCGTGCACTTTGAGGACTCTGCTGAAAATCAACGTGCCGTTTAATTGATTCTTCCAATGCGGCGTTATTTCTGAATGACCTAAGGCTGGGATTAAGCGGATTTGAACCTAAAGTATTTGATGAACATATAAGACAGCATCCGGTCAATATCATTATCTAATTTTTGACGTAAGTGTCATTTGGCGGCATTTGGATCTGAGCTCTTCAAATCCAAGCCAGGACTGTTGCATATGTCCTTCACCACCATGTGTCTCATTCTGTGAGGACTCAATCACCCATTGCATGTAATTTTTAGGAGACAAAGACTGAAGACGGAAAGAAAGGAGGCTTTGGTTAGAGGGTGGAAGTGAAATAAACACTGATACTAATCTTAGGTGAAAGTCAAAGATCTTCATTCACTCCAAGATGGCAAATGCCTCTGTTCCTTCTAGCCATGAGTCAGGGGGTCATAACCCTGATCACAGACTGTGACCTCAACCAATGGGAGGCCAGAAGCCCACAGGCTGGTCCGGAAGTTTTATCTTTTATAAACCCATAATAAACTAAGTTTGTTTGTTGTGAACTTAATAGGACAGTCTAACTTGTTTAGTTAATGCTTTGACATTTAGCATTTATGCATTTGGCAGCTGCTTTTATGCACAGTGCATTCAAGGTATACAATTTCATCACTGTGTGTGTGTGTTTCATGGAAATCAAACCCACAACCTTTGTGTCGCTAACATAATGCTTTAACAGCTGAGCTACAGGAACACAAATTCTGTTGAAATGATTCAAATGTTTTTCTCTTCCCCTATAAAAACTCTGTGTACCATCACAAAAGTAAATTTAACTCCTCAAGACAATTCAGTCACTGAGCTGTTGATTTAAATTGTATTGCACAATACTTAGGCAAAGTCTAAGATTGATTTATTATCTTCACCAGATCCTTTGATATTCCGCAAGAATAGATCCGACTCTACTTCTCTGCCATTATGATGTCATTGTTTCCCTTTTTATTGGTTGGCTGCACCTAAATCTGCAGAGTTCCCTCTGGCTCAGTTACTATCACATGACCGTGGCTCCTCTCTCTCTTTCCCCGCCAGGCAGAGTGGAGCTTTATTGTAATGAGAGGATACCGTTACAGAGGTGAGGATCATTCTCTCTCTGTGTGCTTCCCACAGGTCTGTACCTTTGATCTGTGAACTTTGACCTATCAGGTTAAGCCATGCTGTGCTAATATGATTCTAATATGATAACAGTCTTCTTAACGGGGACTAAGGCTAAGTGCTGTCTTTGGCCACTTGGTTTAGCATGGACCTACATGTGTGTGCGTGCATGTGTGCGTTGCTCATGTATTGTGCATTTTTTTTACCTCTTAGAAAACCCTCAAGACCGTCAAATGTTCTTTGAAGTAAGAAATACAAGCTCTGTTTTTTACCAAAACAATCCTAGGGAATAGACAGATAATCTGTATTGATGTGAATTCTGTGTATTATTCTTCACCACACAGTTAGTGTACAACTGCCTTTCCATAGACTTAATTAAAACAGTGAGAGAGAAAGAGAACAAGCAAATTTGTCAGAGATAAAAAATTACATTTATTCATTAAGACCACACGCACCAAAACTGCACTTAACCAACCACAGATTATCAATTAAGGCAATCAGCATGTCTTTTACTTCAAACGGGTGCTTTCAAAGTCAAGCGCTAATGCCTCAAATTGCCATTTTCCCATTTTGTCAAATTAAATGTACTGAAATGTTGGGTGGTTCACTCTTTATAGCATATATCTAAAATGTCACATTTGTTAACCTGTAATGTTTGTTATGCTTTTAAAAGGCACTTAGTGACTCTCTCTCACTCGGTGAAACAGAACGAGCTGCAGTAAATGTGTTAAATGATTATGGAGACTTCGAAAGACTGCAATACAACAAGACTGTCGACTATAGTTTTTCCTCTCGGTCAAACACAAAACATACATGCTTCTTTAAAAGCAATGTGAATCAACAAAAGTGCACGGATGCACATACAGTTACTGTGCTCCCTGCATTTCTATTGGTGTGCCAAAGTGCAGCTTTTTGGCCCTATGCGGTGCTAATTACTCAGTAATTTAACGACACTTCTTTTGAAGAGCTGTTTTCTCTTGCACCAAATCTCCTTAAAAGCCTCCCCAGGGCTCTGTGAGGTCACAGAGAACCACAGCCGAGCTGGAAGGGAAGCTCGGGTTACTCTTTACACCCCGAATGATGCATCATGTGCGGGACGCGGAGGCACCAGACTCTCCCTCCACTAACATGGAGCTTTAGGACATAGCGCACACACATACACGTATATACACTCTGATGATGCTGTTAGCTCAGAGACGACATGAAACATGAAACAGGAGACCCAACTAATGGTTACAAATATGTTCTCAGTGTGAAAAAGATCTCTGGTGGGTCTCCCTAGCACACACACACACGCGCGCGCACATGTCAGAATTATTACCCAGACATTGCCCTTTCAAAATCTATGCAGAGATCTCTGACAAACGGATTTGTTTGTTTACTAAAAACATCCACAGTCTCAAGTGCTCTCTGGGGCTCTATAAACCGCAAGTTAATACCAAAACACCATAAAGCAAAGTTAAAACACTTTGACCTTGATCAAATCAAATCCCTGCTATTGCAGAAAGTAAGTAGTGGGGTAAAGTGGGCCGTTAATAATTGTGAATGAATAAAAAGACTGTAAATACAGGCATACGTGCACAGATATTAGATCGCAAGTTTTAGTCATTCCATTCCTCAACTTGCCTCCATAAAGCACAGGTGCATTTACCTGACTCCTTTCACACCTGAGCGACCCTTGCCTCCAAGTGTCAATAAATCTCTCAAATCACCTTCTACGTAATACTGATTACCTACAGGTGAGAAACAATGTATGTGTGCCTAAAATGTATCTCCAATAGTCTCAGTCTCCAAAAGGTACATAGAGATAATTTGTTCTTATTTGTAAAACTCTAATTTGTTTAAACAAATAATTTTGTTAAATTAGGGTGAAAGTGTTGGTTATTTAAAGTCTAAATATGTCTTCTTTAAAAAAGTTGAACTTGTAGCTCCTCAAAACAGATAAACCTTGTGTGTATTAGGAAAAACGCTTTCACTAATCTCAATGCGTGTGTGAGAGAGAAAAAGAAAAAGTGCGAAAAATAAACAAGTAAAGAGGGCTGACTGCCTCTGCATGCAGTTGTAAAAGCTATTCAAGCGAAGTCATTGGGCACCAGTGTTTGTGTGCATGTATAACTGTGCTGTTTTGCTTAAAAGGGGTGAGTAGGCTCCTGTGAATGGACATGTTCATTTATCCAAACCACAAAAGAGTCTTATGTTAACACCAACCAGCCGCAATGACCTTCAGTCTCTCTTTTCCACAGCATTCAGTTGCAAACGCACCTAATCTGCGTCACCCTTATTATATAAAAAATGTAATATTTCAATCAACTTTTAAGTATATAATTTCCAGCATGTCATGCTAAATGGGCATATTATTTTGCTTGTTCTATAACAAGGTAAACCGCCAAGCAAACATCTAGCCTATTTGATTTCAGACAACTGACTGGCCAGATCATTTAAGACAGACGGCAACAGCGCTCACGATGGCCCGTGCTTCAACCCAACTGCTCTGCAAACTTCATTTTCCAATTTACGGGAACACACAATGGCAGGAAACCTCCCCCTTCCAGCTTTCCTCTCGCTTCTGGACCTCCGAGAACCACGCGCGACTACATCTGAAGAAGCGAGATGCCATGTTGAATTAAGACGTATCTGCATCAGAGACGTTCGGGCCCGCCTCATTACAACTAATTATGAACCAATTAGAAACATCATTTAACTAAACGAGCAAATAATGTTCAGGATATTGAGGGAGGCTGGCTGTGCCTCTGTGGACTGCAGCAAAAGCCATTACTAAAATTGTACCTCTTAAATAGAATAATGACCAACCCCCCCACCAACTGCCCTCCTCTCTCACCAAGAAAAACAGGGTTTTGAAAGAAAGAGACAAAGAGTAAGTAAAGATGAGGTGAGAGAGGTTCACACAACTGCTACAGTGACTGCATCATTACAGTATATTTCTTGTAAAAACAGAGCACTTTTGTGGCATTTCGCTCAGCATTTTGAGAAATTGAATTTTCAGAAATCAAATCAATTAATATTTCAACCCAGGGTTTTCATTTTTCCTCAGTCTGCCCAGAAAAACAATGTTTAATTTTTAGGTTAACGTTAACTACACTGTTAAACTTATGATTCATTTCAACTTTTTTGACTATAGTGAAAAGCTGCTATAAATTATAAAAATAAAGTTGAATTAGCTTAAGTTATTCCAACTTCATTTTTATAATTTATAGCAACTTCTTACTAGTCAAGAAAGTTGAAATTAATTGTAAATTCAAGTTGATTAAACCTAAACATTTCTTTGCAACAAAAAGTGTACATTTCATTTAGGGGCCAAAATATTGCAACAGGTGGTGTATAATATATTTACATATATGTGTGAAAATTTGCTGTTGAATATAATTTCTAGTATTATGAAACCAGTGAGGTATACAGTACACTGAAAAAAAATTATTCATTGAATTTAATCATTTTTTTAAGGTAAGTGGTTGCAATCAATTTATTTAAGCTACATTTAAACAAAAAAGTAAAATAAAATGAAAAACTTTTGTTTAAATGTAGCTTAAATAAATTTATTCCAACCACTTACCTTAAAAAAAATTATTAAATTCAATGAATCATTTTTTTCAGTGTAGTAAAATGTCTAATCACTGTTTTTCTTCCATTTGCACAATCAATTTTGAACTAATGGAGAAATCTTATCCCCTTTCATCTCTGAGAAAAAAGTTCAGCCGACTAAGATACTTTTATACCACGGTTATTGATTTTGTCATATAAAATGGACTTACTTTCTACTTCTCAATGAAAGAAGTGACTGGCCTTGCTGGATTGCAGACAGCAGAAAAAGATGAGTTGTTTGTTTCACCACTGGTGGAAAAATGAGAACTATTTCTATATTCTATTAACTTCCAGTATATACATTTTTTATACATTTATATTTTTTTGAATTGTGTTTTGTTGTGAATGGTCCCCACTTTGAACAATGAAATACTGAACTCTGTTATCCAACTCAAAGTTATCTCTGAGTGCATCTGGAAATTACTAAGTGGCTTTATATTTAGTTATTGTCTGGGGGGATACAAACATAATTTCCCTTCGGCTCCTCCATTAGGATTTGATATAAACCAGAATCAGTTCAGACTCAAGCTCCTCATTTCAGCCATTAGTCTGGAGGAGCAGCCGCTCACAGGAGGCATAAGTGATACAGAGGCCAATCAGAAACCTGGTTATGTTTTTCTTAAATTCATTTTGAGACAAAAGCAGCTCTTGTTAGATGTTGTTTGTACTGAGTGACAATCATGGCGAATGTCTGTCCGAACCTGAAGCACTCCTTCATTATCCGGCAGTTAGACGATCAGCTGCTGGTTAAAGTAAATTTGTACACACAAGAGAGTAAACGCACACACATCCGAAGACAATATAATAACAGATCATTAGTGTATATCTGAACAGTATACGGGTCCCCAGACAGCACGCACAGACACAAACATCAGTATTCTTTTCTTTGAAAAGATCATTTTTAGTTCAGTTTTTTAATGTGTCACATAAACTCAAACTATGAAAATAATGCTTTTTTTAAGATTTAGCACTGCTTTTAAATTAATAGACAAATGTCAGCTTTGATATAAGAAGAATGGAAAAACATTTTTCTCTATTTCTAAACCTCTCTCACTCTCTTTGTCTCTCACCACCTTATATATAGTGCCCATTACCTTGCTCATAAATTACATCGCAAACTGAATTACTCTTGCTTTTCGCTGTGCCAGGCAGGTTTGATGAATCCTGAGGCACAACACATCATCTCAACAAATCTGCTCCACACTGTCTTCCACCTCTTCAAACCACTTCAAATCATTTTCATTGCTGTGCTATTAAAATTTGTAATTCACACCTGTCAAATGTGTGTAAAACACTGAATGGAAGCGTATGCAAGTTTACTGGCGTTTAGTGAGAAACTTGGAGAAACACAGAAAACCTATAGGATGAAATTTACACACATGAATACTGCAAACAGTCTGACTTGCTTGGAGCTGTCAATCAAACAGAATACAACAAAAGTATTACTAACAAGCTTAGAGCCTCTCTGCATTCTGCCTTAAGGGAAGATTTTGTGCATTTGGTGTTTTAGGGCAAAGAAGGAATTAATTATATTTTTATAATATATTCAACCAATATATTAAAGTACTTGACCCTATAATAGGTTTTTTAGGTACCAATTAAACAATAATTTCAGAACTTGTAAGTTCTTAAAGAATTTAAGGCCTATAAAAGAGAATAAGATATACTATATGATTTATATTTTCTATTAATTATATGTTAATTCAGAAATTACACTTTTTTATTATCACTATTAAGACAATATCAGTAGTATAAAATAAAGTTTTCTTAAATCAAAATTCTTATTGATTTTCAAACCAAAGTGAATAATAAAGTATACTGCAGTGTTTACTGTGGTTTATCAATTTAGTAAAGCACAGTATACTGTAGTATAAATTAGTAATTACTATAATATATAGTACACTACAATTTGCTACAGTTTACTGTGGTTAATATATATAGGAAATACTACAGATTTTTTATGTGGGACCGTATTACACAAGATGAATGAAGAAATAGCGTGGTTTATATTGAATGTTACAATTGACATATTTTGAGGGCTTCCATTTAAACCGTTGTGTTATCGTCTATTTGTATGTGGACATATTGGAAAGAGTACTTGTGTGTTGATAATGAACTTTCTCTGTGCCCTGTACAGACACATGGAATCAGAGCAACATGACACCACTACAGCCTTTGTAATCTGACAGCGGTCGAGTGTTATCAGATTGCACCGCGAGCACTGTCATTCTGTACTGCGGCTTCACTGAGGCCCCGCTGAGCTTTTGACGTTCCGCTTGTCTCCGAGTATGTTTCAATGCGTGTTCCCGTGACAAGGAACATGTAGTTATCCCTAATTGCAAAAGCATCAACTGGGGACACTTTACATGACCCAATGTCACTGTAATACAAACAGGGCGTTTGTCTTCATGTCTGATGAACATAAGGGCAGAGTATTTTCAAAATATAATATTAATATATATAAAACATATATACACCTCCCCATATATAGCCTACCTCCCTATCTAGGGCAGGTATGTGTGGATGTTCCGCTTGTCTTTAGCTAGTGACGCCTGAAGAGCACAATATATGTATATATGGGCCTATTGTGAGAGATCACCGGTATGAATAAATTTTTTTTTAAAGAAACAGGCAAAACTTCAAACTTTGCATCAAGTAGGCTATTAAAAACTCTGTTATTGCTGTTTTTGATTTTAGAATTTAATACAAGAAAAAAAAATTGTTTAATTGCTTAAAAGCACTTTTTAAAATAATTACAATAGGTATTATTATTATTGTTGTTTTTGTTAATATTGATGAGATTGTTCCAAATCTCAGATGCTTTCACTGCAGAGACAGGCATGGAATGATTACACATTTATTTAAATCTTTTCATTCCTCATAATGTGTAAAATTGGTAAATCGAGGGACATAAATGTAAATAAAAGTACAAAATAATTATAATACACATGGTGTATTTTATAGGACATGTACAGAAACGTGTTGCTTTCGTGTTTTACACATATATTCGTTTAATTGCTGCATAATAAGAAATATATTTTTTACCAAAGAAAGGGCTATAAATAGACATGAATTTAAATACTTAAATGTGTGTTTTGTATGCGTGTAATAGTGTGTCTTCCTTTTTGAGGAATTTTCGTTGTGCATAAAAGTTAATATTCAATCTTGTTGTAAAGATTGTATAATGGTAAAGCCGGTAAATTACTTCCCGGATAATACAGGGGGGTTGGAAAAGCAATGGACCTCGGAACTGGCACCCGGAGCAACGAATTTTCTCTGAAAACGAGTGGCATCCCAACCAAAGTCTGCGCCGAAGCGTGCGCCATGTTCGCAGCTTCCAGTTCAGCAGAGAGCTGCCGTTTCCATTTGTTTCGTCGGTTCTGAAACCACGTTTTCACCTGGGTCTCCGTTAACTGCAGGCTGGAGGCGAGGCAGGCTCTTTCAGAGCTGCTCAAATAGCGTTTCATATCGAACGTGGACTCGAGTTGATAAACCTGACTCCGAGAGAAAACAGTGCGCGTCTTTTTCTTTGCGGAACTGCTCTGTTTGTCCGGCCCGTCTCGTTGTCTTTCTTCAGACACGGGAGACATTTGGCTACACGCTCGCTCCTGCTCCTCTTTGTAATCCGGTAGTATGGATGGTGTCAAATGTGGCCGACGGTCTAACCCATCCTGCACAGGTAGAAGTCCCTTCGTGGCACCTGTAACCCACGCAAAAGAAAAAATACTGTCTAATAAATTTGTGCTTATAAGAACCTCAAAAAACAACAGGCCCATTCTGTAACATAAATCGTTTAATGTGAAAAAAATCTGCGACCCTTAAACCAACGTGTCTACATAACCTAATTCAATAAATGGTTCTAAAAGCTTTTATTTTTAATGTGGTACCAAATTGTGCTTTGAAACCTATTCGTCTGTCATCAAAATCACTAGGTGATTTTTTTTTTGGGCTAAACAAAGCCATTACTCGATACTTTACACAAGAGTTCATTAAATTTGAACTCTGACTGTTTGATCGACTGTAAAAAGGCTACAAGTGCCCTGTTAAATAAACAATACAATATGACTAGCACTGGTGCACGATATTAATTAAATCGTGTTACATTTAACGCTCAATTGACGAAATCCAGCGTTGCCACTGAAAGGCAGCATAATCAATTAGCAGACTCGATTAAATTCGGGATGCGGCAGAAAACATGCCGTTAATTATTTGACCTTTACCCTGTGCGCTGAGGCGCGATAATATGTCGGATAAAACACTACTGGAGTTTTCCCAGTACTGGCAACGGGGACAACATTATCAGAGCCGTAGCGTCGACAAAAACAACGTATTTTTATATAATACTTCTAAAGACATCATATGTAGCCTAGCCTACCTGAATAACTCAATAAAAAATCATTACATCACTATTTATATTAAGCATGACTATTATGCATAATGTAACAACAACAACAATAAAATGCATAATGTACAACAACAATAAAATTGCATCTTTTTATATTCACTTACCAAGACAGAAGTTGAGAGGCTGGTGCGGGTTGCAGGACTCCGGTACACTGGGCTCTGAGCAGTAGCAGTCACCCGAGTCCTCTCCGCCGCTGCAGTCGTCCTCTGATGACACGGACAACGTTCGCTTCCTCGGCTGGGATTTTGGACTGTCTTTTCCAGCTGACCGGACTCCCTCGTTGGAAGTGCCCAGAATTGACTGGATGGTAAAGCTTGAAATGGGGGCAGGCGAGCACTTGCTTCCGCTGTCCTCCGAATTATTCATTCTCGCCTCATAACAATTCAAAAATGAACTAAAAATTTTAAAATGCCAATGCAGTAATAAGTTCCGCTACATATAGAGAATGTTTTCTTCTCAGCTGAAAGGGGTTCTTTAAAGCTGTTGGGACGTTTTAAAAAGTTGTTTTTCGTGGGGCTCAAAAGTGTCTGAATGCATTCCTCTCCCCTACCACGCGCTCTGGTCTCAAGGCGGGTGGAACGTGCCCTCATTTGCATGTAGGTAAGACCGGCGCTGGCCAATCACGCGCTTAAAGCGCGCCCGGAAATTTCAAATTTTAAAAAGATTGAGTTCCTCAATGGTTAAAGAAAAGTGCAGAGTATTCGGTGGAAATTAATTTGATGCAAAATATTAGCTATTTAAGAGGAAGCTCAGATTTCTCTCCTACAAATCTCTTAAAATGTCCCAATATTGCCTGCAAGTAACAATTAGGCTATATCCAATGTTTTATTGCTTTAGATTTCTGTATACTGCAGGGCGTACAATTATTCATTTGTCATGTAAGTGCCTGCTTTGACAAATTATGATTATTGTTGCGTCTTTTAGTAATTTTCATCTTACTGTAATTTTCATGCTTGATATCAAAACCATTGTTTGTTGTGGTATAACGAGCAAGCTTACTTTTATTACACCAAATATTTCTTATCTTGAAATTTTGAATACAATTAAGATTTTGTCAACTGGGGCATATTAACTGGCTCTTAAATTTCTACCAATAACATATAACTGATATGTCACTTGCATTTTTTTAAAGTACGTTTTTGGTTGTTACAAAATCTGCATGAAAAACTAAAATTTGCTCACCTGATTCAGAAGTCTTATTTGAAATAGATTATACTGTAGACTGGAATGCCTGACACAAACTTATTGCAACGCAGCTGATCATTGCTGTGGCTCAAATGGTACAGTATTGCGTTAGCTGCGCAAAAAAATGTCATAGGTTCGATACCAGGAAAAACATACTGACATGCTTATAAATTTATAGCTTGTTATGCATCAAGTCGATTTGGATAAAAGCGTATGTCAAATGCATAAATGTAAACGTTTATTGTTTGGTGTAGTGCATACTCCGAGTTCTTAAGGTTAGGATTATATTAATAATTCGCCATTTTGAACTCATAATCACAAGTCATCTGAAACCATGGTTGAGTTCAAAATCATATATCTTATTAAACAGTCGTTTTAAATTCCACTAGTCTTGTGCTATAAATGGCAAATTGGTCAAATAATCCAACACACAGTCTAGGAACTAATAATGGATCCTATCTCATTTTTCTTGAAAATAATAAACTCATTCCACGTCCATTATCTCCGTTTAAGAATTAATTTGATCATTATGGTGGGCTAATCTACTGCCTCTGCATGCCGGCTAGAGCGGGCAGGACCCTCTTTAATTGATTGACTAATTGATTGGGGGGGTGCGCGCGCCCCACCCCTGACTTGTGTCTCTAGGGCAGCTGTGGCTCTGCCACATTAGCTCTCGTTAGCGTTTTCTAAAGGCTGGCGACACTTAACAAATGTTCATGCTTTGTCGTGGTGACAGCGCTCGGACACCTAATGGAGCAGAGGGAGCCAGGGTTGAGCGACCTCGACTACAAATTTCAAAGGTCGGCAAGAATGCCACGCACACTCAAACTGTGGACTGTGAACCACACCAACCAATTTTAAAAGTTTTTTATTAGATGTGTTTATTAATATTATTTATGCGATCTAAAATATGTTTCTTGTCCATTTACAACGTAGCTATAGCTATAGAATGAAGCCCAATGTCTGCTTGGTCCAGAAAGGCGCTATTACGACACGTGCACTGTATTTACACGATGATGGAAACGATGTGGTTGAACTGTCACAATCTGCAACTCTGTTTGGAGCGGTTGTTAAAGAGACCTATTGTGAGAGACCATATGCCCACATATAGCCATTTACTGCGTAAAATATGAGGGGGCCGGTTCACAGCGGCTCTACGATTTATGGCGCATTCACATAAGGCGTAAAATCCGCAATGATCGTTAAAGAGCCGGTTTTATACGCTGCGCCTGTCAACCGAGTCTGGATGGCTTAAAGGCCGTTTAGACGTATTAAACAAAACAATACACCAGAAATGCAGGCATTGTGCATTATTTTGGGGGAAAATGCGAGGGACTTTTTCGAAAAATGTAAATAAACATGCGTATTGTGTATGATGTTATGTGCTATTTTTGTGTGTGCTGTTATGTTTTTTTAAAGCAGTGTTTGGCTTTATTGAGAACAAAAATTAAAAAAGTTTTTAACTGAATTTAAAGACAAACTGATTAGTGTTATCGATGTTTTTTTTTTTTAAAATCACAAAGACAGGTGATGAAGATTCAGGGTTTATGGCACAATCTGTCAGGCGTCCACGAGGCAAAGATCTTTCAAATGGAGCTTTGCACGAGCTGTCAGTGAAGCATAAAGCAGACAGTAATGACGAACACACCAAGCTCTGGCAAAAATGCCTTCCGCTAGAAAGACAGATGAAGTCATAGGCGCCTTTGATCTGAAAATCAAGCTTCGATAAATATTAAACAAAGGACCTTTTGCACGTGTGTATTATGATATATGGCACGTCTAACTTTAAGATAAGGAAATTACCAGAGAAAATGATATCAATAAATTTTCTAAGTATAAACGCTGATTATGTTTCGATTTTCATTCAAGAATCTGAGGCTGGTCTTTTATTTTTTCTCAAATGGTTTTGCAGAGAAGGGGGGGGGGGGCAGGCAAGCAGGCAGGCGGGAAGCTCAAGCCCTGGAGGTGTACAATTTATGTAATCTACGGCTGGGAAATGAATTGGGTAATTTATTGGAAAACAGAAAGTCAAGAAGATTGGATCAGTATAGTTCAACCAAGGGCTTCTATTCATCAAGATCCAATTAACAACCTAACCATTGAGTCTTAATGGGTTTCCAATCTACTGCTCTGATATACTCATCAATCCCTGAGGGAGAAATTAAGCGAATCGACCGCCCCTCGGCGTTGTGGTGTCATTCCTCTCCGCAACTATATGTCAAATTAAAAACACAATTAAAATTTAAACTGTTTCAATCAGAGGCTGCCCCGCAACCTATGTTTCACTTAATAGAACTTTGATGAAAATCTGATGCTCGCTTTCAATCACAAAGGCAAATAGGAAAGGTGGGGAAAAATAAGATATCCCTTTTCCTGAATACACAAACATTTCCAGAAAGTAACAAGCAAAGATAGTCCTACTTTCTTTTCAAGCGTTATACACGTGATTGAGTTGACGTTCTCGCAGTCTATTGTGGATAAATGTACTTTGGCAGAGCGCTGAAAAACATGTCCCTTAAACAGCCAAAGATAATTCAATAGGGCAGATGATAGTCAATTTTGTCAATCTCATCCTGTGACGCAATGAGTTATCTGCTATGCTGTCCGGCTAAAAATGTGAGGCTGGATAACTAAACCTATTGTGCTTAATCGAAATTGTTAAATCACCGTGAGCTGTAAACAAGCTTTGATGAGTTGACAACCCCATCACAATCACAAAGAGAGAAAAAACATTATTGTGTAAAATTGTAATAATCCTATACAGTGGGGATTATTTAAATACCCGCCTAATAAGTCTTCCAGCTATATATGCACAAGTAGTCTAATGCCCAACCCTTCCCATGTTAACTGGATGCTTCTTTGGAGTGCATTTTATTTGTTTATCCCAGCCCCACAATCTCCTTTTTTTACATAAAGATATGGTCAAATGGAAATTATCGAATGATAAATATTTTGTTTATTACAGTGGATCAAGGTCATCAGTAAGCCAACAGGAAAAACAGAACTGTTAGCAATGCCCTTGATTTGAAACAATATTTTACAGACGTTACCCGATCAATACTCGACAGGCAATAATGCCTCTGCGATCTATTAATTCACCATAATGGGGTCGTGCTGAGCATGCATTATATTATACGTCAATACTGGAGTTATGATTATTATACGGCGACATTTGAATGTGCTGGCTGCGTGCTTAGCTTCAACTCAGATCTGTAGAGGAAAGCTGCAATAGAAAGTCCAATGCCTGTCGATGTGCCTGACTGACCCATATTAAAGTTCTCTCGATCCTGACTCCGTTTAATGCATAGTTGTAGGCATTTAATTTTGTAACAGTGCTAGTCAAATTCCCGACGATATAGGGCTAACGAATTTCCTCAATTGTCGGGACAAAATGTATAGTCTACCTAATGTTTAATTGCTAATCATATATGAACGAAAATGCTTATATGTAATTGTCTTTTTTAAACGTAATTGCGTCAACAATATTTTTAAACAACTGCTGAGCACAGTTTAAAAAAGACTCAAAAAGCCACACCGAAGTAAATTCAATAATATTGTTTTTTTAAATAAATCACATAATAATAATAATTGTAATATTCATAATAAAATGGAAAACAGTAATTGTTACTGAAACTATTTGTATTATATTTTTTTACTAAATTAATGTATTATTTATATATCAAATGTATATAGCCTATTTATGTACGTTTAAAAGACATAATAAACGAATATTTGTTTTTCTCTCTTTAAAATGCACAAACACAGACATATAAGACCCGTAAAACTCTTAATGCAATTGCGCCAGCTCTCACCAATAATTATACTGTTTTACTGACAACGCCATTTAGCAAAACATCGCTTGTTGAGTCCACCAGATTTAAAGGTGCACCTGCTTGTGATTGAGATGGTAATGGGTATTTCAGCTTGTTGAGGCTTAAGTGAAACAATTCCTGTATTGCTGCAAGGTTGAATTAGCAAACTGTCGTTTACATTTAAGGCTGTAAGGTAAAAACAACAATAAAAAAATATTTACATTTAGTTGTGTTGATAAAAATAAATACACGTCTTAATTAATTTATTAATTACAAAACCTGTCGGTTAAATTAATAAATTATTAAAAAAAGGTGTATATTTTGAAGTGTTGACACAAACAGAATTACCTCCACACAATTTAAATGATTACAATATCACTTTTCTAACTAAAAACATTGTGTAAAGGTTTCGCGAAATTATTTGTCATGTTCATTTATTCTCTCTTGATTCTTATCTTCGGCCTGTTGCATTTACTCGAAATCATATCTTATATCTTATTAATACTCTTGCGACGGATGCTGCCGGTCTATCTATATTTTTAATCACCATCAAATTTTTAAATATCAAAGCGACTTTCCACCAAACCCTCACTTCAACTCTTCAATCACAAGGTTAATCACTTCAGACATTTTACAGACTTTTATAGTTTCCATTTATTTCACAACAAAATTTTGCAATACAGTGTAAAAAAAGGTATTACTGTACAAATGACTCCTTTGCTCATTTTGGTTCGTTATATCTCTGTACATGTATACATCTGTAAATAATATAAGTAAATGTTTAATTTGTATGTGTGTGTGTGTGTGTACCTTCTGCAAATTCTGTCAAGTAAACAGCATGTGATTGTCCATTGAAAGCGCGGGACCAAGGACACAAAACTAGTTTTCAGTGGTTGATACTTTTCAAATAGTTTTATCTTCCTGTCCTAATAAATGTGTCTAAAAAATGATTGAATCTCAAAAGAATATTTTGTGTAAATATACAGTAGTACACAGTAGTATTGCACATCCGTGGTTCAGGCTGCTGGATATTTTTCGGTGTTTTAACAAAACCATGAGTATAAATACTTCTTAATTTGTGAATTATATTTATAGAAAGTGAGACGCGTTTGAAAGACCTGTATCATAATAATAATAATAATAATAATAATAATAATAATAGTGACAGTAAATTAACTAAGTCATAATTCACCACCAAAATTCAACATCCGAAATGTAGGCCTCTAACAATCATCGTCTTATGTTTCATTTTATGTCTTTGAGTTGTATAAGTATGTTGGGCGCAAATGCATGACAGTGTACATTTTTTTCTTTTTTAAATTATTTTTTAAACAAAATAGCAAACAAAATGTCTCTTGGTTCAGCTTGGTTTCACTTCCCTCTTTTCTTTCTCTTTTTTCAAGTCTTTAAGTCTTTGTAAAATTGTATTAGATACATAGTTACATATAAAAAGTCATCTCTCGTCGTCTCAAACTGGTCTAAGGAGCGGCACGGAGGTGACGATGGGATGAGAGTAGTAAACCGGATGAGGGAAAGTGAGCAGCGGCTGGGATACGGGCACGTTGCCCGGTGTACTGGAGCTCTCGGATGCCGAGTTCTCGTGATACAGGATGGGTACTCTCACAATCCTTTGCGCAGCCGCGTGACTCAAATTGGCTGCCTCCAGCTCTGCTGCCAGTTGTCGTTTCCACTTGTTTCTGCGGTTCTGAAACCATATTTTAACTTGAGTCTCTGTAAGATGAAGGGAGGCAGCCAGGCCCGCGCGCTCTGAGCTGCTGAGGTAGCGTTTCATGTCAAATGTGGACTCCAGCTGGAACACCTGACTCCGCGAGAACACCGTGCGCGTTTTCTTTTTTCGACAAGTCTTCTTGTCTGCGCCATCGTCACTCTTCTTCCAGTCGTCCACGCTGCCTTCTTTTTTGGCCTCTTCGGTGTCGCTTTCCTCTAAGACAATTTCGTCTCCGCTTTTGTTATCATCTTCGTCGTCTTTGGCGTCCGGGTCTGATTTGAGCACAAGCTCGGGTGAATCTCTGTCGGTGCATTCGATCGGAGATGAGTCTCTCACTTTCTGTGCTGCTAGAATAAACGAGATCAAATTAGTACCAGGTTTCTTTCAAAAACATTTTCGTATCAGGTTTCATGGGTCACGTCACATGACAGGTGCAAACAAGTGTGGTTCCTGTGCTCATTCAACTATCCAAATCTCAAATGTTAAAAACAGACTTCAGAAAACTCTCGTATTTTAATAATATAAATGCTTATGCAAGCCATCTCCTGCTGGTTTGATTATTTCACTTAAAGGGACTAAAACCTTTGGGGAAAAGCACTTTGCAGTGTAGAGGTGGAAACAATTCCTAAAAAATATGTTACGGGTTGAATTTAAATTTTCAACGCCATTCTAAGTTATACATTTTGACAAATAAATACATTCGCCAAAACAAATTCAAGTAAATAGGTATGTATGTAAAACAGCAGTTCAAACCTTACCTTCTGTTCTGTGGAGATGCGCAGAGGCACTGAGTGTGTAGGGGTACCACCATGCAGACGCGCGCTCGAGGTAAGCCGGTAACGCAAAGCGCTGGGTCGGCAACTCAAAGCGAGGAAAGTTGAATTCCCCAACTTGAGAAAGCGAGAAGCTGCCATCAATTGCCGCTTTAGTTGATGCCAAAATAGGTTTAGGCTTTGATGGTTTACTGTCGGAGTTTAGAAGATTTTTAATAAAAAATGGAGAATCTTTCGCTGAACCGCATGTATCCTGTGTTGTTTCGGGCATGTTGGCTGGAAAGTTAGGGCTCTGGTACTTTTGACCACAGTGGAAAACCGTTGAAAAATCTTTTAAAAATCTGTTAAGAGTTTGAAGGTCCGTGTGAAACTTTTCCAGTACTGGAAATTGGCTTACGCAGTCAGCACTGACGTTAGAAAGAAAGACAATAACACGAGGCGAGATAAACAATATTAATCTTGCTGATCATCTTCCGAGAGTTTCTTGGTGAAAATGATGCTCACCGCGTCCGTCTGGCGCCAGATGCTAATGATGAAATAAAAATGTCACCCGAGTTAAATGCAGAAAGTATACGGCGATTGGGCACGTACAATAGCAAATGGGATGAAGGGAGAGATGGGAAGTGGGGAGTCGAGAGAGAGGAGGGGCCTCCCAGACTCTTCGCGTTGGCTGCTGGGATAAGAATTCTCTCATGTTATTGGTCTTATATAGTCCAATTAGGTGGCAAATGAGGACGGACCATTAACACAAAGGAACACGGATTTAGTTCAAACGGTGCCCACGAAGGCCGTAGCGCTAAGGTAGTTTATGATGACAAGAGCATTGCGAAGTCAACGTTGACACTTTTAATACACTTCTCTCAAAGTTATTTTTTAAATAGGCTATAATTAGAAATAAATAGCATTTCGGCATATTTTAACAGAATATTTGTTTGGGAGATGAAATTGCGCAGGATAAACAGCCTACTTTATTTATAACACGAAAAATAAAGGCATAAAGGATAAATACAAACAAAGTATGTGCTGAGCATTTGCATCGTAATATTAAAATCTATTTAGTAAATATTACAATTGTTTATAGCATAATAATCTGTTACGTAAGCAAAATATTATTACATAGCCCTGTATTATATTGGGAACCATATAAAGGCTATTTAGATTTTTATATTGGTCAAATCACATTGCGGTGTCATTAGTAAATTTCGTTAAAAATGTATTTACGTCAGTCCTATTAAAGTCATGCTATATAACAGGTAGTTTTTTAACTTGTTGTCGTCGAAAGATCGAATAAACGTTTTCTTTTTAGATTGTTAATAATTTGAATCATGATTCAACTGGAATTACTGTAGGCATTTTGGAGGCAAGTATTAGGTTGAATATCATTTAAATAAAACAACAAACGAACAAAAAATAAATAAATAAAAATATCAATGCAATGCAAAAATGCAATGAGGCCATATATTTGGTGACCCTTAAGCCGCCTTCGCCGGTGAACAGCATTCTTACTGAAAACAGTTTTGGAAAAACTGTGTACACGTGTGTTAGGCCTATCATAAAGTTACCAGCTCTGTGCACATTAAATAAAATCGTCTTTTTCATGATTATGATGATCAGTTTATTTATATAATTAACATGAGTGAATCGGACGCACAGAAGTTACTGATTGAACGAGGCGAGAGCGTCCTCTACGGGTAATTAAGATTTACTGCATGCGTTCACACAGACTGCAATCCAAGTAAAAAGAACTACAATTCAGGCTCAGTGTTGTTAAGATAATATTAAGCTCTTATAATAACTTGATAGATAAACTGTAACCTAGCTGAACAATTAGTAATTTAGAGCTGGACATAACGAAGACTATAATCTAATCATGAATGATAATAAAATAATATTATTAGGCTACTAATATTGATGTTGTCGTCATCTTCTTTTGATCTGTCTATAGTGTGTCAAATAATGATATCATGAAAATTATATGTCCAATGTCATTAAGTCATTCCAACACTAGGCCTACACAAAAAAACTGTGTAGGCTATAAAAAGATTTCAAATAAAGCATTAAAATAAAGCTTTGTTAGCACAAAATAAAAAAATGCTACAGTTAACTGAAAAGCAAATTTAGTTTTAAGTATATGTCTACTTTCATTGCATGTTTATCATCACTTTCTAGCGCCATCAGGTGTTGACAGGATTGAGAGTCAATATTTTCAGATAAAGAGGTGTGATCTATGTACACTATGTAATTTATTTATTGTTCACATTATTATAGTTTAAATTCATTTCAAATTTAAATGTAAACTAGAATGTATGTCTAGATGTAAATGTAATTAAATGTATGTCTAGAATAGACATTTGTCTGAAAAATGCTTTAAATCTCATTGCACAACCAAAGTTATTAACCAAATTACTTATTTTTAAATTATATACATTTCAATTGCATCAAATAAAAAAAAATCATACAAATATTCTATTTATTAGTTTTATAATTACTAATATTTATTCGTTTCTAACGCAAGATCCAATGCATTTTTTGCGTTTAATAAAACGTCGATGAAATGTTTGATGGACATTACGCGTAAACATATGCTAGCATCAGTGTTCAAAGCACGCCTTTACTGTGGGTTTGCGCCATATAGCCCATGTGTATATGTTTCATATTAGCCTTCCTCTTGGCTCTTTGTGTCTTTCTGCCTGGTGGGAAGATATAATGTTCCCCGACTTTGAGATTATTTATTTCAGAGCGTAGAGTTATTGATTATTTCACTGGGAAAATGACGAATGGCACAACGGAATGACACGGTCAGCAGGTTCTATTAAAGAAATGATAGTATTGCTCATGGTTTGTTAAAAGGTCCAGTTTAGATACTTTATAGGTTTACATCCATCATCGTCTAACGACCCCGCGAGATGAGAAAAGCGCGCCGCGCACTGACAATGACCCGACGCCGCTAACTTCGCGCTGTAATTGCCCACGTATTATATATAGATTTTTGTTTTGATATCTTGTGAGTTTCTCTCGTCTGGTCGAAATTGTGATAAAAGACTTAAGTATAATATCGAAATGTACCACAAGGTGAAAAATGGGCGAGCAAGTATTATAAACCTTGCACTCTTGCATTGTACGTTTGTTGGTCGACTCTACATCTTTGGATCGTGAGGCAATTTCTTTTGTAATGTCACCAACAAGTTTCTAAATAAAGTATTAACTGGATTGAAATGTAAACTGTGTTCAAAACGCACATTATAACAATCTCCGTCTATTTTGTTATTACTTTTTGTGGCAAAAGAACAAATGTTTTTATATACAAAATGTATTTTAAACATTGGGGCAAAGCATCTGTTTAGAAAAAACACCTTGCAGAGACAGACATATCACATGTATACAGTACTTGCATATAAACAGAGGCTAACATGTATTATTCTGATCCACTATGATAAGCATGCATTGGCAAAAACTATACCTGCCAAAAATGAAAGCATCTACCAAACACAAAAAGGCAATTCTAAGAAAGTTCTGTAAACACAGTGATTAGCAGTCAGACTAAGCTTTCAGTTTAAACTCTGTTGATTTGTTGAACCGACAAAATGACCACTGCAAGCTCTCCTTCAGTGCATTAATGTCCGGCACTATTGAAACGAGGCATTAAAAGCTTGAAGGTCAGGTTGCTCGTCCCACTGTAATACACACAATGGATTTAAACATGGCATTTAAGTTGTAAAGGACTGACTGTGGCCTGGCCCTGACCCGGCCCACCTTAATTGGGACGGTAAAGCTATTGATTGGCTGAGGAATAGTTAGAGGGTCTGAGTTACAGCGTGATTAGCCAAGTTTTTATATGCTCAATGGGGACAGCAGAGAAAAGAGCAGAATTCAATGTCACTTTAAAGGGTGTGAAGAAGGCCCTGAATGTAAGTAAACCAGCAGAAACAAGGTTGTCCATTGCCCATCTTAGTTCATGTTGTTAAATGATTGAATGTTTCATTTTTTTAAAGGTCCCGTTCTTTCTGCGTTTTGAAGCTTTGATTGTGTGACATGTGTTCATGTTTCACATGTAAAAAAAACACATTATTTTTCACACAATTTACTTAACTGATACCGCTTTTCACGGTCCTCAAAACGGGCTGATGTCTTCCTTGTTCTGTGAAGTCCCTCCTTCAGAAATACATATCGAGTTCTGATTGTGTAGTTTGTTAAGTGTGTAGCAGCTTAGCTTGCCGTTGGCTTAGCTGGCAACTGCCGTATTCCTGTGGGCGGAGTTTAGTCAAAAACTGTTTTACTGACGTCATTAAAGCAGGAAGTAGAGGGCTGTAGTCCAAACCGGCCGTTCGCTGTAGGCTTTGAAAGGCGAATTCTGTTAAAGAAAATGCACTCACCTAAAGGATTATTAGGAACACCATACTAATAATGTGTTTAACCCCCTTTCGCCTTCAGAACTGCTTTAATTCTACGTGGCATTGATTCAACAAGGTGCTGAAAGCATTCTTTAGAAATGTTGGCCCATATTGATAGGATAGCATCTTGCAGTTGACTGAGAAGCTCCCGTTCCAACACATCCCAAAAATTCTCTATCGGGTTGAGATCTGGTGACTGTGGGGGCCATTTTAGTACAGTGAACTCATTGTCATGTTCAAGAAACCAATTTAAAAATGATTCAAGCTTTGTGACATGGTGCATTATCCTGCTAGAAGTAGCCATCAGAGGATGGGTACATGGTGGTCATAAAGGGACGGACATGGACAGAAACAATGCTCAGGTAGTCTGTGGCATTTAAACGATGCCCAATTGGCACTAAGGGGCCTAAAGTGTACCAAAAAAACATCCCCCACACCATTGCATTAATGAGAAATTGAACATGTATTCCTAATAATCCTTTAGGTGAGTGTATATTGCCTGGCAGTGAACTTTGAGCTTTTTCATTTTACAGGTATTATTTATGCTATTATAGCAACATTACACACTAACTAGGGTTTAAAAAATTGGATCAGAAAGAACTTGACCTTTAAACATTAGAAAAACTTGTGTGAAAATTGAATATAAAAACTAGGAACAAACACTGTTGTGTGTATAGTGATGCATATGAAGAATAGACAAAATCATACAAAACTGCATGCCATTTAAAATGGTGGCTTGAATGGATACTCTTTATCAATGTATGATCTATGTAATCATGCATATTGTATAGCTTAAAACCTTGTGTTAGGAGAGCAAAACATATTGGGTTCGATCCAAGGAAATAAACAAGCTGATAAAATGTATAGTTTGTAACTTAGGCACTGCAAGTCACTTTGAATAATAGTGTCAGCCAAATGCATAAATGTTAATGTATAATATACATAAGGCCTAAGTAGCTATCAGGTGGAATGTTTCCTACAGGTACAGAGATGCTCAACAGGTTCCTTAAGCCTCAGTGTCCTACATTGATACAATGATCTGCGTTGTGCTTGAGCCAACCAATAACAAATTCATTCTTTTTGACATGGCTGAATACATGGAATGGGTTAGCAGGACCTATCCATGTTCACTCACACACACAGGTGATACCTTTAGTAGAATATCTAGGTGCAAGCGCTCTTGGGCCAAGCGTTCTGACCATGTGTCATTACAGCGCTGTAATCGAGCTGAGGCAGCAGTGGTTTCTCATCAGTGTCTAAGGGAAGATAGAGATATGGAGCCTGTTACAAATGGGCCAAATGCTCAGGCTCTGAGGAAGCCCATCAATAAAGCAATTTCTGGTGTCATAACAGCAGCGCTTTTGCTAAAGCTAACCTTTCAAAAAACTTTTCCTTCTGCAAAGCACTGCAGCCTCGCCATTAGAGTCCTGCCTTGTGAATTTAATGGATTCCGTACAAATAATATTCCACCATAATGGAAAAGGTTGAGGTGGCTGAAGACGGATGAAGTCATAAACACCTATAATTGAGAATCAAAGACCGATAAATTTTAAACTGCTATCCATTTTCCCCTTTTTTCAGATGATGATCTATGTCATTCTGGCTGCAGGAAAATGGAGGAGATTATGGGTGGAAATTATAACGATAAATTTTCTAAACATACACCTTGATTATGCTTCGATTTTTTGGGAAGGAGAGCAGAGAGAGAGAGAGAGAGAGAGAGGGAGAGGGGGAGAGAGAGGGAGAGAGACAGTTGGCCTGGATAGCTGAAAGCTTGCTGGCTAAATGGGGCCATAAAATAGCTTCTGTGTGCTGTTTCGCCCGGAGAGGCCAGGCGTGCCTGGAGGTGTCATTTTCTTCCCCTAAATGGGGGGAAATGAATTGTGTAATTTATTGCAAACTGAAGCACAGTGAGATTAGATCAGCATATCCCATCAAAGGCTCAACAATCAATCTGCTCTGCTTTAACAGCTTGAGACGCATAAACCAGGGCACCTAATGGCTTTCCAATCTAACAGATTGATAGACTTATCTGCTCCCAGGGGATGTATTAAGAAAATCGGCTACTTTCACACTCTTCCCCACCACTTCTGACAGAACCCACTTTTTCTCTCCCTTGCTTTCCCCATTCACAGGCCTGATTATAGATATATAAATACATTTCTATAAGATGTGGTTAAAGGGGAGGGGGCAGAAAAGAGGAAAAGGCAGAGCGGAGAGAAAGAAGGTTGTTATTTGTTATTTAGATGAGCGCGGGGGTAGAAAGGGAGGGGAGGCTCTTTAATGAGCTGATTATTGCTCGTTGTTTGGAGCTGAGATGGTGAGCAGTCACTCAGGGCCACTTATGAACACGTATAAATGTGGCCATAGCAACCGACCTTTTCTGACTATACGAAATGGAGATGTTGTGTAATGCGGTGAATTAATCAAACAAACATATTACAGCAATTAAAACAGGTCATTTATTGTCGTTTTGTCCTCAGATACAAGCTTACATACACATTCCTCAACATTATTACTCGTTATTAAATATGCATTTTAATTAGGATTAACATGCTAATAGCAGCTGTCATGGTAATGAATACAAAAATTTGGTTTGTATGCGAGATTTTTTCTTTAGGAAGCATTTGGGTGACACTGTGGGTTGACAAGTGCACGTCAACAAACGTTCAGACTTTTAATTGACGCCTTTAAACTACATCTAATTGTATGTCCAAGACACTAACCTTATCAGCAGTCCATTGAAAATATTGACAAAAGTGTTTGGCCAGAACATCAGTACAAATTCTTTGTGCAGGTGTAGGATGACTCCTATTTGTCAGCGAGCTTGTCAAGATAAAATCTAAACCTCAAACACAGAGAGTGAATGAGATGCTATCAGCATGGACACAGAGAATAAAGATCTCCTACCTCCCTACATAATTAAGCAGCTACTGCCAAAGCTCAGAGAGAGCAATGAGAGGGGTCTATCTAGAGAAAAAAAAAAGAGAGAGAGAGAGAGAGAGAGAGAGAGAGAGAGAGAGAGAGAGAGAGAATATAGGTATTCATGATTGACATTGGCAAAGATCTTGTATTGAAAAAGAGTTCCGGCTAAACAAAGTCTACTTGTACTCAAATCTAATAGTGGGCAATACAATTAATCTGGAATTCAACTTAGTTAGTGTCTTGTTAGTGTCACCACACAAATTCATTTGAGATTATATATGCCTCACATTGCTCTTTCTTCATATTGCCAGCCATATTGGACCTCATGGATCTGATTTGTACTGCAGTCCTGGAGGCAGGAGGGCATTTTACCACTATAAATATCAGTCTAGCCTCATGGACCACAAATCAATTGCCAATAAATTTAGATGCTGTTCTCTTCCCCACTCTTTTTCTAATTCTTTCTCACATACTCGAATGCAATTAACAGTTTAATAATGAATATGACATGCTAGATACTGTATAAAAGTTTAAGCACTGTATGAGGTTTTCACTGAATGGGGACTTTTACCTACCTACTTTGTTTTTAAAGGGGCCATGGCACAAGACTTTTTTAAGATGTCAAATAAATATTTGGTGTCCCCAGAGCACATATGTGAAGCTTTAGCTCAAAATACCATATAAATAATTTATTATAGCATGTTAAAATTGCCACTTTGTAGGTGTGTGCAAAGATTTGCCGTTTTGGGTGTGTCGTTTAAAATGCAAATGAGCGGATGAAGTGCAAACACTGATCACGATGGTGGTTTGTTGCAATTGAAACTCAATTGTGCTGTGAATTATTTTCTCTCTTTCTCTCTGTACTAAATGGCAGTGCTGTGGTTGGATAGTGCAGATTAAGGGGTGGTATTATTATAATAAGATCTCCTTATAACATCATAAGGAGAACCAAATTTCAACAACCTATTTTTTCACGTGCTTGCAGACAGGGCTGCTGGAAGTCATTTTGAACAGGGGGTGCTGTGAATATTTTTTTTTTTACAAAAAAACTATGAGCCTTTAGGCCTATTTAAAATACATTTTAAAAAGAAATACATTGAGTTTCACTACTTTATTGTCATATACACTTCAGTGCTCACAGCTAGGGTCTGAAACACACAGACATCATCAGTTCTCAGATAAATATGCACTATATGAAGCAGAAATACTTTTAATAATCCCTGGGGGAATTACTTTCGTTACAACTTCAGATATATACATACAACATATTTACATACAACATATTACAACAACATTTAATATTAAGTAAACTTCACAATTTTCAATGTCCGTGCAGACAAACATATTTTACTTTCGTTTTTAAGTTAGGATCACACGTCGATTAACAGTGGTAAAATATTCTCACAGTAACATACCTACATTTTAATATAGATCTTTTTTTACTAAATAGTACTATTACTGTCTGTTTTTAAACTTATAAATAATTCATGAATTGAACAAAAATAATAAAATGGGTTTAGTTCTGATATTGTATAAAGAAATACATGGTGTATAATGACATTTTTAGAATAGGCTATATTAGGCTTTTGGTGTTTCCTTTTTGTACATTAGATTAATCCCTCACTTACGGACTATTGTCCAAAAGACTCAATAATATTCTTTTACATTTTAATCCTATATTTTTTCATATTTAAAAGCGTGTTTGTGCTGCTGCGCTTCCATGTATGTAATAAGCAAACCGGCGTTGTCTTCCCGTTAATACTGTATGCGCATTTTACTAACGCGCTCTTTACTCTAGCAAAAGACATGCGCGTTGCACATTGTCCTCCGTTGCGGTGGTTGTATAATAAAGTCCAAAGTCTCTCATGAGCTATAGGGGACGAATATCCAGGGAGTTCAGAATTTCTGTGTGGGCATGCATCAGCGAAAGGTATGTGAATCTTTTCTGGGTCATGGTGCTACGTACCCATGTCTTCACCCGCAGCACCCCCACTTCCCGCGGCCATGCTTGTAGAGAATGGTTTACCAAAACTAAGTTACTAGGTTGATCTTATTCACATTTTCTAGGTTGATAGAAGCACTGGGGACTCAATTATAGCACTTAAACATGGAAAAAGTCAGATTTTTATGCCATGGCCCCTTTAAGTAAAATAAATAATGATCATTAATGATCGTTAATTGTTTGGATGGTACACTCTAAAAATGGCTGGGTTATTTTTGACCCATAATGGGTAAATATTGGACAGAACACGTGCTGGGTTAAAAACTGACAAAATGCTGGGTTATTTTAACCCAACTGCTGGGTTATTATACCCTATACAACAACCCAACATTGGATCATTTTTGACCCATCATGGGATAATTTTTAACCCAGCATGTGTTTTGTCCAATATTTACCCATTAGGGGTCAAAAATAACCCTGCCATTTTTAGAGTGTAGTGGATGAAAATTGTGACCCTGACCACAAAACCAGTCATAAGTATGGGTCAAAATTATTGATTTTTTTTATGCCAAATTAGGATATTAAGTAAAGTAAATGTCCCATGAAGATATTTTGTAAATACTGTGAGTATATCACAAATGTATTTATTATTAGTAATATGTGTTGCAAAGGACTTTATTTGTTCAACTATAAGGGCGATTTCACAATAGTTGAATTTATTCAGCTGTCAGATTCAAATAGTTGTATTTATTCAGCTGTCAGATGATGTCTATAATTATATATATATATATATATCCCATGGTTTTGTGGTTCTGGGCACAGATAAATGTGCAAAACTGTGCATTTGTGATTTAGTATGAACATCTATAGATGTTTGCTTGAAAAAAAATCTATGAGTAAATTCAAAAGTAATTTTTTTAGCGTTTATCTGTTTTATGTCAATTTCAAGCACTCGCTCTCAATAAATTAGAGTGTATGATACAAGGCCTGATCTGCAGTCAAAATGAATCATTGATTATTTGTAAAAACATAAGTGCAAATCAAATCAGTGCTCCTAGGAAGAGATATATGACCACCCACCTGCACACATGAGAAGTGAGACAATAATTGACCAATTGATTTTATGCACAGAACATTTTTTCTCCCTAACTCTTTTCCTTCAACGTTAAAATCCTTCATTTGTTCCCATTCTCAGTGGTCCTGACTCTCTCTTACGATATTCTGCAATAAAGCCTTTATTCCCTGGCTCCAGATGAAACCTTTGCCGCGACCTCTTATATATTTTGTTCCCTATTTTGCTTTAATAGCACTAAAATTGGTTACATATTCTTTTACAGTCCCCAGATGCCATTGCCCCATGTTGTCATTCGATTATTTATAGAAAACTATTACGTGCTTACATTAGCGGCTTACTTCCCCCATGCGGCCTACAACATTTTTTTTTTTTTTTTGGAAAACTTTAAAGCCAATTCTTTACAGGTCTATGGGCTCAGTATTGTAGTCTGCAATGGGCCAAAACCATGAGAAGGAAATGTATGTGTTTGATTCACTACGTATATCAAGAGTAAACGAGAATAGTGAAACAAAAGGGAAAAATGCTTGTAAAATCATTAAAAGAGTTGTACAAAGTGTTTTATATGAAAACAAATTAATTATAAACCTCACATTTTTGGCGCTTCAGCCTCATGTGCATCTATATTTAAAAGACATAGCTGCACATAACCATGATTGTATCTTCATGGTAAAATTTTTAGCTTAAGGCTGCTCACTAAACTTTATAATCTCTATATAATAAGCACTAAAGATTCAGACAGACATATCTTTCAGACCACTGCTCTAAATACATATCTTTTGTTTGAGCTCACAACTCCTCGCTGATCTGTAATCTGATTGGTCTGTCATTGCTTTACAGGTAAATACGTGTTATTAATGATCTCTCCAACAGCACACTGGCACGTTACAGTGCGAGTCATGTTTAAATTCCTCCCCCTATGCATTGGGTCAGGGAGGCCCAGCTGCACTCGGCCCTGAGATCGATAAGGGGTCAGAGAGGTCGAGGGTCATTCCTCCCTCCCATTATGATCTAAGCACTCACCTCATATGGTGACTAACGAGAACTACTAGGTAGAGTGCAGGATAAGAGCAGTGTTAAGAAAAAGTGAATAATACTATGCTCAGGTCTATTCAAACAGAATGCAGAGGTAATGGAGCACTTCCTTGTTACTGGGTCAAATTTTGTGGACCATAAATAAAACAGACGACTGATATGGAAAGCAAGATAGACTTTGATAGGACATCAAAGTAGAACAGGAAACATTGGATGGTAACATATCAAATGGTGTTTTAGAAAAAAGTCCCAAACAGGAAATAAATGAACAGGTCTTGAGACTTTTTCCTTTCGAAACTTATTGGCCTTACTGATCATCTGCTCTGTAATGAGTCATTGCCATAGTTTGAAAAAGAGATATGGAGTCTATTAAACCTTATTATGCCCATGATCAGCTTTTTTCAATAATCAATACTCTTCTGAACTGATCCTTTCATTAACCTAATATGTCCTTTCTGCTTGGCCGATGCCTTGCTTTTGTAATACAGAGAGGCATCCGTGCGTAAATAGCACACAATAATTCATTAAGACAAAGCCTCATTTTAAATTAACTTCTACATTTCCATTTTGTACATTATTATGCCAGTTAGTAGTGACATCACAAGTAAATTATGCAATAAACTATGTAACACATATACTATACCTAATGGTCTCACAAACTCCATGCCAAACCCATCTTACCAGCTAAAAAACATTGAAGCAGCAGCGACATTTCACACATATCAAAAAAACATTTGATAATTTAAGAAGCCACTTAATATGAATATGTACCTAAAACTGTCATAGTGGCACGGACGTGCAGGGGTGGTACCAATGGATGGACTTTGCTGTGTCTGCTGGCCTGTGTAAAGCCATAGGTTTTAAAGATTTGACAGAAGATGCTCTAAATTATCTACCTTCAGACAGTGCTATCCATTAGCTCCCCTCTCAGCGCGGAGCATGAAATGCGAGTATTGGGGCAACTGTGCGTTGGGAGATATCATTCAAGACTGTGAGCAATGGCCAAGCACTGACAGTCACGATAAATGTCCCCACTTTTCAGGCTGTACAAATGGCATTTGGCCACAATAATTCAGCAGAGGACAGTTCATTCCCCATCCAGAGGGACTGGGCCCAGTCAAAAGCTATTACAGCATCTTCTTTATTAGTGCCTATGGTTTTGGTGTAGAGATCCTCAGATAAATATAGCTAAAATGCCACTTCACTCAGAAATATTGGTCCATTCCTCCGTTGCCTGACTGGGCCCGAATGGCAGCCTGTTTCAGACGTTATAAACCTTTCTGAAGTCACACAGTGCTCCTGCCACCCATCTGTCATGCTATAAGTACCATCATTTGCAGACCAATAGAAGTGATCAGTAGATTTTCCCTCAGGCCCTTTGCGAGGCATCATAGTCGAAGGAATTGATTATCACTTTATCATTTAAGTATCGCTTGCTTTGAAGAATAATAACTCACATTTAAGGTGCCAAATGGCTTTGCATATCTCTGAAAACGCCAGCCATTTAAGAATAATTGTGTAATTCGTCATTTGTGACAATGCTTTATAGTTTTCTGCATCTGTACGCAGAATAAGAGGAGGCTGTCACCTGTGCAATGCTTTAATAGGTTGCTAGAGGGACGCGAGCGCGTTCAGACTTCATAAGGTGACGGCGGTTTTATCGTGCGTCGCCTCGTAAAGTCACGTCATCTGTAGGACGCGCCCGACACTTTTATTAAACAGCTATTCAGGGCGCGTGCGGGGAGAGATGTGCAAAGATAAATCCTTATGAATAACTGAAGTGTCTGTTTGAGGATCAGCGTGTCATACAAAGTTTGAATGTGATCCAAGCAGCGCAGATAAACGATAAAGGGTAAAACCAATTCGTTTGGGGAAATATATTTACTACTGTGTTATTGTATAGATTTATGCATACGGTATAAATCGTTAAAGCAATGCGTTATATGTCTACACAATGCTGCACTTTATAGATATGCCTATCCTATATTTATTTTTTATCTATTTTATTATTTAATTCTGGGAAACACAAAGTGGATTAACAAAGATTACTGTTACACATGCAATATGTGCTTTGTATATAGGACACAAATACATTAGGCTCTATACTGTATATTATTTTGCTCAGTTTTGCGTGGCATTGTCACGTATTTCCAACATTTTACGTGCCCGTGCCACGACTTTCTTTTCAGTGTCAGTTTCACGTATTGGTTACTCAACTGTTTTTCCTATTTCAATTGTCACTTCGGTTTGGGGTTATACGTGACTATTTCACGTATAACAACATATACCCCTTAAAATTAACCATGGTTAATTATAACAACCGTGTAATTTTTTTGGAAGATTGATTAACCATTACCATATCTATTACTATAGTTTTACTGCAAAATTCATGCTAAACTATGGTTCATTTAATAAGCCAATGGTAACCTTGTGGTTATGGTTTACAAATACAAAACAAAACCGTTGGTTGCTATATTATAACCATTGTTATTTTCGTAAATTATTTTTTTTAATAAAATTTTTCTGTGTTCTGTAGATGTTTTTCGGTCCTAATGGGATAAGCAAAGTTTATAATCTTTACTTTGTTTGGGTTTTTTTAAAGTAGTTTTTTTTAATAATTCCTACAGTAGGCTATTAGCAGTTGCTTCATATACCAATGCATTCCCTTATAGTACACTTATATATAGGCTAGTTTCCTCATTAGCCCCCAAAAAGTTTAATGTATTGTGAAATCAGACAGAAAAATCTTTTAGACCCCTGCTTTAGATATAGGCTATACAAATAGCCTATGTGTTGCTCTAAACATATGTCAGCGTTATATATTTTTTACAGATTTCTTATTATGTTTATCCATTTTTCTGTAGCCTGTTGTATTATCCTATCCTCTTTATTTGTTTGTATAAACCCAATGGGAATAAACAAAGTTTACTGTACTCTTGTATGCAAGCATTTTATTCCACCAGTTAATCCGATATTTCAGTAAACCAGACTGGACCAGATTTTTAAAAAATGAGAGCTGGCATTCAGCTAAATGAGAATTTCCTGTACAGAGAAATTCATTATTTCACGCAGGAAATTAATAAAAAAAATAACACGCGTCTTTGTGTGCGGCGCGCGTATCGCCGCTAATCTTCGCCTTTGTGCAAATGTAACCAGGGCCGCTCTTTGGCAATCGAGCGCAACGCCACGGCTTTGAGAAAAACCACTTGTTCTGTCGCATAATTAGAGATCTCATACCCGCTTTGTGAGGGGGGAGAGAGGGGCCTTGTTTGCCCATTTAAAGTGTGATTCAGATAATAGTGTTCTCATCAAAGGTAGCAATTACATTCATTACACAGGCGGCCGCGAGGAAATTAAGTGGCAGGAAAATGAAAAGCTTAATATGTACTTCCTTTATCCCATTTCTTTTCCTTTCTCTCCTTCCACACACGCCCCGTGTCGCATAAGGGTGGGGGGCGTAAAAGAGGGTCTCTCCAGAAATAAATAGTCTTGGGGGCGTGAAGAATAAATCCAGCCGTGGTCCTCCTTCACCCTTTAGCAGTAATGATTTGGCGCTGGGGCAGGCGTTTCTATAGCTGCACTCTTCAGGCAGGAGTAAAAGCCTTTCTTCGGGGCCTAATGTCCACGGCAGCCTTTAAATGACTCCAGCATATGATTGGAGTCTTAAAAAAGTGCTCAGGGGCCTTCTCCAAATTAATACCCAATTCCTTTTCAGGACAAAATGAATTGTTTCGCGTTCTATAAAACCACAAACAGCACATAAATCAAGCGCTTTGGAGGAGAAGGGGGCCCGCTCATTCAAAAGCCTTTAAATGTGAATTAGGGCAACGGGGAACTTGGTCTGACTTACCCCCGAGCAGGTGTAGGCGCAGCAGCTTCACCCACTCTTCTGGATGCTGAATTAAAATGAAAAGAGAAGAAAGGATACTAAGTCTGACAAACAATTAAACTGATACTTATTTGTGACCTTTGATGTCATAAAGAGAGTCAATTCTGAGCTTTATGCATATTAAGCTATACTGAGACTTGTGGATGCTTTAATCATTGTGCATCTGTCAACAACAAGGCCCTGACGAAAGAAAAAATTAATTTTATATAATGATCAAATGTATACCGTGTAATGCACAGTAAGTCGCTTTGAATAAAAGTTTCTGCAAATGCATATCTAAATAATAAAATCTATAATCTTGCTTGGATCACTCATAAAGGCTTTTTAGGGACAGTTCACCCAAAATGTAAAATTTTTACTCACCCTCTTGTTGTTCTAAACCTGTATGAGATTTTTTTCTTCTGTTGAACACAAAAGAAGATATTAATGATGGCAAGCACAAGGAAAGTTGATGGTACCATTGGCTTCCATAGTTTTTGTTTTCCTACTATGGATGTCAATTGTGTACCATCAACTTACCCGTGTGCTTACCATCATTTATCAAAATATCTTGTTTTGTTTTTTTTTAGCAGAAGAAACTAATACAGGTTTAGAACAACATGAGGGTGAGTAAATGATGACCGAATTTTTATTTTGGGGTTAACCCTTTTAGATCTTCACATGTTCAGCTACATAATAACAATACAGTTAGTTGAATAATTGTTGACAAAACACATACACTGGCTTAAATACTGCTAAGAATCAAATGAACTATTATCGTAATGACAACTATTTGTCGCATATACTGTTGCACCCCTGTTTTGAAAACAATAACGTTTTATGAAAAGAAGCCCACTTGAAACCACCATTAATCTTTTCAAATGACAAATTACTGTCACCCCGCTTGAATTATTTAAAGGGAAGTGGCTTCACTGGAAACCTGAGCATAATTAAATTGCTATAAAATAACATTAGTGTGGACAGGCCATTAGGAAGTGCTGTAATTGACTGCTTCAGGGGTCGTAGTTCAAACCTGCAAGGTCGAACTGTCATGCCTGCCTTTGGTCCGGGTTATGGCATATTCCACTGTAAAGCCCACAGACTGTAAATACTGCATCTTACAGTAATTGTCAGAGTTGAAGATGACTGATTGATTTGCTATAACTTTGTTTATATCTGTAATAATAGCAATTATCATTTGTAATGTCACATGACACATCAAAGAGAATTTTGAATCAGTCTGCACTTTCACATAAATCTCCTCTTTTATTTATTCAACAAACACCAAAATTGACTGACCAGTTTAATTATTGTATATGATTACGGAAATGTATCAAACCATACAGACCTAACGTTTAGTAGTGAATCGTCCTACAGTATGGTCATCACTTTTAAACTGGACATCGTGCGCCATCTAGTGTCCAAACTGTAAAACGCTGATGTCATGACCCTGTTAGGCATTGGATATTGACACAAAGATGGCATGTCTTTGGCTGAAAAGAAAATATGGTTTGCTTGAGATCACACCATAAATAAACATGTGGAGATGATGCAGTCTAAATAGATTTCAAGCAAACTTCAAAACAGAATTTTAGTGCTAGTGAGCATGATAAACATGTTAAATATAAACCCTTGGTAAAATGTGACCTGTCTTGGGTAATGTGAAATATAAAAGGACTAAAATGTGTAGTGGAAAAACACTAAAGTGCAGTAAATGGTACATTATGATGCACTAAAAATAGACTGTTTAGGACAGGAGCCAGACATGTTGCTCTGGTCATCTGAACCGTTATCATATACAAAGAGTATGCAAGTGTTACACTAGATCCCTCTCATTACAACTCTGAAGAGTGTCACAAAGATACAAAGCTCTCGCACTAACTGGTCGTTTGTCACACACTCTTCAATGGTTTTTGTACAACCCTGACACAAATGGGGTAATGCGATCTTCAGCTAACTTCCCCTCTAGTTAAATATTAAACGCTATGAAACATAAATGAGCCAATCCAGCTATTTAAAGTAATGCAATTGGCTCAAGTACTCATCAAATTGTCTGTGACATTTGAATATGGAAATTATCTACGTATTTGGCAAATCTGGTTAAAAGTGATGAATTATCAAACATGATGGAATGGGCGAAACAATCCGACTAACTAATAACACAAAACATTAAAGAATTTTGAAAGTCCACTCGTAATATTGAATGACTTTGTACCTCAAAAATGAACACTTCAGATGATATCAAGCACTTGTTGTTAGTTATTGGAGAGATCTGGGGACACATGAAAGGGGTATAACTTAATTACCAAACATTTCCCAAGAAAATTTGTATAGTTTGACATTTACATCTGAGAAAGAAACACATAGAAAAACTGCTAGTCTTAAAGTCTTCCCACCATAGTGTAGGCCCTAGTGATGCACCGATACCAATTGTTTATTAATTAACTGCATAAAGAAATCCATTATATTTAAAAAATGAGTTAATGTTGTTAATAAAATAAATGCTGAATAGCAAAAACCACCTTTAAAGGTTGTCATGCTGTCTTATTATATTTGTTTTAGCTTAATTTGTGCCTCTCTTATTATGTTGGTCAGTTGAATGATAATTAGATCCAATCCATGTTCAGTAAAAATAATTTGATGCAGAAATAAACTAGCTAATAGACCAACTGTTGTATACAAGTGATTAATATCGGTATCGGCCAGAAGTTGTCTATTTAAATCGGTATCGGCCCAAAAAAATACTATCGGTGCATCCCTAGTACGCCCCCTACTGAAAAATCCAGCTAAGAGCAGCACAAGGTGGTATCCTGTTTTAGCTGGTTTTGAGGTGGCAGCTGGTTTAAACTGGTCCTCCAAGCCAGGCAAAACTGGTCAAGCAGGTGGGTCAGCAGGTCTTCCAGTAGGTACTATCTCTGCTGTTGCGGCTGCCGTTTTGGTTCCGCTCGATGCAACTTCGGATTTCTTTAGGCGACATGCGAAGTGAAAACATTCTTAAAATTTTAATAGACATTTAGTTTAATTGCTAAGTGAACGTAATTTCAATTAATTTAAAGGACGACCACAGCAGTTTTACCACCAGCAAAATGGAAGGGACAAAATAAAGTGATGACTTTCAAGATTCAAATGGCCAGTATTTTGTTATTCTTGAACGCATAAACATTGTCTTGGTGTCATTTAAAAGGATTATCAAGCTCTTTCTATCTGCACGACTAGTTTTAGCATTTAACCATGTTGAAAATTTTACTCGCATACCTACTTCCAGCCTGACCAGCTAAGTCCATCTAGACCAGCTTAAAAAGTGACCAAAACACAGCTAGACCATCTTGCTACACCAGCAATACCAGCTAAAACCGAGCTGGGAGACCAGCTAAAACCAGCTCACCAGCTTTGCTGAAACATCAGCTCAAACAAAAGTTAAAAAAATAGCTTTGTGCAAGTAACTGCTATAAATGAAAATGAACATAAATTACTACCACTTTAAAATGCGCAAGTTTAGCTTACTATTTTAACCAAAATGTGAAGGAAGCATTCATATTTAGTAGGAATTAGTAAGCCAATAGGAATACTAAGAAAAGTACAAATCATATCTAGCCAAATGTAATGTTATATTGAAAAAGAAAAGTATTTATCATTAATTTTCAATGCGGCTCTGAAGCGAATATTTACTCACATCAGCACGCCGGAACTATACTTTCAATCAACTGTATTAGGTCGGAAGAATTTAATCGGCGCACCGCTTGAACTTTCACCCCTGCGTTTCTTTTGTTGTCATATCGCAGAGCATCACTACGCTGCGTCAAACTTCGTTTACCAATGACACCATCTTAAATAACAAACCCAATATGCTTCAAACTAGTTGGCGTTATCTCAAATGTACGGTTTAAAAGTATGTTTTGACCGTAATGGCTGAATCAGTTGCGCCAACCCTCTGACGTTAGCTGCGCAGCATCACCATGGATCTTAGTTTCATCAGATTTTTCATCTAACCTCTTCCTAAAAACGATCGTCAGTCAGCACATCTAACAACCGAGTGTATTTTGTATTTTTTGGACACATCTGTAAAGGTAATTGTTGTTAGTAGTTTTTGTTTTGAAGTGTGGTGTAAGGTTGGGGAAACTAAGCAACGTCAACAACAGCCCTTCGCTATCATAACAACGCATGTTACCCTGCCAACTAGATAGCAGCCAAACTAGTACAACTGTGTAGTATTTAACTAGATTACAAGTTCAACAATATGTTAAGATTATAAAAGGTTTGATATGTTTAATATAACGTTACCCATAGATAAGTGTTATTTATATTCGACGCAACTGGTACTCATATTACTCAGGACTGTGTTTGATCAAACTAAACTGTTGGTGGATTGCTTGTAAACTTTGATTTTTATTGTACTTTAATGGAGGTGTTATGTTACAATAATTTTATTATATATCTTTCATCACAATGACAAATGTGTACTCTTTTGTCTTGGTTTCATGTACAGCCTACATTTTGAGACAACAAAGGAAGACATTGAAGATCTTTCAATGGGCGAAGAAAAGCCAGAGACACTGGATTTTGTGAAGGACTTTCAGGAGTACCTGAGTCAGCAGACCCAGCATGTCAACATGATATCTGGCTCCGTTATTGGAGTAAAAGACGGAGATGCGATTCAAGGAGGTAATACATATAGAGAATCTAGAATGGATTTGTGCTAAATTGTACAGCATATGAAAAAGATCTAAATATATTTCTGATTTTATAGTCTTTATTGATTTTATAATTTTATAATGATAATCATCATGTGAGTCTGAGTTTTTTTCTAATTGATGTTTGCCCTAAAGATCTTGGCCAGAATGGCCTGGAGCACCCAGCAGTGGATATGTCCTTAGAGGATGGTTCAGGGATGTTGGTGGATGGCTTTGAGAGAACATATGATGGTAAACTTAAGTGCCGCTACTGCAACTATGCCACAAGGGGCACAGCACGGCTGATCGAGCACATTCGTATTCACACAGGTAAGAACTAATCTTTTTAACTTATGCTGGTTACACACCAAAAGATAATCGCGCTGATATGGGGGTGATTTCCCCCCTCCCGATAATCCTAGTTATGTCCCGATTGTCTTGGTGGTTCTGCAGATTATCTTATCGGATTTTCCCTTGGCCTGAGGTGTGATAAGAGTGTCCGAACCTGATCGGAAGAACGTTGGAGTCGCCCGATCGCGAATCGTAAATATTAAACAGAAATCCTGATGTGTGGGGGGATCCCCGAGGACAAATTTGGGCACGCTCTTGAGATTATCACATAAAACAAACAATATCCAATCAGAAAGCGAGATTATGAAAGACGAAAGCAGTCATGGCGGATCAGCTTGTTGATTTGTGTCAACAGCACGAATGTTTAACGTTTCTCTTTTCCTTTAATTTTCTGTAAAAATCATTCCAAACACTATCATTGAAATTCCTCCTGCATATCGTCCGCCATGCTTATTCTGAAGTCTCGCGAGATTTCCTGCGTTCACACTCGAGACTCTGGTTGACAATCTGTTCGTGTGTGCTGTCTTTGACACATCATGGCACACCACACATTATAGGAGCAAAATGGTTTAATCTGGGATTTTTTATCCTCATGTTTGTTGTCTATCACATTTTAAAAAACCTCATAAGATGTAAAAATTATTTTGGTGTGTACCCAGCATTAGTTACCCAAGAGTTTATCTTTCTTCAGGATTAGGGTGGTGAACCTTTCTATACAGATGTTTTGGTCTATACACTTTTCATCGATTAAATGTCAAAGTTGAAATGTACAACGGTTTAAGTAATGAAAATAATGAAAGATAATATTGAAAAAGAATGAAAAATTCTAATATAATATAAGGCTGGTTTCCCGGACAGGGATTAACTTAAAACCTTAGTTAAATTAGAATATTTAAGTCATTTTTAAAGCATAATTTATAAATAAACACTACTGGTGTGCATATTGAGACACAAAACTTGCACTGATATATTTTAAGATATGTCAGAGCAAGTTGTTTTCGATCAAGACAACACTAAAATTTAAGTTAGTCTGGGACTAGCCTTAAGCCCTATCTGGAAAATCACCTCATAAAGTTTTGCTTTTATATTGCCATGTAGCTGTGCATTGGTTTCAGTGAGTTGTTTTGTAGTAATATCATCAGTTTCTTCAATGATAAGTCTTAAAGGATAAGTCCATTTTCTTAAAAAAAATCCAGATAATTTACTCACCACCATGTCATCCAAAATGTTGATGTCTTTCTTTGTTCAGTCGAGAAGAAATTATGTTTTTTGAGGAAAACATTGCAGGATTTTTCTCATTTTAATGGACTTTAATGGACCCCAATACTTTTTAACTACAGTTTTAATGCAGTTTAAAATTACAGTTTCAAAGGACTCTAAACGATCCCAAACGTGGCATAAGGGTCTTATCTAGTGATACGATTGTTATTTTTGCCAAGAAAAATAAAAAATATGCATTTTTAAACCACAACAAATATCAGTCTAATATAATTGATTAAATTGGGTTAAATCCAATATTCATAAATGACAAAAGGTCATGGAAATTAATTTACTAAAAAGTATAGGAATCCTAATTTAACATTTTCTATTTCCCTTAGGTGAAAAACCCCATAGATGCCACCTGTGTCCTTTTGCCTCAGCATACGAGCGCCACCTGGAGGCGCACATGCGCTCTCACACAGGTGAGAAGCCCTACAAGTGCGAGCTCTGTTCCTTCCGATGCAGTGACAGAAGTAACCTTTCCCATCACCGTCGTCGTAGACACAAACTCCTACCCATGAAAGGTGCCCGCTCCTCTCTCTCTCACCGCAAGATGCTCAGTGTTCTGCAAAAGAGAGGAAGCTCTTTGGGTTATGGCCGTCGCCTGCTGATTAACCTCAACCCACCATCCATGGTACTGCAGAAACCCGGCTCTGAGCAGCAGCACCTGGGTGACTTTAGTCACGATCTGCCTTCTCATACTCACCTTCATCATGAAACCTATAATGGTCTTGTAAAGGATCCACAAGCCAGTGGATCAATAGGAGGTGGCTCTAGAGAAGACCAGGACATGGCATTGGACAACCCTCTAAACCAGCTTTCTACTTTGGCAGGTCAACTTGCCAGCATTCCACCGGAAGCTCATGGAGCCCCAGTATCTCCTGGAGCCGAATCTTTACCGGATGAGAAACCAACATTCCTTGTCCAGCAGCCTGTAATGGCACCTGCTGCCGTCTCTGTCGGTTCTGCCCAGGCTTCCTCTCCCATCACCCCAGAGCCCAGACCGGCTGCGCACAGCGGCTGTAGCCCAGGGGTAGGACCCTGCAGTGAGAGAACCAGCACTCCCAGTGGTACCAACAGTCAGCCAGGAACACCCACCCCAGTACAGGATCCCCAGACACTCCACCACTGCCCCCACTGCCATATATATTTCCCAGACAACATCCTCTACACCATCCACATGGGATGCCATGGTTACGAGAACCCTTTTCAGTGTAACATATGTGGATTCAGATGCAGGAACAGCTATGACTTTGCTTGTCACTTTGCAAGAGGCCAGCATAAACAGTGACACATTCAACAGCTTTGGGTGTTGCTGGTCTGTTTTTGTCCCGTTTGACATAAAAGTCAACTTTTAGTATCTGTAACATTCCAAAGACAAAATTGGATAACCGTGCTTTGTATTAACTTCTTGAGTTCTTTTATGAGATCTATTATTGATCATTAGCCTGAAGTCAATGAAGCACATTTGGAGTGTTCATTTTGGTGAAAATGGCAGGAATATGGGTGATGACATATGACACTTTACTTCAAATGTTATCATGTTTGAGGGTCTAATTCAAGATTCTAAGGATTTACTCACCTTTGTAATCATCCTCATAGATGTTGCCACAATATTTGTAAGTGCCAGACTTATTAATCAGTGCCTGCAGTTGTTTTCCTGAAGCTGAGAGTTTATTGAAAGTTTAGATTTCAACAGTGCTTACATTTTAGTTGGAAAAAGTCATTTGCATCGTTTGTTAATACTGCTCCCCTATTTATTTATTAAAATGTTTTATTAAAAGTAACTTATAATTAAACTTAAATAATTATAATTAAAAATTATTGTTTGCTTACTGGTTGAAAGACTTGTAATATTTAAAGTGAAATAAATCAACACGGTTGTAATCGAAAACAAAATTGTATCGACTGTTTTTTATCAGTTAGCAGTAGTGTCCCATAAGATTGTTGTCCAAATGTATCATTTTACTGTTGTTGCCTGAGATTTACTCGTTCTCTAGAAAGATAGCACATGACTGTGTACACTGGTTTGGTAAAGCAGTGTTAAGGATTGTGTTTGGGCAGTGAGAGCACACTGTTCCCCCCTCCTTCCACCAGTGCCATGCTGTAGATGTTATTTGTAATGTTTTTGGAAACGTCTGTGGTGCTACAATAAAAGCATTTCATATGATTGTCTGCATATTGAAGTTAAAAGTATTGTATAACATGTTTTGGTGAAATTTGTTAACTTTCAATAAATCTGAATATACTGTATCTGTTCCATGCTTTTGGAATTTTGTATTTGTCTTCGAAGCTACACCTTGTCTTGTTTTCTGATGGATATATTCATTGTATTTGTTAAAGGGGAAATTTCACAAGCCCTTTGTAAGATGTCAAATAAATCTTTGGTGTCCCCAGAGTACATATGTGAAGTTTTAGCTCAAAATACCCCATAGATAATTTATTATAGCATTGTAAAATTGTCACTTTGTAGGTTTTAACAAAATTATCCCATTCTGACATCACAAGGGGAGTCAATTTCAATGACCTATTTTTTCACATGCTTGCAGAGAATGGTTTACCAAAACTAAGTTACTTGGTTTAAGTTTTTCAAATTTTCTAGGTTGATAGAAGCACTGGGGACCCAATTATAGCACTTAAACATGGAAAAAGTCAGATTTTCATGATATGTCCCCTTTAAGCTGACCTTCACTGTTTTAAGTTTACTTAGTCATACTAAGTTACATTGTTACATTGATGCATTTGGAAGATGCTTTTATTGGAAGCTTCTCGCTTTGTATTCTGGATTTTTTATTAGCGTATGTGTTTCCTGTGAATTGAACACACATTTGCACTGCTAATGCAATATTCTACCAATTAAGATACATGTTTACCTTAAGGATCTTGGTCAGAATGGCCAAGAGCACCCAGGAGTACATATATCTTTAGAGCAAATACAGCTCACCGGGCACTTGCATGTGAGGCATTAAATGTATTAAAAATCATTGGATTTGAGTTAGGATTTTGGTCTAAAATAACTAATTTTCTGCAGTGCTAACAAAATCCAACAGATGGCACTGCGTTCTGCAATACTGTATATTCAGTTCACTGCTGCCTTATTGACATGAATAAGGCCCACTTTACACCAGTGGCCAGTTGCATAAAACTTTAAGACTAGCTGTAAAAGTTAGTCATGAATTTTTTCCTTCAAGACTGATCATTTTGTTTCAAGTATGTTACATAGAAAGGTAGATTGGTCTAATTTAAATCCAAATAATAAGACTGATTAGCCCTAACTATTTGCTAGTTAGTCAGAATCATACTTAAGACGCAGTCTTAACGTCACGGCTATGTTTATGCAACCGGCCACTGGTATTAAGATGTGTTGGATGATCGTATGACAAGTGGAGAGAGACACCCTTTTTTAAAATCCTCTTTTGTCCACTTTCAAACGCTTTTCAATTTCAATTTTCAATTTCAAGTTTATTGTCCACAAAAAGTGGAAATTTGTCTTTGCCTCCACAGGTGGATTTCTAAAACACATACACAATGAATAGACAATAAATACAACAGACAAACAACACAGTAACCCTTACAAACAACAATAGATAACATCTTCATCACACACCAATATCAAAAAAAAAAAAAATTGGTTCCCCAAATCTTACCCTGAAGGGCCGGAGCACTGCAGAGTTTAGCTCCAACCCTGATCAAACACACCTAAGCAAGCTAATCAAGGTCTTCGTTATCACTAGAAAATCACAGGTGGGTAAGTTTGATTGGACCTAAACTCTGTAGTGCTCCGCCCCTCCAGGATAAGATTTGGGAAACCCTGTTTTAGAACAATTGATGAAACAAGCTCGGACAACTTTCACATGATCGCAAAATGGAACAAAAATGAACAGGCGAAGATCAGCCGCTTAGGTTTGGCAATGATAACCTAAAGACTGTGCCGAACACTTGGTTCGTGGTAGAAGCAGTATTGGGCAAAAGGCAGTGTGTATAATTTGCCAAGAAATTATTGCTGTTTAAAAATAACCATCTTTACTACTAAATAAACTTCTTTGATTTAATAATTGTATGGCTTATAGTGGATATGAAATTAGATTTGTATTTAACTATAAATGTTTTAATCAGATTGTTATATAAGAAAGTTTTTTAGAAATGTACAGTTTACAGGACATTACCAGCTTATCAGGTTTCACGTTTGTTTGTATAAACAGTGATATGCTTAAGAATATTTTTTCTACATATATTAAAGTGTGTTAATTAGAACAGGGTAAAAAATTGTACAGGGAACTGCATGTCCATGTGCAGTAATTGTTAATTTGAAATGAATTATCCAGGCCTAATTGGTCATGCATGTCTCTTATAAAACTATAATTTATAGTTTACTACAAATTAAACCAAACAAATATAGTTCCTTTAGGTAAATTATAACTTCAAAACAATAAAAAAGTGGCAGCCTACAAAAACCATATCATTTACTGTTTTTAAAAATGTTAATATTGAGTAGACTTCAGTTGAGCATATGGCTCGGCACCTCCACACAGTTCCAGTTTCTCATCCAGCCTTATGGGAAAATGTATTTCCCCTCTGCATTAGAGGATAGTTCAGGGATGTTGGTGGATGGCTTTGAGAGAAAACATACTGTATGATTGTAAACTCAAGTCCCGTTACTGCAAGTACACTGTAAAAAAATGTTGCCTCCCTAACTCAAAATTTTCTAGTGACTGGTAACGTTGACATTTTTCACTTGGGCCAGTAGATTTTCTGTAAATTGAATTGTATCAGTTGTGGCAACGAATTTTAAACATTAGCTCAATGGGAAATAACAGGTTGAGCCAATTGAAAATAAGAAAACATGTTTTTTGCCCAATTAACTTTTTAAAATTGTGTTAGCATTCTTTTTTTAGTTTACCCAATCTGAAAATGTATATAGGTAAAATTATATTGGTAAGGAATCATGCTGAATTGTTTATTTCCCGTTGTCCTAATAGAAAAAGAAACACTCAAACTATTTTGTAACATTTTATTCATTTTTTATTTATTTGTAATACCTTGAAATTGTAAACATACAGAAATGGTCTGCATACAATTGAACTGTAGACATAAGAAAATAATTTTTTTTAATAAAAAAAAGGTTAAAGAAAATATATTTTACAAATATCTCCAAAAACACATATAAAAGTGGGGAGGGTTCCTCACCCAATGTTAATCACAATTTCACTTGAATTTAAAGGCGGAGTCCACGATGTTTGAAAAACGCTTTGGAAAAGGAGACGGGCCGACTACCAAAACACACTTATAGCCAATCAGCACAGCAGTAAGGAGCGTGTCTACTAACCGACATACTTGCCGGGTTGCGTGTGGGGCGGCTCTATCAACAGAAGGTCCAGATTCTATTGGGGTAGGGGCGTGTTTGTTTAGGTGATTTCAAATATCAACATTGGCTTTCAAACATCATGGACTCCGCCTTTAACATTCTCACACTAAGTAAGAGCTTATGAAACTACTATAAACACTTTAAACAATGCCTCAAAACATTAAACACCTAAGGCATAAAGTCTCACAAATTTTCCAGCACAACCTGCTCACTGGAAATGAATCTTGACATGGATCAGCAACTGCTCAGAGTTTCACGAATTCCCATTTTCATGTCACATGTGTAAATCTCCAAAGTCTTGGTACTCTGTAAGAAGTAAAAAAAGTATCACTGAGTGTACATGTACCAAATGAAGCCAAATGTAATAAATAAAAACAGATCAATATAGAATATCCTCAAAGTTTAAACTTCTGAACATTCTGAAAAACGGCTGCTATTAGCTATATTGCTGGTCAACATGAAAAATATAACAGTTTTAATATAGAAGTACAGTTATTTTGGTATTGGAAATTTTTCATTACTATAGTTTCACTGAAAATATCCTTTAGTGAGACTATGGTAAATGTGTTGTTTTATGGTTATCCAACACAAACAATTTCTAAGGGCGAATTGTTCAAGCAAACCTATAACTTACTAATGTTAAGCTCTACTTCGTGTTGGTTTTATATTCGATTACTTACAGCAGTGGTTCCCAAACTTTTTCAGCGTGTGGCCCCCCTTGTGTACCGTGCATTCCTTCGCGGCCCCCCAAATAAAATTTGTGACAAAAAACTGTTCTAAAACTCACCATTTTAGTAAGAAAAAACATTAAATTATACAAAAAAGTAGTGCTTTTGGTTAGTAGCCTTATTTTTTTTTTTAGGTTTAATTACACAGAATTCATGATAAATTAATGTATTTCAAAAAAAGTCATAAAACTGGGGCCCCCCTGGCACCATCTCGCGCCCCCCCTGGGGGCCCCGGCCCCCCAGTTTCAAAACCACTGACTTACAGTACAGTCAAGTCATCGTCTCGTCCGTTTTGGGCGTTGTTCGTGCACTTATTTGAGACTTGCGCCGTTGAGTATCAACACCAGCTGAGAGAGAGCGTCCTTTTCATATCTACCCCTCGTGGATTTCCTGATGCAAGATGACGACGGCAGCATGCGTGTCACAGATCGATTGGCACATGAGATCAATGTAGCGCGATATATAAGCTTTTGAATGGCTCTTGCGGAACTGTGATGTCATAGGTTGATTGGTCTGCGCAGAATACATGTAAACAATGCGCCGTTTCGTGTAGTCCAGGCCAAATACATATGCCCGTACACTCGTAACGTATTCATTTATTTAAAAAACACAGCAATTTCTCTCTAGAAAGGTGCAGGTTGCAAGCAGCCTTTCATGTATATGTGTGCACGTGTGTGGGCGCGGCGCAGCGGCTCTTATAAAAAAACACACCTAAATCTCGAAAAAGCTAACATTTTTCACACAAATATGTTATATAAGAATTACAAATATAATATACTCACTGTGAAAGTTGTAGTGTCCTTGCCATTTCCTCACTAAATGAAGCATTAGCTGATGTTACACTGAGGAGAAAACATATCATATGCTTTTTGTTTGTATGCTGTAATTATTCAGATTTTCACTCAGTTTAACTAGAAAATTAATTTAAAAATACTTAAAAATGACTTAAATGTAAATATTTAAGTACTTACCATAACTTTATTGTAGAAAATGTCGATCATCAACATTATTTTCTACACTAATTTCAGGTGCATTCATTAATTTCAGGTGCATTCCCATATGCTTTTCTGGCTCAAACTACGTTCAGTCAACTCAGTTCCCTTTCAGTTGGTCACTATGACGTCACGTCGTGACCGACGAATTGGGAACTCGCTTAGAGAGACCAATCTACTTCAAGTACTACTAAAACGCCAATGAACTTGGCATTGAGGTATTTGCATAATGCTGACGCTGCCCCGCCAGGTGCGTATATAAGCAGCAGGTGCAAATATGGAAATTAGCTATTTTCGCTTCGAAAGCCAGCAGATCTACTGCTATTGAGAAGCTCTCTTACCTGCTCGGGAAGATGCTGCTGGCTCGTAGTTGATTGAGGATTCCAGCCTTTGCAGTGGAAGCTCGCGGATGTTTACCTCAGTTTGAACTTGAGTCTGAGTGTGTCACGGCGTGGTGTGTCTTTTTAAAGACGTCATTTTCGTCCGTGCAATTCCTGATGCGGCAAATGTATGGGTTCAAAGATGGTCACAATCGCCGTCTCTTGTTTTGGGCATTTAGCGCGCTGAGACGGCATTTGTGGAGGGTTCATGTTTTCACTGTGAGAGCATGCCCTCGCGGATATGCGGAGACGGGTTGCGAAGCTCGGTTAAAGGTGCCATGGGAACATTTTTGGAATTTTTTTTTTCTGCATCAGAGTACTGAATCGGTCAGCAGGTATGTCCTCTGGCTCTCAGTGCTGATCCGCAGCAGCGGTTCCAATGGAGAACGGTTGGCTCGTGTTCTACGAGACTGCCGGTATATGTTGGTCCCTCCCCATACATGTCGCTGCATTGGAGGTGGGCCATCTGTCTCTGAGGCTGACTCGGATCCGCTTCCCCTTCGGGCCGGGTTGCACACCCCGAGTTTTATCCTAAGATGACGGCCATGCTCCCTCGGGCGGCGGTGACAGTAGCGTGGAGTAGACCCAATCTACCCGACCCGATCTGTCCTGCCCTTTACGGTTGGTACACGGAGCTGCTCGTGCATCTTAACACTCACCTCCAGTACCTTCCTTCCCCGAGGCGCATGATGAGCCGGCTGGGTCATCGAGAACGGTTGGCTCGTGTTCTACGAGACCGCCGGTATCTGTTGACCCCTTCAGCCCTCACCTCTCTCGATTCACGGGCTGCTAAAGGTATGGTGATGTCCCGACTCTGGAGGGGACAGCCTGTCCTTTCCTCACCGACCGGTAGCAATCGTCCGCACGAACGGCGTCTGCATATCAGGTTCGCAAAGAGGCGGCCCCTGCACTACACGGCGTTGACGCAGGTATGTCAGGTTAAGGCTCTGACAGATCTACACGAGGGAGGTCACGACTCAGCCATCAGTTCGTCCAGGTCACCGCCAGGCTGTTGGTTGTGCGATGTCCACATTACTGGTCCAGGAACACCATCTCAGGCTGTGTCTCGCAGACATGAGTGAGGTCGATAAAAATCGTCTCCTGAATGTCCAGACTGGCCTTTTCGGCGATGTGGTAGAGTGCTTTACAGCAGTACTCGACTCCAGCAGACTGAGGCCATCATGCCGCGTCAGAAGCCAGCTGCCCCCTTCCGGTCCATCTACGCCGCCACCTTAGCCTGCTCCTCGCCGAGGACGCCTGTCACAGCTATTATCGTCCTCCAGGCAGCACTGAGGAACCCACTGTGACAAGCCCGCCCTGCCCGCTCAGCCCGCCACCTAAGGAGGTAAGAAAGGTCCAAGCAGTCCTGAGACGGGCGACCTGGAATCGGATGGGATCACTCTTCAGGAGACGGTGAACACTGCTCCTTCCCCCGGAGGAGGGCCGGGTGGAAAATCCTTGGTTTCATTCTGCTGTTCCGCCAACCGGTACCCACAGACAACACTAAGAGTGCATTCCTCTTCCCTCTCCAGGTCTCCTGAGGATTAAGAGAGCTGGGAGCGGGCACACACCAGCTCACCCTCCTTCTCCTGCGGGTGTTTTCCAGAGTCTGCACTCTCCGCTCAGGAGACCAGACGGCCGTCACCCTCAGCGGACTCAGGTCAGTGTCACACCACACACACACACACACACACACTGTAGTTGTGTGCGCTCCCACGGCGCGCGCACCAGCAGTCACACCTGTTCTGCTCGGCTGCCCCACCGCGAGCTCTCTGGTAGTGCCGCTGATTCCACTCGCACGGTCTTTGGGGGCTTGGCTTCAGCTCACCAGCATGTCCCGTTGGTTATTACGCACGATCCGCCTCGGCTACGAGATTCAGTTCAACCGACACACACTCAAATTCTCGGGCATTCGTTTCACTACAGTGAAAGCGTCCGATGCACATGTACTGCATGCAGAACTCGATGTCCTCCTGGCGAAGGACGCGATCGAGCCGGTCCCTCCAGCCGAGATGAGCTCAGGCTTTTACAGCCCGTATTTCAAAGTTCCAAAGAAGGGCGGTGGGTTACGACCGATCTTGGATTTGCGCGTTCTGAACCAGACTCTCCAAAAACGATCCTTCAGAATGTTAACGCTGAAACTGATATTTCAGTAAATATGCCCCCAAGATTGGTTTTCAGCTATAGACCTGAAAGCTGCATACATTCATGTGTCCATTCTCCCTCGCCACAGGCCGTTTCTTCGCTTTGCGTTCGAGGGGCGGGCATACCAATACAAAGTACTACCATTCGGGCTGTCTCTCTCTCCCCGTTTATTCACGAAAGTAGTGGAAGCAGCGTTAAAACCACTGAGAGAGAGAGCGGTGTTAGCATATTGGCTTACCTCGACGATTGGCTTATAATAGCTCATTCTCGGCGGACGCCTTGCGAACACAGAGACTTAACGCTTTGGCATCTTGCCCGTTTGGTTCTCCGGGTCAACTTGGAAAAGAGCATACTTTGCCCACTGCAGAGGATCTTTTTTCTCGGCATGGAACTGGACTCGATCGATTTATCGGCGCGTTTAACAGAAGTGCGCATCCAGTCGATTCTGACTTGCCTCGGTTCATTCCGAGGGAAGAACGCGGTCCCTCTGAAACAATTTCAGAAGCTCCTGGGACATATGGCAGCAGCTACGGCTGTGACACCGATCGGGCTGCTCCATATGAGACCGCTTCAGCATTGGCTTTACGATCGAGTCCCGAGGAGAGCATGGCGCACCGGCATACACTGTGTAACCATTACACCTGCGTGTCGTTTCATTTTCACCCCGTGGTCAGACCCAGCATTTCTGAGGGCAAGATATGCCCCTGGACAGGTCTCCTGGCATTCTGTAGCACATACGATGCCCCCAGCACGGGGTGAGCAGCCACGTAGGACGGGCTTGCAGTCTCAGGGGTGTGCATAGCACCCCAACCGCGCGAGCGGTCGGCTGTATATCTGGGACTCGTACGCTCCACTACGGAGATGCGAGGGAAGGATGTATTAGTCGGCACCGACAACATTTATCAACCGTCAAGGCTGTTTTTGCGCTCTCGTCACCTGTCGCATCTCGCTCGTCATCTCCTCCTTTGAAATCAGAAGCATCTGAGGTCCCTTCGTGCCATTTACATCCCGGGTTCGCTCAATACAGCGGCAGACGCGCTTTCCCGAGCTGCATGCCCCGTCAAATGGTGACTCCACCCCCAGACGGTTCAGCTAATTTGGAAGAAGTTCGGTCGTGCGCAGACAGATCTGTTTGCATCACCGGACGATACCCATTGTCGCCTATTTTATTCACTAACCGAAGGCAGCCTCGGCGTGGATGCGTTGGCACACAGCTGGCCGCGGGGGATGCGCAAATACGCATTCCCTCCAGTGAGCTTAATTGCACAGATGCTGTGCAAAGTCAGGCAGGACGAGGAGAGCCTTCTACTGGTCGCGTCTTACTGGACGACCAGGAATTGGTTTCCAGAACTGATGCTCCTCGCGACAGCCCCTCCCTGGCGCATCCCCCTGAGGAAGGACCTTCTTTCTCAAGGAGGGGGCAAATGATGGCACCCGCACCCCGATCTCCATGTATAGTCGTTGAGCGCGCACAAGGTTTAGGTAATTTATCGCAAGCGGTATCTAACACCATCGCCGCAGCACGAGCGCCGTCTACTAGACACGCGTACGCGCTTAAATGGGACCTTTTCTTCGCAATGCGAGGACCCCCGAGAATGCCCCATTAATATCGTGCTTACATACCTTCAACACCGGTTAGATGGTAGGATGTCACCCTCCACCATTAAAGTTGACGTCGCCGCTATATCTGCACATCACTCTTTAATAAACGGCAGATCGGTTGGCCAGCACGATTTAATTATTAGATTTCTAAGAGGCGCACGAAGGCTGCATCCTCGCGCCCTCCCTCTATTCCTCCTTGGGACCTGTCCATGGTGCTGAAAGCCCTGCAGGGACCCCCGTTTGAGCCTTTGCAGTCTGTGAGTCTGAAGTTTTTTTCAGTGAAAACTCTGTCCCTGCTCGCATTGGCCTCTGTTAAGAGGGTAGGTGACCTTCATGCATTCTCCATCGACGATTCGTGCCTTCAGTTTGGTCCTACTGTCTCGAGCGTAACACTCAGACCCAGACCAGGCTACGTGCCCAAAGTTCTCACCACTCCTTTCAGAGATCAGGTGGTGAGGTTGCAAGCGCTGCCCCCGGAGGAGGCAGACCCAACCATGGCTTTATTATGTCCCGTACGCGCACTGCACCTCTACATGGAACGCACGCAAAACCTCAGGACCTCAGACCAGCTCTTTGTTTGTTACGGTGGTCAGCAGAGAGGGAAAGCAGAGGATGTCTCATTGGATTGTTGACACTATCGCCCTTGCTTATAATCTGCAGGGCACCCCATGTCCATTTAAATTGAGAGCTCACTCTACTAGAAGTGTTGCCTCATCTTGGGCACTCGCTTGTGGTTCCTCGCTAACAGACATCTGAAGAGTTGCTGGTTGGGCGACACCTAACACGTTCATTAGGTTTTACAGTGTTCGTGTCGAGCCGGTCTCCTTTCATGTTCTCTCCTCATCTGGGAGATCACTGAACACCGGCTCGCATGTCGGTTCCTTTGTGAGTATTTTTCCGTGGGGTTAATCCTACTAGCCCACGTTTCCCTCAGCAGAGCACTGCTTTGCTTACACAGCCACGGCTGTCTTTATTCCTCAACTATGGTTGACTTTCGTCCACCATCAGCCCTTAACGGGGCGGTGGCTTCCGCAGCGTTCCTATCCCGCTCAGATAGGGTGCTTCCCAGTCGCTGGCACTACTGTGGGGTTAAAGGAACATCTAGTGCCCGGCCTTCTGCCTTAAAACCTAATTCTCCTTCTCCTTAAGTGGAACCGGAGGGCTTTACGCAGACACTGGAAGAGGTTAGCCCTCAGTGGCGTTTTGGTAGGGATTCCCAATTCGTCGGTCACGACGTGACGTCGTAGTGACCGACTGAAAGGGAACGTCTCGGTTACGTATGTAAGGAAGGGAAGGAAGGAAACGGAGACGTCACGTCCCGTTGCCACAGGGCTGCTCCCTGCTGTTTATCGGCCGGTCACATTCTCCCGGCTTGCTCAGTGAAGAGAGGCTGGTTTCCATGTTTGCACCTGCTGCTTGTGTGCGCACCGGGCGGGGCGGCGTCAGCATTATGCAAATACCTCAATGCCAAGTTCATTGGCGTTTTAGTAGTACTCGAAGTAGATTGGTCTCTCTAAGCGAATTCCCAATTCGTCGGTCACGACGTGACGTCTCCGTTCCCTTCCTTCAGGGAACGTGGGTTACATACGTAACCAAGACGTTTCCCTGTACAGCACAGAGAATAAATGAAGAGCAAACATTTGTTTACTGAAAGGGGGTGTATACACCAAAGCTTTTAAACACGGCTGAAAACGGCAGGCACAATGCCAACAAACCATAACTAGAAGCCTAAATGCATCCTGTTGCATGTGACTGGCCGATTAGCAATGTGATAACAAACACCTGACCAGGTGTGCCTAATAAAGTGACTGATGAGTGTGCATTATTTTAGCAATATTGCTTGAGTAGGAGTGTGATATAACTCTATATCATCATGGCTATGATTAGGCCAGAGGCATATACTGTATATATATGTTGCTTTTATACAACAGTTCGACGGCAAAAGTAAAAAAAAAGAAAAATCAAAGCAGCAGTATTTGGTCTCTTGAATCTATACTTGTTTTTTATTCATATTTAATCTTTTTTGTTGGTAAAAGTTAATAAAACTATATTTTATATACTATTGATTTAATCTTAACCTGGTACGAGCATGAACACAAAAATGCCCAGTTCCAACAGATAAGGCTGCTCGGACAACTGACAGGCATCTTTTTTGGCTGACCTCAGTGCCAAAGCTAAGAAGAGGAGGACGTTTTGATTGGTCCACAGCATTTCTCCTTATCATCCTTCACCCCCTTATCCAAAGCCAGTGTGATCTTAAAAATTCCTTAAGGAAACAGCATGGCTATGCAAAGTATTGGCTAAACCAAATTATAAATTGTAACATTCTTCCAACAAAATGAACATAAAACCATCACCTATTGAAATCATACTCATTTTAGAGACACTATAGCATTCTAAATTAAATCTCTGTGTTATGAAACTGTTCAAATACTCACAGTTATTAACATATGAATGAATGCATGCATGCATGATATAGTAAAATTTCCCTGTCATGTTTATATTTTTTTTACATTCAGGACAATGCCTATGGTATTTTGGAAGTGTTTTATTAAGTGCAAAATGTATAGATTAAATTCTTAAGACAAAGTTAAACTCTGTACTTTATGCTATGCAAATAAATTCCTTACAGTGGTGGTGGGACGTATTTTGTGGGCTTCCTCTGACATTAAAGGGGTCATAGTGTGAAAATTAGATTTTTTTCATGTTTAATGATCAACATGTATGTACATGTTTGTATTTTTGAGAGAAAAATGTTTATGCGTGGTTTTTGAAAAAGCTACATTTTTAAGTCACTGATATACGTAAGTCCACAAAACTCATTCTAAACATGTTTTCCCAAGACTTTTCAAAACAGGATCTAGTAGTCTAGAGTTTTTTCTTCAAAATGATGTGAAAATCATTTGGCCTGCTCATTCACATAAAACAATATATTGATTTACAGTTTCTAAGACACATTTGCTTGGGAAAGGCCATATGCGTGGAGGCGGGAAAGCTCCTGAATAATCAGTGATTGACAGCTAAGGAACAAAAGAGTTGAATAATGAGCCACATAATGAGCCTTGTGGGGATGTTCAACAGGAATGTAACTTTCTCTGTAGTAAAACCATGATAAGGTTTACTTGGGAATTTATAACAAAAAATGATATATATAATGTGTGTGTGTATATATAGAAATAAATAGAAATATTGTCTATGATGTTCACAAGTATACCTTTAAAAACCATAGTAATCATAGTAAAGGTACTGTTTGGCCATCGTAAAAATGAACACAGGGTTAGTGTTTAGTTGGCTAGCAACAGGTTTACTTTTGTGCAGTAAAAAGCTCAAAAGAACTATCTATCGTTGTCTGGACTCTTGTTTGTGTTTTTGTAATCATTATAGTAGAAACACAACAAGGGACAAGCGTGATAAACTTATCAATGTTTGTTTACAGCCGCCGCCATTACTTCCTCACGTGTTGATCATGAAAGCAGTATGTGTGCACATGCGAGTGATCCTGTGTTAATAAACTTGCTGTGCGGAGATATGCGCCTAGACACAACTAAATAAGGATTGTACTGTTTGCAATCGCGTATTTTATGAGAATACCAAAAAGTGCGTCGAATTTCCTGACTCGTGTCTTTGTGTATGTGCGCGTCGCGTGAACTGTTTGATGGAAGAACAAAGAAAACACTCGCGTCTGGAGATACTGACACACATACGGAAGTAAATAAGGATTTAGATGTCATGTTTGGTGCACTCGGATGAAACAACAAGGAATGGAGAGACTGGATTGTGTATCCATTGACTGCAGGAGGCACGAGTTATGCATATGGATGTCTCTGCTCATTCACTTCAAGGGCGCGGGGGTGTGTCGATCTCATCTCATTACAGATAAACAGGTAACAGGAGAAATACGGTACTTCTCCTCCTTCTCATACAGTTTACACCGAATGACAATATGTTTTCGATCTCACATCATTCAAAAGCTGACATTCCAATCATTATATAGACATTTATCTTTTGTTTCTATGACAAGTATTCATTAAGTTACAGTTTATTTTTCTGACGGGTTTCTGAAAGGACTTCACTGAGGGAGAGAGAACAAAACGCGCATCATGTTTATTTTCTTAATTTTGCGAAAAGCACAACATTCTGTTTTTATTGGGAGTGGACAGAAAAAATAGACACTTTAACGTTTTAAATGATGTTTAAATCATATCTGTATGTCAAAAATCAGCAGAGTTATCTAAGTCTCTTTGCGAAGTGATTGAAAAATAAAGAGTTTGCGGCGCCCCGCCGCGGTCGACCCCAGAGAGTTAATTTGAGTAATCCTGCATTAATAATTTCTGCAAGCATGTGAAAATGTTTTGCCTGTTTTGTGAGGTAGGTAGCAAGGCGAATTACAATAATACCGCACCCTTTATCTGCACTATCCAACCACGGCACTGCAATTTAGTGCAGAGAGAAAGAGGAAGAAAAGAAGGACTTGACAGCACAATTGAGTTTCAGCTACAACAAACCACCATCATTGTGATCAGTGTTTGTTTTTCATCAGCTCATTTGCATTTTAAAGAACACACTCAAAACAGCACAGTTTTGCTCAGGCCTACAAATTTGCGATTTTAACATGCTATAATAAATTATCTATAAGGTATTTTGAGCTAAAACTTCACATACACACTCTGGGGACAGCAAAGATTTATTTGACATCTTAAAAATAAATCATAATATGACCCCTTTAACAGCTAATCACAGTTCTGCATCAGGAAAGCGTGTACACCGTGTTCTCTCATGGAAACAATGCCCCCCATCCGCAACCTTCGTGAAGAAGCAAGGGGGACAGGCACAGTCCGAAGGGCAGAAAATATGCACGTGCATATTATATAAATGACATGAACATGTAGTGAATCATAAGTTATAAGTGTTGTATAGTGTTGCATGACTTGTACTAGTCGCTCCTCCTGCGGTAGTAACTTCTCCTTCATTTTTTCGTACGTTATCGGAAAGATTCGGTAAAGCCAGTCTTTCTTTTATAAATCTGATTAAGCTAAAGACTCTTCGGAGATATAAAGGATGTCATACAGGTACTCCAGATTAACATCAGAAATGCAGAAACAGCGCGTGTTACGTGAGCTTTAAGACAAGAAAATATGCATCCTTCAGGTCGATAACTGCAAACCAATCGTGGGGACGGACGCATTCGAAAATGTGTTTTTACATCGGCATTGTGAAAGGCATCTTGTGAAGTGCTCTGTTTAACGTGTGCAATCCAGGATCGGTTATAGCGACCAACTTTCTTGGGTACAATGAAGTTAACGCCTTTAAATGCCCGACCTTATATTGGCTGGAGGGACCGGCTCTATCTCCGTACACAAGACGTGAGCATCTGCATGCTTTACTGTAGTAAACTAGATAAAATGGAGAAATGTAATCTTTAAAAAGACACAAATACACCTGTGCAGCTATTTTAAAGGAAACTGGCCAACGACAAAAGAGCAGCAGGTATTGCTGCAACGCCTTAATGCCAACACTGCAAAGCTCTTGCAGTCATGAAAAGAAACAGGAGCGGATAATGTATTCAATGTTTTTTGTTTGAGTACCTGTCGATCTCACAACCTTTGCACTGCTAACACAATTACAGGAACACAAATTTAGGTTTCTAGGTTTTAAACTTAAGTTCATATTCATTTATTTTTTCATTTGAAATTACAACACATAAAACAGTACATTTTCATGTATGGAAAGTGGAAATCAAACTTCTTTAGATTTTATCCTCAACACTAAATCATGCTACACTGGCTTCAAAATCATTATTCTAACAGATTATATTTGTGTAAAATTAACTATCACTGATTAAAAATAAAATATGCAATTTTAATCAACATATTAATACACTGAATGTGTGGTGTTGTAAACCACCATAATAAATGTATAGTTCCCAAATCTTCACAATTTCTCACTCAGATTTTGGTTGTTTCTCTCTCACATTTTGTGTGTCTTTGTTTTCTACGTGAATCTCTACATGGTCATTAGCAAGTTGTATAATTTGTGTTAATGCTTGTAAAATCAGAACATCCAGGTTGTCATTTGATTCAATTTCTTCATGGTAGTTCTTCACTGGAAAGATGTGACACATTGGAAGTCCCAGTGAACTGCTGCACAATTCCAGCTAAAATCAAAACATAGGGACACTGAGCTCAGTGTATGAGTTTAGGGCAAGTTACTCCTTATTTTAGAGGAAAGCATAATTTACCTTCTCCTTAATTCTCTTGCTGTGGTAGACCCTCAAAAAATTGTTTTTCACCACAGGACACACTTGATCCACGTTTGTCATGACAACCACCTGAGGCAACCCTGCAGTATGTGCCAAAGAATAGACTTGCATAACTAAATATATTTTCTGATTTTTTTTACATATGCCTATTTGGCAAAATGTTTTCATATTCAAAAACAACCTGTATAGACTTTAATGTTGGAAGGCTTTTTCTAGCATTCTATATGTATGTTTACTAAAGAAGATACACTTTCTACAATTGTCCAGTGTTTGTGATAAATGTTCCCATAATATATCATTTTATATGTTAATTGCCTTTGCTTTAATAAAACTTTTGATGGAAGAGCAACCTCGGTCTTACCGATAGTCTTGGTAATTTTCAGACGAATGTTTCTCAGCTTCTTTAAAATATCATCCTGCGCCAACTTGACCTTATCAGCTGCTAAAACATAGACCAGGCAGTAGACCTCATCAGAGAGATCTGGGTCTTTATTATAGTATGGGTCTTCTGGAGATATTGGTTTTTCAGGATTAAACTATGTTTAAGGCACACAGACATTTAGTGTACATTGTACTTTAAAAATGTTTAATCCAATAGGGAATTAAGATGATTGTTGTATTGTTCACCTCATATCCATTTTTTATGTTGCCATTTATGGCTTGGATGATATCATCCGGATGGCATCCTTTCTTGTCTTCTGCTTCCAGGCCCATGACATAATTGAAGACAATGGGCAATTTTGAATTCCCAATTTTCATTTTAAATTCTCTGTACTGCTTTACAAAAAGAAACACATTAACATAAACACCAAACAAACAAGCAATTAAAACACCTGTCCTACAAAAAACAAACTTACTTCCCTTGTGTAACTTTCACCACCAGCAGCGGAATCACTGAACACATTGCTAGTTATTCGTCCTTGGAAGGCATTATTAACAGAGTTTATAAAACTTGATTTTCCTGAACCAGATGGGCCGACCACTATCACTCTCAAGCATTTCAGATTTGTTATGGATGGTTGGATTTGTCTGATGCCAAGTATTAAAGAGTCTTTCTTTCCTTTCCTAAGCAAAAGAATAAACCACATTTAAATTGGTTTGTATTTAGTATAAATTCACTGTTTTAAAGATAATAGAGATTGAATATGTAACATGTAAACAGCGCATTTTTACAATAAATTCATTGCCTCGTCATGGCAAAACCATTTGACAAAAACTCCTAGGAGGATTTACTTTTTAGAAAAAAAAATTATTCAAAGTTAAATTTCATTGCATTCAATGTATATTTTTTACCAGTAAGTGTGTTCTCTGGAAACTTGAACACAACATTTTCATTGCTAAAAATGCTCTACCAACTGAGCTACAGGAACTGAGTTACAGGACTAGGCCTTAGTTAGGACATTTATACCTTACAAAAAACATTAGCCTACTGGTTTGCATCTTGAGACAAAATAATGGCACTGATATATGTTAAGATATGATAGAGAAAGATGTTTTTAATTTAAGGCAGCTCATACATGCACTTTAGTCTGGGACTATATAAGCCCTGTCCGGGAAACCGCCCCATAATGCTGCTGTATATGAGGCAAGTATAGTGATTATAAAGTATAATAACATTACATCAGGCCTTTTTTCTCATTACTGCAATAAGAACGTTTAAAAACTGAACAAACCCCCAAGTCACTGCCCTCCATGGAGTTTGAAATTCTGGAGCTTCACCTGCTGTTAGAGATAAAAGGTCTTATATCAATAATGTTGGTTCACTTGTTTATTTATTAGATGCAACTCATGAATTGATGGTTGGCTCACCAGGGTTGGTACTCATTTTCTTAATTTCTTCTGATTAAAACAAATGCAGAAGTTTTCCCTAGAGGAGAGTGAATAACATGAAGTTATACAGCACTGCCAAATCAATCATAAATCAGTCAATTTAATCAGTCACATTTTTGTTTGATGCCCTAACAAGCACTTTAGTAAGAGCAGAGTCTGTGAAATACAGTACAGATGCATAAATACTTGCAACTTTGATATGTTCACGTACACACATAAAACAAAAAAGTTACTATACTGTGTGAAAATCATGAATTTGCACACACTCTTAAAAATAAATTTACTACATGATGCTGTAGAAAACCATTTTTTTTACTTCGTAATTCAAACAGAAATTACCCTTTGACACTTTGTTAAATTATGTAAATTCCTATTTTTTAATGGCATAAAACAACAATACATTTTAATATTATGTCAAAGAGTGCTAAATGAATACTCACCAATCAGTGGTGTACGGCTAATAACACAGAGGCACAGATTGTCTACTTATACCTGGTTTACTTTTACTTTCTGTAGTAGCAATAAGAGAACAGAAATCAAATTTGTTTCCTGTTACCCATTTCTGATTTTTTGCTCCTTCCTATTTTTAATCACCAGTTTCTAGATTAGTTAATTACTTCTTAAGTATTTATGGCTTTGTGTTTTCCCGTGTCTTTGTCTGGTACTGCTTTGTCGTGTCAGTGGTGAGTGCGTGTTCATATTCCCCTTTAAAGTGGTAGTGGTTTTTGGGCACGCTTCCCTGTGTTGTCTTGGTTCCTGTTTATTTGAATTAAGCTGCAGCTGGATCATACCACTTGCATACTCAACTCTTAATCTCCTTAAGGATACCAGCATACTAGACTAAAGAAATAGATCCAGCAGTTCTTGCAGATCCCTTAATAAACTAAAGGAAAATATTGGATTCAAATATATTTTATATTAATGGTTCACATATAAATCAAAAGAAAGTTTTTAGGTTTACTTAGTTGTACTTAGTTTGTCTTAAAGGGACACTCCACTTTCTTTGAAAATAAGCTAATTTTCCAGCTTCCCTAGAGTTAAACATTTGATTTTTACCGTTTTGGAATCCATTCAGATGATCTCCGGGTCTGGCGCTAGCACTTTTAGAATAGCTTAACACAATCCATTGAATCTGATTAGACCATTAGCATCACTCTAAAAAAATAACTATAGAGTTTCGATATTTTTCCTATTGAAAACTTGACTCTTCTGTAGTTACATCGTGTACTAAGACCGATGGAAAATTAAAAGTTGCAATTTTCTAGGCAGATATGGCTAGGACTATACTCTCATTCTGGTGTAATAATCAAGGACTTTGCTGATGTAACATGGCTGCAGCAGGCGTAGTGATATTACGCACTGCCCGAAAATAGTCACCTTGGTTTCTTTCAATAACTCTACGGGAACTGGAAAATGAGCATATTTTCAAAAAAGTGGAATGTCCCTTTAGATTTAATTGTCTTGAATCAGTAACATTTAAATTATACTGACTTTACAGTTCCTTTGCACAGTCAGCATTTAGTAAATTTAGTACATTTCCCGGAGAGGGGTTATTCTAGTTTGGTTATCTTAAATTGGATGTTTAAGCTGCCTTAATTTTAAAACATATTACACTGACATGTTAACATAACATATATCTGTGCCATTTTTTTGTCTCAAGGTGCACACCAGTATTTTTTGGTTAGTCATGTTTTTAAAAACTACTTAAATGTGCTAATATAACTAAGGCATAGTCCTGGATTAATCTAAACCCTGTCCGGGAAACTGCCCCTGTGTTTTGAATCCACACCCTATGCACTACTAATACTAATTAAGCAACAAGAAGGCAAATGTAGCTTTCTATAAGGTTTTAGACTTTGATTCCTTATTTTTTGGGTATAAAATAATCATTTTTATCATCATTGCATTTGAAATGAAGTACATTTGTGAAAAAAGTTGGGGAGACAGGGACACGACTAGGTTTTAAATTATCTAAATTGAGATATGTAATGGATAATCCATGGCTAGCCATGAATTAAAGGGTTTTAATGCACAACATAAAGGCAAAGAACCACCCGACGCGTAGCAGATTGCCTCTGCGAAGTGCATTAAAACCCTTTAAAGGATAATTCCAGTATTTAACACTTTGAGTCTCATTTCTGGTTTGTTTTGGAACAACTACAGTGATGGAAATCAGAAATTTCGACAATGGGTCGTGTCTTGACTTTTTGACTTGTTCAGAAGCGTCTCTTGACTGCCCCAGAATGGAAGCCAACGGGCATGCACAAACGTCATTAAAACAACACTTAACATTCATTTTCAAAACTGTGCTACTCACCGAGTGGTTTGTGGTGGTCGTTGATTTGTTGACAAGGCAATCTTTATTTGCACTAATCATGTAATTTATTTAAATGAATTATGTAAAGTGGGAAATAAAACCGAAGTCTCTCTAACCACGATTACTATGTAAGGACACATACATTTTTTGAAATGCATTACATTAAATGAAACCAAAAACAAACAGTTGGAAATTTTGAAGCAATGTTTTAAAAGAGATAGACAGAGAACTGAAAGAGAAGGACCAGAAAGAGTAAGTGTAACTGTGTTACTATGGTTACCAATGTTTAAAGTAGCGGATTAATTTCTAACTGTAATCAAACTGACTGGAACTACCTGTGCATTAAACGGTTTTAATGCACAGCTCCAGCCAATCAGAAAACAGACCATGGTATAAATGATTTTAGTTGAACTTCCTTAGAGTAATTGTTTTTAGTTACCTTAGCACAATTAAATTGAGTTGATCTGAGTAAAAAAATAATTAAATTCACCAATGTTTTTATCTACTTATAGATATATATATATATATAGAAATATAAAGTTATTATACTACACCAACACATTAGCAAGCTAATCATAACTAACACTCAACTTAAACAGAAGCTGATTATAGCATAAACATTTCCAGTGTAAATTCTTTCAAATCAAGACATTTACACTTATAGTAAAATGCTTTTTAATCAAAACAACACTAAATAACTGATACAATGTCTGTTCTCACCCTAAGCAAAACCTCTATTTTTGCACAATGATAACAATTTAAAAACCCAATAACAAAACAGAAACTTTTTCAAATACTAATATAGCAACACACTAGACATTAATAAGTCTCCCTCTTTTCATTTTGTAATTAAAAATGCATAAAATATCCATTAAATAACCATTTAAACACGCAATATGGATAGAAACCACTTAATATTTTTTATTAAAAACTAAAAAAAGATATTGTAATGGATCAAATAAGTAAATGTTAATTATGTTAAATTGAATTAGGGTCAGAATTTTTTTTTAATTTTCAATGTATTGCTGAAACACCCCACCAACACTGTTAATGTACTTATAAAGTTAGATTATTAAACAGTTTTGTTTGTGTCCTTTTGGTTAATTCTATCAACATTGTTTATTTTATCATTTTTAACCCAGCATTGGGTCAAAAAGGTGACAAGCCCAGCCCCTTGGATTGTAAATTAAACTATGCTGAATTGTTTTAACCCTTTATTGGGTCAGATATAAACATTTCTGGCTTAATTTTACCCAACCGCTGGGCTCATCCCTTTTAACCAATGCTGGGTTGAAAATAACACAGCATGAATATTGTTTGTAACTGATATGCACACATCCATCCCTCATGCTTTTATTTTGGATTGATACAAAAAATTATGAAAAAAATTATACAATTCATTGTAAATTGTTTTCATTTCGCTACAATACAACAGATTCCACTGTGTAAAAAGGTCTAACCGTTGCAGGGAATTGCTGACATGTTTCAAAATAGTATTGGAGAACAAGTCAGTGAATAAGAGAATTGGTGACACACAACTTACATACTGAAAAAAGCATATGATGAAGAAATTTCCTTTAATAGCACTCTTTGTCCATTATCATAATAAAAACACAAAATCAAATATTTTTACAAATTTGCAAGATATCATCTGACAGTGAGAGAAAAAGACCAAACACACAGATAGCTTGAGCTTATGTAACTAAAACATCCATCCATTTAATTAACACTGTGTTACAGTAGTTTGTGCCCTGCTTATCCTTACATTTGGTGGACTATCGAATTATTGGATAGATTGTATCCTCAACACTCCATCATGCTACATAATCATTATTTCATACGATTAGTCTATATTTGTATGAAAAGAACTCTAACCAATTAAAAATAATATGTGTTAATTTAATATGCAAATAAATCAACTGTATATTTTAAATTGAGTGGTGTTTCAAGACACATTAGGTCAAACTTGTAAATAATCACCATCACAAGTTTGTTTCAACTATCATACAAGGATAGTCATATTTCTTACTCAGATTTTGTTTGTTTCTCTCTCACATTCTGGCTGTCTTTCTTTTCTAAACGAATCTCTACATTGTCTTTAGCAAGCTGCATAATTTGTGTGAATGCCTGTAAAATCAGAATATCCATGTATTCATTTGATACAATTTCTTCATGGTAGTTCTTCACTGGAAAAATGTGACACATTGGAACACCCAATGAACTGCTGCACAATTCCATCTAAAATCAAAACAAACAAAAATTAAGAGAGAGAAGACACTTGAATAGTTTTGAATATGGGTTTAAAGGCGCTCTAAGCGAATCTGTGCGATGTCACTTTTTGTTGATGTTTGAACTGTTTTCAAACAAACGGAGCATAGCTTACTCCTCCCCCTCCCTCTCCCTTCCGTGCTTTCATGAACACGACCACCCCCACCCCCAAATCCCCGTTTATTGGCTCTGGAACACTTTTTTTGTTTCGTGGTGCTAGGTTTGGCCACTGTGTTGTTATTGCCGTTTGTGGAGCCTGGGCTGTCTACAGAGATCGCGTTTTTTTTACAGTTTGATCAGCAGTCAGGTAGCAAGCAGATAGTGAGGAGATGTTTGCTGTATGTAACAAAAAATATTTTATGGTCTAAAACGTGTGAATTCGCTTAGAGCACCTTTAAGGAACTATTAATGTGAGAGTAAAACATAATTTACCTTCTCTTTTATTTTCTTGCTATGGTAGACCTTCCATATATTATTTTTCACCACAGGACATACTTGATCCACGTTTGTCATGACAACGACCTGAGGCAACCCTGTAATATGTGAAAAGGAATAGAATATATAAGAAAATAATATATTTTTCTACAGGATTGTTTGTTTTGTTTTGTTTTTAGATATGTCTATTTGGCAAGATTCACTTTTTTATAACCACACTTTAAATTTTAAGTTTGCAATGCCTTCTATAGCATTAGAAGTTACTTAATATATAAATAAATAAATATTACAATTGTCTAGTGTTTCGTATATTATAATTTTTTCCAGTAATTTAATATTTTATACTTAAACAATCTAAATGAGCTTAAAATGCAAGAAAGGTGTAAAATTATACATTATAAATGACACAAATCAAAAACAAATGTTTATTGTCGTAATTGCTTTGATAAAACCGTTGAACAATCTCAGTCTTACCAAAAGTCTTACAAACTTTCAGACGAATGTTTCTCAGCTTCTTAAAAATATCATCATGTGCCAATCTGATTTTATCAGCAGCTAAAACATAGACCAGGCAGTAAACCTCATCAGAGAGATCCGGGTCTTTATTATAGTATGGATCTTCTGGAGATATTGGCTTTTCTGGATTAAACTAAGTTTAAGGCACACAAAAATTATATTTAGTGTACATTGCATCAAAAATTATTATGAGGGAATTAAAATTATCGTTGTATTGTTCACCTCATATCCATATTTTATGTTGCCATTTATGGCTTGAATGATGTCGTCCGGATGGTATCCTTTCTTGTCTTCTGCTTCCAAGCCCATGACATCACTGAAGACAATGGGCAATTTTGTATTCCCAGTTTTCATTTTACATTCTCTGTACTGCTTTACAAAAACAAAACATTAACATAACAACAAAAAAACATTATGTAGCAATTAAAACATATAAAAAGGATAGTCTACCCAAAAATAAAAATTCTGTCATCATTTACAAATCTCGTGTTGTTCTAAACCTGTATGAGTTTCTTTCTTCTATCGAATGCAAAATAAGACATTTCGATAAATGATGGTAAGTGCAGTTGACAGTACCCATTGACTTACAAACTATTTGTTTTTCCCACTATGAAAGTCAGTGGGTACTATCAGCTGTATGGTTACCAGCATTTATTAAAATACCTTCATTTGTGTTTAAAAGAAGACAGAAGCTACAGGTTTAGAACAACATAAAGGGAAGTAAATGATGACAGAATTTTCACTTCTGAGTAAACTATCCCTTTAAATGAAGATGCTGTACAAAAAACAAACAAACTTCTGTTGTGAAACTTTTACCACCACCACAGGAGTCACTCATTGCATTGCTAGTTATCCGTCCTTGAAAGGCATTATTAACAGAGTTTATGAAACTTGATTTTCCTGAACCAGGTGGGCCAACCATTATCACCCTCAAGCATTTCAGATTTGTTATGGATGGTTGGATCTGATTAATGCCACTTATTAAAGAGACTTTACTTGGGTTCCTGAACAAAAGAGAAATCCAAAAATTAACAATGGGTTGTATTCATTTTACATTTCTGTTTACTGTTGTACTGTATTTAAATGGGTAAATTAAAAACTATTCAAAGTCTGCCCCGGGTATAATGTTGCCCAAATTTGGTGTAAATCACATAAATCCCCTGGGAGGCCTACAGTGTATTTAACAGTTCATAGAAAAGTTTTAGCTATAGTGAAAAAGCTAATTACATTACATTCAATGTATATTATACAGATGTTCTCTAGATATTGAACCCAAAATATCTGGACTGCTAAAATGATGCTCTACCCACCGAGCTATTGATTACTCTGATCAATAGTAAAATTATAAAGTCTAATAAAATCAGGCCCTTTCTATATTTTATTGTTTTAAGAGATTAGATTAAAACCATCCTAGTTTACTACACTGTTGAAAGTTTAAAAACTGAACAAACCCCCAAGTCACATCCCTCCATGGAGTTTGAAATTCTGGAGTTTCACCTTCTGTTAGGGATTAAAGGCTTTATTTTAGTAATGTTGGTTTCACTTGGTTAGTTACTACATGCAGCTCATTAATTGATGGTAAGAGAGGCTCACCGGAGTTGGAACTCATTTTTTCAACTTCTTATGATTTAAACAAATGCAGATGTTGTCCCTACAAAGAACAGAGTGAAAAACATGAAGTTATACAGCACTGTCAAAGCAACCATAAATCAGTCAACAGCATACCAGTACTGTATTTTTTTAAGTCTGTGAAACTACGTATTAACGTTGCCATCTCATGGAAAGTCGTGTTATAGTCACAAAATATTTTATTAATTTATTTGTGTTTTTGACACTGGAGCATGAATGTCTTTTTCATGTCACTCAGCACGAATTTCTATAAATAGTTTTTCGTGTCGGTGGCACGACTTTCTTTATCGTGTCTGTTTATATATTTTTCTCATTGTTTTTTTCATATTTTTAAATCATTGTCGCTTGGGGTTAGGGTTAGATTCGGGGTTTGCATTAGAATGTAATTTTATGCATTGGTTTCTACATGTTTTTCTTCCGCTCTTAAAACTATTCCCACTTGGAGTTGGTGTTAGAGTTGGGGTTTGGGTTAAAATGTCACAGAAAGTGATTTTAACCCCAATCCCAAGCGACAATGGTAAAAAATAATAGGAAAAAACAATGAGAAGTTGTGACATGAAAAACTATTTATAGAAATTCGTGCTGAGTGACAAGAAAAATACATTTGTGCTCCAGTGGCTAGAAAAACAGTGGAAAATTGTGTCAATAACATGGATACATTAATCAAATATTTTGTGACTATAACACGAATTTCTGTGAGATTGGGCTGCCCAGTCATTGGAGTATTACTGTAGTAGACTAATTGATACCTGCTAACATTCTACTAACTTTAAGCATTTTTGCAACTTCATGCCACATTATTTTTAACCCTTTTAACCCTACCCTAAACCTACCCCTAACTGTCTACTAAAACTTTATCAGAATTAGTTGACATATAGACTGTTTAAAGTGGACTATTGAAATAAAGTGTAACCCTTTTTAACATCTAAAAGAAATGTTCTTTTTCAGAAACGGTTTTTTTTTTGTGAAAAATTGGTACTGCAGATTATAAAAAGGTAATAATTAAAGATTCAACTGTATGACTAAGAACCAAATTTGTTTCTTCTTGATTCAGCTGGTATCTATCCTAGTTAAGGAGGGAAAATTTAGACCTCAGAGCCTGAAACAGCATGCGGAATATGCTTTTTATTATTTTTATTACATGTTATGCTAACTTGTGAACTAGCGTCCAAGTATTTTTACTTTTGAATAAATTACAATACACAATTTTATCTCAAGTTTCTAATATGTGTGCATGCTGGTTTGTTGTTTAACTTGTCATTCATCCCTGCGTCTATATAGTAAAATCCAAGCTCTCATGAAATAATTATCACTACAATGCTTAAAGAACACACCATGTGATTGCAAAGAGCAAAATAATTTATATTTTTTATTGTAATTTTCCTGTGTTTAGGACCAAATAACCTACACTGTAAAAAAAATCCGTAGAAATTACAATGTTATTGCAGCTGGGTTGCCGGAAATTTACCGTAGATTTACGTTTATGTTATTTACTAGCAAGAGTTTGTTCAAAGTTAAATAAATTTTAAATATTAACAAGTCTTTATCTTTACAGAATAAAACTATACAATAACAGCCTCATGCAAAGCATTCTGGGAAACAGAAATCCTCATCAACCTTTTTCTGTTTTTGCTTCAGATTTTGTTTTCCAGAATGTTTTGCTTGATGCTGTTTTTTTAGTTTTACTCTGTAAAGACAAAGACTTATAAATGTTTACTGTTCATTTAACTTTGAACAAACTCTTGCCAGTAAATAACATAAATGTAAATCTACGGTAAATTACCGTCAACCCAGCTGCAATTTCTACAGAATTTTTTTACAGTGTAGTTAAATTACATTAAATCCTGGTAATGTTTTACTATGTAGATTCAAGTGTAACACTCTTGTGGCATTATACAGTGAGATTCTTATTCTGTGAAACCTCTAGCAGCCTAATGACACAAACCACAAAAGTACACAGTACTAAATTACTCAATTGCAAATCTGTAAGTGTTTACAAGTGTACATGTAGAATTAAGACATGCAAGTATACAGTACACAATTACAGTAAATGCCATAAAACAATACATTTTAATATTAAATATCAAAGACTTTAAATTAATACTCACCTACCTGTGGAGTACAAATAAGTACAGTAATAACACAGCTAAGTACAGTAATAACACAGAAGCACAAACTGCCTACTTATACCTGGTTTACTTTGACTTTCTGTAGTAATATAAAGAGAACAGAAATAAATTGGTTCCTGTTACTACTACCTGATTTTTTGCGCCTTCCTATTTTTTCTAGATTCAACAATTATTTGTAAAGTATTAAAGGCTCTGTGTTTCCTGTGTCTTTGTCTGGTATTGTTTAGTCGTGTCAGTGGTGAGTGTGTGTTCTACTTCCATTTTCAAGTGGTAGTGTATTTGATCACACTTCTTCTGTGTTGGTTTGGTCTTCAGTTTGATCACACCACTTGCTTCAATGTCTCCTTGAGCATACCAGCATGGATTTCCATTAGGGAGTAGAATCTTCCCAGTTTAGTTCATGGCTTTGGATAGCAGCAGGCAGAGTCTATGTTATGCACCATGTTCTGTTTAGGACAAAATGTGTTCCTATAGCTCAGCTGGTAAAGCAATGTAAAGGTCATGGGTTTGGCAGGGAACACATACTGTAAAAATGTATATTGAAGGTACACTCTAAAAACAAATGGGGCTAAGTGGTTCTTTGCTCGTAATCATAGAACAACCGTTTTCTAGTGCCATACAGCACCGGCGAATCACCTGTGTAGAACCACATGGGGGTCATTTAGAACCACTATAGCACCACATGTGGTTCTACATAGCACTATGTGGTTCTACACAGGTGCTTCACAGGTGCTTCACCGGTGCAATATGGCACTAAAATGGTTATTCTATGATTACGAGCAAATAACCACTTTTGGTATTTAGCACCGTTTGTTTTTAGAGTTGGCTTGGATAAAAGTGCCTGTCTAATGCATATATAATCCTTCAGACCGAGACTGTCAGGGTCTCTCTCTCTCTCCCTCTCATTTTGATCACCCATGAGCAATGCAGATGACTGGTCTCTCCATACAAGAGGCGTCTAGAGGCTTTTCTACAAAGTATTAATTAAATAAAGTGTGTTCAATACTTAATCCCTGTGTCATTTCATTTTATTTATTATGACCCAACTTGTATACTTAATGTTCTGATTTCTTTGTATGAATTCAACATTTGGCTTGATGGCTACATCTGGTGGAAATTTTGTGTCAATAAAAGTGTCAAATACTTATTTTCCCCGCTGTAGCTATAGTATATGTGACCAGTCACGGAAAGTAGGGACACAAGTCGGATCCGGGATTTTTTTTGTTATTCACAGATTCTGAAAGTGCAGTTTCTAAGCTTTCCAACGATGTGTAACACGTGGAAATCTGATAAGATTTGGAGAAGTTGTGGCCATTTGAATATAGGAACTCAGAAATACTCAAACCGAGAAAATCGAGACGAAAGGGACTCTTCTTTTCAACTGAGGGAGACAATAGGGCTCATTTACATCTCATTTAGCTAAGCCATACCCCATGTAAAGCCGTTTTGAGATACAGATGTTATAGCATGATATGTAGTATTTTATAACCAAATAACAACATGCAAAAATAAACATGACTCTTTTTACCTTTGTGGGGATCACAAGTCGAATCCAGTCTGTTTCAGATTATCCAATGACCATTTTGTCCACAAATGCGTATAATCCGTGAAATATAGATTGTTTACATCAGATTTCGCATGACCCGGCAAAACGTGACATTTTCACGTTGGTCCATACGTGAAATAGTCACGTATTTGCGTGATATAGGGTTGCAATCTGAAGTCTATTTACAACGTAACATGTAAGGGTATATGAGATTACACTCCGTTAAACACATGAACCCGCCTTCAAAGTTTGTATTTAAAATAGGGAGGGAGGTAGTTTCATAGATCATCCAAACAGCGCCGTCGAAAACGTGAAGTCCTTTAGGGATGTAACCAATCGCTCGCTCGTTCCTCCATTAGCCAATAACTTCATGGAAAATATTGATAGACAAAGCATGTAGCCAATTATATAAAGACTACAACGATCTCTGTATAACTTCTGTGTGTTTGGACTCATGCTGCGCTGCAAGAACTGACATAGAGATGACGTCAAAGTCCCGCGAGAGCGAGTCTAAATTAAATTACTCCATACGATTTCTTGAAGAGCTCTCGCGGTACTTTGACGTCATCTTACTGCGGCGCCGCAGTCGGCTGACGTACGATGCGGCTGACTGTTATTTGTTCCGCCCCAGCTTCTTTTATTTTTCTTTTGTTTTGTGCGCCAGAGCTTTACAGTCTGGGGAGATACACGCTATAAGTTTGAAAAAAAACTTAGCAAACATGTCTGAGGGACAGGGCAGCCGCGTCACTACAGTCACGTGACTTTACGCTCGAGCCGGAAGAGAAGACAATGCTGAATAAAGTCGTAATTCTGCTATTTTTGACCAAACTGTATTTCCGATGCTTCAACACAATCTAACTGACCTACTGATGTCACATGGACTACTTTGATGATGTTTTTATTACCTTTCTGAACATGGAAACCATACATAGATTTTCAATGAAGGAGATAGAAAGCTCTCGGACTAAATCTAATGATAAAACATCTTAAACTGTGTTCCGAAGATGAACGGAGGTCTTCCGAGTTTAGAACAACATAAGGGTAAGTCATTAATTGCATTATTTTCATTTTTGGGCGAACTATCCTTATTTAGTAGTCACGCTGTTCCCTTTGGGGGCGGAGGCGAAAACACAAGCTTATACAGTATGTAAATATACACAGACAATGACGCCCCCCGCTGCACGCTAGAATCTCCGGAAAAACAAGCCTATTTTAACCGCAAAATGTACGCTTTTAAATATACAAAAACTGCTATCTCAAACATGGAGAGGCTTCTTTGTGATCTCAACTAACAGATTCTGCAATAAAACGAAAATCACAAATTTTGAAAAAAAAACTTTGTTTCTCATTTTCTCGAAACTTGTGCTGCCGATTTGTGTCCCTGGTTTCCGTGACGGGTCACATATGCATGACTCATGAACCATAATTAATCCCAACACAGCTAAACTAAAAACAGTTGGACATACTGAAGACATACTGCTTTTATGCTACCTAAAATAAGCTGATATAGGCCTATAACAGTATGTAAACCTAAATCTGTGGGAAGCTGTCAGATGTGATTATTAGCATTGTCGTTGACAGCACAACTAAAGTGTCAGAATCCTGCCAGATCCTTGTTTATATTTAGATCTAGTTTAGCATGGCAGGGTTCTGACAGTACATATGTTTTATGTGGGAGATGTGTGGTTTTAGTATTGGTTTATTCTGAACACGCATTTCCCGGGTCTCGTCACTTTTTCCCCGATCCCTTACTTGTAATGATTTCCAGGTGTATGTAATTTACTTTGTCCCTATTTATTGTCCATGGCTGAATCCGAAATCGCATACTTACTGTGTAGGTACTTAATTTCACTGGGTACCTACTTAACGTGCGCTAAGACAGTACCTACGTTCACGTTAAGTATGGACAGCATCCGCCATGTTGACGTTATCATGTGACATATGACGTAGTAGACTTGTTCGAGTTCATGCGGAACCACAAGAATCGACAGGAGATTGACATTACAATACCGCGAGAGCAACACGAAATCAGACTTCTCCGTATGATTTCTGGAATCGCTCTCACGGTACTTTGATGTCATCCACCTGTTGGTTCTTACAGCGGTGCATAAACTCGAACAAACCTAATAAAAGACATGAAAACGTATGCGTGTGTATGAGGGACAGGTGCACTAACAACTGATTGCACAGTAACTTCACAACTCTACTACGGTCTCTGTCAGTGTTACAGATATATTACATAATTTTATAGTGGACAAAAATAAGTAAAACAAGCAGATTGTAATTTAATATCTATTGTCAGATGACAGCTGTGCTTGAATACAAACTAGACAATGCAGTCAATGTGATTATATACATTTTAGTGAAACAAGCTCTTGTATTTACTTAAAACAACAGGAAACATGAATAAAAAAATGAATGAATAAAACCATCACAATAAATGAAAACGTATTGAAGTGAATCCCATATAAAACAAAACTTTACTCAAATGTATTTTTCTAACAAACCATCACATATTTACTATCATCTCAACACAGCTGTGATAATTCTACAGCTCTATTTTAATGAATCAGCTGAGCACTTTGTGGTATATCCTGGCAGGTCTGTGCGTGAAGTCAGGGTGCTGAGGAACAGCCCTGTGTAACGTATCGAAATCACCCGATTGGCAGGTCTCCGGTCGATTTCTTTGCTTTCCCGTGGCATCATGGGAAAACTGGGATAGAAGTGTCCATCCGATGCACGCTTCAGAATCTGGGCGGACTCAGTAGGGCATGAGGTTTCTGACATACTATGCGTTCACCTACTGCTTTTTGCCTACTATATAGTATGGCAGTATGTGGTTTCGGATTCAGCCCTTGTGTTTGCTGTTCTGTGCACGTTCGTCTTGTCACATATCCTGTTGGTTCCTGTGAGAGTTTGGTGAAGTCTTTGCTTGTTTTATGTTTATAAAGTTTATTGTTAGTTTTGTTAAGTTTAGTGTCAGTTTAGTGTCGTGTTTCCCTTGTCTTGTTTTGCCCCCTCGTGGGTTTTGTTTTCCCTGTTTACACTGTTATTTAATAAATTCCTTTGTCGTCAATCGTCCGCATTTGGGTTCGTGTCTTGAGTCTCTAAACCTTGACATAAAGGACCAAAATTCCATTGTCATGTAAGTGAGGATTTAGAAATAATAATTGTAATAATTTAATATTGTGCTCATACAAAAAATAAGTTAAAATATAATATTAAACAATCCTTTCAGATCTTAAACAACTACTTCAACCACTCATATTAAAATGTTTACATGACACAGGACAGGACAGATCTTATGTTGATAAAAATGAAAAGACGGCAGTCATACTGAGATTTTCAGGAATGCTTTAATCTTTTTTAACTGATTATAATGGTGATGATTTTGAAATCACTCTCCTGTCTCAGTCTCTTGAAGATTGAGCTCTTGAAGATCAGGCTTCACTCCTGCACAAATAGAGAACATATTAACATTGTGCAGTCAGGCGTTTCCCAGATTTTTTTTTTTTTTAAGTTGAACCACTTTTAAATTCACATAGTATCTTAAAAACGTTTATGCTTATAATGCAAGTTGGAATATTATGTATATCTTATATAATGTATACTCCATCAGTATTATTTATATATACACAGTTACATTTAGGTATTTAGCAGACACTTTTATCCAAAGTGACTTACAAAGATAAGGAAACAATCAAGTGATTTGTCATAGGGAGGCAATGATAAAAAAGTGCTTACCAAGTTTATATATATATATATATATATATATATATATATATATATATATATATATATATATATATATATATATGAAGATGTCTGACAAAATATTTTAAATTGAATAATTTTTACATTATATGACACAAAACTTCCACTGACCTTTGAGTTTGATTGGCCCAAGTATCAGAGTGTTGGTGTGATAGTTGGATTCAAGAGACCTCCGGCGCCGTCTTTGGCAGCCTCGGCTACAGCGAGAGTTGCTATCATTGCCAGGGCAGATGATCACCTTACACTGCAAGTACACATTGGCATGAGTCCGAAGGAACTTAAAAGCCTGGAAACGGAACCGAGCGTAATACTGCTGGCCGTTAATGTAGGAATAATATGTGCTGTCTCTGGCACATCTGAAACAAAACAGTGAAACTCAAATTTAATTTACGACACAGAATTATTTCAGCAATTAATAGAAATTATTAAGTCTATATTGTTTAACACTGTCATGTTCTATATGTTGGAGGAAGTAACATTAAAAAATTTCTATATACTAGTCTATATATACATCTAAACTCCATAACTAAAAACATTAAATGTTCTGTGGTGTGATCTTACCCATTACGCAGCAGGTCATAGGAGCGGGTTTTGAAGTCATTTGGATCTGGAGATGCAACACAGGTGTCCAGGAACAAATCTAGGGTTTCATCACGTCTATCTAACACAACCTGAACATACATGTATTGGTTAAGGTTCACCTCATACGGAGAGTCATAAATTTGTTGGTTGAAACTGCTAGAGTTGTAAAAGGCAATGCTGGCATTAAAGCGACCCGCTCCTGTGATGGTAGCATTGATGTCCTCTTTGGCCTTGTAGAGTATCTGCACCACAGTGTCCGGCTCCATTCTGCAGCCCACACGTAACAGAAACTGTGACTGACGGGTGATCTCACCCCATTGAGACTGAGACGCCCGCACGTTGTTGGTGTAAGTCACATAACCATTCATCATCTAAAGAAATATAGAGACTCAGACAGTGAGCAAAGTTTTATAGTACATAAAAAATTTAATAATGATTTGAAGTTTTTAGGATCTTTTTCTTTTAATTTCCACATTTTCTTCAAAGACCATACATTTTTGGACTATACCTCTTTGCTGGTACCACATGTATCCAGAGAGAAGCGGAACACAACCCCAGTACTGTTAATGGTGGGTCTGCACCGATTGTCATCCACATAAAGGTCATTTCCATTGAGCCCAAGTGAATTCAAGTATGACCTTTGAATGACAATGACCATGTTGTCCGAGGAACAGTCCACACGACCTGCAGAGTTACATTTTTAGGTTTAAATTTTGTGCTTTTAATGTATGTTACACTTGAACCGTTCAATCTTGCTTTAATTGGTGAGGTGCCAAAGATCGTGTTTTTAAATTCCTGGGATGCCAGTGTGTGCATTCTTACTTCAAGTCATTTAACACTGTAAAGTAAATGAAGAATTCTGGCAAGCATGAAGATATTTCAATTAAACTGAATAAAGGGTCTGGGTATCATCCTGGGTTAATTTATCTTAGCTTTCATTTTTTTCCCTGTTGATTTAGACCATGGTTAACCAAACTTTAAAAAACACTTATTTTAACAAAAATGCCTGAAACTAAGCTTTTTTTAGAAAATGTGATATCAGCCATCTGACTTTGACCATAGAACTTAAAATGTTAGCTAACCTGATAGATCCAGAAACAAAAAGATGATAAAGACATAAAAAAATTACTAGCAGGATAAGAGGTGCAGATGATCTTGTTGTTGCTTTGCTAAAATAAGACAGTAAATGGGAATTTACTTGTTCTTAAAGAGAGAAACACAAAAAGTTACACGAACTGTGGTAAAAACATTATTATCTACTTGTATTACATTACAATACAAATAAACATGACTGATTTATTGATTTAAGACCATTGCGTTGCACATTTATGTTGCTTCATAATGCCTTGTATCCATTTTTCAGTCAAATTGTTTCCAAATGTTGTTAAAATAATATTATCTTCACCGTTTTTGTTTTTGCTTGTCAGTATCTATTGATATATTTTGTCATTTACATACCTATTATTAAACAGGAAATGTTTATGCATATATCCGCTACACCAGATATCCAACATGGCGCTCATATGCTACTAGCCCATTTACAAATAGCATAAACTGTATCATACATTATACAAATAATGTGAACAATACGTTAGGGCAATATACTGTACGTTTTCACGTTAACTTAAATACTAAAATACATTAAGCAATTTCAACTTTTGGATACAGTACGTTACAGCGACTCATCAATTGCTATGATTTAAAAAGTGTTGAAATGCCAAGATAATTTTGCTTGAAAATTTAAGGCAATCATTTTTTACAGTATAATGCATGTACAATACAGGTCTTTACCTTGATCTGCGGTCAGTGAGCTTGTGAACTGGGCCTTAAAGCCACGGCTCACAACAGAGGAGTCACTCCTGAAGACAACAGTCAAGTATTGAGAAGATGAGTGAAACGTCTGGTGTGTGGTGTCATTGAAGCAGATCCTTCCCAGCACTGGATAACCAGTGGAAGAACCATCATGTACAGAGATATAGTCGCAGTTACAGCAGTTCTCCAATCTGAAAGAAGCAGAAATAAGCTAAAGGTTTTCTTTTGTTGATTTTATAAATTCATTTTAATTTGGGTAATATGTGATATCTTATAATAATATCAAAGGTCACACCCTCACTAAACAGGCTTCTTGTGCTTTCACACATTGCAAACTGTTACAGCTGATCTCTCACTTACTGTATATCAGCAAATGACAAGAAGATCCTCTGTCCTGCCTGGGCAGACAGATACCACACACAGTAAGCATTGTTATAATAATAGTTTGGGTAACTGGGACTTGAAAACAGCCCAGAACCATACAGGTGTCCTCCACACTCAGCATAATAATCTGGAGATCAGATGAAAGCAAATCTATACTTACAAACAAATATCATCAGAAATCAGTTACAGGAAGAGGATTTAGGTTAATTTATTACAAATATCACTTGTCACCTGTTGTCGTGTCTGGCCATGATGTCGTGTACAGTGGACAATACCCTGAGTAACAGAGAGTTTTAACATGATTAAAGAGAAACCTGTTCTTGGTCATGTTTGAGTATTACACAACAATTCACTCATTCACAGTATGTTTTCATTCTATTGTAAACAGCATTATTTAAAACATATCTTTTTTATGTTCTTTAAAGCTGCATAGAAAAGAGATGGCTTTGCATACAGGTAAGTAAATATGACAGAATTTTTAGACATTTTTTTTAGAAAACGGCCCGTTCTTGTCCATTTTGATTGGTTGAAAGCGTTCTAAGCCGTGATAAAATTCCCTGGTAACCCACGTTTCGGACTGCATTACATAAGTATCACTGCGCCACTGTTGCTGATTTATGAAAATAAACACCACAGTCTTTAATCATATTTTTTATTTTTCTACAATTGCATAATTAAAGCTGCGGTCGGCAACTTTTTTTAATCATACTTTTTGATCATATTCACGGAAACCAACACTATGCTCCGATAGAACAACATAAATTAGACTGTTTAAGAAAAAAACCTGCGCTTCTAGCTCCACCTAGAGCCTGTTTTTGAGCCCGGTTCACTTGGTCCAGTCAGCGCAGGCCGGTTCATTTGGTCCAATGAAATTGTAATCATTTGGAATTAACTCAATCCTCTAGAGTTGTCGACGGCAGCTTTAATGGCAATATCCAGATAAATGTCAATAAATATTATTGAGTGATCTCGTCAATAAATAGAAAACGCTTCTCTTTATTGTAACATCAAATCCATATTTCCACTATTATCCACTAGATGTTGATTTTACCCAACTTAAACACTGACACATTCACTCAACACTAAAAACAGCATTTAAGTTTTGACCAGGCTCTGAATCTGATCTCTTACAAAGTTCTTCACAAAAATGAAATTATCTCAACTTTTAGCTAAAAATGTAGAGAACAAATGAAGGTAGGATGAACTTTTTTTGTTTATTTATTTGTTTGAAAGTGGAGGGTCTGTTCTTTAATTTGATATATTTTATGTTTATTTAAAGAAGATAATTTTTCTGGAAGGCATTAAACTAAAACTGGGTGGCAACTTTTTTTTTAAACGCTGACGGGGAAAGAGTTAAGCATGCTTCCAAGCATATTTGATCAACAGTTGCACGATATAAATGTTAATTTATAAATTAGATGAATGTTGATTTATGAAAATACACACTACAGTCTTTAATCATATTTTCATTGTGTCTTTGCTGCGTCTGTGTTGCTTGAACACTGCGCTCTGTTGCAGCCACACTTGATTCTGAGGAACTACTTTGTTTGGTGAAAGAGTCATATTTGTACTAATATAATTACAACTTATTTGTGTTTTATTTTATGAAACCCTGCTATGCATATGAAGTAACCGTTTTATAAAAGCAATAAGCCCCGCGAAGCAGTGGCGTTACAGTGCATTTATAACAGCTAAGGGGGTTTTAGGCAACGCCCCTTAGCTGTTATAAAACAAAAACACCCCTTAGCTGTTATAAAATGCACTGGTAACCCACTGCTTCTTGGGGCTTATTGCTTTATTAACTAACTTTTTACAGCTCTACCCAGACATACTACATGGATTCGTTTTTATACATTTTTCACATTAGTATAAGTGTTATTCTTATACATCCGTGATGTTTACCACAACTTCACAACATCACATTTTAACTAGCATTACAGTATGTGCCTGAATTTGAGAAACTCACTGTTATAGTCATAGCAACAGTTTCCATAGTAACGACAGTTGTCTCTGCATGAACAGCTTCCAAGATTGTAGCCACAGTTGTACCTGCAGGAGGGTGAAGCTATAGACAGAACAGATTTTACTCATGATGTCATCAATATGTGTGTAATGTACACATTTTTGCATCACTCCATTTACATTTAGTGTAAGAATACAATTGAAAATGCAAAGCTGGACTGTTTACTGGATTTAATGCGTACATTCAACTTATTAGATGTTACGTTGGCATCTTTAAATTAAACTGACTTTTTAAAACTATTTTTCTACTATTCCTAATATAATTAAATATCATTAATTTGATTGAACTGAAAGAAATTTGCACCTGTTGCTGTCTCTTCAGTTGTTGCTGATAAGCAGTAATCTGCGTTAAGAAATCAAATGCCATGTATGTCAACATAAATACTTTATTACTATTTATTGAAACACGGTACATTTTGACAAACTCACTGTCATAGTCATAGCAACAGTTTCCATAGTAACGACAGTTGTCTCTGCATGAACAGCTTCCAAGATGGTAGCCACAGTTGTACCTGCAGGAGGGTGAAGCTACAGAAAAGATTTTACTCATGATGTCATCAATATGTGTGTAATGTACACATTTTTGCGACACTGCATTTACATTTAGTGTATGAATACAATTGAAAATGCAAAGTTGGACTGTTTATTGGATTTTAAAATGCATACATTCAACTTATTAGATGTTACATTGGCATCTAAATGAATTATTAAATATCATTAACTTTATTGAACTGAAAGAAATTTGCACCTGTTGCTGTCTCTTCAGTTGTTGCTGATGAGCAGTAATCTGCATTAAGAAATCAAATTCCATTTATGTCAACATAGATACTTTATTACCATTTCTGGTAACACAGTAAGTACACATTTGTAAGTAGAAATTACATTTTTATGTTTAATAAAGAGCAACTCACTGTTATAGTCATAGCAACAGTTTCCATAGTAACGACAGTTGTCTCTGCATGAACAGCTTCCAAGATGGTAGCCACAGTTGTACCTGCAGGAGGGTGAAGCTATAGACAGAACAGATTTTACTCATGATGTCATCAATATGTGTTTAATGTACACATTTTTGCTTCACTCCATTTACATTTAGTGTAAGAATACAATTGAAAATGCAAAGCTGGACTTTTTATTGGATTTAATGCGTACATTCAACTTATTAGATGTTACGTTGGCATCTTTAAATTAAACTGAGTTTTTAAACAATTTTTCTACAATTTCTATTAAATATCATTAACTGAAATACATTTTTACCCGTTGCTGTCTCTTCGGTTGTTGCTGATGAGCAGTAATCTGAGAAATCAAATGCCATGTATGTCAACATAGATACTTTAATTGTATTTCTAGAAACACAGTAAGTACACATTTGTACGTGAATATTAAAAATGTATGTTTAATGAAGAGCAACTCACTGTCATAGTCATAGCAACAGTTTCCATAGTAACGACAGTTGTCTCTGCATGAACAGCTTCCAAGATTGTAGCCACAGTTGTACCTGCAGGAGGGTGAAGCTATAGAAAGAACAGATTTTACTCATGATGTCATCAATATGTGTGTAATGTACACATTTTTTGCCTCACTCCATTTACATTTAGTGTATACAATTGAAAATGCAAAGCTAGACTGTTTATTGGATTTAAAAATGCGTACATTGAACTTATTAGATATTACATTGGCATCTAAATTTAACTGACGTTTTAAACAAATTTCTACTATTCTTATTAAATATCATTAACTTTATTGATCTGAAAGAAATGTTCACCTGTGGCTGTCTCTTCAGTTGTTGCTGATGAGCAGTAATCTGCATTAAGAAATCAAATGCCATGTATGTCAACATAGATAATTTATTACCATTTCTGGAATACTATGGAAGTACACATTTGTAAGTAGAAATTACATTTTTATGTTTAATGAAGAGAAACTCACTGTTATAGTCAGAGCAACAGTTTCCATAGTAATGACAGTCGTATCTGCATGAACAGCTTCCAAGATAGTATCCACAGTTGTACCTGCAGGAGGATGAAGCTATAGACAGAACAGATTTTACTCATGATGTCATCAGTATGTGTGTAATATCAACATTATTTAGTCACACCATTGTTTACTGTATCAGTTTATGTTCAAGGGCAAAGCTGGACTGATTACTGGCCTTACAAAAGTTGTTGTACATTACGAATTGTATTTAATGTAAAGCGAAGTGTCACTTTTCAGAAAATCCCAGTTAATATCATTAATGTCATCTAAAAGAAAGTAAAGAGCACCTGTTGCTATCTCTTCAGTTGTTGATGAGCAGTAACCTGTGTTATAAGAAGCAATAAAACTGAATCAGTAAAATTAAAGACATGTATGTCAATATTGATATAGTAGAAACTATATCCAAAACTTACAATGACTAATCATGTGCTCACAACAGGAGCGATTTCATGTGGGTAATTAGCCTTGTGTCTGTTTGTTTAAGAGATACTTACTGTTATAGTCATAGCAACAGTTCCCATAGTAATGACAGTCGTATCTGCATGAACAGCTGCCAAGATAGTAGCCACAGTTGTGCATGCAGGAGAAAGAAGCTAAAAGGGAAACCGATATTACCAGTAATGTGGAAATGCTTACAGAGAGATCATGCAGTTTGTCCTAAAACTATGAATAACAAGTGAAGTAGAGAATTAATATTGATGATAATGATGAGGGCATTATTACTGTTTATACAGTGTTTAAAAATGTGGGTATTTTTTCAAATCAATCCCATTTAATCCCATCATCAATGTCATTCATTTGAGTATAAGACACCTGCTGTTGTTTCTGGCTCCTCAGTTGTGGATGAGCAATAACCTGTGTAAAGAAAAGCAACAAACTAAATCATTTAAAGTCACCTATGTTAATGTTGTCACAGTAGAAACCATTTGTCCGGTACAGGAATGATTTGAATTGGTCTAAAGAGGAACTTACTGTTAAAGTCATGGCAACAGTTTCCAAGGTACTGACAAGAGGTTTCACAGGAACAGCTTCCAAAGCCATAGCCACAACTTTTATAGCAGGAATCTATAAAGATATTTTATATTTTTACTTTTTAATATTATGTTTTTTATTTTATATTATATTTTTACTATTTTTCATTAATATGTGTGTAATGTATTACTACAATAGGATTACATACTAGACTACAGATTACATACTTGGATATCATTCTTTATCCTTAAAAAGACTACAGACTATTAAAAACAGAAAAGTTAAAAACAAATAGTGTTGTCATTCCTTTTTTCAGGACTAACAACAAAACCTTAAATACTGTACATGCAAAGGGATCCATTGTTGTTGAGTCTGTACAAAGTAAAGTAAATATAACATGAAATTATATTTTAACATTAGAATAACAATGATACACCCATATCTCAATGTGTTGAGGGATATTTACCTGTCCATGTCCATCCATTGGCTAAAGTTAATGCTGAAATACACAGACCAGACGTAATATTCATTATATTTTTCCCTCAATAAGTGTAATGCTTTACATGCCATTATATACAGTAGTATAGCATCAAACACTGGGTAGGCATGGGCCGGTATGAGATTTTGGTGGTATGATAACCTTAAGCAAAAATACCACGGTTTCACAGTATTGAGGTTTTGGCATTTCAACACTAAAATGTGTTATTTTCAGACGTATACAAACAACAACTTTTTAACTGGACATAATACATTTTATTTTTAAACAACATACAACATGTATGCTGGGTTTTTTGTAATATATATTAAATTTAAATTATATGACTTAATGATTTAACTAACTTTGTGTAAACCCAGCTCATACCTTGCAAACGGTATTACAGAAAATGTTAGTGGTTTTAAAACCTCGACTGTTAAAAAGCTCAATATACTTTGAAACCGGTAACCGGCCCATGGGCCATGCCTACACCATTTTGCATGAATCAGAAGGTTCATTTAATGTAAGGATTTTCTTACCTTGAAAGCCTAGAAAGACCCAGAGAAGATACGCAGGAGCTTCCATCTTTATCCTTTAGGTAAGGTTTGTCTTCAACATTTCTCTCATCATTTTTATAGCCAAAACCAGGTTAAGAATGACAACACACCATATAATAATCCTTATAATTATTTCCTTATAACACAACAATATCCTGGAACCTGTGATGGTAAAAAATAAAATGACTGCATAACTGTGGAAAAGACACAGCTGGATGATCAGCGGCTCTTGGGAAAATTTATGGATTTATTTATTGACACAAAGTTTATGATAATATACTGGGCTGCGTTTCCCGATAACGTTCTCTCTTAGCGCGCTAGGAAGACTCTTAAGTTAAACCTTAACTACAGGTTTACCTTTTCTAGGCGTGTTTCCCGAACTGTACCTTAGAGGGTTTCTTAAGGTATACTTTCTTACGTACGACGTTACCAGCTGCTGTCCATGGCGATGGTGCTGAATAGGTTGATATCGATTGCTCGACAATCAATTGTTCACTTTATGTAATAGGTACTTCGCTGCGTTATGAGAGAGCAGTATTATTCATTAAAGAAACATTTCAGAAATAGTTTAAGTCACATTTATTAGGAATATCTGGTAAAAATATTTCAAATTGCAAACAACTAAATATAAACCTTGTATATATTATTTTATATCAAACCCATGCAAAACTCGCAACTTCATGTTCAAAAGTATAATGCATAAACTGCTCCAATGCATCCATTATTCCTTCACTTTAAAGGATAATTTAAATTAGGGGTTCCCAATAAATGCGTTGCACAGGGGAATAAGGTGGGTCGTGCAAGTCACCTGGCTTGGCATTACACTTAGCTATAAAAACAAATTGTTGTTCATTAATTCACGCGTTAATGTGTCTGGACACTGCGCAAGCAGCGCGTTTACAATGCGGATAACGCTTAATGGACGCATTTCTGAAGCCGCGCCTGTCTGTTTACCTTAAATATAACATAAAATATATATAATATGATATATAAATAAATATTATGATTGTTTTAGGTTTTAGCTTTGATTAGTTTTAATGTGGAAAATTTGTTGACCTTATACAAGCAATAATCAAGTGGAGCATTTTCTTGTTTATAAAGAATATGGCATGCAGCTGCCTCAAAGTTAGAAAACATTAAAAAAAACTTTGATGCAAAGTCGAATTAACATCAATAATAATATTTAGGAAAATCAACAATTATGATTTCGTGATTAATGTGCTCCCGTGGTCTGCGATTTTACTTTTATTGCAGCTAAAATAGCCGGTAAACTAAAGATTTAACGGATTTGAAATGCACAAATGAACTAGTAAGATTCGCTGTATAGCTGCCAGTTTCACCAACTCCTCCACCCAAAATCTTTTTTAATAGTTTCTTAAGCCTGTAATAATAGTTCGAAGCATACCTGTCAAGTATCCCGTTTTGGCCGGGAAAGTCCCGTATTTTACCCTTCTTTCCCGCCGTCCTCCCGTATTAGTATTTTCCCGTAAATCTCCCGTATTTTAACCTGCGTTATTACAAAAATAATAATGCCCGGGCGGAGTAATAAAAAACATTCCCAATCCCAGATAGCTAAAGATCCACTGATTCTTCTAATGAATTAAATGTTCCCGGTCAGATCTAAGTTAACATAAACACTAAATTTGCTGTTGTTGGCACACTTTGTATACAAAAATACCAAAAAACACCAATGCCTTCACAAAATAAAGACAGAGAAGGGAAAGGGAGGCTGGTGAAGGCAGTTCAACATTGCAAACATTGATTCAAAGCTCCATCAAGCCAGCAGGTAAATCATATTGAATATCTATTGTCACACTTTAATTTTTGTTATTATATTTTCCCATTATAATCACTTGTCTAAGTTGATGCTAGTAATATAGTAACACATCATTTATTTATAGTACTTTATTAAAACCATACTAGTACCACTCCCTGTGCCCTTTTTGGTTTGGGCCAATGCCCCATCTAGCATTTTCATTTTCTAAATGACTGTTCTCATTACAAAGAAAAGTGAATGGTTTATAAATAATTTTGGCATTAAGGTATAATGCAAAAGAAGTTAAAATAAGGCTTTTCAAACTAAGGCCATTGGGTTTTGTACAGATGCAAATTTGTGTGTATAGTATGTACAGTATGAGTGTGACTTATGAAATGTAGTTTTCACAGAGCTGTGTGTTTCACTAGTTTTCTTGCTAATGAATTAGTTTGTTTAGTTAATTTTAACACAATTATCAGCACTAAGGTTTAAAAAATATTATCCGGCCCTCACCAGTCTTAAAATGTAAGGAATACTGGAGCTTGTTTGGGTTGGTGGTGGGACTGTTCGCGGTGGGCGCCGGAAAATTTCCCTTATTTTCAAATCCAAAACTTGACAGGTATGGTTCGAAGCTAATGTTCCTTTGGAAAAAAATATTAAAAATCTAACAACCATCAGTTATAATGTCTAATTATGTGAATATTTTATTCTTTAAATAAAAAATGCCTAATTTAACACGGAGTGTACTTCAACTTTTTTTTTTACAGATATTTAGTTATATAGACTGCAATGTAAGCTTTTATCACAGTGATGGCCCCTAGCGGAGTCAAGTGGGATAAGGTAAAGCTAAGAGTGCTCCAGACCAACCTTCCGAACGAATGACTTACAGAAGTGATACGTAACTAAGAACGTTTCGGGAAACAGGTATTAACGATAAGGTACAGCTTAAGGTACAACTTAAGAACGACGTAGAGCTAAGAAGGCTTCGGGGAACGCAGCCCTGATCAAAAATTTCAGTATAGATAATCAAAAACACGATGGTTAAATTTACATTGGATCCAGAAGCAATTCTTACAGTCTATTTACCTATATGCGATAAGCACACATTGCAGACAGTACATTACAAAAAGTTTTCAAAAGAGAATTTCGAAAGTTAGCCAGACAAGAAAAAAAGTTCTGTAAAGCCATAAAAAGTATTACATAATAATCATCCAACAGTAGTGGGTGGGGTTATTCGGGTAGCTCGTCACAATATTATCTGTACTGCATGATTACTCCATTATCACATCTTGTGTCAACATATAAATCCATAAATGAATACGACAGAAGCAGAGAATATCCAGCTGTGGCTTTTCCACGACTACTCGACAGATAGCCTATTACAAGTTTTCCACATCCTTCAATGGCAATGAAGAAAATTGTGACCCTGTCTATGAAATTAAGTCTCTAATTCTCTAATAATGTAATTATGAAGCATCAAAGTTTGAATTCAGCGACTGATTTTACATTGATTTTAATATTTGACATGATCTTACTTGGTCAATAGTAAAGTCAAATAGTAAAGTATAAAGCCTACAGTAGGATGGTCCTTATTTTTCAACTTTTAAAAGTTCATGCTCTCCCCCTACCAATATGTTTACAGTTTTTTCCAATTGCTAACACACTAAAATGACATGAACAGCACAACAATTTAAACTGACACACAGAGAGCAACACCTCTTCTCAAGTCTCCAAAAGTCTAAACACATTTTCTGCTTTACACACATTTTGCAATTCACAATGGCACTTTTTAAATGCACTGAACACGGTTCTCTGCACAAGACACAACAATCTGACATAAAGTCACATGTTTGCCTTTTCAAAACACTACCATTCAAAATGACACTACACGAGCTAAATGGCCAATATATGTGCCACCTGCCCAAACACCTGAATGGTTAATTGTTAACACTTCAATCAGGATGTAAGCACTCGAAAAGACCACAGGAACGTCATTTGCCACAGAGCCATTATAGATGTTCCTGGCTAACGTTGTGGGAACATCACAATGTGTGCTGCCATCTCCAATATGGATGGTGTCCTCCACCGTCATGCCAACCTTGATACAACACAGCCCATATTCTCACATTTCTAGAAAAACTCCAAAACATTCTCATACCATCAGAGTGTATAAATGATGTAGACCAAAGCAACCGGTATGTTGTAGTGTTGCACAACGTGAGCTTTCATCGTGTAGCTCCAGTCCAAAACTGGTTTGCTGACTACCAAACATTTATCGTGCAATACCTCCCACCATACTTGCCATTTTTGAACCCCATAGAAGAGGTATATGGAAGGTATATGACCACCAGCCCTTTGTGGGCATGCCTCTTTTGCAGGCGATGGAAGAGACATATGATGAGATTGATGTTGGTGCAATTTAGGGATGGATAAGGCGCTCAAGGCGCTTCTTCCCTCGATGTCTGGCAAGGAAATATATTGCCTGTGATGTGGACGAGGCGTTATGACTTGTTTGGTGAAAAAAAAATCAACAGCATGTGTGTGTATCTGCAAATATTTTTGTGCATGTGAACAATCTAATACATATTTTAGTATTATGGCAAAGCATACTAAAGAAAAGTGCACTTTTCATTATGCCCAACTGTGTGTAGTTGGTTAGACAAAAATCTGATAATATGAATGAAGTGTGTTCCAATTTGTGTCAAAGTTTGATTTTAATAATGTTATATGTATTTTCGGTTGGAGTGCTTCATTTTGCAGGATATATGTGGTATTTTGCTATTTGGGTGTGTGGTTTTGTAAATTGTGTTAAGTTTTTTGATAAAACCAGACTAGTTTGCAAAACTGTGTGTTAGCAATTGGAAAAAACTGTCAATAAAAAAAGGGGCAACATTTATTCAATATTAATTAATATTTAGAGGTTGCTCAAGACCTTTGAAGTTTAACACATTCGCTCGCGTATTATGTGATACTTTGTGCTAGCGTGTATAATTGATTAATAATATATACTTTTGGCAGCAATGTATTTATTTAACCATGCTCCATGCAATAACAACTCCTTTTTTTTGCAATAACAACTCCTGCTTTAGTTGTGATATGTCTTTCAAAGCAAGAAAGCTTTAATGTGAATGAAGCACAATAGACAATAATCACTGAGACAATGGCTGAAGCAACACGAAGCAAGTCGATTATATGGTTTCTCGGATCAGAAGAGACTAAAATAACTGGAACAAAGTTACCCTTCAAGGAAGTTTTATGTGTGTTGTGCATTTTTAAATGGTACGGTTTTTGCAAAAAGGCTTTGAGCAACCTTTAGATATTGTAGGAACAATTAAAAATGTTGCACAATGTGTTTTTATTAATATCCTAACACATTTAGGGGGTGAGAGTTGAACATTTAAAAAAAAAATTAGACCCATTACAAGGACCATCCTAATAAAGACTTTAGGTGGGTTTGCAGGGAGGGCCACAATTTAATAGCTTCATGTTCTCAAAATGTAAAAATTATTATACAAGTGACATATCCAGCCTGATCTCACGTAAATCCTTACATATTTGATGAGTTGGCTAATCGTACAAAGTGAATTATACAGAAACATACCCCATTTATTTACTCACAAATTCCGTGATACACTGGATAGTCTATATCAGTGGCGAGGCTACATAAGGGCCAGGGTGGCACAAGCCCATTCAAATTGACGGCTAGCCACCCAGTCAGAAGAGACACAAAATTAAAGCAAAAGAAAATATGTATAAATGATAATAATCTTTTTAATAATAATCGCCCAAATGCACATCATTCAGAAATAAATAACTATTTATATAGAAAGCTTATCATTTGAATGTGTTTCTATAAATGTTAACATTCAAGCTATTTTAAATTAAGCACAAGATGTTTAAGTGAGCTGTTTTCTGTGCACACGCGCACACAAATGGACACACACTCATAAGGGCACACACAGAGATGCAGGGGCGTCATGCACCAATTTTTTTTAAGGGGGCACAGTGTCAACAGCTAACAGAAATTTGTGCATACACAGACATCAAACGAAATATTATAGAGCTTTCAGTCTTTTCCATGGCACTTACATTTCTAACAATCTGAAAACCCCTGCTTTCATGCAAAAACCTCCAAAATAAAAGTGTTGACTAACTTTAATATCAAATACTATTCAATTGGAATAATGACACATTTGCATCATATTTACATCTGAAACGGCATGTTTTATTTATTTAAGTCTTAATGGCTTGTTTAATTGTGTCATTAATGCATTTTGCACAACAACTGCATTATCTTATACAATTAATGTGATTTTAAATCCATAAAGTATATAAACAACGAAAATGACATAAGCTATAGCCACGTGATTGATTTTAATGTTCAATAATGATTTAAAAAAATATGTTTAGATAAAATTATTAGAGGAACGGATTTTTGCATTAAAGTTTACCTCATATGTGAGCATGTGAGATTCCGCGCCCGCGTGAACTCTGGCGAACTTTGGCGTTGTGCCAAGAAGATGAATCTCTACTAATATAACGTTGAGACGGTCACATTTTAAACCATACATTTTCTACACAGAGGAGGTTAACTGCACATTACCGTAGTGGGGTTTGGAAATGTTGTGAGCGTTTCTAACACGTTTTAATTCCTCAGATAGAAAAATGCAGCAGCAAGCCAGCAACAGGAGAGAGCTCGTGAGCGCGCCCAGACGCTGATGACGTCTGCGACTGTACTGAGTGCAGCACCAGCTGCCGCCAGAATAAAAGTAATGTAACATGATCAAAACACTATCAAAACGGCGAAAATATCCGAAAAGTGACAAGGATGCAGCACAGAATGTATAATAGTGTGCATATTAAATAGATTAAACGTCAAATAACAGATTAATGGACGCTTATTTGATTTTAAGATTGGATGCAAAATCCATTGGCTCAAAAAAACCAAGGGGGCACGTGCCCCCTTAGTTTGAATGGGCATGACGCCTCTGCAGAGATGCACGTTTCAAAAAGCACACAAACACAGGATCTCTTTGCACTTGACAGGGCACATACACACAGAATTATCCCAAAATACCACAGTCTTGGGAAGTATTTTCATAAAACCAGTCGTTTATGTCTTAAAGTGAACGCAAACAGTACATGGATCTGTGCTGATCCATTCTTAATGTGGCACTGTACCCTCAAAATCTGCTTATGTTTGTGTCCTTTTATGTTTGTGTTAATCAAACAACAGAAAGCAAAAGGAAAATTACCTCTGTTAATCAGATACATTATTTTTAATTTATTGAATGAACAAGACTGTAATCCACACTTTCACAAATAAAGGTACAAAGCTGTCACTGGGGCAGAACCCTTTAAAAAGATCCTAATATGTAACATTTAGGTACAAATATTTATCTTTGATCTGTCAATATGTACCTTTGAAGTACTAAAGTGCACTTTTTGAGTACTTTTTGAAAGGGTATGTCCCAGTGACAACCTTTGTACTTTTCTGAGAGTGCATTTAACCACTATATTGTAAAATTATGTAACTTAATAAAAGGCTTTGAGATCCACCCTATTTCACAAAGGTCCACTCTCTGGCCTCACCACTGGTCTAGATCCGGGGTTTTCAAGCTTTATGATAGCAGGGACCCCACATGTGACGAACCCTTAGTGCAGGACCCGTTTCCGAAAACTCATGTCCATACATCCATATTTTGTATAAAGGAAAATTTTAACTGTGTTAGAGAAATAGTAATAGTCTTTTTCTTGGGACTCCATAAAACCATCTGGGGGACCCCTGTGGATCTCCGGACCCCTTTGAAAACATCTAATCTACTGGTTCTGAATGGTTGGTGAATAGTTGGTATGAGCATTAAAGAATGTCTGGCCTGTCGGAGCCGATGGTGTAGTGGACAGTGCTCTGACATATGGTGCAGACGCACTTCCGGCGACCCGAGTTCGAATCCTGTCTCGAGGTCCTTTGCGTGATCCCATACCCCACTCTCCACCCTGTACTTTCCTGTCATCTTGTATTACTGTCTATCAAATAAAGGCAAAATGGGCCTAAAAATAATAATAATAATAATGTCTGGCCTAAAATGAAATGAAAGTGTGGCCACCATCATCCTATTACATAAGTCTTATTAAGAACTTATGAAGCATCCTCATAAGTAAGACCTTTGTAGGTGGGTGGCACTTGACAAAGAAGGGCTCGTATATATTAATATGTAACCATTTTATCTTTCCATGCAGCAAATATGACAGATTTCTGTTCATTGCACTTTTTCTTTATTTTTAAGTGCATTCTGCATAAATATTTAGAACAGCATTTTTCAAGAATTTAAATAAACTGTTTTTAACTAAAAAAGTTTTCTAAAATATAACTTCCACACAGTCATATAACTGTTGAGAGTTAAAGAAAATTACACATACTGACTGTGGAAAATGTGGTGTAATGATTTAGAGCTGATTCTGTGATCATGTAGTAAAGACATTAAATACATAAAATATTGCACTAAAGCCAATTAAATACTGGGTTTACAGATTTTTTATGTAATGTCTATGAATTTTTAACATAAATTATTTGTTAAAATGTTATTAATCAAACCCGAAAAAGATTATTAGATCTTTGCAGGAAAATCCTTTTTGTTTCACATTTAAAGAGCTTTATTGTAAAAAGTGACCTATAATTTCAGGTACACTGTTCCTTTAAGAGCCTGTGAGAAACGTGTTATAAACCTTCTTTGACATGACTCTTATTTTCTTAATTTCCCCCCAATATACATGATTTTACCTCATCATACATGAGTCACACTGCGGTTCATTTAATCAAGTTTCTCTAACAGATTTTGACATAATATGATGCTTGCTTGGTTTCTGAACTTACATATACAACCAGTATTATCTTTAAAGGGGACAGAGAATGAAAAACCATTTTTACCTTGTCTTTGTTGAATAATGGTAGTCTACCCACATTCACAAACATACAAAAAGTGCTAAACATGCTAAACATCTTAGTCTCAAAGAAATTCCTCTTTTAGAAATGTCAGCCAGAAAACAGCCCAATCTGAAAAACTGATACTTATGACATCACAGGCATCTAACTGCCCCTCCACTTTAAAATAATTGGCTACATTTTTTGAGTGGCATCAAAGTCAGCCAATCAGTAATGAGATTGCAAGTTAAGCCAGTAGGGAGCCAAATAGGTGCAAAACCACTTGTTTGAAATCCCCCACCCTAATAGAGCTCTCTGAGAGAGGTTTTTAGGAAGCTTCTAAGGCATTACAGACCCAAACAAAAAAATGTTTGTCTACATGTCACATCACAGAACAAGGATAAATACTCAGAGAAATCAGGTTAATATAAACAATAGAAGCTTCAATGACAAGCACAGCTGTTTAGGAATGCTTTATTGATTTGGATTGAGAAGTGGTTAACAGAGATTTTTGATAATTATCACTGTTTTCAGGCAATGAAGATGATCTCTTTATTTCTTTCTCTTCTCAGACTTCTTCACACCAGGCTTTTCTCCTAGACAGAGAGATAAAATAATGAGTCATTCAGAAAGTCCATTACAAATGATACCTGTTACCAGTGACTGCCAGTGACTTCTTTTTTGAGGGCGCGTGTTTGGCACATCATGGGTGCATCACGCGTGATGTCAAAATACGAGCCTGCTGCAGACGCTTCGAAAGGGGTTTATGATAAAAGAGATGCTCGCGTTTGCCAAATATTAGCCAAAAATCCAACCTGATCTCACGAATTTCCGTGGCATAGTCACGGAATTTTGTGCTCATTTTTCCGTGGCATTCTCACGGATCTCCGCATTTTTCCGTGGCCCTGCTACGGACTGTCTTTTTCGTGGCATTCTCACGGATTGGTTACTCAACTGTTTTGTCCTATTTTCTTACCATTTTCGCTTCGGTTTAGGGTTAGATTTACATGAAATGACATCCCTACCCAAACCCAACTCTAACCCCAATGCCAGGCAACAATTGTTTAAAGTTTAGAAAATATAAAAGAATAAATCAGAAAAAATAGTATAAACCAATAGTTAAAGTGACATATTAACGCAAACACCAAATCTAACCCTAAACCGAAGCGAAAATGGTTTGAAAATAGGAAAAAGCAGTTGAGTAACCAATCCGTGAGAATGCCACGAAAAAGACAGTCCGTAGCAGGGCCACGGAAAAATGCGGAGATCCGTGAGAATGCCACGGAAAAATGAGCACAAAATTCCGTGACTATCCCACGGAACTTTGTGAGATCATGTTGCAAAAATCTCATGTGTAATCAGGGTTTAGTGTTAATTTTTTGTCTTGCGAGTATTTCGTACATGTGTCTCTTTTATCATAAAACCTTTCGACCCGTGTGCTGCATGCACGTTCTTTGACATGATGATGCACATGACTCTCTTGCTAAAATGTATTTAAGACAGATAAAACATCAAGCAACTTTGTTTAGATGACTGATGAGGTAGGTTTATTACCACAACTGACCCCTTATATGACTAGAAAAACATTTTAAAACATTTTTGGAAAAGGGCTAATAAACTTGAGTAGCACAAACAAAGTCCTGTAAGCCGCGTTTGTTGTTGGTTATGAAGTACTCACACATGCCTGTATACCGAACACACAATACTCATACACATGATGTCACTGTTGTCACAGATTTGTGTTTATGTCTTTTACACAGAAAGTTAATGCCATCATTTTGAACTTTGTACTTTGAAACCCATTTACAAAAGCTTATGTTTACAGAAACTGAAAACGTTGTTGTTCTATAACCGAAAAACCAAAACGGATGAATTTTGGTTGAAAACATTGTCATGTAAACTGCCTCTAAAACCATATTTCATGTGCCTACTTTTCATTCTATATAGATTGTAATACAAAAAAAACAAACACTTTTTGTCCCTGAAGATCCAAAAGAATAATCTGAGTTACCCTCTGACCTTTGAGTGTGATTGGCCCCAGTATCACAGTATTTTTGTGGTGGTTATATTCAAGGGACCTCTTGCGACGTAAACGGCACCCCTGACGACACCGAGAGTTGTAATCATTATCTGGACAAATGATCACCTTACACTGCAGGTACACATTGGCATGAGTCTGAAGGAACTTAAAAGCCTGGAAACGGAACTGTGCGTAATACTGCTGACCGTTGATGTAGGAATAATATGAGCTGTCTCTGGGACATCTGAAACAAAACAGCGAAACTCAAATTTAATTTACAACTAACCCAGAATTATTTGAGCCATTAATAGATATTGTTTAACACTGTCGTGTACTATATGGTTAAGGAAGTAACAAAAAAAACTAAATGTCTATGTACTAGTCTATATACATCCTAAACTAAAAACATCAAATTTTCTGTGGTGTGATTTTACCCATTACGCAGCAGGTCATAGGAGCGAGTTTTGAAGTCATTTGGATCTGGAGATGCGACACAGGTCTCCAGGAAGAGATCAAGGCTCGTATCAGGTCTGTTTAGCCAAACCTGAACATACATGTATTGGTTAAGGTTCACCTCGTATGGCAAGTAAAAAATTTGTTGGTTGAAACTGCTAGAGGTGTAAAAGGCAATGCTGGCATTAAAGCGACCCGCTCCTGTGAGGTTAGCATTGATGTCCTCTTTGGCCTTGTAGAGTATCTGCACCACAGTGTCTGGCTCCATTCTGCAGTCCACCTGTAACAGAAACTGTGGCTGAAGGGTGATCACGCCTGTTTGAGACTGAGACCCAGCTAACAAATTTAGGTTCTAAAAACGTTTTCCAAACGTTCTATTTTGGTTGTGGGAACGTTGTTTTGGAACGTTATTTAAACGTTAAAATGTCCAGTTTTCTTGTCGTGATTATAACGTTATTTAAAGGTTCTAAAAACGTTCTATATAACGTTTTCCTAACTATATTTTCACCCATTATACAACGTTCTTAGAACATTTATTTATAACGTTCTTAAAACGTTAAAATGTCCAGTTTTCTTGTCGTGATTATAACGTTATTTAAAGGTTCTAAAAACGTTCCATATAACGTTTTCCTAACTTTATTTTCACCCATTATAGAACGTTCTTAAAACATTTATTTATAACGTTCTTAAAACGTTAAAACGTCCAGTTTTCTTGTCGTGATTATACCGTTATTTAAAGGTTCTAAAAACGTTCCATATAACGTTTTCCTAACTTTATTTTCACCCATTATAGAACGTTCTTAAAACATTTATTTATAACGTTCTTAAAACGTTAAAATGTCCAGTTTTCTTTTCGTGATTAGAACGTTATTTAAAGGTTCTAAACACGTTCCATATAACGTTTTCCTAACTTTATTTTCACCCATTATAGAACGTTCTTTAAACATTTCTTTGTAATGTTCTTAAAACATTAAAATGTCCAGTTTTCTTGTCGTGAATAGAACGTTATTTAAAGGTTCTAAAAACGTTTCATATAACGTTTTCCTAACTTTATTCTCACCCATAATACAACGTTCTTAGAACATTTATTTTTAACATTCTTAAAACGTTAAATTGACCAGTTTTCTTTTCGTGATTAGAACGTTATTTAAAGGTTCTAAAAACGTTTCATATAACGTTTTCCTAACTTTTTTCTCATCCATAATACATCGTTCTTAGAACATTTATTTTTAACATTCTTAAAACGTCAAAATGTCCAGTTTTCTTGTCATGATTAGAACGTTATTTAAAGGTTACAAAAACATTTTTCACAACATTCACATACTGTATAACATTCTTTTAATGGTTATTTCTAAATTATATCAACAATATAGTTATCATTTTAAACATTTGTGTTCAAAGGTTATAAAAAGTTTCTTACAATATTTTCAAAACTTTATTTTCACAAATATAATATTCTTTAAACATTAATTTTTATAATCCAAAACAATACAATATCCAGCTTTCTTACTTTCCATTATTTAAAGGTTACAAAACATTTTTGAGCATTTCACCAACTTTATGTCTTAGTACAATATCCTTGCAAAAATGTTTAACAAACATCAATTTAATTCAATTCAATTATATTTATACAGTGCTTTTCACAATTGTTCATCATACCAAATCATCTGTACATGTAATAGAATAAAAGACGACACAGAAAAGCAAAGAACCTCAAAGTTTTAAATACAGTTAAGGATGGAGTATTTGAGGTTACATGGAGTTATTTCTTATATAAATAATATAATAAGAATTACTCCATTCCAAGCTAAATTATGAACATACAGTAATAGAACAGTGATAGAACAGTGTATGTAATATACTCCAACTCCAAACTTTATACCAGTATTAACATAATTTTCTAAAGACGTTATAAGGTTAATATCAGCAGTTTCCTAGTAAGCAAGCCACACAGAAACATTGGTCAAGGGGGAAACTTCTTCAGGGAGACAGAAATAAAAACCCAGTGAGAAAACCAGGCTTAGCCAGGAGGTGCAGTTCCCATCTTACATGTTACAGCTGTAGTGTGGTGCAGTTTGTAACCGAGGAAAGAGACCCTGTTATTAATTTCAGCTACAACATATGTTACGGTAATGTAGTATAGAATTTAGTATATACTATGCTATATAATACTAACACATATAAATATATACATATAAACATATATATATATTCAGGCGTCACAGTTCGGTACAATGGAGGTAAAAGCAAAATAAAAAAGTGAGGTATGCAGAAGAGCATCTCTAAACCCACAACACGCCGAACCTTGAGGTGGATGGGCTACAGCAGCAGAAGACCACACCGGGTGTCACTCCTGACCAGTGTTGGGGGTAACGCATTACAAGTAACTTGAGTTACGTAATAATATTACTTTTCTGAAGTAACGAGTAAAGTAACGCATTACTTTTTAAATGTACACATTGATATTTGAGTTACTTTTTCAAAAAAGTAACTCAAGTTACTTTTTTAGTTTAATTAATTTGATTAAAAAATATGTACTGAATTAAACTAAACGTATGCACTCTCTGTGCCTGTGTGGAAACATTTTGAGTCAGAAACTGAGATGGCAGGCCAGAGCTAAACATTTTTGTGATGAAATATGCAATTTCTGAATGCAAAACTTTTCAGTCATAAAAACACCTGCAAGGGCTGAAAGAGATCAAGCTTCAGCCAAGAAAAAGTAACGCAAAAGTAACTAAAAGTAACGTAAGCATTACTTTCCATGAAAAGTAACTAAGTAATGCAATTAGTTACTTTTTTTGGGAGTAACTTAATATTGTAATGCATTACTTTTAAAAGTAACTTTCCCCAACACTGCTCATGACAGTAAAGAATAGGAAAACCAGGCTACAATTCGCACAAGCTCACCAAAATTGGACAAAAGAAGATTGGAAAAACGTTTCCTGCTCTGATGAGTCTCGATTTCTGCTGCGACATTCTGATGGTAGGGTCAGAATTTGGCGTCAACAACATGAGAATGTGGATCCATCCTGCCTTGTATCAATGTTCAAGCTGCTGGTGCTGGTGTAATGGTGTGGGGGATATTCTCTTGGCACGCTTTGGGCCCATTAGTACCAATTGAGCATCGTGTCAATGCCACAGCCTACCTGAGCATTGATTCTGACCATGTACATCCCTTTATGACCACAGTGTACCCATCTTCGGATGTCTACTTCCGGCAGAATAAATAATCTCAGACTGGTTTCTTGAACATGACAGTGAGTTCACTGTACTTAAATGGCCTCCACAGTCACCAGATCTCAACCCAATAGAGCACCTTTGGGATGTGGTGGAACTGGAGATTCGCTTCATGGATGTGTAGGCAACGTGTCTACAGCAACTGCATGATGGTATCATGTGAATATGGACCAAAACCTCTGAGGAATTTTTCCAGTACCTCGTTGAATCTATGCCACGAAGGATTAAGGCAGTTCTGAAGGCAAAAGGGGGTCCAACCCGGTACTAGTAAGCTGTACCTAATAAGGTGGCCGGTGAGTATATGTGAGCAGTCATCAATTTAGCAGCATGAGGATGGGCATCAGGCGATGAATGGTGGGATGAGCATCCCTCCAAATTGGAATTGGACCTGTCCGTCTCAGATTTGCTCGGTGAACGAGGATGAGACAGGGAAACAGAAACAAGGTGCAATTAGTAAAGAGGCCCATCACATGTAGTGTTAAAGGCATTCATACAGTATAATAAATGCGGCATAAGTATGTATAGGAGATGAAGTAGGTAAATGCTTGGTTAAAGAGATAAGTCTTAGGCGGGGCAATAGTTTACTCTTTTATTTGTTCATTTTTTACTCATTTATTAAAAGTCACTTGATTTGTGGACAAAAAAGAAGCTGATTTAGAAGGCAACACTGTCATGACCACAACCTTCTTAAAACTGATGCTAATAATCGGAGCGCGCCATTAAAGGGACACTTCACCCATTTGCATTAAGCTTTGTATAGTCAGAATATGACTTACCCTTGTTCCTCGATGTGGAACATACTTTAAGGTGTCTGCAATGAAGGCGCAAACAGGTTCGACTTTTTGTGAAATGCAGAATATTCATGGCGAGAATACAGTATAATTAAATCAAAGGAAGATTAAAATAGATGTTTCAAATTTATTTCCTCTAAAAATCTTAAAACCATGTTGGGCTCACTTGATTAAAAACCTTTTTAAAACTATCAACAGAGTAAAAACGATTTCTCACAGGAGTAAATGTAATACAGTCTAAAAGGATATGTTTAATGGACAATGGATTTTGACAAGATGAACAATTTGGATGGTTTTACCCGATTCGACTCATCAGCCTCCTTCTAAAATGGTAAACATGTGCCCCTAACAAGCTGATGAGTTAAATCAGGTGTGTTAAATAAGGAGACATCTAAAGCTTTCTGGGAGGGCGTGCCCGAGGACCAGGGTTGGGAAACACTGGTCTAGGACTAGCCTTAAGTCCTGTCTGTGAAAACAGGGTTTGTGTGTAAATTCATGTCAGACACTTAAAACAAGTGCGAAAGTACTAGGATAAACAAGTGCATACAGCATAGTATGTAATTTTTTTGTGTCACGCTCTTCCCTCTTTCTTGTCACATGCAATAAAAACTCATCCGTATCAGGAATCCATAGCAGAAGCAAGTAGTTTGGCACTAATGAGTCAAACTAATGTTTAATATTGCTCTAGTAGTTGTGTGATTTGGCTTTATAGCAGCGTGCTGATATAGTTTGTAAAAACAAACTGGTATAGAATGATATAAAATGATGCGCTGTCATTTGTACAACTGTAACAATAGAAGAGAATGGGGTTGGCGTTTACTAATGATGATATGTTTGTTATCGTTTACTTTAGTACTTATGCTTGTTTTTTAATTGTCTTTGACATGTATAAATACACAGTTTCCCAGACAGGGCCCATCCAGAATAGTCCCAGACCAAATAAGTCCCAGACTAAAATGCATGTTTGAGCTGCCTTAAAGGTGTAGCGGAGGATTTTCTCAAATTTTTGAAAAGAACCGACTTCTTCACTTTTTAAAAAAATGCAATTGCGAAACACTCCTGATTGACAACTAGGAGGACCAATAGTCTTGATGATCCACCCGGAAAAAGAAAATCCTCCGCAATACCTTTAATTTAAAAACATCTTGCACTGATATATTTTAACATGTTTTGTCTTAATATTCACCCCAGTACTGGTTTTTGTAAGGTATGTTTGTAAAAAACTACTAATATCCTAATTAGAGCTGGGCATAGATCAATCCAGATCAATCACACGCAAAACAAAAGTCATCCTCTGCACAATATATGAGTTTGTGCTGTGTGTTATAACCATGTTTAAATAAATACACACACATTCATGTATGCATTTAAGAAACATTTACATGTGTATATACAGTCTTGTTCAAAACAACAGCAGCACAATGTGACCAACCAGAACAATCAAGGCTTTCAGCACACTTTTCCAATGCTACGTGGCAAACAAGTCACCAGCAGGTTCAGCAGACTCCCAGAAAACAAACGAGACCCAGCACCCACGACACGCACGCTCCCAAGGCTGCGCAACCGGGCAAGTAGTTGAATTAGCCGAAAGGGGTGTGTTCAAAAAAACAGCAGTGTGGCATTCAATCACTGAGGTCATCAATTTTGTGAAGAAACAGGTGTGAATCAGGTGGCCCCTATTTAAGGATGAAGCCAACACTTGTTGAACATGCATTTGAAAGCTGAGGAAAATGGGTCGTTCAAGACATTGTTCAGAAGAACAGTGTACTTTGATTAAAAAGGTGATTGGAGAGGGGAAAACCTATAAAGAGGTGCAAAAAATGATAGGCTGTTCAGCTAAAATGATCTCCAATGCCTCAAAATGGAGAGCAAAACCAGAGAGACGTGGAAGAAAACGGAAGACAACCATCAAAATGGATAGAAGAATAACCAGTATGGCAAAGGCTCAGCCAATGATCACCTCCAGGATGATCAAAGACAGTCTGGAGTTACCTGTAAGTACTGTGACAGTTAAAAGACGTTGGTGTAAAGCTAATCTATTTTCAAGAATCCCCCGCAAAGTCCCTCTGTTAAAAAAAAGGCATGTGCAGAAGAGGTTACAATTTGCCAAAAAAAACATCAACTAGCCTAAAGAGAAATGGAGGAACATTTTGTGGACTGATGAGAGTAAAATTGTTCTTTTTGGGTCCAAGGGCCATAGGCAGTTTGTGAGACGACCCCCAAACTCTGAATTCAAGCCACAGTACACAGTGAAGACAGTGAAGCATGGAGGTGCAAGCATCATGATATGGGCATGTTTCTCCTACTATGGTGTTGGGCCTATTTATCGCATACCAGGGATCATGGATCAGTTTGCATATGTTAAAATACTTGAAGAGGTCATGTTGCCCTATGCTGAAGAGGACATGCCCTTGAAATGGTTGTTTCAACAAGACAATGACCCAAAACACACTAGTAAACGGGCAAAGTCTTGGTTCCAAACCAAAATAATTAATGTTATGGAGTGGCCAGCCCAATCTCCAGACCTTAATCCAATTGAGAACTTGTGGGGTGATATCAAAAATGCTGTTTCTGAAGCAAAACCAAGAAATGTGAATGAATTGTGGAATGTTGTTAAAGAATCATGGAGTGGAATAACAGCTGAGAGGTGCCACAAGTTGGTTGACTCCATGCCACACAGATGTCAAGCAGTTTTAAAAAACTGTGGTCATACAACTAAATATTAGTTTAGTGATTCACAGGATTACAGGAAAAAAAATGTTTGTACAAAATAGTTTTGAGTTTGTACAGTCAAAGGTAGACACTGCTATTTTTTTGAACACACCCCCCTCAACCAAAACCCCAATTGCACAGCCTTAAGAGCGTGCATATCATGAATGCTGGGTCTTGTTTGTTTTCTGAGAATCTACTGAACCTACTGGTAACTTGTTTGCCACGTAGCAATAAAAAAATATACTAAAAACCTTGATTATTCTGGTTAGTCACATTGTACTGCTATTATTTTGAACAAGACTGTATATTTATTTATATTTTTATATATTCTATATTATATATAAATAAAAAAATTATATATAAATAAAACATTTCTTAAATGTACATATATGTATGTGTGTGTGTTTACATACACATAATATTTACACACAGCACAAACTCATATTCTGCAAAAAATCACTTCCACCTTGCATGAGATCAATCTAGACCAATCCATGCCCAGCTCTAATCCTAATATAACTAAGGCCTAATATAATATCCTAATATAACTGGATTAATCCAAACCCTGTCCAGGAAACTGCCCCAAAGTGTTTAAATAGTGTTTCTGCAGGTGAATGTTGTGCCAGATTTTTCCTGTCACAAATATTTGATCGACTGCTCAAATCATTAGATTAGCCTTTCCTACTAATTCTAAAAGCCGATCAGAAACAGAAATAATGGTTGCATACGTAAGAAATAATTGATGACGGGCAGCTGGATTATTCAAAATAATGCACACTCAAGGTGGTAATGCGGCACGTCACGAAGCTGAGTGTGCATTATTTTTAAATAACTCAAAGGATCAGAGTCAATTATTCCTCTTATACCACGGTTACAAAAGACATTGCTTGGGTGGTTACATTTGACAGGTCAGGTGTGCATTTATCGAAAAATAATGCATACCTGTGAAACATTTGTTAATCAGAAGCATTCAACAGCCATGTGGTATAATTGATTATAACATTACATTGACGCATTCGGCAAACGCTATTATCTTAAGCGACTTACAGTGCATTACAAGGTATTATGTATTTTTTCAGTATGTGTTCTTAGAGTTTCGAACCAATGACCTTTTGCATTGCTAATGCAATACTCTACCTCTGAGCTTTACAGAAACATAAAAAAAAAAAATGTTTGTTAAATGAACTTGTATAGGAGTTATTCGATCTACGTCATCAATGTTCGCGGCGGCCATATTGTTGACATAGAACTGTCAGTCTGTCAATTGACAAGCGAGGCAGCGTGGGTATTATGCATGGTATTATCGATGTAATTCTTTAAAACCGCGCGATGGTGTGTGGTGTAATACACGGCTGTTCTAACAACAGCAAAAAGAACCCCGGAATTAGTTTTTATGCGATACAGACTGTCAGAAAACATGAAAGGAAGGAGACAGAGGAGTTGAACCAGAGAAGGAGAGACTCCCAACAGCAAAGTCTGTCCCCATCATTTTACCACAGGTAACGTTAGGGATATATGCCTCACAGCAAAGTCTGTCCCCATCATTTAATCACATATGGTTAGCTGTAAGCAGTGGCTGAAACTGCTCTTTCAAATAAGCTGCTATAAATTGAGACAGTTATTAAATTAGGATTAATGACTTTATGAACATAGGTCTGGCATTGATACTAGGTAGGGAATTAAGGGCCGTTCACATTATAACGATAACTATGAAAAATATAGTTTTGAAAATCGTTTTATATTAAAGCAACACCAAAGAGTTTTGGCTCTTTGCTCCCCGTACAGGTTAGAAGCGTAATTGTCCATTACCCACTGTCATAAATACTGAGGCATAGCTGGCTCTGATTGGATTGTAGGTCTGCCGTAAAGCAAGTTTTTGTAGTATTCACTCGGACTACAGGACCGCTACCCGACGGTTGGAAACTTCTTTAGTGCGGTTTTGGCCGATAGAGGGCTGCAAAGCGAATGTGAAAGTGCTGTTCACCCTGTTTAGAGTGGATGAACGAATGAAACTGTTTTGGAAGCGTTATTTTAAGGTAAAAAAAAACTCTTTGGTGTTGCTTTAAAGAGAATAGCGGAGCTCCCACCAAAACTATAACGATGCAGATACAATGAATTGAACTTCAAGTGCACGAGCACTTAAAATGACAGTGAAGCTCATTGAGGTCTATAACATAAGATTACCTGCAGTTGCTGTGAAAATTGACGTAATGTTTTTTAATCTATTACATTAACTAACTGTTATGCCAAAAGGTAAGAGATTACACAAACTATTATATTCACTGTTTAGAGTTATGCGAAACGCAGCGTGTTGAGGACATACAAGCAATATTAAAGGCAAGTGATTTGCGCGAGTGCCGTGAGCGAATTAGCATAAACGTATTGTTTGGTGATGTGGACGATAATATAGTTATCGTTATAATGTGAACGGCCCTTCAGTGCTTGTATGATGTATGCGGATACTGTATGAACGATATAGTTATAAATATCCAGATAAGTTACGCCTGGCAATAAGGACGGATCTTTACTTAAGGCTATTGGGTCTATTTGATATGGTTCCACACCAATCAAGCTTATCTTCTCTTAATACTGACGAGATGATGCCATTTAGGCTACTGCTCCCCTCAACTCAAATCTACGTGCGGCTAGGGGCAGGACAGATGTCATGTCAACAAGATGGCCGCGGTTAGCTACTTCCTGTGTTTGCGAATAAGCCCTATACCGGGAGTGCAGAATTACTAGGCAAGTTGTATCCCTGAGGACCACCCCTGCCACCGCACAACTACAGTGCTCCTGGTCAACCCAAAATGCCAACAAACCCCCAAACCGGAACATTTAAAGGAGCACTTCACCCATAGAAACATTAATCTTCATTGAAAGTGTCTCATATTTGTAGTCGAAATGTAACATACATTTCGAATTTGGTGCCAATTTGACTGAGAAAAGGGCTGTTTGTAGTCTCACCCGCTCAACAAAGATATTGGACTTCCTTCTTTCAATGATGCAAAATGATGATTTTTACATCATTGAAAGAAGGAAGTGCAACACTGAAATATATATTTCTCCTGTTTCAGCAGCAACTGAGGAAATTATGCACGACCATTCAAAAACATGACTAGGGTTCTAACTATACAAAGATTAATGCAAATGGGTGAAGTGTCCCTTTAAGTAGTAAAAGTGAAATTTTGGCCCTCCCAAGAGAATACCTCCATGCACACCACCACCAGGCAACCACCAGTGTGCAGAACCACTAGGCAACTAAATGAAAAACAAAGATTTCACCATCTCACCCGTCCCCCTTCACCTGTCAAAGTGAGAACAACAAACAAACTCCACATCTACAAAAAAAATTAATAAAACAATAAAAAATATATAAACTCAGTGTCCAACACAGCCACCCCTCCCCCCGACAACAGCCCCAAGGCCTCCATTCACGGATTCAGTCAGCTTCCTGATCCGGTCCGAACCAACACCCCGCGCAGCCACAACCACAGCCCCCCAGACACTGCCCAGAGAGGTGCACGGTCCACCCCCACCGCAAATGTCCTGCTCAAGAAGGGATCAAAAGGTCCCAACAGGGTTCAAGTCAGGCGAAGAAGGGGGCCATGTAACCAGCCCTTCATCTCCAAGGCCTCCACATGCCAGTCATGCAGTGGAGCACCCCGATGCATGTGATGAAGCGCCGTCCCGCACAAAAAAGTCCTCTGGAAAGATGCATATTTTTTTCCTGCACCACTGCTTGAAGAAAGCGTCCTCTAAAAATTGGCAGTAGGTCTGAGAGTTTTTTTTTTTTCATTTTCAACCCAAAAAGGTCCAACAAGCTTATCTTTAATAATACTTGTCTGTGCCTGCCTGCCTGTAATGTAGAAGACACTTTCTTCAAGCAGCGGTACAGGAAAAAGTTGCTTCTTTCAAGAAGACTGATTATTTTGCAAGACAACGCTCCATCACATACATCAAAGTACTCCACTGCATGGCTGGCCAGTAAATGCTTTAAAGATGAAAAACTAATGACATGGCCCCTTCTTCACCTGACTTAAACCCTATTGAGATATTTTGATCCCTTCCCAAGCAGGACATCCACAGCGAAGGCAAACAGCACACCTCCCCGAACAGCGTCCGGGAGGCCGCGGCCGTGGCCGCACAAAACATTGGTCCAGACCAGACCAAAAAACCGACCGAATGGAAGGCCTGCGACTGCCATCGAAAAGAAGGGCGGCCACACCGGTCACTGAGTCCATATATTTTTTTATTTTTTATTGTTTTATTAATTTTTTTGTAAATGTAGAGTTTGTTTATTATTCTCACTTCAACAGGAGAAAAAAAACAAGTGAGATGGCAAAACCCTTGCCCCCCATTCAGTTGCAGGGCTCCAAACAAAAAAAATCAATTAAGGAGCCATTGGCTCTTATAGGGGAAAAAAACAGGCGCCAAATAATTTTTTTAAGAGCCACATAACAATGCACTTACTTTTAGCAGGCATGAAAATGGTCAGGGGTGAAAAGGGTGCTCGAGGGGCGACGTGGCCTCTGATGGGGCCGGGAGGTGGGGGACTCTCCCAGAATAAATATTATGGCCTCATAAGGGGTAACTTAACTTGTTTATTCTTAAGGCATGTGATTGGCCAAGGACAAAAAATGAGGAAGGAACCCAACATCCCCCCACACCCCTGCACGCGCAGAAACAAAATGCACACCACATAACAAATGCAAAAAAATACATTATGACCATTATTTCAATTATTTAATTCTGACGGACAATATAGGTTGTAAATTTAAAATGTAAACATTTGACTAGTAGGTTATCCAAAACCATGTTTAATTAAATGGGTTAATACATGTGGAAAGCTGTAACAAGTAGCATTCCCTTACCATTTGACATCTGCAATAATTTTATTTTGCCATAATCTGACCATCAGTCACAAGGCCATACAATTTTAAGTTGGCCTTGGAATAGGGTGGACCTGAATGCCTACAGTACATGTATTTTAAAATTACTTAATTTTACAATATAGTACTGGTTAAATTAATTGCATTATGGTTTTTGAGTCATGAGTTGAATAATTTTCAGATAAGCAAAAAAGCGATGTTGGAAAATTAAATAAGAACAAATCAAGAAATTACAAACATATAAAATAGAAAAGAACAAATTTACAAATAAAGTAAGATCTAACAGTATTGATTAGGTAGAGAAACAGTATCAAATTAATACAGCACTGTTTTCATTCTATAAATTAAATATAATTGATCTTTTTAAAGCTATAAAAGTGATTTTCCTTTTGTCTTCTGTAGTCTGATTTACATAACGACTCAAACATAAGCTTTTCTTATAAGATGAACTGTCCCTTTAAGAACGGAGAAGCACTGATCTTTACACTAGCTGCGTTTACATGGACATTTGTAATCCGTTTAAATGATCAATCGGAATAAAAATGCTCCATGTAAACACCTCAATCGGACTAAAAAGTGGCAATCTGATTAAAAATCTAATTCGCTTGTTAGGGGTGGTTTATACCTTTTGTAATCCGCTCAAAAGGACATGTATACACTTGACCGGATGGATAACTGAAACTGGGACGCTCTGCGCATGTGCCATCTTTTCTTTTTTTAATGGCGGTTGGTAAACCCACTGAAAGGCGCATTTCCGCCACCTGCAGGACGGGAGTGTTGAGCATGTTCACACGTGCAATGACGTAGAATTGCCGTAATGACATGTGACGCAAATATTTGAGTTTGTTTTGTTGAAGGAAGTCACAAGAAGTGATTTGTCTTGTTAATCTTGTTCCTATTATCCTTCCAATTCCCCATAAAGTGATACAAGACAGCGTTGTCCGGTCAGTCCATGATTTATTCTCTGATCCACAAACGCGTGTGTTTGGACTCGCTCTCGCGAACGGTCTCTGCAGCACTGCGTGAAGTAAAATACGCTTTTTGGGCACACGTGAATGGGTGTTTTTGCTGCTGCTTTATAATCAGCTGAGGCACAAAGCAAATCTTGAAACAGCGTGAAACTATATTTGTGCAATGTGCGCATGTCAAATGATCAAATCTGATGTAAATCTTGTGTCATATAAACACGCACATCAATCCGATCACATTATTAAGTGCTTGGTTTTTACATTCAAAAACATAAAAGCAATAAGTAATACGCTATTTTGTAACATGGATTAGTGGCTGTCTTGAGAAATGGTTCGTTTGAAGGGGCGGGCCACATTGAAGACCTGAACGTAAACACCCACTGCTATGATTGGACAGCTTCATTCCCCGTCATTACATGTAGGGAAATGTTTTAAAAGCATTAATGTGATAAAAATAACTGCCGAACACAAATATGTTTGAGCCACAAAAGATTCTGGGTGCTAAAGATTAGAGGTCGACCGATTTATCGGCCGGCCGATTAATTGGCCGATTTTTGGCATATTTTAAAAAATCGGCTTTGGCCGATTTTGCTGCAAAACTAGGCCGATTAATAGGCAGGCGCATCTGCGGGCACCTAAGCGCTGTTGTAGAACTCGTGACGCTGCCTCTTGCTGCAGGCAGCTCGCTCCCTTATCGTGTGTGTGCAGCCATGCCTTGTTCACAAACAGCTTTACTAAATGATGGTGGATCGCGCGAATTAAGCAGCCAGTACAACAGCGCGACAGGCTTATGTCTCGCGGTGCATAGTCCGTGCAAAGATTAGGCTCATTTCATGTGATTAATGAGTGATGATGAGTTTTGTTTGCGTGACAGAGAGAGAAGAGCCGCGCGTGCACGCTTTCTGTCTCCCTGCTTTTATTACTCAAAACAAAACTGACTCGATGGCGAAAGGTCGGAAGACCAAATCATATCCACAAAGGAAATGTTTTTCGTGTTGTTACAGTAAGACTTTGTTTACAGTTTTGCGCTGTTCAGCCTGGATTAGAACACAGCGCGTCCGATTCGCGAACTGACTCCTTTGAACGGATTCGTTTGAATGAACGGTTGAAACAACAGATCTGTCCCAACACTAAACTCACAAGACGTCACTGTCAGCACAATCAGTCACTTATAGCGTCTCAGAAATGAGAATGTAAATGTGTTTAGAAAGATTTGCCCTAAATAACAGTCTCAACTAAAAACCATTTACTATGTTAACTTTATGATGAATAAATATTTTATCAGGTCTACCAAATAAGGATTTTATCCTACAAAGCAATAAAAGCCATGGTAAAAAACTGATCAAAGATGATGACAGCAGAGTGTTAGGTAATATCTGTGTCTGATAAATGCATGGTGCAGAGGAGGTTGTAAAACTCTTCAGAAAGACCAGTCATATATTTTTAAATACTTTGACTTAAATAGTGACATTTTTGCATTTAAAATATCTGCTAATAATGATGAGAACATTTTGATTATTATGTACACATATATACTTTGACTTAAATAGTGACATTTTTGCATTTAAAATATCTGCTAATAATGATGAGAACATTTTGATTATTATGTACATATAGAAAATCGGCCAAACATATCGGCCATCGGCTGCCCCAATTTCTAAAAAATCGGCATCGGCCAGAGAAAAAGCATATCGGTCGACCTCTACTAAAGATGATACACATAAATGACAATACGTATATTTAAGTAGAAACAAAACTCGACGTGACTAAATTACCGTATAAAACACAGTAAGCGTGCATCAGAATCTAAACTGCGGCTAATAAATCCTTTTCAATAACTTTGTATATTTCTATTGTGCTTGTGAGGTTGCTTTTACATTCACGTAATGTTAAATACCACAGTTATATGATAAAAAAAAAGCTTTGTTGAGTGTTTGACCTTTCAAACACAATTCGCCTAAATTACCGTATACAACACAGTAAACGGGCATCAGAATCTAAACTGCGGCTGATAAATCCTTCCTTATAACTAACTTTGCATATTTCTACCTTTAAATTACAGTCGTATTGTTAAGTGTTGTACATTTATTAATCGTTTAATGTTTTTAGTAAATTAAAACAGTCAAACAAACGTGTTTAGACACGGATGTTACAACAGGACATATCAAGGGATCTCTTCTAACAAAGCAATAGTGAAACGCAGTAACTTAAATAAAGTAAAATGTCTTACTGTGTATTATACTGCTGTGTCATTGTTGTCAGATCCAATATAAGTGGTGCTTTTAATCACAGTCTCTCTGCAAATCCAGCATCAACTTCTTTACAAATGAATCCGTGTACACAACGTTAACAAACGCTCCCCACACGAGCTGGAACTTCTTCAAAAGCAAACTTTATCCACGCATATTGCTAATGTTATGTTCCAAGCCTCCGAATTGAAGTATTTAGCTTCTGTGTTGTTCCCACGCGGTTCTTCCACAACCGAAAATGCGTTTCCATGGTATCATAACAGATCACCGCGTCAAAATAAAAGTCTCTCAGAAAAAATGTATTTAAAAGTCATTTTGGTTACATTTGTCAATCTTTAAAGACATGTTTACTCGTTGAGACACACGTGTGTCACGCGAAGCTGTGGGCGGGGCTACAAAAGTAGACTTGTCCTTTCGGTTATGGGGAGGTGTTTCAATTCTACTTTGACGTCATAGATTTCCGAATTCCTCACTGGAGTGTTTAGCTGGCTTGGTGCCAAAAACGGTTATATTTCAGTAGCACGGACGTTTTCAGTTCTGAAACTTGCAGGATGTTCATTTAAGTTGATGACCTCTTATATAACAAATTATCAAGTTAAAATTGAGTTTTTGATTCACCGCTCCTTTAATCGGAAGGATTTTAATCCGATGGAGGCAAAATGTGTCCATGTAAACGTAGCTACTGACACATCTGTTCAACTGCTCACTTATAAATGTCTGTTTTTATGAGTATACTTGCAGAGACTGTGGCATTACAAGATCATTTGTGCGTATATCTCCTGTCAAGCCCAAAGAAATCATGTGTTTGCGTGATTTTTAAAACGCGCATTGGGCTTGAGTGTGTGCACGTATGCGCACAAAAAAACGCTCCGTTTAGCATCTTTGTCGTTCAAATAGTCTAAAATCCAGGACGTTTTGAAATGTCTTTCGGCACGGTGTTCATTGACTGATGCGGAAAGATGAATCCCTGTGTCTCTGGCGTTCTCTCCCGCGCTCGTTCTGGCACAGCTGCTGGAGCCTGCTTTTTGTTAGCAGTAGCAGAGCGACGCAATCTCATTCAATGGAAACCTGGCGACTTCCGGTGACACGAGTGAAAGTGACCGTTGGCGACCGTATGCGCGTGTCCAGCGACGCGAGAAAGTTAAGAAAAGTTTTACTTTATGCAAAGGTCGAGCGACTTTCGGGAGCGACTACCATTGAGAACAAAGCAGTGGAGTTCACGTCATCCTTCTCTCGTCAGTTACTGGCGTGGATGGTACTCATTTGTTTATGACAAGCAGATTTAGAAACGCCTCATTGAAAGAGACAAGCGACACACAGCAATAACGTCACTGGCTGTCTGAACGAGGGGTGACGTTCACACAACGCATCTCATTTCATGAAGTTAACAAAACAAATGAAGCGATAGGCTACTGGTTATAAAACATGCACATATAATGCAAATTTTACAATCAAAGGGAGTAAATTTGTATTGTCGCCAATGGCGACCTTGACAGAAATTTCACTCGGAAATAAATATATTTGGTCGCAAATGCGACCATTTTAGTCGCAGTTTGGAGCCCTGAGTTGCCCAATAATTCTGCACACCAACAGCCGCCCAACAATGGTGCACATAGAAATATCCTCTTAAGAAAGGCAAAATTTCACTTTTAGTACTTAAATGTTCAGGTTTGAGGGCCTGTCAACACCCCGAACCGACCAAGAGCACTGCAGCTGCACAACAACAAAAGCAATCCTCAAAAACACATCCTGGCCAACAACTCTGCACTCCCTGTAGAAGCAATATCAGTCGAGTTACAGAAACTTTTGAAACACTTACGAATAATCACAGTGCCAAAGGTATTTCTTTCCCTTTCGATGCATTGTATGGGGCAACTTGCAAAACCTTCCTTACAGCATCACCTGGACCATTGCTACCAAGCGGATCTGAAACAAAATAAATTATAATTTAGCACTTTGCAGGCTGCATTTTTCCCATCTTAATCCCACATCACTTATAGCAGACCTCTAAAATGGTACACAATGTGTTCAATCTTGGACTTATGAAAAATTATGCAGACAACAGGTAAATACATCTTTAACAGATTTAACTAGTTATTTTACATTTTTTTAAGAATTATTCTCAACATACCGAGCCAGACTGAATTTCATGAAACCTTCAAAGATGTTACTGGGGGAGAAAAGTAATATTACAAACATATTCAAGAGCCACATGCCATGCTGTATTTTATACTAACAATATCTATTATATAAGCAGTAACATGCCTTATACTGCTGCTGCTGCAGTATTGTGTATAGCCTACTGTGCATTGTTAACTTACATGTATAAGTTACTGCTTATACAGTATGGTTTACAGATATACTGCAAACATTGTTTACTATTCACAAACATACAGAAACAGCAATACTGTTTCTGTTACAAGTACTGCACAGTAGTACTGAACTAACTTCCACAAAGAATAAATAAAAGTAACATTATCAAAGTCCCTGTAGTGTAGATTATTTTCGATGAGAAGCGAAATAACGTTAAACATGTAAGTAAACTTGAGTTGCAAGTTCTAATCATTGCAAAAGCGTGTCAACTAAGTTACCACATTTACAAATAACGTCCACACAGCGGTTATTCATGCTTGTCGTCTGCCCTCGTCTTTGGGAAAACAAAATATTTTTATTTCAGACCAGGTATTGGTCAGTAACTTCACAGTTTGCCACTAGCCAGACCCATAAACAAACACAATCCGACACATATGATGGAAAAAAGAGTGACTGGTCAATCGATGCTAAAACGTTTAACGTTACTCACTTTATGCCATATTAGCTAGGTCATACTTTTCAAAGAAAATAAAGAAAGATAAATAATATACACACTTACCTAACGCGGTTTGGCTCTCACCGCGTGGACTGTATCTGGAACGTTTCTTCATGCGCATGCGCGGTTCGTCTTGCGCGCCAATTTGTTTTTAAAAATATACATCACAATATAAAATATTAGATTATATAAATATATCAAAATAAATATATCCAGTGCTGAAAACGGACAGTAGTGATACATATAAGCGTTATTAGACGTTTATATTACTCTACTAATTTATAACCTATTTAAGAAAGCATCTGGGAACATTAAATATTTTAAATTTCAGATTATATAGATAGATTCCATAAACAAGATGCTTCACATTTTCGTTATTTTTTAGATACTACTTTAATATTTGTATTTTTTTTATTTCATTTACTTTGCTCCTGTAAGTGTTTATAATTTCTTTTTATAATTAAGTCAAGATTCAAAACAGTGATCAACTTTTCCCATAAATTAAAAAAAATTTAATTTAAGGATGTCCCCGTTTTTGGTGTGTTCTCCATAACCCACATAAAAGATGAAAACATTTAAAAAGGTTTTGACCCTGTTTTTAAATTTCTAGACAATAACAAATAAGATTTCAAGGATATTTTAATCATTAGGACATGTCCGTACTTGTCATTTGAAAAAGCTGGTCACCTTAATTTAAGGGCAACCTATCCATCACATAAATTTCATTAAAATTCTTATGCACTTATTGGTTTTCTCCTCTGTGGCTTGATTCTTTCTAGCATCATCTGACCATGTAATGTATATGAATGATTGAGCATCTTCCATTCCAACTTAGTTTCTCGTTTTTTTCTGTACCATTTCAATCACACAATGTCTCTCTGATTGTCAAAGCTTTTGTACATGTCATGTACACAGTTCACCAAAAAAACCCTTCCTGGTTCATAGTGTACAGGACAACAGGCCTTTGCACAACTGTAGGCAATAACCTGCATGGGTTATACACACACAGGGGGCTCAACTTGGTGACATAATCTTCCAAATGTAAAGCCATGCCACATTTTTTGTCTTTTTGTCATTTTCAACAAATTGATATTAAAGTGCCAGGCAGTTTCAATATCGAAAATTACCTTTATTGCAGTGTGTCATGTAGCTGTCCATCTATGGTGTGCAAACACACAAGTTTCTAAAGTAGGGAGTTGAACCATGTTACATACATTTTCTTTTTGAATCTCTGACCTGTTGTCTATTTACATATAAAGGCAATACTTTGCATAAGACTACAGTCTTGCACGGGAGAAATGAAAACCCTGATCTGCACACAGACCCTTACACTAGTTGGTGTGTTAACATCATGTCTAACACACTGTGTTTTAAGCTGTAAGGGCAAGTTTGTGTTGTTTTCACTACCATGAAGATAAATCAAATTCAGAGGATAAAAACCCCTTTTTTGTTATTTTACTGACGATTGCTTCTCCAATCTAGGTGAGTTCAAGGCAGGATTTGCGAAACGTTTGACCCTGAAAGATGGTTCAGTACCTACTTTATTTGGACCAACAAACATCTCAGAGTGTTCTGAATGTCTAGTTAGCACTAGGCTAACGCATGTAGTTGCAACTATTATTTAATGTTAAGCTCTTGGCCTGGTACATTTATATAGGTGCTTACCTGGGGGTAAATTTTAGAGTCTGTAATTGTTCTTATTACTTGGATTAATGACAAATGATGTGCAATGATCTTGTTTTTTTTATTTTATTTTAAAACAAGAGCGTTTTCTCTTAAGATTACAAGAACCTTCATCAAGTACAAATATCATCAAAAGGAAGTTTAGAAAATGCTGGATCTAGGAATGATTTCTCTTAACATAACGAGAACCTTCATCAAGTACTGTAGAAATAACCTCAAGAGGACGTTTTCAAGAACGTTGTTCTAAGAACGTTTTCTACTAAAAAAAATTCTTAACATTTTGACAACCTTCATCAAGTAGAAATAAAATCAACAGGACGTTTTGAGAACGTTGTTCTAAGAAAGTTTTCTCCTAACATTATGATAACCTTCATCGTGTAGAAATAAACTCAACATGACGTTTCGAGAACGTTGATTTAAGAACGTTTTCCCGTAACATTATGACAACCTTTATGGTTTAGAAATAACCTCAAGAGGACATTCCAAAAACGTTGCTCTAAGAACGTTTCCCGCAACATTATGACAACTTTCATCATGTAGAATTAACCTCAAGGGGACATTCCGAGAATGTTGTTCTAAGAACGTTTTTCCGTAATATTATGACAACCTTCATCATTTAGAAATAACCTCAAGAGGACGTTCCAAAAAAGTTGTTCTAAAAACGTTCCCCGTAACATTATGACAACTTTCATCATGTAGAAATAACCTCAAGGGGACATTCCGAGAATGTTGTTCTAAGAACGTTTTTCCGTAATATTATGACAACCTTCATTGTTTAGAAATTAACCTCAAGAGGATGTTCCAAAAACGTTGTTCTAAGAACGTTTCCCGTAACATTATGACAACTTTCGTCATGTAGAAATAACCTCAAGGGGACGTTCAGAGAATGTTGTTCTAAGAACGTTTTTCCGTAATATTATGACAACCTTCTTCGTTTAGAAATAACCTCAAGAGGACGTTCCAAGAACGTCGTTCTAAGAACGTTTTCCCGTAACATTAAGAGAACTTTCAATGTGTAGAAATAACCTCAAAAGGACGTTCCGAGAACGTCGTTCTAAGAACGTTTTTCTTTAACATTAAGAGAACTTTTATTGTGTAGAAATAACCTCAAAAGGACGTTCCGAGAACATTGTTCTAAGAACGTTTTCCAGTAACATTAAGAGAACTTTCAATGTGAGGAAATAACCTCACAAGGACGTTCCGAGAACATTGTTCTAAGAACGTTTTCTCGTAACATTATGACAACCTTCATCGTTTAGAAATAACCTCAAGAGGACGTTCCAAGAACGTTGTTCTAAGAACGTTTTCCCGTAACATTAAGAGAACTTTCAATGTGTAGAAATAACCTCAAAAGGACATTCCGAGAACATTGTTCTAAGAACGTTTTCCCGTGACATTATGACAACCTTCGTCGTTTAAAAATAACCTCAAGAGGATGTTCCAAGAACGTTGTTCTAAGAACGTTTTTACGTAACATTAAGAGAACTTTCATTGTGTAGAAATAACATCAAAAGGACGTTCCGAGAACGTTGATCTAAGAACCTTTTCCAGTAACATTAAGAGAACTTTCAATGTGAGGAAATAACCTCAAAAGGACGTTCCGAGAACATTGTTCTAAGAAGGTTTTTTCGTAACATTAAGAGAACTTTTATTGTGTAGAAATAACCTCAAAAGGACGTTCCGAGAACGTTGTTCTAAGAACGTTTTCCAGTAACATTAACAGAACTTTCAATGTGAGGAAATAACCTCAAAAGGACGTTCCGAGAACATTGTTCTATGAACGTTTTTTCGTAACATTAAAAGAACTTTTAATGTGTAGAAATAACCTCAAAAGGACGTTCCGAGAACGTTGTTCTAAGAACGTTTTCCCGTAACATTATGACAACATTCATCGTTTAAAATTAACCTCAAAAGGACGTTCCGAGAACATTGTTCTAAGAACGTTTTCCCGTAACATTATGACAACCTTCATCGTTTAAAAATAACCTCAAGAGGATGTTCCGAGAACGTTGTTCTAAGAACGTTTTCCCGTAACATTAAGAGAACTTTCAATGTGTAGAAATAACCTCAAAAGGACGTTCCGAGAACATTGTTCTAAGAACGTTTTCCCGTGACATTATGACAACCTTTATCGTTTAAAAATAACCTCAAAAGGACGTTCCGAGAACATTGTTCTAAGAACGTTTTCCAGTAACATTAAGAGAACTTTTATTGTGTAGAAATAACCTCAAAAGGACGTTCCGAGAACGTTGTTCTAAGAACGTTTTCCAGTAACATTAAGAGAACTTTCAATGTGAGGAAATAACCTCAAAAGGACGTTCCGAGAACGTTGTTCTAAGAACGTTTTCCAGTAACATTAAGAGAACTTTCAATGTGCGGAAATAACCTCAAAAGGACGTTCCGACAACATTGTTCAAAGAACGTTTTTCCGTAACATTAAGAGAACTTTTATTGTGTAGAAATAACCTCAAAAGGACGTTCCGAGAACGTTGTTTTAAGAATGTTTTCCAGTAACATTAAGAGAACTTTCAATGTGAGGAAATAACCTCAAAAGGACGTTCCGAGAACGTTGTTCTAAGAACGTTTTCTCACAACATTATGACAACCTTCATTGTTTAGAAATAACCTCAAGAGGACGTTCCAAGAACGTTGTTCTAAGAACGTTTTTCCGTAACATTAAGAGAACTTTCATTGTGTAGAAATAACCTCAAAAGGACGTTCCGAGGACATTGTTCTAAGAACGTTTTCCCGTAACATTAAGAGAACTTTTAATGTGTAGAAATAACCTCAAAAGGACGTTCAGAGGACGTTGTTCTCAGAACGTTTTTCCGTAACATTAAGAGAACTTTCATTGTGTAGAAATAACCTCAAAAGGACGTTCTGAGAACGTTGGTCTAAGAACGTTTTTCCGTAACATTATGACAACCTTCATCGTTTAGAAATAACCTCAAGGGAACGTTCTGAGAACGTTGTTCTAAGAACGTTTGTTCATCAACATCATAAGAACGTTATTCAACCTTTAATAACGTTATAAGAACGTTGCATAAACGTTGTGTTAAAAACGTTTTGCTCTAACCTTTAAAGAACTTTTAAAAAACGTTAGCGAATGTTGTGGGAACGTTCCCTGTTAGCTGGGGATGCCCGCACGTTGTTGGTGTAAGTCACATAACCATTCATCATCTAGAGAGAAAGAGATGTTGTTTAATTCACAGAATGGAGAGCATAGTAAGGCAGGAGGGCAGTATTGATGATTCTTCCTTTTTATTATTCAAGCACTAAATTCTTGAATGTTGCTACAAAAACGTGTGATTATACCTCTTTGCCAGTGCCGCACGTGTTGAGAGAGAAGCGGAACATAACCTCAGTACTGTTAATGGTGGGTCTGCATCGATGGTCATCCACATAAAGGTCATTTCCATTGAACCCAAGTGAATTCAGGTACGATGTTCTAATGACAATAACCATGTTGTCTGAAGAACAGTCCACATGACCTGCAGAGCAAGAGTTTTATTCATTTTATTTACTTTAATAAGCATATTTACTACAAATATGCCCCCTTCCCAGTTTATTACCTTGATCTGCAGTCAGAGAGCTTGTGAACTGGGCCTTAAAGCCATGGTCGACACCAGAGTGGTTACTCCTGAAGACAACGGTCAAGAATCGAGAAGATGAGTGAAACGTCTGGTTTGTGTTCTCATTGAAGCAGATCTTTCCCAATTGTTGATGACCAGTGGAAGAACCATCATGTACAGAGATGTAGTCACAGTCACAGCAGCGCTCCAATCTGAAAGAACCATAAACAAGCAGAAAGGTACCTGAACCAGAAGAATTTGATTTAAATTTAATAGCCATTAACATGTCATCTGACTTTCATTGTTTACAATGTTTCTAGTTGCATCTTTAGTGATTTTGCAACGGTTTACTTTCTTGTCCAAAGAAGTGGATTTTTTTAGACGTAGATGTCTTTGCAAAAGAAAAAGAACAACACTTGCATGCAGCATAAGACCAACGACTGTCAAATTTGTTGAATACTAATCAAATGACTAAGATGACATTAATTTAAAGGTGAAAATAATATTTTCATTGCCATCAAAGTGAAATTACTGAACCTAAAAATAAGAGCCAGACAAAATGTTCATTTACAAGAAAACATGTCACCTCCTCAAGTAATGATCATACATGTAATTAAGGTAAACACTTAGAAATATGTAGGATAGAATAGAACACAGGAAAGAAGCTCTTTAAGAGGGTTAAAATGTGTATTAATTTCCAACTACAGGTTGCTATTAGTACTGCACATCAAAACTGACAAAACTACTCAATAGTAAGATTGTTCATGAAAATATTTTAATGATTTAAAGGTAAGACATCTGTTGATAGCAAACATGCACCAACACTGTAATAAAGCTGATATTTCACTTACTGTACATCAGCAAATGACAAGAAGATCCTCTGTCCTGGCTGAGCAGAGAGATACCACACACAGTATGCATTGTCATAATAATAGTGTGGATAGTTGGGACTGGAAAACAGCCCAGAACCATACAGGTGTCCTCCACATGCTGTGTGATTATCTGCAGATCAGAAGAAATTAAGTATAGTTACAAACAAGTATCATGAGAATCAAGATACAGTATCAGAATGGATAAGCCATGCTGTTACAGTAGTACTATACCTGTTATGGGTGGCAATGATGTTGTAGGCGCTGGGCAATACGCTGATCAAAGAGGGAAAAATGAATAAAGCTTTAGCAAAGCATAAATTAAGTTCAGATGCATTTTTGGGCAATATGCTTTGATAAATCATGCACAATATGACCAGATTATATTTTAAATTCTAATGAAAGCATGCATTCTGACTTATTCACACAGTTAAAGAACTGGACTCCCATGCTATGGGCAAAGTTTTAGAGAACAATTTGGATGTAGGCCGGAGGGTTCTTACAAGTTTTGGAAAGTTTAATTTGACTAGTGATTCTGTTACCTAATGAGTGATGGAAGTACAGCGAAAGTCCTTATATTGGCACTCCACCCTGGAATAGCGCACATGCTGACAAAAAGCTGACAAAAAATTCAGTGTCACCAAAGAAGTGTTTTTGTTTGCGAGATAAATTGAAGCTTGTTCAGATTCTTAATAAACCCAGCATTATGGGAACAGTGGATGCAGTTTGTTTTTCCAGGGTAGTAGCAGAGTTGTGCAAATGTGTTTGTTTAACACTGGATTTTGTTAAAATGGGACGACCCCAGTGATAACCCAACTGTTCGTGAGTTGCAGGCAAGGCTTTAAACCGGTACAGATCACGACACATTTGCAAGTGTTTCAAAGGCTTGCAAATGTTTACACTTAAAGGTGCAGTGTGTACATTTTAGCGGCATCTAGTAGTGAGGTTGTGAAATGCAACCAGCGGCCCTGTAACTGCTCACCCCTCACTTTTGAAACACAAAGAGAAGCTCCTGTAGCCGCCACAGAAAAAAACGTCATCGTCTGAGACAACTTAGTAAAAAACGTTTTTCCGTTAAGGGCTTCAGTAGAAACATGGCGGCACAAAATGTCGACTTCCACGTAAGGGACCCTCGGTGTACGTAGATAAAAAGTCTCATTCTAAGGTAATAAAAACATAATGATTCATTATATAAAGGTCTTTATACACTCCTAATGATATAGTTTTGTATATTATTTTGCATTTCTGTCAAGAGATCTTTCTATAAATTACACACTGCACCTTTAAGTAATGTTAAACAACTTAACCACAAAAAGGCGCTAAAGTGAGCAATTTTCTGTACACACAGACGCATATGCGGTTGAATGTGTCCAGTCCAACTCCAATCAAACGTGATTATCTCTATGCCCTTCAAAGATCAGAACTCTTGATGTATAAACTTGAGAGAGAGTTGCGTTACTGTGTCTCATACTGTAGTCCATTAAAATACATTTGGCAAAGAAAGCACTGAAAAACAACGTAATTTTCACTTTATGTGGAGCGACTGTTTACGTATGCTGCATCTTCTTCCCGGAACGCCTTTTGGAATTCGTTCTCCATCTGTGTGTGTGCGCGTGTTTAAGTGCACTCAACAAATATAGGCGTGTCAGAATTACAGTTATGCTGCTTACATAATGTAGCGCTTTTTAATAATGATGAAGTTTAATTATGACAAGATAGAGACTTGAGGAAAATGATGTAGACTTGGAATGTTTTTAACACTGTAAAACCAAACAGTAAAACTAACTTATTATAGAAAGTACATTGTACTCAAAATGTGCCAAAAAGTTTAGCTAACTATTATTTTCAACATCTATGATAGATTTAAGTTAACAGTAAATAGTTTTTTGAGTTTTTACAACTACACCAAAGGTAAAGAGTTTAGGGAACTTGAAAGTAGATTCAACCATAATTAAATATTTTAAGTCAAAAGCCCTTTAGTGGCGTTTTTTACCAAAAAGTGACGTCATCAATGAATTTGCTCTTGGATGCAAATAATTACAAACTTTTGCTGGTTGTGATGAGTTCAATTTGCCAGGTAAGCTCAGAAAGAGTCACTGCAAATTTACTTAGTACTAGTTAAATCAACTAGTACTAAGTACTTAATTTACTAGTTAAATCAACACCATTGGTTGAGAAGGTTCAGTTCCCAGCATGTTTGCATGAGCCCGCAAAACGAGAGCATTTTTTGAAATTAAGTGATATTTTATGTGGGTTTTAGTAAACAAACATTTATTTATGTTGGTGATTTAGAATAGTTTACTATTTTTTTTAGTTTTGTGCTTACCATTGTTCAGAAGTGTAGTGCCTGTGCTTAGGCTATAGGTCAATAATGTGTTGCTTTATCATATAAACAATACCTATGTGAAAGTCAGCACTGAGCTCAGTCTCAACACACTTTCACTGGTATCAAATTTTCATGAGTCACATGATATGTTTCTGTGATTTGTGAACAAAATTAAATGGTAGTTAGTTTACTTAAATATTTTGAGTACTCTGAACTTGTCAGGTTTTACAGTGTTCTGTTAAGTGGTAAAATGTAGATATTTGAGTACAGGAAACTTAAGAAAAACAAGGCAATCATTTGCCTCAAAATATTTAAGTAAAACTACTACTATAATTTAAGTTACACAAATTATATAATTTAATTTATATAAGACTTTATCTAAGTTTAGATAAACAATTTTTTTATTTGAATTGAAGTTGTCAGTACTCAAAGTTTTAAGTTGGCAAACTTAGAAAAATAGCGGCAATCAGTTGCCTCAATTTTTTTTGAGTTAGTAGAACTTATCCGGGTTTACAGTGAACCATTTCGGGAACTTTATTTTTGTTCTAACTGGTTCAGGAACATCAATTTTAGGGTTCAACCGAAAACGGGAAACGTTAATATACCGTTTCTGTTCGGAACGAACCTGGTTGCAGGTGGTAAGTAAAACTGTATTAATGTCTGTGCTTTGTTGGCAATCGGCACATAAGTGCATATAATGTAAATTGCACAAACAGTTTAGTGAATCATAAGTTATTAATCAGATCGAATCAGAGATAGTGGGATAATGTTTTGTGCTCATGACTAGCTCCGCTCATGGTACGCCTCCAGAAGCTTAGCTTTTTTGGAAAATACCGGTACAGCTGATCTGTCCTTTATAAATCTTATAAAACTAAAGACTCTTTGGAGATATGAAGGATGCAGAACTACTCTATAGGTACTCAAGATTAACATGAGATTAGCAGAAATAGTGTTTTTATTGTGACCTTTAAAGCAGAATTATTTTATTATTAAATAGTATTTTAATTTATACATAGCAAATCAAGAGATTTCAGCTATGAAAAAGTTTTATTTATTATCTTCCTGTAACTTACACTCGTAGTCTGGGCAACAGTTGCCATGATAATGACAAGAACTCTTGCATGAACAAGGGCCAAAGTCAATATCACAGCTATACTCGCAAAAGTGGTCCCCATAAATATCTAAGGACAAGAGAAAATATATTACTTTATTATTACCACTCTGATTATGAATGACTACAGAAGGGCTTTACACACTTTAAAAAGTTAACTCTTAGGTTAGAGATAACCCTGGGTATCGATAATCTGACGTTTCACACTGTGCTGCATAACCCAGGGTTAAGGCAGATTGTACAGTCTCCTTAAATTAATGAACTGATTTTTTAGGTTTTAGGTATTATTAGAATCAGAATTCAGATTCAATATTTACAAAAACACTTTTAGTATGAACAGCGTGAAATGTGAAACTCATAACCCAGGATTCTGTTAAATCTGGGGTTTAGAATAACCTTGGGTTAACTATTTCAAGTGTGAAAACCCTAATGTCACACAATACTGTATATTACATTCTGTCGAGCCTGTTGTCATGGTTGTACTGAATGTTGTGGACACTGCGAAGAGTGACAAGAGAAAATATATGAATTTATTATTATCACTGTGATTAATGACTACAGAAGGGCATTTCACACTTGAAATAGTTAACCCCAGGTTATTCTAAACCCCAGGTTAACAGAATCCTGTGAAGAGTTTCACATTTTACACTGTTTATACTTTACCAGGGGTTAAGCGCAGTGTGAAAAGACAGAAGACAGTCTCCTTAAACTGATGAATTGATTATCTAACTTTTAGGTATTGTTAGAATCAGTATTCAGATTGAAGTTCTACAAAAAAACACTTTTAGTATGAACAGTTTGAAACGTGAAACTCAGCCCAGGATTCTGTTAACCAAGGGTTTAGAATAACCTCTGGCAACCTATTTCAAGTGTGAAAACCCTAATGTCACACTACTGTATATTACGTTCTGTCGAGCCTGTTGTCATGGTTGTTGTGGACACTGGGCAAGACCCTGTGTAAAAAGAAGAAAATAAAGAAGTAAAACAACAATAACAACATCAAAAACAAAACACAGAACTTCCACAACTTTGGGTTAAACATAACGGTAGTTTTTGTTATATTTTTTTTGTATTGGTGCTGTTATTTTGACACATGGGGACAGCTGTTGCATATCGTCACCTTCCTAAAATTATTGCCCAAGTCATTTGACTTAGGCAATTATTTTAGGAAGGTGACATTATGAAAAACTAAGTACATTTTAGTTATTATATTTTTGAGTGATTTCGAGGAACTTACACTCGTAGTCAGGGCAACAGTTGCCAAGGTACTGACAAGAGCTCTTGCATGAACAAGGGCCAAAGTCAATATCACAATTAAACGCACAAAAGTAATCCACATAAATATCTAAGGACAAAAGAAAATATATTAATGTACTATTACCACTCTGATTATGAATTACTACAGAAGGGCTTTTCACACTTTAAGTAGTTAACCCTTAGCTTATTCTAATCCACGGGATAACAGAATCCTGGGTTACGAGTTTCACACAGTTTATACAAAACAAGGGGTTAAGAGATAACCCAGGGTATTCATATTGACGTTTCACACTGTGCATTCCTAAACCCGTAAAGCCAATCAGAATCTAGCATTTTAGAAAGCTGTGTCATCACTCAATTGACCATCCCACAGGGTCGCAACATTGCCTCAGGTAAGTATTAAGGGATATTAACATCAATGAGTTGGGGCTTCTGGCCTTAGTCAAACAGTCTGGCGTGTATGGTCGAGTTGCAGTGAAATTGTGGCGCTAGAGACTGGGGTTAGATCATGTTAAGGGTTTATGCACTGAGTTATGAGAAAAGAGAAACCTCAGGAGTGTGACAGAGGGTCACTCAATTAACTATCCCACAGAGTCTCATCAGTGCCTCAAGTATGCATTAAGGGAAATCAACATCAAGTCCTATACAACAGCTCTGATCATCTTGTGAACCAGTGACTGCTGTGAAAGGGCAGCTGACTACAAGGGAAAGACCTTGTGACAGGATGGAAAGACAGCTGACAGGAGGGAACAGACCCCAATGGGGCCACCATGGGCTAGCTACCCCTGGCAGCGGGATCCAGCACAAGAGGTGTATGGGTCCCACCCACACATAGCTATGAAAAGTCCTAAGAAGAAAACACCCCCTGAGCCAGCGAGAGCAGGGGCGGAAGATGGCTCATCGGCAGATAACCCGGTAATGAACACAGGAATGGAACAGATTAGACTGATGATCAACATACCTGAGGCTCTGACAGCTACAGCAGGATGTAAGCTCCAGAACTGCATTTGTGGTTGGACAAAGGCTACTTCCACCCAAGGCCTAAAGATACACCAGGGCAAAAAAAGGTGCCTAAAGAAGGGTCAACAGGGTAGCCGCATCGACAGCTACTTTCTGAGAAGCAGGCAGAGTCAGTTGACAAAAGTTCAGCAGCAGGAAACACACCACAGTCTGCAGAACATCTACACCACTGCCCTAGACGAGAAAAACAACATGGCACAAGAGGGCAGCCTGAACCCAACCCATTACGACCACCAGCAGAAAAGAAGATTTAGGAGCTAAGGCCATTAGTCAAGTGGCCAAAAGCCTGCAACAAGACGATGGAGAAGGAGGCCAACACCAATTTCTGCAACATACTGGAATGGATCAGAGGCACAGCCATGAAAAAGTTGGAAAGGATGGGCAATCTTATCTATGCCTATGGCGTGGAACGATTTGGAGTGGTTGAAGACAAACAAGCTACACGTTCAATCCCCACCAAGTCAAGAAGGCAGACAGAGATTGATCGCCTAGTTAAGGAGAGGAGGAAGTTGAAGAAGCAATGAAGGAAGGCCATAGAGGAGGAGAAGGAGGGTATAAACCTGTTACAGAAAGACATTCATGGCAGGCTTGCAACACTGAGGAGAGCTGAAAACCTTTTGGGGAAACGCAGAAGGAAGGAGCAAACAAGATCACGCTTCTACAAAGATCCCTTTAAATTTGTGAATAGTCTTTTTAGCCTTTTAAATGTGGAGGAAAAATCTTCTTCAGCATGGTCACTGACAGGCTGGCAGTATACCTGCAAAGAAACAACTTGATTGACAAGTCAATCCAGAAAGCAGGCATCTCAGGCTTCTCCGGTTGTGTAGAGCATGCTATCTGGCATCAGATCCAGGTCGCCAAAAAGGAGGGAACAGATCTTCATGTGGTGTTCCTGGATCTCGCAAATGCCTTTGGCTCAATCCCTCGCCACCTCCCGTGGACAGCCTTTGATAACTTTAGAGTCCCAGCAGCTCTCACAACCCTTGTCAAGGCCTATTTCAAGGATGTCCAACTCTGTGTGACAACAGCAGAGTACACAACAGCTTGGCAACACCTGGAAGTGGGAATCATGGCCGGCTGCACCATCTCCCCATTGGCCTTCACCCTGGCAATGGAGGTCATCATTTGGGCCTCTAGATGGACAGTTGGCTGACAGCGAATAAGACCTGGGCTGAGGCTGCCGCCAGTCAGAGCCTACATGGATGACCTCACAACTCTTACCACGACCAAGGTTTGCACTGTACGGCTATTAAATAAGCTCCAGGAAAACATTGAACGAGCCCACATGAAGATCAAACCAAGCAAGTCCAGAAGTATTTCCATCATCAAGGGGAAGTTGTCAGATCACCGCTTTCACATTGGCAAGGAACCAATCCCAACTGTTTCCGAGAAGCCAGTGAAGAGCCTAGGTTGTTGGTATGAAGCCCCTCTTAAAGACAAAGAGCAGGTAGAGCAGCTTAGGATGAGGTAGCCAGTAGCCTGGAGAACATCGACAGAACCTTGCTTCTGGGCAAGCTGAAGCTCTGGTGCATGCAGTATGGACTACTTCCATGTCTCCTGTGGCCACTAACCCTCTATGAAGTCCCATCTCAAAGGTAGAAAAGTTGGAGAGATTGGGCTACTCATATGTAAGTAAGTGGCTTGGCCTTCCCCGGTGCCTCAGCAGTATTGGACTTTATGGCAAAGGGATGCTACACCTGCCCCTTACCAGTCTCTTTGAGGAGTACAAGTGTGCCAAAGCCAGACTGGAGATGATGCTACTGGATGATGCTACATGGAAAGGAGTGGAGAAAAGGAAGATCTCCTGGAAAGAGCTATGGGAGATGGAGGCATTCAGGGCAAGTTTTACTGTCAAGGCTGCCTACGATGTTCTACCTTCTCCCACAAACCTAAGCCAATGGTATGCCAAGGACCCCGCATGCCATCTATGCCAAAGTCTAGCAACACTGAAGCACATCTTAGTGGGAAGCAAGATCAGCCTCACCTAAGGCCGTTACACCTGGCGGCACAACCAGGTGCTGAACTGTCTTGCTGCAGTGTTGGAAAGTCGACATTTTTAGTATGAACAGTGTGAAACGTGAAACTCATAACCCAGGATTCTGTTAACCTGGGGTTTAGAATAACCTATTTCAAGTGAGAAAACCCTGATGTCACACTACTGTATATTACGTTCTGTCGAGCCTGTTGCCATGGTTGTTGTGGGCACTGGGCAGTACCCTGTGTAAAAAGAAGAAAATAAAGTAAAACAACACCAACAAAACACAGAAGTTTCACAACTTTGAATTTAACATAACGGTAGTTTTTGTTATATTATTGTATTGGTGCTGTTATTTTGACACATGGGGACATTTGTTGCATATGAAAAACTGGGTAGATTTTAGTTATTATATTTTTGAGTGATTTTAAGGAACTTACACTCATAGTCAGGGCAACAGTTGCCAAGGTACTGACAAGAGCTCTTGCATGAACAAGGGCCAAAGTCAATATCACAGCTAAACTCGCAAAAGTAATCCACATAAATTTCTGAGGAAAAGAGAAAATATATTAATTTATTATTACCATTCTGATTGTGAATGACTACAGAAGGACTTTTCACACTTTAAGTAGTTAACCCTTAGGTTATTCTAAACCACTGGTTAACAGAATCATGGATTACGAGTTTCACATGGTTTATGCTAAACCAGGGGTTAAGAGATAACCCTGGGTATTCATAATCTGATGTTTCACACTGTGCATTCTTAAACCCTTAAAGCCATTTAGAAGCTAGCATTTTAGAGAGCTGTGTAATTCTTCAGAGCAGGGTTTTATAACCCTAGGTTAGTTTCATGGATAATCCGCTTCTAAATTACAAGTGTGAAATGCTCCATTAAACAGATTGTACAATCTCCTTTAACTAATGAATAGATTTTCTAGGTTTTAGGTATCATTAGAATCAGTATTCAGCTTGAAGATAATAAAACACTTTTAGTATGCACAGCGTGAAACGTGAAACTCATAACCTAGGACTCTGTTGACCCTGGGTTTAGAATAACCTTGTTTAACCTATTTCAAGTGTGAAAACCCTAATGTCACACAATACTGTATTACGTTCTGTCGAGCCAGTTGTCGTGGTTGCACTGGTTGTTGTGGACACTGAGAAGAGAGAAAAGAAAAAATATATTAATTTATTATTACCACTGTGATTAATGACTCTAGAAGGGCTTTTCACATTTAAAATAGTTAACCCCAGGTTATTCTAAACCCCGGGTTAACAGAATCCTGTGAAGAGTTTTACATTTTACCATGTTCATGCTTAACCAGGGGTTGGGAGATAACCAAGGGTTAATTGCAGTGTGAAAAGACTAAGACAGAAGACAGTCTCCTTAAACTGATGAATTGATTATTTAAGTTTTAGGTATCGTTAGAATCAGTATTCATTCATATTCATTCATTGTAATCTTCATAATTTAAATATGACAGAAGTTACTATAACAACCAAACTATTGGTATCAGCATTGGTTGGAAGTGCAGATGTTGAATAATAATGACAATCATTCAATTAGAGTCAATAATGTTCCTTAAATTTAAATAAATGATCAAACCCCCAACTGTTGGATCCGGTTCATAAGTTGTCAATGAGCAGTAGGCTATAAAGAAAATAAATAAAACTGAATAAGTACATTTACATTATGTGAGGATTTATACTGAAAAAAATATATATTTTCAGTCAGGAAGGATTTGTCTGTTTGATCAAAAACTCACTTTTAAAGTCAGGGCAACAGTTACCCAGAGCTTGACAAGCACTGTAACATGCACAAGTGCCAACAAATGAGCCACAGCTATCCCTGCAGGAGGAGCCATCTACAGAGGAGAAAAACAGATTTGACCCATTCCTCTTATGAGTGTGATAAATGACTACTAAGAGATCAAACAGACTCTTTATAAATACTAGTGGAATATGCAAATGCGAGAAAGCTTTGAATTTACATTGTCATTTATGTGAAATTGATTATTGAAAAGATCTACTTTTATAGTGCAATATGGGACAAATATGGGACTTTTTTATTATTTATAGACTAAATTCAGTTTTTGTCCAACAAATTTTAACAGCACCTGAGGATATTGTTGTATCTGCAGCTGTAGTTGTCTCAAAATCTGTCAGGTCAGTTGTTTTACCACAGTAGTCTATATAAAGAATAGAAAAATACGTTTAGAGCCTATTTAACGCAAAATTCTGCCAAATCATGGGTTAAAAATAACCCATCATTTTTTAAAGTGTTGGAATTTGATCTTCCAGTGTCTGGAGTGTCTGGAACCCAAGGAACAACATGGCACAAGAGGGCAACCTGAACCAAACCCATCATGACCAACAGCAGAAAAGAGGATTCAGGGGCGAAGGACATTTGTCAAGTGGCCAAAAGCCTGCAACAAGGCAATGTGGAAGGAGGCCAACACCTATCTCTGCAACATACTGAAAGGGATCAGAGGCACAGCCATGAAAAAGTTGGAAAGGATGGGCTATCTTATCTATGCCTATGGCGTGGAACGATTTGGAGTGGTCGAAGACAAACAAGCTACTCGTTCAATCCCCACCAAGTCAAGAAGGCAGACAGAGATTGATCGCCTAGTCAAGGAGAGGAGGCAGTTAAAGAAGCAATGAAGGAAGGCTATAGAGGAGGAGAAGGAGGGTATAAACCTGTTGCAGAAAGACATTCATGGCAGGCTTGCAACACTGAGAGCTGAGAACCTCTTGGGGAAGCGCAGAAGGAAGGAGCAAACAAGATAAATCCCGTACATATGAAGTCACCTGCGGTGTTCCACAAGGCTCGGTGCTTGGACCCATCTTGTTTATTCTTTATATCCTTCCCCTTGGTCGTATCATCAGCCGACAAAAAATTTAATTTCACTGGTATGCTGATGACACGCAACTCTACCTGAAGACAAACTCAAATACATATGCTACTATGTCATCTTCCATGTTGAATACCTGTCTGGAGGAGATAAAGGCGTGGATGCAGCAAAACTTTTTACAGTTAAACAGCTCAAAGACTGAAGCAATTCTTATAGGCACCACCCATCAGGTGAGGACATCTCTTCTTACCAGCATTACTTTCTCAAACCAGGATATCCTACTCTCAACATCGGTTTCCAACTTGGGTGTTATTATGGATTCCAATTTGACCTTCGAGGCTCATGTCAACAACCTGTGTAAAACTTCTTATTTCCATCTAAGAAATATTGCCAAGCTTCGTCCCATGCTCACTCTCGCAGATGCTGAAAGGCTTGTCCATGCCTTTGTTTCCTCCAGACTGGACTATTGCAATGCATTGCTCATTGGGATCCCTGCCAAAAGTTGTCAGAAACTACAGTACATCCAAAACAGTGCTGCTAGGATTCTGATGAGGGTGCGAAAGTACGACCATATTACCCCCATCCTTAAAACACTCCATTGGCTACCGGTCACATTCAGGATTGAGTATAAGCTTACCTACAAGTGTATTCATGGAGATGCACCCTCCTATCTTAAGGAACATCTTACCCCACAATCCTCTGCTTGCTCTCTCCGCTCTGCTATGGGGGATCTTAAAACTACTGAGGACAAAGCTCCGTACTTTGGGATATCAGGCTTTTTGCTTAGCTGCTCCCAGATTATGAAATGCCTTACCTGATCACCTGAGGATAACACAGACTTTAAATTATTTTAAAAATGGACTAAAAACCTATCTTTTTAAAAAGGCATTTGAGTAACATTGCATCACGATTAGGTTTTATGTCTTTATGTGTATTTATTTTTAAATTTTCTTTGATCTGTTTTAACTTGTAGCACTTTGAGATGTTTGGCCTAACATATAGGGACCTATTTTAACGATCTGAAACGCAAGTCCGAAGCGCAAAGCGCAAGTGACTTTGTGGGCGGATCTTGGGCACTGTTGCTATTTTCCCAGTGGGAGAAATAAGTCTTGCGCCGGGCGCAAATCAATAAGGGGTTGGTCTGAAGTAGGTTCATTATTCATAGGTGTGGTTTGGGCGTAACGTCAAATAAACCAATCAGAACGCTATCCAACATTCCCTTTAAACGCAAGGGCGCAAGTTCCATGGCGGGTTGCTATTATTATGACGGATTTGACAGGCGCACGTGGGGAGCGGTTCACAGCCGAGGAGACTGACGTTCTTGTAAGAGCAGTCAAAGACAGAGAAGTTGTTTTGTATGGGGATGGGAGAAACCCGCCCAAATCAGCGTCGGTTAAACAGGCGTGAGAGGAAATAGCCGCAATTGTCTCATCAGCTGCGCCAAGCACTACAATGATGTCAGGAGACGGGGGGATCTCAAGCTTGCCAGCATAAATCGGGGACGCCGGGCACACAGGAGGACATCGCTGCGTCCACCCTCACCGCTGAAAGGGTTTGGGGGCTTTGAAATCGGACACAAGAAACGCAAGCAAGGTTCAACCCCAAAGTACACTTACAAATCAAGTTCACATACATGAAGGTTTCTTATGAAAACATTTTAATTATTATTTAGATAAAATAAACGTAATACAGCCACACAACAAACTTATGAAAATATTTTAATCGTTATTTGCATGATAATTGTTTAACGCTGCCACACAAAATAAATAAAAACTATCACCAAAATGCTCACCACAATGATTTCCCTTATCTCATGTATTAATATTTTTTATTGTAACAATTTATGATTTAATGATTTCCCTTATCTTATATTTTTTATTGTAACAATTTATGATTTGCAAAAATAACAGTTGCATCTGTGTAGATTAGATAAGCAATGCGCGTTGTGCACGCTATACATTATGGTCAAGCATGCGCCCTTAAAATAGCATAATGAACCACGCGCAACGCGCCACTGACTTTAGACTAGTTTTTTTTGGTTAGTAGCGCAATTGTTTTTTGAAACGGCAAAATAGCCTAAGAGATGGTTTGCGCCGGAGCACGCCTCCTTTTTTGCGCTGAACCGCCCAGGGAGCGCAAGTTCATTCCCTAGTTTGCCGACGTGCGTCTGTGGAGGGAAAAACCCGCTGTACGCCAGTGCAAAATACGAAATGATACATGCGTCACTGACAAAGTCACTTGCGCTGGGTGCAAGATAGGGCCCATAAAGTGCGTTATAAATAAAATTTATTATTATTATTATTAAGATCACGCTTCTATAAAGATCCCCTTAAATTTGTGAATAGTCTCTTAGCCTTTTAAATGTGGAGGAAAAATCTTCTTCATTATGGTCACTTACAGGCTGGCAGTATACCTGCAAAGAAACAACTTGATTGACAAGTCAATCCAGAAAGCAGGCATCTCAGGCTTCTCCGGTTGTGTAGAGCACGCAAGTGTCATCTGGCATCAGATCCAGGTCGCCAAAAAGGAGGAAACAGATCTTCATGTGGTGTTCCTGGATCTCGCAAATGCCTTTGGCTCAGTCCCTCGCCACCTCCTGTGGACAGCCTTTGACTACTTTAGAGTCCCAGCAGCTCTCACAACCCTTGTCAAGGCCTATTTCAAGGATGTCCAACTCTGTACAACAGCAGAGTACACAACAGCTTGGCAAAACCTGGAAGTGGGAATCAAGGCCGGAGGCACCATCTCCCAATTGGCCTTCACCCTAGCAATGGAGGTCATCATTCGGGCCTCTAGATGGACAGTTGGCTGACAGCGAATAAGACCTGGGCTGAGGCTGCCGCCAGTCAGAGCCTACATGGATGACCTCACAACTCTCACCACGACCAAGGTTTGCACTGTACGGCTATTAAATAAGCTCCAGGAAATCATTGAACGAGCCCGCATGAAAATCAAGCCAAGCAAGTCCAGAAGTATTTCCATCATCAAGGGGAAGTTGTCAGATCACCGCTTTCACATTGGCAAGGAACCAATCCCAACTGTTTCCAAGAAGCCAGTGAAGAGCCTAGGTTGTTGGTATGATGCCTCCCTTAAAGACACAGAGCATGTAGAGCAGCTTAGGATGAGGTAGCCAGTGGCCTGGAGAACATCGATAGAACCTTGCTTCCGAGCAAGCTGAAGCTCTGGTGCATGCAGAATGGGCTACTACCATGTCTCCTGTGGCCACTAACCCTCTATGAAGTCCCATCTCAAAGGTGGAAAAGCTGGAGAGATTACTACCATGTACTTCCTTACTACCAGGAAGAGGAAGTAAGAAGGTGCGCCCAAGTTGTGGCACAGGCAACGCAAGGGCAGTGGATGGCATGGAAAGGAGTGGAGAAGAGGAAGATCTCCTGGAAAGGGAGATGGAGGCATTCAGGGCAAGTTTTACTCTCAGGGCTGCCTACGATGTTTTACCTTCTCCCACAAACCTAAGCCAATTGTATGCCGAGGACACCGCGTGCCCTCTATGCCAAAGTCTAGCAACACTGAAGCACATCTTAGTGGGAAGCAAGATCAGCCTCACCTAAGGCCGTTACACCTGGCGGCACAACCAGGTGCTGAAGTGACTTGCTCCAGTGTTGGAAAGTCGGCACTTTTGGTATGAACAGTGTGAAACGTGAAACTCATAACCCAGGATTCTGTTAACCTGGGGTTTAGAATAACCTATTTCAAGTGAGAAGACCCTAATGTCACACTACTGTATATTACGTTCTGTCGAGCCTGTTGCCATGGTTGTTTTGGACACTGGGCAGTACCCTGTGTAAAAAAGGAAAATAAAGTAAAACAACACCAACAAAACACTGAAGTTCCACAACTTTGAATTTAACATAACGGTAGTTTTTTTATATTATTGTATTGGTGCTGTTATTTTGACACATGGGGACAGCTTTTGCATATGAAAAACTGAGTAGATTTTAGTTATTATATTTATGAGTGATTTTGATGAACTTACACTCGTAGTCAGGGCAACAGTTGCCAAGGTACTGACAAGAGCTCTTGCATGAACAATGGCCAAAGTCAATATCACAGTTATACGCGCAAAACACATTAATTTCTGAGGAAAAGAGAAAATATATAAATTTATTATTACCACTCTGATTATGAATGACTATAGAAGGGCTTTTCACACTTAAAGTAGTTAACCCTTAGGTTATTCTAAACCACTGGTTATCAGAATCCTGGATTACAAGTTTCACACGGTTTATGCTAAACCAGGGGTTAAGAGATAACCCTGGGTATTCATAATCTGATGTTTCACATTGTGCATTCCTAAACCCTTAAAGCAAAATCAAAATCTAGCATTTTAGAGAGCTGTGTAATTCTTCAGAGCAGGGTTTTATAAGACTAGGTTAGTTTCATGGATAAACCGCTTCTTAACCCAGGGTTAAGGCAGGTTGTACGTACAGTCTTCTTAAACTAATGAACAGATTTTTTAGGTTTTAGGTATCATTAGAATCAGTATTCAGATTGAAGATAAAAAACACTTTTAGTATGAACATTGTGAAACGTGAAACTCATAACCCAGGACTCTGTTAACCCGTGGTTTAGAATAACCTCTGGTAACCTATTTCAAGTGTGAAAACCCTAATGTCACACAATATTGTATATTACGTTCTTCCGGGCCTGCCGTGGTTGTACTGGTTGTAGTGGTTGTAGTGGTTGTTGTGGACACTGGGCAAACCCCTGAGTAAAAAAGAGAGAATGAAATAAAAACACTTACACAACAGATTTCTTCTGTCATATTGTTATATTGGTTCAAATGAAATTTTGACACATGCGGAAAGCTGTTGGATATCAGAAGAGTAAGTTATAGGCATTATAATTCATGTGATTTAAAGAACTTACACTCAAAGTCAAAGCAACAGTTGCCATGGTACTGACAGGAGCTTTCGCAAGAGCAGACACCAAAGTCAAAGCCACAGTAATACTCACATGTGTGAATCTCAACTAAAGAGGGGAGAAATATGTTTTACTTATAATACAACATGCTGGTGTAATTTATAATCACAGAGAGAACAAAGCTTCCCCAAACAATGTGTGACTACTGACTGAAAATCAACTGTAAAAGAGAGATGCATTGATATATCAACCAATAATAGGTATCGGCCGATTAAAGCATTTTCCTCGATATCGGCCAATAGTTTAAAAACAGCTGATAGTCATGGCCAATTTTTCCTCTCAATCAAAAGAGAACAGGAAAAGGCAATTCATTTGAGTACTGTCATAAATGTTCAATATTAATGAAATTTTGTCAATTAATAATATTCAGAAAATGTAATCCGCATAATTTAAATATGACAGAAGTTACTATAACCACCAAACTATTGGTATCAGCGATTGGAAGTGCAGATGTTGAGTAATAATGATAATCAGTACATTCAGAGTCAATTAGAGTCAATAATGTTCCTTAAATTTAAATAAATGATCAAACCCCAATCTGTTGGATCCGGTTTATAAGTTGAGCAGTAGGCTATAAAGAAAATAAAGAAAACTGAATAAGTAAATTTACATTATGTAAGGATTTATAGTGAATATATATATATTCAGTCGGGAAGGATTTGTCTGTTTGATCAAAAACTCACTTGTAAAGTCAGGGCAACAGTTACCCAGATCTTGACAAGCACTGTAACATGCACAAGTGCCAACAAATGAGCCACAGCTATCCCTGCAGGAGGGGGAGCCATCTACAGAGGAGAAAAACAGATTTGACCCATTCCTCTTATGAGTGTGATATATGACAACTATGAGATCATACAGCCTCTCTGTAAGTACTTAGTGAATATGCAAATGAGGGAAAGCTTTGGATTTCCATACGATACGGCCCGCAAAGGTGTCCAATCCGGCCCGCATGATGATGTATACAGTTTTATTAAATATTAAATACATATTTTAAAAACCCTTTCAGGCGGGTGTCGTGTTCGTTTTTAATATGAGAGACTTGCGGAAAGCAGCAAAACGCCGAACATAGACTAAACACGGTGCCCCAAAAGCCGTTTTATTGTTACCGCTCCGCTAAAGATCCACTGATTCCGGCGATCCACTTCGTGTTTTCCTGACCGCTCCGCAGCATCTCTGTGACGGTGTTCACTCTCTGCCTGGAGAGCGAAGACGACAGTTTCCGAAGTCCGTTGCATTAACAGGTAGATTCATTACATTATATCAGTTGTTAAACCACAGAATTAGTAATTTGTAAGCTTGTTTATGTATTTCTTCCGCTAATGATTTGCTGTCGATGTTCTAAAAGTGTTAACAACTTATCAAGGAAACAACAACAAAATATCCACATTCTTAGTATTAACGTTACAATGCGTGTCTGATTGAATTAATGTTCCCGATCAGATCTAAGTTAATATAAACACTACATTTGCTGCTGTTGGCACACTTTGTAGAAAAAACAAAAACAAAGAAACAGAGAATGGAAAGAGAGGCTGCTAAAGGCAGTTCAACATTGCACACATGGATTCAAGCTCCATCAAACCAACAGATAAATCATATTGAATGTTTAGCAGACTTTAATTCTTGTTATTATATTTCCCATTATAATCACTTGTCTAAGTTGATGCTAGTAATATAACACATCATATTTATAATACTTCATTAAAACCATAATAATAGTACCACCCCCCATAGTGCCCTTTTTGCTTTTGGGCCACTGCCCCATCTAGCATTATCATTTTCTAAATGACTGTTCTCATTACAAAGAAAAGTGAATGGTTTATAAATAATTTTGGCATTAAGGCAAAAGAAGTTAAATTAAAGCTTTTCAACCTAAGGCCAGTGGGTTTTGTACAGATGTAAATATCCTTTCATGAGTAATATCAGCCTTTGTGGCGGTGCTTTTAGATCTGAACAGCTGACTTTACATTTCTTATGTAGGTATACATTATTGCTGGTCTAGTGGGTAGTGCTGCACAGTAGCTTGGGCAGACATACTGTCAGCAATCTGAGCTCGAATCCCGCCTCGTTGTATTTCTGTTTTATTCATACCAAACATTGGTAAAGTTTGTAGCCCTTTTATGCCCAAGTATTATGCCTAATTTCATTTTTATCTGAACTGCTGTCATCTTTTTGTCCATAGGATTGCATGCATAAAAAAATGAATATAATAACGTTCAGTCCTCCATTTATTTACTTCTGATATTTGAACCGTGATGAAAAATTAAATGTTTGCATTTACTAGAGAAGCAATTTCCAACAACAACTCTTTTCTTTAAAATGTATGCTCGTAGTTGCTGTACACTTGTAGTAACACTTTCAGTTTTAGTAGTGAAAAGGATTTAGACCTATTTGTCACGTGCTGTTGCCATGGTGAATTGTAATATTGGAGCTCCATTGGCTTTTCATAGGCCCTGTCCAAAATGGCGCACTTCATGTGGACTCGTGGCCTTAAATTGCGCGTGCTTGCTTAGAACTAACTCAGATCAGCAGTTCTGTAACTGAAAACGCAGAGTTTCCTATTTCAGAGAGTCAACTCAGAGTTTAAGTTTTAACTCGGAGTTGGTTGAACCTCCTTATTGAAACGGCCCCCTGAACTCGCATCATGTTTATTTTCTTAATTTTGAGAAAAGCACAAGATTTTGTTTTTATTGGGAGTGGACACAAAAAAAAACTAGACAGTTTAACGTTTTAAATGATGTATAAAGCATATAAGTCTTTTTGCAGAGAGATTGAAAATAAAGAGTTTGCGGCGCCCGCAGTCGACCCCAGAGTGTTAAGGTAGAGACTCAACAAACATAAACAAAATATCAGATATCGAGTGCTGAACTGATATGCAGTACTTTAGTGCATCAAGCCTGGACTCTCTAGCATATTGAAAAAGAAAAAACATCAAATACCTTTTGATGGATCCAATGTTGTGTCATAAGAGTCGGGACAAAAAAACAATATTTTAGCATCAAACCAAAATTAACATTGCCAGTCATATCCCACCACCTAATGTTATGGAATATCAGTCGTTGAGGGTTCTGATGTGGTAGCAGTATCTGCTTTACAAAACAATATGCATTGGATGAAAATATATTATATCATTATATTCACCTGTTGTTGTGGTTGTGGTTGTTGCTGTAAGATAACACATAGACATGATCATCCAAGCTACCTGGTCTTTTTGCATTCATTTGAAATTTCTCAATTCCTATTGCTGGATATTACATTGAATCAAAATGAATTTCAATGTGTTTGTCAGAATTTCATAAAACTGTAGGCTACACTCTTCAAACGAATGTGTTAAAATAACAGATCTTGTGTCTAGTTATGGACAACACACCTAATGTGTTATATATATATTTTTAGAACACCACACATTTTGTGTTGTTCCTTTTATTTATTTGAACACAAATTAACACAAAATGACACATAATGTGTTAAAATAACTGAAGACTGAAGGCTAAAAAGCACTAATTTTTTATGTTGTCAGTCAAATGCTGCTTGCAAGTTTCAGTAGCCTTAACCCAGATACAAAATATAATTTTTAAGAATACAATTTTCAATTTGATTGTATGTTACCTTTTCCATAACCTTAGACGCCACACATAAAATAAAGAAAGGCCTATAATTTGCGATATCTGATTTGCAACCTTTTTATGTACAGTAATGGAACAACTCTAGTACTTTTAAATTCTAGTGGAACTTTACCTTGTTCAGTAGGTGCATTTACTATAGGGGTGCTGTCACCTTTGCTGAATCCTTGAAAGCCTGTGGTGGTTAGAAGCACACAAAGAACCGTCAGAGCATCCATCGTTCAATTGAGGAAAAGTTGGTTTTCAAAGTTTACAGCATTACTTATATACTGATAATGAGTCCAAGGCGGATTTCCTTATAACACTACCCACACAGCAGGAGACCCCTATGCGGATCCGCCTTCAAGTCGCCAAACCCGCGTGACTATCACATTTGTTTTGGAGCCGCACAGAGGATCGTAAATTCTACTGTCAAACAGCGGATCATGAACAGGTTTTGTGTCCCAATGGGCAGGGCAACATGCATATTCATAGGCTGCTCCGGGTTGGAACAAGCGATTGGATTGCAAATTGTTGTTTGTTTTCCAGCTCTTTTTTGATATTTATATAGGGTGATAACGCTGAGTGATCACATGCCTTGTTTACAGTGGCAAGAAAAAGTGTGTGAACCCCCAGGAATAAACTGGTTTTCTACTGTGATTTGCCATAAAATGTGATCTGATCCTCATCTAGGTCACAACAAACACAATGTACATAAGGTGACAACACACAAATAATTCTAGTTTCTTGTGTCTTTTTTTGAGAACCCTCATTAAATATTCACAGTGCTGGAGGAAAATGTAAGTTAACCCTTGGATTTGACAGCTTGTTGAGCCTCATTTGGCAGCAAATACTTCAAGCAAGCGCTTTCAGTAGTTCTGAATCAGACCTGCGCATCGTTCAGAAGCAATTTTTGCACATTCCCCTTTACAAAACCGCTTTAACTCAGACACATTTGTAGGATGTCTGGTGTGAACCGCTCTCTTGAGGTCATTCCACAGGTTAAGGTCTGGGCTTTGACTAGGCCACTCCAAATGGCGTATTTTGTTTTTCTTAAGCCAGTCTGTATACAATGCTTAAGCTCATTGTCCTGGGGCCGTATTCACAAAGAATTTTAAGGCTGAAAGTAGCTCCTAACTGGCGAATTTAGGAGCAACTCCTAAAAATAATGGGCATGTCACTCCTAACTTTAGGACTCCTAATTTTTTTCACTAAAAGTAATTCACGAAGCATTTTAGCCCTAAAAGTAGCACCTAAGTCTGGGACAGCTTAAAAGAAGTCGAGAGGAATCCTAACTCACTAAGACCTATTCACAAAGGATCGTAAAATGGCTTAGGTGCTGATTAACACATACATGGACAGTTTCACCAACTCAAAAGCATTGCCTAGACTTAAAAGCACACTTTAATGTAAGCATATTTTTATGACATTTGTTTCATAATTCATTACATTCATGACAAGCATGACGTTTTTAGAATTACATGAAACAATAATGATATTATATATTTAATATTGTACGCCAACCTGTTGCCATGCTTGCCCGTTTAAAGGCTGCAATCTCAACCCCTGACTGCGATTGTAATGCATACCACCGCCTCTCACAGTCGTCCGGGGTCCGCGACACAAGCGGGAATGCTGCATTGATCTGCAAACAAATCCTCTCCCCAGTGATGCGCGTGTTGATCCGAAATGAGCGCGCGGTTAGAGTCATCCAAAAATGTTTTTATGATATGCGGGTCGCGGTCGGTCGGGTCGTTTGAAATAAAAATGCCAGTTAACTATTTTAAACAATTACTACTTTAAAAAAATGCGGGCCAGGGAGCGGGTCGGGTATATATATATATTTTTTTGCGGTCCGAGTTGCGGGCGGGTTATTTGAAAACATTGGTCGGGTGCCGGTTATTTTGTACATTGACCCGCGCATCACTGTCTCCCACGTCTCACGCTTAGTTTTGCTTGATATCTCAGTGCCGAATTTCCCTTTTATTATGTTTCTTTTATCCAGTACCAACTGGGACAGCAGCTGTAACTGATCCTGCATCCAGTTGGGCTTGAGTTCATAATCCACCGTCATTTAGGCTTCTTCAATATGGGCAACATTTCCTTGCTTTAAGTAGTCTATTTAGGCTAATAGGATGTAAATTAATCAAGCAAGTGTTAATGCAATGTCGTTTTTTATTATTAGGCAATTGTCGGTTTTCATTTGGGTATTAGGGTACCTTGATATAATTTAATTTCATTCACGACTTTTCTTTATATATGCATTTCGATGGCATTAGGCCTACTATTATTATTTTGTGTAGGACACACAGACATATTTCAATGTTGTAATTGATTTGGTGCGTGTGTGTTATGTTCCTCTTAGTGGTAAGATAAAATTCTTTGTGAATACGGCCCCTGTTGCATTAACTAACTTCTGGTGGACAGCCACCCTGACATTATCCTGTAGGATTTTTTTAACTTAATAATTCATTTTACCCTCGGTGCCTGTCCAAAGACTTGCGTATGGTAGACTCAGGAACAGAGCTGTGTGCTCGTTCCAATGATGTCTTCAAGCCTTTAGCTGTTACTTGTGGGTTCTTCTTTACTTCATTGAGTATTCTGCATGGTGTCCTAGGAGTCATCTTGACTGTGCGCCCACTTCTAGGAAGGGTAGCTAAAGTATTTAACTGTCTCCATTTATAGACAATTTATCTAAGTGTAGACTGATGGAGGTCTAAACATTTTGAGATTGTTTTGTATCCCTTTTCAGCCTTATAGAGGCTTGATCAGATATCTTTATAAGAGCATGGTTCAGAAGAGCTGATGCTTCTTAAGGACAGCATGTCACGACACGGAAGGGTTGTAAGGACAGGACGCAAACGCAAGGTTCAAAATAAATAACATTTAATAATAAAAACACGAGGGCAGACATGGTGAAGGCAGGAACACAGGAACATTAACACAGGAACAGACAGGGTATCAATGACAATGATCCAGCAGTGAGCAAACAGAAGACAGAGGTATATATACACACACAGACTAAATGACAAACAGGTGTGATGAGGCAGGTAATTAATCAATGAATGTCCAGGTGATAACAATCGGAACAGAGACAAGACATGACACGGATTAACCGTGACATTACCCTCCCCTCTACGAGTGGCTACCAGACACTCACATAAAACAACAAAAACAAAGTCTGGTAGCGAGAGTCCAAGGGAGGGGTGGAGGGCTTGGGGACCCTGGCGAAGCCGGCAGCCGCCGGGATGAGACCAACAGGACGGTTGGCCGGACTGCGCCAGGAGAACCGGAGCGATCGCTCCGAGAACAGAGGCAGACGAATTACCCCCCTCCTGGGAATCGTCGACGATCAGATGCCCCCGGAAATCATCTCCCATCCCCTCGCGGAAACGGAGACCCTCGGTAGCCACCCCGGGGAAATGATCGGGCGTGGTCCGTTCCGGATCCCCCTGCGAGCAGGATGGTGGTCCTCCGAGGGACCGTCGACGACGTCTCAACCGTTGGGGGACCGCCTGGGCCGATCCTCCTCCCGCAGGAGCGAGCGATCGCTCACGGTGGTCCCCAAGAGACATCGGGGCTGATGGGGAATGAACCCCGATGTCACTACTCCCCCTCGACGAAACTCCTGGGGGAGCCGCCCTCCGTGAACCTGCTGCGTCCAGTTTGGCTGGATCATTCTGTCACAACACGGAAGGGTTGTAAGGACAGGACGCAAACGCAAGGTTCAAAATAAATAACATTTAATAATAAAAACACGAGGGAAGACATGGTGAAGGCAGGAACACAGGAACATTAACACAGGAACAGACAGGGTATCAATGACAATGATCCAGCAGTGAGCAAACAGAAGACAGAGGTATATATACACACACAGACTAAATGACAAACAGGTGTGATGAGGCAGGTAATTAATCAATGAATGTCCAGGTGATAACAATCGGAACAGAGACAAGACATGGATTAACCGTGACACAGCAATCTTAAAATGTGTGAGTGCCTTAATATCAATCAAAGTTGCACTAAACCACACATTTAAACTCATTTTATTAATTGGACTCCAGTTTGCCAGCTTCTGACAAAAGAAGCTTTCAATAAAGTAATTAGTCCATGGGCTTACTCACACATTCCTCCAGCACTGTGATTGTTTAATGGGTGTTTCCAAACAAGCCACAAGAAACTTATTTATGTCTTGTGAGCTTATGCACATCGTGTTTGTTTATTGTCGTGACCTAGATGAGGATCAGATAACATTTTATGGCAAATCACCATAGAAAACCATGTTCATTCCTAGGGGTTCACATACTTTTATTGCCACTGTATATGTACAATTGTTTGGATTATGCTTTGTATGTGCATTTTGTAAGAACACTTTTTCATGGCTTAACATTATCATTTTTGCTATTTTTGCTTTTTGAGTTAGACTTCATAGAGCCTTAATGAAAAGAGCAATCAATTAAAGAAGGATTCCTGTAAATAAAAATGGCCTAACATTTTTTTTAAAGATTATTTACCTAATTGCAGTATTGTTCAGACCAGCACTGTAAAAAATGTGCTGTAATAATTCAGCTGGTTGCCAGTAACTTACTGTAGAAGATAAAGACTGAAAATGTTTCATGTTCATTTAACTTTGAACAAACTGTTGCCAGTAAATAACATAAAAGTAAAATCTACAGTAAGTTACTGGCAGCTAGTTGCCAGTAATACTGTAATTTCTACATAATTTTTTACAGTGTATGTTTATGAGTGTTTTCCTGTTTTACCAAAAGGCAAAAAAGGAGGAGAGACCAAAAGATAAAAACAACATTTTTATTTTCTTTCTGGATGAGATAATGACATGTTTTAAAACAGAGTGATGAAGAGAGGATTGTAATGAAAAGACACAGACCATAAGTGTCAAGTGGTTGTTCTCATTATTTGACCCAATCAGCACATCATACTTCCCTGGATCCAGCTGCAGTACAGATGCATAGAATCCATTTAAAGAATTCAGGATTCCTTAAAGCCTTTTCATCAAACTGGCACTGCCCTTCCAGAGGTTCAATGGCTGAAAGGAATTTTCAGTAAGTAATGTCAGACTTACTAGATAATGCATTGATAAGATTTATTCACCCTTTTATCACAACAGAGGATTGATTTACAAATAGAGAGCAATTGATTAGACAACAAAAAACCTGACCGAGTAAGTACCACACATTTGTCGGTAAGTACAACTTATTTACCATATATGTACAAGGTAAGTACACGTACTGTAAAATAAAGTGCAACCGAAATTTCTTTAGGATTTTCTGAGACAGACCCCTCAATATTTAGTTGATAAATAGAATTGTATTTAGCCCTATCTCAAGTTTGAACAAATAAGATGACATCTGTTTTCCAAATTCTAGCCTCTGCCTTGACCTGATGAAAGCACCTTCTGCTCTTAATTTATACAAATCTTCTAGCTTAATTTGCAAGTCAACTAAATATGCTCTTTGACTATCTGACAAATTTTCAGGTAAAATCCGGGTAATAGACAAAATTTCACTGAAAATTCCAATTCTTTAATCCGTTTTGTTTTAGCTAAATTAGAACTATATTTTCTTAAATACTTTCCAATTCAAACTTTATCAGTTCCCAATTGGTACCAAATTAATTTTCTTTTTTAGCTTTACTCCAATAATACCCAATGAGGGAATAATATACTGGACTGTGTATATTCTAATATTAAAAAGGGATACAGAGCCTTCCCCCTCACACACCTGGGACAGTCTGATCACTTGTCACTATCCCTGATTTCAGCGTATCGCCCCGTTATTAAAAAGCAGAAGACTATTGTAAGAACTGTTAAGAGGTGGCCTGGGGATGCATCTCTACAGTTACAAGACTGTTTTGAACGAACAAACTGGACTTTGTTTTTTAAACAGGATGTGAATGAATATGCTTTTACTGTTCTCTGTTATATTAGGTCTTGTGTTGAAAACATCACTATTAACACAAGCATTAGGATCCCTCCCAATAGGAAACCTTGGATGACGGCAGAGGTCCATGTCCTTCTGAGGGAGCGCAACACCGCATTTAAATCGGGGGACAGAGCATCATATTACACATCCAGGTACAACTTGAAAAAGGGCATCAAGCGGGCAAAAGCAGCATACAAGGAAAAGATAGAGGGCCATTTTACCAATAAAGATCCAACACGTATGTGGCAAGGAATACAACAAATCACCAATTACAGGGGCAGTCGTGAATCACCTACAAACATTAATGCCTCCTTGGCAGAAGAGCTCAACCATTTCTATACCCGTTTTGAAACATTACACTCTAAAAAAAATCCGTAAAAAAACGGACAAAGTACTGTGTAAATTTTTACGTGAATTTTCCGTATTTATGTTTTACAGGCATTTATCCGTTTTTTTAATAACATGTTGCATTATGGGTACAATAACTCCTGCTGCAATCTTTCACTTTTGCCTCTCTATCACCATCTCTGTTTGAAACCTAAAATTACAACTTGCTTGCAGAGTTATTTTCTAACATGGATGATGTTTAACTTCTAAACAAATGCTGTCAGAACAAGATACAAGTGTTCAACTATATGTGATTTAGTAGACAAATCTTCTTTTTGATGTGACGTGTAAGTCAAATGGATATTTACCACAACATGTATCACATTAAATCTACAGTTTGTGTTTGTTTTAGATTCCTTTGAAGTCACCACTATGGTGATTAGTGTTCCCTTTAGTTAGGCTTTTGTCCCTTGACCTTCCAGAACTGACTCTGCTCTTTTAGCATTGCAACAGTGTTTTTGCTTGTAGCAATTGCAAGTTGTTTGTCGCTTGAGGAAGGAGAATTGTCTGTGTTGTCATCTAAGCTTGGTTGTTTTTATGTTTTGCTGCCTAACATTTAAATATGAAATGATAAAATAAAAATAATGAACTGGAATGTATAAGAGTGACACTCTATGCTGATCTAAAAACACACTGTATTGAAAAAGATTGCTGCAAATGCATCAGCTGTGTTTTTTGCTTCAGAGACATCAACACTTTGGATACAAATCTCAACAATGGTGAGAGTAAATGTTAAGAAAGAGTTCAACACTATCATTCCTAACCAGCTGGTCACTAAACTTCTTGACTTGGGCCTCAGCAGCAGCCTATGTATGTGGATCAAGGATTTTTTGACAGATCGCCCACAGACAGTGAAACTGGGCCCACACCAATCCTCAAGCCTGTCTATCAGCACTGGAGTACCACAAGGCTGCGTGCTGAGCCCGTTGCTGTATTCCATCTACACGTATGACTGCATCTCCACCCACCCTTCAAATACAACGATAAAATTTGCAGATGATACAACCGTGGTGGGAGAAATCTCAAATAACGATGAGAACACCTACAGAGATGAAGTTGACAGACTGACAGGATGGTGCAAAAACAACAACTTGACTATGAATGTCAAAAAAACAAAGGAGATGATAGTGGACTTCAGACGGTGTAAGGAGGCCCCCCAACCCCTCATCATTAATGGTGAGGAAGTGGAAAAGGTATCTTGTTTTAAATTCTTGGGGATACTGATCTCAGAGGACCTCAAATGGGAGATGAATACAATCGCTATTGTTAAAAAGGTGCAACAGCGACTTTATTTTAAGAACACTTAAAAGGAACAACCTGTCTGCTGAGCTTCTTAAAGTCTTTTACCAATGTGCCATTGAGAGTGTCATAACATATGGGATGACTGCATGGTATGCCAACAGCACAGGGAAGGATAGGAAATCTCTTGACAGAGTTATAAGATCTGCGGAAAAAATCATTGGACTTCCTCTCCACCGATTGGACGATATTTACAATATCCGCTGCCTCCGCAGAGCACATAACATTCTGCAAGATGAGACACATCCCTCAAAACACCTTTTCCCTCTGCTCCCATCTGGCAGACGGTATCGTGCTCTCAGAGCACGTACTTCCAGGCTGCAAAATAGTTTCATCCCCAGGGCCATCACAGAACTGAACAACATGTACCCCTACCAACCTGTCAGCACATTTGCACTTTATAAATAGGGATTTTATTTAATGGGACTTTAGTGTAAAGTTGGATGCCCTGTTTTTTATATATTTTATATTTTATTTATTGTGTGAGTGTGTGTTTATGTAAGTGAGTATTGTTTTAGAGGTTGCACACGTAAATTTCGTTGTACGGTACTACTGCACAATGACAAATAAAGTCTATTCTATTCTATGATTCTTTCCAGTTCTGACTTAACCTCATTATGGCTAAGTAATGAGCTATTCATCTTCCAATAAGAAGAACCCCTGTAAGAACTAGCTTCAGAAGAAAGCAAAATTATAATACAAACAGCCTTATGATCTGTGATTAGTGGAGTTGCCGAGATATCCACACAGATATTGTCCTCGTCGAGACTTCTGGAGATTAACCAAAAATCAATTCACGATAGTCTAGATGAATTTGTATTGCTCCATGTGTACACTCTATCATTTATGTTCTAGACCTTCCATATATCTATAAGCTCAAACCTATTAATAAATGCTATCAAAGCAGATTTTGAATTTGTCATGATTTCGGTCTTACCAGTTTATTGTGTACTCTGTTCTCCCTTTGTTGTTTTGTGTTTGTTTGACAAATTCACATGCGCGCCTCACACAGGTTTTCCTGCTCTGCGTGATTTCCTCACTGTGTCATCTTCACCTGAAGATTGTTTATTCCCCAATCGGCATTAGTATTAATTCTCTCCTTTCCCCTCAGTGTTTGCGAGTCCGTCATTTGATGTATGTCGCCGTATCGTGTCTTGTCGTGTCAAGTTAACTTTAATATTAGTCTGTGTTATCTGCTTTTCGTTATTAGAGAAGATTCAGCTGCTGATCCTTCTATTGTGGATATCCATCTCTCCGCTGTGGATTTGCTATTTGCCTTTGGACTATAAGAGACTCTGTTCTTCCCATAGACTTTGCCATCTGTCTTTGATCTTCACATCGTGCAGCAGCGGAGTGTTATGCCCTGAGGGTATGTCCGTTATGCGGGTCTTTAATAATTGTGCTCTCTCTCTGTGTCCATAGACTGCCATCGCGTCTGCTGTATGCCCATCTGGAGCCGTTCTTCAGCACCACTGTTTCTCCACCTGCGGTGCCCCGCTGCTGAGGCTTGGTAATTTGATTGGCATCTCCCCTGTGCTTGGGTGATGGTGTCCTTTCGTTCAGGCTCTCGGGTTGCGGCGCACGCGGGAGCAGTCAAGGTGCCTCGCCCCATATTGGGGTTCAGATACCCATGTAGCTCCCCGTGCCGTGGACGGCCGGGGCATCTCTTATTTCTATGTCATCAGCAGCAATTTCCTTTTGTTTCCTCATTGTCAAATAAAGATACCTCTTGCATCGAGATTTTTTGACTCTGTCGTTCCTTACAGAATTTGTTGGTCGACCAGGTGGCCACCTATTAAGGGATTCATTTAAAACAACATTAAAGTCACCACCAATCAGTAAGTAGGCGTTTGGAAATTTTGACTGCCAATAAGCAAGTTTATTTTCCATTACAAATAATAAATAATTCTCAGGTCTATAATTATACCCATAATAATTAACAATGATAAGATCACATTATAACACTTTAAAACTAACAAAATAAAGTGCCCATGCTCATCACAGTATGCAAAACATCCCCAGCTAAATTACTTTTTAAACAAGAAACTCCTGCTGAATGCTCCGAACCATGAGAGAACCATATCTCACTACCCCACTGAGATTTCCAAAAAGCTATATCTGTCAGGATCTTGTCAGAATGTTGTTTTGAATTATATCTAGTTTAGTGACAGGGTTTTATGTGGGAGATGCGTGGTTTTAGTATTCGTTTATTCCAGGGGTCTTCAACTACACTTCTTCGGGGGCCAGATTTTAAAATTGTAAATATAAAGGGGGCCAGACTTTTACCCCTATTTTTACATTTGATATATTTATTACTTTTACCATATATGTGTGTGTGTTGTTGTCGTTTTTGTTACTTTTGTTGAAGTTTATTAAAATAAAAACATATTAAAAACATGCATAAAAAAGGAAATTTAAAAGCCTTTTAATTACTGAAAACTCATATTTTCTTTATTAATAATATTTAAAAACTATTGCAGTTTAACATGTAAGAGCCAAATGTTAATAGTAAAAGTGTAAAAGATCAACACTTTTTTTTATTTTAACATATTTTGTTTATAACTGTTTAAATTTCATTAATTGTTACATGTCAAGAATTCACAACATATAGCCAGTCTTCTCGTAATGACTAAAATTGCCCTACATGTTCTGTTTTTTTAATATTTTATAGATATATAGGCTAAACAGCCTTTCCATTGTACGTCAGTAGTTCGCCCCCTAGTGGCAGACGGCAGTCGTAATGAAAATGTAGTTTAATCGTAAATCTGTCATGGGAGAGAACCTTTAATCTACGAATATATGTATAGTTAATAATTTACTTACCAGTAATTAAAGTATTCAAGTGTTACTGATAAAGTAAAACAAAAAATAATTAATAATTTTAACTTGTAACACACTGAAATACATCACTTCCGGTCGCCGCGTCACATGCGGTGTAGTCGCATAAGTTTATTTTCTTTAGTGCAACCAAAGCTTGAATTGGATCAGATAATAAAGCACCTGCAGATGGTTGACACCCCACACAGCCCCTTTCTGTGTTGTCTTGTACAATGGAAAGGTAAAAGTAACCACGCTGAATTTAAATCAGACTATGGCCGTTTCTCAATAAGGCTGCAGTCTCCGGAGGTCGCATTTCCAGGCTGCATACGTCATTAAGTCTTATTTCAGAATTTTAACAATTATAAAGTTGACTATTATTCTTAGTTAATCGTAAATTGTTGTAATGTGCTTATGATTTGTGAATGTAATGCTCAGTTGACTTAAACTTTATGATGTATGCAGTCTGCACATGTGACCTCCGGAGGCTGCAGCCTTCCGATTGAGAAACGGCCAAAGGTGACCGGCGGGCCGGATAAAGATGATTGGCGGGCCACATTTGGCCCGTGGGCCGCCAGTTGACTACCCCTGGTTTATTCTGACCACGCATTTCCCAGGTCTCGTCACTTTTTCCCCGATCCCTTACTTGTGATTATTTTCAGGGGTGTGTCATTAAGGTCTCCCTATTTAATGTCCTTTTGTTTGATGTTCTTCATGGTTCCAGTCTTGTTTCATGTCAGTGTATTTCAAAGGCGTATCTTGCTGGTGTTTACTTTGGCATGTTTCTTGTGCAGTTTAGTGTATTTATATTGTGTCAAGTTTAGTGTCAGTTTAGTGTAGTGTTTATCTTGTTCTGTTTTGCCACCTCGTGTTTTTTTTCTTGTTTGTTTTAATAAATTATCTGTTATTCATCTGTTGTCTGCATCTGGATTCATCCTTAATCAAATCCTCACAATATCAGAATTTTTAGAATGTGACTCTTGAAAAAATACAAAGTCAGAACCAAACTGTCTGGTAAACAAAAATAAGGCCTTGCGCTTAACAGCCTTTCTTAAACCCCTGGTGTTTAAAGTCAAAACAGAAAAAGACATTTAAAGAACAAAAACACTATTAACCTGCTTAAAGACAGAACTAGGAAAACAAACAATTATTGAAAATAGGTTGCAAAATTAAAAACGCTGAAAAAGGTCAGATAACATTAGCACCATATTACACCTCAAAATGTGCAAAAAAAACATTACAAAACGAACCAGAGCCAGACTCTAAAAAGTACCTGTCAAAAACCGTGTCACGGTATTATCTACCTCTGGACACAGCTTCCTTCTTCTTTCACGATCTCCAGCCGAAAAATCCTCCATGAAACGCAGACCATTCTCTTTCAGAAATGACGAACTATTCACGGCTTTCCGGACAGCATCTCTGTACAATCTTATAGAAAACTGCATAATGGTCGCCCTGGGTCTATCAGTCGCACCTTGTTGGATCTTCCAGAGACGATGAACTACGTCGATAACTTCTGCGAGCTTGTCCTTTGCACTAGGATCTTCAAATTACGCCTTCTCATATATGTTTCAATGTCATCCATCTTTCGTTGCATCTGCACTACGGGCGTTCGACATGATCCACGCGTCGCTCAAGATGTGTAACCTTATCAACAACAGCTTTCAATTCAGCGGACATGTCAGCGATCTTTCTTTCAATGCCATCAGAGCGGCTGTTGATCAACTGCGTTATGGCTAACAGTTGTGACGAGACATCAGCTCGACCATCGTCACTTGCTCTTTTCTTTATGAGCGCCGATTTATATGGACTGATAGGCAGTGGAGGAAACTCCTCTTCAGCTAAGTCAAACAGATCTTTCTCAGATGGGCAAGTGACCATGTCCACAGCTGGCTAAAGAGCACGTGCTATCATCAGCCGATTTAGTAGCAGCCGAAGAGGGGTTCGAATGACCACGTTTACGGCCCATTTTAACATAGAACTGTGGAGAACTTAAAGGAACAGTATGTAAGAAATGTATATCAATTAATCATGAAATGGCCCTGATAGGTCACTAGACATTAAGAAATCATTTTCATTTCAAATACCGTATTTTCCGCACTATAAGGCGCACTTAAAAGCCTTTAATTTTCTCAAAAAATGACAGTGCGCCATATAATCCAGAGCGCCTTATATATGGATCAAGGCAAACTCCGGGTAACGCTTCCGCGGCCGGATCGCGCGAGCACGCTTCCGCGGCCGGAGCATCGACTGTTTCATTTACAACGTTTTTACTGAATTAGGGAAAAGTTCCCTTCCACGTTTGGGGTAAGCAAGGCTGGGAGATATTGTTAATATGCACATCAACGTTTGAACAACGTCACCATGGTGATTTTTCAGAAGGCTTAATAAAGTTTGACTTTATCTGTTTAGCACAGCTGCATCTAGTGGATGCATAATGCAAACCCAGTCAAACGTTTGACTGCAGTATCTTCTATTCTATGCGCCTTATAACCCGCTGCGCCCTATATATAAAAAAATTCTAAAATAGGCCATTCATTGAAGGTGCGCCTTATAATCCGGTGCGCCTTATAGTGCAGAAAATACGGTACTTATATCACGGACAACAGTGGTCTGGCCAGGATATTGTCATTTAAAAAGTGGAGTTGCAGCCCTCAACTGGTGTTTATGTTGTCATTTTGTGTATTGGCCACCAGTTGGGTGATTGCAGTACCAGTTTTAGCCACAAGTTTTGTTATTGCAATACCAGTTATGGCCACAATCCTACATACTGTTCCTTTAAAGACAGAGCCGTAATAAAGTATAAACAAAGCGCACAAATAACTAGAAGTTTTTTTGCACTACCTAAACACAGTTGGTGCAAGAGCTCAAACAAACACGTCTGGTCAAGTAGCCATCTTGGCGCACCCCCCACAGGTCGTCTTTTGTACCGCAGTGAAGTCTCGCATAGCCAGACTAGAAGCGACTGTTTTTCGCTGCTTTTTCTGGACAAAGCCCGCCCACGAGTTGTTCGACCGACATGCCAAACAACCAATCACAATTTGTTTCATTTAGCGTCACGTTTTGGACTCCCCACAATAACGAGCCGGCTGGCAACAAGTCAGTTATATAAATACCCAGTAGCAACCGAATAGCATCTAAATAAACAACATTACTCACCATAGAACAATGTTGTGCACTTCATCAACAGCCACACAAATGAATCGCTCCTGTTTGAAGCATATCTCTCCACTTTTTAACACATACCTGTACAAGCAATTCAGGAGAACTGAACTTTTTGACTCCACTAACTGCCTCAAGCAAAAACTCTTGGACGTCTTTAAGAGAGTCTATGCTGCATACTTTGCATATTTTTGAGAATCCAATGTTTAGCTGATCATGATAACTGATCATTATTATCCACGTGAACACGACTGATTCTCTTCCTCAATGGAACGTCAGAGCTTTGTTTTCCAGGGACCGAAACTAATCGCGACACTCGCGTCTCCTGGAAATCCGGTTTATTTTCAACCAATCAAAGAGGACTTTGACATTCTCACAGGGTTTTCAGAAAACAGTCTGTGGGCTTGATGTCTGAGGCTGAGACTAAAGCCGAAAGTATACTAGGGAAGTCCGCGTATGCGCGCCATCCGCATGAAGTCATTTTCGTCATCAGGAGGGTCCGCGGCCGGCCGCGCGGACCGTCTGCGTGCAGCCCAAAATTTGAGACGGCGCGGACAGTGCGCGTACAGTCCGCGTACGACAGCGCATGCTGTCTAAAAATATTTAGACAGGACACTCCACTATAAACAATTATACAAAGGAAATAGACAGCATTTGCACACACACTATCGTTTTTCTTCTTTAACTTTTACTTCTTCCAAGAACAGAAAGCTGTGGAGCATGTTTGTTTGATTCCTGTTCTTTGTTGTTTTGTTGTTTGTTCTAAACTGTGTTTGCAATTGTGGATCAGTTACTTTTCTTCACCTATCCTAATGTTTTAATGTACTGTAAATGTCTCCAAATCAGTGCTGCCCTGACAGCCTGTTAGACTAATAATTTGAATAAGAAATCATTTGTATTGCGTATAGTGTCAAACGCGTCCATCCGCGTGTAGCCGCGGGGACTATACTCGGAAAGCTGCGCGGACGTGGAAAAAAAGTATACCCAGGCCTTAATTCGCTTCCTACCCGGCCGCAATCCTCTCTTTCATAATAAAAGTCCTTATTCTCTGATGTCCTCTTGCATCTTTCTATCCCATTACATATTTTTACCAGATTTAAATAGGATACTTTATGCAACATTAGAAAGACAGGTAGCCAAACCACACCACTAGGACAGTGTGACCTGACCTATTTTTATGCCGAAAGCGCCCCCTAGTGGGCGGGAGCATTTCCGTTGTGGCTTGTTTCCGTTGTGTTGTGGCTTTTTCGTTTTGTTGTGAGCTTACGTTTGCTTTTTAAATGTTGTGGTACTTTCCTCAATGGGCCACCGTAAAAAAAAACAGTCTAAGAATGATAACACACCATATAATAATAATAATCCTTATAATTATTTCCTTATACACAACAATATCCTAGAGAATGTGATGGTAAATAAATAAAAGGACTGCATAACTGTGGAAAAGACACAGCTGGATGGTCAGTGGCTCTTGGGAAAATGTATGGATTTATTTATTGACACAAAGTTTATGATATAGTGATCAGAAATTTCCGTATAGATAATCACAAAACATAATGGTTACATTTGCATTTTTCTTTTTTGTTAAATATTTAGAACAGCCTATCTGGCTTTTTCAAGAATTTAAATAAACTGTTTTTAACAAAAAATTTAAGTTCTGTAAAATATAACAACATTCACACAGTCATATAACTGTTAGTAAAAGAGAGTACTTGAGAGTAAAAGAAAATTAAATATACTGACTGTGGAAAATGTGGTGTAATGATTTAGAGCTGATTCTGTGATCATGTAGTAAAGACATTAAATACATAAAATATTGCACTATAAAGGCAATTAAATAAATAGATTTTTTTAATGTAATGTCTATGAAATGTTTAACATAAATTATTTGTTAAAATGTTATTAATCATACCCCAGAAAAGATTATTAGATCTTTGCAGGAAAATCCTTTTTGAATTTTAATATGTTTCACATTTAAAGAGATTTATATAGTAAAAAAGTGACCTAATTTCAGGTAAAACATAATATAAATCTTCTTTGACATGACTCTTGTTTTCTTTATTTCCCCCCAATATACATAAACATACACTGTGGTTCATTTAATCAGGTTTCTCTAACAGATTTTGACATCATATGATGCGTGTTTTTTGAACTTACATATACAACCATTATCATCTTAAAGGACTATATTCAGTATCAAGGCCTTTCATCTAGTATCTACACCAATAATTACAAATGTTCAGAGTAAAAAATAAAGAATATAAGTCATAAAGGCACAATAAATCAGAGAAATCAGGTTAATATAAACAATAGAAGCTTCAATGACAAGCACAGCTGTTTATGAATGCTTTATTGATTTGGATACAGAAGTGGTTAACAGAGATTTTTGATAATTATCACTGTTTTCAGCCAATGAAGATGATCTCTTTATTTCTTTCTCCTCTCAGACTTCTTCACACCAGGCCTTTCTCCTGGACAGAGAGATAAATTAATGAGTCATTTAGAAAGTCAATTACAACTGATACCTGTTACCAGTGACTGCCAGTGACTTCTTTTTTGAGGGCGCGTGTTTGGCACGTCATGTGTGCATCACGCGTGATGTCAAAATACGAGCCTGCTGCAGAAGCTTCAAAGGGGTTTATAATAAAAGAGATGCTCGCGCGTGCCAAATATTAGCCAAAAATCTCATATGGAATCAGGGTTTAGTGTTAAATTTGTGTCTTGCGAGTATTTCGTAAACGTGTCTCTTTTATCATAAAACCTTTCGACACGTGTGTTGCATGCACGTTCTTTGACATGATGATGTACATGACTCTAAAATGTATTTTAGACAGATAAAACATCAAACAACTTTGTTTAGATGGCTGATGAGGTAGATGTATTACTACAACTGACCCCTTATATGACAATATAAACATTTTTAAGCATATTTGGAAAAGGGTTATTAAACTTGAGTAGCACAAAGTCTTGTAGGCGGCTATTGTTGTTATGGTTATGAAGTACTCACACATGCCTGTATACCGAACACACAATACTCATCCACATGACGTCACCGTTGTCACAGATTTGTGGTTATGTCTTTTACACAGAAAGTTAATGCCATCATTTTGAACTTTGTACTTTGAAACCCATTTACAAAAGCTTATGTTTACAGATCCTAAAAACATTGTTGTTGTGTAAACGAAAAACCAAAACGGATGAATTTTGGTTGAAAACATTGTCATGTAAACTGCCCCTTAAAACCATATTTCATGTGCCTACTTTTCATTCTATTCACCTTATTTTTCACAACAACAAGGGCGGCGCCAATGCGCTCATTTTGTCAACGTACTTCCGGCCGCATAGATGATGAGCAGCGGTGAGGCGGTGGCTGAAGGCGACGCGTTAAACTTAAAAAGCTCACTCAAGCGCCTTTATGTTTGTTTCTTACCAATTTTAACGGACGGGAAGCCGACTGAGGAACCCCCTTATCCCAAGTAATGGTTCGACTACGATGTTCCGGTAACTTTAAACCACGCCGGGTGTTAAAAAGGTGGTCAGTTTCAGGTAAGCTATCTTAGCTAAATGTGCTCGTTCGCCTAACGTTAGATTTGTGAAGTCCGTTATACGAATAAACTTAAGATCAGTAATGTTAGTTTATAAAATGCAACTATTTTAAATGGTTTTAATTGTCCACCTATATTTTTATATTTATGATAGTACAACGAGATATTATAGTACATTACATTCTTACAGTAGCCCACGTGATTCCTACAAGTTACTGAGATTTCAGATGCTAGAATGTCAGTTCATTTCTCATTCAGATATTTATTATGACCTATTACAGTTTTTACCAATTGCTTACACACATTTTCAAAACTAAGTCTTTTTTTTCAAAACTCTACACACAATTCTCAAAACTGCACACACAAAATGCAAAATAGCTCACAACTCCTTCAAAATGCATATAAACATGTAAACCAAAAGTATATCCTTTACAGTAGAATACAGTACATTGTGTGTGTGGTGCCCGGTCCAGGAATTGGCAGGGGGTGGGGTGCAGATTGCCAAAACAGTTAATCTGACCTTTGACCTATTTATAGGCCTATCTATATACCACTGTAAAGTAAAGCAGTGATTAGTTAGTGATCAGTTAAGCAATAAGTGTTTGCACATGTGAGGAGTGTGTCTGTGTGACCTGGTGAATAAGTCTAGCATTTTGATTGGCTGTGTTTGGAAAAGAAAAGCAAATGACTTCCTCATAGATCTTTGTGTTTTAGGTAGAGAATTGTGTGTAGTGTTTTGAAAAAAGTGTTTTATGCAATTGAAAACTAAGTCAAAGGTTGAGAAATAGCTGATGGTTTTGAAGATTTGGCATGTAGTTTTGCACTTTGAGTGAGAGGTTTCAAAAATCGTGTGACATGAAAAGATTTTGTGTGTAAGCAATCGTAAAAAACTGTAAACGACATATTATTTAATATGTTACTGTCTCTTTTTAATGCATCTCTCTCTCACACACTGTTCTGTTTAAGTATGGGTGCCATTATATATTAATTCTCATGATGCAAGTTTATTTTAAATACTAACATAAAAATGTTTATGGTTATATTCTTTTCACAGATGTATTGATGTGTAGTGATGTAGTGGACAACTTTGAGGATGATACAATCAACATGTTCCTAAACTGTGATGCAGAAACACAATGACCCTTATTTATTATTCTTGCGTAGAAATGGGCGTATGTGTTGGCGTAAGATTATGCTTACACTCCTCTCACCGCCTAATTTATGAAGCTGTGCGTACCTCTGAAATTCAGGTGTAAGCAATATCTGCCCTTCATAAATGCCGCGGCTGAAAACGATCGTCATTAGAATAACACGCCCATATAAATTCAAGTCTCCACCTCCCCCACGCCCTCATTTTACGACAATGACACACAAAAGACGGCAAAGAAGAGAAACCAAAAAAACAAAATTGTTTTATTTGGGAGTTTAAAGAGCGGGATTAAAGACACATTAATAATTGCATGACATTTTGTAATATTTGTATTATTATTTTTATTATTAATTGATATTTAGAAGAATAATTATTTATTATTATTATTGTTATTATTATTATTATTATTATTATTATTATTATTATTATTATTATGTGTTGCCTACATTTAAATTATATGTCTGCTTAATGGTTCGGTTAAGTTTTTAAAAAATAATATTTTAAAATGATGTAGTAACTTTTGTAGTGTGTTTTTCTGTATTTACATACAGTTGTTTGTTAGCTGAGATCCAGTTTGATACGGACCTCCGGATACAATTCAAATTAACAATTTGTTTCCACGACATCCACATGTTTTCCTATGCTAATTCATAATTTGAAGTAATAATAATTGTAATAGCAATTATGAAATATTATAATAATTAATTCCAAGGAACAAACTGTTGAATATTGGGAACGAATTTTATAATTATGGCCATACTTTAGACTAAATAAGAAAAAGAAGTGTCCATAATGTAGCATAAAAGATAATTCGTGGCCATGATTTTGTCCGCATGTCATCATGATCGGATTTATGGCTCCATTCAACACAAGAATTTTTCCTTACCTATTCATGTGTAGCTATTTATTTATCATCAAATGGTATGTAACTAGCTTGCCTTTTGATGCATTATTACCATGTTTTCGTAGCACATCCTTGTGTTTTCTTGCTATGTGCCGCTTTAGATTCCAGGATGAATATTTGCTAACTTTTACAGTCTCTTCGCAGTCCCTTTCATGTTTTCTTCCTGTCCTATCTTAACTTTGATTTTTACTTTACATTGCTTGAATTCCATAACTTATTGCTAGACGTTTTTACAGATTCTCGAACTAGCAAATTATCTAAGGGCGTTCTGGGTTCAACGAGCGGTGCTGAGCGAGCGAAATTTCGGAAAAAGGCGTTCCAATGGTATTACCGCACCGCTCAACGCTCCGATCCGCTCACGTGCTCTGCCTTGGAACGGCTCGCAACTTAAGGAATACATATGCATACAAATCAAATGCTTTGGTAAAGTCACACAAATTAAACATTGAAGTTAATGTTGCAAAAAAAAAAACACTTAAGTTTATAAATACTGTTGTTGTTTTTTTACAGTGGGTCATATCATATACTATTTTAGTTTGTCAGTGCGTTTTGTTGTGTTAGGATTTTTTTTCTGTGCATTTCCTAACTCAAAACGTGCGTACACCACCTCGTGAGCAGGCGTAGGATTTGAGCGTGCCGTACGCCAACGTCCACATTGATAAATCTCAAAGTCACCGTGGTTTTGGGTGTACACCAGGTGTATGCTGGAAATTTGGTGTACGCACTTTTGATAAATGAGGGCCAATGGGAGGATCAATCCTTCTCTGACCACAACTACACTTTAAAATCACATCTCAACCTGAAGCAACCTGATATGGGAAAACAATGGTGCGGTTTCCCGGACAGGGCTTATCCTGGTCCCAGTCTAAAATGCATATTTGAGCTACAATAATTAAAAAAAAAAAAACTTGTATTGACATACCTCAACATATATGATTGCCATTGTTTTCTCACAATATGTGCACCAGTCTTGTTTTTTGTAGGGTTTGTTTGTAAAAACTAAAATGTCCTAATGTAATTAAATCCTAGTCCTGTAAACCCTGTCCGAGAAACTGCTTCAATGTGTTGAGCTGGCACAAATGTACATATCTCTGCTGAGAAACAACCATCTTTGTCAGCTTTACAGAGGGTTAATATTGCATCCATTACACAGTCGCGAAGCACTTTACCAGTACATACACCAACAGCTTCCAGATATACGCTTGGGATCAGCTCCTGATGACTCTGATAAAGTTGTGTCTTAATTTATTGCAGGGTGGTCTTGCTGAAAAGTTAGCTGTTTCTTAGTCCATAGTTATTTTTATAAACCTTTACAATGTGACCTGATACCTGTTGTAAAGTTATATTAAACCTTCATATGGGATCAGATGTCATGCAGTGATATTAAACATTTACAATGTGATCTGTTGTGCATTTATATTAAACATTTACTGTGATCAGATGTTACCTCTCATGCAGCTATTTAAACCTTTACAATGTGATCAGATATTATCTGTAAGGAATTTCTTAAACCATATGTAAGCTTTGTAGATTCCACTTAAAAGGATTTAAGTCTCCTGATTTGAAGGAATAAGTGTTGGCAAGTTTGCAAATGCAAATGAATTCTATCATGGTACATTCCCACATAAAAACGAAATAGTTATTGGACTGGCTAAGGTGCACATTTGCTTTAAAAAAGACAAAATCACTGTGTAAATATTGGTAGGCATAAGTACTTTAAGAATTTTCAATGCTGCTCCATCAACTCCTTCTGACAGGACGAGGTAAATAAATATTTCCCGTAGGTTACTTAACGCGGCCGCTTCATATCGCTTAACCATGTGACGATTGATGGGACAATATGAGACTATCTGAGCGTCGTATGAAGTTTTAACCGTGCTCCTAATTTAAAACATTTACAGCAGTAGGGATATTTGTCATTTAGCTAAAGCTATGGTGAACTACAAACAATCTTCTAACCACCAAACTAGCTACCGAATGCACTGTGCCATGTTAGCAGCGGAAGTCGGTTGACAAAATGCGAAAGAGCGAAGAATTAAAAAGGACGTGGCGGAATAAGGTGAATATAGATTGTAATACCAAAAAAAACTTTTTTCCCTAAAGATCCAAAAGAATAATCTGAGTTACCCTCTGACCTCTGAGTGTGATTGGCCCCAGTATCACAGTATTGGTGTGGTGGTTGGATTCAAGGGACCTCTTGCGACGTAAACGGCACCCCTGACGACACCGAGAGTTGTAATCATTATCTGGGCAAATGATCACCTTACACTGCAGGTACACATTGGCATGAGTCTGAAGGAACTTAAAAGCCTGGAAACGGAACCGTGCGTAATACTGCTGACCGTTGATGTAGGAATAATATGAGCTGTCTCTGGGACATCTGAAACAAAACAGCAAAACTCAATTTTAATTTACAACTAACCCAGAATTATTTGAGCCATTAATAGATATTGTTTAACACTGTCGTGTACTATATGGTTAAGGAAGTAACAATAAAAAAAATTAAACGTCTATGTACTAGTCTATATACATCCTAAACTAAAAACATCAAATTTTCTGTGGTGTGATTTTACCCATTACGCAGCAGGTCATAGGAGCGGGTTTTGAAGTCATTTGGATCTGGAGATGCAACACAGGTCTCCAGAAAGAGATCCAGGCTCGTATCAGGTCTGTTTAGCCAAACCTGAACATACATGTATTGGTTAAGGTTCACCTCATATGGAGAGTGAAAAATTTGTTGGTTGAAACTGCTAGAGGTGTAAAAGGCAATGCTGGCATTAAAGCGACCCGCTCCTGTGATGTTAGCATTGATGTCCTCTTTGGCCTTGTAGAGCATCTGCACCACAGTGTCCGGCTCCATTCTGCAGCCCACATGTAAAAGAAACTGTGGCTGAAGGGTGATCTCGCCTGTTTGAGACTGAGATGCCCGCACGTTGTTGGTGTAAGTCACATAACCATTCATCATCTAGAGAGAAAGAGATGTTGTTTAATTCACAGAATGGAGAGCATAGTAAGGCAGGAGGGCAGTATTGATGATTCTTCCTTTTTATTATTCAAGCACTAAATTCTTGAATGTTGCTACAAAAATGTGTGATTATACCTCTTTGCCAGTGCCGCACGTGTTGAGAGAGAAGCGGAACACAACCTCAGTACTGTTAATGGTGGGTCTGCATCGATGGTCATCCACATAAAGGTCATTTCCATTGAAGCCAAGTGAATTCAGGTACGATGTTCTAATGACAATGACCATGTTGTCTGAAGAACAGTCCACATGACCTGCAGAGCAAGAGTTTTATTCATTTATTTACTTTAATAAGCATATTTACTACAAATATGCCCCCTTCCCAGGTTATGACCTTGATCTGTGGTCAGAGAGCTTGTGAACTGGGCCTTAAAGCCATGGCCGACACCAGAGTGGTTACTCCTGAAGACAACGGTCAAGTATCGAGAAGATGAGTGAAACGTCTGGTGTGTGGTGTCATTGAAGCAGATCCTTCCCAATTCTTGATGACCAGTGGAAGAACCATCATGTACAGAGATGTAGTCACAGTCACAGCAGCGCTCCAATCTGAAAGAACCAGAAACAAGAAGAAAGGTATCTGAACCAGAAGAGTTTGATTTAATTTTAATAGCCATTAAAGGGACCATTTAAAATGTCTGCCAAAAAAAATCAATTCATACTCCACACTCCAAACAGACGGGGGCAGTATACCTCCAGAAAGTGAGTTGGTCTATTTTAATTTAGCAGCTGCTAATTTAGCAGCATATATCTTACATTAGCAACTAGGTAAGTTATAATTTGTCACAAAAAAAAAACATTTGGTCTCATTAAAATTGCAATGTTTTCCGCTACGTTTTGTAGGAAAAAAAAATATAGGAATTTATTACTTTGTCACAACCCCCATTTCCATACTGTACCATCTGCATTCCTGTGCCTACTGATGGTGATCACAGACTATTGTCACAGCTGTTTATCCAGTACAGTGGGGGTTAAAGGTGTGGTCTTCTGATTGGTCAGTTTGTATGTATGATGTTAGGTTTAGTCACATGGTCAAGGGATAGAGAATAAAGGTCTTGATTTTCATGAGCTCTGGGCTTTTGCCTTTTGGCATTTGCCATTTGCTTTCTGCCCTCTGCTTTTCTTCTTTACCTGAGTTCTTGGGTTTAGGCCTTTATAGGCCTAGATTACAGTTCTTAATGGTGTTTCTCTTTCTTCTAAACTTTATTTCTTTCTCTATCTTATCAGGTAATATCTCACATACATTGGAAACAGTTAATTGTTTGTATTAAGTACCATTTCATGCATTTGTAGTGTAACCATTTCAATTGTAACTTTAAGTCAGTACTGTTATTAAACCTTTTAATTTACAAATCTGTTGTTTAGTTTTGATTTAATGTTAATACTTAAACGCTCCATATTGCAATTCAATATATTTATATTCTAGCAATGCTCTCCCACATATTTTGCTATTATAACTGCACTTATTTCCGTCGTTGGTGTCATGGTCCTGTCTTCAAGTCACAGTTTTTAAGTCATAGTGACAGGATCATGGCAGCCCAATGTTTTGTGTGAGAGCACTGGCTTTGTTTTTTCATTGCCATGTGCTTTCTGTCTCGTCTCCTGACCCCGCCCCCTTGTTTCCTCGTTAATCATCCCATTATTGTTTGATTCATGTCACCTGTTCCCCTCTTGATTTGCTCCCTTATTTAATGCCCTTGTGTTTGCTGTCCTGTGCTCGATCGTCTGTTCATTTGGTGTGTTTGTTCCACGTGAGTTTGTTTAACCAAGTCAAGTCAAGTCAAGTCAAGTCAAGTCAAGTCAAGTCAAGTCAAGTCAAGTCAAGTCAAGTCAAGTCAAGTCAAGTCAAGTCATATCCTGTCTAGTTAGTCTTTTTCAAGTCTGTTGTCTAGTTTAGTGTTACCTTGTGAGTCTGTCTGTTTATTGCCTTGTTTACCCACTCGTGGGTTTTATTATTTTGGGAGTTTTTGTTTCAATAAAAGTGTTTAAGTTCATCTACGCCTGCGCCTGGGTTCCCTTCCTCTCTCTTCTTGGAGATTCCTGACAGAACGGATCTGCCAACAAAGAACCCAGCAGGCCACATGAACTCTTCACTTTCTGCCCGCCGAGCTCAATAGGCCCATGTGCTCTTCGGCCTCCAGCAAAAGGGGGTCGAGATAAAGAGGTTTGCCTTGGACTTTCTAGGATCTGCTCAGGGCTCTGGTTTTGGTGATCCAGAACTGAAGCTGATCTTTAATAGCTGCCTGGATGAACCCCTTACCACGTTGAGGGGGGGTACTGTCATGGTCCTGTCTTCAGGTCACAGTTTGTAAGTCTTAGTGACAGGATCATGGCAGTCCCATGTTTTGTGTGAGAGCACTGGCTTTGTTTATTTCTAGCCATGTGCTTTCAGTCTCGTCTCTTGACCCCGCCCCCTTGTTTCCTCATTAATCATCCCATTATTGTTTGATTCATGTCACCTGTTCCCTCTTGATTTGCTCCCCTATTTAATGCCCTTGTGTTTGTTGTCTTGTGCAGATCCGTTTTGTTCATACATATACTTACCTGTGTAATTTGATGTGAAGAGTATTTGTCAAGTTTATGGTTCTTGTATTGTTGGTATCCTAGTCTTGTTCCAGTCTTTGTTTAGTATAGTCTTGTTCATTGTAGTCTTAGTGTTGCCTTGTTTTACCCCCTCGTGGGTCTATTATTTTGGGAGTTTTTGTTTCAATAAAAGTGTTTAAGTTCATCTACGCCTGCGCCTGGGTTCCCTTCCTCTCTCTTCTTGGAGATTCCTGACAGTTGGTATAGGTTGCAGAAGGGTGATAATTGACCAGAAATACACAGTTTTATAATATCTTGCTGTTAACATTTTTAAGTCATTTCGGTGTTCCTACAAACTTAACCACTGTAGTGAATCCACCCTTACAGTTTTGTGCGTCCATTTGGTGTTCATTATCATCGAAGACATTTCAAGCTTCTTAGCTAATGTTACATTTTAGCATCAGCTTGGTAGATAACGGGTGAAATCCGGATCGGATCTGTGGGTAGAGCTAACTATTAAACGCTAACAGCTAAGGATGCGCGATAATTTGCATGTGATAGTCATTGAGCTTCTCGTCAGTGAAGCCGGTTTCTTGATTAAAAGTGAATCGCCATCAGCTGCTTTCAGATGGAGCCACATTTACTGCACAAAGCCGTAGGTTATGTACAAGCTGAGCATATGTTATCCCAAGGCCTATTATAAGTAAACTTCTAGCAAAATACTAACAGCATCTTACTTACCAATCGAAAAGAAATGTTGTCATTTCGGAGTCGACCTCATTTCTTTCATGTCCATTAGTTGTCTCCAGCGATGAAAAGCAGTGCCAGTATTTACTCTGGTTTGGTTCCTTTATTTATCAGATTTTATTTGTGATTCTGAGCGCGTTTTTTCCCGTTTTTTCCCTGCAGCTTGTGGTTGTGGTAGTGGTAAATGTCTCTTGCTTCAGCCATTCTTCCGCTCTCTTCCCTGAACTGAAATGCGTCTAAAAACCCTATTGCAAGGCATCAAGGCATGTCCGAATTGCATTCCTCTGAGCTGCCTTCATGCCTCTTAAGTCAACAAGTCAGCTGCCTTATGCGGCTTTCACATAGGATGCGGTGTGCGCTGCGCTATGAAACCCATTCATTTCAATGGCTTGCGCCGAGCAAAGCGCGAGCGCAGCGGTCAAAGTTCAAAATAGTTTAACTTTTGCGCTGCGCTCTGTGACGATTACCCCCGCGGCCAATAGAAACAGGGCATCCAAACAAGCAAAATGGACGAAAGCTTATACTCGGGATTCTCAGAGCTTTATAATACAAGTGTATGCTCCTACAGACGCATCGGAAGGAAAGCCGTGTCATGGAAACACGTAGCAATTCAAGTTGGCATGTCAGGTGTGTTTTAAGTCAAGCAGCATTGTTGTAGGTAGGCTTAAAGTTACGTGAAATGGAGACGAGCAACATCAGTCTCTGTATTCCTCATCGACTATTTAACGCAAATATAAACACTGTAGTAATTTATTGAAAACCCCGCCTACTTTGGTCTGGCTATCAGAGCACAAATCGTTTGGCTGCGCGGAACCCAGCGGCGAGCGCAGCGCACACCGCATCCTATGTGAAAGCCGCATAAGTTTTCGGACGCAGCGGTAGTAGAGGGCTGTACTTCCCACACATACAACTTATTCATGTATTGCAGTTTGGCTGGCGGTTATGTACGTGGCCCGCATACCGCCTCCCATGGTCGAAACTGGTATTACGACACCTGCCGGGCTGTAGCTAGTAATTTAGCATGCTAATTCAGATTGATATCTCTGCAGCACTATACCTTGTCATTTTTTTAATGACATCTTTGCCCTTATTTCTTCTCATTCTTTTAATGCGAGTAGCTCATTTTTTAAATCTTTTACCTCAATTATTACAAATGGCACCTTTAACAGTGTCATCTGACTTGTTTACAATGTTTCTAGTTGCATCTTTAGTGATTTTGCAACGGTTTACTGTCTTGTCCAAAGAAGTGGATTTTTTTAGATGTAGATGTCTTCGCAAAAGAAAAAGAACAACACTTGCATGCAGCATAAGACCAACGACTGTCAAATTTGTTGAATACTAATTAAATGACTAAGATGACATTAATTTAAAGGTGAAAATAATATTTTCATTGCCATCAAAGTGAAATTACTCAACCTAATAATAAGAGCCGGACAAAATGTTCATTTACAAGAAAACATGTCACCTCCTCAAGTAATGATCATACATGTATTTAAGGTAAACACTTAGAAATATGTAGGATAGAATAGAACACAGGATAGAAACTCTTCAGGAGGGTCAAAATGTGTATTAATGTATTAATGATTTAAAGGTAAGACATCTGTTGATAGCAAACATGCACCAACACTGTAATAAAGCTGATCTTTCACTTACTGTACATCGGCAAATGACAAGAAGATCCTCTGTCCTGCCTGGGCAGAAAGATACCACACACAGTATGTATTGTTGTAATAAGAGTGTGGATAGTTGGGACTGGAAAACAGCCCAGAACCATACAGGTGTCCTCCACATGCTGTGTGATTATCTGCAGATCAGAAGAAATTAAGTATAGTTACAAACAAGTATCATGAGAATCAAGATACAGTATCAGAATAAATAAGCCATGCTGTTACAGTAGTACTATACCTGTTATGGGTGGCCATGATGTTGTAGGCGATGGGCAATACGCTGAGTCAAAGAGGAAAAATGAATAAAGCTTTAGCAAAGCATAAATTAACTTCAGATGCATTTTTGGGCAATATGCTTTGATAAATCATGCACAATATGACCAGATTTTATATTTTAAATTCTAATGAAAGCATGCATTCTGACTTATTCACACAGTTAGAGAACTGGGCTCCCATGGGCAAAGTTTTAGAGAACAATTTGGATGTAGGATGGAGGGTTCTTACAAGTTTTGGAAAGTTTAATTCGACTACTGATTCTGTTACCTAATGAGTGATGGAAGTACAGTGAAAGTCCTTATATTGGCACTCCACCCCGGAATAGCGCACATGCTGACAAAAAGCTGACAAAAAATTCAGTGTCACCAAAGAAGGGTTTTTGTTTGTGAGATAAATTGAAGCTTTATGGGAACAGTGGATGCAGTTTGTTTTTCGAGGGTAGTAGCAGAGTTGTGCAAGTGTGTTTGTTTAACATTGGATTTTGTTGAAATGGGACGACCCCAGTGATAACACAACCATTCAGGAGTTGCAGCAGGCTTTTAACCGGTACAGATCACAACACATTTTCAAGTGTTTCAAAGGCTTGCAAATGTTAACACTTAAAGGTGCAGTGTGTAAATTTTAGCGGCATCTAGTGGTGAGGTTGTGAAATGCAACCAACGGCTCAGTCCACTGCTCACCCCTCACTTTTAAAACGCATAGAGAAGCTCCTGTAGCCGCCACAGAAAAAAACGTCATCGTCGGAGACAACTTAGTAAAAAACGTTTGTCCATTAAGGGCTTCTGTAGAAACATGGCGGCACAAAATGGCGACTTCCATGTAACGGACCCTCGGTGTATGTAGATAATAAGTCTCATTCTAAGGTCATAAAAACATAATGATTCATTTTAAAAAGGTCTTATAGACCCCTAATGATATAGTTTTGTATATTATTTTGCATTTCTGTCAAGAGATCTTTCTATAAATTACACACTGCACCTTTAAGTAATGTTAAACAACTTAACCGCAAAAAGGCGCTAAAGTGAGACATTTTATGTACGCACAGATGCACATGCGGTTGAATGTGTCCGGTTTACTCAAATCAAACGTGATTATCTCTATGCCCTTCAAAGATCATAACTCTTGGTGTATAAACTTGAGAGAAAGTTGCGCTACTGTGTCTCTTACTGTAGTCCATTAAAATACATTTGGCGAATAAAGCACTGAAAAACAACATAATTTTCACTTTATGTGGAGCCACTGTTTATGCTGCATCTTCTTCCCGAAACGCCTTTTGGAATTCGTTCTCCGTCTGTGTGTGCATGCTGTTTAAGTGCACTCAACAAATGTAGGTGTGTCAGAATTACAGTTATGCTGCTTACATAATGTAGCCTTTTTAATGTTTAATGATGACATGATAGAGACTTAAGGAAAAGGTAGACTAATAATTTAAGTTTAACGATCAGCCTACTTATTTGTATGTCCCAGAGTTGACATGGAACCATTTTAACCGTTTTGGGAACTTTATTTTGGTTCTAACCGGTTCAGGAACATAAATTTTAGGGTTGAATCGAAAACATTAAAATACTGTTTCTGTTCGGAACGAACCAATTGTGAAAAAAATCTGGTTCAAAGCCATGGTTGCAGGCGGTAAATAAAACTGTATTAATGTCTGTGCTTTGTTGACACTCATTACGTAAGTGCATATAATGTAATTTGCACGAACATTTAGTGAATCAAGTTATTAATCATAGTGAATAGAAATAGTGGGATAATGTTTTGTGCTCATGACTGGCTCCGCTCATGGTACGCCTCCAGAAGCTTAGCTTTTTTTTTGGAAAATACCGATACAGCTGATCTGTCCTTTATAAATCTTATAAAACTAAAGACTCTTTGGAGATATGAAGGATGCAGAACTACTCTATAGTACTCAAGATTAACATGAGAGAAATAGTGTTTTTATTGTGACCTTTAAAGCAGAATTATTTTATTATTAAATAGTATTTTAATTTATACATAGCAAATCAAGAGATTGCAGCTCTGAGAAAGTTTTATCTATTATCCTCCTTTAACTTACACTCGTAGTCAGGGCAACAGTTGCCAAGGTACTGACAAGAGCTCTTGCATGAACAAGGGCCAAAGTCAATATCACAGCTAAACTCGCAAAAGTAATCCACATAAATATCTGAGGACAAGAGAAAATATATTAATTTATTATTACCACTCTGATTACAGTATGAATGACTACAGAAGGGCTTTACACACTTTAAAAAGTTAACCCTTAGGTTAGAGATAACCCTGGGTATTCATAATCTGACGTTTCACACTGTGCATTCCTAAACCCTTAAAGCCAATTAAAATCTAGCATTTTAGAGAGCTGTGTAATTCTTCAGAGCATGGGAAGACCTAGGTAAGTTTCATGGACAATCGGCTTCCAAATTACAAGTGTGAAATGTTCCATAACCCAGGGTTAAGACAGATTGTACAGTCTCCTTAAATTAAAGGATTAGTCCATTTTCTTAAAAGAAAAATCCAGATAATTTACTCACCACCATGTCATCCAAAATGTTGATGTCTTTCTTTGTTCAGTCCAGAAGAAATTGTGTTTTTTGAGGAAAACATTGCAGGATTTTTCTCATTTTAATGGACTTTGATAGAGCCCAACATTTAATACTTAACACTTAACAGTTTCTTTCACCGGAGCCTCAAAGGACCACAAACAATCCCAAACGAGGCACAAGGGTCTTATCTAGCAAAACGATTGTCATTTTTGACAATAAAAATAACAAACATATACTTTTAAAGCGCAACTTCTCCTCATGTAGATCCGGTCATGATGCGCCAGCTGACCCCACGCAATACGTCATGACGTCAAGAGGTCACAGGGGACGAACGCGAAACTCCGCCCGAATGTTTACAAGCGTCTTGAAAGAGGACCGTTCCTACAATGTTGTATGTAAACTGATACTAGTTAATTTCTTTGTGTCAGTTTATTGTTTACAATGGTCCGCAAATGTGCGTTTTATATATGTAACACGTGACCTCCCCACGTCACTACGCATTTACGTTAGGTCGCACTGGACCGGACCTACTCGAAAAGTTGTGCTTCAAAAGTACATATCTTTATCTTCCCTGTCAAAAATGACAATCGTTTTGCTAGATATGACCCTTACAGTATGCCTTGTTTGGGATTGTTTATAGTCCTTTGAAACTCCGCCGAAAAAAACTGCCAAGTGTCGAGTTAAGTATCAATTGTTGGTGTCCATCAAAGTCCATCAAAATAAGAAAAATCCTGCAATGCTCTCCTCAAAAAACACAATCTCTTCTGGACTGAACAAAGAAAGACATGAACATTTTTCTTTTCAGAAAATGGAATATTCCTTTAATGAACTGATTTTTTAGGTTTTAGGTATCGTTAGAATCAGTATTCAGATTCAAGATTTACAAAAACACTTTTAATTAGAACAGCGTGAAATGTGAAACTCATAACCCAGGATTCTGTTAACCCGGGGTTTAGAATAACCTTGGGCTAACTATTTCGAGTTAGGAAAACCCTAATGTCACAATACTGTATATTACGTTCTGTCGAGCCTGTTTTCATGGTTGTACTAGTTGTTGTGGACACTGCGAAGAGAGACAAGAGAAAATATGATAGTTTATTATTATCGCTGTGATTAATGACTACAGAAGGGCTTTTCACACTTGAAATAGTTAACCCCAGGTTATTCTAAACACCGGATTTAACAGAATCCTGGGTTATGAGTTTCACGTTTCATGCTGTTCGTACTAAAAGTGTTTTTGTAAATCTTGAATCTGAATACTGATTCTAATGATACCTAAACCCTGGGTTTACAGAATCCTGTGAAGAGTTTCACATTTTACACTGTTTATACTTTACCAGGGGTTAAGCGCAGTGTGAAAAGACAAAGACGGAAAACAGTCTCCTTAAACTGATGAATTGATTATCTAAGTTTTAGGATTGTTAGAATCAGTATTCAGATTCAAGTTGGACAAAAAACACTTTTAGTGTGAACATTGTGAAACCTGGAACTCATAACCCAGGATTCTGTTAACCTGGGGTTTAGAATAACCTCGGGAAACCTATTTGAAGTGTGAAAACCTTAATGTCACACAATATTATATATTACATTCTGTCGAGCCTGTTGTTATGGTTGTCATGGTTGTACTGGTTGTTGTGGACACTGAGAAGAGAGACAAGAGAAAATATATGAATTTATATTGCCACTGTGATTAATGACTACAGAAGGGCTTTTCACACCTGAAATAGTTAACCCCAGGTTATTCTAAACCCCGGGTTAACAGAATCCTGTGAAGAGTTTCACATTTTACACTGTTTATACTTTACCAGGGGTTAAGCGCAGTGTGAAAAGACTAAGACAGAAGACAGTCTCATTAAACTGATGAATTGATTATCTAAGTTTAAAGTATCGTTAGAATCAGTATTCAGATTGAAGTTCTACAAAAAATTTTTTAGTATGAACAGTTTGAAACGTGAAACTCAACCCAGGATTCTGTTAACCAAGGGTTTAGAATAACCTCTGGTAACCTATTTCAAGTGAGAAAACCCTAATGTCACACTACTGTATATTACGTTCTGTCGAGCCTGTTGCCATGGTTGTTTTGGACACTGGGCAGTACCCTGTGTAAAAAAAGGAAAATAAAGTAAAACAACACCAACAAAACACTGAAGTTCCACAACTTTGAATTTAACTTAACGGTAGTTTTTGTTATATTATTGTATTGGTGCTGTTATTTGGACACATGGGGACAGCTGTTGCATATGAAAAACTGGGTAGATTTTAGTTATTATATTTTTGAATGATTTCGAGGAACTTACACTCGTAGTCAGGGCAACAGTTGCCAAGGTACTGACAAGAGCTCTTGCATGAACAATGGCCAAAGTCAATATCACAGTTATACGCGCAAAACACATTAATTTCTGAGGAAAAGAGAAAATATATTAATTTATTATTACCACTCTGATTATGAATGACTATAGAAGGGCTTTTCACACTTAAAGTAGTTAACCCTTAGGTTATTCTAAACCACTGGTTATCAGAATCCTGGATTACAAGTTTCACACGGTTTATGCTAAACCAGGGGTTAAGAGATAACCCTGGGTATTCATAATCTGATGTTTCACATTGTGCATTCCTAAACCCTTAAAGCAAAATCAAAATCTAGCATTTTAGAGAGCTGTGTAATTCTTCAGAGCAGGGTTTTATAAGACTAGGTTAGTTTCATGGATAAACCGCTTCTTAACCCAGGGTTAAGGCAGGTTGTACGTACAGTCTCCTTAAACTAATGAACAGATTTTTTAGGTTTTAGGTATCATTAGAATCAGTATTCAGATTGAAGATAAAAAACACTTTTAGTATGAACATTGTGAAACGTGAAACTCATAACTCAGGACTCTGTTAACCCGTGGTTTAGAATAACCTCTGGTAACCTATTTCAAGTGTGAAAACCCTAATGTCACACAATATTGTATATTACGTTCTTCCGGGCCTGCCGTGGTTGTAGTGGTTGTTGTGGACACTGGGCAAACCCCTGAGTAAAAAAGAGAGAATGAAATAAAAACACTTACACAACAGATTTCTTCTGTCATATTATTATATTGGTTCAAATGTAATTTTGACACATGCGGAAAGCTGTTGGATATCAGAAGAGTAAGTTATAGGCATTATAATTCATGTGATTTAAAGAACTTACACTCAAAGTCAAAGCAACAGGTGCCATGGTACTGACAGGAGCTTTCGCAAGAGCAGACACCAAAGTCAAAGCCACAGTAATACTCACATGTGTGAATCTCAACTAAAGAGGGGAGAAATATGTTTTACTTATAATACAACATGCTGGTGTAATTTATAATCACAGAGAGAACAAAGCTTCCCCAAACAATGTGTGACTACTGACTGAAAATCAACTGTAAAAGAGAGATGCATTGATATATCAACCAATAATAGGTATCGGCCGATTAAAGCATTTTCCTCGATATCGGCCAATAGTTTAAAAACAGCTGATAGTCATGGCCAATTTTTCCTCTCAATCAAAAGAGAACAGGAAAAGGCAATTCATTTGAGTACTGTCATAAATGTTCAATATTAATGAAATTTTGTCAATTAATAATATTCAGAAAATGTAATCCGCATATTTAAATATGACAGAAGTTACTATAACCACCAAACTATTGGTAATTTAAATATGACAGAAGTTACTATAACCACCAAACTATTGGTATCAGCGATTGGAAGTGCAGATGTTGAGTAATAATGATAATCAGTACATTCAGAGTCAATTAGAGTCAATAATGTTCCTTAAATTTAAATAAATGATCAAACCCCAATCTGTTGGATCCGGTTTATAAGTTGAGCAGTAGGCTATAAAGAAAATAAAGAAAACTGAATAAGTAAATTTACATTATGTAAGGATTTATAGTGAATATATATATATATATTCAGTCGGGAAGGATTTGTCTGTTTGATCAAAAACTCACTTGTAAAGTCAGGGCAACAGTTACCCAGATCTTGACAAGCACTGTAACATGCACAAGTGCCAACAAATGAGCCACAGCTATCCCTGCAGGAGGGGGAGCCATCTACAGAGGAGAAAAACAGATTTGACCCATTCCTCTTATGAGTGTGATATATGACTACTAAGAGATCATACAGCCTCTCTGTAAGTACTTAGTGAATATGCAAATGAGGGAAAGCTTTGGATTTCCATACGATACGGCCCGCAAAGGTGTCCAATCCGGCCCGCATGATGATGTATACAGTTTTATTAAATATTAAATACATATTTTAAAAACCCTTTCAGGCGGGTGTCGTGTTCGTTTTTAATATGAGAGACTTGCGGAAAGCAGCAAAACGCGGAACATAGACTAAACACGGTGCCCCAAAAGCCGTTTTATTGTTACCGCTCCGCTAAAGATCCACTGATTCCGGCGATCCACTTCGTGTTTTCCTGACCGCTCCGCAGCATCTCTGTGACGGTGTTCACTCTCTGCCTGGAGAGCGAAGACGACAGTTTCCGAAGTCCGTTGCATTAACAGGTAGATTCATTACATTATATCAGTTGTTAAACCACAGAATTAGTAATTTGTAAGCTTGTTTATGTATTTCTTCCGCTAATGATTTGCTGTCGATGTTCTAAAAGTGTTAACAACTTATCAAGGAAACAACAACAAAATATCCACATTCTTAGTATTAACGTTACAATGCGTGTCTAATTGATTTAATGTTCCCGATCAGATCTAAGTTAATATAAACACTACATTTGCTGCTGTTGGCACACTTTGTAGAAAAAACAAAAACAAAGAAACAGAGAATGGAAAGAGAGGCTGCTAAAGGCAGTTCAACATTGCACACATGGATTCAAAGCTCCATCAAACCAACAGATAAATCATATTGAATGTTTAGCAGACTTTAATTCTTGTTATTATATTTCCCATTATAATCACTTGTCTAAGTTGATGCTAGTAATATAACACATCATATTTATAATACTTCATTAAAACCATAATAATAGTACCACCCCCCATAGTGCCCTTTTTGCTTTTGGGCCACTGCCCCATCTAGCATTATCATTTTCTAAATGACTGTTCTCATTACAAAGAAAAGTGAATGGTTTATAAATAATTTTGGCATTAAGGCAAAAGAAGTTAAATTAAAGCTTTTCAACCTAAGGCCAGTGGGTTTTGTACAGATGTAAATATCCTTTCATGAGTAATATCAGCCTTTGTGGCGGTGCTTTTAGATCTGAACAGCTGACTTTACATTTCTAATGTAGGTATACATTGTTGCTGGTCTAGTGGGTAGTGCTGCACAGTAGTTTGGACAGACATACTGTCAGCAATCTGAGCTCGAATCCCGCCTCGTTGTATTTCTGTTTTATTCATACCAAACATTGGTAAAGTTTGTAGCCCTTTTATGCCCAAGTATTATGCCTAATTTCATTTTTATCTGAACTGCTGTCATCTTTTTGTCCATAGGATTGCATGCATAAAAAAATGAATATAATAACGTTCAGTCCTCCATTTATTTACTTCTGATATTTGAACCGTGATGAAAAATTAAATGTTTGCATTTACTAGAGAAGCAATTTCCAACAACAACTCTTTTCTTTAAAATGTATGCTCGTAGTTGCTGTAAACTTGTAGTAACACTTTCAGTTTTAGTAGTGAAAAGGATTTAGACCTCTTTGTCACGTGCTGTTGCCATGGTGAATTGTAATATTGGAGCTCCATTGGCTTTTCATAGGCCCTGTCCAAAATGGCGCACTTCATGTGGACTTGTGGCCTGAAATTGCGTGTGCTTGCTTAGAACTAACTCAGATCAGAAGTTCTGTAACTGAAAATGCAGAGTTTCCTATTTCAGAGAGTCAACTCAGAGTTTAAGTTTTAACTCGGAGTTGGTTGAACCTCCTTATTGAAACGGCCCCCAGAACTCGCATCATGTTTATTTTCTTAATTTTGAGAAAAGCACAAGATTTTGTTTTTATTGGGAGTGGACACAAAAAAACTAGACAGTTTAACGTTTTAAATGATGTATAAAGCATATCTGTATGTCCGAAATCAACAGAGTAATCTAAGTCTTTTTGCAGAGAAATTGAAAATAAAGAGTTTGCGGCGCCCGCAGTCAACCCCAGAGTGTTAAGGTAGAGACTCAACAAACATAAACAAAATATCAGATATCGAGTGCTGAACTGATATGCAGTACTTTAGTGCATCAAGCCTGGACTCTCTAGCATATTGAAAAAGAAAAAACATCAAATACCTTCTGATCAGGGGCGTCATGCACCAATTTTTTTTAAGGGGGCACAGTGTCAACAGCTAACAGAAATTTGTGCATACACAGACATCAAACGAAATATTATAGAGCTTTCAGTCTTTTCCATGGCACTTACATTTCTAACAATCTGAAAACCCCTGCTTTCATGCAAAAACCTCCAAAATAAAAGTGTTGACTAACTTTAATATCAAATACTATTCAATTGGAATAATGACACATTTGCATCATATTTACATCTGAAACGGCATGTTTTATTTATTTAAGTCTTAATGGCTTGTTTAATTGTGTCATTAATGCATTTTGCACAACAACTGCATTATCTTATAAAATTAATGTAATTTTAAATCCATAAAGTATATAAACAACGAAAATGACATAAGCTATAGCCACGTGATTGATTTTAATGTTCAATAATGATTTAAAAAAATATGTTTAGATAAAATTATTAGAGGAACGGATTTTTGCATTAAAGTTTACCTCATATGTGAGCATGTGAGATTCCGCGCCCGCGTGAACTCTGGCGAACTTTGGCGTTGTGCCAAGAAGATGAATCTCTACTAATATAACGTTGAGACGGTCACATTTAAAACCATACATTTTCTACACAGAGGAGGTTAACTGCACATTACCGTAGTGGGGTTTGGAAATGTTGTGAGCGTTTCTAACACGTTTTAATTCCTCAGATAGAAAAATGCAGCAGCAAGCCAGCAACAGGAGAGAGCTCGTGAGCGCGCCCAGACGCTGATGACGTCTGCGACTGTACTGAGTGCAGCACCAGCTGCCGCCAGAATAAAAGTAATGTAACATGATCAAAACACTATCAAAACGGCGAAAATATCCGAAAAGTGACAAGGATGCAGCACAGAATGTATAATAGTGTGCATATTAAATAGATTAAACGTCAAATAACAGATTAATGGACGCTTATTTGATTTTAAGATTGGATGCAAAATCCATTGGCTCAAAAAAACCAAGGGGGCACGTGCCCCCTTAGTTTGAATGGGCATGACGCCTCTGCTTCTGATGGATCCAATGTTGTGTCATAAGAGTCGGGACAAAAAAACAATATTTTAGCATCAAACCAAAATTAACATTGCACACTCATATCCCACCACCTAATGTTATGGAATATCAGTCGTTGAGGGTTCTGATGTGGTAGCAGTATCTGCTTTACAAAACAATATGCATTGGATGAAAATATATTATATCATTATATTCACCTGTTGTTGTGGTTGTGGTTGTTGCTGTAAGATAACACATAGACATGATCATCCAAGCTACCTGGTCTTTTTGCATTCATTTGAAATTTCTCAATTCCTATTGCTGGATATTACATTGAATCAAAATGAATTTCAATGTGTTTGTCAGAATTTCATAAAACTGTAGGCTACACTCTTCAAACGAATGTGTTAAAATAACAGATCTTGTGTCTAGTTATGGACAACACACCTAATGTGTTATATATATATTTTTTAGAACACCACACATTTTGTGTTGTTCCTTTTATTTATTTGAACACAAATTAACACAAAATGACACATAATGTGTTAAAATAACTGAAGACTGAAGGCTAAAAAGCACTAATTTTTTATGTTGTCAGTCAAATGCTGCTTGCAAGTTTCAGTAGCCTTAACCCAGATACAAAATATAATTTTTAAGAATACAATTTTCAATTTGATTGTATGTTACCTTTTCCATAACCTTAGACGCCACACATAAAATAAAGAAAGGCCTATAATTTGCGATATCTGATTTGCAACCTTTTTATGTACAGTAATGGAACAACTCTAGTACTTTTAAATTCTAGTGGAACTTTACCTTGTTCAGTAGGTACATATTCTATAGGGCTGTCACCTTTGCTGAATCCTTGAAAGCCTGTGGTGGTTAGAAGCACACAAAGAACCGTCAGAGCATCCATCGTTCAATTGAGGAAAAGTTGGTTTTCAAAGTTTACAGCATTACTTATATACTGATAATGAGTCCAAGGCGGATTTCCTTATAACACTACCCACACAGCAGGAGACCCCTATGCGGATCCGCCTTCAAGTCGCCAAACCCGCGTGACTATCACATTTGTTTTGGAGCCGCACAGAGGATCGTAAATTCTACTGTCAAACAGCGGATCATGAACAGGTTTTCTGTCCCAATGGGCAGGGCAACATGCATATTCATAGGCTGCTCCGGGTTGGAATAAGCGATTGGATTGCAAATTGTTGTTTGTTTTCCAGCTCTTTTTTGATATTTATATAGGGTGATAACGCTGAGTGATCACATGCCTTGTTTACAGTGGCAAGAAAAAGTGTGTGAACCCCTAGGAATAAACTGGTTTTCTACTGTGATTTGCCATAAAATGTGATCTGATCCTCATCTAGGTCACAACAAACACAATGTACATAAGGTGACAACACACAAATAATTCTAGTTTCTTGTGTCTTTTTTTGAGAACCCTCATTAAATATTCACAGTGCTGGAGGAAAATGTAAGTTAACCCTTGGATTTGACAGCTTGTTGAGCCTCATTTAGCAGCAAATACTTCAAGCAAGCGCTTTCAGTAGTTCTGAATCAGACCTGCGCATCGTTCAGAAGCAATTTTTGCACATTCCCCTTTACAAAACCGCTTTAACTCAGACACATTTGTAGGATGTCTGGTGTGAACCGCTCTCTTGAGGTCATTCCACAGGTTAAGGTCTGGGCTTTGACTAGGCCACTCCAAATGGCGTATTTTGTTTTTCTTAAGCCAGTCTGTATACAATGCTTAAGCTCATTGTCCTGGGGCCGTATTCACAAAGAATTTTAAGGCTGAAAGTAGCTCCTAACTGGCGAATTTAGGAGCAACTCCTAAAAATAATGGGCATGTCGCTCCTAACTTTAGGACTCCTAATTTTTTTCACTAAAAGTAATTCACGAAGCATTTTAGCCCTAAAAGTAGCACCTAAGTCTGGGACAGCTTAAAAGAAGTCGAGAGGAATCCTAACTCACTAAGACCTATTCACAAAGGATCGTAAAATGGCTTAGGTGCTGATTAACACATACATGGACAGTTTCACCAACTCAAAAGCATTGCCTAGACTTAAAAGCACACTTTAATGTAAGCATATTTTTATGACATTTGTTTCATAATTCATTACATTCATGACAAGCATGACGTTTTTAGAATTACATGAAACAATAATGATATTATATATTTAATATTGTACGCCAACCTGTTGCCATGCTTGCCCGTTTAAAGGCTGCAATCTCAACCCCTGACTGCGATTGTAATGCATACCACCGCCTCTCACAGCCGTCCGGGGTCCGCGACACAAGCGGGAATGCTGCATTGATCTGCAAACAAATCCTCTCCCCAGTGATGCGCGTGTTGATCCGAAATGAGCGCGCGGTTAGAGTCATCCAAAAATGTTTTTATGATATGCGGGTCGCGGTCGGTCGGGTCGTTTGAAATAAAAATGCCAGTTAACTATTTTAAACAATTACTACTTTAAAAAAATGCGGGCCAGCCAGGGAGCGGGTCGGGTATATATATATATATTTTTTGCGGTCCGAGTTGCGGGCGGGTTATTTGAAAACATTGGTCGGGTGCCGGTTATTTTGTACATTGACCCGCGCATCACTGTCTCCCACGTCTCACGCTTAGTTTTGCTTGATATCTCAGTGCCGAATTTCCCTTTTATTATGTTTCTTTTTTCCAGCACCGGGACAGCAGCTGTAACTGATCCTGCATCCAGTTGGGCTTTCTTTTCCGTTTTGGCGAGTTCATAATCCACCGTCATTTAGGCTTCTTCAATATGGGCAACATTTCCTTGCTTTAAGTAGTCTATTTAGGCTAATAGGATGTAAATTAATCAAGCAAGTGTTAATGCAATGTCGTTTTTTATTATTAGGCAATTGTCGGTTTTCATTTGGGTATTAGGGTACCTTGATATAATTTAATTTCATTCACAACTTTTCTTTTTTATATGCATTTCAATGGCATTAGGCCTACTATTATTATTTTGTGTAGGACACACAGACATATTTCAATGTTGTAATTGATTTGGTGCGTGTGTGTTATGTTCCGCATGACAGCCCTGTCATCTACAACCAATCACCGTGGTCATTGCGAGTCAGCTCGTGCATGAGAATTGACGTCATCCGTAGCAACGAAGACTCGCTCTTAGTTTAGGAGTAAACATTTTTACTTACTAAAAGTAGGTCTGAAAGGCGTTGTGAATAACTTTTAAGAAAAAACTCTTAGCTAAAATCTTTTAGTGTGATTTAGAAGTACTCTTAGTGGTAAGATAAAATTCTTTGTGAATACGGCCCCTGTTGCATTAACTAACTTCTGGTGGACAGCCACCCTGACATTATCCTGTAGGATTTTTTTAACTTAATAATTCATTTTACCCTCGGTGCCTGTCCAAAGACTTGCGTATGGTAGACTCAGGAACAGAGCTGTGTGCTCGTTCCAATGATGTCTTCAAGCCTTTAGCTGTTACTTGTGGGTTCTTCTTTACTTCATTGAGTATTCTGCATGGTGTCTTAGGAGTCATCTTGACTGTGCGCCCACTTCTAGGAAGGATAGCTACAGTATTTAACTGTCTCCATTTATAGACAATTTGTCTAAGTGTAGACTGATGCAGGTCTAAACATTTTGAGATTGTTTTGTATCCCTTTTCAGCCTTATAGAGGCTTGATCAGATATCTTTATAAGAGCATGGTTCAGAAGAGCTGATGCTTCTTAAGGACAGCAATATTAAGTGCCTTAATATCAATCAAAGTTGCACTAAACCACACATTTAAACTCATTTTATTAATTGGACTCCAGTTTGCCAGCTTCTGACAAAAGAAACTTTCAATAAAGTAATTAGTCCATGGGCTTACTCACACATTCCTCCAGCACTGTGATTGTTTAATGGGTGTTTCCAAACAAGAAACTGGAATTATTTATGTCTTGTGAGCTTATGCACATCGTGTTTGTTTATTGTCGTGACCTAGATGAGGATCAGATAACATTTTATGGCAAATCACCATAGAAAACCATGTTCATTCCTAGGGGTTCACATACTTTTATTGCCACTGTATATGTACAATTGTTTGGATTATGCTTTGTATGTGCGTTTTGTAAGAACACTTTTTCATGGCTTAACATTATCGTTTTTGCTATTTAGCCTACATTTACAATGCTAAACCCCAAACTAGAGCACGAATCGAGCACATATTTCTCCTCATTGTTTTTGTTATATCTTGTCCATAGTTAATGTCTTTTTGTAGTGTATTTTGCTACATTTATTGCATGCACTGCAATTAAACTCAAATGTGGCTAACTGCATTGTATAAATAAAAATGTTAAAATTCTCTGGTTTGGTTTTTTCCTTTTTGAGTTAGGTTGTTTTCACATATGTTGGTGCGCACCGTGGTGCGGCCTCGGAGCGCACCAAAATACATTGTATCATTTTTCAGTTAGTGCGGTCCGTGTTCACATATATATTTTTTACTTTACTCGAAATGCCGCACCGTACGCCATGTGACAACGGTCAGCGCTGTCATTGGTCTCTGACAGCTCTTACCGTCTCATGACCACCCCCACGTTTCCACGACAACCAGCCTGACAGGGAGAGAGTGCAGCTATCAAGATGTGGAGATAAACGATGCACGTGTTTGCGAAGTTTCTTTGCTTTAACGCGAAATTGCGTAGCTGTTCTATTAAAGCTTTTCTCACGGAGCCGTTTGCTAAAAAGCCCGTAATGTCACTATTTGTGTGTGGAGGACAGCTATGCATTTATAAAATCATCAGCTCAAACGTAAAGGAGACAGCGAATCTCTATGCAACGGACCAGGAATGGCTTGTTTGTTGTTAACCCACAATATAACACCCGGCTCACGTCACAACGGAAGCCCAGTGGCTCAAACATGTGGAGAACTTCCTGTATTTGGTTCGGCCCGAGGTCCGGCAGTGTTCACACCACAGGTGGGTCGCCCCAGAGTTCGGCAACAGCCGCTCCGAGACCACCTGTTTAGAGCGGTCTCGGAGCGGCCGTTTAGTGCGCACCTGAGTGCGGCTGTTGTGTTCACACTGACCCAAACGCACCGTACTCGGAGCCACACGTCATTTGGGCCGACCTAAACAGTGTATGTGTGAAAACACCCTTAGACTTCATAGAGCATTAATGAAAAGAGCAATCAATTAAAGAAGGATTCCTGTAAATAAAAATGGCCTAACATTTTTTTAAAGATTATTTACCTAATTGCATTATTGTTCAGACCAGCACTACATGTAAAAAATGTGCTGTAATAATGCAGCTGGTTGCCAGTAACTTACTGTAGAAGATAAAGACTGAAAATGTTTCATGTTCATTTAACTTTTAACAAACTGTTGCCAGTTAATAACATAAAAGTAAAATCTACAGTAAGTTACTGGCAGCTAGTTGTAATACTGTAATTTCTACATAATTTTTTACAGTGTATGTTTATGAGTGCTTTCCTGTTTTACCAAAAGGCAAAAAAGGAGGAGAGACCAAAAGATAAAAACAACATTTTAATTTTCTTTCTGGATGAGATAATGACATGTTTTAAAACAGAGTGATGAAGAGAGGATTGTAATGAAAAGAAAGATACCATAAGTGTCAAGTGGTTGTTCTCATTATTTGACCCAATCAGCACATCATACTTCCCTGGATCCAGCTGCAGTACAGATGCATAGAATCCATTTAAAGAATTCAGGATTCCTTAAAGCCTTTTCATTAAACTGACACTGCCCTTCCAGGGGTTCAATGGCTGAAAAGAATTTTCAGTAAGTAATGTCAGACTTACTAGGTAATGCATTGATAAGATTTATTCACCCTTCTATCCCAACAGAGGATTGATTTACACATAGAGAGCAATTGATTAAACAACAAAAAGAAAAGCAAGTGCAATGCTTAGATGTATAAATATGAATGGGTTGCACCTACACTGTTAAAAATAATATGCCATATCTACTCAATAAAATTGTGGCAACAGATTACAAGCAATATCATTAATTACATTCAACAAATAAAAATTGAGTTGGATTTACTCAATAAACCCCTTAATATTAACCTTTTCAAAAAGACAAACTGCAATTTGCAATTAAAAATGTATTAAAATTTAAACAAAAATATTGGGTATACTAAACAAAGAACTAGCACTATACAATAAAAAATATTATTGGTAATTAAATGAATAAACACAAGCAATAAATGAACAGAGCGGGCAAATGCAATGCTGTTTGATGTGGTGGTCAAGGAAAATTACTATAGGCCTCTTAAAGGAAAACACCTATAATTTCTACAGGGTGGCAATGTTCAACATATATGCTTCTATCCAACCCTATATCACTAAATGATGTACCTATAGGCACTAGTGATGTACCTATAGGCACTAGTGATGGGTCGTTCGCGAACGAGCAGAGCCGAATCTTCAGACGCATGCAGGGGAGCCGGCTCTTCTAAGGGAGCCGAGCCAGAAGAGCCGAATCTATGAAAAGAGCCGGACTGCCATCACTAAAATGTAGAGCCAGCGCTTGAGCCGAAAGAGCCGAATCAATGGAAAGAGCCGGACTGCCCATCACTAATAGGCACGTATGGACCAGCGTGACAATGTCACGTTTTGCCGCGTATGAGCATGTCATGAGTAGTTTTTTGTTTGTGTCACTGTCACGTATTGGTTACTCAACTTTTTTGTCTTATTTTCAAACCATTGTCGCTTCGGTTTAGGGTTAGATTTGGTGCTTGCGTTATATGTCACTTTAAATATTGGTTTATAAAAAAAGATACAAGACTTATTCTTTTATATTTTCTAAACTTTAACCAATTTTCGCCTGACGTTGGGGTTAGAGATGTGTTTGGGTAGGGATGTCATTTTATGTAAATCAAGCCCTCAAGTCGGTCAAAGACAAAATTAGGAATAAAATTCCACATAGTAGGTTATTTCAAACAAAATTTTAGCCAATTAATTTTGAAAGCATTACTTAAAGTAGAAAAATCTAGAAAATCTAGGCCACCACTGTTTTAAAACAACAGATTTACGAATATAGTGTACACGATTCTTCCATAAAAAATTATAATATCTGATCAATAGTTTTGATAGTTTTATTTTCTAAATGTATAGATGAAACAATATAGGTCAGCATAGAGATTCCTTCAGCTTTTGACAGGAGGACTCTACCTCTAAGGGACAAGTCCCTTAATAACCAGAGATTAAATGTACTTTTATCCTTTCAAGAACAGGATTGAAATTAAGAGAAACTCTATCTTGTTAATTTTTTGAGACAACAACTCCTAAATAATTAACAGTTTCTTTATCAGGGATACCATTTATAGGTACATGTCACGACTGGGAAACAGGAAGTAGGACGCATACGCAGAGTTCACAATAAATAGATAACCTTTAATAATAAATAAGAAACAAAACACGAGGAGTAAAACAACAGGCAGGTAAGTAAAACAGGAACATCCAACACAGGAACAGACAGGGAAGTAATGACAATGATACGGCAAGTGCACATACAACAGGCAGGGGTATATATACAAACAGACTAACGATAAACAGGAGTGATGAGGCAGGTAATTAATTAACAAGAGTCCAGGGGCCTCATGTATAAAACTATGCGTAGGATTCTTACTAAAAGTCTACGTACGCACAAAAGCCAAAAATGGCATACACCAAAAATTATGAAGACTTATAAAACAAAGCAATGTTCCCTTTATAAATCACAGATCACCTGCAAGTGTGCGTACATGAATCATCCTAATATCCCACCCTGCAAGCCCATTCTCCCATAAAGTTTGTTTTTTTATAAATCACAACCTTTGCGTGGGAACTGGCGTACGCACGTTTCCAGCCCTGTTTTGTGCGTACGCATGCTTTATACATGAGGCCCCTGGTGACGACAACCAGAACAGAAACATGACACGGATCAACCGTGATAGTACAAGGGAGGAGCTTTTCAAGGCTAATATTTCACACTTTTTAATATTGAGGCACAGACCTGAGGCATTTGAAAAGAGTTGAAAACTTTTAATTGCCTGATGAACCTGGCTGGATTTTTTTTTTTAAATAAGGCTGTGTCATCCGCAAGCTGACTAATCAAAATATTTCTACCGGCAATATGAATCCCTTCTAGTTTAGTATTCTTAATGAAATGACAGAAGGCCTGTACTACAATAAGAAAAAGATATAACGAGACTGAACAGCCCTGTCGGATTCCCCTTTCTAGAAGAAATCTCTGGGTTGTGCCAACTTTACGGAGCTATTTCCTCCTGCATACAAAGTTTCCATGGCATTACAAAATAGGGCCCGAAACCAAAACGCTCTAAACAGAACAAAATGAATGGATGCTCAATTGTGTCAAAGGCCTTGAAAAGGCCAAAAAAATAATTAAACTCTCATCTTCGATAAGATCAGAGTAATCAATCAGGTCGAAGACAAACCTAATATTATTGAAAATATGGCGGGTTTCATAAAACCTGATTGATTTTCGTCAATTACTGAGTTTAAAATCAACTTGAAACGGCTTGAGAAAACAAGGGCAAACACTTTATAATCATCTTTAAGAAGGCTGATGGGTCTCCAGTTGTCTAAGAAAAGTGTGTCCTTTTTAGGCTTAGGTATTAAGCAAATGACACCCTGGGCCCTATCTTGCACCCAGCGCAACTGACTTTGTCAGTGACGCATGTATCATTCGTATTTTGCACCGGCGCACAGCGGGTTTTTCCCTCCACAGGCGCACATCGGCAAACTAGGGAATTAACTTGCACTCCCTGGGCGGTTCAGCGCAAAAAAGGAGGCGTTTTCCGGCGCAAACCATCCCTGATGCTATTTTGCAGTTTCAAAAAACAATTGCGCCACTGACCAAAAAAAACTAGTTGTCAGGACTCTGCCACGAGAGTTTGGTTTTATATTTATATTTTATTGTGATGGCAGAGTTCTGACAGTCTCTTGTTTCATGTGGAGGCCATGCCTTGTTTAGTGTGGCATGTGCCTCTGGTGTCTCGTCTCTAGTCCCAACCCCCTTGTTCTCCCTGTTAATTATTCATTATCAGTTTATCCCATTCACCTGTGTTGCCCTCGTTATCTTGTTTAGGTTTCCCTATTTAATCTCCTCTTGTCTCTTGTCTAGTCCTGGATCGTTGAGTTGAATCATGTCATGTCTTGTAGTCTATCGTGTTTATTCAGTTATAGTTTTCGATTGGCATCTCCCCTGTCCTTTCGTTCAGGCTCTCGCGTTGCGGCGCACGCGGGAGCGGTCTACATGCCTCGCCCCATATTGGGGTACAGATACCCGTGTAGCTCCCCGTGCCGTGGTGGCCGGGGCATCTCTTATTTCTATTTCATCAGCAGCAATTTCCTTTAGTGATGGGAGAAACGAAGCTTTTCGAAGCTTCGAATCAATTGAACCAATTGCTTCGAAAATGTATTCACTTTTTCGAAGCAGTTCGAACCACCACACACACTGGCGACCCCTGCTGGTCAAAATAAAGTAAAGGCAGATATGGCCAAACATTTTACACTTTTTTTTACAAAATAATAGCAAGATTTTTATTAAAATATGTTTAAAAATTATTTTACTTAATTAAGACATAGTTAAAAGTGTATTATGTGTTTTAGCTTTATTTAGGGCAAACAAATCATTAAAACTACCCTTTTAATTATGCACATTTTGTCATTAAATCTGTCTATAAACAAAAATAGACAAAATGGCACTGTTATTAGTCAGAAGGATAAATGTTTTATGAACTTTTATAATAAATCTGACCCGAGTTCACCGAAACATATTAGACACTGGTCATGTGATCAACTCCCCCTAGTGGTGAACCATCGGATTTTCGAAACATTTAGAAACAGTAATGAATTAATGAAGCCTCGTTTGCTAAAATCACGTGACTTGGGCTAGTTTGAAACACGCTCCGAACCACTGATTCTAAACAAAAGATTCGTAAATGTTTCGAAGCCTCATGAAGCAGTGCTTCGAAAACGACCATCAATAATTTCCTTTTGTTTCCTCATTGTCAAATAAAGATACCTCTTGCATTGGGATTTTTTGACTCTGTCGTTCCTTACAGAATTTGTTGGTCAACCAGGTGGCCACCTATTAAAGTCACCACCAATCATTAAGTATGTGTTTGGAAATTTTGACTGCCAATAAGCAAGTTTATTTTCCATAACAAATAATAAATCATTCTCAGGTCTATAATTATACCCATAATAATTATCAATGATAACATCACATTATAACACTTTAAAACTAACAACATAAAGTGCCCATGCTCATCACAGTATGCAAAACATCCCCTGCGAAATAACTTTTTAAACAAGAAACTCCTTCTGAATGCTCTGAACCGTGAGAGAACCATATCTCACTACCCCACTGAGATTTCCAAAAAGCTATATCTGTCAGGATCCTGTCAGAATCTTGTTTTGAATTATATCTAGTCTTAGTGACAGGGTTCTAACAGTGCCATGCTTTATGTGGGAGATGCATGGTTTTAGTATTGGGGTCTTCAACTACTCTTCTTCGGGGGCCAGATTTTAAAATTGTAAATATGAAGGGGGCCAAACTTTTACCCCTATTTTTACTTTTGATATATTTATTACTTTTACCATATGTGTGTGTGTGTTGTTGTCGTTTTTGTTACTTTTGTTGTAGTATATTTAAAAAAAAAACATATTAAAAACATGCATTTAAAAAAAAGGAAATTTAAAAGCCTTTTAATTACTGAAAACTCATATTTTCTTTATTAATATTTAAAAAACTATTGCAGTTTAACATGTAAGAGCCAAATGTTAATAGTAAAAGTGTAAAAGATCAAAACACTTAAACATATTTTGTTTATAACTGTTTAAATTTCATTAATTGTTACATGTCAAGAATTCACAACATATAGCCTTCTCGTAATGACTAAAATTGCACTACATGTTCTGTTTTTTAAAATATTTTATAGATATATATGCTAAACAGCCTTTCCATTGTACATTACATACAGATATAACTGTTGGGAGTTCGCCCCCTAGTGGCAATCGTAATGAAAATGTAGTTTAATCGTAAATCTGTCATGGGAGAGAACCTTTAATCTACGAATATATGTATAGTTAATAATTTACTTACCAGTAATTAAAGTATTCAAGTGTTACTGAAAGTAAAACAAAAAATAATTAATAATTTTAACTTGTAACACACTGAAATACATCACTTCCGGTCGCCGCGTCACATGCGGTGTAGTTGCATAAGTTTATTTTCTTTAGTGCAACCAAAGCTTGAATTGGATCAGATAATAAAGCACCTGGTTGACACCCCACACAGCCCCTTTCTGTGTTGTCTTGTACAGTGGAAAGGTAAAAGTAAACACGCTTAATTTAAAGCAACACCAAAAGGTTTTTTTACCTTAAAATAACGCTTCCAAAACAGTTTCAGTCGTTCATCCACTCTAAACAGGGTGAACAGCACTTTCACATTCGCTTTGCAGCCCTCTATCGGCCAAAACCGCACTAAAGAAGTTTCCAACCGTCGGGTAGCGGTCCTGTAGTCCGAGTGAATACTACAAAAACTTGCTTTACGGCAGACCTACAATCCTATCAGAGCCAGCTATGCCTCAGTATTTATGACAGTGGGTAATGAACAATTACGCTTCTAACCTGTAGGGGGAGCAAAGAGCCAAAACTCTTTGGTGTTGCTTTAAATCAGACTATGGCCGTTTCTCAATAAGGCTGCAGCCTCCGGAGGTCGCATTTCCAGGCTGCATACGTCATTAAGTCTTATTTCAGAATTTTACAAATTATAAAGTTGACTATTATTCTTAGTTAATCTTAAATTGTTGTAATGTGCTTATGATTTGTGAATGTAATGCTCAGTTGACTTAAACTTTATGACGTATGCAGTCTGCACATGCGACCTCCGGAGGGTGCAGTCTTCCGATTGAGAAACGGCCAAAGGTGACCGGCGGGTCAGATAAAGATGATTGGCGGGCCGCATTTGGCCCGCGGGCCACCAGTTGACTAGCCCTGGTTTATTCTGACCATACATTTCCAAGGTCTCGTCACTTTTTCCCCGATCCCTTACTTGTGATTCTTTTCAGGGGTGTGTCATTAAGTTCTCTCTATTTAATGTCCTTTTGTTTGATGTTCTTCATGGTTCCAGTCTTGTTTCATGTCAGTGTATTTCAAAGGCGTATCTTGCTGGTGTTTACTTTGTCATGTTTCTTGTGCAGTTTAGTGTATTTATATTGTGTCAAGTTTAGTGTCAGTTTAGTGTAGTGTTTATCTTGTTCTGTTTTCCCCCTCGTGTTTTTTTTCTTGTTTGTTTTAATAAATTATCTGTTATTCATCTATTGTCTGCATCTGGGTTCATCCTTAATCAAATCCTCACAATATCAGAATCTTTAGAATGTGACTCTTGAAAAAATACAAAGTCAGAACCAAATGTGATGATCGGACGAAGAACAAGGAAACCCAAATGCAAACGATGTCGGGGAAGTGAACACTGAACATTTATTTAACAGAACACTGAAAACAAAAGCCCACGTTGGGGCAACACAACATTAAACATGATTTCCAAAGACACTGACAAAACACTAAAACAACTAGACTCGGATGTAACATTTAAACTGGAAACAACATACATGACAATTCACATCAGTACACAATGACCCAGCCAGAACTGAACCCAGCAGCGATGTCAGCGCGTTTTGTGCAGTCGGAGCTGCCGAAGCCAACGCGTTCAGCGCGGTCGGAGTCCCCGAAGCCAGCGTGTCCAGCGCCACCGGAGCCACCGAAGCCAGCGTGTTTAATGCCGCCGGAGCTGCCGGGGTCAGCGCGTTCAGCATCGCCGGAGCCGTCGATGTCATCGCGTTCAGCGCCGCCGGAGCTACCGATGCCAACGCGTTTAGCGCGACCAGAGCCGCCGAAGTCAGCGTGTTCAGCACGGCCGGAGCCGCCCAAGCCAGCGCAGTTCAGCGCAGCCGGAACCTCCCAAGTCAGCGCGATCAGCGCGCCCGGAGCCGCCCAAGCCAGTGCGTCCTGCTCGGTCGGAGCCTCCTTAGAAGGAGGCTACTGTCAGGACTCTGCCATGAGAAGTCTTTTTAAAATTTGTGTTTTATAGTGGTGGCAGGGTTCTGACAGTCTCTTGTTTCGTGTGGAGGCTCATGCCTTGTTTATTGTGGCATGTGCCTCTGGTGTCTCGTTCCTAGTCCCCGCCCCCTTGTTCTCCCTGTTAATTATTCATTATCAGTTTATCCCATTCACCTGTGTTGCCCTCGTTATCTTGTTTAGTTTCCCCTATTTAATCTCCTCTTGTCTCTTGTCGAGTGCTGGGTCACTCATTGTGTACTGATGTGCATTGTAATTTTTGTTTATTCCAGTTTAAATGTTACATCAGAGTCTAGTTGTTTTAGTGTTTTGTCAGTGTCTTTGGAAATCATGTTTAATGTTGTGTTGCCCCCACGTGGGCTTTTGTTTTCAGTGTTCTGTTAAATAAATGTTCAGTGTTCACTTCCCCGACATCGTTTGCATTTGGGTTTCCTTGTTCCAGTCATGACAGAATGAACGAGCCCAATTGAACCCAGCGGACTACGCAGCATGCAATGTGCGTCAGACCCAGAATGGTGGTCCTCCATATCCGACCAGACGCTCTCCGGCAGTGGTCCCTTCCCACCGCAGAGGGGGCTTCCCTCAGGGACTATGCCCTGACGGTGGAGAGAAGTAACGTTAGCGGAAGTTACCCGGAGTTTCTGGCCAGCGCCTACCTGGTGGCTGGAATGAAGGACTCTCCACCCATTCAGGAGCAAGGGAGTTTGCTCCAACTTCCCTATTGGGAGTTAGTAGACCGTCTCGCGCATCGGCAGCAACCAGGGAGACCAGCTGAGCCTGTAGGATCCTGTCCAACCTCCTCCAACCCGCGGGGTCTTCTCACGGGGACGATCAAGCTGGGGAGGTCGGATCTTGTTCCTCCAGCTCCGGAAACCACTCCTGCACCCGATCTCCATCCTACACTCCCCGCATCCAGACGGAGGAAGACGAGGATGAGGGGTACTTCGGAGCACCCGCCTGCGCAGCCACGGACACGTCAGCCGCCTGCGCAACCACGGACACGTCAGCCGCCTGCTTTTGGGACTCATTTTGGTCACCCTGGACATTTTGCACACCCTGATGTTGCCCCCCCCCCCTCCCTGATTTGTTATTTTTGTTAAATCACCCCAACCCATTTGTCAACTATGTTTGTCTCCCATTAATGTTGTTATTTCATGGGTGTTTTCTATTGTACAGTCTTTCGTTCCTCGTGTTTAATGTGTTGTTTTGTAGCGTCTAGCATCCGCCTTTAACTCTTTCACTGCCATTGACGAGATAAAACGTCAATTAACAGAAAAAGCTACCCCCCCAATGACGAGATTTTCCGTCTTTCCGCAATACCGCTATTATCCACCAGATAATATACAACCCGGAAGTAGCGCCTCATGTGAAAGAGAAAGAACTCCCTGTATGTTTTAAAGATCGCTCTGCATCTGATCTCTATCAAAAGTCCTTCACAAAAATGGAATTATCTCAGCTTTTTGCTCAAAATTGGGTGTTTTTGAAGAAACCTACACATGTTTGAGAGGTGATTACAAGAGAACTAATAAAGGTAGGATGAAACGGTTTTGTATAGTTGAAAGCAGAGGGTCTGTTCTTTCATCTGATATATTGTTTGTTTATATATTTAAAGAAGAACATTTTCTGGAAGGCATTAAACTTTTGTGAAAATCATGAAAAATGCTGGCGCTGGCTGGCAACTTTAAAAAAAAAAAACGCTGGCGGGGAAAGAGTTAAAGGAGGGGGTACTGTCATGGGCTTGCCAGACCTTTTGTACTAGATTAAGGTCTGAGTGCATTTGGCAAGACCATGACAGTACTATGTTCTGTGTGGGGACACGTGGAGTTATATTGTGTATGTGACTTCCACGTGTTCCCACTGTCTTGTCGCTGTCATGGTCTTGCCAGACCTTTGTGTGAGATTCAGGTCTGATCTCAGAGGGCAAGATCATGGCAGCATTGTGTTTTGTGTGGGGACACGTGTTTCACATCATGTATTTGTGTCACATGTTCCCAGTGTCTTGTCACTTTTACCCTACTCCCTTATGTACTCGTGTCTTGCATAATTATGTTCACCTGTCCCCATTTGTGTGTGTCTTTATAATGCCCTCTCGTTCTCTGTCATGTGCTCGTTCGTTTGTCCACATTCAGTGTATCCTTCATGTCTTCCGTGTTCACTGAATTGTGTAAATCCGAGTCTGTGTTATTTTTGGTATCCTGTGTTTGTTTCTTAGTTCTGTGTTTCATCACCACTGTTTATTTATCATCTGTTTTACCCCCTCGTGGGTTTTTGTGTTGTTTAGTTTAATAAACCTTCAGTTTATTTTATACCTTGTCTGCGTTTGGGTTCTCCCTTATTCCAGTCGTGACACCAAACTGTCTGGTAAACAAAAATAAGGCCTTGCGCTTAACAGCCTCTCTTAAACCCCTGCCGTTTAAAGTCAAAACAGAAAAAGACATTTAAAGAACAAAAACACTATTAACCTGCTTAAAGACAGAACTAGGAAAACAAACAATTATTAAAAATAGGTCGCAAAATTGAAAGACGCTGAAAAAGGTCAGATAACATTAGCACCATATTACACCTCAAACTGTGCAAAAAAACCTTACAAAACGAACCAGAGCCAGCCTCTAAAAAGTACCTGTCAAAATCTGTGTCACTGTATTCTGGACCTCTGGCCACAGCTTCCTTCTTCTTTCACGATCTCCAGCCGAAATTTCCGGACAGCATCTCGGTACAAGCGGATAGAAAACTGCATAATGGTCACCCTGGGTCTAACAGTCACACCTTGTTGGATCTTCCAGAGACGATGAACTACGTCGATAACTGCTGCGAGCTTGTCCTTTGCACTAGGATCTTCAAATCACGCCTTCTCATATGCGTTCATGCGATCATTTCCATGTCATCCATCTTTCGTTGCATCTGCACTACGGGCGTTCGACATGATCCACGCGTCGCTCAAGATGTGTAACCTTATCAACAACAGCTTTCAATTCAGCAGACATGTCAGCGATCTTTCTTTCAATGCCATCAGAGCAGCTGTTGATCAACTGCGTTATGGCTAACAGTTGTGACGAGACATCAGCTCGACCATCGTCACTTGCTCTTTTCTTTATGAGCGGCAATTTATATGGACTGATAGGCAGTGGAGGAAACTCAGAGTAAAACAGATCTTTCTCAGATGGGCAAGTGACCACGTAATCATGTCCACAGCTGGCTAAAGAGCACATGCTATCATCAGCCGATTTAGTAGCAGCCGAAGAGGGGTTCAGATGACCACGTTTACAGCCCATTTTAACATAGAACTGTGGAAAACTTAAAGGAACAGTATGCAAGAAATGTATATCAGTTAATCATAAAATGGCCCTGATATGTCACTAGACATTAAGAAATCATTTTCATTTCAAATACTTATATCACGAACAACAGTGGTCTGGCCAGGATATTGTCATTTAAAAAGTGGAGTTGCAGCCTTTAACTGATGTTTATGTAGTCATTTTGTGTATTGGCCACCAGTAGTGTGATTGCAGTACCAGCTTTAGCCACAAGTTTTGTTATTGCAATACCAGTTTTGGCCACAATCCTACATACTGTTCCTTTAAAGACAGAGCGGTAATAAAGAATAAACAAAGCGCACACATAACTAGAAGTTTTTTTTCCACTACCTAAACACAGTTGGTGCAAGAGCTCAAACAAACACATCTGGTCGGGTAGCCATCTTGGCGCGCTGCCCACAGGTCGTCTTTTGTACCGCAGTAAAGTCTCGCCTAGCCATACTAGAAGCAAGTGTTTTTTGCTGCTTTTTCTGGACAAAGCCCGCCCACGAGTTTGACTGACATGCCAAACAACCAATCACAATTTGTTTCATCTAGCGTCACGTTTCGGACTCCCCACAATAACGAGCCGGCTGGCAACAAGTCAGTTATATAAATAACCAGCCGCAACCAAATAGCATCTAAATAAACAACATTACTCACCATAGAACAAAGTTGTGCACTTCATCAACAGCCACACAAATGAGTCGCTCACTGTAAAAATTTTCATTGTAAATTCACAATAAATAAATGGATAAATTTTGCATGACTTTCACAGCAAGGATTACAGCAATATACTGTGCAATATACTCACAGCAATTTACTGTAACATTATATCTGTGATATTACAATGCATTGATGTAAAAGCACAACTGTATACTGTAACTTCACAGCTTCAATGGCAAAGCAATTACTGTGATATTACAATACATTACTGGGGAATTACAATCTTTTGCTGTACATCGTTACAACAAGACCATGTACTTTTGCAGTGTGTACTGTGAAAGTAATGTACAAGTTGACAATAATTTACTGTGAATTTACAATGTATACTGTGGAAGTCATGCAAAAATTGTCCAATAACTTACAATCTAGTGAATTTACAATCACACATCCTGCAACATGCTGATCCAGCCAGAGTCGGGCAGAGAGAACAACCGTTGAGTTCATGGTGAGTTGGTCACGAGACATACATTGCATGAATAACAATTAAAAGAATATCCCAATTAGTTCTCTTAAAGGCGGAGTCCACGATGTTTGAAAGCCAATGTTGATATTTGAAATCACCCAAACAAACACGCCCCTACCCCAATAGAATCTGGACCTTCTGTTGATAGACCCGCCCCACACATACGCAACCCGGCATTTGATTTAATTTGATTGGCTATAAGTGTGTTTTGGTAGTCGGCCCGTCTTCTTTTCCAACGCGTTTTTCAAACATCGTGGACTCCGCCTTTAACTCAAATAAGCATGTCAAAATTTGTGACTATCATGTTCAGTTTTGCTGCTGTTAAATAAGCCGAGAGTGAAGCGGAATTACCTAGTAATGTTACGTTACAGTGTAGTTGACTGGCTGTCCTTTTAACTTTTGACAATGTGACTGAAGTATTGCTTTAATAGCGTGACAGTTGAAGCAATGAGACATATCATCTCTCCTTAGCCTGTTATATTGAAAATGTATGTTTTACAATTTGCAGTGTGACATTATTGCTAAGTTATGTCTCGTCATAGTATAATACTATCGGTGGAAGACCGCTAACGTTAACGAGCTTGAAAACCACAACGAACTTATTCTGCCTAAATAAAGTAATGATTACTGTATTTATAACTAGCATATCTCTTGTTACAGTCCCTGCATTGTAAAATGAAAGTTAGACTTGAAATAAAATATTAAAACTAAAAGAAACATTTAAAAACTTAAATAAAAGTGCGTATTTATCAGAAAACATTTTTCTTGTCACTGTTTTAGTAGTATAAGTTTTGTTTTGTGTTAATATTATTCTGTTTGTGTTGCGTATATTTCTAAGGTTGATTAATTTGATATACTGTTGAAAAGTTTAATCTACATCAACGTGACGTGACATATTTTCTAAAATAAATGTATCTTTTTCTGATTCCATATTTATTTTAATAAGTCAGACACGTCTCCGGTGTGTCCTGCTGACAGGTGCGGTGGGCGCGTGCAGCAGGTGACGCAAATTATGGCGAAGTTTAAACCGTCTCATTTCAGTTCTCTTCACGAACTTCTGAGGCTGCCACCTTGAAAGACCGAGTGCTCACCTTTTAAGGTCACATGCTTAGAAGGTTGCAGCCCTTGAATTGGGAAACAGCTTTTGAGCTTCAAAACCGCTCAAGGAGTCTATGGGTGACCTCATGGACACTACGTCTATGTTTTTTGGTTCAAAACAGTTCGATTGTGTCATGTGACTTCTCAGGGCATATTTCAATACAATATTTCACTGTAATCATACAGTTTAATGCTGTGAAATGCTTAATTTTTTTCACTGTGTTGCTGTGATATTACAGACCTTTTTGTGATATAACAGCAGGTTTTAGATTGCAAGATTTTACTAAAATAAGAGTTAAATGCTGTACTAGGATACTATACTTTTCACAGGTGTTCATTGGGATATTACAGGAAAACTTAATTACAACAAGTTACGGTAAAATAATACTGTTAATTATTGTAAAATGCTGGTAATTTCTAACAGTGCTCCTGTTAAACATCTGTTTGAAGCATATCTCTCCATACAAGCAATTCAGGAGAACTGAACATTTTGACTCCACTAACTGCCTCAAGCAAAGCTCTTGGACGTCTTTAAGAGAGTCTATGCTGCATACTTTGTGTATTTTTGAGAATCCAATGTTTAGCTGATCATGATAACTGGTCATTATTATCCACGTGAACACGACTGATTCTCTTCCTCAATGGAACGTCAGAGCTTTGTTTTCCAGGGACCGAAACTAATTGCGACACTTGTGTCTCCTGGAAATCCGGTTTATTTCAACCAATCAAAGATGACTTTGACATTCTCACAGGGTTCTCTTTCATCATCTCGTGTTCGAGATCCACCTATGGGAAGGGCATCCGTACCTGACCTATACAGAAGCATCCAATTGCACCAAGTCTGGCTAGACAGACAGAAGCGCGCAGCCAACGCCAGGTAAGACCACACCCTCTTACCTGCTGGCATATAAGGCCAATGCGCGCTGCTCCTCCTCAGTTGACATTCGCTTCTCGCAATCTCTACACGGATACAGTTCGGCTGGTTTTTCACTGTTCACTGTGTGTCTTCAGGAGGAATTATCGTCAGATCAGCCTCCGCCTGACGTGTCAGTTGTTATTCCAGCCAGGTTATCTGTGTCTATTTCTTCGTGCATCTTCGAGCCGCCCACGCTCGTGCTTCCTTTTCTTCCCCTCATCCACGGCTGCCCGCCACGAATTTCTCCGTATTTTTCGCTGGAATGTCGCTTTCGAAAGCTTCCGCTACTCCCGGGAAGTCTTCATCACGGGCCTGCCCGGCCGCGTGTGGAGCTTTAATCGCCGCGAAAGATTCTCACGAGTTCTGCGTGGTTTGCTTGGGCCTCAAGCATGCAGATGAAGCTCTGCTTAACCCCGAGAATTGCAGCCATTGCCTTTCACTGCCGAAAAAGCTGCTGCGGCGCCGTCTTAAAGTTGCTGCGACCCAGTGTGGAGACGATGGCCTTTCTGGTTTGGATGAGGGGCTTGGTGAAGCGGACGCACCACCGGAAACATCCAAAGGCGCGTCCTCCCTCAGCTGGGCCGACATGCCCAATCCTGCTTTCCCAGAAGAGGACATCTTCCGGGAAATTGCTGTGTTAGCAGGCGAACCGGCCGGTTCCTGTGACGCTGACGACGCGGACCTTCTTGGGACCTCAGAGGACGAGGAGGCCATCCCGCCCTCTTGTGCTTCCCAGGTTAATCCCACCGCGGCTTTACCCCAGTCCATTCTCCTCGAGGTGTGTGAGCGCGCGGCCGCACGGCTCAAAATCGAGTGGCCGGCTCCACAGAGCGCCACCGACCAAGAGAGGGACATTTATGAAAATAGCTGGGACCCCCTCCCGGCCCAACTTTTTCCCGTTCTTCCTGCGTGGGCAAAACACATGAAGCACTATTGGAACGACCCGCTGGACCTGAAACACGGTCTCGAGCCTTCGATCGCCAGACACCTCAACCCCGTCCAGGGTGGGCTGCTCGCTCCACCAAAGCCGGTCTTGCCGAATAAAATTGACAGTTTTTCTGTGTCGGTTCTGCAGGCCTCTTATAAGTCCTCAGCCCTGGCGGTAAGGACCTTCAACGTTTCCTCTCTCCTTTCCGCCTACCAGGCGGAAAATCGGGATGACTTGGGGGCCCAGCTGTACAAGGGGACTCACTCGCCGACCTTATGGAAGGAGATTCTCACAGTTAACGACCTTGTTCTCCGTAACGCTCGACAGGCCGTCCAGGCTTGCGGGCGTTCTATGGCGCTATCCGTGGCAGGGGAGTGTGCGCTTTGGCTCAACCCGTCGGGCCTTCCCGACAGTGAGAAGAGGCGGATCGCTGGTGCGCCGGTTGAGCCTGGCCAGGCCCTTTTCGGCCCGCCGTGGCTTTGATGCAGCAACGGTGTGATCACAAAAAGAAGGAGGACGAAGCTTTCAAGCTCTGCCTTCCCAGGAAGGCAAACACACGTCAGGTGCCCCCTGCTCGTTTCTCTAACCCCCCTGCTACGGGTCAGAACCCGCATCACAGTAAGGAAAGACCCCGCAACAAACCCCCCCCATGGCAAGGTAACCCACCACCTGCTAAACCCTGGGGAAAACCGCCTCCTGCTGCGGCAGGGAAACCCCCTAACCCGACCCCTAACATCCCGAAATGCAAGCGGCCGGCCTGATGGTCGTCCGTGTGGGGTCCTTGTTCACGGGCCACAAGCCCAGCGGACTCTCTTTTAACCCCAGAGCTTCCGTCCAAGAGACAGAGGTTTCTCACAATGGGGTCGACCACCCCCCTCAAAAGGCTGCCCAGCCCGTGTGTTCGGTGGACATGTGTTCTCCCCCCACGTTCAGGGGGTCAGTTGTGAGGAAATGTACAATGAGCACAAACATTGTTCCCCTCACCTAGGGGTGGGCGGTATGAGCAAAAATTCATATCAAGGTATTTTTCACTCTTCAGCCGGTATAACGGTATTACGGTATGTTGCCATATAAGATAAAACATTTTGGAGTCACACTGTAGTGTGACAAAAGGACAAAAATTGTATTTTTAACCTTATGTTACTAATAAGTGAGGGATTGGACATAGACATGATTTTTTATCTTTTCCCATTTTTTCCTTTCAAAGCGCCATTGTGTGGATGGGTGCACTCATCTTCTTATGCATATTGTCACTAATATGGGAAGTATGAAAGTATGGAAATTAGTATGGTCATTTGCTGGTAGGCTATGTTCCTTATTACAATGTTTTACGCTACATCCAACAACTTTAACGCTGTGTGCTGTGTATATCTTGTGTCTGTTTGATTTATAAACAAATAACAAGATTTTCTTTTTGTTGTTAATATGAACATCTGATGGGAGATGCCATCTCACTTTAAATTATTATTAATCCCTGAACGCATTAATGAATGCAGTTTATTAATACAAGTTAGTTATATTAATAAATGTATTTATTGCATTTAATTTAATTAACCAGCAGATTCACATTACCAAAAACACTCCACTCATACGTTTTTATGCGTAAATATGCACTATGTATTGTTTAATAGCCTCTCTAATTAATAAATCTGCATTAAGAAAACGAAATTTACCATAAAGGCTGTTTTTAATGTGTTTGGTACGTTGCTTGCGTTATCCGCTAAAGCACTCTGAAAGCGCTATTAATTTAACCGTAACTCCTCGACCATTTGCGCTATCAAAAAAAAAAGGAATGGTTCCTAAAAGAAGATACTTTGCACTTTTTGGCAAATTATGGGTTATTACGGTAATTTCTTGCTTTCCGTCCTCGAGCGCGTGCAGGGCGCAGTAGAGAGAGCAGATCTGAGTAAAAAGGGAGTAACACCGTTAAACGACTTTGAAGCCGTGAGGTAAAAAAACTCCTAAATGTATAACACTGTTGACGCGCTGTTGGTGTCTTGGGACTCGACAGCCGACTGTTTAAGTTGATTTTCAATAAAGCAGTGTTGATTTTGTTCGCTTCTGGGTCCTGTTATGTTTCAGAACCTGGTAATGCTTAGGTTAGCCACGGGCTTGTTTCTCGCCAAACTCGCTGTATACAGATCACAACACCTGAAATATAGAATTTGGCAGGATTTGCGTGCACTATTATGTTCATCCTCTTAAAAAAAATGATGATTAAAAATAGATTGAAGTGCGATCGGAGCTTTTTGTTTTGTGTTTCTGTGGACAGCGCATCTCGGCAACGTAGATATGACTTTTAAGACTTGGGTAAACTCCCGCGGGGTCTTGAAAAAATAACATTCATAAAGTTAAATTTAAGTCCTAGGATGAAGATCTGGGCGTTTTAAGGCCATAGATATAACTTTCTGAAGGTTAATTTTTTGTAACACCCCGCGAGAACCCTGATAAGTGCAAAAATAGAATTTAAAATATGTAACTTAACGCCGGTATCAACGGTTTTGCAAAATCCATATCATGGCGTGACACAATACCGGTAATTACTATCATACCGGTTTATTGCCCACCCCTGCCTCACCCAACAAATAAAGGCTTCGGCCCAAGTGTTCCCCAACACAAAACACACAAAAAATACGATAAACACAATAAAACAAACGAATCAAATGAATTCGTTTCAGAGAGAGGACATCTCTCTACAGAGAGAAAATCTCTCTCTGAACCCACGCATGTCGCCCCCTGGTTGTCCGCTAGATGGCGCCATTGCATCACAAATGAGTCAACCGGCCGCTCACCAGTTGAGCTGCGCGTCCCCGGCGCTGGTAGAGACTCATTGGGTCATGAGAACAATCACGCAGGGCTACAGACTACAGTTTGTGAGAAAACCCCCGCTTTTCAGCGGTACTCTCTTCTCTCACACAGAGGAGAATTCCGCTCACATTCTGACAGAGGAAATCTCCTCTCTCCTAATAAAGGGAGCGATTCAGGTGGTGCCCCCGATCTGATAAATTAGGGGTTTTATTCTTGTTATTTCCTGGTTCCAAAGAAGGACAGTTCCCTCCGCCCTATCTTAGACCTCCGATTGTTGAACAAACATTTAAGGAAATACAATTTCAGAATGTTAACCCACGGTTCTCTGGCCCGAGCAATAAAACAGAACGACTGGTTCACCTCGGTCGATCTGAAGGATGCTTTTTTCCACATAAGCATTTATCCGCCTCACAGGAAGTTTCTGCGTTTCGCATATCAGAACATATGTTACGAATTCACAGTTCTTCCTTTCGGTCTCTCCCTCAGCCCTCGGACGTTCTGTCTGTGCACGGAGGCGGCTCTCGCCCCTCTAAGAATGTCAGGTCTACAGATTTTGACATACATAGACGATTGGCTCATCATAGCCGAGTCGAAAGAGAAAGTGCTGTGGGAAACCCACCGTGTGCTCTCTCATATCACGTCCCTGGGTGAATGTGAACAAAAGCAATTTCCCACCCAGTAGGAGTGTGATTTTTCTGGGGTTGGAACTGAACTCGGTCTCCATGCGAGCGCATCTTTCTCAGGAGCGCGTCCGCTTTTTAATGAATTGTGTGTCACAGTTTAGAGAGGGGGAGAGAGTGCAGTATCGTTCATGCCTCAGATTACAGGGTCTTATGGCCTCAGCTATTCAGGTTTTGCCCCTGGGTCTCCTGAGAATGAGACCATTCATGAAATGGGTTTTGTCACTACATTTCAGCCCGTTACGCGATCTCTGTCGCGGTGTCACAGTGACGCGCACCTGTTCGGCAGCTCTGCGCTGCTGGAGGAACGCAGACTTTTACGCACAGGGGACACCCTTGGGAACAGTCATGCTGCGAAAAGTCGTGACGACAGATGCCTCCCTAACGGGGTGGGGTGCAACCCAGGAGGGCAGAACGGTGAACGGGCTGTGGCCAGGCGGTCTCCGTTCAGCGCACATAAATTATTTGGAGCTCCTTACCATATGGAAAGCTCTGAATCATTTTCTGCCGCGTCTGCAGGGGCATCACGTGCTCGTTCGCTGCGACAATACTACAGCTGTGGCATACATCAATCGCCAGGGCTGTATGCGCTCATCGAAACTCCACAATCTAGCTCACAAGCTGTTAGTGTGGATCAAGGGGGGTTTTCTGTCGTTACGCGCGACTCATGTTCCGGGCATTCTGAACAGGGGCGCGGACCTTCTGTCAAGGGGAAACCCTCTTTACGGGGACTGGCGTCTCCACCCGCAAGTGGTGTGTGCGATATGGAGGCGATTCGGACAGGCAACCGTAGATCTGTTCGCCTCGCGCGAAAATGCCCATTGTCCTATCTTCTTCTCGCTAAAGGACTCGGACGCACCCCTCGGGGTGGATGCACTGGCCCACCCATGGCCCGAAGTGTTGCTGTACGCTTTCCCCCCTCTGTGCCTTATAATTCCCACACTGTCCAGAGTGAGAGAGAGAGGCTTGTCTCTCCTTCTGGTGGCACCCAGATGGCCCAAATCTCAGTGGTTGGCAGAAATAATTCCTCTGCTATATGCCCGGCCGTGGCCCCTCCCCCTCCGCACAGACCTGTTGTCTCAAGCGAACTGAGAAATTTATCACCCACACCCGGACAGGGTGGCTCTCTGGGTTTGGCCCATGAGAGGACAAACTTAAACGTGCTGGGATTACACCCGGGCGTAATTGCTACTATTCAAAATGCCAGAGCCGTTTCTACGCGGTCCTTATATGGTTGTAAGTGGCAAGTGTTTGAAAGGGTGGTGTAATGAGCACGATCTCATATCTTATCAGTGCTCGGTCCCTGAGATTTTGCGTTTCTTACAAAACCTTATGGATAAAGGCAGGTCTTTTTCCACAATTAAGGTTTACCTGGCAGCTATTTCTGCTTGTCACGTAGGCTTTGATGGCTCTACTGTCGGGCAGCATCCTTTAATCTGCAGATTTATGAAGGGTGCCCGTCGCTCTTTGCCAGTCATCAGGAAGTCTGTCCCTGAATGGGACCTCTCCATGGTGCTGGACGCCCTGTCTCAATACCCCTTTGAGCCCTTGGGTGTTATTTCCTTAAAGCTGCTGTCTTTTAAGGTAGCTCTGCTCTTGGCTCTAACATCAGCAAAACGTGTTAGCGAACTGCATGCATTTTCTGTACACCCTTCATGCACTAAATTCTCTCTGAATGGAGAAAAGGTTTTTCTGAAACCTAACCCGGCATTTATGCCTAAGTGCTTCCCTGCGTTCACATCGGAGGTGCTGGAGCTGTCCGCTTTTCACCCTCCACCTTTTTCCTCTGCGGAGGATCAGAGGCTTAATGCTCTATGTCCTGTTCGTGCATTACAGACGTATATCGACAGGACTAGAGTTTTCCGGAAGAGTGACCAACTCTTTATCTCATGGACGCCTCCTCACAGAGGGAATCCCGTATCTAAGCAACGTCTTTCACATTAGCTTGTGGACGCGATTGCCTTGGCATACGAATCGAAGGGAGTGCAACCACCTGGGAATATCAGAGCTCATTCTACGAGGGGCGTGGCCACCTCTTGGGCTTTGTTTAGGGGAGTGTCACTGCAGGACATATGTTCTGCTGCGAGCTGGGCTTCTCCCCACACATTCGTGCGTTATTATGGGTTGGATGTTACTAAAACCTCAGTAGCACATTCCGTTTTGGGTGTAGGGTCATCATAGCCCTTCACTGCTGCACACCTTTTTCCTACTGTTGTCTTTATAGTAGAAACAAGCGCATATGGGTTTTTGAGCTCGTTCATGTTACCAAGCATGCATTCACATCTCTGCCCTACTTTGTTTTTGCATTTATGTGTTTCTACAGGGTGTGCTTTTTACATAATTTCTGCCTTGCATGCGCACCACAGCCACTTGTGTGTGTGCGTGGGGCACATTTTTATGGGACGTGTCGGGCACCCCCCCCCCCCCTGTGTTGGGCAATCGGGGAGCTGTCCATGTCTCTCCCATAGGTGGATCTCGAACACGAGATGATGAAAGAGAACAATAGGTTACTTTCGTAACCCCGGTTCTCTGAAACATCGAGTGGAGAGATCCACCAGCTTGGCCCCGCTTGCCGCACGAGAAGCGAATACACTTACTGAGGAGGAGCAGCGCACATTGGCCTTATATGCCAGCAGGTAAGAGGGTGTGGTCTTACCTGGCATTGGCTGCGCGCTTCTGTCTGTCTAGCCAGACTTGGTGCAATTGGATGCTTCTGTAGAGGTCAGGTACGGATGCCCTTCCCATAGGTGGATCTCTCCACTCGATGTTTCAGAGAACCGGGGTTACGAAAGTAACCTATTGTTTTCAGAAAACAGTCTGTGGGCGTGACGTCTGAGGCTAAGACTAATTCGCTTCCTACCCGGCCGCAATTCTCTCTTTCATAATAAAAGTCCTTATTCTCTGATGTCCTCTTGCATCTTTCTTTCCCATTACATATTTTTACAAGATTTAAATAGGATACTTTATGCAACATTAGAAAGACAGGTAGCCAAACCACACCACTAGGAGAGGTGCGTTGTGGCTTGTTTCCGTTGTGTTGTGGCTTTATTTCGTTTTGTTGTGGCTTTATTTCGTTTTGTTGTGGCTTTATTTCGTTTTGTTGTGGTGTTATTTTGTTTTGTTGTGGCTTTATTTCGTTTTGTTGTGGTGTTATTTTGTTTTGTTGTGGCTTTTTCGTTTTGTTGTGAGCTTACGTTTGCTTTTCAAATGTTGCGGTACTTGCCTCAATGGGCCACCGTAAAAAAAACAGCCTAAGAATGATAACACACCATATAATAAAAATAATCCTTATAATTATTTCCTTATAACACAACAATATCCTAGAGAATGTGATGGTAAATAAATAAAATGACTGCATAACTGTGGAAAAGACACAGCTGGATGATCAGTGGCTCTTGAGAAAATGTATGGATTTTTTATTGACACAAAGTTTATGATATAGTGATCAGAAATTTCCGTGTAAATAATCACAAAACATAATGGTTAAATTTGCATTTTTCTTTTTTGTTAAATATTTAGAACAGCCTATCTGGCTTTTTCAAGAATTTAAATAAACTGTTTTTAACAAAAAATTTAAGTTCTGTAAAATATAACAACATTCACACAGTCATATAACTGTTAGTAAAAGAGAGTACTTGAGAGTAAAAGAAAATTAAATATACTGACTGTGGAAAATGTGGTGTAATGATTTAGAGCTGATTCTGTGATCATGTAGTAAAGACATTAAATACATAAAATATTGCACTAATTTATTTGTTAAAATGTTATTAATCATACCCCAGAAAAGATTATTAGATCTTTGCAGGAAAATCATTTTTTAATTTAAATATGTTTCACATTTAAAGAGATTTATATAGTAAAAAAGTGACCTAATTTCATGTACACTGTTCCTTTAAGAGCCTGTGAGACACGTAATATAAATCTTCTTTGACATGACTCTTGTTTTCTTTATTTCCCCCCAATATACATAAATATACACTGCGGTTCATTTAATCAAGTTTCTCTAACAGATTTTGACATAATATGATGCGTGTTTTTTGAACTTACATATACAACCATTATCATCTTTAAGGACTATATTCCATATCAAGAAGGCCTTTCATCTAGTATCTACACCAATAATTACAAATGTGCAGAGTAAAAAATAAAGAATTTAAGTCATGAAGACACAATAAATCAGAGAAATCAGGTTAATATAAACAATAGAAGCTTCAATGACAAGCACATCTGTTTGGGAATGCTTTATTGATTTGGATTGAGAAGTGGTTAACAGAGATTTTTGATAATTATCATTGTTTTCAGCCAATGAAGATGATCTCTTTATTTCTTTCTCTTCTCAGACTTCTTCACACCAGGCTTTTCTACTGGACAGAGAGATAAATTAATGAGTCATTTAGAAAGACAATTACAACTGATTCCTGTTACCAGTGACTGCCAGTGACTTCTTTTTTGAGGGCGTGTGTTTGGCACGTCATGTGTGCATCACGCGTGATGTCAAAATACGAGCCTGCTGCAGACGCTTCAAAAGGGGTTTATGATAAAAGAGACGCTCGCGTTTGCCAAATATTAGTAAAAAATCTCATGTGTAATCAGGGTTTAGTGTTAAAATTGTGTCTTGCGAGTGTTTCGTAAACGTGTCTCTTTTATCATAAAACCTTTCGACACGTGTGCTGCATGCACGTTCTTTGACATGATGATGCTCATGACTCTCTTGCTAAAATGTATTTAAGACAGATAAAACATCAAACAACTTAGATGACTGATGAGGTAGATGTATTACTACAACTGACCCCTTATATGACTATATAAACATTTTTAAGCATATTTGGAAAAGGGTTATTAAACTTGAGTAGCACAAACAAAGTCCTGTAGGCGGCTATTGTTGTTGGTTATGAAGTACTCACACATGCCTGTATACCGAACACACAATACTCATCCACATGACGTCATCGTTGTCACAAATTTGTGTTTATGTCTTTTACACAGAAAGTTAATGCCATCATTTTGAACTTTGTACCTTGAAACCCATTTACAAAAGCTTATGTTTACAGAACCCGAAAACGCTGTTGTTGTGTAAATGAAAAACCAAAACGGCTGAATTTTGGTTGAAAACATTGTAATTTAAACCACCCCTAAAACCGTATTTCATGTGCATACTTTCTTTCTATATAGATTGTAATACAAAAAAAACCAAACACTTTTTGTCCCTAAAGATCCAAAAGAATTACCCTCTGACCTTTGAGTGTGATTGGCCCCAGTATCACAGTATTGGAGTGGTGGTTGGATTCAAGGGTCCTCTTGCGACGTAAACGGCACCCCTGACGACACCGAGAGTTGTAATCATTTTCTGGGCAAATGATCACCTTACACTGCAGGTACACATTGGCATGAGTCCGAAGGAACTTAAAAGCCTGGAAACGGAACCTTGCGTAATACTGCTGACCGTTGATGTAGGAATAATATGAGCTGTCTCTGGGACATCTGAAACAAAACAGCGAAACTCAAATTTAATTTACAACTAACCCAGAATTATTTGAGCCATTAATAGATATTGTTTAACACTGTTGTGTACTATACGGTTAAGGAAGTAACAATAAAAAAATTAAACGTCTATGTACTAGTCTATATTACATCCTAAACTAAAAACATCAAATTTTCTGTGGTGTGATTTTACCCATTACGCAGCAGGTCATAGGAGCGGGTTTTAAAGTCATTTGGATCTGGAGATGCAACACAGGTCTCCAGGAAGAGATCCAGGCTCGTATCAGGTCTGTTTAGCCAAACCTGAACATACATGTATTGGTTAAGGTTCACTTCATATGGAGAGTGAAAAATTTGTTGGTTGAAACTGCTAGAGGTGTAAAAGGCAATGCTGGCATTAAAGCGACCCGCCCCTGTGAGGTTAGCATTGATGTCCTCTTTGGCCTTGTAGAGTATCTGCACCACAGTGTCCGGCTCCATTCTGCAGCCCACGTGTAACAGAAACTGTGGCTGAAGGGTGATCTCGCCCGTTTGAGCCTGAGATGCCCGCACGTTGTTGGTGTAAGTCACATAACCATTCATCATCTAGAGAGAAAGAGATGTTGTTTAATTCACAGAATGGAGAGCATAGTAAGGCAGGAGGGCAGTGTTGATGATTCTTCCTTTTTATTATTCAAGCACTAAATTCTTGAATGTTGCTACAAAAACGTGTGATTGTACCTCTTTGCCAGTGCCACACGTGTTGAGAGAGAAGAGGAACACAACCTCAGTACTGTTAATGGTGGGTCTGCATCGATGGTCATCCACATAAAGGTCATTTCCATTGAACCCAAGTGAATTCAGGTACGATGTTCTAATGACAATAACCATGTTGTCTGAAGAACAGTCCACACGACCTGCAGAGCAAAAGTTTTATTCATTTTATTTACTTTAATAAGCATATTTACTACAATATGCTCCCTTTCCAGCTTATTACCTTGATCTGCAGTCAAAGAGCTTGTGAACTGGGCCTTAAAGCCATGGCCGACACCAGAGTAGTCACTCCTGAAGACAACGGTCAAGTATCGAGAAGATGAGTGAAACGTCTGGTTTGTGTTGGCATTGAAGCAGATCTTTCCCAATTGTTGATGACCAGTGGAAGAACCATCATGTACAGAGATGTAGTCACAGTTACAGCAGCGCTCCAATCTGAAAGAGCCAGAAACAAGCGAAAAGGTACCTGAACCAAAAGAGTTGGATGTAATTTCAATTGCCATTAACATTGAAAATAATAAGGGGATAGAAACTCTTCAAGAGAGTTAAAATTTGTATTTATTTCCAACTACAGGTTGCTAGTGGTACTGGACATCAAACCAAATCAAAGATTGTTCATGAAAAAATGTAATGATTTAAAGGTAAGACATCTGTTGATCGCAAACATGATTCCACCAACACTGCAATAAAGCTGATATTTCACTTACTGTACATCGGCAAATGACAAGGAGATCCTCTGTCCTGCCTGGGCAGAAAGATACCACACACAGTATGCATTGTCATAATAATAGTGTGGATAGTTGGGACTGGAAAACATCCCAGAACCATACAGGTGTCCTCCACATGCTGGGTGATTATCTGCAGATCAGAAGAAATTAAGTATAGTTACAAACAAGTATCATGAGAATCAAGATACAGAATTTATACATTTACACATTACAAAAACCACGTTGTTGCAGTAGTACTGTACCTGTTATGGATGGCCATGATGTTGTAGGCGCTGGGCAATACCCTAAGTAAAAGAGGTAAATATGGATAAAGCTTTAGCAAAGCAAAAATTTACTTCAGATGCATTTTGGGGAATATGCTCTGATAGATCATGCACAAAAAATCAACTTCACCAAAGAAGTGTTTGAGATCAATTGAAGCTTGTTCAGGTTCCCAATAAATCCAGCATTATGGGAACATTGGATGCAGTTTGTTTATCCAGGGTAGCAGCAGGGTTGTGCAAGTGTGTTTGTTTAACACTGGATTTTGTTGAATTGGGGCGACCCCAGTAATGAAATACCCGGTCATGAGTTGCAGGCGTTAAGTAAAACTGCATTAAATGTCTGTGCTTTGTTGGCAATCGGCATATGTAAATTGCACGAGCATGTAATGAATCATAATTTATTAAAGTTTTTCTGAATTGCTAAAACACTAAACCCCAATCTCTGAACCAAATTCACAGTGGCCTTAACACATTTGTCAAATCGTGCACTATTTTTGCAAAACTCTTCACTAAAACACACATTTTACACTGCAATAATGCACTTGTTTGATAAATGCCAAACACAGACAGGCAAAAGTTGAACACAACTACCACACAGTTGTCATTAAAATTCTACACAGTTTTTTCTAATGGTATTTTTTACCAATTGTGCCAATTGGAAACAGTCTGAGAGTCAGATGAAGAGTATGATGAAGAACAGGACACCAGAGACGATGCCATTGGCAAAATTTGCAGTTGAATTGCTGACTTTTTACAAAATACAAGTGCTGCTTAAAGTAAGTTGAAAACTTACTATTACCTGCAGTACTTACAGTAAAGTATGAAACTGTTCAACCCGGCGCTCAGGTAGAATATTTGTGTGATAGGTGCTCTTGGGGTAGGGAAAAATCCAAGGACAAAAAACACAAGTCCCAGGCACTCAATCAAAAAATACCAAAAGGAGAAGGAATAAATAAAAAGCCTTTATTAAGTGTGGCTTACATTCTATAAAATCCAAACGCCAACATGTTTCGACCAGCAAGTGGTCTTCTTCAGGGCAAAGCAACTACAGTAAAGTATTCACTAAATTCACTGAACTAAATTTGTGATTACAGTAATAGAGATTTTTAATAGTATTTGTCAAGTGTGTTGTTAAATACAATAAACATGTATTTTTTCTGTAAGCAGATGTTCTGGATGTTGTGTTTTCCATTTTTTAAGGTAGTGTCTAATGGATGCTCTCTAGTGTTTTATATTACATACTTATGTGTGTATGATTCGAAAGCTTAGTTTCTAAAGCTCATCTGTATTTGATACATTTCATAAAACTAAAGACTTTGGAGATGTGAAGGATGCAGAACTACTCTATAGGAACTGAAGATTACAGTTTTTCTGAATTGCTAAAACACTAAACCCCAATCTCCCAATCATAGTAGCCTAAACCCATTTGTCATCATGCACTCTTTTAACAAAACTCTAAACACAAACTTCTCACTAAAACACACATTTTATAATGCAATGCACTTGTGTTATAAATGCTAAACACAGGCAGGCAAAAGTTAAACACAACTACAACACAGTTGTCATCATCAAGAAAACACAACAACTCAAAATTGCACACACTTTTTTTCTAATGGTATTTTTTACCAATTGTGTGGATTGGAAACAGTCTGAGAGTCAGATGAAGAGTATGAGGAAGAGCAAAACACCAGAGACGATGCAATTGGTAAAATTTGCTGTTGGATCGCTGACTTTTTACAAAATACAAGTGCTGCTTACAGTAATATTACTTGCAGTACTTACAGTACAGTATTCACTGTATTTACTCAACTAAACTTGTGATTACAGTAAAATAGATTTTTAACAGTATTTGTCAAGTGTGTTGTTATGTACAATAAACATGTATTTTTCTGTAAGCAGATGTCCTGGATGTTGTGTTTTAAAAAAATGTATGTAGTGTCTAATGGATGCTCTGTAGTGTTTTATATTATAGACTTATGTGTGTATGATTTGAAAGCTTAGTTTGATTTTGAGTACAAGTGAAATGGTTTTGAAGGAATTGTTTGAAAATCTGTGAATTTAGTTTGGCAATTGGGTTTGTGTTTAAGGTTTTGAGAAAATGAGTGATGGTTTCAAAAATGTGTGTATGATTTGCAAGCTTAGTTTGTAAAGCTCATCTGTATTTTATAAATTTTATAAAACTAAAGAATTTATTTTTGATTATTAAATAATATTTTAATTTATACATAGCAAATCAAGATATTGCAGCTCTGAGAAAGTTTTATCTCCTGTTACTTACATTCAAAGTCAGGGCAACAGTTACCATGGAAGTAACAAGAGTTGTTGCATGAACAAGTGCCAAAGTCAATGCCACAGCTGTACCAGCAAGAGTAAATCATCTCTGGAGAAGAGAGACATTTTACTCATCAAACCATGCATACCTGTAAAGTTTTATGACTACAGAATACGGTCTCACCAAACTGATTTACTGATCATCAGAATGAATATTTAGACTCAAGTAATACAATTTTATCAGAATAGTACCTGGTGTCATGGTTGAACTGGTTGTTGTGGACACTGGGCAATACCCTGAGTAAAAAGAAAATAAAGTAATAAAAAATAACAGAACTTTGAGTGGAACATAATGGTAGTTTTTGTTATATTATTGTATTGGTGCTAATGTTATTTTGACACATGGGGTCAGAAGTTGCATATAAAAAACTGAGTAGATTTTAGATATCATCCTTTTACAGTATGTGATTTCGAGGAACTTACACTCATAGTCAGGGCAACAGTTGCTATGGTACTGACAAGAGCTCTTGCATGAACAAGTGCCAAAGTCAATGCCACAGTTATCCCAGCAAGAGTAAATCATCTCTGAAGAGGAGAGACATTTTACTCATCAAACCATGCATACCTGTAAAGTTTTATGACTACAGAATACGATCTCACCAAACTGATTTACTGATCATCAGAATGAATATTTATACTCACGTTTTACAAATACAATTTTATCAGAATAGTACCTGTTGTCATGGCTGTACTGAATGTTGTGGAGAGTGGACAATACCCTGAGTAAAAAGAAGGAAATAAAGTAAAAAAAAAGACAACTTCCACAACTTTGAGTAGAACAAAACGGATATTTTTGTTATAGTATTGGTGCTAGGGTTGCCACCCATGTCTGATAAAAAACCTGGACATATCGATGACCCGGCCAATTGGTTTGTTCACAAGCCACACCCCCCCCCCCATAGCATAATATTTCTATAGGCCTATGTCATTATTGGCAACACTTTACAATTCTCTTTTTTTTCAATTCTTATTTGTTAACTAACCGTGAGCAGTACATTTGTTACTGTATTTGTTAATCTTTGATAACGTTAGTAAATAAAAATACAGCTGTTCATGGTTTATTCATGTTAGTTCACAGTGCATTAACTAATGTTAACAAGATTTAAATAAATGTATTATTAACATTAACAAAGATAAAAAATTGCTTTATGCTATAAGTGCAGTTTATTATTAGTTCATGTGTTAACTAATGAACCTTATTGTAAAGTGTTACCCAATTATTTGTTCATTATGTTAAAATATGTAAATCAGGTTTAAAATTTATTAAAGCTGCTTATACTATTTATGTAAACTGTTTTTATTTATATTCCATTGCAACTTTAAACAGGTCTAAATAGCAACTGGCAAATATGCACATGAAATTAAACTTGTTGAACTCACCTCAACATGCATTTTACAATCATTTAACTCGCCATGGGAAAAGCTGAAGTCACTGTTACAAACTCTACACCATGCAAGATTTTAACTCTTTTAAGACAGGGATACACTTTTGTGTAGTCTGGTGTAAAATGTGTCTTACATTTTCGCTTTTGGGGCATTCTCCCTCTGCCATGGTGCTCCTGTTTCTAGATACACTGATTAGTTTGGTTCGGGAGAAGAGATAAAAGCCCGCCCACACTGATAATTGATTGGTTGATGTCCTGAAACAGGCCAATCAGGATGCTCTCTGTCTTACATGCGCTAAATGAGGCAAACACACACACACAGACGCAAGGTCTCCCTCTCTGCCGTGCGCGCGCTTAATTTCATATTCACATAGCTTTTCGAAAACCGGGACATTCAGTGTCCCGGGAGAGTTGATAAATTTCCCGGGACAGGTTATTAAAAAGAAGGACAATCCCGGTAAAACCGGGACAGGTGGCAACCCTAATTGGTGCAAATGTTATTTTGACACATGTGGACAGCTGTTGCATATGAAAAACTAGTAGAGTAGATATTAGTTATTTTGTGTGATTTCGAGGAACTTACACTCATAGTCAATGCAACAGTTGCCAAGGTACTGACAAGAGCTCTTGCATGAACAAGGGCCATAGTCAATATCACAGCTATACTCGCAAAAGTAATCCATAAGAATATCTGAGGACAAGAGAAAATATTAATTTATTATTACCTATCTGATTATGAATGACTACATAAAGGCTTTTCACACTTGAAATAGTTATTCTAAACCCTGGGTTAACAGAATCCTGGGTTATGAGTTTCACATTTCACCTTGTTCATATTAAACCAGGGGTTAAGAGATAACCCTGGGTATTCATAATCTGACGTTTCACACTGTGCAGTCCTAAACCCTTAAAGTGCGCTGCCGTCCGCTTTTAAATAACAGCTTATCTCGCGCTTCTACATCAGTGCCAAAACGGGTTACAACCTAAAGAAGGGTGGCACACTGGACGCACAGCTCAGCGCAGCAGCGAGTGGCGTCTAGGACAACTCGGAGGTATCGTAAACCGGAAGTGCACATTAAATAGTGTGAGCTTAGTCAGATAGCGTCTACTTCGAAATGCAAAATATATGTTAGCAACCAATGTTAATTGTTAATGATTTGGGACAAATATGATGTTATTTGATGTTAAACTATGTGAGTCGCGCTCTGAGGTGCGACAGGGATTTGAGCAACTTCCTGAGTCAAAGCTGGGCGCTGCAGACAGGCGCCACCTGTCGGTGCCAGTGTGCGTATACTCATAGAAAACAATGTGTTACATTTTTTTTGGAACGACGCTGTGCTGAGCTGCGGGTTCATTGTGCGACCCCCCTAAGACTCTATTGGCTGTTTTAAGCCTCCTGGGATGTCTTTTTACTCTAATTTAGGCTTTTTCAGTACACAGATCGTGATATGAGGTACATGCTCTATTCAGTTTTGATTGGCTGACCGTTGCTAAGCGTCGTGTCATAACATTCTAACTCCGCTTTCCAGTTTCACATTGCATGCGTTTGGCACCACAATGTAAGGGATAATGTGTAGCCAGCAGGTTGTTATCGCAAAAATAAGCCCCGCCGCAAAGCAGAGGGTTTTGTATCACACTTAAGTGGGTTATTTCACGACAACAACCTGCTGCTTGTTTATTATTCCGCTTATTAGACGGCTATTTACCCCATAGGTAAGGTACAGTAAGGAGCATTAAATATTGATTTGAAATATTTTACTTTGGGATTTCAGATAAGACAAGACGTTTAATGTCACGAAACACACTATCTATTTGATTCAGCTGTTTGCTGCTACCCAGTCTCAAAAAATTATGTACCTATAGTCACGTAATTTTTTGATTATTTTTCGTTTTTTTTTGTGATCGTATCACGAATTTCTGTTTATGTGCCATTGTCACGTATTGGTTACTCAACTGATTTTTCCTTTTTTCAAACCATTTTCGCTTTGGTTTAAAAACGCGGAAATTTGTGATACAATCACGAAAAAAACGCGGAAATTCGTGATACGATCACGAAAAAAGAATAAAAAATGACATGACTATAGGTACATAATTTCGTGTGACTGGGTTTCATCATTTGTAAATATAATGCCGGATATGTTAATAAAACACATTTATATTTAAAGGAGCGGTGGATCAAATACTCAATTTTAACTTGATAATTTGTTATATAAGAGGTCATCATACTTAAATGAACATCCTGCAAGTTTCAGAACTGAAAATGTCCGTGCTACTAAAATATAACAGTTTTTGGCACCAAGTCAGTATAACACCAAGTGTGGAATTCGGAAAAATATGACGTCAAAGTAGAATTGAAGCACCTCCCCATGCCCATAGCCAAATACAAGGACCACTTTTGTAGCCCCTCCCACAGCTTTGCGTGACACACGTGTGTCTCAACAATAAGTAAACATGTCTTTAAAGATTGCCAAATGTAACCAAACCATGACTTTTAAATACATTTTTTTCTGAGAGACTTTTATTTTGACACGGTGATCTGAAGTAACCATGGAAACGCATTTTCGGTTGTGGAAGAACGGTCTATGGGAAGAACACAGACGTTGGATAACGGAGGCTCAACATTAGGAATGCGTGGATAAAGTTTGCTTTTGAAGAAGTTCCAGCTCGTGTTTGTTTACTTTGTGTACACAGATTTATTTGTAAAGAAGTCGATGCCGGATTTGCAGAGAGACTGTGATTAAAAACACCACTAATATTGGATCTGACAAAAATGACACAGCAGTATACACAGTAAGTTTATTTAAGTAAAAAAATTAACAAAGTTTGCTTTGTTAGAAGAGATCGCTTGATATGTCTGTTGTAACATCCGTGTCTAAACACGCATGTTTCACTGTTTTAATGTACTAAAAACATTAAACGATTAATAAAGGTACAACACTTAACAACACAACTGTAATTTAACAGTAGAAATATACAAAGTTATTGATGAAGTATTTATCAGCCGCAGTTTAGATTCTGATGCCTGCTTACTGAGTTGTATACGGTATTTTAGGCGAGTTGCGTTTGAAAGGTCAAACACTCAACCAAGCTTTTTTATCAAATAACTGTGGTATGTAACGTTACGTGTATGTCAAAGCAACCTCACAAGCACAATAGAAATATGCGAAGTTATTGATAAGGATTTATCAGCCACAGTTTAGATTCTGATGCGCGCTTACTGTGTTGTATATGGTAATTTAGTCACGTTGAGTTTTGTTTCTACTTTACTATACATATTGTCATTTATGTGTATCATCTTTAGCACCCAGAATCTTTTGTGTCTCAAACATATTTGTGTTCGGCTGCTATTTTTACACATTAATGTTTTTAAAACATTTGCGCACATGTAATGACGGGTAATGAAGCTGTCCAATCATAGCAGTGGGCGTTTACGTCCAGGTCTTAAGTGCGGCCCGCCCCTTCAAACGAACCATTTCTCCAGACAGCCACTAATCCATGTTACAAAATAGCGTATTACTTATTGCTTTTGATGTTTTTGAATGTAAAAACCACGCGAACATCATAAGTAGACATCAGACAACAGTATAAAACAATAAAATCAACAAATTCACCGCCCCTTTAATTTTGTGTAATATTAAACCGTATATCAAAATGATTTGTAGCATCCTGGTTACCGTGTATTATTAGTTTAAAATGGTAGTTATCTGAAAAGAATGAACCTTGGAATGCCAATCAGAATCTAGCATTTTAGAGAGCTGTGTAATCCCTAGGTTAGTTTCATGGATAATCCGCTTCTAAATTACAGTGAAATGCTCCATAACCCAGGGTTAAGACAGATTGTACAGTCTCCTTAAACTAATAAATTGATTTTCTAGGTTTAAGGTATCATTAGAGTCAGTATTTAGATTAAAGATAAAAAAATACACTTTTAGTTTGAACAGTGTGAAATGTGAAACTCATAATAACCCAGGACTCTGTTAACCCGGGAATTAGAATAACCTTGGGTTAATTATTTAAAATGTGAAAACCCTAATGTCACAATACTGTATATTACGTTCTGTGGTTGTAGGGGACATTGTTGTGGACACTGGGCAAAACCCTGAGTAAAAAGAAGAAAATAAAGTTAAAAAAAAAAAAACACAGAACTTCCACAACTTTGAGTGAAACATAACGGACATTTTGGTTATATTATTGTATTGGTGCAAATGTTATTTTGACACAGACAGCTGTTGCATATAAAAAACTAGTAGAGTAGATATTAGTTATTTTGTGTGATTTCAAGGAACTTACATTCATAGTCAATGCAACAGTTGCCATTGTACTGACAAGAGCTCTCGCATGAACAAGTGCCAAAGTCAATGCCACAGTTATCCCAGCAAGAGTAATCCACAACTGAAGAGGAGAGACATTTTACTCATCAAACCATGCATACCTGTACATTTTATGACTACAGAAAGATTATACGGTCTCACCAAACTGATTTACTGATCATCAGAATGAATGTTTAGATTCAAGTTTTATAAATACAATTTTATCAGAATAGTACCTGTTGTCATGGTTGTAGTGGTTGTTGTGGACACTGGGCAATACCCTGAGTAAAAAGAAGAAAATAAAGTTAAAAAAACAGAACTTCTACAACTTTGAGTGTAACATAACGGACAGTTTGTTATATTATTGTATTGGTGCAAATGTTATTTTGACACATGGGGACAGCTGTTGCATGTGAAAAACTGAGTAGATTTTAGTTATTATCCTTTTATGTGATTTTGAGGAACTTACACTCAAAGTCAGGGCAACAGTTGACATGGTACTGACAAGAGCTCTCGCATGAACAAGTGCCAAAGTCAATGCCACAATTATCCCAACAAGAGTAAATCTCTGGAGAAGAGAGACATTTTACTCATCAAACCATGCATACCTGTAAAGTTTTATGACTACAGAATACGGTCTCACCAAACTGATTTACTGATCATCAGAATGAATGTTTAGACTCAAGTTTTATAAATACAATTTAATCAGAATAGTACCTGTTGTCATGGTTGTACTGATTGTTGTGGACACTGGGCAATACCCTGATTAAAAAGAAGAAAATAAAGTAAAAAAAAACAAAAACACAGAACTTCTACAACTTTAAGAGGAACATAACGGACAGTTTTGTTATATTATTGTATTGGTGCAAATGTTATTTTGACACATGGGGACAGCTGTTGCATATGAAAAACTAGTAGAGTAGATATTAGTTATTTTGTGTGATTTCAAGGAACTTACACTCATAGTCAAAGCAACAGATGAGATGGTACTGACAAGAACTCTCGCATGAACAAGTGCCAAAGTCAATGCCACAGTTATCCCAGCAAGAGTAATCCGCATGAATATCTGAGGACAAGAGAAAATATATTAATTTATTATGAGCACTCTGATTATGAATGACTACAGAAGGGCTTTTCACACTTGAAATAGTTAACCCCAGGTTATTCTAAACCCTGGGTTAACAGAATCCTGGGTTATGAGTTTCACGTTTCACCCTGTTCATATTAAACCAGGGGTTAAGAGATAACCCTGGGTATTCATAATCTGACGTTTAACACTGTGCAATCCTAAACCCTCAAATTGCGTTGGCGCTTTAAAAAGCCACTTTTAAACAACAGCTTATCTCGTGCTGCATCACTGACAAAACGGGATACAACCTGAAGAAGGGTCGCACTCCAGATGCGCTGCTCAGCGACGCACCGTGTCGCATCTAGGACAACTCGGAGGTATCGTAAACCGGAAGTGCACAATAAATAGTGGGAGCTTAGTCAGATAGCGTCTACTTCAAAATGCAAAATATACATTAGCAGCCAATGTTAATTGTTAATGATTTGGGACAAATATGATGTTATTTAATGTTAAACTATGTGAGTGGCGCAACAGGGATTTGAGCAACTTCCTAAGTCAAAGCTGGGCGCCACGGACAGGCGCCACCTGTTGGTGCCAGTGTGCGTATACTTATGGAAAACAATGTGTTTGACTTTTTTGAACGGCGCTGCGCTGAGCAACCCCCTTAAGATTCTATTGGCTGTTTTAAGTCTCCTGGGATGTCTTTTAAATCCAATTCAGGTGTTTTCAGTACACAAAGGGTGATATGAGGTACATGCTCTTAATTTTCTTATTAGATGTCCGTTGCTAAGCATCAAGTTAAAACATTATAACCCCGCTTTGTTTCACACTACATGCGTTTGGCACCGCAATGTAAGGGATAATGTATAGCCAGTTTGCTACAAGTTGTTATCACAGAAATAAGCCCTGACGCAAAGCAGAGGGTCTTGTATCACACTGAAGCAGCTTATTTCGCAATAACAACCTGCTGCCTGTTTATTATCTATTTGATACACTTGTTTGCTGCTACCCAGTCTCACAAAATTATGTACCTATAGTCACGTAAATTATTTTTAATTCTTTTTCAGAATACTGTCACAAATTTCGGCGTTTTTTGTCATTGTCACGTATTGTTTACTCAACTGCTTTTTCCTATTTTCAAACTATTTTTACTTCGGTTTAGGGTTAGATTTGGTGTTTGCATTAGGATGTCACTTGAAGTATTGGTTTATACTATTTTTTCTGATTTATTTTTTTATATTTTCTAAATTTTGAAACATTGTCGCCTGGCGTTAGAGTTAGACTTGGGTTTGGATAAGGATGTCATTTGATGTAAATCTAACCCTAAACCAAAGTGAAAATGGTAAGTAAATAGGACAAAGCAGTTGAGTAACCAATACGTGACAATGACAAATAAACAGAAATTTGTGACAGTATCACGAAAAAGAATTAAAAAATTACATTACTATAGGTACATAATTTCGTGTGACTGGGTTTCATAATTTGAAAATATAATGCAGGATATGTTAATAAAAGATTTATATTTAATTTTGTGTAATATTAAACCGTACCTATCAAAATGATTTGTAGCATCCTGGTTATTAGTTATAAACTGTTATTATTTTTAAACGGTAGTTATCTGAAAAGAACGAACCTTGGAATGCCAATCAGAATCCGCTTCTAAATTACAGTGAAATGTTCCATAACCCAGGGTTAAGAAAGATTGTACAGTCTCCTTAAACTAATGAATTGATTTTCTAGGTTTAAGGTATCATTAGAATCAGTATTTAGATTGAAGATAAAAAAAATACACTTTTAGTTTGAACAGTGTGAAATGTAAAACTCATAACCCAGGACACTGTTAACCCGGGGTTTAGAATAACCTCGGGTTAACTATTTCAAATGTGAAAACCCTAATGTCACAATACTGTATATTACGTTCTGTCGAGCCTGTTGTCATGGTTGTAGGGGGCATTGTTGTGGACACTGGGCAATACCCTGAGTAAAAAGAAGAAAATAAAGTTTAAAAAAAACACAGAACTTCCACAACTTTGAGTGAAACATAACGGACATTTTGGTATATTATTGTATTGGTGGTGCAAATGTTATTTTGACATATGTGGACAGCTGTTGCATATGAAAAACTAGTAGAGTAGATTTTAGTTATTTTGTGTGATTTCGAAGAACTTACACTCATAGTCAGGGCAACAGTTGCCAAGGTACTGACAAGAACTCTTGCATGAACAAGGGCCAAAGTCAATATCACAGCTAAACTCGCAAAAGTAATCCACATAAATATCTGAGGACAAGAGAAAATATATTAATTTATTATTACCACTCTGATTATGAATGACTACAGAAAGGCTTTTCACACTTTGGGTTATTCTAAACCACGGGATAACAGAACCCTGGGTTACGAGTTTCACACTGTTTATACTAAACCAGGGGTTAAGAGATAACCCTGGGTATTCATAATCTGACGTTTCACACTGTGCATTCCTAAAATCCTTAAAGCCAATCAGAATCTAGCATTTTAGAGAGCTGTGCTTCAGAGCAGGGTTTTATAGTTTCATGGATAACCCGCTTCTAAATTACAAGTGTGAAATGCTCCATAACTCAGGGTTAAGACATATTGTACAGTCTCCTTTAACTAATGAATTGATTTCTAGGTTTTAGGTACATTAGAATCAGTATTCAGATTGAAGATAAAAAAAACTTTTAGTATGAACAGCGTGAAACGTGAAACTCATAACCCAGGATTCTGTTTACCCGGGGTTTAGAATAACCTCAGGTAACCTATTTCAAGTGTGAAAACCCTAATGTCACACAATACTGTATATTACGTTCTGTCGTGCCTGTTGTCATGGTTGTAATTGTTGTTGTGGACACTGAGGAGACAAGAAAAAATATATTAATTTATTATTACCACTGTAATAACTGAATATAGAAGGGCTTTTTACACTTGAAATAGCTAACCCCGGGTTATTCTAAACCCCAGGTTAACAGAATCCTGTGAAGAGTTTCAAATTTTACACTGTTATACTTAACCAGGGGTTAAGCGCAGTGTGAAAAGACTGAAGACAGTCTTCTTAAACTGATGAATTGATTATCTAAGTTTTATGTATCATTAGAGTCAGCATTCAGATTGAAGTTTTACAAAAAACACTTTTAGTATTAACAGGGTGAAACTCAGAGTCCTAACCCAGGACTCTGTTAACCTGTGGTTTAGAATAACCCCTATTTCAAGTGTGAAAACCCTAATGTCACATATATATATTGTATATTGTATATTGTATATTACGTTCTGTCGAGCCTGTTGTCATGGTTGTAGTGGTTGTTGGGGACACTGGGCAATACCCTAGGTAACAAAGAGAGAATGAAATAAAAACACAACAGATTTCTTTTGTCATATTATTATATTGGTTCAAATGTCATTTTGACACATGCGGAAAGCTGTTGGATATCAAAAGAGATTTATATGATTTTAAAGAACTTACACTCAAAGTCAAAGCAACAGGTGCCATGGTACTGACAGGAGCTTTCGCAAGAGCAAATGCCAAAGTCATAGCCACAGTCATACTCACATGAGTAAATCACATCTACAGAGAGGAGAATATGTTTTACTTATAATACAGCATGCTGCTGGTGAAATTTATAATCACAGAGAGAGCAAAGCCACCCCAAACAGTGTGTGACTACTGACTGAAAATCAACTGTCAAAGGAAGATGCACTGATATATCTACAAATAATCGGTATCGGCCGATGATAGCATTTTTTCTAATATCGGCTATCGCACAATAGTTTAAAAACAGCTGATAGTCATGACCAATTTATTCTCTCAATCAAAGGAGAAAAAGAAAAGGCAATGAATTTGAGCGCTGTATTACATGTTCAATATTAATGGTCATTTTGTCAATTAATAATATTCAGAAAATGTAATCTTTCAAATTTAAATATGACAGAAGTTACTATAACCACCAAACTATTGGTATCAGCATTGGTTGGAAGAGCAGATGTTGACTAATAGTCTAATTGACTAATAGTCAATTGAAATCAATAATGTTCCTTAAATTCAAATAAATGATCAAACCCCCATTTGTTGAATCCGGTTCATATGTTGTCAATGAGCAGTAGGCTATAAAGAAAATAAATTAAACTGAATAAGTACATTCATATAATGTGAGGATTTATACTAAAATATATGAAGAGTTTGGTTCCAAAACGCAATAAATCCATTTTGACAAATTTCGGTAAAAACGTGTTTTCTATACCAAGAAAGTGACAAGATGAAAACCAGTATTTTCTGTTACACACTTTCACATAGCATCTTTAGGTTATAAAAACATAAAAAATTCAAATCCATAACTTGATTTTCAAAGATTTATTATAAAAACGAATTCTTTTTTCCACAAAATGCAATAAATCCATGACAGTTTTTTATTTCAAAATGCTATAAATCTATTAAATCATTGTATAAATGTGCATTCATCTTTACCATTTTATATTTATTTAGTTGACTAGTGGTATACAATGATTAAAAAATAAACATTAATGGCATTAACCAAAACACTTACTTCGTTATATTAAGAACACAATGTTTTAGCATGAGAAGCTTGATGCTGTCTGGAGAACAAGCAACCGAGTGCCTCTCGCGGAAATTATTAGCTGTTGATGGCTTACGTTTCTTTCCCGTCACAGAAAACCATCACAGGTTTGGCAATGCTATTAAAGTATTATTTTGTTTTGTTTGTTGATCACGAAGTACAAAGTAGATGAGGAAAACCAGGACTCCGTGTACTACGCGCGTCCGCCATTGTTTGTTTACATTGCGTGAACGGTAGGCTGTAATATCAGAAATGGATTTATTGCATTCTGTAAAAAAGGAGCAGTGGCGTTTGTCGCATTTTGGGAAAAAAGGGAGAAAAGATGACAGAATATCACGGCGGGTATTTGATTTTGCGTAAAATTAATTATTTACTTTTAACTACTGACCTGATATAATACTGATTTTGGCAGTAACTCATTTTTTTCAAAAATGGCGTTTATTGCGTTTTGGAACCAAACTCTTCAATATATTCAGCCAGGAAGGATTTGTCTGTTTGATCAAAAACTCACTTTTAAAGTCAGGGCAACAGTTACCCAGAGCTTGACAAGCACTGTAACATGCACAAGTGCCAACAAATGAGCCACAGCTATCCCTGCAGGAGGAGCCATCTACAGAGGAGAAAAACAGATTTGACCCATTCCTCTAACTGTGGGTTTACACCAAACGCGAAGCGTGGAATCACATCGCGTTGCTCGCTCTAGATTACTCGCGGGATTTAACTTCGTGTCACGCAAATTTTTCGCTCGAGTTGAATATTTTCAATATGGACGAAGAAGCGTTTGAGGCGAATAGTGCATGTTTTCACGGGAAAAGCGCCGCCCATATCACGTCATTCGCATCGCCCCATACATCCTTTGTATGTAATCTACTCGCGTAACCCGTTGAACTCGCATCTGGTGTAAACCCACAGTAAGAGATCATACAGCCTATAAATACTAGTGGAATATGCAAATTAGGGAAGCTTTGAATTTCTATTATAATTTATGTGAAATTAATTATTGAAAATATATATATATATATATATTTAAAGTGCAATATGAGACTAATTTGTATCTTTTATGTTTTTATTATAGGCTAAATTTAGTTTATGTCCAAGCGATTTTTAACAGCACCTGAGGATGTTGTTGGACCTGCAACTGTAGTTGTCTCAAAATCTGGCCAGTCAGTTGTTTTTACACAGTAGTCTATATAAAGAATAGAAAATATATATTTAAAACAAAATTCTGCCATTTAAATACAAATATGTTAAAGAATGATTTGTAAATTCACTCCTAAAAGTGCTTGGTTATTTTTAGCCCATTGTTGGGTCAAAAAGGGACCTATGCTAAATTAACCTATGCTGGTTTGTTCTATTTTGACCCAATCATGGGTTTAAAATAACCCAGCACTTTTTAGAGTGTTGGCATTTGATCTTCCAGTGCCTGTCTGTTGGAGAGAAACTCACTCTTGTAGTCATGGCAACAGTTTCTGTTGTACTGGCAGTTGTCGTCGCATGAACAAGTGGTATAACTATATCCACAATAATTCCTGCATGATTTGGAATCTAGAGAAAAAAGCGACAGATTTCCGGATGACAACATGCAAAAATAAACAGGACGTTTTACCTTTGTGTTGATCACAAGTTGAATCCAGTATGTTTCAGATGTGTGAATCATCCAATGACCATTTTTGTCCACAAACGCGTATAATCCGTGAAATATAGATATATATAGTCTATTGTTTACATCAGATTTCGGATGAACGTCCGGTAATAGAATATGATATACAATCTGAGGACTATTTACATTGTTACATGTAAGGGTATATGAGATTACGCTTGTAATCTGGTATAACACATGAACCCGCCTTCAAAGTTTGTATTTAAAATAGGAAGGTAGTATAATAGATAATCCAAACAGCGCCGTCGAAAATGTGACATCCTTTAGGGATGTAACCAATCGTTCGCTCTATGATTACAAGCCAGTCACTTTTTTACTGTTTAGCACCATTTTTTAGAGTGTAGATGATGTAAATTATAAATTAAGCCATATTTTATTTTTAACCATACCTACAAAGACCCAATCTGCACGAAATCCTTTTTTGGTTACACTGCCATCGCTGTAGAACACCACAGTCACATCATTCTGGGTGGAGTTAAAAGATTGTCTCCTGTTCTCTCGCAGTTCTCCCAGTAAAGGATAAAGTGAAGTAGGACCGTCAAATACTTTAATGTAATCACAGCATTTTTCCAAACTGAAGACAAAAAGCAAAAATGTTTTGTTAGCATAAACACTTTATGGGAACATAGACAAAAAACATCACTACCAGTTTGGAAACATAAATTAGTGTTTTAATATACACATATATTAACTGTAGAATAAAAATGGTTTAATTTGTCTGTGCCAATGATCTAAGGAAAATAAGTATAAAGAAAGCACAATGTCCAAATCCACAAAGGTGAAGGTCAAGAGCACTGTTGTTTGTCCTGTGCTGTGAATGGTCCACGTGCATCGTGCATTATTGGGATAATTGTTAGGGTACTGAGGGCTGGAAAATTCACCCATCAAATCTGTCATGTAGTCACCACATGGTTCTTTGCATAAAAAATCAGAAAAATTGTGTTACTTAAGACACAGACTCAACAAACTATGAGACATCGAGTGCTGAACTGATATACAGTACTTTAATGCATATACCAAGCCTGAACTCTCTAGCATATTAAAAAAAGGAAAACATCAAATACCTGCTGATGGATCCAATGTTGTGTCATAAAAGTCTGGACAAAATCAAATATTTTAGCATCAAACCAAAATAAACATTGCACACCCATATCCCACCACCTAATGTAATAGAATATCAGTTGTTGAGGGTTCTGATGTGGTAGCAGTATCTGCTTATCAAAACAACATGCATTGCATTATATTCACCTGTTGTCAATGACCAAATGGTTGTTGCTGTAAGATAACACATAGACATGATTATCCAAGCTACCTGGTCTTTTTGCATTTATTTTAAATTTCTCAATTCAAAAATGAATGTGTTAAAATAACACATCTTGTGTCTAGTTAAGGACAACACACCTAAAGTTAAAAATTACCACATCCTTTCTTAGAGTGTACAAAATAGCAAAAAGTGTCGCAAACACTTTAAAAAACTGCAGAGGATAAAAACACAAAAAAGCTAAAGGCTGAAAAGCACTACTTTTTTATGTTGTCGGTCAAATGCAGTTTGCAAGTTTTAGTAGAGTGTAGGGGCCTTAACCCAGATACAAAATATTATTTTTAAGAATACAATTTTCAATTTGATTGTATATTACATTTTCCATAATCTTAGACGCCATAAATAAAATAGAGACAGGCCTATAATTTGCGATATCTGATTTGCAACCTTTTTTATGTACAGTAATGGAACAACTCTAGCACTTTTAAATTCTAGTCTTTCCCTTCTTCAATAGTTACATTTAATATAATGCTATAAGGGGTGCTGTCACCTTTGCTGAATCCTTGAAAGCCTGTACTGGTTAGAAGCACACAAAGAAGAACCGTCTGAGCATCCATCGTTCTCTTCGGGAAAAGTTGGTTTACAAAGTTTAAAGCATCACTTATATACTGATAATGAGTCCAAGACGGATTTCCTTATGACACTAACATCCTGGAGCCTGTGATAGACAAAAAGCTAACCAACTGCATAACTGTGGAAAAGACAATGCTAAAGGTGTTACAAATCCTTTTGTGTTTATTTATTTTGAAATAAATTAACACAAAAGGAGTTGTATAACACATTCAGCTGTGTTTTTCAACAGTTATACAGTTAGTTAGCTTGTCCATCACAGGTGACAGGATGTTAAAGTGTTATAAGGAAATCCTTCTCATTATCAGTTCATTTATTTATGTATTGACATTGCGATTTGTGATAATGATCCAATGTTGCACAGGTGATCATTTACTTGAACCTTTGGCATGCATGAAGTATTTTGTTTTGAAATTTCTTGTTCTACTTTGAAATACATATCCAATAACCAAGTCGAAGCCTGCTATTGAGGATTTGTTAAATATTTGTTTAGTGATGACATAAGCAAAGGCAGTGCCCTTCAGACATATAATTTCTTTTTTTTAACCTTGTTTTTTATTGATTTTTTTAAACAGAGTAAAAAGCAAGGTAAAGAGGAGGAGAGAAAAAAAGGAAAAAAATACACACATAAAACATAAAGGAAAAAAGGAAAATAAGTATCTAAATACTTCTAAACTAAAAAAAGGAAAAAGGAAAAAAAAATACATATGCCCTTAATAGTAGTTTAGATAATATATCACAAGTTGATATATCATCTGTGTGGTTTAAACATTGTTATATGTTAAAGTCCTTAAGCAAGTATCTTTCAATTGGTGCCCATTTTTCTTGAAAAATGTCAGATTTCAGTTGCAGGTCCGCAGTGATTTTCTCAAACATGTATATCTGTCTCAGTCTTTGTGTCCAGTCTTGTGTGTCCATGGATTTCAAAACGAGGGGTGAGCAGTGGACTGAGCCATTGGTTGCAATTTGCAACCTCACCACTGGATGCCGCTAAAAGTTACACACTGCACCTTTAAGAATTATGTTACAAATTGATTTTTTTTGTCAAATTGATTGACAAAAGTATGACTTTACTTTTATTTATTTTCAGTGCAACAATTCTGTATAAGTAATCTTATCAAATTTAAACTATTTGTATTAAGTTTTTTTTTTTGTATTGTATATGCTGCTCTTTATGACATTTCCCAAGGTATACATTATTTTTTAATCAGTGTGTATTTTTTAATCAGTATGACCTTTTGCACAACACAATGCTCTACCATCAAGCTATACACAGTGGCGTGTTTACCAACCAAGCAATTGTGTGGGCCCCGTGTGCTTGGGGCCCCCTACTGGCCACAAGTGATTACTTATTTAATGATTTGATGAGTATGTTGGACTAATTCAGACCCTAATTTAAAACCCAATTCACACAGCTTACATTGTTTTAAATACATCCCATTAGGAGTTTGCAACCAAAGAATAAATCTGAGAGGGGCTTGAAAATATTTTTCTGTCCAAGAGTGGGGCCCGGTGGAAAACGTTTGGGAACCATTAGCTTCAGGAAAAACCAAGACCTTTCTTTTTTACAGAGAATGATTCTGTATCATTTTGAATTAGACAATTGAAACTATTTAATTTTTTAAACCAAGATGTTTTGTCTTACACCAAAGTGTAACAATTTTGTGTTATGTTTCAAAATAAAATAAATCCAGTTTATATGCCCAATTTAATTTTATATACTCAATATTACTGTTGTAATATTATAATTGCAAAGTCACTTTTAAAGGTGCAGTGTTTAAAAATTGGCACCATCTAGTGGTGAGGTTGCAAATTGCAACCAACAGCTTAGTCCACTGCACACCCCTCGCTTTTGAAACTTTGAAACAAAGAAGCTACGGTAGCCACCACCGGACAAACATGTTATCGTCGGAGACAACTTCGTAAAAAAATTGTCCGTTAAGGGCTTCTGTAGAAAATGGCGGCACAAAATTGCGACTTCCATGTAAGGGGACCCTCTGTGTATGTAGATAAAAAGGTCTCGTTCTAAGGTAATAAACACATAATGGTTCATTGTGAAAGGTCTTTATACACTCCTGATAATATAGTTTTGTATATTATTTTGCATTTCTGTCAAGAGATCCTTCTAACCTTTAACTCTTTCCCTGCCAGCGTTTTATAAAAAAGTAGCCAGCCAGCTCCAGCGTTTTTCATGATTTTCACAAAAGTTTAATGCCTTTCAGAAAATCTTCTTCTACAAATATATAAACATACAATATACCAAATAAAAGAACAGACCCTCTGCTTTCAAAAAAAACAAAAAAAATACGTTTCATCCTACCTTCAGTAGTTCTTTTGTAATCAGCTTTTGAATATGAGTAGGTTTCTGCAAAAACACCACATTTTGAGCAAAAAGCAGAAATAATTCCAACCTTGCACACCAGGAAAGGAAGCATTTGACAAGGGCATAAACATGAAAGTATGGAAAAGACACAGCTGACAGTGTTGTAAAATTGATCGCTGTCTTTATGGACTGATAACAATGCAAATATATGTAGACAGTATGGCCAAATGGACACCTATACTGTTGCACTTATCCTGAATTATGTGCACTGTAATAAAAAGATTTGTTGGTTCAACCTAAAAAAGTTAAAAAATTGTATTGCAACTTAAAAACATTAGTTGAAGTGTTTTAGAAACAACTAATTCAAATGCAAAAAGTAATTTAGACATTTCAGAAAAAGTTAGAGGAGCGCCTGAATTTAAGGGCGCACTCACACTACCCAAACCAAACCCCCTAGGGCGCGTTTGACCCCCAAAGCCTGGTTTGTTTGACTAGTGTGATCGCTCTGTTCCGCGCCCAGGCACAGATTGGTTATTCGCGCCGTGGCCGGGTTGCAGAGGTGGGCCGGAGCGCGGTTCACTTGGGCTCAGGCGCGGAAGGCTGTGGTGTGAGCGCAATCGCGTCAGTTGAAGCCGTCAGTTGCGCGACCACTCACCTTCAACTGCCTTCGTACAAACCTTTTGATGTGCGCAGCGGGGTTATGTGAATGTACGAGCTGCGCACGTGACAGATCAACCAAACAATATGATGACATATGAGAGGGCTGTCTGTAATCGCGCACCAAACGACTCTGAATAAAAACACAGACTTATCATTACGGTGGGTTCCAGTGTTAAGAGAGAGCTTTACTTCCTGCTTTTTTCAAAACAATTGCATCTTAATGCCGAAAGCGCGCCCGGACTCGGATCGATTAAAAAGTACAGTGTGAGTGCGTGCACCTGGGGGAGTAGGGAGGTGTGACAATCTCGCTGGGGCATGGTTTGGTTTGGATAATTTGAGTGTGCCCTAAAGCCTTCTTTTTATGTTAGTTAACAACACAAAGTGAGGACTGTAAGTCCAACCACATTTACCAGTAGTTTTCATTCTGTTGTTCATTCTATTTTCATTTAATTTATCTTCATTTATGCACCTAACAAAAGCAACTTGAGGTGTAACTAAGTATATGAGTTTATAGATCTACTTCTTTCCTTGGACTCAAGAATGTCTCGGTTAAGTATGTAACCATGGTTCCCTGATGGAGGGAATGAGACGTTGTGTTGATGACGACAGTATGGGGTGTGCTCTTGAGAGCCAATCTGTCTCATGTCTTGTAATCATAAAGCAAGCATAGGCAGGTATAACGTGCACTGCTGCTAAATGGCATCAAAACCTTCCAGTAAGTGTAAGGGGGTCCTCATCCGAGGAGGTGGAACAGACTCTTCACCAGTAACACCAGTTTTAAAGCAGATAACATTGATTTAACCACAGGGAACTGAAGTATGCTGGAAATGTGCCAAAAAATAATGGATGTAGAAAAGGGTCACTACGTAGATCATACCTCCCCACTGGGTCATTGACACAGAGTTCAATTCATTTTTCGAGAAAAGAGATGCCCTGCACTGGGGAGAGCTTCCTATTTTCCCAGTTGACCCGAAAACCCAGACGGTCTAGCTGTTGTAACACTAAGTCCCTGTGGGCACAAACCAATTCCTGGGAGTGCTCTAGAATAAGCCAGTCATCGAGATAATTGAGAATGCAAATCCCCTGCTGCCTGAAAGGCGCTAGGGCCCCCTCTGCGACTTTGGTAAAGACACGAGGAGACAGGGACAGACCGAAGGGGAGGACCATGTACTGATATGTCCTCTTCTCTAAAGCAAACCGAAGAAACTGTGTCTGTGTCGAGGAAGAATAGAGACATGAAAGTATGCAGCCTTCAGGTTGATGGCCATAAACCAATCTATCCTGGTAACAAACCTCAGCCAGGATAAGTCTCTGTGTACACCTTGAGGGAAGGCAGAGAAAGAAGTTTCTCTAGTCCCTCTTGGAGGAATTAGGACATGAAAGTACGCAGCCTTCAGGTCGATGGCCACAAACCAGTCCTGGTGACAAACTTCCGCCAGGATGCGTCTCTGTGTTAACATCCAGAACAGCATGCGATAAATGTAATTGTTCAGCGCATGCAGATCCAAGATGGGATGCAGCTACGTCTCTTCTTCGGCACTATAAAATACGTGCTGTAAAAACCCAAAGACATCTCGGCTGAGGGGACAGGCCCTATCGCATACTTGACCAAAAGGGTGGCCACCTCTGCCCAAATATTCGCACCTCTGACAAAGGTAAACAGAACACCACGAAACTTGGAGGGGCATCTGGCAAATTGAATTGTGTAGCGGAGATGGATCGTATGCACCAGCCAACGTGAAAGGGCTAGGCAGCAAGACACCGCGCGAGAGGCATGAGAGGAATGATCTGCTTCGTAGTGCCGGCGGGGGTGGCTATATGGTGGAGCGTGGGGGGATGGCAAGCATTCCCTGCCATCACTCAACTCACTTGAGTAGACGTTGTTAGAGAACACAGACAAATCTGTTGACTGTTGGGGGTCCAAGAGTTGTTCGGTGCCTGAAAAGGAAGAGAAACATTGCCCAGGGAGGACAGATGAAAATGCTCTTTTATTGACCAAGTGGGCACCAGGCAGAGGGCATGACAGGAAGGGATCCATCTTGCAAGGGCCCGGGGACAATATAACATTCCAGTGAGCCAGGCACGATGGTTGATGTTTCCTCCGTGGGCTAGGACAATAGGGGCAGCTTGGAAGCTTTAGGAAGGTCCATTGCGGTCACCTGCTGACCCACCTGCCTGTTGATGGATCTCTTCCGAGGTCGGCCGCGTTGTTTCTTCTCCAATGGAGGGGGAGTTGATGCCAACACTAGGAGGTTTTGGCTGGTTGGGTGGGACCTCAACGGCCAAAAGGTGGCTGGGTCATGCCAGGGCAAGATGTGTTTAATCGCCTCGGTCTGCTTCTTCACCATGGAGAACTGATGAGCAAAGTCCTCCACAGTATCCCCAAAAAGCTCTGTTTGCGAGATGGGGGCATTGAGAAAGCGAACCTTCTCGGCATCCTTCATTTGTGCAAAGTTGAGCCAGAGATGTCTCTCTTGGACCACCAAAGCGGACATTAAAATGAGAACATGCCCCCTCCATGAACACTGCCTCAGCGTGCAGGCCAAGACAGCAAACGTGCTCGTCAGCAGGAGAGAGAACATCCAAGAACACATCCAAGAACACAGAGACAGAAACCCACCCTTAAAAGGACGCTCACTCTGTGTGGAAATTTGCTGTTTTAGACAACTTTGACTAAAACTGCTAAAGTGCACAGGGGATGAATCTGCTACCATACAGTCACGCCAACAGTAAAACAGATTTCCTAGATTTTCAACTGGAGAGAGAGAGATCTGACCAGTGAGCTCCGAAGAACAAGAGCGTCTGAATGGTGCATGTTGTCTCTTTTTATACACGTGAGTGTGGGCGGAGACTGGTACCATTTACGCAATTTTATTGCAAATTCATTTGTGTTTTACACACAAGTCAGACCAGATTGGCTCTCAAGAGCACACCCCATACTGTTGTCATCGACACAATTCAAGTGAACGACAGAAATGGAACCTTGACCTTGATATACTCTACCACTATATTTTGTTACAAATCTGAATTTGGTTACATGTTGTTCTTGTAAAAATAACTTTTATGTATGAAAATTATGTATGATATTCCAACAGTGATTAAAAGGTGTTGGGTTTCATTTATTTATTTGCCTTGTTTTAGCCTAGATGTCCCGGTTGTGTTTAGATGGCTATTAGATGTCCTATAAATGCAAAATTGCTTGCTGGGTCGCTACATGGTGGCACATTGTCAGAAGACAATGCACTGTCTGTGGCCAATGGCATTAAGTCAGGTAAATTTAAGAGAACTCTTTAACTCGCAAGACAAACTGTTGAAAAAAGAGCCCCCCCCCCCACCACGTCCAGGTACCATCCTTTGACTAATGAAAATAAGATAATGAAACCTTGAAATAAAAAAGTGTATTTTAAGGGTGTCACGATTTCGATTTTAAAAGAAAAGCGATCGAAATTAAGTCACAACCTCGAACTTCAAATAAAAAAATTCAAACATCAATGCTGCCACACCCATATGTCACGTCCGGTCGGCTCGCCAAGCAGCAAAAAAAAACACGTATTGAGTGCTGCGAGTCAACCTCCTCTAACTTAGCTAGCTACAGCCAGCCAGTCAAAAGATAGCATGGCAGATGCAGCAGACACCATGCGTGCTGCTCTTTACATTGGGAAAAAAGCAGCAAGCGCATCCCACCTTCAGCTTAAAGGGGATTGCACATAGGAAGTTGCTCAAATCCCTGTCGCGCCACACAGCGCCACTCACATAGTTTAACATTAAATAACATCATATTTGTCCCAAATCATTAACGATTAACATTGGCTGCAAATGTATATTTTGCATTTTGAAGTAGACGCTATCTGACGAAGCTCGCGCTATTTAATGTGCACTTCCAGTTTGCGATACCTCCGAGTTGTCCTAGATGCGACGCGGCACGGCACGACGCTGAGCTGCGCGGCCGGTGTGCGACCCCCCTTAACTCAATCAACGGCGTCTGTGTCAGGACCGGTTGGTTCTCTGAACGGAGATCTGTTTAGGTTTCACAACAACTTATTTCAGTTGCTTAAGAGTTATGAAAACAGCATTTAAACATGACTTATTGGGGTGTAGTCTCACAATCTTGTCTGACGGTAATAAAAGTGCGCTTTAAGGTGCAAAGTACTGACAGAAATGTTCATCTGACAGGAAGTTTCATTTTATCAGGTATGTGCATGTACCATATTTTTCCACTGGCAGCACGACTAACATGGCAGGGCATCTCCTGGTTCAAGGTCAGAAATTATATTTCATTAAAGTCTAGTCTAAAAATGGCATAGTATTATAAAGATTGAGAATCGAATCGAATCTTGACCTTGACCAAAAATGTAATCAAATTGACCAAAAATGTAATCAAATTGAGGATTTGGAGTATCGTGACACCACTTGTGTCTTTACAAAGAACAATAGAGGCACCAATGACAAGCAAAGCTGTTGAAATTTTTTATTGATTTTGATTTAGATTCATTTGATTAGTTAATAAAGATTGATTAATGTTATAATCAAGAGTCTCAGAAACTGAAGACGATCATTTATTTATGTTCTTTTTCCATCCTGCTTCACACCAGGCCTTCAACCTTAACGGATAGATAAATGTAAAGTCAGACAGGCTGAATATTAATAAATCATAAATAAGGAATTTGGGTAAAGGTTACCTTCTGATCTCTGAGTTTTATTGGCCCAAGTATCACAGTATTGGTGTAGTGGTTGGATTCAAGGGACCTCTTGCGTCGCTGTCGGCAGCCCTGGCGACACCAAGAGTTGTAATCATTATCTGGGCAAATGATCACCTTACACTGCAGGTACACAGATGCTTGAGTCCGAAGGAACTTAAAAGCCTTGAAGTGGAACCGAGCGTAATACTGCTGACCGTTGATGTAGGAATAATATGTGCTGTCTCTGGAGCATCTGAAAGAGTAAACGTCACAATTTACATTACAACTAATTGTTTGAGCAATTGATGGAACTTATTCAGAACAGGAGCAACAACATTTTTTCTGTGTTTGTACTTGCTTAGAGGCAATTTATAATAATCTTTGTTTGATATGGTGGAGGAAGTAACATTAAAAATTGTGAAATAAAATATAACATTCTCTAAATGACCTTACCCATTACGCAGCAGGTAATAGGAGCGGGCTTGGAAGTCATTTTGATCTGGAGAGGCAACACATGTGTCTAGGAAGAGATTCAGACTCCTATCAGCTCTATTAAGCTGTACCTGGACATACAAGCTCTGGTTAAGGGTCACCTCATATGGAGAGTCATACATTATTTGGTTGAAACTGCTGGAGTTGTAGAAGGCCATGCTGGCATTGAAGTGACCTGTTCCCATGATATTGGCATTGAGAGTGACATTTCTGGTCTTGTAGAGTATCTGCACCATAGTCTCTGGCTCCATTCTGCAGCCCACACGTAACAGAAACTGTGACTTACGAGTGATCTCGTCTGACTGAGACTCAGACGCACGCACATTGTTGGTGTAAGTCACAAAACCATTCATCATCTAGAGAGGGAAAAAAAGTGGGTAATGATGTTTTCCGCACAGAATACATTTGCAGATACATTTATATTTATTTCAGCACAGAATTTTTCACATGTTGATTTGTCAACCATGTGTAAATCATACCTCTCTTCCACTGCCGCATGTGTTGAAAGGAAAGCTGAACACAACCTCAGTACTGGTAATGGTGGGTCTGCACTGATGGTCATCCACATAAAGGTTATTTCCATTAAATCCCAGTGAATTCAGGTATGACAATTGAATGACAATGACCATGTTGTCTGAGGAACAATCCACACGACCTGCCGAACAAAGGGTTATGTGCTTTTACAGCAATTGTGTGCATTTGGTAAAATTCAGGAAAGATAAAGGAATTTAATTTAGCGCTCTTGCTTATATTTTAGATATGAGACATTTTAATTTGTTTCAGTTGCTTTGATAATTGTATTGTGGTGTCTGGCTTTCAGCTCATGTTTAACTACATATGTCTGATTTACAAAAGTGGTACTTGTGGTATGTACTTCTGACTCTAAAGTCTAATTGGATAAACTGCATTTAAAACACATCTAATGCTCCGTTTACACCAGCCGCGGTAGAGGCGGCAAAAACGCGTTATTCGCGCGTAGTTGGACGCTTGAACATTTTTGTTTACTCGCTTCATTCGCGAGTGAAAGCCGTGGGTGAAATTCTAGACATTCGAGACATTCACACGGAAATCCGCATCATGGGAGGGGCTTCTGCGACTCTGCGGAGACTCCGCTCGTTTCCTGTAATCACGTCACTACTACAGCAAGGGCCTGTTTGGTTAACGCGGCGCGGAAATCCACCAAAGTTCAGATTTTTCATCTCGCGTGTTTCTCGCGTTCCGCGCCATTCGCGCTGTGCGTTCCACGCCATTCGCACCTACCGCGCTGCAGGATGCCTAATCACATCTTTGTATTGACTTAACACGTAAATCACCTGCGCTTGCTGCCTCTACCGCAGCTGGTGTAAACGCAACATAATGATCACAACTCTATAAACATTTGTTTAAGTCTATATCTACTGTATGTTTATGTCAAACTAAAAACGTTGATAGGCAACTAAGAAAGCCTACAGTTAACAATATTAATATGCAGATATAACACTATGCAAAATAATTATTTATTCCTTTTATAATTAATAACCAAACTGTTTAATAAACATTTACATCTTTTAATAATTGAAGTTAAATTCAAATTCATTTCTATAGCTCTTATCACAGTTTTAACACTGATTAATAGATATACAGGTGCTGTTAATATAATGAGAATATCATCAAAAAATGTTGATTTATTTCACTAATTCCATTCAAAAAGTTAAATTGTATACAGACTTATATATTTAAAATGTTTATTCCTTTTAATTTTGATGATTATAACTGACAACTAAGGAAAATCCCAAATTCAGTATATCAGAAAATTTGAATATAGAATGTATGCACGTGACGTCACCTTCGGCAAAAAGTTATGCCCACTGAGTGGCAAAAGACTCTCATCATGAGTGCTGTACATCCTCATACTTTTCAGTGTAATACTTTTCAGTTGGGCAAGATTTCTAAAAATCCTTTATTTGGATTGGTCTAAAAGCGAAATTGAACCCTGGACATTCCAGCCTGTTATCAAAGGTAATTTATTTTCATTTTGCATTTTACTTGAGAAAAAAATCACGATTTCGATAAATTAGATTAGCCAGAAGACGAACCCAACCAAAGAGTAACTCCACTTTTCCCCTTGAAGGGAAAATCACCAAAACCCTCGATAAAAGATGACAAGAACCTGTGCAATATGTGGATGTAAGGACAACATATTCAGGCCACCGGGAGTTTTTATTGTTTACCTCAGCACGACTCTCAGTTGACACACCACTAACAGATAAATCGAAAATTAGAATATGCAGCCAGCACTTTCATCAGGAGGACTTTGAGTAGCCTACTGTTTTCAGCCAAGGTTTTCCGCGGACTCAGGTAATGGTAAATTGGTCAAAATATCTAAAACATCATTTTGCTTATTTGTTGCTTGTTTTGTGTAACTATGTGTCACGGTAGGAAAATCCATTGTTTTCCTCCGTGTCATGTTTGTGTGTGTGTGTTGTTCACTTACCCTGCCATGTGCTCGTTAGAGCGATCCCTTTCACCGGTGTGTTGATTGTCTCGCTCCAGCTGTTCATCATTACATCATCTCCATAAAAACTCACCTGACTTTCTGTTCCCTGCCAGATTCTATTGTTTGCTCAGTCTCCGTGTTGCTTGGTTGTTCCCTGTGCTTTGGATTACGTGTTTCAGTTTGGATGTGTATTGTCGTCGTCGTCTTCGTGTGGATGTTCCGTGTCAGTCTGGATTTCACCACTGCTCACCACTCCACCAACGTCGCACTCAAGACACCAACTTCCACCGTAGTCATCGTCACCATTGCCAACAACAACACCGGACTGGATTACTTCCGCATTTGACATTGCATACTCTCTCTTTGTTTATATTTAATAAACATTGTTTCATTTTTACACCTGCGTTTGCTTCCGTCTTTTACAAGTCATTATAGAAGAATCTGGCCAACATGGAAGCAGCAGGTGGTCAGCCGATCTCCGCGTTGGAGGAGTTTCTCCAGCGATCTCTGGCTCGTATGGATCATCAGGATCAAACCATCGAAGACATGCGGAAGGCCGTCCAGGCAATGGTGGCGAAGGTTTCCGAGCTCTCTCAGCGATCTCCGAACATCACGCCTCCCACTGCGCCACCCATGCCGCCCGCACCATCTTCACCTCCAGGGGGTAGTTTCATCCAGGAACCGAGACTGCCGATCCCGGAGAAATATGCCGGTGAGCCCAACTACTGTCGTACTTTTCTCTCTCATTGTTCTCTACATTTCGCCCAACAGCCCCGGACATTCTCGCTCGAGGAGACCAAAGTGGCGTTCACGCTCTCGCTGCTCTCGGGCAAGGCTGCCCTCTGGGGGACGGCGGTATGGGAAAACCAGGACAGCTGTTGTTCCTCGTTCGCCTCGCTTTCCGAAGAAATGAAGAGGGTTTTCGATCGCTCCGTCGCCGGGAGGGAGGTCGCCCGGCTCCTCACGGATCTCCAGCAGGGGGAGCGGTCGGTCTCGGACTATGCCATCGAGTTCCGTACCCTGGCGGCGGAGTGCAGGTGGAACGAGGAAGCGCAGTGGGACCATTTCCTGCATGGGTTGGCGGATCGGATCCATCGAGAGATCATCACGGCGGAATTACCGAAGTCGCTCAACGGTCTGGTGGACTTGGCGATCCGGGTTGACGCACGCCTGTCTACCGTTGCCAGAAGGAAGACTCAAGTTCTGCCCCTACGTCAAGCGGAGTCCACGGATCCTCCCATCGAAGTTTCCGCCGGTGGTCTCTCAGATCCGGAACCCATGCAGGTGGGTCGAGCTCGGTTACCCTGGAAGGAGAGGAATCGGCGGAGATCCTTGGGTCTTTGCCTGTACTGTGGTGAGTCGGGTCACCAATGCCAGAGGTGCCCGGTAAAAGACCAAGCCCGATAGTAAGACAGAGGCTACTATCGGGCAGGATCTCCGCACAGAAGACCTCTACTACATCCACTCTCCTTCCGGTGAGACTACGGTGGTCCACTATGTCACACTCGGGGCACGCACTTCTGGATTCGGGGGCGGAGGGCAACTTCATCGACAGCTCACTAGCACGTAAGCTCAAGTTACCTTTCACTGCACTCACCCACCAGATTGCGCCCTTCGCCCTCAATGGACATCAGTTACCCACTATCAAGTACACCACAGCACCTATCACACTCATCACTTCCGGAAACCACACAGAGACTATTTCATTTTTTATTACTGACACTGCTCTCTCTCCCATAGTTCTTGGTCATCCGTGGCTTCATTCCCATAACCCAAGTATTGACTGGAAACTGGGTTCTGTTACCAGCTGGAGCGAGGAGTGTCATAAGTCCTGTCTTGTCTCTGCTTGTGTTTCTGTGTCTGAGTCTGTGTTTCAGGGGAAAGCAGTGGATTTGTCTACCATGCCCGCGGAGTACCATGACCTGAAGGAGGTGTTCAGTAAGTCGCGGGCTGATTCTCTTCCTCCTCATCGTCCCTATGACTGTGCGATAGACTTATTGCCAGGTACGTTTCCGCCTAAGGGCAAGTTATACTCTCTGTCTGTTCCGGAGATGGAGGCCATGGAGAAATATATTTCTGATTCTCTGGCAACGGGGTTCATTCGCCCTTCCTCATCTCCAGCGGGGGCGGGGTTCTTTTTTGTGGGGAAGAAGGACGGATCCTTGCGACCTTGTATTGACTACCGAGGGTTGAACAACATCACGGTAAAGAATACTTATCCTTTGCCGTTGATGTCTTCAGCTTTCGAGAGGTTGCAGGGAGCGTCCGTTTTCACTAAATTGGACTTACGTAATGCATATCATTTGGTTCGCATCAGGAAGGGGGATGAATGGAAGACTGCGTTTAACACCCCTCGTGGCCATTTTGAGTACTGCGTGATGCCTTTCGGTCTCACGAACTCGCCGGCAGTCTTCCAAGCACTCCGCCTTTAATGACGTGTTGCGAGACATGGTAGACCAGTTCATATATGTTTACCTGGATGACATATTGATTTTTTCTTCGTCTCTCCAGGAACATTTGCAACACGTACGACGAGTGCTTCTGCGGTTGTTAGAGAATGGGCTTTTTGTCAAGGCGGAAAAATGCGTTTTTCATGCACAGTCTGTCTCTTTTTTAGGACACATCATTTCGACTGAGGGTGTTCGCATGGATCCTGAGAAAGTTAAGGCTGTGGTAGATTGGCCATCCCCAGAGTCTCGCAAGGCCCTGCAGAGATTTCTGGGGTTCGCCAATTTTTATCGGCGTTTCATTCGCAATTTCAGCCAACTAGCCGCACCTCTGACCGCTTTGACTTCCCCTGGTTTGACGTTCAGGTGGTCAGACGCAGCTGAGGCTGCGTTTGCCAAACTGAAAAGCTGCTTTGTTTCAGCTCCCATTCTTGTAACCCCTGATCGTTCACGTCAATTCATAGTGGGGGTCGACGCGTCAGAGGTGGGGGTAGGAGCAGTGTTGTCCCAGCGCGCATCCTCAGACGGAAAGGTTCATCCTTTCGCGTATTTTTCCCATCGTTTATCTCCTGCGGAAGTTAATTATGACATTGGCAATCGAGAGTTGTTGGCGGTCAAGCTAGCACTGGAAGAATGGCGTCACTGGCTTGAGGGGTCGGGTGTACCTTTCATTGTATGGACGGACCATAAGAATCTCGAATACATTAGAACTGCCAAAAGACTTAACTCCAGGCAGGCTCGGTGGGCATTGTTTTTCGGTCGTTTCGATTTTACACTTTCTTACCGGTCGGGTTCCAAAAACATCAAACCCGATGCTTTATCCCGTCTTTTTGAGCGTTCCGATCGTACTGCTACTCCCGAGCCCATTTTACCAGAGAAAATCATTATCTCTGCGCTCAGATGGGAGGTCGAATCGAAGGTTTTGACAGCCTTAGAAGGGGTAATGCCCCCGGCTCGCTGCCCACCGAACCGTTTATTTGTGCCGGAAGGGTTACGGTCAGACGTTCTCCAGTGGGGTCATGGTTCCAGTGTTGCTTGTCACCCAGGGGTTAGTAGAACTAGGTTTCTAGTCAAGCAACGATTTTGGTGGCCTGGTATGGCTCGTGACGTCCACGACTTCGTCTTGGCTTGTTCGGTTTGTGCCGTTGGTAAGACTTCCAATCGTCCTCCAGATGGGTTACTTTTACCGCTGTCTGTCCCTTCGAGACCCTGGTCCCACATTTCGCTAGATTTTATTACCGCCCTCCCACCCTCTAAGGGTAATACGGTGATTTTGACCGTAGTGGACCGGTTCTCGAAGGCGACCCATTTCATTCCCTTGCCCAAATTACCATCAGCCAAGGAAACAGCGGTAGCTGTCATTGACCACGTCTTCCGAATACATGGCCTCCCGACAGACGTGGTCTCTGACAGGGGTCCCCAGTTTGTGTCCAAATTTTGGCGAGAGTTCTGCAAATTGCTAGGGGCGACTGTTAGTCTTTCATCCGGGTTTCATCCCCAGAGCAACGGTCAAACCGAGCGAGCCAATCAGGACGTCGAAAGGGTGTTGCGATGTCTGGTTTCCAAGAATCCTTCGTCCTGGTGTCAGCAACTCTCAATTGTGGAGTACACACACAATTCTCTGCCGGTGTCATCTACGGGCATGTCTCCATTTAAGTGTAGTTTAGGGTACCAACCACCTAATTTTGTCAGTACTGAATCCGAGGTGTCGGTTCCCTCCGCAAACGCACTAGTCCAGAGGTGCCACCGCACCTGGACCAGAGCTCGCAGAGCTCTGCTCCAGGCAAGGTCACGTACCAAGGCCAAGGCCGATCGCCACCGGTCGAAGCCTCCCCGATACGTCGTCGGTCAAAGAGTGGGGCTTTCAACCCAGAATATTCCGATGCGTTCCGTCTCGAATAAACTTGCTCCCAAATTTATTGGCCCGTTTTCTGTTACCAAGATCATTAATCCGGTAACAGTGCGTCTTAGCCTTCCTCCTGCGTACAGGAGGGTTCACCCCGTCTTTCATGTCTCCAAAATTAAACCGGTGATTTCTTCCCGTCTTAATCCGCATACCCCGGTTCCCCCTCCGCCTCGTATCGTTAATGGGGAGACCACTTATTCGGTTAACCGTATTCTGGACTCCAGACGGAGGGGACGCGGATTTCAGTACTTGGTGGATTGGGAAGGTTACGGTCCGGAGGAGAGAAGGTGGGTTCCTGCTCGGGACATACTGGATCACCGCCTTATTGATGAGTTCAATCAACAGGTAAAGCAGGCTGGGAACGCCGAGGGGCGTTCCTAGGGGAGGGGGTACTGTCACGGTAGGAAAATCCATTGTTTTCCTCCGTGTCATGTTTGTGTGTGTGTGTTGTTCACTTACCCTGCCATGTGCTCGTTAGAGCGATCCCTTTCACCTGTGTGTTGATTGTCTCGCTCCAGCTGTTCATCATTACATCATCTCCATAAAAACTCACCTGACTTTCTGTTCCCTGCCAGATTCTATTGTTTGCTCAGTCTCCGTGTTGCTTGGTTGTTCCCTGTGCTTTGGATTACGTGTTTCAGTTTGGATGTGTATTGTCGTCGTCGTCTTCGTGTGGATGTTCCGTGTCAGTCTGGATTTCACCACTGCTCACCACTCCACCAACGTCGCACTCAAAACACCAACTTCCACCGTAGTCATCGTCACCATTGCCAACAACAACACCGGACTGGATTACTTCCGCATTTGACATTGCATACTCTCTCTTTGTTTATATTTAATAAACATTGTTTCATTTTTACACCTGCGTTTGCTTCCGTCTTTTACAAGTCATTACACTATGGTTAACATACTACAAAGAAAGTTAATATCATGTTATTATTATGAACATGAGCAAAGCAAGCTAATATTAGCTCATCCTGTTCAGCTGTCAATCAAAGAACAATATCATCTACTGTCAATCATCTCGCTCAAGACCCATTCAGAACATTCAGAATATGTAGTCGTGCATTTTTTATTTGAGTTACTTTTTTAAAAAGTAATGCAAGTTACTTTTTAAGTTTAATTAATTTGATTAAAAAAATGTAATAAATTAAACTAAACGTAGTCACATTATGCACTGTATGCATACACGCCTGTGTGGGAACATTTTGAGTCAGAAACTGAGATGGCAGGTCAGAGCTCAACATTTTTGTTATTAAATATGCAATTTCTGAATGCAGAACTTTTCGGTCATAAAAACACCTGCAAGGCCTGAAAGAGATCAAGCCTCAGCCAAGAAAAAGTAATGCAAAAAAGTAACGTAAGCATTAATTTTCATGAAAAGTAACTAAGTAACACAATTAGTTACTTTTTTATGAGTAACTTAATATTGTAATGCATTACTTTTAAAAGTAACTTTCCCCAACACTGGTTGGAGCATAATGTTTTAGGGTGGAGTTCTGCTTTAAGTATTATTCTAATTTTCTGAGACACGGAATTTGGGATTTTTCTTAGTTGTAAGTTATAATTATCTGTCAGGATCCTGCCAGACCCTTGTTTGGTAATTAGGTCTAGTTCTGTATGGCAGGGTCCTGACAGTACAATGTTCTGTGTGGGTACACGTGGCTTTATATTGTTTGTATCTTGTCACGTGTTTCCAGTGTCTCGTCACTTTTACCCCGCTCCCTTGTGTTCTCTTGTCTTTATTGTTTAATTATGGTCACCTGTTCCCCTCTTGATTTGTTCTGCTATTTAATGCCCTTTTGTTTGCTGTCCTGTGCTCGATCGTCTGTTTACATGGTGTTTGTTCCACGTGAATGTTTAATAGCAAGTCTAAGTCAAGTCAAGTCAAAGTTATCTAGTCTGTTAGTTTATTCAAGTCTATCTTGTCTAGTTTAGTTACCATGTAAGGCTGTCTGTTATTGCTTTGTTTACCCCCTCTTGGGTTTTTGTTTTCTGTTTTATTAAATAAACCTGTTTGAGTTACCTGCTGTCTACATCTGGGTTCTGTCCTTTCCGAATTCCTGACATTATCAAAATTAAAAGAAATAAACATTTGAAATATATCAGTCTGTGTGTAATGAATTAATGTTTTTCAAGTTTCACATTTTGAACGGACTTTTTGATGATATTCTAATTATATGAACAGCACCTGTACTATATAAACTATGGTCAAATGTTTTAAAACACCTGACTGAAATGTTACCTATGATCTTAAAAATCTTTTAATCTGTAGGTACATGATTAAATGCTTGACATTTTCATAGACAAAACATATAGCTGTGACAAACAGATTAATTTTAGTTATTAGAAAATTAAAATTTTATTAAAAAAAATATATTTTTGAAATAGATGACATAGACTGAAAATTAAAGGAAATGTATTATTATTATGTAATGTGGAAAAACTATATAAATAAAGAACATGTGAGTGTTCCAATACTTTTGGCTAGTAGTGTATATGTAATTTGAACATTGTATTAGTAGTGCTGATCACTTCTGGTTGTTGTATTGTTTATACATATTTATTACAATATACACCCTTTCCATTCAATTACCTTTATCTGCAGTCAGAGAGCTTGTGAACATGGCCTTAAAACCATGGCTGACACCAGAGTAGTCACTCCTGAAGACAACAGTCATGTATTGAGAAGATGAGTGAAAGGTCTGTTGTGTGGTGTCATTGAAGCAGATCTTTCCCAGCTCTGGATAACCAGTGGAAGAACCATCATGTACAGAGATGTAGTCACAGGTGCAACAATTCTCCAGTCTGAAAAAGTCAAAAACATGTTCTTGTCTGTAATGTTAAGTAAAGGCCATTAGCAATTTAAAATTACATGTGGCTTTTTATAAAAAATAAATCAACACAGAAAAGAAACATGTATTCCTCAAGCAAGTTAAAAAGCATATTTGTTTCTACCTAGCTGTTGTTAGTGGTACTGCACAACCAAACTGACAAACTAGTACACCAATGCCTTTCTAATTGTAGTTAGCAAATATAATTCCACCAACACTGCAAAGTCAGTCACAGGTAGTGTCTTACTCACTGTACATTAGCAAATGACAGGACGATCTTCTGTCCTGGCTGAGCAGAGAGATACCACACACAGTTGGAATTGTTATAATAATAGTTTGGGTAATTAGGACTGAAAAACTGTCCAGAACCATACAAATGTCCTCCACACTTATATCCTGCAGGTCAGAAGAAATTAAGTATCGTCAGAATCAAACACAAGCATGATAATATTTAGACTTATCACACAAACTACTTTGTCATAATAGTACCGTTTGTCATGGCTGGCTGTAATGTTGAGTCCACCAGGCAATACCCTGCGTAAAAAGAGAAAAAAGACTGGTTGAACTGATTTAAATTAGCTTTTAGCTTGAGACTGTATTTGATTTCTGCTGCACTTTTGTTTATTTGCATGTTTGTTTTCTGTTTTTTTTTTTTTTTTTTTGGTTGGTACATTTAAAGCAATAAATCAACATTAATTCTGCCTGATCCATCCCATTTTGGAAATAACAACTTCCCAAAACTTTAATATATTTTTGCATTAGCATTTGATTTTCAAGTGTCTGTTGGATCAAGACAAACTCACTGTTGTAGTCATGGCAACAGTTTCTCTCGTACTGGCAGGACTTCTCACATGAACAAGTGCGAAGTTGATATCCACAGCTATACCTGCATGAATTGGAATCTAGAGAAAAGATAGATAGATTTTAGCTATACTCAGGCCCGGCTGCAGAATGAAATGACTGAGGGGGCATGTGAAATTGTTGAGGAGGCTTAACTTTATACCATCAATGATACACTGAGATTTCACTTTGAAAAGACATATTTTTAAATGCAGCGGTCCATAAAACACTCCATATGTAACTGCACAGCGCAGGTAACCAGAAATTCACTAATGATGATAGATTATGAGATATTATGTGATAGTCTATAAGTGTGGATTTACCGGCCGCAGCACACACTTTTGAAGGAGCGCTGAGAGCAGAGAAGCGCCCGACGTCATTCGAGTCTTTCCATTGTCCAATCGAATGAGGGGAGAGGCGGTCCTTACGTTCTGGTGAGTAAAGTTTACAGTTGCTATGAAGAACCGGGCTCCACTCGCACTCTCCCCTGAGTGTTTGTGCACCTCTCACCCTCAAACAAGGTCATACCCAGTGTTCGTATCGAAGGGGGTCTGGGGGGGTCCCGAACCTGCTATAAGCCTTGAGGGACCCCCATAAACCACAAAAATATAAATTAGGGGGGGGTCCCCTGGTATAAAAAATAAAATACAACATGAATTTAAAATTCTCATATTGGGCTGTCACAAAGCGATAGGCCATTATTTGTTCAAATTTCGCAATAAACTAATTCAAATGATTTCAGTCTGAAATAAATATAAACTCGCAAGTGCGCCTCCCGCTGTTTTCTGGAGGAATGACAGACTAGTTAATGTGTCTGCGTGTCGTGTGGATTATATTCACCTCAGTGACTGTACGAATGTTAGTAATCTTTAGGGTTTTTATTCTTCTCAAAATATTATTTCATAACAGTGGCGAGGCTACACACTCAAATTGACAACTGCCTGGTCCACCAAGTCAAAAGAAACACAAAATATTTTATTGGGAAAGCAGAAGAAATTACGCATAAATGATAATAACTATAAATTATAGTCTCTTTAATACTAATCGCTCAAATACACACCATTCAGAAATAAATAACTATTTATAGAAAGCTTATCTTTTTCATGTGTAGTTTAAACTTTGCAAATGTTAACATGCAAGTGATTTAAAAAAAAATTGAGCGCAAGATGTTAAAGTGAGCTGTTTGGTGTGTGCACAGGCAATGACGCACACACATACTCCAATGGACGCACACTCATAAGCGGGCGCACGGAGACGCGTGATTCTAAAGCATGCAAACACAAAATTATCTCGAAATACCACAGTCTTGGCACCTATTCTCATAAAAACATTCAGTTATGTCTTAAAGTGAGTGCAAATAGTTCAGATAGAAGTCAGATCTTTGTGTTGGTCTGAAAGTAGCAGTTCTTATCTGCTTATGTTTCTGTCATTTATATTAACCAAACAACAGAAAACAAAGGAAAATCACTTCTGTATCTTTAAAAAGATTAATTATATTTAATTTATATAATAAAGAAGACAGTGTTAATGTTTATTTGATTCTATTTATGTACCTAAATACTACTGTTAGATCTTACTTTATTTGTAACTTTGTTCTTTTCTATTTTTATCATTTCTTAATTTGTTCTAATTTTATTTTCCTAGTGTCATGATTCGGCCCTCTTGTCCTTGTTTTAGTTTTAGTCATGAGGCAGAATCATGACAGGCCCATGTTTTGTGTGAAAGCACTGGCCTTGATTATGTAAGCCATGTGCTTTCTGTCTCGTCTCTTTACCCCGCCCCCTTGTTTCCTCATTAATTATCCCATTATTGTTTGATTCATGTCACCTGTTCCCCTCTTGATTTGCTCCCCTATTTAATGCCCTTGTGTTTGTTGTCTAGGGCAGATTCGTTTTGTTAATATCTGTACTTACTAGGTATGGGAGAAACGAAGCTTTTCGAAGCTTCGAATCAATTGAACCAATTGCTTCGAAAATTGATTCAGTTTTTCGAAGCAGTTCAAAACCCACACACGCTGGCGACCCCTGCTGGTCAAAATAGTGTAAAAGCAGATGTGTCGAAACATTTTACAATTTTTTTTACAAAATAATATCAAGATTTTTATTAAAAAATGTTTTACAAAAGTATTTAACTTAATTAAGACATAGTCAAAGGTGTATTATGTGTTTTTAGTTTTATTTAGGGCAAACAAATGAATAAAACTAACTACCCTTTTAATTATGCACATTTTTGTCAATAAATATGTCTATAAACAAAAAGTAGACAACATGGCAGTGTTATTAGTCAGAAGGATAAATGTTTTATGAACTTTCATAATAAAACTGACCCGAGTTCACCTAAACTTTTTAGACACTGGTCATATGATCAACTCCCCCACTGGTGAACCATCGGATTTTCGAAACGTTTCGAAACAGTTATGACGTAATGAAGCCTCGTTTGCTAAAATCACGTGACTTGGGCCAGTTTGAAACAAGCTCCGAACCACTGATTCGAAACAAAAGATTCGTAAATGTTTCGAAGCCTCATGAAGCAGTGCTTCGAAAGCGACCATCACTAGTACTTACCTGTGTGTTTATAGTCAAGAGTATTTTGTCAAGTTTATGGTTCTATTATTCATATCCTAGTCTCGTTCCTGTTTTTGTTTAGTCAAGTCCTGTTAGCTATTGTCAGTTTTAGTCTTAGTCGTTGTCTTGTTTTACCCCCTCATGGGTCTTTTTTAGGGGTGTAACGATATTACGAACCGAACGATCGCGATACACCACCCACGATACGAATCGCGAACCTCCCATGTCGTGTCGCGGTACTCTCTCACGCCTCCTGCTGCCCATTGTTGAGGTTAATGTCACTTATCTCTGACTAACTAATGTATTTATTAAAAAAATATATTTCCATGTATTTGATTAAATTGTATTAGTAACGACTAATAAGAGCTTTTTAAATGCTGTTCTAAATAGTATATTCCAAAGTTACTGTTTTCCAAGTGCATGTCATGTCACGTGACTTGGGAGTGAGCGCAGGTCACAGGATGGCTGCTCCGCCTGAGATTGCATGCAGATCCCCCGGACACATTTAAGTCTCTTGTGGGAACATTTTGGGTTTCCAGTGGAGTACAGGAATGAAATTCGTGTCATAGACAAATCACACACAATCTGTCGTAACTGTGTGCGTGTGCTTGCGTGTCAGATCGCGTTAACCGAAGTGAAATAGAAGAGCGCGAGATCATTCTCCAGAACAAAAGTAAAAATGTAACAAGACGTTGTCTGTCTGAGGTAAAAACAGAGGGTTTACACGTTTGCTGCTATTTTAATCGCAACAGAGATTTGATTCGCTTCAATATTTGATTGACAAGACAGCTGACTCGGTGGTTGCTTAGCAATATAAAAAGCCGCGTCGCTCTGCTCTTTTTTAATAAAGGCAGTGCGCCTTGCTTTTCCAAGCGTTTAAAGCGCATTTGGTGTGATTAGCCCCTAATGATGTTTAAAATCTCTAGCCTGTGGTCAGGACATGAATGGATTAAATCAGCAGATTTGCAAAGGTTTATCTCCACATAAAATTAGCAGGGTAACTGTGCAGTATGTCACATTATATAGCATATTGTCATGATTTCGGCCTTACCGGTTTGCTGTGTGTCTGTTTTCCTTTGTCTTGTATGTTTGTCTCACAGATCCACGTGCGCGTCTCTCACAGGTGTTCCCGTTTGCTGTGATTTCCTCACTGACGTCATCATCACCTGAAGCTTGTTTGATCCCCAATCGGCTGCAGTATATAACTTTCTTGTTCCCCTCAGTCTTTGTGAGTCCGTCATTGAATGTACTAGAGGTGCTTCTGATGCATTTCGCCATCTTGTCCTGTCATGTCATGTGTGTTCCCAGTTTAGTTCACAAATATTAGTCTGTGTTATCTGCTGTCTCGTCCTTGCAGAGTTCCAGCCGTCACAATGCTTCAGTCTTCTCAGTTCTGCAAACAGTCTGCTCATGAACTAAGATAGTCTTTGCTGTGGAGAGATTGGATTACTACGAGTCTCAAGTCAGTTCATCATCTTCTGCACACAGCTGAGTCGACTCTTGTTTACTGAATTACTACCACTGTCACCAGAGCTTTGTCACTGCTCATCTTCAGCGAGCTGTTCAGTTTGTTGCGCTGTCTAGCGCTTTCATTGTTGACCACCACTAACTGTGTTTCTCCTCTATATCACAGCTCTGGACTGTTGCTGTTGTCGAGCTGTCCCTTTTGGGTTGTGCCGTGGTTCGGTTCGCCGTGTAATTCCACGGAGGTTTAATTTCCCCCCGGATACCTAAAGTGACTTTGGTGACTGAGAGACTTTTTGTGTGAGCTTAATTAACATCACTCTGCTCTGGAATCCTTTGTCTGTGTTCCTTACAGAATGGACTCGCCAAGAATGGATTCCTCGGAGGCCGATTCCATGAGGTCGGCGCTTGCACAACAGGGCTCCTGGTTAGGCCAACACACTGGCCAGTTAACGTCCACCAATCGGATGGTTGATGATCTTACTGCCCAAGTCGCCGATCTCACTGCTCGTTTGGACCGTATGCAACGGGAACATTCTTCATCTCCACTCGAGAGAGAGCCTCATGTCACTGACCCGACACCATACAACGGAGATCCAGCCGCTTGCCGAGCATTTCTATCTCAATGTTCTCTGATCTTAGTAAACATCTCTGATGTTTCAGAACGTACTAAGGTGGCGTACGTCATCACTCGTCTAGTCGGTAAGGCCCGGGACTGGGCCACCGCTGTTTGGGATTCCCACGATCCTTGTCTCTCTTTACAGAGTTTAAAGATAAGATGGAGAGGCTGTTTGATCGATCTGCCCATGGTGACGCTGCTGCCGCCCATCTGACTCGTTTTACCCAGTCTGGGTTATCAGTAACAGACTATGCTATCAAGTTCAAGACTCTTGCTGCCATCTGCCAGTTTGTTGACGGTCTAATCGACGGTATTCAGGATGAGATTTCCACGCACGAACTGCCCGAGTCCCTGGAGGTAATTATTGATTTAGCTCCCCGCATTGAAGCTCGCCGATCTTTACGTGCACAGCGTCGAATTCTACGACAACCAAGAACATCCTTGTCTCCACGTCAACCACTGCCCTCATCTAACCCCCCTTCATCTGAGTCAGAACCTATGCAGATTGGTAAATTCCGGTTATCGGTCCAAGAGAAGGAACAACGTCTTCGTAATGCACTGTTTCTGTACTGTGGCAAGCCAGATCACATAGCTAAAGACTGTCCGTTAAAAGGGCTCTGCCCATCAGTGAAGTCGAGAGGACTGATGGGCGCCTCTACACCTAAATTCTCCCCAAATTCCTGCACTAACATGCCTGTCACGATATCCTTCGCCAGGCAGGATTTTTCCACTATTGCTCTGCTAGACACGGGGGCTGAAGGTAACTTCATTGATCAAAGATTAGCTTATTCCTGGGGTCTCTTCATTTGTTCCTCTCAAGAATCCCCTGGAGGTCTTCTCTCTGCGTGGCCAGCAGATGGCACAGATTACTCACTGCTCCACACCTGTAAATCTTCGTATCTCTGGGAATCACCATGAGAAGATTGTGCTGTACCTACTTCATGCTACTTTGTATCCCATTGTTTTGGGGCATGGGTGGTTCGTACAGCATAATCCTCACGTGGATTGGGTTTGGGTTCCGCTGTTTCTGCTCTTGTGTCTTCCCCTCCGCAGATACCGGCGGCCGATTTGACCGGAGTCCTGGCGGAATATGCCGACATCAGCAATTCAGTAATGCCCGGGCCACTTCCCTTCCTCCTCACCGGTCATATGATTGTGCTATCAATCTCCTCCCAGGCACGACTCCGCCTAAAGGAAGACTTTATTCATTATCTGGTCCAGAGAGGGAGGCTATGGATAAATATATTAATGATGCCCTTCATGCTGGTCTCATCTGACCCTCCACCTCGCCCGCAGGGGCGGGGGGTTTTTTTGTTAAAAAGGACGGCTCTCTGCATCCCTGTATTGATTACAGAGGATTAAATGATGTTACTGCTAAGAATCGGTACCCTCTTCCTTTAATGTCATCTGCTTTTGAGCTTTTACAGGGAGCCCAGGTCTTTACCAAGCTTGATTTGCGCAATGCTTATCATCTGGTACGCATTAGAGAGGGGGATGAATGGAAGACGGCGTTTAACACCCCTACTGGACACTTTGAGTACTGCGTTCTGCCTTTCGGGCTTTGTAACGCTCCGTCCGTCTTCCAGGCTCTGGTCAATGACGTGTTGAGAGACATGATTAATAAGTTTGTCTTTGTGTATTTAGATGATATTCTCATCTTTTCTCCCTCTATGCAGGAACACACTCAAGACGTTCGCAGAGTCCTTAGACGTCTATTAGAGAACCAGCTGTATGTTAAGGCAGAGAAGTGCAAGTTCCACCAGAGGTCGGTTTTCGTTCCTGGGTTTTGTCATAGCAGCTGGGGAGATACGTCCAGATCCCGCCAAGGTCAAGGCAGTCACTGAATGGCCCGTCCCCACATCCCGTAAGGAGCTATTAAGGTTTCTGGGTTTCGCCAACTTTTATCGGCGATTTATCCGTAACTATAGCCAGGTTGGTCACCTGCTTACGGCACTCACCTCAACTAAGACCAGGTTTGCTTGGAATAAAGCACCTCAGGAAGCCTTTGATAATTTAAAGCTCCGGTTTATCTCTGCTCCTGTTCTCTCTATTCCAGATCCAGCAGCCCAATTTATCGTTGAGGTTGACTTCTGATGTCAGGGTCGGCGCTGTCTTGTCTCAGAGCTCTTCTAAGGATGGCAAGGTGCATTCATGTGCCTACTTCTCACATAAGCTTAACCCAGCAGAACGGAATTACAACATAGGTAATCAGGAACTGCTAGCGGTCAAGTTGGCTTTGGAGGGGTGGCGTCACTGGTTGGAGGGGACCTCAGAGCCTTTCCTGGTCTGGATGGACCATAAGAATTTAGAATATATCCTTTCAGCCAGGAGATTAACATCTCGTCAGGCCCGCTGGGCACTCTTCTTTGACCGATTTAACTTCACTCTCTCATACTGGCCTGGTTCCAAGAATACTAAGCCCGATGCTCAATCCCGTATGTTCGAAGGTCCTCAGCCCACCAGAGACGAAACCATCCTCCCGGAGGGGCGGGTGGTGGGTTCACTGCGTTGGGAGATCGAACAAAGAGTGGAGCAGGCTGGTCGAGAGGGTGAAGTGCCAGTCGAGTGTCCAGCGGGGCGATTGTGGGTTCCGGATGTGTTGCGCTCTGAGGTTATCCAGTGGTGTCATGAGTCCAAGTTAGTTTACCATCCGAGAATTCGGAGAACATTGGCTGCCGTCCGCCAACGTTTCTGGTGGCCCTCTATGGGTCCTGATGTCAAACAGTTCGTATTAGCCTGTCAAGTTTGTGCCCGCAATAAGACATCCCATCAAGCTCCCTTTGGTTGTCTTATGCCTCTTCCTGTCCCATCCCGTCCCTGGTCTCATATTGCCATTGATTTCGTTACCAACTTACCCAGTTCTGAAGGTAACACTGTAGTGTTAATAGTAGTAGACCGTTTTCCCAAAGCGGTTCATTTTATTCCTTTGCCCAAACTCCCTTCTGCCAAGGAAACTGATAGTGCCATGATCAAACACGTCTTTCGCTTACATGGTCTGCCTACTGACGTGGTTTCTGATAGGGGTTCCCAATTTATTTCTCGTTTCTGGCAGGAGTTCTGGAGACAGATCGGTTGTACGGCCAGCTTGTCTTCAGGTTATCATCCCCATATCAATTGGTAATGCGAACGGCTAATCGGGATCTAGGTAGAGCGCTGTCTGACATCTCAGTATCCGAATTCCTGGTGCCAACAGTTACCCTGGGTAGAGTATGCGCACAACTCCCTTCCAACGGCTTCCCTTGATATGTCCCCGTTTAAGGCGTCCATGGGGTTCCAGCCTCCTCTGTTCCCGTCTCAAGAACCCGATGCAGCGGTTCCGTCTGCATTAGCTTTCGTCCAACGTTGCAAACGCACCTGGAGGAGAGTTAGAAATCTTCTTCTTAAAGGTTCCACACGAACCAAAGCCGCGGCTGACCGTCACCGCCGACCAGCCCCTCGTTTTATTTGTGGGCAGAAGATATGGCTTTCGTCCAAGGATCTGCCTCTCCGGGAGCCCTCTCGTAAGCTGGCACCCTGTTTCCTTGGGCCATTCACTATTGTTAAGGTCATTAACCCGGTGACAGTTTAGCTCAGATTGCCATCAACTCTCGGTCGGGTCCATCCGGTTTTCCATGTTTCCAAGTTAAAACCGGTATTTTTCTCTCCCCTTAATCCTGCCCTTTCGGCTCCCGCCCCTCGTCTTATTGATGTTATCCCGGCTTACACTGTCAAGTCCATTTTAGATGTGCGCCGCCGGGGTAGAGGTTTCCAATATCTGGTGGACTGGGAGGGCTACGGTCCGGAGGAGAGGTGTTAGGTACCGGCCCGGGACATCCTGGATCCTGGCTTGATAAGGGAGTTCTGTCGGCGACGAGGTGAGCCTCCCGATGGCCCGCCAGGTGTCGGTCGTGGGAGGGGAGTAATGTCATGTTTTCGGTCTTACCGGTTTGCTGTGTCTGTTTTCCTTTGTCTTGTATGTTTGTCTCACAGGTCCACGTGCGCGTCTCTCACAGGTGTTCCCGTTTGCTGTGATTTCCTCACTGACGTCATCATCACCTGAAGCTTGTTTGATCCCCAGTCGGCAGCAGTATATAACTCTCTCGTTTCCCCTCAGTCTTTGCGAGTCCGTCATTGAATGTACTAGAGGTGCTTCTGATGCATTTTGCCATCTTGTCCTGTCATGTTTGTTCCCAGTTTAGTTCACAAATATTAGTCTGTGTTATCTGCTGTTTCATCCTTGCAGAGTTCCAGCAGTCACACTTCTTCAGTCTTCTCAGTTCTGCAAACGGTCTGCTCATGAACTAAGATTGTCTTCGCTGTGGAGAGATGGGATTACTATGAGTCTCAAGTCAGTTCATCATCTGCTGCACACAGCTGAGTCGACTCTTGTTTACTGAATTACTACCACTGTCACCACAGCTTTGTCACTGCTCATCTTCAGCGAGCTGTTCAGTTTGTTGCGCTGTCTATCGCTTTCATTGTTGACCACCACTAACTGTGTGTCTCCTCTATATCACAGCTCTGGACTGTTGCTGTTGGCGAGCTGTCCCTTTTGGGTTGTGCCGTGGTTCGGTTCGCCGTGTAATTCCACGGAGGTTTAATTTCCCCCCGGATACCTAAAGTGACTTTGGTGACTGAGAGACTTTTTGTGTGAGCTTAATAAACATCACTCTGCTCTGGAATCCTTTGTCTGTGTTCCTTACACATATGTCCTATGTGATTTCCATATTATAGACGAGAGCATTCAACGGCAATAAATGTCTGCAATAAATATCCTAACTACATTATTTCTCAAAACTTTGAAAAAACTTATATATATATATATTTTCAAAGGAACTTTCGTACAGTTATTCAAAGATGCACACATTATTCCGCATATGATTTGAATATTAGACGAGAGAATTTATATAACAGCAATGGACGTCTCATATGGCAATAAATATAGGCTATAACTTAACATAACAGCATAATGAAATGAATAAACAGAGAAGGAAGCAGGATTGACATGTAAATTGTATTATTACCGTAAAAACAGCAATATTACTGAAATAAACTCTGAGGTAAGCTTAATGCGCCAAACACTCTGTTAACCGCAAGTTTAAATAAGCAATAAAAGTGGATAAAACATTATTATCTCTTAAAACTTCATATGACAAAATGATATTTAAAGGAAATGTATTCTTACAGTTATTCAAAGATGCACAAATTATTCCATATATTATTTTCAGCTCGTTCGTCTCTAGCCTCGCTTGTTGTGTTATGTAATAGCTGCTTGACAGGTGCGCATCTCTGTTTTTCAAACAGGTATCATTATAACCTTTATAACAATAGAGTAAACTTTATAGTTGCTTCCACTGTGTTTGTCTGATATGTATAACACACGTCAGCAAATGATTATTATTATCTGAAAATAATTTTTATTTATTATTTGCAAATTATCATCTTATTTGAATAGATTTTTATTGCTGCTTCCACAGACATCAGGGTGTATTTTACAAACTATAGGCTATTGTTTTACCAGTGCTTTGTACATGTGTATTTAAATGTCTGAAATCTAAAATAGAAACAATTCTACTGCAACGCTTCGATCTCTCGATCTTCTTCAGGCATCATATATATGAAGAGTTTGGTTCCAAAACGCGATAAACGCCATTTTTGAAAAAAATGAGTTACTGCCAAAATCAATATTATATCAGGTCAGTAGTTAAAAGTAAATTCTTAATTTTAGGCAAAATCCAATATCCGCCGTGTTATTCTGTCATCTTTTCTCCCTTTTTTCCCAATATGCGATAAGCGCCTATCCCCCTTATTTACAGAACGCAATAAATCCTACAGCGCACCCTTCACGCAATGTAAACAAACATGGCGGTGCGCTGAGTACATGGAGTCCTAGTTTTCCTCATCTACTTTGTACTTCGTGATCAACAAACAAAACAAAATAATACTTTAATTGCATTCATAAACCTGTGGTGGTTTTCTGTGACGGGAAAGAAACGTAAGCCATCAACATCTAATAATTTCCCTGAGAGGCACTTGGGAGATGGGTGCTTGTTCTCCTGACAGCATCAAGCTTCTCATGCTAACACATTGACCCCAGATGATCTTATGAAAAACTTTCCATAATTTTACTCAAAGTCAACGAAAATCGAGCAGGACCAAAACATTTTACAGATGATCGTCGTGAAAAACGTTAAGCGAGGACGTCAAGTATAACCGCAGAAATGACAGTGTTCTTAATATTACAAAGTATTTTGATCAATGTTTATATTTTTAATTAGTGTGTACAACTAGTCAATTAAATGAATATAACATGGCAAAGATGAATGCACATTTATATAGGCTATTGATTATATTTTGAATAAAAACTTGTCATGGATTTATTGCATTTTGTGGAAAAAATAATCCGTTTTTATAATAAATCTTTGAAAATTAACTTATGGATTTGAATTTTTTATGTTTATATAACCTAAAGATGCTATGTGAAAGTTTGTAACAGAAAATAGTTGTTTTCATTTTGTCACTTTCTTGCTATATAGAAAACACGTTTTTACCAAAATTTGTCAAAATGGATTTATTGCGTTTTGGAACCAAACTCTTCATATGTTTGATGCCTGAAAAAGATCGAGAGACCAAAACGCCGCAACAAAACCACTTCCATTCTAGATTTCAGACATTCTATTTTTGCAAGTGGATATTGTGCGGGACCTCTCTTTTTCTATTTGTCAATATTTTGACTTTTGAGTCCTGCTCTCCTACGCACCTATCGCACACAGGTGTGCAACGTTTATGTGATTGAAATCTAAAATAAACATTATGAGTTTGAAAACACTGCATAGTGTTAATATATGACACCGCTGAGCTCGTCCGTCTGGCTCAGCGTCAACCAACGCGAAAGACGTTTGAATCTGGCAGTAATGTCACGTTCCTGAACATTCTAAATCCCATATGGGGATAAGGTTAAATTATTATTTAACTCAAAATGATGAAAGTTTTTTTTGTAACCATAAATTCAAAAATAAAACAGAGGGGGCACAAATCAGATCTGAGGGGCCAATGCCCCTTTTTGCCCCCTCGTGGCGCCGGGCCTGGCTATACTGCTATTGTAACAAGTCACTTGGCATTAGAAACTAGATTAAATCTATAGTATATGATACATCAAGTCATATACATTTCATCACATACCTACAAAGACCCAGTTTGCATGAAATCCTTTTCTTGTTACACTGTGATCACTGTAGAAAACCACAGTCATATCATTCTGAGTTGATTTAAAAGATTGTCTTCTGTTCTCTCGCAGTTTTCCTAGTAAACGTCCACGTGAAGTATGACCATCAAATACTTCGATGTAATCACAGCATGTTTCCAAACTTAAGAGAAAAAGAAAATTATTTTATTTTATTATACAAATGTTTTGACACAATATTTGAGGACACTTCACAAAAGCATATGCTAACAAATTTTGCAATTTGTTAATGTTTTTTTTTTTTGTTAATTCTTCATGCCATTCCAGCATCTATATGGTGTGAACTGGTTAATCCATAATTTTAAAAAGTTTTAATATGCCTGTGGCAATGATTTAGAAGCAAACAAATACAATATAAGCGCAATGTCATACTCAACAAAGGTGAAGTTCAACAGCACTGTTCTTTGTCCAGTGCTGTGAATGGTCCATGTGCATCGTGCACCATTAGGATAGAAACTAGGGTACTGAGGGCTAACAAATTCACCCATCCAATTTTCCATATTGCCACCACATCCGTTGTATCCTTATAGACAAGAACAGAGCAGAAAAAGATTGTTACTTATTTCACAGACTTATTCCTAAAATAAACCAGCAGACATTTAGTACAAATGCATTAAAGCATTGATAGTCTATAAATATATAAATAAAGTTATAACCATGAAACACCATTCCCATCCGATGTAATGTTACAATCTTTACCTGTCCATTTTAAGCCACTTATTACTCAATGTTTTACAAAACAAAATATGCATGATTTAAAATATGAATTATGAAAATATGCATTACAATACTATTTTGTACTAAAATGTATTATATTATGAAACACTAATGTCCATTTTAATGTTATGTTATATTTACCTGTCCATTCCCGGTCAACGGTCGCGTTACTTGTTGCTTTAAAAAGCAAAATATGCATTGATTTAAAATATGAATTATGAAAATATGCATTACAATACTATATTGTACTAAACTGTATTATATTATGAAACACTAATGTCCATTTTAATGTTATGTTATATTTACCTGTCAATTCCCGGTCAACGGTCGCGTTACTTGTTGCTTTAAAAAGCAAAATATGCATGATTTAAAATATGAATTATGAAAATATGCATTACAATACTATATTGTACTAAACTGTATTATATTATGAAACACTAATGTCCAATTTAATGTTATGTTATATTTACCTGTCCATTCCCGGTCAATTGTCGCGTTACCTATTGCTTTACAAAGCAAAATATGCATGATTTAAAATATGAATTATGAAAATATGCATTACAATACTATATTGTACTAAACTGTATTATATTATGAAACACTAATGTCCAATTTAATGTTATGTTATATTTACCTGTCCATTCCCGGTCAATTGTCGCGTTACCTATTGCTTTACAAGGCAAAATATGCATGATTTAAAATATAAATTATGAAAATATGCATTACAATACTATATTGTACTAAATTTTATTATATTATGAAACACCAATGTCCAATTTAATGTTATGTTATATTTACCTGTCCAGTCACTGGTTGCGCTGCTTGATGCTTTACAAAGCAAAATATGCATAATTTAAAACATGGATTAGGAAAGCATTACAATACAATATTATACTAAATTGAATTATATTATGAAACACCAACGTCCAATTGAATGTTATGTTATATTTACCTGTCCAGTCACTGGTTGCGATGCTTGATGCTTTACAAAGCAAAATATGCATGATTTAAAACATGGATTAGGAAAATATGCATTACAATACTATATTGTACTAAATTGAATTATATTATGAAACACCAACGTCCAATTGAATGTTATGTTATATTTACCTGTCCATTCCCAGTCACTGGTTGGGCTCCTTGGGGCTTTACAAAGCAAAATATGCATGATTTAAAATATGAATATTTTTTATAAATATGAATAATTATATTATGAAACACCAACGTCCCACTCAATGAAGTGTTATAGGATATTTATCAATGCAATCAGTTTTCGGGAAAATACAAAATATGCATTACTTAAAATACCAATTATAAAAATATGCATATTATGTTCATAAAAACTACTTTGTCATAATAGTACCTGCTGTTGTCATGGCTGGCTGTGATGTTGAAGCCACTGGGCAATACCCTGAGTAAAAAGAGAAAAAAGACTGGTTGAACTGATTTAAATGAGATTTTAGCTTGAGACTGTATTTGATTTCAGGTGCACTTTTGTTTATTTGCATGTTTTTTTAGGGCCCGAGCACACCGGGGTGTGAGGACCCTATTGTTCTTCAAGGAGTAATTAGGGGTCAAGCACCGAAGGTGCTGAGGCACCTATTGGAATTGTTAAGGCCGGGGTATACCTTTTATCCGCGTCCGCGCAGCTTTTCGAGTATACTCCCCGCGGCTACACGCGGATGGCCGCTTTCGACACTATAAGCAATACAAATGATTTCTTATTCAAATTATTAGTCTAACAGGCTGTCAGGGCAGCACTGATTTGGTGACATTTACAGTACATTAAAACATTAGGATAGGTGAAGAAAAGTGACTGATCCACCATTGCAAACACAGTTTAGAACAAACAATAAGACAACAAAGAACAGGAAACAAAAAAAAAAAACATGCTCCAGGGCTTTCTGTTCTTGGAAGAAGTAAAAGTTAATGAAGACAAACGATAGTGTGCAAATGCTGTCTATTTCCTTTGTATAATTGTTTATATAGTGGAGTGCCCTGTATAAATATGTTCACGGGCATGCGCTGTTGTACGCGGACTGTACGCGCACTGTCCGCGCGGTCTCAAATTTTGGGCTGCACGCGGACGGTCCGCGCGGCATACACCGTGTAACCATTACACCTGCGTGTCATTTCTATTTTACCCCGTGATCAGACCCAGCATTTCTGATAGCAAGATATGCCCCTGAGGGGTCTCCTAGCATTCTGTACCACATGTGATGCCCCCAGCACGGGATGAGCAGCCACGTATGACGGGCTTGCGGTCTCAGGGGTGTGCATAGCACCCCAACTACCGCGACCGGTGCACTGTATATCTGGGACTTGTACGCTCCGCTATGGAGATTGCGACTGTTGCGTTTTTTACCGTTAAGGCGGTTTTTGCGCTCTCATCACCTGTCGCATCTCGCCCGTCATCTCCTGCTTTGGAGTCAGAAGCATCTGAGGTCCCTTCGTGCCATTTACATCCCGGGTTCACTCAATACAGCGGCAGACGCGCTTTCCCGAGCTGCACGCCCCGGCGAATGGCGACTCCACCCACAGACGGTCCAGCTAATTTGGAAGAAGTTCGGTTGTGCACAGATAGATCTATTTGCGTCACCGGACGATACCCACTGTTGCCTGTTTTATTCACTAACCAAGGGCAGCCTCGGCGTGGATGTGTTGGCACACAGCTGGCCGCGGGGGACGCGCAAATACGCATTTCCACCAGTGAGCTTAATCGCACAGACACTGTTCAAAGTCAGGCAGGACGAGGAGAGCCTTTTATTAGTCGCCCCGTACTGGACGACCAGGAATTGGTTTTCAGAGTTAATGCTTCTCGCGTCAGCCCCTCCCTGGCGGTTTCCCCTGAGGAAGGACTTTCTTTCTCAAGGAAGGGGCGCATTTGGCACTCGCGCCCCGACCTGTGGGATCTCCATGTATGGTCGTTGAGCGCGCGCAAGGTTTAGGTGATTTATCGCAAGCGTTATCTAACAGCATCGACGCGGCACGAGCACCGCCCACATGGCGGGCTTACGAGCTTAAATGAAACCTTTTTCGTCACCTGGTGCTCTTCGCAACGCAAGGACCCCAGAGAATGCCGCATCAACATTGTGCTTTTATATCTTCAACATAAGTTATATGGTAGGCTGTCACCCTCCACCATTAAAGTTGATATCGCCACTATTTCTGCTCATCACTCATTTATTAACAGCAGATCAGTTGGCCAGCATGATTTGGTTATTAGATTTTAAGAGGCGCTCGCAGGCTAAACCCCTCGCGCCCTCCCTCTATTCCTCCTGGGACCTGTCCAGGGTGCTGAAACCCCTACAGATCCCCGGTTCGAGCCTTTGCAGTCTGCGAGTCTGAAGTTTTTGTCAATGAAAACTCTGACCCTGCTAGCATTGGCCTCTGTGAGGTGAGTAAGGGATTTATATGCATTCTCTGTTGACAATTCGTGCCTTTAGTTTGGTCCTGATGTCTCGAGCGTAACACTCAGACCCAGACCAGGCTACGTGCCCAAAGTTCCCACCACTCCCTTCAGAGATAAGGTGGTGAGCTTGCAAGCGGAGCCTCCGGAGGAGGCAGACCCAACCATAGCTTTATTATGTCCCGTACGAGCTTTACGCCTCTACGTGGATCGCACACAAAGCCTCAGGACTTCAGATCAGCTCTTTGTTTGTTACGGTGGTCAGCAGAGAGGGAAAGCTGTCATTAAGCAGAGGATGTCTCATTGGATAGTTGATACTATCGCCCTTGCTTATAATCTGCAGGGCATTCTTTGTCTATTTAATTTGAGAGCCCACTCTACTACAAGTGTTGCCTCATTTTGGGCACTCGCTTGTGGTTCCTCGCTAACAGACATCTGCAGAGCTGCTGGTTGGGCGACCCCTAACACGTTCATTAGGTTTTACAGTGTTCGTGTCGAGCCTGTCTCCTCTCGTGTTCTTTCCTCGTTAGGGGAAGCACGGAGAACAGGCTCGCAGGTCGGCTTGCAGCCTCCGACTGCTGCTCAGTATGGAAGGCCATCAAGGCAAAAATGCATAATAATTTGATTTGTCTTCCTCCGCTGCCTTGGCAGACTGATGTTGCGGAGCATCCGCTGCCAGCCTCTCACTAGCTGCATCCTCGCGAACCTGTGTTTGGCTCGGGCGTCCACATTGCGTCCCACCGGGTTCCTTTGTGAGTATTTTTCCGTGGGGTTAATCCTACTAGCCCACGTTTCCCTCAGCAGAGCACTGCTTTGCTTACACAGCCACGGCTGTCATTTACACCTCAACTATGGTTGACTTTCGCCCATCAATAGCCCTTAATGGGGCGGTGGCTTCTGCAGCGTTCCTATACCGCTCAGATAGGGCGCTTCCCAGTCGCTGGCACTACTGTGGGGTTAAAGGAACATCTAGTGCCCAGCCTTCTGCCTTAAAACCTAATTCTCCTTATCCTTAAGTGGAACCGGAGGGCTTTACGCAGACACTGGAAGAGGTCAGCCCTCAGTGGCGTTTTGGTAGGGATTCCCAATTCATCGGTCACGATGTGCGTCGTAGTGACCGACTGAAAGGGAACGTCTCGGTTACATATGTAACCCACGTTCCCTGAAGGAAGGGAACGGAGACGTGACGTCTCGTCGCCACAGGGCTGCTCCCTGCTGTTTATCGGCCAGTCACACTTTCCGGCTTTCTCAGCGAAACGAAGCTAATTTCCATATTTGCATCTGCGGCTTATATACGCACCTGGCGGGGCAGCGCCAGCATTATGCAAATATCTCAATGCCAAGTTCATTGGCGTTTTAGTAGTTTACGAAAGCAGATTGGTCTCTCTAAGCGAGTTCCCAATTCATCGGTCACGACGTGACGTCTCCGTTCCCTTCCTTCAGGGAACGTGGGTTACATACGTAACCGAGACGTTCTAACTATACAAAGCTTAATGCCAATGGGTGAAATGTCCCTTTCATCTTCAAGTGCCTGTTGGATCAAGACAAACTCACTTTTGTAGTCATGGCAACAGTTTCTCTTGTACCGGCAGGAGTTCTCACATGAACAAGTGCGAAATCGATATCCACAGTTGTACCTGCATGAATTGGAATCTAGAGAAAAGATACATAGATTTTAGCAATACTGATATTATAACAAGTCATTTGGCATTAGAAACTAGATTAAATCTATAGTATATGATACATCAAGTCATATACATTTCATCACATACCTACAAAGACCCAGTTTGCATGAAATCCTCTTCTCGTTTCACTGCCATCACTGTAGAAAACCACAGTCACACCATTCTGAGTTGATTTAAAAGATTGTCTCCTGTTCCCTTGAACTTTTCCTAGTAAACGTCCACGTGAAGTATGACCATCAAATACTTCGATGTAATCACAGCATGTTTCCAAACTTAAGAGAAAAAGAAAATTATTTTATTTTATTATACAAATGTTTTGACACAATCTTTGAGGACACCTTTACAAAAGCATTTGCTAACAAATTTTGCAATTTATTAATGTTTGTTTGTTTATTCTTCACGCCATTCCATCATCTGTATGGTGTGAACCGGTTAATTCATAATTTTAAAAAGTTTTAATTTGCCTGTGGCAATGATTTAGAAGTGAACAAATACAATATAAGCACAATGTCATACTCAACAAAGGTGAAGTTCAACAGCACTGTTCTTTGTCCAGTGCTGTGAATGGTCCATGTGCATCGTGCACCATTAGGATAGAAACTAGGGTACTGAGGGCTTACAAATTCACCCATCCAATTTGCCATGTTGCCACCACATCCGTTGTATCCTTATAGACAAGAACAGTGCAGGAAAAGATTGTTACTTATTTCACAGACTCATTCCTAAAATAAATATATGAAGAGTTTGGTTCCAAAACGCGATAAAAGCCAAGTTACTGCCAAAATCAGTATTATATCAGGTCAGTATTTAAAAGTAAATTCTTAATTTTACGCAAATCCAATATCCGCAGTGTTATTCTGTCATCTTTTCTCCCTTTTTTCCCAAAACGCAATAAACGCCACTCCTCCCTTCTACAGAACGCAATAAATCCGCTCCACATATTACTGGGCACCATTCCACGCAATGTAGACAAACAATGGTGGTGCGTTGAGTACACGGAATCCTAGTTTTCCTCATCTACTTTGTACTTCGTGATCAACAAACAAACAAAAGCAAAATAATACTTTAATGGCATTAATAAACCCGTGGTTTTCTGTGACGGGAAAGATTGTATCATCAATATCCAATAACTTACACGAGAGGCACTCGGGAGACATGTGGTTGTTCTCCCGACAGCATCTGTGAAGTTTATGTGATTCTAACACATTGACCCCAGGGGATCTTATGAAAAACTTTCCATTATTTCACTCAAGGTCAACGACAATCGAGCAGGACCAAAACATTTTACAAGCGGATCGCTTTGAAAAATGTTAAGCGACAGCGTCAAGTAAAACCGCAGCAATGACAGTGATCTTAATATGTGGGTTGCAACATGACAAAGTAAGTGTTTTGATTAATGCCATTAGTGTTTATTTTTTTATCAGTGTATACCACTGTTCAACTAAATGAATATATCATGGCAAAGATGAATGCACATTTATACATTGATTTAATAGATTTATAGCATTTATAGCAAAAAATGCTTTTTGTGGAAAAAATAATTTGTTTTTATAATAAATCTTTGAAAATCAAGTCATGGATTTGAATTTTTATGTTTTTATAACCTAAAGATGCTATGTGAAAGTTTGTAACAGAAAATAGTGGTTTTCATCTTGTTACTTTCTTGGTATAGAAAACCCGTTTTTACTGAAATTTGTCAAAATGGATTTATTGAGTTTTGGAACCAAACTCTTCATATATATAAAGTTATAACCATGAAACACCAATTTCCCATACGATGTAATGTTACAATCTTTACCTGTCCATTTCAAGCCACTTCTTGTGTTACTACTTGATGTTTTACAAAGTAAAATATGCATGATTTAAAATATGAATTATGAAAATATCCAGTATACTATATTGTACTAAATTGTATTATATTATGAAACACCAACATCCAATTTAATGTTATGTTATATTTACCTGTCCATTCCCAGTCAATGGTCGGGTTAGGTGATGCTTTACAAAGCAAAATATGCATGATTTAAAATATGAATTATGAAAATCTGCATTACAATACTATATTGTACTAAATTGTAATATATTATAAAACACCAACATCCAATTTAATGTAATGTTATATTTACCTGTCCATTCCCAGTCACTGGTTGTGCTACTTGGGGCTTTACAAAGCAAAATATGCATGATTTAAAATATGAATATTTTTTATAAATATTAATAATTATATATCATATTATGAAACACCAACGTCCCACTCAATGAAATGTTATAGGATATTTATCAATGCAATCAGTTGTCGTGAAAATACAAAATATGCATTACTTAAAATACCAATTATAAAAATATGCATATTATGTTCACAAAAACTACTTTGTCATAATATTACCTGCTGTTGTCATGGCTGGCTGTGATGTTGAGGCCACGTGGCAATACCCTGAGTAAAAAGAGAAAAAAGACTGGTTGAATGTATTTAAATGAGCTTTTAGCTTGAGACTGTATTTGATTTCAGGTGAACTTTTGTTTATTTGCATAAATTATGTACAATCAGACCGAATACTTTTACTATTAAAATACTACTACTTCGGATTTTGTGTTGACTTATAGCTTCATTTCATCAATCTTTCATAGCTAATATACTATTTCTGTTGTATATTTCTACATAATAATCTAATCATGTCAAAAACATTTCTTGAATTTTTTCGAGGAACTTACAATTAAAGTCAGGGCAACAGTTGCCATGGTACTGACATGAGCTGTAACATGAACAAGTGCGAAGTTGATATCCACAGTTATACCTGCATGAATCTAGAGAAAAGATACATAGATTTTTGCAATAATGTTATTATAACAAGTCACTTGGTATTAGAAACTAGATTAAAATCTATGGTATATGATATATCAAGTAATATACATTTCATCACATACCAATTATGAAAATATGCATATTATGTTGTTATGTTATGTTAAATTATTTACCTGTTGGCCATGACTCAGTGATTCTTGCTGTAAGATTGCACATAGACATTATATTTAACTTAAGCTTTATTCACTGATAAATATTTTCTATAGAAAAATGTTTCTATTGCAAGTGAAGGATTTTCATACCTTAAAAGCTTAGAAGTACATAGAGAAGAACAGCCAGAGGTTTCATGGTTCTTGTCAGGCCAAGTTGGTTTCTGAAACTTAAAGCATATACCCAAAACTAGTTTAAGAAGGATTTCATTTTGATTGTGAAAGTGATGAGTTCAGCATGTTAGTCCATGCTTCTGCTTTTAAGCCCAAAACAGAGTGAGAAATGAAACTGAGACACAGATTGACTTGCTCACATCTTCCTATTTTTTCTTCTCTACATTTATCATCTTTTTTTGCACAACTGCTCAGCAATGATCAGCAACTATTTTTAGTCAATACTCCTTTACCAGATAGAAAGTCTTTACCATTTATGTTTTGTCATATGTTTAAATGAGAGAGTGTATATGAACCAAAGAGAGCTGGGCACGTCCTTGAGCTGCGTCTCAAGGACACAAGACTTACTGTTCACAGGCAAGCCTATTGAGAATATCAGAAGTCTTATGCAAAGTCCTTGAGAGATGCAAAATCACAGTTCTACAACTATTCTACAACAGTTCTATAACAGCAGGCCTGGTAACTCCAAACAAATTTTCTCTACTTATAATCACATTCACAAATCACATTACTTTTTCAAAATAAAGTACACTCTAAAAAACGTTGGGTTAAAATTAACGTTAGGTTAAATATGGACCAACCCAACACTGGGTTATTTTAACCCAACAAGGGTAGAAATAACTTTTTGTTGGGTTGAAACAACCCAACGTTTGGTTAATGTGTTTAAAGCTGAAATTTTGTGGTTTAAATTGCTTTCATACCTTTCATTGTGGTGTCTATAAATAACAAAGCATAGATTTCATTGAAAAAGCATATTTATTGCACATGAACAATAAAAGAGTACATAGCCCTACACAAACAATCAACTTTCTAATAAAAAAATATATTAGTATTATATCTCACAATCTAAAATGACAGATACCCGGTTAACATTACAATTAGATCAAGTAAAAAGTTGTACAAGTAAGGGATAATGTATTGGCAGCATGTCATCACAGAAAAAAGCCAACAGTTTCTTCAGGACAAATGTCACAAACACATTGGTTTAATCATTTGTAAATTTAATGTCGGATATGTAATTAATAGACATTGATATTTAATTTTTGTGTAATATAAAACTGTACCTGTCAAATGATTTGCATTGGAGTTTTTAGTTTTGAGCAGTAGTAGAATGTCACGACTGGCCAATCAGAAACTAGCATTTTAGAGAACCGTGTAATAAGAAATGGTTAATGTAACACATAAGATCAACACTAAGTTGCAGAAACAGTCAACATATGATCAACATGAAAAATCACCTTAGCATGACAAATAACTACACAGACTTCTTATAGAAAAGGATTCCGTTCTTGGGAGTTTGTAAACAACAGTCTTCAAAAACACCCACACTGATGTGCACTGCTTAGTAAAATTAAAGTCCAAAACATAAAAAAGTTTAAAACATGTCAACATCACCAAGGAGGGTGTATTGCTGGAGTGACTGTCTGTCAAAAAAACGAAGGCTTTATGGCAGAGATCGTCATCTTCCAATTCAAGGACAAATGGGAGTGGTTTTGTCACCTCAGCCTCTCAGAAGAATGCAACCATGTTGGTCCCAACCTGTTGAAAACAGACAAAACACTTGTTAGAATGCAGGCAAAGACGCTAAATGCATGATGCAGCATTATTATACAAAACCAAACAATTCATATTTAGATAGCTATTTACCGATAAGATGGGCTTGACAATTGTATACAATTAAAGAGATAGTTGGGCCAAAAATGATATTAAACCCATGATTACTCACCTCCAAGCCATCCAAGATGCATACGTCCATCATTTTTCAGACTAACACATTTTCAGTTATTTTAGAAAATGTTTTAGATCTTTCAGTTAATCAAATGTAAAGTTATGGGGTCCACTCCTTCAAGTAAAAAAATATTTGCATCCATCCTTCACAAAATAAATCCATCTGGCTCCACGATAATAAACAAAGGCCTTCTGAGGGAATTCCGTGCAGTGTTGTTTTAGAATTATAACAAAAATAACTAGCTTCTGCTAATGGCGCCATATTGGTCGCGTCCGCATTCAAGATGAGACCTGTCCTGAATACAGAGGAGTCTAAGCTAGTTATTTTTGTTTATAAAGTTTAAATATAGATATTTCTACAAAAAACGGCACGGATTACCCTCAGAAGACCTTTGTTTATCATCGTGGAGCCATTTGGATTTCTTTTGTGAAGGATGGGTGCACATTTTTTGGACGTGAAGGAGTGGACCCTGTAACATTACATTTGATTAACTGAAAGATCTAAGACATTTTCTAAAATATCTCAAAATGTGTTTGTCTAAAAAATTATGGACATATGCATCTCGAATGGCTTGGGGTTGAGTAAATCATGAGTTTAATATAACTTTTGGGTGAACTATTCCTTTAATCGTGCAACCTTACATACCACTTTTGAAAATGACATACTCACAGCAAAATAAGCAGGGATTCTTAATAAAGAAATGCTTTGATATGCCTCATTGTAATATCAACATATCACTTTAAATAATAAAAAACAAGTGCATTTTCATGTTACCTGTAAATAACTTTGTAAAAGTTGGTATCAGAACCTCAAAGTGACATTGTTTTAGCTTCTCCAGGAAAAAATATCCATCTTTTATCCATCAGGGTCTGAGGAAAAGAGCCAAAACTGTGATTTAAGTGGGCATCATCAAAAACATTTGAAAAAGACAAAAATGTCTGTAAGTTACACAGACCAAATGAGAGTTCACAATGTGTGACCCTGTCTCTGAACTCAAGGTTAAAGTTTCATGATCTAAACATGATATTAAAAGCATCAGTTTGATTTCAACTTTTACAACAAACGATTATTTATTTAAAACGTACACGTTTCTTCCTCATATTAACGTTATCTGTTTTAAACCGAATTTCTAAACCATTAGAATACGTTACATTCTAACGTTTCTAAAATTATTAAAACAAGCCATGTTTTAGACATATTTCATAAAACGTTTGATCACACGAAATATTTAAATCATTTAAAAGCAAGCATATAGATTTACTGGACATTACAGACTAGCCAACGAACGCTAATAAAACTTTTAATAAGAGTTATGTCTTGTGAACCATCATTTTGCATACTTTTGCATTCAGAAATAGTTTAAATGATTAAAAACAATGACACAAACCTTTTCCTTCAAATAAATCAAAGATAAGTCGATGAAAACCCGTTTATGAATCCTGAGGTGATGGTAAATTCCCGCGTCAGGCAATACTAACCAACTGCAGACGCGCAGAAGCATACGTCAGCTGAGACTGACAGCGCCAGACTGACAATGTGAGGGCGGAAATGGGCGGAGTTCACTCCACACACTCCAGATCAATAGGGAGCGGTAATGCGCCTTTTCGTTGAGAAGGTAATCGGCGAGAAGGTAATCGTGGCGCCAGAAGAGTTTAGTCAAAAGTTAATAAAAACAGAATCATCATGGCGGAAGAACAGAACTCGGTAAAAATTCCTTTGTGTTGTGTATTTAAGCGAATGTTTTTTTTTTAATTAACACTTTTACAAAATGTCTCAAAGTATTTTGGGAGTGGGCATTATGACGACGGCACTGACGACGGCACTTGATCACGTTAATTATTTTGCAATTACATTCTATTACTTTAAGATACATTTTCATGGTTTGACATCGTATTTTGAAGGTGTTTTTTTTTTTTACATTTTCTGACTTTTAAAAATGCTTTAAATGTTTTCATTTCAATTATAGAACCATATAACGATTCAGAAAGGTTCAGCAGTACCTTTGGAGCAATGCACAACATGCTGCAGCGATTTTCACTTCCCAGGGGACAAATTGAATAGTCACACCAAAAAGGCTGTTGTGCATGAAGGTATTAATATCTTAAGTTAACTAATATACGGTGGCAATAAATATTATTTAATAATTCCTTTGGAATTAGCTGTTTTTCTCCATGATTTTATCAAAATTGGCCATTAAAGTCAAAAGTTTAGGCTAAAAATACACACAAACAGTTATATATTTGATTATTAGTATTTTATAATAATGTTTCATATCTTTAAATCTGATTGACCATCAGCAACCAGCACAGAGTGTACCGGGGCTCCATCAGCTACCATTGAAAGGTACCTCTCTCACTCTCTCAAGTATTTCTTTGTCCATGTGTCTATAAATTAACTTAAAATTAATTTGTCACAGGAAACATGCTGACCTTGTTGTGCAAGTGCCACTTGAACAACAGGACACTGAAATGGGTGACAAGGTATGTTTTATTAGGCTTGTTCGACTTCATGCAGCGCTGCTAGAACTGTCAGGCGGATGACGTCAAAGTGCCGCGAGAGCGAGACGAAATTACACTTCGTATGATTTCTCTAATGATTCTCGCGGTACTTTGACGTCATCAGGCTGTCGGTTCTTGCAGTTTTTAAAATTTTAATTCACATGCTACATCCTGATTAAAACAGGTTTTTTTAGGACACTTTCCATCTTCCCAGGGACAATGGATGGATTTTTATTAAATATTTTGTCCCTTTTTTGAATTCATCTCTCATTAAGGAACCACAGATCGTCAAAGACCTCTTGACTGCAGTGGAATGGTTGCAGGAAAACTGCCATGCCTTCAAAGGTTTTGCACAAGAGCCGTGGTATTTGACCTTAACCAAGGAAGACCAGGAAAAGGCCCTTCTTCAACTTGATCATGCGGAAATGAACGACGACAGACAAATGGCCAAAGAGCCTTTCATGTTTCGTTTCAAATTCAGGGAAGATATGGAAGTTTTTCTTAGCGAGTGTCACGACAAAAGGTGCCTTAGGATTAACTCCATGTTTATGGAGTTTTAAATTTATTTAAGGGAGAATTATTGTTTAACATTTAAAATGTATTAAAATGCTCAAGGTTTATTTTTTAAGATTTGTGTTAAATTTATTGTTATTCACTTATGACACAACAAAACAAATGGATAATAAACTATACATTTAACTTTGAAACAAAACTACTAACAATTGTTTGTAGCATATAACAATTTTACACAAATACATAAACACACATACATACATTTAGTGAATTCATACTGAATTATTGTTTAACATTTAAAATGTATTAAAATGCTTTTTCATTAAAATCAAATGCTCAAGCTTTATTTTTTAAGATGTGTTAAATTTATTGTTATTCACTTATGACACAACATTTAACTTTTAAACAAAACTATTAACAATTGTTTGTAGCATATAATTCTTACCTTTTACATTATTTTACACAAATACATAAACACACATACATTTAGTGAATCTATATTGTTTGGAACTTAATTCATCTCTATGGCAAAACGTGTCTAGGTCATTCTGAAATCGTCCTTTATATATTTATAAATAGTTGCAGTTCGGGGCACTGCATATGCACATTATAACACATCTCACCATTAAGGATATCGTGTTTTTTGCCATTAAGGGAAATCAAATCATCTGGTCTCAATTACAAATTTGACTGGTAAATGATCAAGAACGTTGAGCCCTTTTGTACTGCATTGCATATTGAATGTTCAAGGATGACAGATAAAATTAATACACGTATGCATGCATGCATGCATGTGAATAATTAATGTATTTATTTTACACAATGTAAAAGGTAAGAATTGATATTTGCTACAGACAATTGTTAATAGTTTTGTTTAAAAGTTAAATGTATGGTTTTTTAAACAAATCTTTTAAATCAAATGCTCAAGCTTTATGTTTTTATGAAAAATAAGTATTTTTCAACATTAAAATCTCACCCTCAAAAAAAAAAAAAAAACACTAAAAAAACCTCAAAACTCCATAAACATGGAGTTAATCCTGAGGCGCCTTTTGTCCTGGCACTCATTAAGAAAAACTTCCATATCTTCCCTGAACTGGAAACAAAACATGAAAGGCTCTTTGGCCAGTTGTCTGTCGTCATTCTTTTCCGCCCGATCTAGTTGAAGAAGGGCCTTTTCCTGGTCTTCCTTGCTTAAGGTAAGATACCACGGCTCTTGCGCAAAACCTCTGAAGGCATGCCCGTTTTCCTGCAACCATCCAACTGCAGTCAAGAGATCTTTGACGATCTGTGGTTCCTTAATGAGAGAAGAATTCAAAAAAGACAATATTTAATTTAATTTATAAAAAAAAATCCATCCATTGTCCCTGGGAAGATGGAAAGTGTCCTAAACAAAACCTGTTTTAATTAGGATGTAGCATGTAAATTAAAGTTTTTAACCTGTTATGAAACGGCTGAAATTCCACAAAAGGGCGTATTTGTTCCTCAGACATTGCACAATAAACGTGACACCCAAATGTAGCAGAGTCGAACGAATGTCCGGAAGTGAACTAATTGTTTTCAGTTTTTATATCATAATTCGTTCAGAAACGGCAAGATTGTGATGTGAACAAATTGTTTTGTATTAAAAGGCTTGAATAATCAATTTCCTTGGACTTTTATGAATAATTTGTTTTGGACAATTTCACAGAAGCGGATGAAGGGAAGATTTTGAAGGCAAGTAAATAAACTTAATCAGCGCCACTTGGTTCAGATAACTATCAGCTAGATAACAGTTTTATGGCTGCTATAAATCATATTACGCTTTGTGTGCAGGCTTAATGGAATCCTGAGAGTCTAAGCTTTCAAACGATGTGCCACACTACCGTATGTTTTGAAGATTTAATGACAATATTTAATTACAATGACGTTTATGCAGCCTCATTTCTGAGGGAGGGGGTGTGCCGTGTACGGCACAGTGATCCTTATTAGGTAAACACCATTTCTGTCATGTTCCCCAGTTTGAGACAATAAAAAGATACCTCGTCACCCATTTCAGTGTCATGTTGTTCAAGTGGCACTTGCACATCAAGGTCAGCATGTTTTCTGTGACAAATTAATTTCAAATTAATTTATAGACACATGGACAAAGAAATACTTGAGAGAGCAAGAGAGTTACCTTTAAATGGCAAAATTCTCCATCAGAATAAGACACCACCATTTCCGAATGACGGGAAAATCAGACTTGCATATTGGGGGGAAAAAAGTGTTAACAGATCAACAATTTTATATTAAATCGTTTAAAAATATGATATTTTAACGAAGACTTACAGCTGTAAAATCAAAGGGTTCCTCCAAGATCATGTAGAAAGCATACTGAAACAAGTTAAATCAGAATTTCAGGCAACCAGTTCATTTTTTTCATACTTTTGAAAAAGACATTCATATATTTCCCCTTTTTTTACCATCAACATGAAGATCCCACAGTCAACAGAGCCGGCCAACTGTTTTGGAACATTCTGAAAAGAAATGGAATGTCATTAGGTTATTCTTGGAAATTTTTTAAAAACATAGATTGTGTATTGTTTTTAAGTAGCTTTAAAAAAACTTAGTAAAACTAACCTTGTTTTTTATCAGCTTCCACAGTGCTTTAAGTGGGCTGGAACGCGCCGGTACTCAGTACCGCCACTTCTAAAAATAGCTCTTGAGCGTACCACCACCTCTCCGTGAGCCCAGAACGTGCTTCTAGCGTACCGGAACGCTCATTTGCACATCTGTTTAAATCAGAGGTTTTAATCCGTTGGCTGCGCTGCCGCTTTTCAGACCGCTCTTCACAATGTACACTTCCTAATTCGTCCCACCGAGAGCAGAGACTACATTACCCATACACCCTTGAGTTTACAAGTTAAAAGCGCATGCGTCGCCTTTGTCAGTCAGCCTCAACGTGGTGTGGAGAGGTGTGACTCATACCCGTCAAGTATCCCGTTTTGGCCGGGAAAGTCCCGTATTTTATCCTTCTTTCCCGCCGTCCTCCCGTATTAGTATTTTCCCTTAAATCTCTCGTATTTTATCCTCCGTAATTTCGCACGCAAAGGTTGTGATCTATAAAAAGATCCTAAAGATCGCTAAAGATCCACTGATTCCGCTAATCCACTTCGTGTTTTCCCGCCCGCCCGCAGCATCTCTGTGTGCACTCTCTGCCTGGACGACAGTTTCTGAAGTTCGTTGCATTAACAGGTAGATTTATTACATTATATCAGATGTTAAACCGCAGAATTACTTATTTGGAAGTTTGTTTATGTATTTGTAAAATGTAAAAGTGCTAACAACTTAGCAAACAACAACAAAATATCCACATTCTTACTATTATCGCTTGTCTAATTGATTTACTGTTCCCGATCAGATCTATATATAAACACTAAATTTGCTGTTGTTGGCACACTTTGTAGGCAAAAAATACAAAAAACACCAATGCCTTCACAAAATAAAGACAGAGAACGGAAAGGGAGGCTGCTTCTAAAGGCAGTTCAACATTGCAAACATGGAATATTTTTTGTCACACTTTAATTCTTGTTATTATATTTCCCATTATAATCACTTGTCTAAGTTGATGTTAGTAATATAAAACATCATATTTATAATACTTTAAAACCATATAGTACAATCTCCCTAATTAGTGCCCTTTTTGGTTTGGGACACTGCCCAACAAAATTTCAATGAATTTGAACGACGCGCACAGTAGTTTTACCACCCGCAAAATGGAAAACAGTGGGACAAAATAAAATGATGACTTTCTAGTTTTAAATTGCCAGTATTTTGTTATTCTTGAACCCATAGACATGGTCTTGGTGTCATTTTAAAGTTTTTGTTTTTAAGCTCTTTCTATCTGAACAACTAGTTTTAGCATTTGACCAGACTGAACATTTTACTTATATATCTACCTTTTTCACATTTTATGTATGTTCAATAGCTATTTCTAGCTCAAGCAAATCCACAAACTTATATAAGGATTTATTATTTTTTACAAGGTCGTCTGTTGACTGCTGAATATAAAACCCCTTTAATATAGAAGTCTAGTCAGCAAAAAAAAAAGAAAGAAAAATAGAGTACCGGCACTTCTTTTGGGCCACTTAAAGCACTGAGCTTCCATGATCCTGAAGTGATTCTGCTTGTTAGTTTACTGCAACAAAATAAAAAATATTTTAATATATAACCATAAAAATTGGACAAAGGAGCCAAGTTACTTTGTTCTAAAGCAGGAGTGTCAAACTCAGTTCCTGTAGGGCCGGTGTCCTGCAGAGTTTAGCTCCAACCACCCCAAAGACACCGGTCTTGAACTTTCTCTGCATCAGATGTGTTTGATAAAGGCTGAATCTAAACTCTGCCAATAATTGAGGAATTGAGTTTGACACCCCTGTTCTAAAGTGAAAAGAACCACTGACTACATTGCGAAAACATATCAAATTAGCATAAAGCACCTTAAGTGTAATTTTCCCTTAAGTTGTTTCCTTTAAACTTAAGGGTGTTGCAGAAAAACCCTTAAGGTTTTCTGTTGCGTCTCCATGGCAACAATAGTATTTTATAACAACAAACCGGGGTCGCTGTCATGAAACACTTAACGATTACCCTTACCTAAGAGAACCGTTTAAGGGATTATATGCAAAACTCTTTAATTATTATCTTACAGTAGTTAAGGGGACTTTACCCCTTAAAGGCGGAGCCCACGATGTTTGAAAAACGCGTTGGAAAAGGAGACGGGCCGACTACCAAAACACACTTATAGCCAATCAAATAAAATCAAATGCCGGGTTGCGTATGTGTGGGGCGGGTCTATCAACAGAAGGTCCAGATTCTATTGGGGTAGGGGCATGTTTGTTTGGGTGATTTCAAATATCAACATTGGCTTTCAAACATCGTGGACTCCGCCTTTAAGTGTCATACTTAAGGGAAAAACTTAAGGTGCTTTATGCAACAGGGCCCAGGGATGGAAATTAACTTTTTTGTCCACCGGCCACTGTGGCTGGTGGATTTCAAAATCTACCAGCCACTCAATGTTTTACCAGCCACTTTCTTGTTTTTAACCGACTGTAACTGCATGTGAAAATTAATACAACATGATGTACAATCCTTAAGCAGTTTATTCAATCGCAAGTCTCAATGAAATACTGAAATTTTCTCTCTCTCCCTTTTAAACACACAAACCATGAACTGATGGAACTACTTTCCTTAAATGAGTAGGGCAGATTAAGTTAAACAAACACCTTTTAAGATGTTTTCTTATGTGAAATATGAGAGCAGAACATACAGACCAGAGCATTGTCAGACTTGTCTCATCGGCCTCGTACTTTCGGGAGTGACAACCGCATTTAAATGCTGGAGTAAATGTTTGTTTCATGTCTGTATGGAACAAGACTCACTCCCAAAAATGTGATGATTGACCGAGATAACCATAGCAACGTTCTGCCGTCTGGCGTGCTCATCACTCACAACTTTGACCAAAATAATTTAACAGCGTTATGTTTTGCAATAAACCTCCGTCTTGGCATTGTGTATTGCACGCATTTAAGGCTGCTCAACAGCACACTCTTGAAGTGTTGCCAGGTCCTCGTCTTTTTTTGTACTTTTATACTGTTTTGGTGCTTAACCATTTATAGCTTTTGGATCATGAAGCGATCAAGTTTTTAGTGTTATTAAAGTGTGAACATGCGGTACAAATATTTTGATCTTTGAAGTTGTAATGTGGACTGACTCGGTGGAGTAGTTGAATCCATATGCAGAGATTTATTAGCAGCAGAGGTACAGAGAAGGGCAGAGCAGAGAATCGTAATCCAATATACAGGCAGATGTTCAATAACAGGCAGGAAATCCAAATAGCAAACAGTTTCGAATCGTAATCCAATATACAAGGTCAAAAACAGGCAATGAATCATACACGTGGCAAACAAACAATGGCAATAGAAAACGCTTGGTAGAGACAGGGATAAGCTGGCAATACTTCGCGACATTTTGGCATTAACCCTGGGCTTTTAACAGATATCAACAGGAAGTGAAGAGAGAGGAAGAGCAAAGTCAGTAATCAGGCGATGGCGCCCTCTGGGTGTTGGATGAATGGGTAGCGGGTATTACAGAATCCCCCCCCTTAAGAACACCTCCTGGTGTTCTTCGTGGACGCCCCCTTGGTCGTGGTGCTGGACGATCGGGATGTGCATGGTGGAAGTCTCGGGTCAAAGACGGATCCAGAATGTCCTTGGCAGCTACCCAGGATCTTTCTTCAGGACCGTAGCCCTCCCAGTCCACTAGGTATTGTAGCCGCCCCCCCCGCCATCTGGAATCCATGATATCCTTAACCAGGTAAGCCGGAGCTCCATCAACATCCAGTGGCGGGGGGGGTTCCCTCTCCTCAGAGGTAGTACCAGGAGCAGGGTGAGCAGGTTTCAGTAGTGATACATGGAAGGAAGGAGAGATACGATAATGAGCAGGAAGCTCCAACCTATATGTCACTGGATTTATTTGTCTTAAAATACGAAATGGACCTACATACCGTGGACTGAGTTTTCTGCTGGGTAGCCGCAACCGTAGATCTTTAGTAGATAGCCAAACTCTTTGACCAGGTTGGTAGTTGGGGTGGGGACGCCTCCTGCGATCTGCCTGAATCTTCTGGGCTCTGATCGCCCTCTGTAGTCTCACATGAGTGCTGTCCCACACCCTTTCGCTTCTTCTGACCCAATCGTCCACCGCAGGAACTTCAGAGGGCTCACCAGACCAAGGGAACATGGGAGGTTGGTATCCTAGAACACACTGGAAGGGGGTGAGACCTGTAGATGAGTGAGTTAATGAATTTCTAGCATACTCAGCCCAAGGGAGAAATTCAGCCCAACGTTCTTGTTCCTGGCTACAGTATGATCTGAGGTAGCGTCCTAATTCTTGGTTCAGTCTCTCCACTTGACCGTTTGCTTGGGGATGATAACCTGATGTTAGGCTTACATTGATATCTAGCTGTTTGCAAAAAGCTTTCCATACACGAGATGTAAATTGTGAGCCCCTATCAGACACTATATCCTCCGGTATCCCGTACACACGAAACACGTGGTGAAATAATGCTTGGGCAGTCTCCATAGCCGTAGGTAATCCCTTTAATGGAACCAGACGACATGATTTAGAAAATCTGTCACAAATTACCAGAATCGTGGTGTTTCCTTCAGATCTGGGAAGATCAGTGACAAAATCTATTGACAGATGAGACCAGGGTCGTTGTGGAATAGGTAGAGGTTCCAGGAGGCCAGCTGGAAGTTTTCGTGGCGTTTTGGATCGGGCACATACACTGCAGGACTTTACATACATAGACACATCATTAGACAAACTTGGCCACCAAAATGTGTTACGCACCAGTTCCTCTGTTCGCTGAATACCAGGGTGTCCAGAGCTCAGGGATGTGTGTGTCCACTGCAAGATGCGTTGGCGAAGATTTTCAGGAACGTATTGGCGTGTTGTGGGGCATTCTGGTGGTGCTGGGTCAGTTTGTAGTTCTCTCTGAATTTCCTCCATGATATCCCAACGAATAGGTGCCACGATCACTGATGATGGTATAATTGGCCCTTGACAGCTAAAATTTTCTTCCGACTCATATCTTCTTGACAGTGCATCCGCTTTCCCATTCTTGGTTCCAGGACGATACGTGACTGTAAACTGAAACCTTGAAAAAAAAATGACCATCTAGCCTGTCTCTGATTTAAACGTTTAGCATTCTTAATGTATTCCAAGTTCTTGTGGTCTGTGATCACCTGAAATGTATGGCGGGCTCCCTCCAACCAATGTCTCCATTCAGATAACGCTTCCTTAATCGATAGCAGTTCCTTGTTTCCCACGTCATAGTTCCTCTCTGCCGTTGTTAGTTTTCTAGAGAAGAAAGCACATGGGTACATTTTACCTGGATTACCATGTCTCTGGGACAATACTGCTCCAATGCCCACGTCCGAAGCGTCTACCTCCACAATGAATGGTTGTTCAGGGTCTGGGTGTTTCAAAATGGGAGCCGTAGTGAAACTGGTCTTTAAAGTGTCAAAGGCAGACTGAGCTTGTGGTGTCCACAGTATTCTTTTAGGGCTACCCTTCAGTAAGGAAGTGAGTGGGGCTGCAATGGAACTGTAATTCCTAATAAATCTTCTATAAAAGTTGGCGAATCCCAGAAATCTCTGTAGCTCCTTGACTGTAACTGGATGTGGCCACTCTGTAACCGCCTCAACCTTCTTGATATCCATCTCCACTCCCTGGTGACTGATCTTGTAGCCTAGAAAATTAGTGCTGGCCACATGAAATTCACACTTTTCAGCCTTAACATATAACTGATTTGCCAGTAAACGTGATAAAACATCCTTCACATGTTGAATGTGCAGCTCACGTGTCTTTGAAAAAATTAGAATGTCATCAATGTAAGCTATAACATAGTGGTTGAGAATGTCTCTGAAAATTTCATTGATAAATGACTGGAATATCGAAGGTGCATTAGAAAGGCCATACGGCATCACGGAGTATTCATAGTGCCCTCTAGTGGTCACAAAAGCAGTCTTCCACTCATCACCTTCTCTGATCCTGATCAAATTGTATGCACTGCGTAGGTCAAGTTTAGTGAAAATGGTAGCTTCTCGTAATTGTTCCAGTGCTGATGGAACTAATGGAAGTGGATACCTGTTCTTGATCGTCACCGAATTCAGACCACGATAATCAATGCAAGGACGAAGGCCTCCATCTTTCTTTTCTACAAAAAAAAATCCAGATGCTGCTGGTGATTTAGATGGTTGGATGAAACCAGATTCGAGAGCCTCCTCAATGTACTGTTCCATTGCCTGTGTTTCTGGTATAGTTAAAGGGTAGACCTTACTTTTAGGTGGTGAAGAGTTGGGTAAGAGATCTATAGCGCAATCCCAGGGGCGATGTGGTGGTAACTTGGTGGCCTTGGATTTGCTGAAGACTTCCTTTAGTTCCAGGTACTCTGTGGGAATATTCACTGATTCATTGGTTAGAGGGCTTTCAATACTAGTAGTTAAACATGGATAAAGTAGTTGACCTTGTAAACAATGAGTTTGGCAGTATGGTGACCATTTCGTAAGTTCCCTGGAGTTCCAAGAGATTTGAGGATCATGGGTTGCAAGCCAAGGATTTCCTAGAACCACTGGGTGTTGAGGTGTATTAGTTACATAAAAGGATATATTTTCGGTATGGAACAGACCAATTTTGACTGAAATGGGGACTGTTTGATGTGTAATGCCCTTCCCAATGGGTTGACTGTTGATGGCAGTGATGTTTATGGGTGGTATACAAGGAATGACGGGTATGTGGAGCTTATGCACTAATTCATGGTGAAGCAGATTTAAAGCTGATCCAGAATTGATTAACGCTGAAACACATTGTGCATATTTGAAGTAAGTGAGAGTCAGCACGAGAGTAAAGCATTTGTTAAGCAAATTAGTGCAATGAGTACTCACTTTACTTGATGTGGGTTTATTGGGGCAGAAACGACATTGGTGTCCAGCCTGACCACAATAAAAACAAAGTTTGTACACTCGTCGTCTTTCTCGTTCCTCCATTGACGGTTTGGTGAATCCTATCTGCATGGGTTCCATGTTTTCAGACGAATTCATAGCTGAGGTTGAGGTAGCAAACGGGCTCAATGGGGTATTACGAAGCAGATTATCAATGCGGATGGCCATAGAGATGAGTTCATGTAAATCAATATCCATATCTTTGCATGCAATCTCTGCCTGAATCTTCGGGTGCAACCCACGCTTAAACATTGGTTTTAACGCTGTCTCGTTCCATCCGCTTTGCGCTGCAATCGTGCGGAAATCGACAGCATACTCTGCAACAGTGCGATTGTTTTGACATAACTCTACCAACTGCATAGACATATCACGTCCCCCAGCCGGATACTCAAAAACTTCGCGGATTTGTTTGCAGAAATACGCAAATGATGTGCGTAGCATCTCGTCTTGATCCCAAACCGCAGAGGCCCATTCTAACGCCTTCCCCGTAAACAGAGACATCACAAATGAACACTTGGTAGTATCACGTACAAAGGCTTCGGGCTGATTATCAAAATATATGGAGCATTGGCGAATAAACCCCTTACATTTCTCTGCAGTACCATCAAATTTATCCGGTAAAGAAAATCTTACCGCCTCATGTCGAGTGGAGGGAAGAGATTGGATATACCGGGTAAGATGGTCGTTTGCGGCTCGGAGTGACGTGAGTTGGGTTTGAAACTCCGTGATCATCTCATTCTGGTAAGCGAATGCGGCCTGTAGTTGCGACATCTCCGCTGGATTCTGATCAGGCGAAGTATTCTGTAATGTGGACTGACTCGGTGGAGTAGTTGAATCCATATGCAGAGATTTATTAGCAGCAGAGGTACAGAGAAGGGCAGAGCAGAGAATCGTAATCCAATATACAGGCAGATGTTCAATAACAGGCAGGAAATCCAAATAGCAAACAGTTCCGAATCGTAATCCAATATACAAGGTCAAAAACAGGCAATGAATCATACACGTGGCAAACAAACAATGGCAATAGAAAACGCTTGGTAGAGACAGGGATAAGCTGGCAATACTTCACGACATTTTGGCATTAACCCTGGGCTTTTAACAGATATCAACAGGAAGTGAAGAGAGAGGAAGAGCAAAGTCAGTAATCAGGCGATGGCGCCCTCTGGGTGTTGGATGAATGGGTAGCGGGTATTACAGAAGTAAAGCATTTAGCTTTATTTCGGTTTATTATTGATTATTTCTTGTTCGCCGATTCTTCATGCAAGATCTACGGTTGTCATATTTTGTGGGAGTTAATTCGGTTGTAGAATGCGGTTGTCAGTCCTGTAAATTACTGAACTGTGTGTGTACAGAACAGAATTAAGCATTAAAAGTTGAAATGACAACCAAATTAATATGCAGCATGTACAGGACCATTGTAAACTAACCAATTGCAGGACTCCCCATTGTCTGCTTTTCTCCTTCGTTCTTTAAAAAAAAAGTTTTTTTAACCTTCACCACTTTGTCCACTGGCTCCTTCTTAGAGGTTTTCTCTGCAGACCTCTTAACGCCTACGATTTAACGCCACATTTTTTAAAGGTGTGCCTCCTCTAACAGTGTCCGGGTACGTTACTTTTATTTACCCGCCACGATGGCCGGTAGGTGAAGCGAGATTACCTGCCACGACACAAAATCACCCGCATTTGGCTGGTTTGGCTAATTTCCATCCCTGCAAAGCATGCAGAACACCATGCTTAGAACAAACAAACAGCAATGAACAGAGAACTTTGGAACCGAACTTCGAACAGCAAACCTTGAACTGCGAACTTTGAACTCTGAACATATCTAGATTTATAAATTCAACCTGAAGACATTCACATATCGTGAATCACCAATCCCATAGGGATGAGTTGAATCAAAAAAGTACATAGCCTTGTATTTAGGCTTCAGAACCTGTGAAGTACAGATGTTAGTAAATCGAATCCTAAAATAACTTTAAATGTAATCAGTTTAATTCAAAATTAATGCAATTTGTGGCAACTATGCACATTATATTGACAAAAAGTTAGGAAAACAACATACACATAACATCCAGTGTCCTGGCCTCCAAGCAGGGAGCAAAATACAATCCTTGGATGCCATGTCATCCTTGGGGAAACACATGATTGAGTCAATTGTTGTAAATACATTTATAATGGTTTCAATTTTAGATAAACAACTTTACTGACTTACCGGAAATGATAGAAACGGGTCACAATTATGTGGCGTAGCCAGGTAACAACAACGTAGGAATCCACTGCCAACAAATCCATTCCCTAAGCATAGTATTCAATTGCACATCAATTACAAAAGAAAATTATGTTTGCAGGTGATCATGAGTTATGCTGCATGGAAAAATACCTTTTCCTTAGCCACCATGGTGATCACATTAAGACAACTGTTTGCAATCTGTAAAAAAAATATCAGTTGTACAGTAACTTTAATTTTTGAAATCATGGCATGTCCACTTACTGTTGCCTCAAGCTCTGCATTGAGACCCAAGGTCCAGAAATCCTTCCGCTGCAGTGTAATCCTCCCAACTTGAGCAATTTTCTCATCTGGGTTATTTTTCCTCAAAACCTGGTCAAGGTTTACCACAAAAAGAGAGAGACCAAACTTACATTCATAACACATTCTGAAAATTAAAAAACTAGGGCTGCACAATAAATCGCATGCGATATCATGTGCATCTCCTCAGTAAAGCTGGTTCCTTGAATATTATACCACGGGCTGTTGAAATACTTGATTCCGATTGGCTGGAAGGTGTGCATTAAAACTGTTCCATCTGAATAGCAGATCTGAATAGCAGGTGATGGCGATTTACTACCAATCAAGAAATCTGCTTTACTGACAAGATGCACATGACAATCACATGTCATTTATCGTGCAGCCCTAAAAAATACAAAACAATGATTACCATTGATGTCTGCTGCTCACTTGGCTTGAAACCCCAACAACTTCTACTGGCAGACAACTGTTTAATGTCACAAACCATGTGATTTCCTGTTGTTGTATGGACATTTTGAAAATAAATAATTATACACAGCATAAAAAACTAAAATTTGCCTATGTTTTACCACCCCCATTTAACCCCTGAATGAAAACACTCACCACCAGTTGTAACCATTGTAACAGTCGGGGCACTGTGCTTCATCACAACTTCAGTCCATGTAAGCTTTAGCGCAAGTTCTATCAGGAAAACTCTAATGCCACGTCATCCATTTCACAAGATCTGGCCAATCACCTCTGATACTGGGAGTATTTAAATCCTTTGCTCACCTGTCTCTGCGTTCACAGACACCGACGTCAGGATTCACACGCGCGATGTCCAGTGCATACACGGCACTAAAGCCTTTGTTACCCGTAACACGCTGATTTAAATGTCGAGTGATTCTATCGGGCATTTGAACTGTTTTCCTAGGATCCTGTCATCCAGCAACATCTGGCTGCTCTTTCTCATCTACTACTCATCCTTTCCGAAGTCACGGTAACGTTACACGTTTCGTTTCACCAGCATCATCATCGTGAGGAGCTCTCATAGAAAGCCACAGACTTTAAATAGGGAAGTCTGCAAGTTTCCTTAAAAGTGCGTAACGCTGCACAGGGAAGGAAAGGATATGCCGTTTCTTTTATGAACAGTGCAAGTACATTTGGTTGATTCGTAAAGTGTAAACATAACATTATTAACTGTCGCACACTCTGAACGCCCGCAGCAGATGTCACTAATCATCACTGATTGGCGATACGCTGCACCTGCACGCTGGCAGTGCCACAGCGGGTTTCGGAGAATGCCGAAGGTTGACATTTCCCTAATCACAGGATCTTTGTCCTACATCTACTATACGAAATGCTCCACTTATTATTGGTTCCGAACAGTTAGCGGGTATCTTAGAAAGCAAAGACATCGATCGACTCGGATGATCGGCTGTTGCTCGCGAAAATTGGTGTTTCCTTTTCAGTATTTCCCTTAAATCAACTAATTTAAGGTACCATGTATTTACTTGCTACTCTATAACAATGCATGTTGCATAATGCCTAACAGTTATTCATGCCTAACTGATCAATGGCAAATATTAATCATAGATATTCACCCACCTGACCCTAATTACAGACTTTAATAAGGATACGGGAATAGGCTATTTTACGTATTTTAAATCTTACGTCAGATAGCGTAGCTCACATATTTGTTGCTAATCAAATCATTAGTGTGTGTGGTCGAATGACAACAGTAATGCATATTGTTAATTTTATCGAGCACGGGTTACAGCATTTATGTTTTATCTAAAGCTTTGTGCTTTAAGATCTTCAGTTATTAAAGTAGGTATGATGACACAATTTTCAAAAACCCCAAAGCTCAAAGTCTATCACTAAGCAGACATTCCCATTTACAAAGATACCAGGATTGTAAAAATCCGTTGGGGATTGAGAAAGTTATGATATTTTTCATATTAGAAATCAGAGGAAAAGTTATATGGATGTATATGGAATGTGTGTGACCAAAATGCTGCTTATTCACATGTTTTTGCTTATAACTTCCTCATTCTCAGATATTTCAATGAAATTTCATGCATAAAGCGTGACCGCTTCACCTTATAACTGTACTTCTCAAATGAGACTTTATTCCAGATTTCGGTCAACTTCTCATCGAAGCTCGGTTGCGTTGAACATCCTATCTTTATTTATCTGGATAACCGTCTCCTAAGGTAAGCTCTGTTTTTCATTATACTGGATTGGCTGATTGCATGCTTTTACAACCGAAAGATTGCAAGGACTATGTTACAGAGTGACATGGAGACGGAGCTGTGGTTGCATCAGTTTAAACCATTTATAAGCACACTGTGCGTTGCTTGCAACGCAGGAACCCAGTGCAAGTGCATGGGTAGGCTACAGCGGATGTCTGGACACTGTAGAAAATGTAATGTGACTGTTAGCTTTAAAATTCAAAGCACATAATTCCAATTTAAAGTGCCGTTGAACGTTGGCAACAGATGGGTCGCTGGAAATGGCGGTGCACCAGCTATAACTACAGATTATAAACACAATTCATTCTTGTTTTAACATGGAACCCAATGGAAATAATGTCCGTTTTATATTTGTTCGAGTGGTGTAATGTTCGTATTTATCGTTGTTCGATTATCTATGTGTATTAACTATTTAATTTTAATCATCATAGGCTGTTTTAATGAAGTCCAATATGACAGGACAAATGGAATGCGTCTGAAATAACACGTCATAAGTTTTATTTACTTTAAAACGAATTTCGTTTCATAACTTGGTTCTAATTTCATTCTATGTTTTGTTTTAAGCCCGGAATACACCACAGGATTTTTGCACTTCTACAAGATGCAGCAGCAAACACACTGTGCGGTGATCATGCTGAATTTCTGGAAACTATTGGAAGCTATCTTGGACACAAGACTGGGAAGACGTCCGTCTTTGAGCCTCTCCCGTTGTATGACACTGTACCACTGACAAAGAGCACAATCACAGAAATCATGCAGTTAATCCCGGGCTTAAGGTTATGAATCTAGATAACTTTACAAGGAACTTTGTCTGGAATAAGATGAGTACACTCCACTTACTCTGCATCTTCAAGCAAATAGCAAAACGTGTATCACCTTTCCATATGACTATAATACACTGCCTGCAAGGATTTAAACAGTATAACAGTGTGGCCGAATACATAAGGCAAGCTATTTTAAAACGATATACATGTTTTTAGCATTGACTCTAATGGACACGCAGTTCTATAAGTGCTTCATTTCCAGATGTCTGTATTACCGTCAGGACTCTTTATCGATGTCCAGGGACTCGAATTGCATTATAAACTGCTGCAAGGATCTGAACATGCATAATTGCTAAATGCACAAGGAGTAAGCTTTTGGTAGTGTTGTGCCATGCGTACATGCCGCGTGCACGTGGGTTGTCACAATTCATGTCTGCGGTCATGAATGGTGCGGACTTCGATCATTTCTGGAATACCAGGTTGGAGGAGGATCTTCATTAAGTCTCTCTCGGAAGTATATCCATCTATCATCTGTACAACCCCACTGATAGCACTTATCAGTTTTTTGGGGGGTCTTAATTTACATCGTAAACAAGATTTTTATAACCATCTGTGTGTCATGGCGAAGCAGGTAAGATAAGGCAACGGATCCAAATGCAATGGTTTATTTCTTAAAACCCAAAAGTGCACAAAGCAGAACAGGAACGAAGACCAGAATACAGGACTCAAAATGCATGACAGCAAATAATACTTGACAAAGGACAACTGAAACACAAGGACTGTACATATACATGTGGGTAAACATCATATAAAGATATACCTGGGAAACCATCTACAACAGGACCAATGAACTACAAGTCTACAGACATGGACGACATGACAGAACTTCAAATAAGAGTACAAGACCGGGGAAGCACAAGATGTGACGCAGACACCGTGCAATCTTTTATTGTCATCAGTCAGATTTGTTTGTTCCCTCTAATCTTCTTTCTACTTTTTAATGAATACAAAAGCATGCATAAATCAATCTTCTCTCTTCATCAGGAGCAGCACTCCCAATTTCACAGTATGCAGGAAAATACAATGCATTTCAATAAAATAATGGCAAGCCATAATCAAGGTATGTCTTGCGCAAACTACTGGTGGTGGTGGTATATTCAAACATGTTATATCATGGCCTTTACATCATTTATGGCCATTTCTCACTCTGGTATAAAGTTGCCTTCTGCGGCCTACGCGGCCCCTCTGCTATCAAGCCTAACGAGGCTTTATTTTCGGCCAAGCGGCCTCTTAGCTCTCAAGCCTAACGTGGCTTTATTTTCGGGCCTATGCGGCCTCTCTGCTCCCAAGCCTAACGTGGCTTTATTTTCGGCCTACACGGCCTCTCAGCTATCAAGCCTAATGAGGCTTTATTTTCGGCCAAGCGGCCCCTTAGCTCTCAAGCCTAACGTGGCTTTATTTTCAGGCCAAGCGGCCTTACTGCTCCAAGCCTAAGTGGCTTTATTTCCGGCCTTCGCGGCCTCTCTGCTCCCAAGCCTAACGTGGCTTAATTTTCGACCTACACGGTCTCTCAGCTATCAAGCCTAACGAGGCTTTATTTTCAGGTCAAGCGGCCTCTTAGCTTTCAAGCCTAACGTGGCTTTATCTTCTGGCCTACGCGGCCTCTCTGCTCTGAAGCCTAATGTGGCTTAATTTACCGGCCAAGCGGCCTCTCTGTTCTCAAGCCTAACGTGGCTTTAGTTTCCGGCCAAGCGGCCTCTCTGCTCTCAAGCCAATGTGTTTATTTTCCGGCCTACACGGCCTCAGCCCTGAAACCTGACGTGGCAGCCTTCCACGGCTATCTTCTACTGTTGACGTTATGGTCACTATCGGCGGACAGTTAATGACTATTCTCCTTATATCACTATGTTCTAGGAACTTCCAAGAAACATTCCAACTGATGGGTGTCCATCAAATCTTTGGGGGTAGGCTCCGCCCCTGCCTTCATCTTCAGGCAGGAAATGCATGAATCCACGATCCCCGGATTCAAACTACGGACGGGGTCTACGCCAAAGAACTATATCATTACACCCTTAAGCATTGCTGTTTATCACTGTTAAATAAATTCAAATTAATTGTTAATCTGTCTCCGGAGTTTTTCTGGTAGAAATGTAAGCTTTAGCGCAAGTTCTATCAGGAAAACTCTAATGCCACGTCATCCATTTCACAAGATCTGGCCAATCACCTCTGATACTGGGAGTATTTAAATCCTTTGCTCACCTGTCTCTGCGTTCACAGACACCGACGTCAGGATTGTTTTTTTCATCTTTGCAAAGAGTTGCTCTGCAACCTGGCTGTTTACTTTCCCGGCCAACTGAGGTACTAGGGTGAGCTTTCTCAACACATCTTTGCTGTCTTTTGTATTGGCTTCATGAAACCGATCATACAGCACATAATGATCTGATGAACCAGTCACTGGGTGACCATTATGGTCTGGCGCTGTCTTTTTATTGTTCAGCCTCTTACACTCTGAGGCTATTTTGGGGATTTTCGCCTGGATTTGGCCTACCTAATTTCAAAAGCTTCTCATACCTACATGCAGAGGTGCACATACAAAAGTTTGGTATCATTTTACAGGAAACCCTTTGAAATGACATAAAACACTGTTAAAAGTGCTCAACATGGTTGTATGTGTTGTCAGTCCTCTAATAAACACAAAAATAAATAGGCGCTTTTTGATGTTTTTTTTCTAAAGTCTGTATTTAAAAGTGTATAACTCTGGCCCTGAGTGGGAACGAAACGTGCAGACAGTTTTGTTTGATTCCAGCAATTGCCAGCTTACAGAGGAAAAAGGAATTTTTTCTCTATCATTATAAATGCAAAAGTTATTTTACTCCAACTGATGGGAGGAATTATACGCTTTTTGTATACTTTGTATATATATTTCTGCCTAAAAACATTTGAAGTGCTCCCATAACCACATACAGTGGAATAAATGCAATATCTTTATATCATTTTGCAGAAAACCCTTTGAAGTTACATAAAAAGCTGCTGTTTGTGACAAATAGTGTTATTTATGTGGTTTTTCATATAATAAAACACCAAATTTTATTTTTTTATGTAATAAATACTGTCTTTGATAGTGTATAACTCTGGTTCTGGGTGCTCTAGCAGACTGCAGACAGTTCTGGTTGTTGCCAGCAGCAGACAGTAAACACCCAAAAAAAGAATGAACTCTTTAGCATGTCACATTCAAAAGTTATTCTCATTTTACTGAAGTGTGCGAAAATACATTTTTCATATAAATATTATTTTTTTGTTTTGCACATATAATAAATAGCAAGGGATTAATTATGCACACAACCAAAGAAAATGCTGTGAATGGACTCATTTTTTAGAGTAGGACCTAATATAAAAGATGGTGTATCATTTGTGGCTATATGTGCTATCTGAGGCAGTCCACACCCAAGTTTCCCATATGTTTACAAAAGACGATTTTTTACTTCATTATTCATTCGACGATTGTTGGATATGTGTTAACAATAGGACAAAAATAACGCTGCAGCCTTATTCCTGAGAGTGAGAGCTTTCATTTGATATAAGACTTGCCCATGTTTGTCATACTTGAAAAATATGAAATATGTGAATATTAAATGATATTAAAAATATGGGGGGGGTGATAGTGTAAATTAAGTGTAACTAACTTTCTTACAGTAAAACATACCCCAAAGTGATGCATATCTGCAGAAAGTAGAGAGTCTAAGCTTTCAAACAGTATCTCAAATGTGGTACTGGGTCCATGACAGACCATTAAAAAGGAATATTTTATATTAAGTCAAAATAAGATAATTCTGGACCCGGTACAGGGTCCACAGAGTCCAGATTTGGCCAATTGTATGTTGGAGAGAGTGGGTTCTGCCAAGCGACCTTCAAATGGAGAAATGGGTACCTTTTTCTGATGCCCTTAGATTCAAGTGCGTTGCAAGACCCCGTGCAAAGTCATAAATTATGATATTTGGCATATGCTTCCATGATAAAAGCAAGTCTGCAAAGTCTCGAGGGCTCTCAGCTCGCAGATTGCATTTAATACTATAAACAATCCCACATGGGCACATGATCAGTGCCCAGCCTCCTAAAAAACAAGAAATTAATTACATCCCACAAGTAAATCAAAATATCATTTTGTTTTGTTTCTAGCTACACATCACCTAGATCAAAACATTATGTGCAAAACAGTTTTAGCTTACCAGAGGCCCCCCAGATTTTGTCAAAGATTTTGTCATACATTTGTCTGGATTTCATTTCATTTGACAACCTCAGAAGAAGATCATTGCGGGATCCATTAGGGTCCAAGCCACATTCTTTACACAACTTCCTAATGACCCCAACCTAACAAAATATATATAGTCTTGTTAACAATATAATTATAAAAACACAGTGTTTTTTACGAACAAACTCTACCTTTTGTTTGTATAGTTCTTCTCTGAGTCTGTCCTCTGTAACTGTAATTTCAGCCATTTCAGATGCAGACTTCGCAACATGAATCTTGTCGAACTCAGTGTTTAGTACATTGTTTGAATGCCGTGTGTGCTTCCCTATCCAAGGGGCCCAAAAATGGTACGTTGGTGATACCGCACATGGATTTTGTCTACCACCTAAAAAAAACAACAACAACAACATTGTAGCATGTTGCCCTTTGCTTCTCAATGATGCACTAAGCACTATGTTCATACTTGCAACAAATCCACGACCAATCAGTTCACAGGACATGGCTTCCCAAAAATTTTCCAGGTTGACCTCCCCATTAAAATTCTCTACAGGACCCTGTATGTCACTTGCTAAAGAGAAAAAAAGTGCATTATGACAAACTGAGAGAAAAAAAAATATAAGGAATAAGGTACGAGCGGCTGTGCTGTATCGTGAATAAGTAACGGCTAAAGGGCGTCGTTAGGCACAACGCGAAGCGGAGTGCCTGCAACCCCTTCAGCCATTACTTATTCACGATACAGCACTTGCCCAACCATAACCAAACCCTAAAATCAGAGGGACATGATGAAAAACAATGGTCTAGAAACAGCTAATCCTGGTTGTAAGCTTGAACTTAAAACAAACTGTAAACTTATTTCTGAAATCTGATTGGTTGATTAAAATGTTGCCCCAGGGTCAACATAATGCTGCCCTGAGGACAACAACCACTTGGCAAAATCAGGAGAGCCTTACATGTACATGGTTATTTTTAAAAACTGAGACATTTACCTCTGTTTGTGCCCCTCGTTTACACGCAAACGGAGAACTCACCTCTAAAACCAACTGTTTCTAAAAACTACAGCCAGAGTGGAGATCTTGAAAATCTTCGGTTGCACGGTTGCATGTAAACTGAGACAAACAGATGTGCGGCAGAGCTCGCACATATGTCAAAAGTGCGACCTATGTACGTGTGACTGCAAATACAGCTGCTTCATTATGTCAAGGAGCAGAGACAAGTGCTCGGAGGTCAGCAATTTTACACCTGTTTGACTTCATTCTGCGCTGCAAGAATCGACAGACGGATGATGTCAACGTAAAGCGAGAGCGAGTTCAGAAATCACACAGAGGTCTAATTTCGAATCGCTCTCACGGTACTTTGACGTCATTGAACACCTACTGCAACAACTCCTCCCTCCAACACGAAGAACCAGTCCGCGTCACCACTTGCGACGCCGGTGATTGGCTTACGTGGACTTGAGCTTCTCTTGACTGCATATATGCACGGGTACGTGTAAATGAACACTTTTCTGAAAACTGACATGTGTGCACGATATTATTTTTGAAACCGGAGAGGTGGAAATGTCCGTTTATGAAAATAGCCACCCACGTGTAACGTAGTCTTGGTGTTACAAAAATTATCACCCACTACACGTTGACGTCATTTTTGCTGCACGGACACGTCGAGTATGAACAATACTTAAGTCGCTTTGGATAGAAGTGTCTGCCAAATACATAAAAGTTGACGTAAACAATTAGCAAGGTGAAATATCACAGTGGTCATACCTGATAAATGGAAAACACCTTTTTTGTGCAAATCCATAATCACCACAGGGGGGTGATCACCACAAGTAATGCAAGTGTACTTGTAGTCGTGATCTGTAAGGGCCTCAATGTGCAAATATGCATGAAGCACTGTGTCTACTGGTGGTAACTTCAAACCTGTCTGATCTTCTAAAAACTCAACAACTCTGCTCACAGCAGTATGGACCTGGGGAAAAAAACAACAAATCAATGTACACATTGCAGTGTTCTTACTAAGCATATTCATACACTGAAGGTTACCTGTAAAAGGTTTCTTATGGTTAAGCATAAGGGTATGTCGAGGAAGATGTGGTCATTGAAGTTGTGGAGTTGGTCTTTCCACTCTTGATAGCGGTAAAACATTCCACACAGTGGGCACTGCTTACAGTAGGTTGATACATCTATCATTTAAAACAAGTATTACATCAGAGGACAGTAAAATTACACAGCACATATTCATATTAATATCACCATCCTACCTTCAATAATGCACCAGTTGGAGAGTATTTTAGCCCTCTTTGTAATAAGAATAGGGTCACTTAGAGGGACAACACCTGGGCATCTCTGACACATAGTTTCTTCAGGACAAAGATATTTTGGGTACTCTTTGCCTGGTGATGGTACACGTATATTGTCTGGTAGGACAGCAGGTATCTTTTTGTGCTGTAGAATGTACTGCACCATTTGTTTGAGTTCCAGATCACGTGGAGGATACAGAGGATGGTCTTCTGTGACACCGTTCTTCTCAGAATGTGTATGTGCCTTTTGGGGTGGGGATTCTTCTCTGCTGAATACAGTACGGAAAAGATCACGGTCTGTTTGAAAGAGGTGCCATTTCGCAACGTACTTATGCGGACACAAACGGCGCACTTTGGAACAGGGGCAGTGCCATGTGTTTAATTTGGTGTTGTAAACAACGACGACACGCCCCAACCGGCTATAATAGGAGACATTTGGCTCAAAAACAGAAATGAACTTTTTTGTTTGAGGGCTGCCGGTTGAGGTTTCAACAGAAAGTGGTACACTGCTGGAAAAAGCAAGCTGTTGACGAGCAAGGCATATGTTTTTCTTCTCGTCACCAAACCATTTGGCTCTCACCATTTCTGTTAAAACTTCTTCCTTTAGAGAGACTGCTTCAGCTGAGGATGTGCAGTAACTTAGAGACCTGACATGCATACACTGGTAAGATATTAGGCCACTCCTGTGTGCTACTTCCATGTTTACTTGGCATTCGTTTGATTCACAGCAGACTTTTTGTTGTTCTCCCCATGTTTTGAACTGGACATGAAGCGGAGTACTCTGACCTCTTGCAACATTAAGCACAGTGAATATGCCATTTGATTTGTCCACACACTGGCTTGCAAGGTGGAAACTAGCATTAATTTCCTGAATTGGGTGATGTGTGTGTTTACGGTCAATATGTTTCTTTAAATTTTTTTTGTTCATGAGGGTATTGCACATTGGGCATTTCTGTTTAATAACAGGCTGTGCACGAACCCTGCCTGACACGTTACATATGTTGCTGGTAGCTAATGGAGTCCCGGTAGTCGTGGGCATGTTACATTCTGTGCTGGTTGCTAATGGGGTCCCAGGCATGATACATTCTGTGCTGGTTGCTGATGGGGTCCCAGGCATGATACATTCTGTGCTGGTTGCTGATGGGGTCCCAGTAGTCCCAGGCATGATACATTCTGTGCTGGTTGCTGATGGGGTCCCAGAGGGTGCTGGTATGTTACATACTGTGCTGGTGGCTGATAATGCACTTGTGGTTGACAGTACTTTACATAATGTGGAATGCTTGGATTGACACATTTTTAAATGAGTACAAAAAACCTCTCTCCTTAGAATTGTGGCTGTACAGTAGAGACAGTGGAAATGTTGGGTTGGTCTGCAGCCCAGGCCACATCTGTGAAATGTGAAATCTGGAAAAAATATATAACTGTTTGTGTGTATTTTTTTTGCCTAAACGTTTGACTTTAATGACCAATTTGAATAAAATCATGGAGAAAACCAGCTAATTCCAAAAGAAACTATTACATCATATTTATTGCTACCGTATATTAGTTAAATTAAGATGTTCATACCTCCATGCACAACAGCCTTTTTCAAATGAATTTTGATGTGACTATCCAATTTGTCCCGTCTTGCTGGTTTGAAAATGCTACTAGCACAAAAAGGGCAGTGAAAATCACTGCAGCATGTTGTGCATTTCTCCAAGGGTACTGCTGAACCTTTCTGGATCGTTATATGGTTCTATAATTGAAATGAAAACATTTAAAGAATTTCTAAAAGTCAGAAAATGTAAAAAAAAAAAACTAATAAAATACGACGTCAAAAACAATTAAAAAATCACAAATATGAAAACGTAACTTAACAAATCAATCTAATTGCAAAATAATTAACGTGATCAAGTGCCTTCGTCATAATGCCCACTCGCAAAATACTTAACTTAGAGACATTTTGTATAACTTATAACTTAAGTGTTAATGCAAAAACAAACAATTAAATACACAACACCAAAGCATTTTTACCGTGTTCTGTTCTTCCGCCATGATGATCATATGGTGATTTTATTAACTTTTATAAACTCCTCTCGCGCCACGATTAAACTCTCACAGATTACCTACTAAGCGTGTCTTCTTTTTGGCGCCACGATTACCTTCTCACTGCGTGTCTTCTTTTTCTGTTGTTTTATGGCGATTTGCAAACCAACGGAAATGCGCATTACCGCCACCTACTGATGTGGAGATTGCGGAGTAAACTCCGCCCACTTCCGCCCTCAGATTGTCAGTCTGGCGCTGTCAGTCTCAGACTGTCATGACGTATGCTTCTGCGCGTCTGCAGTTGGTCCTATCTTGCGTCAGGTAGCGTGCTGTGGCAGGAGGAGTCTGGCGTGTCTGTGTGGGGGAAGGGAGAAGTTCTCTCTGGGGAAGAACAACAGTGACACCCGGTGGTCGCGCCGGTAACATTCGACTTTTTGAAATTAAACTTTAAAATTGGCGTTCACTTTACAAACCGACTGCAAATTTGAACATTACACATATATATTCTCGCCTGAACTTATGTTTAAAATACATTTTGTGGACTAGAGAAAGTAATATTGAGAAACAGCTATATGTATCTATTAAGTTGGCTCTGCTTCAAAATTACCCAACATATAACCCAACAAGTTGGGTTACACAAAAACTACCCAACACTGATAAAACAACCCAACAAAATAACCCAACTGGCTCAACCCAGCAGTTGGGTTGAAAAAACAACCCAACGTTTTTTAGAGTGTATATTCGTTACCTTCTACTTATCTTCTTTGCTTTGTTTGTCCCAACTGTCGACTTCCAGCTTGGGACCTCACAACCTCTCTGCTCTTTTTCTGACATCTCACAGTAAGAGGTTAAGGAGAAAATTGAAAAGATGAAATCGTCCACCTTTGACCCCTTTCCTACAGCATTGCTGGCTATGTACCTTTACAGTTAAAACTGCTGCCATTAGGTCACATTTAAAAAGAAACTTAGACACAGAAATTTTTGCCACCTACAGGCCCATCTCTTATCTTCCATTGCTGGAAAAGTAATTGCTGCACAGCTTCAGGTTCATTTACAACAAAATAGTCTTTTTGAGAAATTCCAGTCTGGTTTTCGCTTTAGCCACAGTACAGAAACAGCTTTGGGCAAGGTTACAATACAAATGATTTGCTGACGACGGCAGATGATGGGTACCTATCTCTTCTCATCTTTTTGGATGTGACTGCAGTGTTCACCACTGTGGACCACACTATCCTCTTTATTTGTCTATGCTACATCATAAATTAGATTCTGTCTACAATTAGTTTTCATCTTACCTTACTGGAAGAAAAGTGTATGTCGCCTAAGGAGAGACTTAATTTCATGGTGCTGCCTTCATGTATTGGCCCACGTGTTTTGTGTGGTACCACATGGACTTTTGTTTGGAGCTTCCTTGTCTCACCTCCTGACCCCGGCCAATCCTTTCGTCATTAATTATCCTGTTGTTGTTTCATGATATTCACCTGGGGCCCGTTTCAATAAGGAGGTTCAAACAACTCTGTGTTTAAACTTGAACTCTGAGTTGACTTAATCTGAGATAGTAATCTCTGAGTTTTCGGTTACAGAACAGCTGATCTGAGTTAGTTCAATCGACTCTGAGTAGGTTGACTCTGATTTAAGCGCGTGCACAGCCACAATTAAAAGCCATTATCAATGGAGCTCAGATATTACGATTTACCATGGCAACAGCAAGTGACAAAGAGGTCTTAATCCTTTTTACTACTAAAACTGAAAGTGTTACTGCAAGTGTACAGCAACTACGAGCATATATTTTAAAGAAAAGAGTTGTTTTTGAAAATTGCTACTCTAGTAAATGCGTACATTTAATTTTTCATCACAGTTAAAATATCAGAAGTAAGTAAACTGATGACTGTACGTTATTATATTCATTTTCATGCAGATGCAATCCCATGGACAAAAATATGACAGCAGCCCAGCTAAAAATTAAATTAAGCAAAATACTTTGGCATATAAGGCTACGAACTTTACAAATGTTTGTCATGAATAAAACAGAAATTCGCCGAACCAGGATTCGAACTCAGATCGCCGACAGTACGTCTGCCCTAACTACTGCGCACAACACTACCCACTAGACCAGCGATAATGACGAGTGATTACTTAAGAAATGTCAAGGCAACGGTTTAGATGTAAGAGCACCACAAAGATTGATATTAGTGACGTAAGTATATTTATTTCTAAAATGACTGCAAAAAAAATAATAATTCAGCTCACATAAATGCAAGAGGATATGACAAAAATCCACTCGGGGTCTCAAAATCCTCTTGCAACATAAATGGAAATTCCTACAAAAGAATGCAGCACCATCATCTACAGGAGCCTCTATAAAAGCACTTAAAATTTTAGTCACTTAGACGTCTCTGCACCTAAGTATATCAAATCAACATGATCTCACAGAGATCAGGTTGTTTACTAGTCATTTCAGTACACTGTTTCTTTTTTTTTATTTAAGTGTAATTTATAAAATATATAAAGCACTAAGGTAAAACGATTTGCACTGGCAATTTAATTACAACTTAAAGACAGCTAAAAACATATTTTACAGTGTACATAATAAAAATGTGCGCAATGACAAGACTTCCTGCTCTGCTACTGTTCGGACGCTTTTGCTTACTGCTCTACGCTTTGCTCTATCGCTTTTTATATTTTATCTTATAATTTTAACTTCAGCAAATCAGCATAGTGCTCAAACAACAAAGCTTGGCATCAACGTTAATTTACAAACTTTCGGGACTGGAGGATTACAAAAAAGTGGAATTTTTCATCCGTCTAGCCTCCCACCGCCATCAGCTTACATTCCAGTAGGAAAAACACAGCTGCCTGCATTCAAAAGGATAAGAAAAAGAAATGCCTCATCAACAATCTACTTGCTGCACAAACTGCCACAGACTTTTACAAAGGATTGCTGTTCTTGAAACAAAGTTACTTACAGGGCTACCAAACCAGACGGAACACACAACAGAGCTTCGTCATCATGGACGCTCTCAGCATTCAGCCGGTGAGTCCCATGAATCTAATAATCAACACACTAATCAATGGTACAAACAGGGAGCAAGACCCAAAATCACTCGAGAAATCACACTGTCACGAGCATCCCATTTTGCCGCAGTAGCTTCCTCTACCCTTAGATACAGCTAGGATTGCAAACACTGACTTTCTACCACCACCTATACATCTTGAGAACAGATTTGAATTATTAATGAATATGAGTGAGGAATCCCCAAATGTGATAAATGTGATTGAACACCGATCAAACAGCCAGCAGCTAACACTGATGCTAACTGCCGCTCAAGATCGAGCAGACAGCGGCACTCAGTGCAGAGCGCATTCGAGCCCAGAACGCTGATATTGGGTGACTCAATTATCAGAAACATTAGCAACAGGGACTCAACTACGTGCTGCCTTCCACAAGCAACCGTTTCTGATGTAAACAGGGAACTTCAGAACATTCTGATGAAACATAAGACTGTAAATCGAGTTGTCATTCATGTGGGGAAGAATGATATTCACAAAGAGCAATCTGAACTCCTTAAGAGGGATTTCAACAAACTTTTTGAAACACTCAGAACAGTGAAAGTTCAGCCGTTCATCAGTGGACCACTTCCAGCAAGAGGAACAAATAGGTTTTCATGTTTGCTTGGACTTAATACATGGCTGCAAAAAACCTGCAACATAAAATGACTGAACTATATTAACAACTTCAATCTTTTCTAGAGTCAGAGACAACCATTTAAACAGGATGGCATCCACCCAAACAGACTGGGTGCAAGAGCGCTAAAGGACAATATCTATTTCTCCCTTCATCATCCTTCAGCAGTGTGTGCCAATCCACTCAACCTGAATGGCACACACACACCTGGACAGAGTATGAATGACCACAGGACTTCTCTCCAGCACCTGAATGGACATGACGGCAAGCCCCAAAACCACCAAAGACAGTGAGCCCAGTTCCCCCTCCTCGTCCTGTGAGAGCTCTTCGGTCTCTGACACAACGTGAAGGCACACACCCTCCTCCATCTACTGTAGGTGAACCAAAAACAACTGATAACGGCTCTCAGTGATGTGTGTCGGGTTCCTGCTATGAAAATACTAATACTTTTATCAAATGTTTACAAAAGCAGGAACTCATTGTGCCTATATCTTTCTCTATTTCTGTTTTAGTACATGATAGAAAGCGTAAGGCTAGATCAAATCGTGTGGCAAATCAAACTAATCTGCTGCCTGTGACTTGTCAAACTAAGATCTCTGTTAGGGAAAAAAATTGTACTGTTAAGTTAGCACTTTTAAATATCTGTTCACTTAAAAACAAATCACTTCTAGTCAGCGACTTAATAGCCACAAACAACCTGGATTTTATGTTTCTAAATGAAACATAGCTAGAAGAAAGCTACAGTGCAACAGTCCTTAATGAAACAGCCACTCCTAACTTTACTTATATGAGTTTCTGCAGAACTGCTAGGAGAGGTGGCGGTCTAGCTGCTCTTTTTAAAGATGTCTATCAATGTAAGCAAGTGTCATTTGGGAATTACCCGTCTTTTGAACATCTAGGTATTGTGTTGAAAGGTACCCCACGCATTCTACTGATCATTATTTACAGGCCCCCAAAATACTCTCCAGCATTTGTTGAGGACTTTACAGAACTGTTATCAACGATTTCCTCAGAGTTTGACTGTTTTGCTATTGCTGGAGATTTTAACATTCACATAGATAAGCCAGAAAGCATTATGACAAAAGATGTCACAGCTGTTTTAAATACTTTTGATCTGACTCAACATGTATATGGACCCACACACAATCGTGGACACACTCTAGATTTAATTATCAGTAAGGGTGTAAACATTTCCTCAATTCTTATTAAGGATGTAGCACTGTCTGATCATTTCTGTATTTTCTTTGATATATTAATCTCTCCTACTATTGAAACTAGATCTGTGTCTGTCAAAAAGAGATCCTTAAATGAGAACACCAGTGTGCTATTTACGAAGGCTATATCTTTAACACCAAGCATATCTGAAGACTCTGTTGTTTTTCTCCTTGATTCCTTTAATTCGAAAGTTAAGAGTGCAATCGATGATATTGCTCCTGTAAAAGTCAGGAAGAAGAATGGCAGGCAAAAATCACCTTGGAGAAACTCAACAGAGGTGCAGAATATGAAGAGACAATGCAGAAAAACTGAGCGCATGTGGCGGAAGACAAAATTGTAGTCCATTATAATATCTATAAAGACAGCCTTCGTGCTTTCAGTGTGGAACTAGGCAAAGCTAGACAGACTTTCTTTTCAAATATTATAAACAAAAACATAAATAACACACGCACTCTTCTTGCTACTATAGAGAGACTAACAACCCCCCCAAGTCACATTCCAAGTTAAATGCTCTCAGACAGCAAATGTAGTGAGTTTGCTAACTTCTCTGAGAAAATCAATAATATCAGAAAGGTGATCAGCACATCCTTGAGCTTGAAGAAGTTTATTTTAATCCCAATCTACATGAATATGAGTTTACCATTATAATCACATGCAATTTGTTTACTATGAAGTTATGCATGTCATGTGTTATGCTGTGTGGGTCAGGAGTTTAAAACATCTGTGTGGTGCATTATGTGTTAGAAGTTTTAAAAGCCATCTGTGTGGATTTAAGAACAGCTGTGTGTATTCAGGTTTCATGGTAGTTTAAAGAGCCATCTGGACAGGCACAAAGGGTTTTCAGCCAAGGGTCAAATAGGTCATGAGAAGAAGACACTGGTCTGAGGACTGTCATGTGATTCTTCAAGTTACAAGCCTGAACAGAAACATATTGTTTGAACCATGAGGGGAGGGAAAACAAAGACCATATATATTTACCAAGCCTGGCTCAGAGAGTCAGACTGATTTGGAGAATCCTCCCAGAACGTCACTCTGGTTCTGGGGGGATTCACCAGGGCGGCCTCGGCTTCTTATTTTGTCCGGAAAATAAAAGTCTATCTCTTGAAATCAAAACCTAAGACTGAAGATTGTTTCATATGAGGAAAAGGAAAACCACAACATTTGGTGCCGAAAACCGGGATAGAAAAGAGCTGGACAGTAACACCACCTGAGCGAACCTGATGAGCAACACAAACATCGTAGGGCCATATACAAGGTAAGCACTTTTTGCTTATTAATTAGGTTTGTGTTGTTTGTCAGAATTTGCTCAACGTGGTGAGAAATTTAAGCTCTTCTAAATTTAAGAACCATATAGGTGAACTGGGTTTTGATTTCAAGGGTACAATCTAATTAAGGCATGCATGCATGAATCTGTATTAAGTTACTTTGGCTTTGATGATCGAGGTGAATTGAAACAGATTTTAAGTGAAGAGAACGCGTAAGAGTTGCCTGTATCTGTTGGTTGAAAGTGTATGATACAGAAGTCAATATCAGTGGTCGGAGGTGCATGATATAGAGGTCAATGTCGTGTGGTTGGAAGTGTTTATCGATATTGACAGTATACCGTGTAAAAGTGGTATATTTTATTGTTTTAGTTAACGACCATGTTGTAGGAGGTGTAACGGTCATTCGATTTGGGTATATAAGGTGATATCAAGAGTGGCATACAAGGTTTTATGTATGAAAATATATGTACTCTGTGTGTTTGAATTTTGAGTGTGTATGCAGCTGCAGTTTGTGTGTTAGTGAGAGAAATGTGAACGTACATCTGGCAGGCAGGGAGAGAGTTTCTCTGCGGGTTGTTAAGGGGGGTGCAAGTGTATCCTGTGAGTGTAGGGTAAATAACTACTGTGTTATAGTGTGGAAGAATGAGCCCTAAGGAAATAAATAAATAAAATAAATAGAGCCCAATTAAATACATAAAGGGTTGTACATAAATGCTAATGGGTTATTACTGAAAAATGGTTGGGTTAACAATTTGGTTTATAGGTTATCAAACATACATTTGAAATTTAAGGTTTGGTAAAAACAATTGACACCAGATGGGACATCAAAAGGAGCACAGAACCTGAGACCACAGCTGGCTTTCTCAATGGACAATGCAATCAGGTGGCCACCTAAAGAGATGAGCAGTTTTGCTTGTTAAAAGATTGTATTGTTCACCTGAGAGGGCTCGGGGTGGTCAACTCACAAATGCTCTTCCAAATTTAAGAATAAAAAAGGGAAATTAAAGATTATTAGCTTAAATGATAAGAATAAAGGGTTTCATTTTCAAAAGGAATGTGTGCTAGGACAGATGATGGTTTATTGTGTGAGTGAGTTTTATTTTTTGTCGTTGAGTGGCTTGGATAAAAATGTAATGCTAAGTTGAGAAAATGCCTAAGAAGTTTCACGCAAGAGTCGTGAGGAACCTGAGTGTTACCGTGTCGGGGCAGACATGTTGGGGTTCGAAGGAAAGAGTACTTAAATCCTGTAGGTAAGGTACGGTATATGTGTTATTTGTCTTGTTGTTGTGAAGGGCCCGGGCTGATGAGAGATATTGTTTTTGTTTTATTTGTCATGTCAGATTGGTAAATTGTGTAAGTGAATTTTTTCCATGTCGACTGAAGTGTAATGGAAAGATGAACTTGGCCAGGTAGTCTAGATAGAGTTGTTTTATTTTATTTGTGTGAGAATGTAATGTGTCTGTGATATAGTGAGTCTGTGTGTGAATGTCTGAGATGGAAAGAGTGGGGGCTGAGTGAGCAGTGGGTGTGTCTTTCTTCTGTTGCTCTGTAGAGAGCACAGAGAGGTGTTGTGTTACACTAGTGGAGTGAAGGATTGTTTAAAACTGTGGAGAGGGAATACAGTTTGTGAAATTATGTGAATATGAGTAAAAATATAAGTATGAATATGAATACGATAAGAATAAGAGACAGTTATAAATGCTGGGTTATAAATATGATATTGAAAGTATTGTGGAGTTATTGTAGCCAAAAATATAAATTATTATAGTAAAGTACACAGGTACTAATCTCTGAATAATTCATTTAAATAATTGATTAAAATAAATGAGTGTGCTCGATAGGAAAAGTATAGCTTGCACAAAAAAAGCACAAAAGTATGTGATGGAGTTTGACATTATTTGAAAGAATTTTGTTTTAAAGACACACTGAGAATCTGATTAACTATTTGGGAAAATATATAAATTGGACAAATAAAAACAATAAGTTTGTGAAGTGGTTAAATGAGAAATAATTATAAAATATAAGGTGTGTTATATTGCAAAGAAAAGATTATGGCAGTCACATTAAGGGAAAAATAAGAATTTAAACAAATGTTGTGTGGAGAATTAGAAAATAGAATAATTGGATGTTCAAATGAGGAAACATTTGATGTGGCATTGTGTGAAGAGAAATACAACTAAATAAAAATGTAAACTAATGAAAGATAAGAACAGATAATTAACAGACAAAGAAATGCTCAAAGGGAGAAAGAGAGAGAGAGAGAGAGAGAGAAAGGGAGTGGGTTTTAAATTGTCACCAGATTTGACCTGTAAAGGTCAACTCCCAAAGCTCGAGGGAAGTGTGGGATTAAGCAAAATCTAGCAGAAAGACAGAAGCGAAGCTTTGAAAGAAAAAACAACAAATTAGAGAAAAAGAGTATAGACCAAGTTATTAAAGGTGGAAATAAAGAGAAAAATAAAAAGGACAGGAAAATTATTAAAAGGTGAATGACACAGATAAATTATACAAAGATAAATTATTACAAAATGAAGAGGAGTCTTCATCTGATGATGGAAAGTGGTCACAAAATACATTTTATTTTAAATCAAAAGGCATTATTTTGCATGGGTCAAGCTGAAACCTTGTGGGCTGATCATTCCCATCCTTTGACATTCAAGAAAGTGAATAAAAGCTGTCGATGAAAAGACAATGGCAAAAACTGTGTGACATCAAAGTGTTGGAGCTGCAAAGAGAGGAGAACTCATAAACTAAACTGTGGACACATCCTATATGAATGGGACTATATGAAGCAGTGAAGGGGGCACTGCACAATGTTCGGAGACGATTACAAAAAAGACTGAGTGGAGTCCAAAAGGAGACTCACAAAGACAATAATGTTCTTGGAGGCAAGAGAAACTGGACAACACTTCACTGGACACTGAACTTTTTTATCTTAATACGAGCCTTTGAGTGAAAAAGGGGAAAGAGTAAACAGCCGTTCAATGTTTAGCTAGGACCTTATAACTATAGGGTCACATACAATCTTTATGAGAAACTCAGATAGACAAATTTAAAGGCTGATCAAGAACTTATGTTGTTAGGTGTGACTACCTGTTCTGAAATCAAATCAGACTCATTTTAATCTGACAGAAAGAAATGCATAATGAAAATTGGGGGTTTTTGAATTTGGTATTCTACAGAGAAAGTTAGAACTCCAATGATGGTACTACGCTAAAAAACAAATATAAATGGCATAGAACAGCTATGGCAGAAAGGAAAATAAAATAGATAAAAGAAATAAATTGAAAAAACACCATAGGATACTATAAAAGGTAAACAAGAAAAAGCTGTGAGAATAAAAAAAAGAAATAACTAATTATTATAACAAACTTAGGATTTAAGGAAATAAATCTAAATTGTATCTAGTCACGATTGAAGAGCAATTAATGACAAGAAAAGATTGATGATCCAAAAAAAAAGCACATACTTTGCTTACAAGTGTTTCTCCATTCGATAAACATTTTCACTGTGAATTATGATTTGCATAAGAAGTAGATACTTGCATTTACGTATTTAATTATAAGGGAAAATATTATACAGGTTTAGAATAGATGAACTACTATTTCAACATTTTGAAAGGTTTGTCTGGTTGATTAATGTTAAAAAGTTGATAAAATGATTGGTTGTCATTGAGTTATAGGGACACAGGAGAACAGTTGATTTTGCCAGCATGGGCAAACAGATGTGGAAGCTAAAAAGGGCCTCAGAGTGTCAGGAGATCTTTTTAGATTGTATAGAAGTGAAAAATCTCATTCATAAATATTATTATCATAGATGGACATGGGGCAAATAAGTGGAATGAAAATAAATTATTTGATTCACGAGAAGAATAAAGATTTTGAGTTGAGATAAGAAGGGAAAAACTGATGTGACGGATAAGAGAGAAGAAAAATTTGACTATTATCTACATTCACAAGGGATGGTAGATGAAAAGGTATAGAAAAGGAATCATCATCAAAGCCATACTTAACAAAATGTGTGAAAATACTAATCGTAACAGAAGTTATGTTTTACCTTGTATTAATGAGCATGTAAACTAACAAACGTACACCTTTAACACTGCATGAAATATTCGCCGATAGACCTATGCGTATTGTAAAAACATCTGGAATTAAGTGTTATATGAAGAAACTAATTGTCTATGCATTGAGTTATTTGTGTACAGAAAAAGCTGACAGGAGTTGAGGAGGAGATGAGACAACATGACTCATTGTGCGAGATGATCTAGCTTATCTAAGGGTCGAGAGGTCGGAGGAGCCTAAACACGGCCACAGGGGGCCTAACTGGGAAAGACAGAAGGATGAGACCAGCCCCAGAAATGTCAAAGTGGGAGGAGCAGCCAATGTAGCAGAGCTCGTAGGAAGGAGAGAAGGAGAAAAGAATGCCATGATATGAAAGAAGAAACATCAAAACCAAATCAAAGTAAAAGCAATTCAAGTATACGGACGGATGGAGAGCAAAGTTTTGAGCACCGAGAGGAAGAAGTGAAAAAGAGAAATTGTCAAAAGAAATTGAATTGAAAAGAACGAAGCTGATTACTACAGAAGATTTGCATTGCTACAGTCAATTAAAAAACGAAACCGATTACTACAGAAGATTTGCATTGCTACAGTCAATTAAACTTCCTGGTGATGGACTTTTGCCTTAAACGAGGCCCAGTGAAAGATCTGCAATAATTTCAAAGGAACAGACTCTGAAAGAAAGACTGAAAACATAGAGACATTGAACAGAGAACATAAGGTGGACATTTTATGGGAAACATCACAAAGATAATAAATTATACAAATGGGGAATATTTACAGTTAAGGAAATATATTTGCAAAGTTGCTTTTACTGGTTTAAACCAGCTTTTAATAATGCAATAACATTTTCAAGTCCACATAAATAGGGTGATAAATTCAACAAGAATTCTTATGGATTACGAGAAAAAGTTTAAGGTCAACTTATCTTGATAATACTTAAGGTCATTTGGAAAATCTGAGTTTAAAAATACATCTTGTAGGCCACAATTTGGAAATTTGTGTCAATGGTAGTAAATAGCAAAACACTAAAAAATAAAAAAGGATAGATATTTCAGAATGGTACAGTAAAAATTCTGAATGGTACAGTAAGATTACAATCAAGAAAATATAAGCCTTATGGAATTATAGACTTAAGAAAATTAAATAGGAAATGCTTTATAACAGGAATTTTGAATGAATCAACTAAAAAACCTCTAGATCTATTATGAAGACATCAAAAAGTATAACTTAAGGTGTAAAAGTGAGAAAATAAATGCTATTAGAAGAATAATATAATCAAATCAGAGAAACATATACATTGAAGATATTTGAAGATCAAATAATATCGATTGGAGAATTATTTTGGATTTGTAGAAAAAGAAAATGTTTGACCTCGTTATCATTAGGAGGGAGAGAAAAGGTACTTAAATATGATGGAGACAGGAAATCACTACAAAAGAAGGGAATTTAGAATCCTTATTAAAGGATGACCAAAACAATTAATCATAAATTATATGTAGATCTGTTGATCAACCAAATTGGTAACAAATTAGATAAAGGGATGGGATTAAGCTAAATAAGGAATTTAATAAAGTTTTGTCAGAATAAAAGTACAGAATAAATAAATTATGTACAGTACTACAATCAAAAAGTAGATTATTAAGTTTACAAATAAGGCATTAATTTATCTTAGGATAACAACTAGATGCAGCCATTAGAAATACATGATAACATATACTGAATCAATTTTAATTAGAGGTTAGTGGGTAAATGAGGCGTAGGTGTCTGGTTAGAGAACCAAATGGAAGTTAAAATATCAGGATGATGGAAAAATTGACTTGAAATCAACAAGAATGTTATCAGGACTTACGTTACAAGACAGTAATGAATTTACAAATAGTAAACGAGAATTCAAGCACCTCTGATGAGGATGGAAAAATTCATTTAAATTGTTATCAAGAATTATTATGCAATCTTTACTTAGTGTATTATTGGTTATTTACATTTACTTGTTTTATTTGAATTAATTACATTTATGCGTGTATTATGCAATCTTTACTTAGTTTATTATTGGTTATTTACATTTACTTGTTTTATTTGGAGTACTTTACTTTAATTTGTGTTGCAATCTTTACTTAGTATATTAGTGGTTCACATTTTAATGTGTTATTTGAGTTAAACTACATTTATTTGTGCTTTTGATGCCATCTTTACCTAGTTTTATTATTGGTTATTGCTCTTTACTTTGTTTATTTGAATTAACTTACATTTATACTTGTTTATTATAATTAATTTTTGAGTTTTTATGCTTCAATTCAGTATCAATTAGTTATATTTACTCGTTTTGAATTTGAATATTGAATCTTTAACATTTATTTTGTGTCATTGTCTGTGTGTATATTTACATACTGGATAAGCTTGTGTTTTCGCCTCCGCCCCCAAAGGGAACAGCATGACTACTGAATAAGGATAGTTCGCCCAAGACTGAAAATAATGTCATTAATGACTTACCATTATGTCGTTCTAAACTCGGAAGACCTCCGTTCATCTTCAGAACACAGTTTAAGATGTTTTAACATTAGATTTAGTCCGAGAGCTTTCTGTCTCCTCCATTGAAAATCTATGTACGGTTTCCATGTCCAGAAAGGTAATAAAAACATCCTCAAAGTAGTCCATGTGACATCAGTGGGTCAGTAAAATTGTGTTGATACATCGAAAATACAGTTTGGTCCAAAAATAGCAAGAATTACGACTTTATTCAGCATTGTCTTCTCTTCCGGCTCGAGCGTGAAGTCACGTGACTGTAGTGACGTGGCTGCTCTGTCCCTTAGACATGTTTGCTTAACGTTAGTTTTATTTATTTTTTTCAAACTTATAGCGTGCGTCTCCCCAGACTGTAAATGAAGCTCGGGCGCACAAAACAAAAGAAATATAAAATAAGCTGGGGCGGAACAAATAACAGTCAACCGCATCGTACGTCAGCCGCGTCACTGACTTTATGGGGCGCCGCAGTCGGATGACGTCAAACATCCGACTGCGGCGCCCCATAAAGTCAGTGACGCGGCTGACTGTTATTTGTCCAAACACACAGAAGTTACACAGAGATCGTTGTATTCTTTATATAATATTGGCTACATGTTTTGTCTATCAATATTTTCCATGAAGTCATTGGCTGATGGAGGAACGAGCGAGCGATTGGTAACATATCTTAAGGACTTCACATTTTCAACAGTGCTGTTTTTGGATTATCTATTATTTTAAATACAAACTTTGAAGGCGGGTTTATGTGTTTAACGGAACGTAAATACCGGAGTGTAATCTGATATACCCTTACATGTTACGATGTAAATAGTCCTCAGATTGTATATTATATTGTATTACCAGAAGTTCATGCGAAATAGACTATATATCTATATTTCACGGATTATACGCATTTGTGGACAAAAATCATTGGATGATTCACACATCTGAAACAGACTGGATTCGACTTGTGATCCCCACAAAGGTAACGTTAAAAGTCCTGTTTATTTTTGCATTTTGTCATTCGGACTTCTGTAATAAAATGCTAGAACAGCTGTATCTCAAAACGGCTTTACAGGGGGTATGGCTTAGCTAAATGAGATGTAAATGAGCCCTATTGTCTCTCCAGCCAGGGAAAAGGGAAAGTGTTAACTTTTTCTTTCTCAAATTTCTCAGCATTCTCTTTCTTGAATGTGTTACATTCAAATGGCCACAACTTCTCCAAATCTTATCAGATTTCCATGTGTTACACATCGTTGGAAAGCTTAGAATCTGCACTTTCCGAATCTATGAATAACTCAAAATGCCCCAGATCCGACTTGTGTCCCTACTTTCTGTGACTGGTCACAATTTACTTTTGTTTTTATTATTTTTTACTTGGATTCATTAACGTTGACTTTACATTTACGATATTTTATCATATACTCTACATAGCTAAAATGATAACTGTAAGCGCAGAACCAATTGCGCACAAACTGTTTAGGGCTTAAGTTCTTTTACTTTTACATTCAAGACAAAATGAGAATGGAAAGACGTTTGTTCTTAATGTCCATGGTTCGAAGTGCAGTGGCATAATTTAGTAACTGGTAAGGTATAGTGGCTTTCTTTAGCCACAAGATAGTAATAATTGAGGGCTGAATTATGAGACTGCACTCCGGATTAAAATAAACAGGAAAACTGAGGCTAGGTAAGCCTCAGAGCGGGGATTATGAAGAAGTTAATTTTAATCCCAATCTACATGAATATGAGTTTACCATTATAATCACATGCAATTTGTTTACTATGAAGTTATGCATGTCATGTGTTATGCTGTGTGGGTCAGGAGTTTAAAACATTTGTGTGGTGCATTATGTGTTAGAAGTTTTAAAAGCCATCTGTGTGGATTTAAGAACAGCTGTGTGTATTCAGGTTTCATGGTAGTTTAAAGAGCCATTTGGACAGGCACAAAGGGTTTTCAGCCAAGGGTCAAATAGGTCATGAGAAGAAGACACTGGTCTGAGGACTGTCATGTGATTCTTCAAGTTACAAGCCTGAACAGAAACATATTGTTTGAACCATGAGGGGAGGGAAAACAAAGACCATATATATTTACCAAGCCTGGTTCAGAGAGTCAGACTGATTTGGAGAATCCTCCCAGAACGTCACTCTGGTTCTGGGGGGATTCACCAGGGCGGCCTTGGCTTCTTATTTTGTCCGGAAAATAAAAGTCTATCTCTTGAAATCAAAACCTAAGACTGAAGATTGTTTCATATGAGGAAAAGGAAAACCACAACAAGCTGTGCCGGGGTCAGACAAATGAGACCACAACATCAGAAAGTAGTTACGATGTCTGATTTCGAAGCAGTTGAAAATTTTGGAAGAAACAGTACAGAAAAAGAGCAACCTAGATAACACTGTATTGAGCAACTACAGACCAATCTCAAATCTTCCTTTCATAGGCAAGATTATTGAAAAAATTGTTTTCAATCAGCTAAACAAATTCTTAATTTCTAATGGTTACTTTGACATTTTTCAATCTGGTTTCAGACCACACCACAGTACAGAGACAGCGTTCATAAAGATAATAAATGATATTCGCCTCAATACAGACACAGGCAAACTATCAGTGCTGGTGCTACTCGACCTCAGTGCTGCTTTTGACACTGTCGATCACAACATACTTCTTGACAGGCTGGAAAACTGGGTCGGGCTCTCTGGGGAGGTCCTGAAATGGTTCAAATCATACTTAGAAGGGAAAGGTTATTATGTAAGTATAGTTGGCATAAATCTGAGTGGACATCCATGACATGCGGAGTCCCGCAAGGCTCAATTCTTGTGCCACTCCTGTTCAACCTGTATATGCTCCCACTAAGCCAAATAATGAGAGAGAACAAAATTGCCTATCACAGTTATGCAGACTGTTCTGTTGTTTAATAGGCACATCGACAGCCTTTGTAATGGAGGACGACGGGACAACCAGCCATAACTTCTGATAACTCTTTATTATATATTCAGTACCGTAACACACACAGTATATGTCGCCACCGTTTCCTGTGTATTACAAAACTACCGTAAATAACCTAATACTACATCCCCCTTTCCAAATAAGGATACTTTTCTTTTAATCCTTTAGGGATGCAACATAAACTTGAAATACAGAAATATTTATCTTTTCAATAAACAATAAACATTCTCAAACATTACGGTTTAAATAACAAATTCTACATTTTGAACAATACAACTTTTTTTCCTAACTAGAAGGATGGGGTGGACTGCCCAAAACCTTCAACCGAGTGTGGGGATTATTCTGCCCCATTGGCCACTCAGTGTTTATCCAGGGTATCGCTAACTACATTCAAAGTCCGGCTGGTGAACCTTCGGACTTTCTGGTGTGACCATTAAATCTGAAGAGTGTGGAGATACCTGGCTCTCTGTCAGGTCAGGAAGATCAGAAGAGACCACAGGAGCAGTCGGAGTTGGTGAGAGGTGAAACCTGTTTCTCCTAAGTGTACCCCTTGGTGTCTCTATAAGATAAGATCTGGGTGTGCCAGCCGCAGACACCACAGTACCCCTTTCTGACATGTCTTTGACCCAAACATGTTCCCCAGGCTGCAAGTGTGTCATGTTATGTGCTTTGTGTCTTCTGTCGAAATTTTGTTTCTGTTTACATTTGTATATCAGCTCCTTCATCACCAGCTTTTTCACATCTGGACACTTTGGATTAAGCTGAGAAGGGATCAAAGGAACCCGCGTTCTTATCTTCCTCCCCATGAGGAGCTCAGCAGGACTATAACCATTAGCCAGAGGAGATGCACGGTAAGCCATAAGTGCGAGGTAGGGATCATTTGCCTTTTTGAGAAGATTTTTAATCGTCCTCACCGCACGCTCCGCCTGTCCATTGCTTTGCGGAAAATGAGGACTCGATGTTACATGGCTGAAACCCCAGTCCAGTGCAAATACACGAAAACACTCTGAAGCAAACTGTGGTCCATTGTCAGAGCGCACAACCTCAGGGATTCCATGACGTGCAAAGATGGATTTAAAGTGTTCAACCACAGCCTCTGAAGTTGTCGACGTCATTTTTGCAACCTCAAAGAACCTAGAAAAGTAGTCCACAACGACCAAGTACACCTTGCCGTCTTTCTGAAACAGATCTGCTCCAACTGTGGACCATGGCCTCGACGGAAAATCAGTAGGCAACATTGGTTCTCTGAGGTTAGTTCTCTCTCGTGCACATGTGTCACAGTTCTCAATCATTTTCGTCAGCTCTTTACTAAGACCTGGCCACCAAACCGATTGTTTAGCTCTCTCCCTGCACTTTGTGATGCCCAGATGACCTTCATGCAGTTTCTGTAGCATCTCGGCTTGGAGTGACGCTGGAATCACAATCCTGATACCATTCAACAAAAGTCCATTTTGCACAGAAAGGTCCCCTGCAAATGACAGGTAAGGCTGAAAAACTTTTTCAATTGAGAATTTACTCGGCCATCCTGACACACAATATTTCTTTAGCTGCAGGAGTGTAGAATCATCATCTTGATGTTTCTGGATCTCTCTGAGTCTTTTTTCTGTAGCCGGCAAACTCGACATGACAGAATCAGCATACAGATTGATGTCCTCTTCAGAGAGCCCTTCTGCTGTATCGCTAACGGGAGCTCTAGACAACACATCGGCCGTTGCTATGTTTTTACCCGCCACATGTGATATGGTGTACGAAAATCTCAATAACCGCATGCGAAGCCGCTGAATGCGTGGAGGGAGTTTATCCAATTTCTTTGAGCTAAGCAGAGGAACCAAAGGTTTATGATCAGTCTCGATGTGGAAATGTTTCCCAATGAGAAACTCGGCAAACCTCTCACAAGCCCATGTGGTGGCCAGCGCCTCCTTCTCTATTTGCGCATACCGTTTCTCTGTATCACTGAGAGACTTTGAAGCATACGCAACAGGTTTCCACACATTCTCTGCTTGCTTCTGTAGGAGAAGAGCACCCAGCCCATAAGAAGAGGCATCCGCAGAAACTACTGTATCCTTGTTTGTATCATATAGCGCCAAACCGGGAGGTTTTGTCAGTTCCTCTTTGATTTCCTCATAAGCCACCTGCTGAGGTGATCCCCAGACCCACATATTGGACTTTCTCAACAAGTCTCTGAGTGGTTGTGTTTTCTCCGTCAAATGTGGCAAGAATTTACCAAGGTGGTTGACCATTCCCAAAAACCGCCTTGTTTCGCTGACATTACATGGTTGTTTCATGGCTTTTATTGCTTCCACCTTATCTGGGTCTGCACTCACCCCCGTCTCCTCAATGATTTGTCCAAGAAACTTGATTTTACTCCTGGAAAACTCACATTTCTCATTGAGAGTGACACCTGCTTCCTGAAGTCTTGAGAGCGTCCGTCACAGCCTCTCGTCATGTTCACTTTGAGTGGACCCCCAGACAAGCACGTCATCCATTTGACAGACGACACCTTCCAGACCCTCAAGTATTCTGGACATGCGTTTGTGGAAATGCTCAGGAGCTGAAGAGATTCCAAAGCATAGACGGTTATAACAGTATCGTCCAAATGGAGTAATAAAGGTGGTGAGCAAAGAGGATTCCTTAGAAAGTGGAACCTGCCAAAAGCCAGCATTGGCGTCCAACTTGGAAAACACTTTGGCTCCAGCAAGTTGTCCCAACGTGTGCTCCGCCGACGGCAAAGGATGTTTTTCCCTCATAACTGATCTGTTCAGTTCAGTGAGATCTGTGCAGATTCTCACTTTCCCAGTCGGCTTCGGCACTACGACCATGGGAGCACACCACTCTGTCGGTTCCTCGACCTTTGAAATAACCCCCTGCTGTTCCATTCGGGTTAATTCTTCCTTCACTTTTGGTAAAAGAGGGAGGGAAATGCGTCTAGGTGTTGACAGAGAAAAAGGTTTTGCCCCAGGCTTTAGCACGATGCTGTACTCACCCTCCATTTTGCCTAAGCCGCTGAAGAGTTTTGGAAACTCCTGCTCCACTCTTTCTTTTGAGCTTAAGCTGACATCATCCAGCCTGGCTACTATTTGAAGTGCAGCGACCGCTGGCCTGCCTAGCAATGGCATGTACAATCCATCAACAACATATACGTCCTGTTTTGTGCATTTGTTGTTTTTACTAAGGGTGGCTGTAAATTTCCCTTTTACATTTAATGACGTTCCACCTGGCCCCTGGAGAATTTTACCAGCATGTTTCAGTTTGTTGAACCGGCCCTGGTTGTACAACGTCACAGGAACAACTGTAACATCTGCTCCAGTGTCAATTTTGAACACTACATCCAAATCGTCAATTTTTATCTCAGTCATCCATGGGCTTCCAGCCAGATTTGTTGTTACTGAGCCTAGGAATGCAATGTCTTCATCTGCATCCTCAGTTATTGTGGCAATATTTACCTCGTTCACTTTCTTTGACTTGCACATTTTTGCATAATGTCCTGTCTTATGACACCGGTTGCATATTGCATCTCTTGCTGGGCATAGCTGCAGGTTATGGCCTCTTGTGTCTCCGCATCTAGAACACTGAATCCCCTTTTTATATTTTTCATGAGGTGGTTTCTTTGCAAATTGTACATAATGTGGCTTCACTTGTTTTGATTTCACATTGCTGTACTGTTTAGCCTGCACGCTGTCTAACTGTTCGTTTATGATTTCCCCTTTAAAGTTGGACTTGAGCAATTCTTGTTGTTTTTTTACTAGTTCACTTTGTCGAACTCGTACAACAGCTTTCTCAAGTGTCAATTCAGGGTCTAGTTGTAATTGTTCTGACAGCCTTTTGTCTGTCAGACCCACGACGAGTCGATCTCTTACCATCTCATCGTGCAGCTCTCCGTATCCACAGTGCTCGGCCAAACAATGCAGTTCCGTTATAAAGTGATCTACAGACTCACCCACGGCTTGCTGTCGCTGATTAAATTTAGCTCTCTCAAAAATTACATTTCTGCGAGCGATGAAGTGATCATTCAGTCTTTGCTTAACAACTTCATAATCAGCCGCATCCGCGGGACTTAAATGCATGGAAGTTAATATGTCTTCTGCTTCCTCACCCATCACATAAATCAGAGCATTCACCTGATTTTCGTCCGCCTGCGTCTCCAATCCCGACGCAATCCGAAATCTTTCGAAGCGTTTTATCCATTTCAACCAATCATCCGCTTTAAATGTGAATTTCTCAGGCGGAGAAACCTGAAACTGATTCATGATGATGCGTGAACTTGTCCAGACAGCCCCCCTTCGGCCGACAGGACAAACCGAAACTGAAACGAAACCAATGTCCCGACTTCAATAACTCACTTAAAAGTTGCTTTCTGCACTTCTGACACCATGTTCTGTTGTTTAATAGGCACAACGACAGCCTTTGTAATGGAGGACGACGGGACAACCAGCCATAACTTCTGATAACTCTTTATTATATATTCAGTACCGTAACACACACAGTATATGTCGCCACCGTTTCCTGTGTATTACAAAACTACCGTAAATAACCTAATACTACACAGACGACACTCAGATCTACTTAGCTCTATCCCCTAATGACTACAGCCCCATTGACTCCCTGTGCAAATGCATTGATGAAGTTAACAGTTGGATGTGCCAAAACTTTCTTCAGTTAAACAAAGAGAAAACGGAAGTCATTGCGTTTGGAAACAAAGATGAAGTTCTCAAGATGAATGCATACTGTACCTTGATGCTAGGGGTCAAACAACTAAAAATCAAGTCTGCAATCTTGGTGTGATTCTGGAGTCTGACCTTAGTTTCAGTAGTCATGTCAAAGCAATAACTAAATCAGCATACTATCATCTCAAAAATATCGCAATAATTAGATGCTTTGTTTCCAGACAAGACTTAGAGAAACTTGTGCATGCTTTCATCACCAGCAGGGTGGATTATTGTAATGGCCTCCTCACTGGCCTTCCCAAAAAGACTATTAGACAGCTCCAGCTCATTCAGAACGCTGCTGCCAGGATTCTGAGCAGAACCAGAAAATATGAACATATCACACCAGTCCTCAGGTCGCTACACTGGCTACCAGTTACATGTAGGATTGATTTTAAAGTATTATTAATGGTATATAAATCACTCAGTGGACTAGGACCTCAATACATTGCTGATATGCTCATTGAATATAAACCCAACAGATCACTCAGATCATTAGGATCACATCAGCTAGAAATACCAAGGGTTTACTCAAAGCAAGGAGAGTCAGCTTTTAGCTATTATGCCAGTCGCAGCTGGAGTCAGCTTCCAGAAGAGATCAGATGTGCTCCAACAGTACTCACATTCAAATCCAGACTTAAAACACATCTGTTTAGCTATGCATTTACTGAATGAGCACTATGCTGCGTCCGAACTGATTGCACTATATTTTATATGCACTATTTTAATTATTTTCTATTTCTCTTGATTTTATTCTTATTTTTAACTGTTTTATACTTTTATTCCTGTTTTATTCTTTTTAAAAAGTTTTTATTAAAATCACATTTATTTTCTTTTAATTGATATTTTAAATGCATGTATCTTTGATTTTTGTTTTCTCATTTCTATGTAAAGCACTTTGAATGACCTTTGTGTATGAAATGTGCTATACAAATAAACTTGCCTTGCCTTGCAATGAATGAATGTACTAAAGTAACTAACAAGATTAAACACAGCTACTCCTTTAAAAATGGGGAGGAGACCACAAGAAACTCTGACTCTACAGGATAAAACCTGCTCCCGACCAGGTTAGGTTCACAGAGTAAGTTACTCCGGAAACAGACTCTGAGTATAAGTTACCTCTTCTTCTGAAACAGGCAGAGTTTCCCTCATTTCAGGGTTAACAAACTTAGAGTTTGCACTTAACCACCTTTCTGAAACGAGTCCCTGTTCCCCTTGTGATTTGCTCCCATATAAAATGCCCCTGTGTTTGCTGTCCTGTGCTGGTTTGTTTTAATACTACCCCGTGTCCAAGTTAAGTGAGTCTCATGTTCATAGTCAAGTCTGTTATCAAGTTTAGTGTTTTGTTTACAAAAGTCTGTTTGATGTTATAGCTTTGTTTTATGCCTCGTGGACCTTTGTTTTGAGTACCTGTTAACCCCAAATAAACCAAAAGTCTTTGTTCACTTATGCCTGCATCTGGGTTCTGCCCCCTAACTCATGACACTAAATCACTGGAATACAGTATCACCTGTGGTGTACCAAAAGGCTCAGTTCTCGGCCCTAGTCTGTTTATCCTCTACAGTGAGGAAAATAAGTATTGGAACACCCTGCTATTTTGCAAGTTCTCTCACTTAGAAATCATGGAGGGGTCTGAAATTGTCATCGCATGTGCATGTCCACTGTGAGAGACATAATCTAAAAAAAATCCAGAAATCACAATGTATGATTTTTTAACTATGTATTTGTATGATACAGATGCAAATAAGTATTTGAACACCTGTCTATCAGCTAGAATTCTGACCCTCAAAGACCTGTTAGTCTGCCTTTAAAATGTCCACCTCCACTCCATTAATTATCCTAAATTAGATGCACCTGTTTGAAGTCGTTAGCTGCATAAAGACACCTGTCCACCCCATACAATCACTAAGAATCCAACTACTAACATGCCCAAGACCAAAAAGCTGTCCAAAGACACTAGAGTCAAAATTGTACACCTCCACAAGGCTGGAAAGGGCTACATGGAAATTGCCAAGCAGCTTGGTGAAAAAAGGTCCACTGTTGGAGCAATCATTAGAAAATGGAAGAAGCTAAACACGACTGCCAAATGGAAGAAGCTAAACACGACTGCCAATCTCCCTCGGACTGGGGACCCATGCAAGATCTCACCTTGTCCGTGATCCTTAGTAAGGTGAGAAATCAGCCCAGAACTACACGGGAGGAGCTGGTAAATGACCTGAAAAGACCTGGGACCACCGTTTCTAAGGCTACTGTTGGTAAAACATGAAGACGTCATGGTTTGAAATCATGCATGGCACGGAAGGCTCCCCTGCTTAAACCAGCACATGTCCAGGCCTGTCTTAAGTTTGCCAATGATCATTTGAATGATCCAGAGGAGTCATGGGAGAAAGTCATGTGGTCAGATGAGACCAAAATAGAACTTTTTGGTCATAATTCCACTTAACGTTGGCCAAAATCCGTCCTGCAGTGTGTGCAAACCTGGTGAAAAACTACAGGAAACGTTTGACCTCTGTAATTGGAAACAAAGGCTACTGTACCAAATATTAACATTGACTTTCTTAGGTGTTCAGATATTTATTTGCAGCTGTATCATACAAATAAATAGTTAAAAAATTATACATAGTGATTTCTGGATTTTTTTTAGATTATGTCTCTCACAGTGAACATGCACCTACGCTGACAATTTCAGACGCATCCATGATTTCTAAGTGGCAGAATTTGCAAAATAACAGGGTGTTCAAATACTTCTTTTCCTCACTGTATATGCTCCCCCTTGGTTGTGTCATCAGCTGATAGGGTATTTTATTCCATTGTTCTGCTGATGACACCTAACTATATATTAGGACAAACTAGACTACCAATGCTGCACTGTCGTCATCCACCGTGACTACATGCCTGGAAGAGATAAAACTCAAATACTGAAGTAATTTTAGCTGGCACATCTGCTATTACCATCATAACTTTTTTCTGGACAAAAGATTCCATTTTCAACAACAGTTACAAACCTGGGAGTTAAAATGAACTCTCAATTGATTGGGTCACATCAGACATATGTGCAAGACCTCTTTTCTAAATCTGAAGAACATTGCCAGAACTTATCCTACACTCACTTTTACATGAAAATGCAGTTGGTTTGTTTTGATTTAAGCATTCATAACTAAAAAAAACATACAGCGAAGTAGCAGAATAATACACAATAAAAATTAATAACATAATAATAAACATGTTTTGATTTTTACTTTTGAAAACTGAGTTCTTCAAATATAAAGTGCGTTTTTTTATTTTTTTATTTTTTGACCTTTATTTTTCCAGGAAGTCCTGGAGCCCTTGCCAAGATGGCCCTATTAAAGTTTCACATAAACACATAACTGTAAAGTTTTGTTCTGTGTTTTCTTGTGTTCTGTGTGTTTTTGTTATTAGGACTTTTATTTTGACATCCTGTTCTGTTCCGGCTTTTATTTTGAAATACATCTTGCCATGTCACACTTCACTTCCCACTTCCTGTTTGTTTTGTTTAAAGCCACCTCAGTCCTGTTACTCACTGCTGATTATTACTTTGTAAAGTCTAGCCTGTTAGTTTGTCTGTTACCTGTATCCTGAATACTGTTTTGATATCTGTTTCTGTTTTTGACCTGTGCCTGTTATTTGGATTTTACCTGTTTTGCTGCCTGCCCTGACCCATTGCCTGTATTTGGATTACGTTTTGTGGATTTGCCCTTTGGATATGTATGCTGGCCCTTTTGGGATTTACTATAATAAAACCTTTAGCACATGGATTCATCTCTCAATCGCTTTCATTAAAGCAAATCGTTACAATAACGCACAAAACAAATTCTAAGCAAACAAAAAAAAAACATTAATTATAAATCAACAAAACGTAAAACAGCAGCACGTAAAAGATCTTCCGTCCCCCATTGGTTAACCTATAATCAAACCAAATCTTCCTCACGTATATCTTGTTTTGCTTTACATTTATATTTGTATGGCTATCATGGCCGTAGCTACCATTGAGGACACAGAGGTCATGTCCTCGGTAGTTTTTTCTTGAAGTTTCGTTTCATTTTGATGTGAAAATAGCCGACGAGACAATCCTTGCATCTAAGGACCATCACGTGCAGTGATGGAAAAACGGCGTTATATATGAACGTTGTTTCCTTACAGCGTTACTGACATTAAAATGCTGCGCATTAGTATAATTAATCTCACTGAAGCGAGTAAACTCTCATTAGACAGGCAATGTTTTTCTCTTGCGTGTGTTGAGGGGTGGGAAACACATAACTAATGATGATTGGCCTGTATATGGTAGAGGGGGTGGGACAACCACATAATCAATGATGATTGGCTGAATTTCCATCGTTAGCCAACCAGAAGCAGGATTAGCTCATACACTATATACATGCACAGTCTGAGCAGTGCCATGTTGCCAACTTATTGACGACTTTGTCGCTAGATTTAGCAACTTAAAAAAAGCGAAAAAGGACAAATCTAGCGATCTTTTCTGTCGTGGTTGGAGACTGACGCGAGAGCATGTATCATTCTCTACACTCAACGATCAGTGGGTGCTGCTGCTAGACACTCACAGACAGCCCGGTCCTCACGTGGAGTCCGCCAGAGTCTCTCACAACCGCAACGACAGAGCGATGGAAGTACAACAAGCTCAAAGGTAGCGGTCGCAAACACAAGGTATAATAAGCACTGCTTCTATACAAGAATAGTATGCAAGAAAGGCAAGAATGTTTATGTAACATGCAACGTAAGAAAGAGTCTCTCCACGTCTGTAATTCTAATCTCATAAAGCAAATGAAAATAAAAAGGCTGTAACAAACTTAACTATCATTTGGAAAGCCAGCAAAAGATCAGCAGAGAATGAGGGAAGGTGAGAAAGTTAAAGGTTATGCAGCAAATAGCCTACAATAGGGGATGCAATACGGCTACCAATGAGATTAAAACCTACACTACTGATCAAAAGTTTAAGGTCACTTAACTAAAATGTTAACTATGGTCTTAAAAATCATTAAATCTGAAGGCTTATGGTTAAATGCTTGAAATTACTTTTGTAGACAAAATATAGCTGTGCCAAACAGATTAATTTTTGTTATTAGAAACCAAAAAATATATTTTTTGAAATAGATGACTTACACTGAATATTGAAGAAAAAGCAGCCACTAAGAGCCCATATTATATATAAACTCCTTCTATACTCTTAAAAATTCATCCTAAATTGAAAATTTAAGAAGCTTCTTGAAAAAATGACACAGTTTTGCAGTTCCGAGGCAAAGGGTGACTTGCACTTCAGATCATGAAATCTAACCATTGATTTATTTTGGATGCTTTTAGTCACCAACAAAATTCTCACAGACACAGTTACATTTGTGCTATGTCGTAGTTTGGACATGTTTATTATTATTCTGTAATATGGAAAAAAAATGTAAATAATAAAAAAATGTCCTAGGAATTGGAAAAACCCTGGCTACGGCCTTGATGGCTATAATAATCCTTTTTCCTTATTGGTAAATCCTGTTATGGTATAGTTCTTAAGCAAAGCTTATCCTGTTATCATATGTTACTAATATGAACAAAGGTATACAATATATATCATAAATGCTATATCTTGCGTGTACACTGCAGAAATAAAGGTACAAAACTGTATCTTTTCTGTCACTGGGGCTGTACCCCAAGTTTCTGTTTGGTACCTTACAGGAATACAAAACAGAATACAATTTTGAGTAGATTACCATACCTTAAGGACCTACATTGTTAGAAAAAAGTCAAACTGTGTACCCTAGCTGTCAGTAGGACAGCACCCTTTAAAAAGGGAATTGTATGGACCATTAGGTACAGATATGTAAACATTTAGTACTAATATTTACCTTTGAGATACTCATTTTTGTATCTGTATTTTTGAGGTACTGATAAGTTCTCTTTGGTCCCAGTATGTACTTCTGAGGTACTAAAATTAAATCCTTAGGTGCAAAGCTGTACTTTTTAAAAGGGTACAGCCCCAGTGACAGAAAAGGTAGAGTTTATTTCTGAGAGTGTATGTTTTGGTTCTGTCCTCTGAACATATTGTTTACTTTTATGGCCTGTTAAGTCAAGGTTCCCTTTTATGATTGATGATCTTGCATTTGCTATGTTGGAGAAAATATTCTCTAAGAAGGGCATGTTAAGGATATGTTCCAGCCCTACTTCTCTGTTTTAAGCATCACTTCCCTAGCGTAGGTCAAACATAAAACTTTCTAAGAAAAGTGTCTACTTGCTGAGTTAGTGATCACGCGATTGTGTTGTCTCAACGGATTTGCTCAATGTGTATATCACGCGATTGGGTAACAATTTATATTACGACTCTCAACGTACCGCGTAATTAGACCAAATTTACAGCGTACCTAATTGTAACAACAGAGTACCTTTACAAGCCCTTCTTAGAAATGACACATTAAAATTGTGTTCAATTAATTTAAAATACCTCATTAAGAGCAATAAGTATATATATATATATATATATATATATATATATATATATATATATATATATATATATATATATATATATATATATATATATATGCCACAAACACATGTCAAAATGAAGCATTTGCATCAAATGGCAAACACTTCTTTCAAAATAATACATTTTTGGATATACCATGTAAACACTGCTGTTGATAGATAGAGCTGCAGAAGAATGATATTAAATTTTTTTAACAAAGTGGAGCAATGTTTGTTTTTGGATTACTCTTTGAATGTTTTTTTACCTTCACACATTCACATAATCACAATGTCTCTCACTAGTGGAGCGATATTTCAATCTCTGTCATTCCTCATTATTACCTCATTATTACTGTAAAGAACAGTTAAGTTATCTTATCCATGAACTGTAAATCTCTCATCAAGAACTGTCAACTTGCTCGTTTGATTATTTATGTAAACGGTTAAAATCGCGTATTATAGACCTTTCTTTTTCTTACCAAAGCGCGTGAGAGGTAGCACATCTTTCGTTGCTATGTACGCAACCATGAGCGCGCTCTCTGTGACGGCGAGTAAACTAAATGCGTGATCGGATTTAAATTGCTTATATGCACCACACGTCAATCATATCATTGTTACCATGCAATCAGTTAATCTTGTCAGGGCTTTGGAGTTTTCGTCTAGAGAAGATTACTCTGTCTGTGGGGTTACTCAGCTGTTACTCAAAGAGCTGCATGGGTTAGTTCACGCCAAGTCACAGCTTATGGCAACACCTCATATACTGTAGAGATGGAGATGTAACACATACCACGGATTAAAAATAGAGTCATCAGTGCCCAGGTTAAGAAAAGAGGAAAGATTAGGAGAAAGGTGCAAAAAAGACTGTATGCTATGAAGCTCACTCATCTCAATATAAGAATTGTATGAAGTATATGTTGCTTGCTGTGTCTGTGCTTAAGTTACTCATAGAGCAGTAGCCTTATTCATTTTTACAGAGATTGAACATAACCAAGTCAAGTCTGTAACTTAAAAAATCCTAAATAAATCAAAACAGAAACACTACCTGGTTGCAGAAAATGCATTATCATTACAGTTTTTACCAATTGCTTACACACGTTTTCAAAACTAAGTCTCCTTTTTTCAAAACTCTACACACAATTCTCAAAACTGCACACACAAAATGCAAAGTAGCTCACATCTCCTTCAAAATGCAACACGGCATTCAAAATGCCACAAACACATGTCAGAATGAAGCATTTGCATCAAATGGCAAATACTTCTTTCATAATAATACATTTTTGGATATACCATGTAAACACTGCTGTTCAAAATCTAAAGCTCTTTGGTCTTTCATAAGCTTATATCTACATTTCAATACAATGTTTTACAGTGAAAGTAATCTGCTGAGAGGGGTAACAAGTACACTGAAAACGCCAATGCAGTGTAGAAACAGAAAATATTTATTAGGCCAAACATTACTGTTGTATACATTAGCATACAACAAAACTATAAACATGTAAACCAAAAGTATATTCTACACAGTAAATTGTGTGGGGTCCCGGTCCAGGATCTGGCAGGGGGGGTGGGATGCAGATTGCCAAAACAAGTAATCTGACCTTTGACCTATTTATAGGCTTATCTATACCACTGTAAAGTAAAGCAGTGATTGCTTAGTGATCAGTAAAGCAGTTAGTGTTTGCAATTGTGAGGAGTGTGTCTGTGTGACCTGGTGAATGAGTGTAGCATTTTGATTGGTTGTGTTTAAAAAAAGGAAAGCAAGTGACTTCCTCGTAGATCTTTGTGTTTTAGGTAGAGAATTGTGTGTAGTGTTTTGAAAAGTGTTTTATGCTATTGAAAAGGCTGAGAAATAGCTTATGGTTTTGAAGATTTGGCATGTAGTTTTGCACTTTGAGTGATAGCTTTCAAAAATCGTGTGACATGAAAAGATTTTGTGTGTAAGCAATCGTAAAAAACTGTAATACATTTATACTCAGGAATTTAATGTGGTAGTTTAGTCCCAAATTTTAACATAAATTTATTTACAGTTTTTTCCAATTGCTAACACACTAAAATGACATGAACAGCACAACTATTTAAACTGACACACAGAGAGCAACACCTCTTCTCAAGTCTCTAAAAGTCTAAACACATTTTCTACTTTACACACATTTTGCAATTCACAATGGCACTTTTTAAATGCACTGAACACGGTTCTCTGCACAAGACACAACAATCTGACATAAAGTCACATGTTTGCCTTTTCAAAACACTACCATTCAAAATGACAATACACAAGCTAAATGTCCAATATATGTGCCACCTGCCCAAACACCTGAATGGTTAATTGTTAACACTTCAATCAGGATGTAAGCACTAGAAAAGACCACAGGAACGTCATTGGCCACAGAGCCATTATAGATGTTCCTGGCTAACATGGTGGGAACATCACAATGTGTGCTGCCATCTCCAATATGGATGGTGTCCTCCACCGTCATGCCATTGGACCATACAACACATCCCATATTCTCACATTTCTAGAAAGACTCCACAACATTCTCATATCATCAGAGCAAAGAAACCAAAGAAACCGGTATGTTGTAGTATGGCACAACGTGAGCTTTCATCATGCAGCCCCAGTCCAAAACTGGTTTGCTGACTACCAAACATTTATCGTGCAATACCTCCCACCATACTCGCCATTTTTGAACCACATAGAAGAGTTATGGAAGGTATATGACCAGCAGCCCTTTGTGCGCATGCCTCTTTTGCAGGCTATAGAAAAGGCATGTGATGGGATTGATGTTGGTGCAATTTAGGGATGGATAAGGCGCTCAAGGCGCTTCTTCCCTCGATGTCTGTCAAGGGAATATATTGCCTGTTATGTGGACGAGGCGTTGTGACTTGTTTGGTGAAAAATTAAAAAAATTCAACAGCATGTGTGTGTATCTGCAAATATTTCTGTGCATGCGAACAATCTAATACATATTTTAGTATTATTGCAAAGCATACTAAAGAAAAGTGCACTTTTCATTATGCCCAACTGTGTGTAGTTGGTTAGACAAAAATCTGGTAACATGAATGAAGTGTGTTCCAATTTGTGTCAAAGTTTGATTTTGATAATGTTATATGTAGTTTAGGTTGGAGTGCTTCATTTTGCAGGATATATGTGGTATTTTGCTATTTGGGTGTGTGGTTTTGTAAATTGTGTTAAGTTTTTTGATAAAACCAGACTAGTTTGAAAAATTTTGTGTTAGCAATTGGAAAAAACTGTAAGATAAGGTTAAGAAAATGTTTATCATGTTTTAGCTATTAAAGGTGTATTTTTGACACATGCTTGGATGTCTTTGGGCTAAGCCCCGGATATCCACTGATCCTAGAACCTGCTTGGAATCATAATGAATACAGTACACACTTTACTCAGCATCTATTTCTTCTCATGTCTCTATCAAATGTTGAAAGGTACAGTAGTATCCTAGCACTTAGGAAGAATAGTTTGTTTCATTTTTGTAAGTCGCATTTGCTAAATGTTTAAATTTAATGGTAACTCACAGATGATGTGCAAAAACACTAATAAAAAAACACAGACTATGATTACAATGAATTTAATAAACTGTATTTTTCTGCCCCATTGAAATTAAAAGGACAATTCTTTTGTTTGTAGCAGCAGCTCACGCATTGCTGGTTGCTTGGTAACAGACCTGACAGTTGATAGCCGAACATGATTATGCGATTTGGGATTTCCTAACTAGAGATGAGATAAGATTTGGTGAGATAAGATGAGAATCCTAAATCACCTTAAGATTTGGTTCTGTAATATTAATTTGTGAAAAATCTTAATTTAACACATCATATCTTAAGTTAAGACCTAAGATAGAAAGTTTCTGTAATACGCCCCCTGGTGAATAAGTGTAGCATTTTGATTGGTTGTGTTTGGAAAAGGAAAGCAAGTCACTTCCTCATAGATCTTTGAGTTTTAGGTAGAGAATTGTGTCTAGTGTTTTATGCTATTGAAAACTGAGTCAAAGGCTGAGAAATAGCTTATGGTTTTGAAGATTTGGCATGTAGTTTTGCACTTTGAGTGAGAGCTTTCAAAAATCGTGTGACATGAAAAGATTTTGTGTGTAACCAATCGTAAAAAACTGTAATTAGTCTAACACAAAATGAATATCTTCTATAATTTATTAATTTCTTTTTAATTGCGTTAACACAATTAGTTTGAGTTTGGGTTCTGGAAAAAAAATTCCCAGCATGCTTTGTATGCAACTGCTTTTGGAGAGTAATTTTTTTAATTAAGTGTTATTTTATGCATTTTTAGGTAAAGAGAAAGACTTAATATGGTTTAATGGCCATTTATCTTATTGATTTAGAAGCGTTTGTGTTATATTTTTTAAAAATTGTTTGGTTACCATCCTGCAGAAGAGTGGCGCTTGTGGTTAGGTTGTGGATGTGACATATTTCTCTCAATGAGCACTAAAGGTCTTTACACACCGGGACGTTTTTCGTGCGCGTTTATCGTCGACGTTTAACGTCTCGTGACTAAAGAACGAGCGCCAATGTGAGTGCGCACACCCACGCGAAAAGCGCGAGGCGCAAAAGCGTAATTTTCAGAAAAACGCCTCGGATGCGTTTTTTTGGTTTGACGCGGCGCGTTAAAAGTTGGCCGACCAATGAGATTGGCGCTTTTGTTCACGTGCCTAGCGCTGCTGAAGTTCCAGTAAAACACGACTTGGTGGCGCTCAAGCACAAAATGGTCTTGCAGAGCACGTGGAACAGGTAAACACACAAAGAAGATGCATCGAGGCTGTGGAGGTTTATGAAGGTGTCAGAGTTCCTCACATCATCGACTGAATTTCGAAGGTAACGTGATATATATTAGAACATTACAATACATAGCTGTGTGGGCTATATGATTAGATTAAACTTTATTGTCATTACACAAGTACAAGGCAACGAAATGCAGTTTAGGTCTAACCAGAAGTGCAAAAGCAGTATAAAAAGTGCAGGATATCAATATAATAATAATAATAATAATTGCATAGGTGCAGGATTATGTAATACGATGTAACAACTTACTATGGGTGGTACTATGAACATAATACTATGAACATAATGTTAGGTTCACGGGATGATCGGCTGCATGTGGATTTGTTTACCTTTTTGCTGTCATTCCTCTCGTGTGCACACTCTTGTCTCCTCCTTCCTCGTTATCCTTAATTGTTTTCCACAGCTGTCTTGTCTGCTTTTCTCTATTTATATGCTCCTGTGTTTGTTTCCCGTTGCGCGTTCGTTGTATATATTCGAGTGATCGCTGCCCGGTCCTGTCCAGTTTATTATTGTGTAGTTTGTCTGTCTGTCTAACCATTCACTGTGGTTTCGCTCCCAGGATTCAGCCCAGTTCCGTGTAAAGCTCAAGTTCACCACCGGTCTCCTGTGTTTGTGGATTATCATCTCTCTCTCTCTCTCCATCGATTCCGTTGGTTTCCCTCGCTTTTAGGGAGTACACCAGCGGGTATGTAATCTGTGCATTCCAGGACGGACTTGTTGTTATTTACTCAAAGACTTTTCTCTCTCCTTCCCAGTTCTCTCTACGGTGTGCCTCGTCTTTAGGCTGGAACCGTAGGATATTTCGGTGTTTCCCTGGACCCGCTGTCCGTTGGATTATAGGCTACTGTGTTTCCCTGGACCCGCTGTGAAGTGTGTTTCCTCCGATGTCCATTCAGTGAACTTTTGATGTGCAGTGTGGACTTACTCGTCTGTGATTTAATAAATTTTACTTGCATCAGATTCCAATTTTGTCTTCGTTTATCCTGACAGAACGAACGCGCCATGATGGAATCTGCAAGTGCCAGCGAAGAATCTGTACAGGCAACCTTAGCCCAGCAGGGGGCAATGTTGGACCAGCATTCCTCACTTCTAACTTCAGCTTCACATGACTTCCAGGTCCTCTCTAATCAACTCTCTGAGGTGCGCAATAGACTGGAACAGGTGACACAAGCTTTTGGTGAGATGGGTCAGCCGGCCCCTTTAGCTGATGTATCTAATTCTACTGAGCGTGAGACCCATGCTGTCAATCCTCCTTCATATGACAGGGACACTAATACCTGCAGAGCCTTTCTTGGGCAGTGCTCCTTGGTCTTCGCGCTCCAACCCCGTAGGTTTGCCACCGAAATGTCTAAGATTGCTTTTGTATTGACTTTGCTTACGGGAAGAGCGCGGGACTGGGGAATGGCAGTTTGGGAAGCAAAGATGCCTTGCTGTGATGATTTTGAGACTTTTAAAGGAGAGATGTGTAAATTGTTTGATCGGACTTTGAGAGGTTATTTAGCAGCCGCTGAGCTCAACCGATTCATGCAGGGGACCCAATCAGTCACCGACTATGCTATTCATTTTAAAATGCTCGCCGTCACCAGTGGATGGAACGACTCTGCCCTAAGAGCCCAGTTTCTAAGTGGTCTAAAGGATAACATACAGGATGAGATCGCCTCCCATGATTTTCCTGTGTCTCTAGAAGAGATGATTGATCTGGAGGGGCTGGTTTTTTTTTGTGAAGAAGAAGGACGGCTCCCTTCGTCGCTGTATTGATTATAGAGGGTTAAATGACATTACTGTAAAGAATAAATACCCCCTTCCCTTAATGTCTACAGCCTTCGAGTTATTACAGGGAGATCGTGTCTTCACCTAGTTAGATTTGCGCAACGCCGGCTCCCTTCGTCCCTGTATTGATTATAGAGGGTTAAATGACATTACTGTAAAGAATAAATACCCCCTTCCCTTAATGTCTACAGCCTTCGAGTTATTACAGGGAGCTCGTGTCTTCACCAAGTTAGATTTGCGCAACGCCTATCACTTGGTTCGCATAAGGGAGGGCGATGAGTGGAAGACAGCATTTAATACCCCTTCTGGACACTGGGAATACTCCGTTTTACCGTACGGCCTAGCGAACGCTCCAGCTGTCTTCCAGACTATGGTCAATGAAGTATTGGGAGACATGATCAACAAGTTTGTCTTTGTGTATCTCGATGACATTCTCATCTTTTCCCCCTCTATGCAGATACACACCCAACACGTTCGCCTAGTCTTACAACGGCTTTTAGAGAATCAGTTATTTGTCAAGGCGGAGAAGTGCAAATTCCATAGGGAGTCGGTTTCGTTCCTGGGTTTTGTTATCGCCGCTGGTGAGATTCGTCCCGATCCCCCTAAAGTCAAAGCTGTCGCCGAGTGGCCAGTTCCCGACACTCGTAGGGAGTCACAACGATTTCTGGGGTTCGCCAATTTTTATCGGCGTTTCATCAGAAATTTTGGTCAGATCGCTAAACCTCTTACCGCGCTCACTTCCACTAAAGTGTGTTTCTGCTGGAATAAGGAAGCTCAGAAAGCCTTTGATGTTTTAAAGTCCCGGTTCATCTCTGCGCCTGTTCTTTCTATTCCAGATCCGGCTTACCAATTTATAGTGGAGGTAGATGCTTCTGATGTCGGGGTAGGCGCCGTTTTGTCTCAGCGGTCACCTATTGATGGGAAAGTGCATCCGTGCGCTTTTTTCTCCCACCGGTTAAACCCAGCAGAGCGTAATTACGACATTAGTAATCGGGAGTTGCTGGCATTAAACTCGCTTTGGGTGAATGGCGCCACTGGTTAGAGGGAGCTTCGGAGCCCTTCCTGGTCTGGACGGATCATAAGAATTTGGAATATATCCGTTCGGCCAGGAGGTTAACATCCAGACAGGCTCGCTGGGCACTTTTCTTTGATCGTTTTAACTTCACCATCTCGTACCGGCCAGGCTCTAAGAACGTTAAACCCGATTCTCTCTCCCGTCTGTTCGGTGGCTCCGAGTCTGAGCGGGCCGAGACCATTCTCCCGGGGAGGAGGGTGGTCGGTGCCCTCGTCTGGGAGATCGAGCAGCGGGTCAGGGAGGCCGGTCGAGGGGTGGAAGTTCCTAGGGGGTGCCCAGTGGGTCGTCTGTGGGTTTCCGAGGCATTGCGTTCTGATGTTATCCGGTGGGGCCATGAATCCAAATTTGTCGGACACCCCGGAGTTCGGAGAACGTTGGCTACCGTCCGTCTAAGTTTTTGTATTAGCCTGTCAGGTTTGTGCTTGTAATAAAGCCTCTCATCAGTTACCTGTTGGTCTGCTTAAACCTCTGCCCATACCCTCCCGCCCCTGGTCACACATAGCCCTTGATTTTGTCACCGGCTTACCGGCGTCTGATGGTAACACTGTCATTTTGACTGTGGTGGATCGTTTCTCTAAAGCGGTTCATTTTATTCCCCTACCCAAACTTCCTTCTGCCAAGGAGATGGCTCAGGTTCTGATTAACCATGTTTTTCGTTTACACGGTCATCCGAATGACGTGGTTTCAGACAGGGGTCCTCAGTTCATCTCTCGTTTTTGGCAGGAGTTTTGCAGACAGATCGGCGCCACTGCCAGCTTGTCTTCTGGTTATCACCCGCAGACCAACGGGCAATGTGAACGAGCTAATCAGGATCTCGGTCGAACTCTCCGCTGTCTGTCGTCACGATATCCGAGCTCCTGGTGCCAACAGCTTCCCTGGGTCGAGTATTCCCACAATTCACTCCCCGTTTCTTCGACCAATCTGTCCCCATTTAAAGCCTCCATCGGTTATCAGCCTCCCCTATTTCCATCACAGGAGCCCGATGCAGCGGTTCCGTCTGCCTTAGCTTTCGTCCAAAGGTGCAAACGCACTTGGAGGAGAGCTAGAACACTCCTGTTAAAATGCTCCAGACGAACCAAGGCTGCGGCTGACCGTCGCCGGCGACCTCCGCCTCATTATATCTGCGGACAAAGGGTTTGGCTTTCTTCCAAGGATCTGCCTCTCCGTGAGTCATCTCGTAAGCTGGCTCCGCGATTTCTTGGGCCATTCAGTATTATTAAGGTTATTAACCCGGTGACAGTTAAGCTCAAATTGCCTCCTTCACTTGGTCGGGTTCACCCTGTTTTCCATGTATCCAAGGTCAAACCTGTGATTTTTGCTCCCATTAATCCCCCCGTCTCTGCCCCCATACCCCCCGCCCCGTTTCTAGTGGCTCGGGACATACTGGATCCTGAGCTGATTGAGGATCTTCGTCGGCGTCAAGGTAAGCCTCCTCCGGGTCCGTCTGGTGCCGGTCCTGGGGGGGGGGGGTAATGTTAGGTTCACGGGATGATCGGCTGCATGTGGATTTGTTTACCTTTTTGCTGTCATTCCTCTCGTGTGCACACTCTTGTCTCCTCCTTCCTCGTTATCCTTAATTGTTTTCCACAGCTGTCTTGTCTGCTTTTCTCTATTTATATGCTCCTGTGTTTGTTTCCCGTTGCGCGTTCGTTGTATATATTCGAGTGATCGCTGCCCGGTCCTGTCCAGTTTATTATTGTGTAGTTTGTCTGTCTGTATAACCATTCACTGTGGTTTCGCTCCCAGGATTCAGCCCAGTTCCGTGTAAAGCTCAAGTTCACCACCGGTCTCCTGTGTTTGAGGATTATCATCTCTCTCTCTCTATCGATTCCGTTGGTTTCCCTCGCTTTTAGGGAGTACACCAGCGGGTATGTAATCTGTGCATTCCAGGACGGACTTGTTGTTATTTACTCAAAGACTTTTCTCGCTCCTTCCCAGTTCTCTCTACGGTGTGTCTCGTCTTTAGGCTGGAACTGTAGGATATTTCTGTGTTTCCCTGGACCCGCTGTCCTTTGGATTATAGGCTACTGTGTTTCCCTGGACCCGCTGTGAACTGTGCTTCCTCCGATATCCATTCAGTGAACTTTTTTGCTGTGCAGTGTGGACTTACTCGTCTGTGATTAAATAAATTTTACTTGCATCAGATTCCAATTTTGTCTTCGTTTATCCTGACACATAATCTACAGAAATTTACAAATGGATGTGTACATAATAAACTAAACAGAACAGTAGTGAAATTAATATTTAAGTAGTGCATGAATGAATTTGGATTGTAACTAGTCAGTTAATAGTGCAATGGCTTAAGTTATTGTGAATAGTTATTCTAATATTCAGTACACAGGGGTGCAAACGATGCAATTCAAGTAGTGCAAATGAACAGGGAGTATGAAATAGACAGTCCAGTAGTGTATTGAACAGACCAGTAGTGCAAATCTACATTATAACTGTGCAAGTAATAAAAAATTATTATTGGTGCATTACATTACGATATGTAATGCACTGACATTGAACAGTGATTAACTTCATAACATGGCATGTTCCCTGTACACCGTGATATCACATGTTTTGTTGTTTGCACCATAGTATTTCATTGTGTGTAACTGGAACCTGTTGTACACAAACGTGGACAATTACACTGCTTCATGTTCAAAGAAAAATATTTGGTTATTATATTCATTGCTTCTTCCGAACCCCAAATAGCTTGGAGAATCTAAAATGCAAGCCAAACCAAAGTTGGGGTTTTAGGAGGTTAATTTGTGTTCTGTGTATAGGTAAAATCTGCTGCATTTGTTCAGCCAGATAAAATACCATGAATCTAAATTACATTTGTAATCAAATATTGACCTCATGGATATCGTGGCATGGCCCTCAGTGTGAAAGATTGTTTCTGATGAAAACTAAATTTATCTTTACAGTGTTCACAGCAATATTTCTGCTAAAAATGATGTGAGCAAAAGTGAGGAGGCCCCAGCAAGCACGTCTTCAGGATCATCCAGCACCAGCCGTGACAAGGTCCAATCTAAACAAAAGAAAACAGTCCGAGACGAACCTCGGGAGATGTAGCTCTTATCAAAAGATGCTAAAGGGAAAAAATTGAAAGCGAAGCACAGAAGAGAGAAAAAAGAGCACAGAAGGAGCGCTCTGCCAGTTTTGGGTCACACCTATAGATGTTTATTATATACCATTTTATTTAGTTCTTTTTTTAATGTTTATACATTTAAGAAATACAGTTGAACGTGTACATTTCATAGATATGTTTATTTGCACTACAGTTCACTTAGACTTCTATCATTGTGATGCTCTACAGCTCTGCCAGTTCTTGTTCACACAAATTAATGTTTATAATATACAATTTTACTTATGTATTTTAAGTGTTTATACATTTAAGAAATACATTTGAAAATGTCTAATTTCTAAATGTTGATTTGCACTACCGTTCAGTTGCACTACAGTCATTGTGACTTTTCTGGAGTGGACCAACATTTCTGAATCCTGTTTTATTTGATTTTACTGTCATGTCTCTGATTGTTATGGCAAACTGCAGTTCATTCACAGAAATAAATGATTGATTAAAACAAAACTCATTGTAAATAACATGACATTTGTAACGTGGTGCTTTAAAGAAAGCGATGAAGAGGAGAATCCATGTGCTAAAGGTGTTTATTAGTAAAATCCCAATAAGGGCCAGCAAACAAATCCAGTAGGGCAAATCCAACAATCTTAATCCAAATAACAGGCTCAGGTTCAGGGCAGGCAGAGTAACAATCAAAATCCAGAAAACAGGCACAGGTCAAAAAACAGGCAGATACAGATACAGATACAGATTAACAGAAACAGGCAGATAAACAGACTTGGTATTGGCGATGTAATAATCAGCCCGGAACTGGTGTACAGGAAGTGACTTATATACAGACAGGAAGTGTGAACTGTGACATGGCATGATGTATATCAAAATAAAAGCCAGAACAGAACAGGATGTCAAAATAAAAGTCAAAAATACAAAAATACACAGAATACAAGAAAAACACAGAACAAAACCATTACAGAACCCCCCCTCTAAAGGGCGACTCCCGGAGCCCAACATACAAAACATACAGTCCAATAGAGGGTGGGCGGGCGGGCCAGGACCTCTTGGTGAAGGCAGGGCAGTTCAGGGGAGGTCCTGGGTCATATGGCCAGGATGGTCCAGGCACATGGGGCAGATGCGGGCCGGGGTCATGGGGCAGATGCGGGCCTGGGTCATGGGGCAGATGCGGGCCTGGGTCATGGGGCAGATGCGGGCCTGGGTCATGGGGCAGATGCGGGCCTGGGTCATGGGGCAGATGCGGGCCTGGGTCATGGGGCAGATGCGGGCCTGGGTCATGGGGCAGGCTTGGACCTGGGTCGTGGGGCAGGCTTGGACCTGGGTCGTGGGGCAGGCTTGGACCTGGGTCGTGGGGCAGGCTTGGACCTGGGTCATGGGGCAGGCTTGGACCTGGGTCGTGGGGCAGGCTTGGACCTGGGTCGTGGGGCAGACATGAAGCTAGATCATTGGGTAGGAATAGCCCTAGAACACAAGGAGAGGAAGGATCAGAGTCCACTTCGGTCTCCGCCTCGGCGTCCTCTGCCTCCTTCCTGTGTCCGGGTACTACCCCCCCCCAAAAAAAACTTGGAAAAGCTTCCAAAGCCCAGGGTGGCGAAGTCCCAGGTGGTGGACCAGACAAATCAGATGAATCAGGTGAGCCAGGTGAATCAGATGAGCCAGGTGAGTCAGATAATACAGGTGAGCCAGGTGAGCCAGACGAATCATGTGAATCAGGTGAGTCAGACGAATCAGATGGGACAGGTGAATCAGGCAGGACAGACGAATCAGATGAAGCGAGCGAGTCAGATGAATCAGGCAAGTCAGATGAATTAGATGATTCAGACAGGACAGGTGAATCAGGCGGGTCAGGCGAATCAGGCGGGTCAGGCGAATCAGGCAGGACGGGCAGATCAGATGAGTCGGGCAGATCAGATGAGTCGGGCAGATCAGATGAGTCGGGCAGATCAGATGAGTCAAGTGGTTCAGGTTCAGGGTCTTGAGGAACCTCGGAAACAACAGAGCAGAAGGCAGACCAGACGCACCAAAGGGCTATGGCAAATTCTGAAATAACAGAGTCAATGAGACATACCTTTGGGGTTGTCAGTTCAGGCAGGGCGGCCATCTTGACGGAAGATGCAGGGTGTACAATAGCTCTCATTAGTGCAGGTGTGGTGGTGATGATGGCTCTCTGAAGTACAGGTGCAAGAATGGTGGTGGTTTTCTCAAAAACAGGTACAGGTGCAGAAACAGGGAGGATGGCGGCCATTTTGGAAACAGGCAGGGTGGCGGCCATTTTAGGGACAGGCAGGATGGCGGCCATTTTGGGAGCAAGCATGGTGGCGGCCATTTTGGGAACAGGCATGGAATGTACAGGTGTGGGTAGAACAGGCATGACATGGCTTGGTGGCTTGTGTATATACTCCGGAGGTGTATCCGCAACACCCACAGTGAATGGTGAGCCACACAGCAACAAAGCAAAGTCAATATAACTTTCCAGAGACCAAATATCCATATCCCGTGGCATACACAAACGCAACCATTCATCCAAAGCATTATAAAACAAGTTCTTAAGAGTAACATCATCAAAATGTACCTGGTAACTCAAGTCCAAAAAATCATTAACATACTCCTCAATGGGGCGGTGGTTCTGGCGAAGTGCAAGCAGTGCAAAAACAGGTTTCATGGTGCTGGTGGGAGATTACTGACCTTCGCTGGATTCCGGTATAGGCTGATTATTCTGTAACGTGGTGCTTTAAAGAAAGCAATGAAGAGGAGAATCCATGTGCTAAAGGTGTTTATTAGTAAAATCCCAATAAGGGCCAGCAAACAAATCCAGTAGGGCAAATCCAACAATCTTAATCCAAATAACAGGCTCAGGTTCAGGGCAGGCAGAGTAACAATCAAAATCCAGAAAACAGGCACAGGTCAAAAAACAGGCAGATACAGATACAGATACAGATTAACAGAAACAGGCAGATAAACAGACTTGGTATTGGCGATGTAATAATCAGCCCGGAACTGGTGTACAGGAAGTGACTTATATACAGACAGGAAGTGTGAACTGTGGCATGGCATGATGTATATCAAAATAAAAGCCAGAACAGAACAGGATGTCAAAATAAAAGTCCAAAATACAAAAATACACAGAATACAAGAAAAACACAGAACAAAACCATTACAACATTTTGGCACTATGCATACATTTGTACATCAGTATTGTTGACCTCTTATTGTAATAACTACATACCTAATTATTGCATCATTATATTTATAGGCAACACTTACCAATTTGCAGGAGTATTCAAATTGTTAACAGAGAAAGTGCTTGTAAAAGATTTGTTAAAAGTACACACATCGGATCACCCATTACCTTATATTTTGTGAAAGAGTTTTAATTTTGATATAACGTGTTCTATCAAAAATAGTTAATTTTATTGATGATAAAAGAATCGAGTCAAATAGATTTCATTTATAAATGTATTCACGGAGTTATAAGTTCACGGAGATATTGTTTGTACAAAGATTATATATATATATATATATATATATATATATATATATATATATATATATATATATATATATATATATATATATATATATATATATATATATATTCAAGAGCCTTGTTTGTTTGCCCGTTAACCAAAAATCGTATATGAATGGTTATTGACTACACGCGAGTGGCTCTCTTCTTCTGTGTGACAAGTGAGTGTCAGAACAGACGCATAACGTCTCGCAGCGCCACACTGTGTACCGGCATATATCTGTTTTGTATTAGGCGCCATCTACTGTCCAGGGAGTGAAATTGCACCTCACTCGGCTCAGCGCTAGTAAAAATCGTTTGGGTGTGAAAGCAGAAAAACGTGACGTTAAACGTCGACGATAAACGCGCACGAAAAACGTCCCGGTGTGTAAAGACCTTAACTGTGTTAATGCCTGTTTGGAGATCAGTTTCTTCTCACATGCTTATCCAAAGTATCATAAGTTATTGTTTGTTAGCATGCTAACATGTGCTTATGCTAATTAGTATGATATAAAAACTTTTTATATAAAATAACAGAATTGAGTTATTCAGACTACACTGCATTGCGTTATTCAAACTACGCTAAATCGAGTTATTCAGACTACACTAAATTGAGTTGAGGCAACTAATTGAGTATTGCCATTACATTTTAATTGAGTTGGACTAACTCAATATATTTTTATTGTGTAAAGCAGTTTTTATGAGTTAGGGGTACACATTCATATTGGATGGAAATCCTGCCCACAATTTTATTGAGTAAATCCAATGAATCATTTTTTTTAGTGTACTTGTAGGTATAAGGGAACAATATTTTAAGTTTGGGATAATAAGGGGGTAAGAATATATGGAAAATTATAAATGATTTATTCTCCAAGTATTTCATAACTACAGGGTACCTATTGTGATATTACGTGGTATGTATTACGTCTATGGGTAATATGGTCTATTGATTTTTTTTGTTTTATATTTGCTACTTACCTGATGAAAGTGTATTGTATACAGTCGATGCAGCTGCTTTAATTTGATCATCTTTGTTTTAAGCCAAGTACAGTAAAAATAACAGCAACTTGTACCTTTTTGATCTGTATATGTATATAGGACTTACCAGGTAACTCTTATATTTGCGGGCTGTAAATTAAAGTGGTGCTTATTACCCCATTGTATTGTGTATGTACTAGGTAACTCTTACCTTTGCGGGCTGTAAACTAAAGTAATGCTTTGTTCACCTTAAGTAAGTTAAGTACTTTAAAAAAAACTTGTTTACAACAATATAATTAAGCCAACACTTAATTTTTATTAACACAAAACTTTTATTTCAAATAAAAAGTCATGAAAATTTTTTCGTTGTTTTTGCAGCTTGGCCTCCTCTGTTGGTGTTCTTGTCCACTCGGATGTTGAGTTGATGTCGTCTCACAAATGCTGTTCTGGATTACATAGTCAATATGAAAAAATCCCAATAAAATCAGAAAAAAATGCATACATAATTTCCCCATAGACTTGACTAAGTCATACATATCATGTAATATTACTATAGGTACCATGTAGTTATAAAATAATTAGAGTATAAATAATTCATAATTCTTCATATTCTTACCCCCTTATTACCCCAATCTTAAAGGAACAGTATGTAAGAAATGTATATCAATTAATCATAAAATGGCCCTGAAATGTCACTAGACATTAAGAAATCATTTTCATTTCAATTACTTTTTTCACTGACAACAGTGGTCTGGCCAGGATATTGTCATTTAAAAAGTGGAGTTGCAGCCCTCAACTAATGTTTATGTTGTCATTTTGTGTAATGGCCACCAACTGTGTGATTGCAGTACCAGTTTTAGCCACAAGTTTTGTGATTGCAATACCAGTTTTGGCCACAATCCTAAATACTGTTCCTTTAACATATTGTTCCCTTATACCTACAAATACATACTGTAGAATACCCTGTTGTTACAAATAAATACTCTGTAAATTCGGCTTAATTATGCGGTACATTGCGGGTCGTACGTCTGTCTAATAAATTTGGGTCTATAGTTGAACTGCTTCTCGGTGTCAGTGTCTTTCATGGTCCCATGATATCATAATTCCCTCCTGCTCATCTCAGACCTCATCTATCTACCTCAGTACCTCAATCTCAGGAAAAATCTCATACCTTTAGACCTGCTCAGAACTTGATTCTAACATTAATTAAAACAGCAACATACTTTACTCATTTTACATCACAATATATTTTTAAACTTTTAAAGAAGGACTTATTTCTAGTGGAGTAATAGCTTGAAATTCATTCCACAGCCAAGGAGCACGGTAAGAGGCCAATTTTCCATGTACTGAATGTAACATTTTTATACTCTATTTGTACTTTTTTTTGCTTGTTTTAAACACAAATTCACTTAAATTTGATTTGTTTACTTATTTTCTTATTTTCTTATCCTTACCTTTCTTATCCTACACTCACTTTTGCATCAAAATGCAGTTGGTTTGTTTTGATTTAAGCATTCATAACTAAAGAACATACAGCGAAGTAGCAGAATAAAACACAATCAAAAATAATAACATAATAATAAACATATTTCGATTTTTACTTTTTAAAACTGAGTTCTTCAAATATAAAGTGCGTTCTTTTATTTATTTATTTTTTGACCCTTTTATTTTTCCAGGAAGAGTAACCAATCCGTGAGAATGCCACGGAAAAGAAAGTCCGTGGCAGGGCCACGGAAATATGCGGAGATCTGTGAGAATGCCACGGAAAAATGAGCAATAAATTCCGTGACTATGCCACGGAAATTCGTGAGATCAGGTTGCCTGGAGCCCTTGCCAAGATGACCATATTAAAGTTTCACATAAACACATAACGCACAAAACAAATTCTAAGCAAACAAAGCTAAAAAAAAAACATTAATTATAAATCAAAAAATTAATTAGTCAGAATGTAAAAGATATTCCTTTACACCCCCATTGGTTAACCTAACCTGGCTCCGCCCTCCTACGTGCTTCCGCTTAATTTTCATTTCGCTTCAGTAGTACGTCTGGGACTGCTCTGTAGAGTTTTGTTTTCTCCTGCAAAAATCTGCAGGACCAATCAGCGAACAGATGGGGGTGGCTAAGAACGATGATGTTGAGGTCGTGCGTCAGTTTGAGTTGTAGTTCAGTAATGGCAGCGGAGAAAGACATGAGAAAATCTATTTGGTCCGTTGTTGCAAAACTGCCGAATATACAGAAGTTAAAGCCGGAGCAAGAACCAGGTTTGCCAAGTTTTGTTTGTCTGATTATTCTTACTTGTTGTTTCTGGCCGGTTTCGGTGCATGATATACGTCACGACCAAACGTTAGCGATTGGTTATGGCAGATTCAGAGTTACTCTGGGCAGATCCAATAGTTTTAAACTTTAACAGAGGACCCTCCTTAACGGAAGTAACGCTTTGTAATGGAGTGTGGCCAGACTCTCTGTACAAATGAAATGAATGTACGAGAGTCTGGTTGGACCAGGCTATGGTTAATCTAGTCAAACCCAATCTTCCTCACATATATCTTGTTTTGCTTTACATTTATATTTGTATGGCTATAATAATCCTTTTTACTTATTGGTAAATCCTGTTATGGTATAGTTCTTAAAGGGGGGGGTTTAATGGTATTTCAAGCATTCTGACTTATTAACACAGTTATAGAGTTGTTTCCTCATGCTAAACGTAGGCAAAGTGTCAAAACCGCAGTTGGACGTGTTACAGAGTATTTCTGTGCCGAATGCACTTCGCCAGGGTTCGTACAAGTTTCAGAAAGTTTTTTTCGATTACAGTTCTAACTGAAATTTCAGGGGTTTTCGATACGTATCACTTCTTTATATGGGCTTCCCCCAGAAAACTTCCCCTGGAAAACCCCGCCCACCCGTCAGTCAGCGGGAGACGCTAGAGCTTGCTAACAGCTTATCACGCCACTCAGCTTTGTTTAATTTCAAGTGTCAACAATGGCACGAAAGAAGAAGTGTGTTTTGGGATGTAAGGAGAAGACATCAAGCCCTATGGAAACAATGGATATAGTTTATTATCCGGGGTAGCAGCGGAGTTTTGCGTGTGTGTTTGATGCGGTGGATTTTCCCAACTGGGTCATGACGAGTTGCACGCGGTAAGTAAGACTTCTGTCTTATGTTGGAAATAGTCGTGTGCATATTATATAAGTGACACGAACATGTAGTGAATCATAAGTTGAAACAGTGTTGTATAGTGTTGCATGACTCGTACTCGCTCCTCCCGCGGTATAACTCCTCCTTCTTTATTTTTTTGTACGTTATCGGAAAGATCCGATAAAGCTTATCTTTCTTTTATAAATCTGATTAAACTAAAGACTCTTCAGAGATATAAAGGATGTCATACTACTCTATAGGTACTCCAGATTAACATCAGGTATGCATAAACAGTGTGTGTTACGTGAGCTTTAAGCAAAGCTTATCCTGTTACCATATGTTACTAAGGTTACAAAGGTATACAATATATATCATAAATGCTATATCTTGAGTGTATGTTTTGGTTCTGTCCTCTGAACATATTGTTTACTTTTATGGCCTGTTAAGTTGAGGTTTCCTTTTATGATTGATGATCTTGCATTTGCTATGTTGGGGAGGCATTTCGAAATATCCTCCAAGAAGGGCATGTTAAGGATATGTTCCAGCCCTACTTCTCTGTTTTAAAGCATCACTTCCCCAACGTAAGTGAAACATAAAACTTTCTAAGATAAGTGCCTACTTGCAGAGTTATTGATCACCCGATTGTTTTGTCTCGACGGAATTGCTCAATGTGTAGACCACGCGATTGTGCCAGACAGAACCCATTGTCTAACAGGTGACTAGTATTTCCTTTCTGTACCCTATATAATGTGAAGTCTGTCTAATAAATTTGGGTCTATGTTTGAACTGCATCTCTGTGTCAGTGTCTTTCATGGTCCCCTGATATCTGGTCATTTCAGACCTCATCTATCTACCTCAGTACCTCAATCTCAGGAAAACTGTCATACCTCTAGACCTGCTTAGAATTTGATTCTAACATTAATTAAAACAGCAAAATACTTAACTCATTTTACATCGCAATATATTTTTAAACATTCAAAGAAGGACTTATTTCCAGTGGAGTAATAGCTTGAAATTCATTTCACAGCCAAGGAGCACAGTTTTTCCGTGTTTACCCTAGGTAAGTCTGAAGCAGTGGTCACCAATCCTGGTCCTAGAGGGCCGGTGTCTCTGCAGAGTTTAGCTCCTTCAACCCTAATCAAACACACCTGAAGGAGCTAATTAATGTGCTTCAGGTGTGTTTGGTTAGGGTTGGAGCTAAACTCTGCTGTAAGACACTGGCCCTCCAGGACCAGGATTGGTGACCCCTGGTCGAATGTAATGCCAATTGAAGATCTGGGGGCGTATTACAGAAACTTTCTATCTTAGGTCTTAACTTAAGATATGATGTGTTAAATTAAGATTTTTCACAAATTCATATTACAGAAGCATCTTAAGTTAATTTAGGATTCTCATCTTATCTCACAAAATCTTATCTCATCTCTAGTTATGGAATCCTATATCGCTTATCATGTTCGGCTATGAACTGTCAGTTCTGTTACCAAGCAACCAGCAAAGCATGAGCTGCTGCTACAGTAATCCAGGGGTGCTTCTAAATTCTTATTTGTGCCTCCTCGTTTCCTTTCCTTGCTTCCTTTCCTCACGTCTTAGCTACACCCTCCTAGGATGCAAGCGAGGAAAGACGCGAGGATGGAGGAGACAAAGTATTAAGTGAAATGATATCCTCTTTCCTTAGTCTCTTTATAATGTTTTTTTTATCTGTTATCAAATAATCAAGTGGATTAAAAACGCCAAATATTTCATAAAATAAAGTAAAAGAGATACTTGAGTTATAGTTCATATCCTTGTGTACACTTGTGTATCCTCGCTCATGACTCCTCAGAAAGCCTCCTAACTCCACGTTCCTCGCCTCCTCGCGGTGCAATTAAAGAATTGAGATGTCCTACATGATGGCGGAGCTCGATCAGTTTCCGGGTCTTAGGATGTAGGACGTAGGAACGAGTAGACGAGGAAGCATATTGAGAAGCAAAAGAATTGTCCATTTAATTTCAAAGTACAGAAAAAACATTTTATTAAATTCTAGTCAAATTATAGTCTGTGGTTTTTTATTAGTGTTTTAGCACATCATCTGTGAGTTAGAATTAAATTTAAACATTTAGCAAATGTGACTTCAAAAATTAGAAAAATTTAAAACCACTACTGTACAATAAATTAAAAAACACTACAACAAAATAAAAAACAAATACAAAATAAAAAAACACAACAGCAAGTTTAAAAAACACTACAGCAAATTAAAAAACACAACTACAAATTAAAAAACACAACAACAAAATAAAAAACACTACAAACAAAATAAAAAACAACTACAAAATAAAAAACACTACAACAAAATCAAAAACAACTACAAAATAAAAAACACTACAACAAATTAAAAAACACAACTACAAATTAAAAAACACAACTACACTCTTAAAACGAATGTGTTAAATTAACACATCTTGTGTCTAGTTAAGGACAACACATCTAGTTGTCCTTAATTTAACACATCTCTGTGTTATTTTTGGAACAACACACTTTGTGTTATTTTTGGAACAACACACTTTGTGTTGTTTTAACACATCTTGTGTTGTCCCTTTTATTTTTTATGAACTCAAATGACACATAATGTGTTAAAAACAACACATAATGTGTTAAATAGTTTAACACAAAATAATGTGTTAAAATTAACACATCCTGGATGTGTTAATTTTAACACACTGTTTTGTGTTAAACTATTTAACACATTATGTGTTATTTTTAACACATTATGTGTTATTTTTGTGTCATTTCGTGTTGATTTTGAGTTCATATAAATAAAAGGGACAACACAAGATGTGTTAAAACAACACAAAGTGTGTTGTTCTAAAAATAACACAGAGATGTGTTAAATTAAGGACAACACACTCCTTAACTAGACACAAGATGTGTTAATGTAACACATTTATTTTAAGAGTGTTCAAATTAAAAAACACAACTACATTAACCTACCGGAAGAGGTAGGTACCAGTGGGGAACATGAGACATCGCTTATTGGACGACACTGCAGTTCGGCTTTTGAACCGGAAGTTATTCTTCCTGTAGCGCATTTTTTCAAACATGAATGTTACAGATGACCCAAACATAGCAGATGCTATTCAAGAGTATTTTGATTCAGGACATACATACGAGGTGATATTGGATAAGCTTAGGACTAATCATCTCAAATTTCAATGAGTATGCGGCATTGAAGACACATTTAAAAGAAGCTGGACTGTACAGACGACGCAACTACTCTCCACTTCCTAAGGTGAGGCGTGCCATTTTGACCAAACGTAATAAATGTACTACTTTATCATCGTTTCAATAGTGGACTGCTGGGGCCGGCTAAGGGTACGGTCTGGAAACCACTAACGATAGTAGTAAGCTAACGTTACATCCACAAGCAACATAAGCATTACACTATTCTTATTAACTTACTCGAAGGTGGTTGGGTGTCTCCGATGGTAGATATTTCTTTAAGCCTTTTGCCACAGCCGCTGCAAAAGTTCGGGGACGGCTCAACCAGTTCTTTTCTGCAGTTTGGGCAAAACATTTTGCTGTCCTTCCTCCTCTTCAAACCACGCGCTACAGGAAGAATAACTTCCGGTTCAAAAGCCGAACTGCAGTGTCGTCCAATCAGCGATGTCTCATATTTGTAGTTGTGTTTTTAATTTGTTGTTGTGTTTTTTAATTTGTAGTTGTGTTTTTATTTTGTTGTAGTATTTTTTAATTTGTTGTAGTGTTTTTTTAACTTGCTGTTGTGTTTTTTATTTTGTTACGCTTTTTTATTTTGTTGTAGCGTTTTTTATTTTGTATTTGTTTTTTATTTTGTTGTAGTGTTTTTTAATTTGTTGTTGTTGTTTAGTAATTTGTTGTTGTGGTTTGCACTTCAGGGCCACCGTAGATAACTGTTTTTTAATTATGAGGGAAGACAGAGATTGAAAGATCGCTCCACTAGTGAGAAACATTGTGATTACGTGAATGTGTGAAGGTAAAAAATATTAAAAGAGTAATTCAAAAACAAACATTGCTGTTTTTCATCCTGCACTTTGTTAAAAAATGTAATGTCATTCTTCCGCAGCTCTATCATAATGTGATTGTTTCAGCTGGCTATCATTAAAGTTTTAAGTTAGGACACCTGTGAGGTTACCCTAAAGTTAAGACCGTTTTTAGAATGTTTTGTCAAGTTAGGATGCTTCTGTAATACCACTTTCCTATCTGCAGTTAAGATAAGATAAGGAACGTCATTTTGTAATAGCTTTTGTCTTAAATGAGATCCTAACTGAAATTACCAAAGTTACCAAACAGTTAAGATAAGATTTTAAGTTTGGATTTTTCTTTAATACGCCCCCTGGTGCATTAGTTCCTTTTAAACAAGCATAAAAGCCTAGTAATATACTTTGGAAGCATACCAAGCAGTGCCTTTACAGTATATGCTAATATATGCGATTTCCTTCTTTGATATAAGGAGGTCCATATACAGTTATATAACAAATAATGATGAGTACGTGAACAAGCATTTGTTATAAAATGCAATGCAGCATGATAAACACAAACTAATATTTTAAATAAATATATAGAAGCATGCATATAAATAATATCACCATAATCAAAAGGTACTCAGAAAACCCAGAGTTGGTTTAAGTCTTTTTTTACCAAGTAATCATTATTAACATCCAACTTCTCATCTAATACATATTCCTAGATATTTGTAAGTTGTTACTCTTTTTATATGCACATCGTAAATAGTTAGGATAGACGGAGCAGTGATCATAGAACGACAAAAAATAATATACTTATTCGCATTTAAAACTGATTTCAATTGGAGTAAATTATGTTGAAAGTTTAAAAAAGAATCCTGGAGAATTTCAATAGCTTGTGACAAAGAGGATGCAGTTGAGTAAATAATTGTATGGTCAGCATAAAATGTAACTTTGCGGATTTTACTCCCTGCCCATATTATTACTGCATTTTGGTAGTAGTATTATTTTACAGGAGGCCTTATTAATATTATTAGCCAAAAATGCAAATTGGTTCATTTAGTTCAAAAACCTGTTTAGTTCAAATAGGACATATTATCTCAAAGGAAGATCTTTAGGGCCACTGTCCTCAAACAAAAGTGCAAATTGGGGGTTCAGCAAAAAATCGGCAGCTGGCAGCAGGAAGTAGTGTCACGAGTGACTTTTAGGGCGGAACTGAAAATATGAGGAAAAGTTCCACCCGGACCGAATTGTGCGCACACCCGTCACTTCCGGGTAACCCCGCGCAACCAAATCAAAGGTAATGCGTAGCAGGTGTGTGCAATGATGTGGCGATCGCTGACTGGGCAGCTCACACGCTGGAAGGAGTATAAAAGAAGCGTGTAAGATACAGGAAGGAGTTGATGGTTTTGGAAGGAAACACTGCGGGCGAGGCTGTTTGTATGCTGTTACGGAGACGAGGCAAACAGGCAGAGGCATTCGAGAGGATTCGCTAAACGGATGAAATGTTTGGAGACTAACAACCAAAGCAGGTTTGAAGGAAATGAAACTTAAAGAGTTGAGTGCTTACCAGTATGTGTATGCGGTATTTAAGGCTGTGTAGAGAGACAACTGCAGGGCGGAAATACTACAGCATTGTTGGGAGAGCCGTCCGAGGAGACCGAGGGATAAAGGGGAGGGAAGACAAACAGTACAGAAGCTGTGAGTACGGCATTTGTATACTTTCATTTGATACATCAGAAAACGGAGACTAATACTTTTGTTGGAGTGTTGTCCATTGTTTAGTGGCCCCACTGTGGAGAACGAAGAGGGTGGGTGAGCCAGAGGATTAACGGGCAACGTATATCACTGTGTGGGTACTAGAAACATCACTACCACTGCCCGTGTCAACGATCTCAACCCTTCCTTCAGGGCGGACCTTGACTTAGTGCGGAGTATTGGCCTTACAAATCATTAAAGTGTGTGTATTGCAGTGGGTGAGTGTGCTTTTTGACATGTGTACACCTGAAGTCTTGCAGTGATGTGCCGTGTCTCCTGTTGTCTATACTCGCCTCTAGGTCAAGCAAATCCCTGTTGGTGTTACGTGAGCTGTTGTGGCTGTGACCACCATCTTGTATCTACCCACCTACAACTCACGCCTTTGTGTCCAAGTTTGAAGGAAGTTGAGTGAGTACATCGAGTGAGGTATTGTGGAAAGACCATACTGAAAAAGAGGAGAACTCAAACTGTTGCGAACAAGTCTAACCGTCTGTGTGCATGTCCTGTACTGTGGAGGGAGTCCAGCTGTCAGCCCCTCTGATCTAGGTGCCTGTCTGGCCCGTGGAAGGAACGAGAAGCGGGCGCGTCAGTCTGACCGCACAGACTCAGTGTTTCGGTTCCATCTACACCCCTCTCCCGGGACAACATCCGCCGTGTCCGGCCCAACGAGTAACAGTTGGAAGTGGTAAAGACCGCCCTCCCTAGCCCTTGAACGAAGCCAAGGTGACGTATGGTTTTTCCTGTCCATGTTTTCATTATTAGGCTGTGAAACCCTAGAGTCAAGATACAGCGATGAGATAACCCGTTGTCTGTAATAAAGTTAAAAGCTATACTTACCTCATAAGCCCTGTAAGGCCAGAACAGCACGCCCAGTGAGATAAGGAGTATTACCTGAACCGAGCTAAAAGCTATACTTACCTTGAAAGTCCTGTAAGCCCAGAACAGCACATCCCAGTGAGATAAAGTGTTACCTGAACCGAGCCAAAAGTTATACTTACCTCGTAAGTCCAGCACACCACGATCCAGCGACGACCAAGAGCATCCCGGAACGATACAAAAGTTATACTTACTCCGTAAGCCCTGTAAACCCAGGACAGAACGTTCTAGCACTGGTGAAGAGTATTAGCGGCACAAGTTAAAAGATAAGTTACACTTACCTTGTCATTTACCTGTGACTTTAGGAGCCTTGCGTGTCAAGCTGAGAGGACCTCGAGTCCACAGGCAGAGAGGCGTCGTCCAAGCATCCTGTGGAGAGAAAAAACAAAGGAACAAGTCACTCCCAAGTCAGACACAGTAGTGATGCTTACCTTGCCACTTGTGTTCTCAGGAGCTCTGCGCAGTGTGTGGTGTCCATCTCCAGCCTACGGGGAGGGAGAAATCGACCAAGTGCCCTGTAGAGAGGAGTGGAGAGACAAGTCATTTGCAACTTAGACCCAAGGAACATAACCCTTACCAGGTTACAGGTAGTCGCTCTCAACCTTCCACCTACTTATTGTGTGTTTCCATTTCTGCCTCCAGGAGAAGAGGAGGGTGCCACGAGTCAACAAAACACAAGGAGAAGGACCAAGGGTCCCCCAGGAGGATATACTTACTGGCCGTGGGAACGAAGGAGCTCCGTTTCCCCCCTCCCTTCTGTGGGTGCACTTACCCTTGGTGTCTGGCCCCTTTCTCTCCTGTAAGAGAAGAAGAGAGAGAGAAGACATTATTTTAGATTCCCCTTTCCCTTCCCAACCTTATTTTAAATAATTTAAATAAAGAATGTTTTAATTTTACTTGTTCCTTCTCGTGTGCTTGGTCATTGGGGTATCTTTGGGGACCTCCTCGACCGGTGACAGTAGCTGCCGTTGACAGCCGGAAGTCCTGCCATATTAGGAGGGACCTGCCATTTCGTGGCAGACAATCAGTATCGTCCAACGTAGTACCAACCAATCACATTTAACTTGAAGTAAAGCGACAGCAGCGGTAGGTTCGTATTAATAAATAATTGTTGCTTTGTAAGTTGGATTTTAACTTATGTTCGAAACAGTCAATCTGTGAGTAAGAGTTACTTGAATTGGTTAATTTAATAATTTGTAGAAACACATCTTGTGGACTGTATGGTCCTGGTTTGTGAGGGGCGATCATTAACTCAAAATACTAACTTAAGTTACCATTTAACATTAGCGTTTGTAAACATGTTAAATTAATCTATTGATTAGAATAAAGCTCTGCTGATTCATTGGAATTACTTACAAGCTCAGCCTTGATGATACACGTAACGTTACAACAATAACCATATCGTTTTTTGTGCATTTAATTTTTCAGGGGATTGTCTGATATCCAACCATTTATTGATTTTTGTTTTACTGCTATTACTTTTTTTGACAAAACGGTTCTTTTAAGAACTACATTTCTTTCTCTTACTCTGTAACGTTACATTCTGTTTTACAGTTCACCTCTTGTGTAACTGTCTTTTCCCCAAAAATCTTACTAACTCCAAAGAAATGTATAAGAACTGCTCACCAGGTGTATAAATTATGAAATAAAATGTGATCACTGCTAGCTTACACAATGCAATAAGAATAGTCATTCATGTGGCTGAATCCATGTGCACTGGTAATAAGTTAATTTGGATATTAATGTCACAATTTTCTTATGAATCCTATAATGTTGGAAGAGGAAAACGAGGAAAAATGCAAGGGAAAAACCAGGGTTTTGCAGTGATTGGTCCCAGCTACTGGAGAGTGAAACGTCATTCAATCAACCCGTTGCAATCTAAAAGCCTATAATCAAACTAATCTTTCTTTTTTCTAACCTTTAACTTAAACTTTCTTTCTTTCTAATTATTTTCTTTCTTTCTAACTATTTATTATAATCATTCTACACTTATGGATAGATAGGAGGGTAGAAGATGATTATAAAGATGTTTGTGAAATTCTGATAAATATGTGTGGAGAGGATTTCAAGTAAGCATGTTGAATATCTTAAATATATTTTAATTGCATACATTACTAAGATTTAATACTGTGCATGAATCGTTTCGTTGCTTTTGTGAAGCTTTTGTTTACATTCATTCATTCATTCATTCATTCATTTGGCTGAACGTGTTTGGGGAAGTTTGTGCATTGTCCAACATCTGTAATGACAAAGAGATTAATGACATCACTACATACACATTGACTACTTGTCATTTGCAAAAGAACAAAGTTATAACAATTCTACACTTATGGATAGATAGGAGAGTGAAAAATTAGTAAGAAAAACAAAGAAATTGTTTTGACAAGTAAGTTTGACAAATGACAAGTAGCCAACATGTATGTACTGATGTCATTCATGCCCTTGGAAATAATATAACTGGTGTGAGATGGTGTACGGTAGAGTCTCTGGCCTGTGACCCTGTGAGACTTTGATGGCTGGCTCTACCGATGAAACTATTTTTCAATAAATCTTTACTTTGATTTGATTGTACCTCATGACTCCTGGTCTTCTTTCATCATATCTGGTCTGTGGTCTTTAAGCTCTTATTTCATAACATTAGAAACATCTTAAATCATGTTAAACCATGCTAGAACATTGTAAAACTTTTTCAAACTTTCTGGCTATGCTTTTTCAAGTCAACTTAGTTTTTCTACGAACTCTAGTTAGAATTGTTGTTGATCATTCTAATAGAACAACAAATATCAAGCCTGTTTTAAACGTTACAGCTGTTTTATGAAACGCTGTGATTTTGTTTTGGAAAGATAGTATTTCTGCCAATTGATACTACATATTATCTTTTATTGGACTACTTTTGTGTTGCGGACAAAATCAATGGGATGATTATAAGGGATGACTCATTGAAACATCTTTTACAATTACTGCAAACTTTACTAACAGCAACCACAAGGGGGTGTTATTCTGCTGTTACTAACAGACTGTTGATGACCCTAACAAAGAACTCTAAAAGTCTATATCTGACATACTGTCGTTGCAATATCTGATAGTCATTTACACTGAGAAAGATGATTCATTGAATTTGATAGATTTTTTTGGGGTGGGTGGTTGCAATCAGTTTGTTTGAGCTACATTTGAACAAAAAAGATTAGTAACGTAAAATCAAATATAAAACTTTTGTTTAAATGTAGCTTAAATAAATTGATTGCAACCACTTACCTTAAAAAAAATTGATTAAATTCAATGAATCATTTTTTTCAGTGTATTTACTCCTAGAAGTAGAGAAGACAGATCACTTATTGTTTCTGGTGGTTGCATAGGCTACTACAGCAGGGAAAATCTGCAACTCACAATGGTAAAGATACTAAAGTTATCTAATTAACTTAAAAAAGAGAGAACACACTTTCTACTGTATCATTTTTGTTGATGCCAAATGCCATGCATCTAATCAAACTGCAAATTCACACAAACTGAGCTATTCAGCCAATATGGGCAGTGTGGCATGCCTTCATTCTTAAAGGGATAGTTCACCCAAAAACGAAAATTCTGTCATCATTTACTCACCCTCATGTTGTTTCAAACCTGTATACATTTCTTTGTTCAAAGGAAGATATTTTGAGAAATGTTTGTAACCAAACCGTTGTGGACGCCATTTACTTCCATAGTAATCTTTTTTCCTACTATGGAAGTAAATGGGGTCCACAAACGGTTTGGTTTCAAACATTCCTCAAAGTATTTTTTCTTTGTGTTCATCAGAACAAAAAAAAAATTATGCAGGTTTGTATGAGAGTGAGTGAATGATAAAAGAATTTTCAGTTTTGGATAAACTATCCCTTTAAAACACTAAACTCTCTGAGTAAGTAAATATAAAAAATAATCAAGGCCACATTTACAGTTCTATCAAGTTTGATGATTCATTTTAGCAAGCACACTATAAGAACTACAATAGATTTGGTTTAAACATCAGATTTAAAATCAGAAATAGGATTTTCTCTTTACGTTTGAGTGGGCACAAAGAGGAGCCATTTGGGACATCCAAATAAATTATAGTACTAAAAAAAAGTAAATTTTGACAAAAATTCGTTACATTTTTGTTTCATTTAGAGAGTGGTGGAAAATGTTCCCCATTAAAGTTTTCATGTGGAAACTAATGTTAAACTTGTGATTTCTAAGGCTATTTCCAAACAATGTAAGATTTGGGCTCAATAAAAATACAATAAAATCAAAATGCACAGGAAAAAAAGAGAAAAGCAAGAGAATAAATACAATTTTTATTTAATAATAAAATATAAAAACAAACACAAACATGGAAAACATTCATAACTCAAATATATATTGCAACATAATAAAATAAAAGAAACAAAGAGTGAAATAAATTTAAATAGGAAGGGAAGCATAGTCTATTAAATACGAATGAAACTTTTAAACTTTCATAAAGTAAAAATAAAAAAATATAATTTTTCTATTGTCACACCACAATAAGAGATGAAATTACAGTTATAATGGAAAGCACAATAGATATTTTAGGGAGCGCAAACAGGCGCGTGTATTAAACCTGACGCAGTGACGTGTACAGCCACTTCCGGTTCTGCAGGAAAAACACTCGTGAAGTTTGTGAACGGGGAACGAACACGAGATGGGCTGAACCGAACCACTTCAGCGATATTAAACCGAGTGAGTAGTAATATTAAGGTATTTTATAATAAATCAGTTTATGACGTTGAGCTTTTATGAACACGGAGTGGATTAAAGGTTAAACGCGGATCCTGCAGTGGATTAAAGGCAGGATTATACGGAGACGGGGCGAGGTTGGGCTTTTCCGCGGTGTTCCTTGACAGACGTTGGTATTAGTTCATCCATGACACACAACAATAATGCTACGAATTGAGTATTAGATCTGTATAAGCACTAGATTATTAGACATACTGTATCGTATAGATTCAGATTGCGAAAATCACAGTAATATTAGAGCTGTGATTGTTGCTCCACATTATTATTGAAAATATTGGAACATACGGCGACTTTCACCTGAATCGAGCCTATAGAGAGTCTTAGTATCTTGTGTTTTGATATTCATATAATGATTTGAATGATCAGTACGTCCAGAACTGTAGATTAACCCCTAAAACACCTGATGTTCACATGAAGAGCTGCTTATGTAAAGCCTTGTGAAAGTGACGATGTCTGGAGTCCGTATGGAAGTCAGATCATAGGAAGATAGGGTGGTAAAGAATAGATTTGGTCTGGTAACTAAAGGGTAACCCTAACTTAACCCCCAAAGGGTCTGATCCCTGAACATCACCATACCCTTGGTCAAGAGCACATACCCTAAATCTGCTCCATGGACACTGCTCTTGTAATACAGTAAGCAAGCAACTGCTAGAAAGTTATTGCATTAGACAGACGTTGTGTTAAAAATTGAAATCATAGTCTTTTACTCATGTCCATTAAATAAAATTATGTCCACCATCAAAATCCTTAACTCACTGCAAGGTTGATTTGTTTCAGCATTGTACTTTTGGCTTGCCCTTACCACAGAGAAACCACTGTACACCTGTCCTAAAATGTATTATAACATTGCGTAACAGAAGGTCATTGTGTTTGAATGTTGTGTGACAGAAGGTTCATGTTGTGTTTGAAGACATCTGTTTGTTTATGTGTTTGTAGACAGGCACGATGATGTAGGTTGGTTGAAAGATATTTAGCTTCAGTTTGCAGGCATGTTGTATTGCCTATGAAGTGTCATGTTATTTTGAAGATATTAAATGCTTTACATACTTTTCAATTAAGTTTGTGAATACACAACACTATCCTGTTGTGAAATGACTATTATTCAAGGTTTTTACCCACATTTAAACACCTTTACTCAATTATTTGGACTACGAAACTTTGGGAGATTATTTTTTAATGTCTGTTCTTTGATATTAGCTAAAACATTTTTTTTGATAATTTCATTGTTTTTCCACATTATCGGCTCATATCTTAAAATGGAACGTTGCGACTTCCGACTCATTTCGCCAGAGCGGGTCACATTTGTAGAAATGAAACTACCTATATATTAGGTATATTATTGTTTTAAAGGCGGAGTCCACGATGTTTGAAAAACGCTTTGGATAAGGAGACGGGCCGACTACCAAAACACACTTATAGCCAATCAAATCAAATCAAATGCCGGGTTGCGTATGTGTGGGGCGGGTCTATCAACAGAAGGTCCAGATTCTATTGGGGTAGGGGCGTGTTTGTTTAGGTGATTTCAAATATCAACATTTGCTTTCAAACATCATGGACTCCGCCTTTAATAGAGAATCAAATAAATAAGCACAACAAATATTTCTTCTTGCAAAGAGAAATGTAATATGCCTTTAAAAAGGTTTATGTCTGTTAAAATTAAAATAAAACACTTCAGTCTTTACTGTATGAATTAAATATACACGCATTCGTATGAAGTACAAGGGCTGGGCGATTTGTCCCCCTAAAAAAATCTGTGATTTCTTTATAAAAAAAACTCGATTTACGATTCGATTCGATTTTTTTCTCCCGGCCCACATCGCAAACTGTACATATATTTTAAAAATACATATTTATTATATTTAATTAAAACTCCACCCGACTTAATTCGAAGATAATTTTTTTTTGGAAGGAGCTGCTCTCTTTCACCGGCTGTTTTTGCCATGTTGTTTGTGTATGCATGCGCTGCCCTCGGGAGAGGGGAGGGGCAGAGGGCTGCGCCGCAGGGAGCGTGCTACGGAAACCCTGAAGGAAGATTTGCCGAATGCAAAATGTATGTACTGCACTATACTGCAGAGGGGGATAAAAATAAAAAAAATCTATTTTTTGAAAATATGAATCGATTTGACCTACCAACTCCATTTTAAAATCAAATCGATTTTTTTCCAGCCCTAAGTACAACAGTTCTTCACTGATGAGCAGAGAGTAATTTTATTGAGAGATGAATTAGGATACTGTAGCTTTAAGACGTGGAAGAGATAGTTCTCTTCACGTGCACTGATGACTGGCTGCTGTGTATGCGTGCGCGAGTGTCTGCAAACAAGAGCAGCTGTGAGGAAAATGGAAGTTTAAACCTTCAAAACTTTAAAACGAATGCAAATAATAAACTCGTCATGAGGATGCAATTGTCCGCGATAGATATGTGTTGTATACGCTGTTTGATAGGAATGTGAAGACGCATCGCGCTGAGGACCGGAGCGCGTCCTCATAGAAAATACGCATATCTCTGTTAAGGCAGTGAGAGAAATCCAAATGTGCACGTCACACATGAGCAACGGGTTACAAAATGTTTGCACTGTGTAAAATGGTCTCTAATTGCAGCCGCATCAGGAACGCTATAATGACAAAAGTAAACAGAAAGATCGGCATTAGCGAGTGCCGATCGCGTCACTTAATGCCGTTATCGGCCGATTACAATCGGCGGCCGATCGATCGGAGCATCCCTAGCGACTGCCAATGGTAGTCACGTCATCCTTCTCTCGTCAGTTAATGGAGTGGACGGTACTCATTTGTTTATGACGAGCAGATTTAGAAACGCCAGATTGAAAGAGATGGGCGACACACAGCGATAACGTAGCTGGCTGTCTGAATCTTTAGTTAGGGGGTTTTTACACCTGGTCACTTCATGCATTTTCTCTGATTGGAAAGCTATCTGATTGTAGAAAGACCAGGTGTAAATGCCCTCCGAAACAGATTTGAAACCGATCGCACATACCACTTCAGGAGGTGGTCTGGGACTAGCCTAGAAATCTAGACGCACCCTAGCGGCCGCAAAATATATTTGCTGCCAGGGTTTAGTCTAGGCACTCACAATACACTTAACAGCTCCAAAAACCAAAATTTGGTCAGGCCAATCACATCGTGTGTAGCGTCTGTGGGGCGGGCTTAACATGATGACGACAGAGCTGCCTGCGACGGTTCCTACTTGAAAACAAAGAATGGCTGCTGCTGCTGGCGAACAGCTTTCTTTTGAAGTGGCTTTGGCCGCGACTCTGGAGGACTTAGACTTATGTTTTTCTTTGAGAGAAGAGCAAATAACCCAACTGAAGTCCTTTTTAAGCAAGAAAGATGTGTTTGGAGTTTTGCCGACTGGTTACGGTAAAAGTTTGATATACCAATTAGCTCCACTGGTGGGGAAACGCAGGGGACTCATACGTCACCTTCTTCGTTGCTCTGATTGGTCATAGCGCTATCCTATTGCGTACAGAGGCATTTTGAGGGACAACCTTATATCCCGCCCCTTGCATTTAGCCGTTTGTGTGAAGAGTTGCCAGACCTTACATCTTGATGTAGGTCTGGCTAACCAGGCTAGTCTGGGACACCTTTCAGACGAAACTGGACAAGTGTAAATGCATCTGGTTGATGAAACCACATATGTCAGCACTAGGGCTGGGATAAACAATTATTTTTTAAACGATTAATCTAGCGATTATTTTTTCGATGCATCGATTAATCTAGCGATTATTTTTTCGATGCATCGATTAATCTAACGATTCATTTTATCAGTCCGATTCGACTTTGATTCGATTATCTCCCCATTAATTAACTAATAGCAATTTATACTAATAGCAAAAATGTTATTTACATATCTGATGTAAACATTTCAATATATGTTCATTGCTCTTAAAATTTCAAAATTAAAAATGACTATACAAGTGCAAAATAATGCATTCTTAGTCAGAGCATTCAATAAAGCGTTTGCAGCTCATACTGTGCAGTTTAGTAACAGTATAAAAATCTCAAGTTCAAAATACTTTATTTTACATGCATTTATGTGCAAAACCTTTTCAATGTGCCTTTTGATGGTCAGTGTAACATTTATAACTTGATTTGTTTAATCCACATTGTTTTCGTGCTGTTCTAGTCCATTTAATGACACATATAAACACAATTTTAGACTTAAGAAGCACATATATTATTAAATCTCTTTCTCTTAAGTTTGTTAAGATAGATTAGGACTCATTTACTGCTGGACAGAGAGTGAATGAAAGCACAGCCTTCTGGCAACAGTGACATATTTCATTGCTTTCTGTTACATTGCTCAAAGTCATGACGGTTTAAAATACACTTCACATTCATGATTTTATGGTAAAATGACACATTTTCGCGTCAATCCACGAGCATTTAAAACAAAAACAAAGCACTTTCACGTAATTGAGCATGAGCAGTGCAGCAGAACCGACGCAGAAACGATTGCAGCACTGTTGCTACAGAGCCGCGAGCTCGCGCTGCTCATGCGGCGGGGTGCATGCTTGTTAACGTGGGCGCTCAAAAAACACGCTCTGCACGTACTGCTCACACTTGCTGTGTGAAACCGGCTTGGACTGAAGCCACTCGCGTTGCTACTATTCTACGGCTCCGTGTTTTTGGGTCTGACGAATCGACGCGCATATTTTGCGTCGACGTCGTCGATTACGTCGACGCGTTGTCCCAGCCCTAGTCAGCACCTAACTCCTCCCAAACGTAACCACACCACCCAGAAGTTAGCCGGCAAAGACGCAAACAAACAAAGACGACACGCTTGTTGCTTTATGGAGTGACGACGGCGGGTAAAAAGCTTCCTAGAACTAATAAAAGAGTCCAATGATAAACTTGAATGACATTAACTCTTTCCCCGCCAGCTTTTTTAAAAAAGTTGCCAGCCAGCGGCAGCATTTTTCATGATTTTCACAAAAGTTTAATGCCTTCCAGAAAATGTTCTTTTTTTTAAAGTATAAACAAACAATATATCAAATAAAAGAACTGACCCTCTGCTTTCAAAAAACGTTTAATCCTACCTTCACCAGTTCTCTTTTTATCACCTCTCAAATATGGGTAGGTTTCTTCAAAAACACAAATTTTTGGGTAAAACTTTGAGAGAGAGTTTTGTAAATGCTTTTACCCGTCATGGACCTGTGCTTTAAATCACCGCGCCGTCACTCTCCTACTGCTCTGTACTGTGCGCTCCAGTTCATGCCAAGCAAGGAGACACGCGTCCCCTACCCAACATACAGTAATTGATGCCTTTTGTTAAGTTTTTTAAGGTGGGGTAATGATTAGTGTATTTGCATTTTGCGCAGGTGTAGTAGATCGGATTCGTATCCGTTTTGCCAAGACGCATTAATGTGACCAAATGTAAATGGAACAGTTTTAACAAATCAGATAGCATGAAGTGACCAGGTGTAAAAATGCCCTTATATTAAAGGGAGAGCATATTGTATATCAAGCACCTCCTATGTTTACTATACACATTTTACACGTGTTGGTATTTTTGTGTATGTTAAGGTTATAATGAATCAAAATAGTTATGTAGTTAACTAAAAGCTGAATAAAAGGCAGTGGTTTAAAACATACTAAAATTATAAATTTTTATGTAATGTGTACAATGGAAAATGCCTTATTTCATTAATAATCAATAGGAGTGTGACGAGATTTCGTGCGACGAGATCTCGCGAGATTAATTATGTCAGAGATTTCTCGTGGGGGTGAAATGCTGGCCGTTTCTCAAATAAAAGACTGCATCCTTCGGAGGTCGTATTTGTAGACTACATTTACGTCATAAAGACTTTTATTAGAGAATATTAACAATTATAAGTTTACTAATTATTTAGTTAATCGCAAATTGTTGTAATATGCCCATGACTTGCGAATGAAATGGTCAGTTAATTATCTGAAATAAACCTTGATGACATATGCAGTAGAGGTTGACCGATATGGCTTTTTCTCTGGCCGATGGCGATATTTAGAAATCAGGGCAGCCGATGGCCGATATGTTTGGCCGATTTTCTATATGTACATAATAATCAAAATGTTCTCATCATTAGCAGATATTTTAAATGTAAAAATGTCACTATTTAAGTCAAAGTTTTTAAAAAAATGATGACTGGTCTTTCTGAAGAGTTTTACAACCTCCTCTGCACCATGCATTTATCAGACACAGATATTACCTGACACTCTGCTGTCATCATCTTTGATCAGTTTTTTCTATGGCTTTTATTGCTTTGTAGAATAAAATCCTTATTTGGTAGACCTGATAAATTATTTATTCATCATAAAGTTAACATAGTAAATGTCTATGTTTTTTAGTTGAGACTGTTATTTAGGGCAAATCTTTCTAAACACATTTACATTCTCATTTCTGAGGCGCTATAAGTGACTGATTGTGCTGACAGTGACGTCTTGTGAGTTTAATGTTGGGACAGATCTGTTGTTTCAACCGTTCATTCAAACGAATCCGTTCAAAGGAGTCAGTTCGCGAATCTGAAGCGGTGTGTTCTAATCCAGGCTGAGCAGCGCAAAACTGTAAAAAAGTGTTACTGTAACAACACGAAAAACATTTCCTTTGTGGATATGATTTGGTCTTCCGACCTTTCGCCATCGAGTCAGTTTTGTTTTCAGTAATAAAAGCAGGGAGACAGTTTAAAGACAGAAAGCGTGTGCGCGCGGCTCTGCTCTCTCTGTCGCGCAAACAAAGATCATCATCACTCATTAATCGCATGAAATGAGCCTAATCTTTGCACGGACAGTGCACCGCGTGACATAAGCCCATCGCGCTGTTGTACTGGCTCCTTAATTCGCGTGATCCCACCATCATTTACTAAAGCCGTTTGTGAACAAGGCACGGCTGCACACACACGGGAGCGATCTGCTTGCAGCAAGAGGCAGCGTCACGAGTTCTACAACAATGCTTAGGTGCCCGCAGATGCGCCTGCCTATTAATCTGCCTAATTTTGCAGCAAAATCGGCCAAAGCCGATTTTTTTAAATATGCCAAAAATCGGTCAATTAATCGGCACGGCCGATAAATCGGTCGACCTCTAATATGCAGCCTGCATATGCGACCTCTGGAGGATGCAGCTTCTGTTTGAGCCTTTTACAGTGCATGCATTATATTCTGTCTTTTACTGCGTGTGCTTTTTGTTTGGGTTTCCAATATTGCTCGTTTGAGAACTCGTATGAAGTCTGAGACGCGTTGTTTTTGTCTGTCGATCAGTATAAGATGTGAAGTCTCAGCAGATTAAACCCTCACTCAAAGTTGACATGATTTAATGTCTGCATGTTCTTGCTCAAAAATGACAGTGACTGTATCATTTCTATTGTAAAGAAATGGACATACAGTTGTGTTCAAAATTATTCAACCCCAACTGAAATTGATTGTTTTGGCCGGTTTGACATTGATTTTGATCATTCAGTCATCCTGCTTACAATTACATCAAAGAGGCATGTGTAGGTAAGACAAATATAACATAACATTTATAATGAAATAACCACAAATGTCTTTTCTGTGCTCACATCATTATCAGTTTTATTCAACCCCCAAGTGACATTCAATTTTAGTACTTAGTACAACATCCTTTTACAGTTAAAACAGCTTTTAAACGTGAAGCATAGCTTGACACAAGTGTCTTGCAGCGATCTACGGGTAGGGCCCTATAAAATCCGTTTTATTTTTTCCCAAATTCCGTTTTATTTTTTCCCAAATTCCGTTTTCTCCGTTTTAATTTTTGCAAATTCCGTTTTATCCGTTTTAATTTTTGGCAATTATATTTTTTACCCTTTACTTTTATTTTAGTCATAAAAAGAGTGTGCCTTTTAATGTTAATGATTAAAATGTAAATGATTTGGGGGAAAACTGGATAACAGGATTACTTTTAATGACTAAAAGATGCATTTACACACGCACATACACACGCGCGCGCACGCGCACACACAACTCAATTCAATGCATTGTTTTTTTTAGTGTTGTTGCAGGAGGAGGCTACAACAAGGTGTCAACACAGTGGTGCCTTCAGAAGTGCCTTAAACACATCAATCCAGCGGAACGCGATCCATATTTTATACACAATCGCTTGAAATGCATATAACTTTACAAACATACACAGGATAGTGATCTGACTTAGGACAGCATGAGCATGCAGCTCTTTTCACGTGCGAGCGAAAGAGAGACAGAGAGCGGCGCCATGACGCAGATGATTATATTTTAAATGCGAGGGATAGTTAGTTTGCCTCAGCTCGCTTGAAATGCATAAAACTGAACAAACATACACAGGATAGTGATCTGACTTAGGACAGCATGAGCGCGCAGCTATTTGCACGTGCGAGCGAAAGAGAGACAGAGAGCGGCGCCATGATGTAGATGATTATATTTTAAATGCGAGGGATAGTTAGTTTGCCTCAGCTCGCTTGAAATGCATAAAACTGAACAAATACATGAGGATTTGTGTTCGCACTTCGGAAAGATGCGTGAGCGCGTGCACATGAGAGAGGTACAGTGAGACAGACATGGATGAGAGAGTGCATGTATCTTTGCGCTCACCGTGAACAGAGTGTTGACTAAACTTCCAAACTAACAGTTCTCCGGTCACATAAAAGTCATGTGAGACCTGCTCGGAACTAAGTGCTTAGCGTCGAATTTCTTCATTTTTTCGCTGACGAAATCAGAGTCGTGGAGAGCCGCTTCGCCATGGTTTCAGTGTTTTGGAGGAGGTCTGAAACGACGGGAGGGGGCGTGTCGCCCAGATTTACTTCCCCCGGTCTGCATTTCCCACAGACATACGTTCGTCTCCCACACAAAAACATAATTTTATTCAAAATATGTAAAATTCCGCGAAATTCCGCGTTTATACTAGATTCCGTGTTAATTAGCCAATTCCGCGATTCCGTCCGCGATTCCGTGATCGCGGAAATTATAGGGCCCTATACGGGTATCTTCGCCCATTCATCATGGGCAAAAGCCTCCAGTTCACTCACATTCTTATGCGGCTTTCACATAGGATGCGGTGTGCGCTGCGCTCGCCGCTGGGTTCGGCGCAGCCAAGCGATTTGTGCTCTGATGGCCAGACCAAAGTAGGCGGGGTTTTCAATAAATTACTACAGTGTTTATATTTGCGTTAAATAGTCGACGAGGAATACAGAGACTGATGTTGCTTGTCTCCATTTCACGTAACTTTAAGCATACCTACAACAAGCTGCTTGACTTAAAACACACCTGACATGCCAACTTGAATTGCTACGTGTTTCCATGAGACGGCTTTCCTTCCGATGTCTCTGTAGTAGGGGTGGAACGGTACACAGAAGTCCCGGTTCGGTTCGTACCTCGGTTCAGGCGCCACGGTTCGATTCACTTTCGGTACAATGGAGGGAAAAGCAAAACAAAAATTAAAGATTTTTTTTACTTAAGCTAATCTTAAAAACATAGGTGTCCTTATCAGTGTTATTTTCAGATGTCATGAATATGAACTGAAATGCATTTAACATACTATCTCGTATTTCAAAAATGTATACCACTTTAAGTAATCTTGTACTCATCTTTCATACAAATATGGGTTCAATTGTATTACAAGTGTTACCTAAATACATTTTAAAATTACATTTTGGCCTTATTCCATATTAATGTACTAAAGAACAAAAAAAGGCTCTTAGGATGAATAAATAGGTGTGTACGACTTCACGAGGCGCTGCAAGAAACGACAAGTGGATGACGTCAGAGTAACGCGAGAGCGATTTGAAATCAGCCTCCTCCGCAAGATTTCTCACGGTGCTCTGACGCTGATGGCGCTGCGTAAAGTTGAGCACGCTTAAAAAACTGAAAGCAGCTGAACTCGACAGAACTGCCCTGCGTATGCCTGTTGTATATAGCAGGACAATTTATCTCCTACTTCTCAGCGTGAGAAATACAAAGTGTGGCGTTTGAACTGATGCGTGTTTGTCAAGGTGAATGCATGAGACTTGAGAGCCCTGATTAGATGTATTTCCACTCACATACCTAACAATTGCTGAACAACGCCGATGAAAAGTCCTCGTCTTTTCCACCACTCTCTCGCCTGTACTATTGTAACTGACTGGAAAACTGAAGTTTTGCCAAACTTGCGATGGCTGGCTGTGGAACACCACTTGCCATCCTCGCTATCTCTGCTCACTAACTGACTGGATTGGCGTCGACGTGACAAAAAAATGCAGTGTGCCAGAATGTAGACGGGCTCTGATAGAGTGCATACATAGGCGGAGCTCTGATGCATCGGCGCCAATCAGAGCTTCAGAGCTAAAGCGGGGCAACAGATTAGCTGTCCATAAAGAACCCGCGTATCTAACAGTAGTTCCGCATTACATTAATTATTTTGCACGCAAGTTTTTTTATTTTCATAACGTGTATTCTCCGTTTAAATTCTTGCACCGAACCGTGACCCCCGTACCGATTCGGTTCAAAATGAATACATGTATTGTTCCACCCCTACTCTGTAGGAGCATAAACTTGTATAATAAAGCCCTTAGAATCCCGAGTATAAGCTTTCGTCCATTTTGCTTGTTTGGATGCCCCGTTTCTATTGGCCGCGCGGGTAATCGTCACAGAGCGCAGCGCAAAAGTTAAACTATGTCGCGCTTTGCTCGGTGCAACAAAAAACCGCCCTCGCGCGGCGCAAGCCATTGAAATGAATGGGTTTCATAGCGCAGCGCACACCGCATCCTATGTGAAAGCCGCATTAGGCTTGCACACTGCAACTGCTTTCTTTAAGTCCCACCAGAGGTTCTCAATCGGATTTAAGTCTGGTGACTGCGATGGCCACTTCAAAATGTTCCAGCCTTTTTTCTGCAACCATGCTCTAGTGGATTTGGAGGTATGCTTGGGATCATTGTCCTGTTGAAAGGTCCAACTTCTCCCAAGCCTCAGGTTTGTGACGGACTGCAACACATTGTCATCCAATATCTCCTGGTACTGAAGAGAATTCATGGTACCTTGCACACGCTGAAGTTTCCCTGTACCTGCAGAAGCAAAACAGCCCCAAAGCATGATTGACCCCCCACCATGCTTCACAGTAGGCAAGGTGTTCTTTTCTTCATAGGCCTTGTTTTTCCTCCTCCAAACATAGCGTTGATCCATGCACCCAAACAGTTCTAATTTTCCACAGAACACTATCCCAAAACTTCTGTGGTTTGTCCACATGACTTTTGGCATACTGCAGTTGACTCTTCTTATTCTTTGGAGACAGCAAGGGGGTGCGCCTGGGAGTTCTGGCATGGAGGCCTTCAGTACGCAGGGTGCGCCGTATTGTCTGAGCAGAAACTTCAGTACCCACATCTGACAAATCTTTTCTCAGTTCCTCAGCAGTCACACGGGGACTTTTTTCCACTCTACACTTCAGATAGCGCACAGCAGTCGCAGTTAGCATCTTTTTTCTGCCACGACCAGGAAGCGTTTCAACAGTGCCCTTTGCCTTGAATTTGCGAATGATGCTTCCTATGGTGTCTCTTGGTATGTTTAACATCTTTGCAATCTTCTTATAGCCATCGCCCTTCCTGTGAAGATTAATCACCTCTTCTCTTGTCTTCCTGGACCATTCTTTTGACTTCACCATGTTTGTAACCACACCAGTAAATGTTAAGAAGGAGTTAAGTATCACAGTCATTTTAAAGCTGCCTAATTGGTGCTTATTAGGCTTTATTGCTGTTCCCTAGCATACATAGGTGTTTTCAATACCTGATTGAAAACACTTCAATGAACCTCTGTTCTTCAGAGTGGTAGTTCTTTAAGGGGTTGAATAATTGTGTCAATGAAGAATTCACAAAAGAAACATTTACTACTATATTACAAAACCAATTGATGTCATTTTAGTTGCATATGGTTCTTTAAGAAGTCATTGTAGGATTTCATTCTGAATACAATTACAAATGTACACTTAATTCCCTAAAACCCTTAACAGCATTGGGGGTTGAATAATTTTGAACACAACTGTATATTAAATATTTAATTGGATTTAAACTTGAGCCCGACCGATAAAGGATTTTGAAGGCCGATACCGATACAAATGTTTGTTGGTTTTAAAATCTAATAATCCGATATATCGGCAGATAATTTTTTTTTCAGAAACGCGCAACAAAACATTAACAGATTTCCCTAACAGATTGCTGCTACAGCCACAACTATTACTTCTACCAGCATTATTATTATTATTATTATTATTATTGACAGTAATAATTACAAAAAATAATGATGACATTATTACTATCATCATCATTTATGTTATCATTAAACAAGATAAAGGTCACTCCTAAATGTTTGTGTGCTTGTGTAATAATTAGTCCCTATATTGCCTTATAAGCTACCTTATAATTACCGTATATACCCGAATATAAAACGACCCCCACCCCCATTTTTCCAAACGTATTTTCTGGGTTTTCACCAGAAAATGATTTTATTTTAATTTTTTATTCTCTCTCTCTCTCTCTCTCTCTCTCTCTCCCCCTCTTTCTCTTTCAGAAAGCTTTCAAAAAGGAGAACCATAATAACTTTGGTTTGCGTATGTGCATGTTTGCAGTTGCAGAAACTAGCTCTAGGGCAGGAGTGTGGTACGACCTCTCTGACAGCATTACCTGATTTACCGCAGTGAATGTGCGAGGTGCTTGTCTGTTCTGTCTGAATCTCTGCACAGATCGCAAAGGACTTTATTTTATAGTGATGTGAGTGAATTAGGTTGCATAAAGGACGCATTTTCTTTTGCACACTCAAACAAGGTGTCTAGATGAAGTGACGTTTTTTCTGCTTATCTGGGACTCCACTCTTTGTTGAACAGCAGATTTGTTTTCTAATCAGGGATTCAAACAAGGATATGTGCATGCAAAGCAGTTTGAGGTTTGTGTATCTGTGTGAGCCAGCTTGTGTATAAGGTACATTTAACAGCATACGCACAAATAGGCTCAACATGTAATCCTAACCTTGCATGCACACAAATATAAGAAGTCAGATCTATAACCATGTTGTGTGCTTATGTGATTTGACTAGTCAAGTACACGAGGAGCACAAAAAGAATCTTGTCTTGAACATGATCAGACCTGTCTTGACAACTATCTGTCCGATCTAAAATGAAATTCAAAGGAGAGAATATGATATCAGAACCCTACCCTGCTGTTACCTTCTTTTAACTAGCTCTGATAAGCGGCCTGTCTGCAGATTACAGATATGTGTGTCTGTGTGCATCTTGGTTTGCATATGATGGTAAAGGCCTGCATATAGATGTGGAGGGACAAGGCCACTCTAGAACCTATGAACATTCCACAACACAAGGCTGATTCTGTGCTCTGGAACCAAGGGCAGGGCCAAACACTGCTTCATGCTAATTGGTCGAATGACTCATGGTCATTGTTGCCTCTGTTTGGCGATGACACAGCAGGCCTTGTCTTCGTTCACAGGCTTTGTCTGTTTATGAGTTACATTCGTGCCATTAATGCCTCTGCACTCAGAATGGAGTGGGAGAATGGTGGTTTTATTCTCTGTCCTGTGTTTGTTGTCATTTTGGCCAAATGTGTTCCATATATGAAGAGTTTGGTTTCAAAACCAAATCCATTTTGACTAATTTCGGTAAAAAAAAGAAAGTGACAAGATGAAAAACAAATTCTGTTACAGACTTTCACATAGCATATTTAGGTTATAAAAACGTAAAAAATTAAAATCCATAATTTAACTTTCAAAGATTTAATACAAAAACTGATTATTTTTTTCCACAAAATGCAATAATAAGTTTTTTGCTATAGCTATAAGCTATAAATCTATTGAATCATTATATAAATGTTCATTCATCTTTGCCATGTCATATTCATTTAGTTGACTAGTGGTATACACTGATTAAAAAAACGACGTTGTCGCTGAACTTTTTTTACAGCGATCAGCTGTAAAAGGTGAGACTTTGTATAATATATTTAATCTGAAAAGTAACCTGGTCTGTCCTGTATGTCAGCGCGTTGTCAGTGTCTGCTCCACTCTGTATGTTTCACTGCGTGAGAACATATGTGGGACGTGTAATACAGTCACAGACTGTTAACAATTGTTTTTAATTAGTATTTAAACATTCTTTATGATAAAAATGTTTTTATAAATATTTTAATAACATGGTTTGGGCGGTTATAAAGTTCAATTGACCGTGTTCAACTATAACCGTCGGTCTCACGGTTATATAAAAACTGTCACACCCCTAATGCACATGCAAATATATTCATAGACAGTTGGATCATCACAATAAATTGTTAATAGATATTAAGCAGACAGTCAGACCTTTTTGGACACTTTAACCTCCTAAGACCTGAGCTTTGGTTTGTCTTTTTTTTCCAGATTTCTACAGGCTAAGAACAAATAAATATTAACCTTATATTTTTCTTTGAACATGAAGCAGTGTAATTGTCCACGTTTGTGTACAACAGGTTCCAGATACACATAATTAAGTATTATGGTGCAAACAACAAAACATGTGATGTCCACGAAGTATGTGGACACACCAGGACTTAGGAGGTTAAATGAATAGTCGATCCTTTTTCCATATTAAAGCTCCCGTTCTGTCTGTGATTTTGAAGCTTTGATTGTGTTTATAGTGGGCAATATAACATGTATTCATGTTTCACGTGTAAAAAACGCGGTATTTTTCACACAATTTACTTATTTTCACTGTCCTCAAAACAGGCTGATGTCTTCCTTGTTCTGTGAAGTCCCTCCTTCAGAAATCGAGTTCTGAAGGAGGGACTCCTTCAGAGTTCTGATTGTGTAGTTTGTTAAGTGTGCTGTGATTCGATAGCAGCTTAGCTTAGCAGAGCCGTTTGAGCCAAAGCTGGTGACTGACGTATTCCTGTGGGCGGAGTTTAGTCAACGAACTGTTTTACTGACGTCATTAAAGCAGGAAATAGAGGGCTGTAGTCCAAACCAGCCGTTCGTTGTAGGCTTTTAAAGAGGAATTCTATTGAAGAAAATATATCACCTGGCAGTGAACTTTGAGCTTTGTCATTTTACAGGTATTATTTATGCTATTATAGCAACATTACACACTAACTAGGGTTTAAAAAATGGTGTCAGGAAGAACGTGACCTTTAAACTATGTTATTACCTTAACTAAGAAGAGTTGATTCATACCTCTATCATCTTAAGGCGCACTCACATTATCCAAACCATGCCCCAGCGCGATTGTCACCCCTCCCTACTCCCCCAGGTGCACGCACTCACACTGTACTTTTTATCGATCCGAGTCCGGGCGCGCTTTCGTCATTAAGATGCGATTGTTTTGAAAAAAGCAGGAAGTAAAGCTCTCTCTTAACATTGGAACCCGCCGTAATGATAAGTCTGTGTTTTTTTTTCGGAGTCGTTTGGTGCGCGATTACAGACAGCCCTCTCACATGTCATCATATTGCTTAGTTGATCCGTCACGTGTGCAGCTCGGACATTCACGTAACCCTGCTGCTCGCATCAAAAGGTTTTTACGGAGGCAGATGAAGGTGAGTGGTCGCGCAACTGACGTCTTCACCTTATGAATCGCATTCAGGGGCGATTTGCCCTCACACCACAGCCTTCCGCACCTGAGCCCAAGTGAACCGCGCTCCGGCCCACCTCTGCAACCCGTCCGCGGCGCGATTAACCAATCCGCGCCCAGGCGTGGAACAGAGCGATCACACTAGTCAAACAAGCCAGGCTTTGGGGGTCGGGCGCGCCTGAGCGCGGTTTGGTTTGGATGGTGTGGGTGCGCCCTTAGTGCGTGCACTTCATCGCTGTGGCACGCGGCGGCACTTTGATAACATTTAGCTTAGCCCCATTCATTCAATGGTACCAAACTGAGATAAAGTTAGAAGTGACCAAACACATCAACGTTTTTCCTATTTAAGATGAGTAGTTATACGAGCAAATATGGTGGCACAAAATAAAATGTAGCACTTTTCTAAGCAGATTTAAAAGGGTAACTATATTGTATATTCTGAATGAATGGGGCTAAGCTAAATGCTATCAAAGTGTCGCCGCGCGCCACAGCACTTATGTGCACGCACTAAGATGATAGAGGTATGTATCAACTCTTCTTAGATAAGGTAATAACATAGTTTAAAATGGAAAAAAGATAGACTTGGGTGTATGTAGATAAAAACAGCTCATTCTAAAGTAATAAAAACAATACAGTTCATTATGTAAGGTCTTTAAACACCACTGATAATAGATATAGTTATGTACATTACATTGCATTTCTGTCAAGAGATCCTTCTAAACGTAGGGCCCTATAATTTCCACGATCACGGAATCGCGGACGGAATCGCGGAATTGGCTAATTAACACGGAATCTAGTATTAACGCGGAATTTTGCGGAATTTTACATATTTTGAATAAAGTTATGTTTTTGTGTGGGAGACGAACGTATGTCTGGGGGAAATGCAGACCGGGGGAAGTAAATCTGGGCGACACGCCCCCTCCCGTCGTTTCAGACCCCCTCCAAAACACTGAAACCATGGCGAAGCGGCTCTCCACAACTCTGCTTTCGTCAGCGAAAAAATTAAGAAATTCGACGCTAAGCACTTAGTTCCGAGCAGGTCTCACATGACTTTTATGTGACCGGAGAACTGTTATTTTGGAAGTTTTGTCAACACTCTGTTCACGGTGAGCGCAAAGATCCATGCACTCTCTCATCCACGTCTGTCTCACTGTACCTCTCACGTGCACGCGCTCACGCATCTGTCCGAAGTCCGAACACAAATCCTCGTGTATTTTTTCAGTTTTATGCATTTCAAGCGAGCTGAGGCAAACTAACTATCCCTCGCATTTAAAATATAATCATCTGCATCATGGCGCCGCTCTCTGTCTCTCTTTCGCTCGCATGTGCAAAGAGCTGCGTGCTCATGCTGTCCTAAGTCAGATCACTATCCTTTGTATGTTTGTAAAGTTATATGCATTTCAAGCGATTGTGTATAAAATATGGATCGCGTTCCGCTGGATTGATGTGTTTTAAGGCACTTCTGAAGGCACCACTGCTTTGACAACTTGTTGTAGCCTCCTGCAACAACACTAAACAATGCATTGAATTGAGTTGTGTGTGTGTGTGTGTGTGCGTGCGTGCGTGCGTGCGCGTGTGTAAATGCATCTTTTATAGTCATTAAGTAATCCTGTTATCCAGTTTTTCCCCCAAATCATTTACATTTTAATCATTAACATTAAAGGCACACTCTTTTTATGACTAAAATAAAAGTAAAGGGTAAAAAATATAATTGCCAAAAATTAAAACGGATAAAACGGAATTTGCAAAAATTAAAACGGAGAAAACGGAATTTGGGAAAAAATAAAACGGAATTTGGGAAAAAATAAAACGGATTTTATAGGGCCCTATAAACGTCCCACATTGCACCTTTAAAGGAATAGGTCTAGGGCTGTGATGGTTGTCAAAACCACCGCACAACCGCGGTGGTGAAGTGCAACCCATGGTGGTGTGCACGTCAAAAACAATGAAAAATATGAAGTAAAATTTAGCCCAGCCAGATGTCTTTAAGTTAATGTGAACTCAAACGGCAGGCAGACTCAGAGTTAGTGCCCCATTTGCAAGGGGAGGCAACTAATATCAGTGATGACCCGCTGGCTTAGGGGCGGAACAATGAGACAAGATATTGTTCATTTCTCAATCCGAAGGCTGGAGCCTCTGGAGGTCGCATTTGTAAGCTGCATACATCATCAAGTGTTTCGCCCCCATGTGGTCTCAGATGACAACATGTTTGTCCTGTGGCAGCTCTCGTAGCTTCTCGTTGCTTTTCAAAAGGTTTGCGTTTTCAAAGAGATTTGTTGCAATTTGCAATCTCACCCCTAGAAGGTAAAAAACCCACATTTCAATTTTGAAATGCTTGCACACTGCCGTCATATTTGCTGCATTTATAAAGTGTGTGCACCTTTTCACTCTTATGTTGGTTGCTATTTGATTGCATCATCACAAACTTTTTTTTTTCCGGACAAATAGTTTCAGTTGCCGAACATACAGTTTATCGCTAATGTATACGTGTCATATTGAGAAGTGGTTGGAGATAACAAGCTGTAATTTTTTTTAGCTGCGCTTGCCTGACACATTTCAGAACCTTTAGAAAAAAAACACTAACCCATGGGCCATGGCTATGTATACTGTGTTAGACTTGATGAGACTATTTCCAGTGCATTTATGTATTGCTGTTCTTGTGTTGCCATAATTGCTTCTATTGTTTACTTCATTTGTAAGTCACTTTGGACAAAAGCGTCTGCTAAATGACAAAATAATAAATTGTAAATGTAAAACACCAGAAAGCATTACAAACAATCAGTCTAGTAAGTTTCTTTATTTGTTCTCCATCCGCCCTAAATAAAATGTGATTTACAGCTTTGGCTGTTACTAATGCAGGGCAGTGCTGTGATTCAGATTCTGGGCAGATAGATGGACAAAGTTTCGACAAACATCAGAGAAAGAAAATGTTTGTCAGCTGAGAGAGCATGCACGTCAGAGAGAGAGCGAGAGAGAGAGAGAGAGAGCGAGAGAGAGCAAGAAAGAAGTCAACAAGGTTGAGGAGGATGTTTAAGACCAAACTACATCAGCTCATTTACTGTTAGTCTGACTAACCTCTGTCTCTCTCTCTCTCCTCCTCCTCTCGCTTGCTTGCTCTCTCTCCTCATTCTTTCTATCTTCTCTCTCTCTCTCTGTCTCTCTCTCTCTCTCTCTCTCTCTCTCACCCTCTGTTCTTTATATATTATCCTGTGGTCCTCTCTTTCAATCTCTGTCTCTCTCTGCAGCCGCTTCTGGTATCGGAGAGAGGGGTAATGTGTAGTGTGAAGAGAGTAGGACATGCCTTACGTGGACCGGCAGAACCGCATCTGCGGTTTCCTGGACATCGAGGATGTAGAGAACAGTGGCAAGTTCCTACGACGGTATTTCATCTTGGATACGCAGCAGGGTAGTCTGGTCTGGTACATGGACAACCCACAGGTACCAGCATAAGCTTCTACATTGGCTGATCATGTTATATTATACTCTTTAAAGGGCTCTGCATTGCATTGCATTGTATTGTCAGTTTGAATGCATTGCATTCTGGGTAATGAGATGTATATCTGTGTTCAGAGCTACTGTCTAGTGAAATTGATTTTGTTTTTTAGAACCTACCAGTAGGTGCCAAACCCGTGGGTTCACTGAGTCTTCCCTACATCTCCAAGGTAAGCACCTCTGTACACACAGAATAACTTTTCACATATTTTGCCATTTCTGCATTGCCCTTGTTAGGAACTGCAACCTCTAGTAAGGAAAAACTACAATAGGTAGTATGATGTTTTTTTTTTTTATTATTACCCTAGAGTACAATATAAATGTGGTGGTACATGAATAAGATTATCAGACTGCACTAAGGTGTATATCAACATAAGAGAACATAAGTTACTTTTTTGTAAGTGACCTACTGTAAATATTTAGTTGTTTGTGCAACATTGTTTTCACTTTATTTTTCATATTTTTAGGTCAGTGATGCCACTAAACAGAGGCCAAAGGCGGAGTATTGCTTTGGTAAGATTCTCTCACACATACACCACATACAGTGAAAATTGTAGAGATCGACCGATATATCTGTTTCCCGATATTTTCCCCGATATTTGCGAATTTTCCAATGATCGGATATCGGTTTTTGTAATCTTGTAAACGAGTTAAATAAGTTGATTTATTAAAAGAAATTTATGCAGCTTGTCCAAGAACAGAGACAAACTCAAAGAGTCAAGCTGATCCATAAAATACGGTCCCAATAACGACGTAGCTTTGCATGAATAAAACAGCCATGAAATAATGCTTGGTGGAATTAAAAACGTTAAATTAAATTTGTTTTTCTGTTATTTATGCTTATCATTAGCATCGTAAAATCACGTTCATATGCTGTTCCCTTACCGGGGTTGAAGGCTGAAGCACAGCCACCACATGTAGCTAACTTTCAACTAAGTTATATTAACATTTACCAGATAAACATTATTTTGCTAAAATATCTAAATAAATGTCTGTGGATATTAATTCATTATTTATTACCTCCGCAAGCGGTCACAGTTTGATACAGTTAATTCGTGAGTAAATACATAAACAGCGCTGTCAACAGCCATTTCATAAACTATAACAACAAAATATTAATTATTCTGACATCAAATAATGTTACCAGTTAAGAAATGTAATGATATAAGCCGTTTTGTTTGTTACTTTCTAGACAATGTAGTATTTCAGTCATTATTTGTAAAATCTCTTTGCTTACTACTTTGTTGGATTGCTGAAGGCTACAGGTTGCTGGTCAAGACAACGATATTATATCTCAAAAAAGGTACTTAATCCACCTGTTTTAATCTTTAAACTATGTACAGCATGCAGCCAACTCCGCTATACTGTTCTCTCTTCCGCTCCGTTACCTGGAAACCCTAGCGCGAACTTTGGATCAGTCCATTTCTGACGAAATGATGGGGGTGTTTGGAATGGTCCATGTATTGGGAATATAGTTTCTACATTATTCATTAAATTAATATTATTCTTCACTCTTTCAGACCCCTATATTTATGACTTTGTATGCAAAGAGGGAGTGATTGTGATGATGATGATTATTATTATAAGGGTTTGTTCAGTTCAGTCATGTTGTAGTAATTATTAGGCTTGTTGCGATAGTCGGTGAAACAGTGATTACTTGTGCTTCAGCCTCTCACCGGTTAGATCACTTGCCCACCGCGACACCGCCTTTCACCGTTGTTTTGATATTTTCTTGTAATTAAATCATTTAGTTTCGTTAGAAAGAGCAAACACTAACAACTGAATGTGTCTACTGCCTGATTTCAGCGGAGCTAAACGCGCGTCACAGAGCAGCAGGTGTCAGATTTAATTTATTTCTGTCAGTGTGCAAGGCGAGCTGACCGGCCAGACGACGGCAGAAGCCGCATGCTTACTCGTTTTTGTCATAATATACATATGATGTTTAATATATGTGAGATCGTTTTGTTGTTGTGTTTTTCATTAAGAATAATAATAAACTCATCATTCAAACAGTGCTTTACGGAGGAATAGCCGGTTGCTCTGCTTGGGACTGGCGGGTTTCTGTCAGAAGTACCTGCGCACATTGACTGAAGCACTTAAACCAGGTGTTGCACTCGCATTTGCACGCAAATTCATACGCAAATTTAACGCAGCGTACGCAAGCGCTGGATTTAAACAACAGTTGCATCTCATTCAAAAGTGAAAGTAAAATGCGCACGTCTGTATGTGCATTTATAAGCCCCTCCCACCCAGTGAAACCTATATAGCCGGGTTTGTCACGCGCTGATTAACCGGTGGGAAAATTCTGTCATAAGCATCCAAATATTTGTTATCGGTATCGGTTTTAAAAAATGAGTATCGGTCGATCTCTAGAAAATTGTTTACTGAATCACAGTACTCTTACTACAAAATGTTTCATTTTTGTGATGCCTTTTATATAAAGAAGGTCAATATATTAACCAGAACATCAAGGTTAAAAAACAGCTTCTATCCAGAAGTCGTGAAACATTTTAACACTGCCAATTCCAGAAATAACAAACTGAACTTGCTGTCCTAATTATATTGTATTTATATTTATTGATGTGTAGTTTAGTTATTTATTGTGAATGGTTTTAATCGGACCTCAGTAACTAATTTAGTTCCAGCTCATGTACCATGTTATATGTAATATGTTTAACATTAAATGTTTAGTCTGAAACAAATTCAAAGTATGATTCAACCTACGGCTGGGTGATATTGACCCAAATTCATATCTTGGTAATTTTGGGATGAATGGCAATATACAATATCTCAATGTTTTTTATTAAGTGGACTAAATGTTTACATGCAAGTTAAAGTCTCGTGAGATGTCAAAATCACCTTTAATTAAGCAACAGGGTTTCTCACTTGGCAGTTTGGGTGGCCCGCCTAAGCTGGGAAACCCTACTGCCTTAACTAGGTCGTCAAAAAAAAAATTGCTGCACAAAAGGCCGTCAAGTGCATGAGAATAGCGTGGACACGCTTTACACCGCGAGCGGGCACGCGCGCCACCCAGACAAATGAGAGAAAGACGTGGTCCGTCACTATCTGGAGGATAACTAGTAGCCAGTTGATAAAACATCTCGGAGAATAGCGCAGATGCGCGTCACACGGCCGAAATGGTCTGTCAACTGTCTGATAGCCAGTTGATAAAACGCTTGTCCGTGAGAACTGTAAGTGGACTTATGTTTTGGGGTTATTTAAGCCTGTTATTGTATTAGTCTATAGTTCTTGCAAATTTAAAGTAAGTTAGCTGGTGATTTTTGTTGTTTGAGCACCTGCTAGCTAGGTTGCATGTGCCTGTTGATTCGATATAATTGTTGAGCGCTTGCTCACGTTATTTACAGTTATGTGCATTTTTTACATGCTACAGTAGTTACACTCCTTTAAGATAATGTAATTAATAGTGGGAAATAATCCGTTTTTATAATCTTCGTTCTATCTATCATCGTTCGCCAGACGTTCTACCAAGGAGTTGTTGCGTGGTTAATTGTACCAACGGAGCCAGTGCTGGGTGTTGATGTTTAACATACCCGTAAATGCGGCTATTACATCACTAGCCTAACATAATAATTCATACATGTATCACAGTAACACTGCAAAATTAAAGACAAACAGATTTTTTTTAGTCAGCAGTTATATACAGAAAGCTTAAATACTTAAAGCGGAAGTCCAGCCTAAAACAACATTATGCTCCAACACTATATTTAATGACATACATGTACTTGATTGTGCTGCCATCAAATGTACTAGCTCCATTTTAAAAATAAAAGCTTTTAACTGCTACAGTAATGGTGATTTGACGCGTCATCAAATCACCGGAAGAAAAATGCACGACTACATAATTCTGAACGTTCTAAATGGGGGCGGGTCTTGAGGCGAGATGATTGACAGAAGATGATAACGTTCTTTGATTGACAGCTGCACAGGAGCTAACGTTAGCTTGCTTTGCTCGTGTTCATAATAACAACAACATGATAATAACTTTCTACGTAGTATGTTTACCATAGTTACACAAAACAAGCAACAACTAAGCCAAATGATGTTCAGATAGTTTTACAATTTTACATTACCTGAGTCCGCAGAAAAACTGGGCTGAAAAACAGTACTCAAAATCTTCCTGACGAAAGTGCTGGCTGCATATTCAAAATTTCGAGTGGTTTGTCAGCTGAGGGTCGCGTTGATGTCAACAATAAAACTCCCAGTGGCCTGAATTTGTTGTCCTTACATCCACATAGCCTACTGCACAGGTTCCTTCTAGTAATCTTTTATCAAGGGTTTTGGTGATTTCCCCTTCAGAGACGGTTAAAGCGGAGTTACTCTTTGGATGGGTTCGTCTGCCGGCTAACTTCAAGTTGACTTGAGTTGATTTGAGAGCAAGTTGAGCTGTAAAAGTTGTTATTAGGCTTGTTAAACTTCATGTGGCGTTGCAAGAGTCGACAGCCGGATGACGTCAAAGTACCGCGAGAGCGATTCGCGAAATCATATGGAGGAGTTTGCTTTTAAATCGCTCTCGCGGAACCTCGACGTCATCTGGCTGTCGGTTCCTGCGGCGCCGCATGTAGTCAAACAAACCTGAAGACTGCATCGAACAGTGGTTGGTGGGTGGAGCTAATGATTCAGTTTTGCGCAGTGCATTCTGGTTAATTGAGTCCATTAAAGACCGTTACGAAAATTCCGCTTCGACACACTATCAATCTTATAAGTAAAATCGTGAAAATTTTTTTTTTTTTTCTCATGTAAAATGCAAAATGGACATAAATTACCCGTGATAACAGGCTAAAATGTCTAGATTGGAATTCCCCTTTAAGGTTGTTGCAGTAGCGGACTAGCTCAACAATCGGGGTTTCTGCATCTAGGATGTGCGCGCACCCTGTAATGTTTGTAAATAGGAAACCCATGTATTAACCCTTTAGTTTCACTTCATCATGCAGCTATTTTCGTTAGAGGTATCTGTTAAAAACATTTTAATTTATTAATAATCTAGTATGTGTTCATTTTTTTTTTTGTTATAGTTTCTTCAAAATTAAGTTTTATTTGAGTGTTTTAAATAAAAATGTTTTCATTTTCATCATGACGCGTACGCCCTGCCCCATTGATTCTCACGCACACCCGTCCAACCCAATCACCTTAACTAACTAATTTTCTGCGGAAAACCCTGAGCAGCATAAAATGAAAATATAATTAAAAGACAGAATTTTCATCTCTTTTTGAAAATGTTCAGCTGCACAACATATGGGCTGGTTGGAAAGCTTATGTCCGACCTCAGTGTACATTTTTGGCAGAGCCTCTGTTAAAAAGGAGTGTCATGTCAGACCATACTGATATAGGACGGTATTTTCTCATCCTGTATCCCACTGGGAAAAATACACATATTACCAAAACTCAATATACCCGGCCAGCCTTAATTCAACCTCTGCGTGAATAATGTTTGTGAATAGTTAATATTTTTACTATGATTTGTTTTCTCTTAGAATATGTCTTAAAGGTTATATTTTTTATTTACAAAGATTTGTAGAAAGCTCTGAATATTGAGCACTGCTTTTGTGATTCTGAGTAGGGCTTGTAATATTGCGTGGTCCTCCACTAAACAGTAGGCCTATATCCTTTACTCTTCTGTTCTCACTAGAACGATTCAAGTATGTTCTCACGGGTTCTGTGGTGTTTTGCCTGTACCGTTACTGCACTACACATGGTAGACTTCTGCACAGCATAAGTGGAAACAGGAAATAGTGGTCTGTTCGCTTGATAGATGTGTGTGGTAGAAAGGTGCTGTGTGTGCACATGGACTTCTATAATCATAATGCAGGTGTGCTTCTTTACCACTTATTATGGAGCGTTAGACTCGTGCACAATTTTCCTAAGCCATCTGTTAGCTTAGTGTAAGAAGAACACCAGAATTTTATTTGATATACATTTTCATATACAGTGAAAATGTATGTACTTAGAAATCATAGAGGGGTTTGAAGTTGTCATTGTAGGTGCACGTCCACTGTGAGAGACACAATCCAAAAAAATCCAGAAATCACAATGTATGATTCTTCAAAACTATCTATTTGTATGATACAGCTGCAAATAAGTACTTGAACACCTGTCTATTAGCTAGAATTCTGACCATCAAAGACCTGTTAGTCTGCCTTTAAAATGTCCACCTCTACTCCATTTATTTTCCTAAATTAGATGCACCTGTTTGAGGTCGTTGGCTGCATAAAGACACCTGTCCACCCCATAGTAAGAATCCAACTACTAACATGGCCAAGACCAAAGAGCTGTGATTTCTTGATTTTTTTTAGATTATGTCTCTCACAGTGGACATGCACCTACGATGACAATTTCAGACCCCTCCATGATTTCTAAGTGGGAGAACTTGCAAAATAGCAGGGTGTTCAAATACTTACTTTCCTCACTGTACATACATACATATACATGATTGGTCCATTGTTGGTGAACATTGTTCAGCTTTAAATGCAGCAAAGACGACACTTGTCAAGTTGTGGAGGCTAGAAGAGAGGGATTTCTTGTCGTGTCTGGTGACTTGACTCGTGTTTCAGCCTCATGAATATTTTCAAAGAGAAAGTGTTATGCATGCAAACACTCAGAAATACACATTAGGTTTAATCCATAGAAGGATACACAATGAGATAACTAGACACGAGTGTGACCTCTTGGTACAAGGCTGAACATTTCAGCGCAGCATAACACACAAAGGCATTTATTGTGCGGCAGTGAATTCTAGCATTCACCTCTTCATCCCACCAAACATTCAGTGAATTAACAGACATCTCCACTCTATTTTCCTGTAGCTTCTTACTTTAAATCTGATTCTCACAGCCTAAATTACTTTGTGAACTGACACTGTGATAATCAATATATGGTAATCTTTATGGTGTAGCTCATTTGGTAGAGCATTGTGTTAGCAGCGCAAAGGTTGTGGGTTTAATTCCCAAGAAACATACTGATACTTTGTGTACTTTGAATGCAATTTAAGCTGCTTTGGTTAAAAGTGTCTGCCAAATGCATAAATCCAAATGCAAGTCTGCTGCACTGTAAAAAATAAAAAGTTGACTTAGCTTAAATTTTCAAGGCAACTTGCTGCACAGCTTTTTTGAGTTTACTCAACTCTTGGATAATGTAGTTCACCTAACTCAATTTACTGAGTAATGTCAACTTACACCAAAAAGTTGAACCAACTTAAACTGATTAGGTAATAAGCAAATTTCTATGTTTACTCAACTAGTGACTAAGTTGGGTAAAGAGTAATTAGTATATCCAAATTTATATCCAAATTTAATATACATGTTTTGGACTGTACACGGAGACCTTTTTGCTGTGAGGCAACAATGATGCGCGCTAACTCATTGTGCTGCCCTCTACACTGAACACACACTTCTCAATCATGGTAACAATGAACAAACATAATTCTTTAAAAATGACTCTAAATACAACATATAACTAACATTAACAACATAACAACATAATTAAATCCAGCAAACATTAAAACAGTCATCTTTTTTAGTAAATATTAACCAAAGAAGTGAACATGCCGCAATGCATGCTGGGAACCATTCCGACCATTGTTTTTTTTTTAATTGCTTGTTCAGATTACTCAGTTTGGCAAGTTGGGTGAACGAATTGGACAAAAACGTATACATATAAGTCCAGTCAACAAAATAATATTTGTTAGCTGAATGATTATGCTCTTTCCATTCAGTGAACACAAAATAATCAATTGACGCCCTTCAACAAAGAAATCTTTGTTCAAGTTACTTAATGTTCTTTGTTGAATGAACATTTTAAAGTTGGATTTTTTACAGTGTGTGCTTTAAAGGTTCTCTAAGCGAATCTGTGTGTTGATTTTTTAAATGTGTTTTCAAACAAACTGAGTGTAGTTAACTCCTCCCCCTCCCTTCCGTGCTTTCATGAATGCGCCCAAACCCAACCCAAATCTTTCTTGGCGTTTATTGGTTAGAATACTTTGTTACGGTTTCTGGTGTAGGTTTGGCCAGTTTGTTGTTATTGCAGTTTGTGGAGCCTGAGCTGTCTACAGAGATCGCGTTTTTTTACAGTTTGATCAGCGGACAGGAAGCAAGCGGATAGTGAGGAGATGTTTGCTGTATGTAACAAAAAATGTTTTATGGTCTAAAACGCGTGAATTCGCTTAGAGCACCTTTAATACAGACTGTTTGTGTTAAATTCTCCCTGAGGGAATTTTTTTATTGGTTGTTTATGTTGTTTTTAATATGATTTAAGACAAGCAATGTGCAGATTCATCATTCAACGCCACTGCTGAGAAGTTTCTCCATAAAATTGGAGACAGTCTTATTCAGTTTAACTGTCAGACAGTTTAAAATCGTCTTGGTTTCCAAGGTCACAACCATGTAACCAATCACATCAAAACAGTCAAACGTGTGGATCAATAGTTTGAGTCATAGATATTGTGTTTAGATACCAGTCGTGGTAACCGCAATCCCGTATTTCTGCGTTACTGACAAGCCAACCCCATGGATGACATCCAACCACAGTTTTCACGTTAACATCATGAAACTATGCCCTTCTTGTTACACATCATACATGTATAATAAAGCCCAAATAAATTGTCAAGATTTAAGAGAGTAATTTGTTTTTCAATTCAAAATGTAATACTAGGCTATTCATATTTCATATAAATCATTTTCCAGCTCGCTTAGATTTAAACATTTGATTTTTAAAGTTTTGGAATCAATTCAGCCAATCTCCGGGTCTGGTGGTACCCCTTTTAGCATAGCTTATTTTTCCTATTTAAAACTTCTCTTCTGTAGTTACATCATGTGCTAAGACAGACAGAAAATTAAAAGTTGCGATTTTCTAGGCCGATATGGCTATAACTATACTCTCATTCTGGCGTAATGATCAAGGACTTTGCTGCCGTACCATGGGTACAACAGGCGCAATGATATTATGCAGTGCATATTACACAAATACTCCCCTGTTATTGAAAGTTACCAAGGGGACTATTTTCGGGCGCTGCGTAATATCATTGATATGGTAAAAATCACATTTTTAACTCTAGGGGAGCTGGAAAATTTGCATATTTTTTAAAAAAGTGGAGTGTTCCTTTAAATGATGACACAACCTAAATGACTAAAAATTATCTCTCCAACTTAATTTATCCTAAATAATGATTCATTCGTTTTTATACTTTATAGATACACGTTCATTTATCTACTAGTATATTATTGAAAATGCCTTATATTAATATGCATTGTCTTCTGTATTGCATTCGTTTTGTACATTTACAGCTGCACAAATACTGGCTAATTGTAATTTCATTAAGACACTGCTGTATACTGTATTGAAGTTCTGTGAATTTTCATTGGAGCCTAAATGATGTTCTTCAGTTTGTTTTTTCAAAAAATAAATATTTATATTTAGCTGTATTATAGCTTGTGTTAATTTTTTTCTCATGAGGGGAAAGACATGCAGCACACTGCATTCTATCTCAGTGCTTTTTATTGTTTTGGATTTAATAATAATTTTATTTTAACAATTTTATTAAATAAAGGCTGTAAAACCACATACCACGCTAGTGAGCCACGCTAAATCACTGCAAGGGAGATTCCTTCACCGTGACAGCCCTAGACGCTGAAACGGTTGCAGCACAGCTGGTTCTGCTTTGCTTCTGTGCTGTTTACATGTGCTGCTCACATAGGCAGGGTGAGTGCGGTAACCTGTTAACATCAGCACTAAAAGATTTTTGCTGCCAAACATGCACTTCATATATATACTGTGTGAAATCGAACTTAGCAGTTGTGTGTCTAAAACTGCCGAATGTAGCATCTATTTACTTGTATATCTATGTCCCGAGATGGTACAAAAGAGTAGAGGTGGGGGCTAATTCAGATATTCATAGATCCGCGTATTGTAAATGAGGGTGAAGAGTTGCATTCAAGCTGTTTTAAAGCATGAATAATTTACTGTGACAGGTAATCCTTTTATATACTGTATGCTTTTATGATGCTTAAAGATGAGTTTTAACTGATCCCAGGTTAAAATTCAGTCTCCAGAGAGCCTTTAAGATGCTTTTGGGGTTCATGGACATTTTTAACACCCTAAAGCTGTGCTCCTGATGCATTGCATCACACAGAGATGCATATAGAGGTGATTATGGTCATTGATATATGGACATTGCATTATGGGAAATGAAGTTTGATATCTGTCTCTCTCTCTCACTGTCTGTCTGTAGTCATAAATGCAGTAATGCGGAAGTATTTTCTTCAAGCTAATGATCAGCAGGATCTAGTGGATTGGGTCAACGCGCTCAACAATGCAACTAAAATCACAGTAAGTGCACACATGCTCAAAATAACGTGTGAATGTGTACGTACACCTGTATCCATGGAATGCCTTACAAAAATGTACCATGTTAAACCATAGTTTCTAAATAGGGGTAAAGCATGACAGTAGTAACACCAAAGTAATTTTAGACAAACTGATAAAATGTTTAATTTGGCAAATTACATAATGTGTTTATATTGGCATTAGCATTTCACAGCAATTTTGGTAATAGGCAATAATTGTTTTTTATAAAATTAACAAGAGTGCAACAGCGAAAGAGTTTTGTTTTCTTTCACTCTCTGAGTGCACGTGGTGTCACACACGTACATACACAAAGGAGGTTAAAAGTTCCTCAACAAAACCCTGTCCTGTTTTATTTTTTTTAACTGTGCCTTTCTCATCCTGATGGCTTTTTCCTTCTACTAGTCACTTGGCTGACTAATGGGAAGTTGTATTGTTTGAAAGAACCTCACCACTGAGTCATCACCGCTTCAGAATTCCCTCACACATACATACTTGTACATTCTCGCTCTCTCTCTCGCTCTCGCTCTCTCTCTCGCTCTCTCTCTCGCTCTCGCGCTCTCTTTCGCTCTCTCGCTCTCACTCTCTCTCTCTCTCTGTGTGTCACTATGCATCACACTTCCACATGCAGTGGCAGGAAGCACTCTCACTGTACGCCAGACACTGGCCTGATGGATTGAAGGAAACTCCGTAAACCTTTGTTGAGTTTCACAATCGATTGTTAATTCATGTGTGCTTTATTCATGTTTTTTTGCATTGCTGTTGTTGATTACTGAAACCTTCTCTTTTTAAGGTACCCAAGTCCTCTGATGGCGTTCAGGCTGAGAGTCAGAGGTTGGCGTCTAATGGCAACAAGAAACAGGGCCCGTACAAAATGGAAATTATTGCAGGAGTCGCTGTTGTCACACCAACACAGGTACTTTTAATCACTTAGAAGAGTGGTATTGACACAAAATACATTTTGAAAAAATAACACCTTAAATACGCAGTTTCCTGTTTTTCTACCATTATGTAATATGAAGAGTTCAGATGCAAAACCCTCTAAGTATGTCATAAATTATTTTTTTTAGGGGTGTCCCGATACAACTTTTCATTTCCGATACCAGAATTCTGAGGATTAGCCGCGACTACTGTAATTTTTTTAAACAATTTAAAATTGCACACACACACGCAAAATGTTAAATGTGTGTAGTGCTTTCTGCTACATCTAGTATAATTTTAAATGTAAAAAACAATAATTTAAAATGATTTTCAAGGATGTTAGTAATTATTAATCGTGGCAGTGTTTAGGAAATAACATAACGGGTACATTTGACCAAATAAGTATGCTAAATACATTTTCCTTAATTTCATTAACTGTCATGTGTGCAGATGGCTATTGTGAGGATTATGCACTTGACCGGACCTTTTATGCACATCCCCGGTGCAGAATTGATGCACTTGAATCATCCTCACATGTGAATCCTTGCAGCGCAGTAGAACGTTCACAACTGTTAAAACACAAAAGCCGTTTCTCAATACCAAGTACGCCAAATTCGGACTTGTGTCCTCCTAGTTCGGACTTGCAAGTTCAGACTCGGAAGAACGAACTTCTGACGCGAAATGCATTCTGGGAAACGTCGCTGTCATAAGTCCACACAAGTCTCCTCAGACAATGGCAGGTCGCGGACATACCTGGAGTTGCAAGGAGGTGCAGAGCCTCAGAAATGTTGTGGCTTTGCCGTTTGCAGTGCATTAAAGCATTGTTTTCAATCCGCATCCACGCTTCATTCTGGAAATAAACAGTTGTATAACAACAACTATGTATAACAACCATGTGGCCAATGAGTGATGTGGATGTTATCAAATGACTGAATTTTGGTTTCGTTTCAACTGGTGCAAACCAGAGCGATCAGTGTGGTGTGAAAAGAAACCAAAACTGCTAAAAAAGCTACAAAGTATCATTTTTGCTTTTGGTCCGGACCAAATGAACCAAACTACAGATGTGAAAACACCCTTAATATCCCTCTTTTTGCAGGATGGAGAGGGGGGACATGGGGTTGCAGGAGAGAAGATGGCTTTGAGGAAGACTCCCCACCTGCACAGTAGAGCAGCACAGGATCACAGTGCGATTAAAGCAGGATACTGCGTCAAACAAGGTGCACTGGTGAGTACACAGACTTTCAGACCCTTTATTGTAAAATAAGAATTGGATTTGTTTGAGAATTGAAATGTTGTATTAGGGTTTAATTAATTTTCCACAATTTTTTATCCATTTTGCATCTGTTTTTAGATGAAAACCTGGAAACGGAGATATTTTGTTCTGGAGCAGAACTCCATGAGTTACTTCAAGTCTGAGCTGGTATGTTTTTTATTCTATGGCAGTAATATTCATTGTTATGTACTGAATGCTCCTCAGTGCTGCATGCGCTGTCATTCCTGTATCTAACAGATGGTCAGTGCGGAAATCTGAAAAACAAAAGATCAGTTTATTAATCATATTAAATATTATGAATTGTTCCTTTTTACATTTTATTCACCTTTGAGGCTTAAAGAGTGTTTATAATTATCAGTTGATGTATAACAGCTTCTGTTACAGTGTGTCAGATGGTGTCAGACTCAAGTTTTTTTTTTTTAATTGAATAAATGTGATGTGAATTGAGTAGTTTACTATGCCACGAGGGTTTTTCTTTTTAAATTCTGAGCAAAAGCTAAAGCAAATACCAGTGTTCTGCCTCAACATGAACTGCACTATGCCTGTTAAATTCTAAGCTTCTGCCAGCTGTGTGATTTTTAAGTGTGTGTGTTTTTCTGTGTGTTAGACAATAATAAAAGGCAAAATTGTTTAAAGACCATCTCGGATAAATTGACCTGTTGACGTCAGTTGGTTGACTCTTTACTAGTATAAACCGCAAAGTGGACAACATTTCATGACAATAATCAAAGATGTGACTGTGCTAGACACTGAGCACATTTACACATGCTATTAAGATGCGCTTTGGTTGATTGGAACACAAGTGGATAAGTGAGACACATTTCCATTCACACCTGGTGTTTTAATCGGTCTCTTTTGTCCATTTTCAACCACTCCTGTCCTAATTACTTTGAGAAGATTGTCTATGGGCGAGTCGTTAAAGAAATGATGGGTAAGGGGCCAGTCACACCAAAAGCGCTTTAAATGCTTGAAACGCAAGGCGCGACGCACTGCCTTTTTTAAAAAAAGAGCAGTGCGACGCTGCTTTTCATATTGCTAAGCAACCACAGAGTCAGCTGTCTTGTCAATCAAATATTGAAGCGTGCGCGCTCTTTTGCTGTTAACTGTCATATTAGCAGAAACTTTAAAAAGAGGGTGCTTGTTCTGACGTTGTTTGAGGGTGAGAGGTGCACAAACACGCAGGAGAGAGTGAGCGAGTGGAGTCTGGTTCTTCAAAGCAACTGTAAACTTCCCTCACCACAACGTAAGGTCCGACTTTCCCCTCATTCGATTGGACAATGGAAAGACGCGAATGACGTCGGGCGCTTCTCCGCTCTCAGCGCTCCTTAAAAACGTGTGCACGGTAGGCGGCAAAAAAACGCAAGGCGCTCGGCGCGCATAAACAGCACGCAAACGCGCCCTGCCAAAAAAGGCGCCTGCAACTGCCATAAACGCTTTTGGTGTGACTGGCCCCTAAGGGGCATGCACACCAAGTCTTTTACACTGGCGATCGTATGTTTTTTAAATTGTTTTCAATGGAAGCGAGTCTTAAAAAAAAAGCCAGCAACTGACGTTTTTTTCCGCGCTGAGAGTTAAAAAATATTTAACTTTGATTAAAAAGATCAGCTCGTCAATTTCAGTTTTCACACAGCTGTCCAATCACAGTGGAGGAGGGGGCGGGATAAACATCACAACAACTACAGGCGCATTGTACAACAACTGGTAAACAAAGCAGAAGTATCACAGCAAGTAAAATCTCTAAGCTGAAAAGCTGGGGTCGGCGACTCTGCGTCTGCCTGCTGTTTTCAGCCGTGTTTAAAAGCTTTGGTGCGCACATCCCCTTAAAGCTAAAGAGCTGCTTGTGTTGTTAGTAAACATGCTGTTTTGTACAGTGAAATATCAGAGAAAGCTCATACATATCTTCGCTGTCCGATGAAAACCACGTATGTCCATTTTGCTGATTTTTAGTTTTTTCAACGGATTGAATGTCCAGGTTCATTTCCATATAAAGTATGCTTCACATACCTAAATGGCCAATGAAAAGTTGTGAAATCATGTCATCTAATTTTCACGTATATCCATTTGGTGTCAAAGCAGTCAATCACGCAGCGTAATTCCCGCCCTGTGGAAGCATCTCGCCGGTCTCGTGAAGTTTCATCGTAGCTTAGCACTGGATGTAGCTGAATAAACTTAGCATGGTGAGACAATGACTTTCCTTCATCATGGTAAACATTTCCCCCTGACGCCAGACGTACGTCTAGGAGTGACAAAATTACGGTAGGACTGTGAAAACAAAGTATCTGTCTAGCATAGGTGTTATTGACACTGGGGACGCTGTGGACATCCCACCACTTTTTGAAAGCATTGGTTAAAATGTTCTGAAAGATCAAGCGATGCTTAAGACTGGTTTTGTCGTCCAGGGTCACATATGTTACGTTGTATGCTTATGGTGTGTTTTCTTTCACATATGTAATAAAATTCATTGTAATCATTGACTAAACGCACTGCTGTTTTCTACAGTATGGTGCTTTGGCATTGTTCGGTTGAGCTGGTGTTGCAGGGACTGTTACATATGTGCAGTTGACATTGTTGAGGGTTTTATGCTGAGTATTTTCTTGTTGTTGACTGGCCTACGCTATGCCCATTTTTTTATTGATATTTTTCCCGTCCTGCAGTAATGTTTTTTATCTGATCTTTTGTCGCCACCACTTTTCAACACAAACTGACGCCCCTGCTGTCTAGCATTACCATGTCAGTGTATTGATTCATTGTCCCTTCATAGTTTGCAAGAGACATTTAATAAATGTATAATTAATATTAAATAAACAAAGTGTATTTAACTAAGACGTAGGCTATTTAATAAACTGAGCGTATTCATCTGTCAATATAAAACGCGACTTGGCCATTTTAATTAATGATCGGAAGAACGCGTATCGACCACCGTTACTGTAAAATATGCACGTATGTCCATTTAAACTCAATTTTGGTCAAATGTGGATTATATCATTACACTGGCAAGAATATGGTTACATGTAAAGATGCCGTAACAAGTATGACAACGCTACATTCAACTGCTTTTGATATGCAGTGTTTTTTTTCACTTTCTGAAAAGTAACTGTTTTGGACATACGTGAGTTTCATTGGGCAGCGACGATATATGAGTTTTACATAACTTTCACAAGCTCGCCAAATAAAAAAAAATTAAAGAGGCGGAGAGTACTAGCCACTTAAGCAATGATAGACAAAAGAGCGAGCCAAACACTGGGTTTGTGCTAGAAGTCTGGACCGATTGGAAAACATTGTGCATGGTACATCACACATTGGGTCAGTAGGCAAAGAGTAGCAAAGTACACTCTGTTTACAGCTGTATTTAGCATTGTGGACCTATTATCCGATCGGCCAAAACACATCTTAATACTAGGTGTAAGCAGGGCTATTATATATTTCTCTCTTCCTGTATTTATCTTTTAGGAGAAGGATCCTTTACGAATTATTTCTCTGAAGGAGGTGCATAAGGTGCAGGAATGCAAACACAGGTACAACACACATGCAGAATGTCAGCCTATCACTTGCTTTGTTTTTGTCAGGTTGTTCTAATATTCTAATAAGATCTATATTTACAATAAATGTGTAGATTTAATATGAAAACTTTTTTCTTTATATTTTTAGTGAAATAATGATGCGAGACAACCTTTTTGAAGTTGTAACAACCTCCAGAACATTTTATATCCAGGTAAGGTGTCCTGGCACCCCCCCCCCCCCTTTTTATTAAAATATTTTTAAATATTCAATGTACTGTCCAAATATGTTAGGATTTGCCCTCCTTCCCTTAGAATATGGTTCATATTCTTTTGTAAAATATAACTTGATCATTTATTTTGTGTAATTTACTTTTGTGAGAGATCTGGCACTGATTTAAAAAAAAAAAAAAAAAAACAATGACCAAAGCAGCTTAATGGCTTCTGACAGCAACCCAAAAAACACAAAAATTTTGCTTACCAGTTTTGCACGGGCTAGCGCTACAGTATTTGCATTTTCTAGTTTTTTCCATTTGTTCTGTTTTAGGCTGATAGCCCAGAGGAGATGCACAGCTGGATCAAGGCTATTTCAGGAGCCATCGTGGCTCAAAGGGGCCCGGGCCGATCCGCAGCCTCTGTATGTACACATACATTTACATCAGCCTGCTGATGCACACACATACACGCAACTGAACATATCCACATTGCCGCTTTGCCTATGAACAAAACAACAGACTATGAGTGCATGAACCGGGCTGAAAATCTGGCTTTTTATGTACTTAGTCTTGGTGGTTTATCTTTTATATCTAAGCAAACATGTGCTGTTTTTCTTTGTCTTGCTATTTCTCTTAGTCACACACACAACGCACACCCAAAAAAGTAAATGATAACCTGACTGCAGTGGTTTGGGTTTAAGATTGGTGATCGTGTTTAGTATATTAATCTAAAAATAGAGAGTTTACTTATATATGTGTGGGCTATAGTCTGTTTAGTAGTCTCTCGCTCGCTCGCTCTCTCTCTCTTCCTCCCCACCTACAATAGGTCTAAAAAGTATTTGAATCCTTAAGCCGCACTAAAATGTGTTGTCAGTCATTGTATTTCACAGTTCAAATTATCAGTTCAAGTGGCTTTTAAGACAAGCAAAATTGTCAAGATAAACATTACTGATATTTATTAGCCGTTCTGGTAAATAGCGTTGTAGACATTGCGCCAATATAGGGCACATTATACCCCGGGGCTGTTTAATGCTTTATTCTGATTGGTTGAGAGATGTTTCACGAGTATGCATTATTTTGTAATAAACGCGTATCAGACCTGTCTTAAAATATCCACCAAAGCAATGTGTCCTGTAACCGTGGTATATAAGTGGAATAATTGACTCCGGTCCTTTGAATTATTAGAAAATAATTATATTCAAATAATTCAACGGCCAGTCGACAATTATACATTACGTACCATCTCGAGGTAGTTTTCTTATTCTATTCCCCTTTCTTCTCCACCAATGCTTTTTGTCTATTTACTGTGTTGTCAAATAACAGCCAAAAACATTCAACATTTGCTTGCAGATGCCACTATATTTGGTGATTTACTGTCTAATGCTATGACTTCCTAAACTGAAGTGTGGTTAAGTATCAGAATACTTTTCTGGGCCACTGGTCTTCCTCTAACGTAGCTTTGCACTGTTGTTTCAGATGCGTCAGGCCAGAAGGCATTCAAGCCCTTGTATTCAGAGGTACACGCCACGTGTCACTCAAGGCAGCACGTATGTGAGCTCCGCCCCCTTGACCCACCCACTTTTTCCTCTTCCCTGCTTCGCTTTAGAGTCGCTAACGCAAACACACGCGGATATACAATCTTATACTCTTCCACTTCGCTTTTAAGAAATCACTAACTTCACGCGCACCCCTAACTTCTCCAGAGCATCTCTCCACTGGGGTGCTGCTCAAATAATGCAGAAATAAACCGTCCGTGCCAGGATACATAATTTTCCTGCTGACTTTACCTGGTAATTGTCTTGTTTTACCTTCCTCATCTGTTTTTCCGAGTTGCTCCCTCATTTGAACTAATGGTTAATATTGACGCCCTTCTTCATGTCATATGCTTCTGCCTCTCTGCCAGCCCACTGCAGTCTCTTACACATCCAACACGCATGTTTCATGTATCTCAAATATGCTGCGTTCAGTTTTAACAGGTGGTTCATGACATTCATTACGGATGTGTTTCTTTCACCCTAATAAATCATGCAGCAAAATACAATAAGGATTTATAGATTTAACCTTCATTTCCTTGTAACTTGCACATCATATCTAAACCTCACAGATGTACACAGTTTTTTATGCGTGTCTGTGTTGTTTTTATTTTTTTGTGTGTTGTATTTCCCATTACTGATCTAAGGATTAGTATATTAGTTTAAGGGGCAGTTTCCCGTACAGGGATTAGACTAGCCTAGACTAAAATAAATGTAAAAGCTGTCCAAACTGAAAACAACTTGCACTGATATATCTTAAAATACATCAGTGCCCTTTGTTTTGCCTCAAAATGCACACAGGTAATGTTTTAGTAAGGCATGTTTGTTAAAACTAGTTATATTTCCTAATTAAACTAAGGCCTAGTCCTGGCTTAAGCTAATCTTTGTCCGGGAAACCACCCCTATATGTTACTGCACCTGTGAAAACCCGGCTGAAGTGATTTTTCGATATTTTTTTACATAAAATCATTCTATATGGAGTAAAGAAACGTTTGGTGAAAAATCACCTTCATATTTAATACTAACTATGTAAGGCCATGTAAAAAATTTGATGGATTTTATTCTCAGAAAGTCATGTTTTTGAGAATTTCTGATTTAAAAATAAGCTTATATTTAACGCTTCATCAAAATTGAACCATAATTTCCCTGTCCATCTGTCATATACCATGTAAAAGCTAAAATTCTCCTAAATTTCAGTAATATATGATGTACATTCAAAACATAATCAACACAAAATCAACACAAAATGACACATATGTGTTAAAATTACACATAATGTGTTAAAAGCTTAATGCACAAAGATGTGTAAAAAATTAACACATCCTTTCTAAAAGTGTAGTGTCAATAAAATCAATAATTTCATGTTGGAGCTGATGATGTAGTGCAGTGGTTCACAACCTTTTTCATTTCAGGGCCCCTCTAATATTTTAAGCCCCCCCCCCCCCTTAATTTTTTGAGTTTGGCACAACTATACAATGTAAATGTGTTACAAAGACAACCAAACAGTAATGCTGGTGAATGATCTCAGCTTCTGAGTGGATATTTGACGAGCTCCCTGATCTCTGCTTCAATACAGTTTTTAGACATTTCTCATCGCAATTGTTTATATGCATTTAAAACCCGCATTTTGAGGACCTGAACGATATATCTTGTTGGGATGACGCGCGGGTATTTTCGTTTATTATAGCTCAAATGAGCATGTGACGCGATATTCTTTTATGCTGCTGAATGATCTCCGTTTCAATGCAGTAAATGACGAGGTAACTTACCTGATATCTGCTTCAGTCCAGTTTGCTGACATTTCTCGTCGTGAATGTTGTAAATCCCTCATTTTAAAGAGTTGAACCAACTTCATGTTGCCATGACGCGCGTCCTCACTACGGCACGTGCGTCATTGTTTATGCATCTCATTTATCATTTTCTGATAACTGCTTCAATCTAGTTTACAATATTTCTCGTGGTGAATGTTTATTTGCATGGTATCTCTCGTTTTAAGGAGCTGAACCATAACTTTTGTCAAAATGGGACACACCCATTACGGGATTGTTTCCGCTTCTTGTTCACACAGAGGGTTTTCCGTGTATTTGACTAGGTCCTCTTTCCGGCAACGATCCCAGAAGATTAACGAGACGAGTTTGTGTTCACACAGACACTTGTCTGGCAATTTTATGGGTATTTTCTGGGACCAAAGGTCTGTGTGAATGGGGTTTTATTGTAGCTGGACCTAGAGCTGAGGTCAGCTCACTCAATACAGGGGTGCGTTTCCCAGTCGGAGGTCTGCAGCCTCCATGGGTCGCATTTGTAGGCTGCGTCCGTCATGAAGTTTTATTTCAAAATATTAACATTTTTCAAGTTGACTATTATTCTTATTTAATTGTATATTGTTGTAACACGCTTATGACTTGAATTACAAATGTCATACTCAGTTAACTTAAATACACCAGGCGTGTAATGATGGATGCAGCCTGCATATGCGACCTAGGGAGGCTGCAGCCTTCCAATTGAGAAACGGCATACACACTCTCCTCATTCACGGATTTACTCACACTCGTTTTTTGTATGTCCATAACATTTTGTCCTTTCTCGTTTCTTGTCACAGCGAACGCAAAAATTTGTCCACACATGAGATTTAAAATTTGCGCTTCTTTTGCTTCGCCACTAGCCGCATCCGCCATGGTTGCTCTACTTGTAGAGAGGCATCAGAGTGGAACGCATGGGATTATGGAAATTGTAGTTCCCGCGTCCCTCCCCTCGCTCCACTTGGCTGGAAAAAAACTAGACGTGTTGCCCAGAAGACCTAACGTTTAATCGAATCATGTGACCACGGCGGTACCGGGAAAATTTGATACCGCAATACCACGGAATGTATAATACCGTTACATCCCTATTAAAAAGTTCTGTGTCCCTGATTTGCCAGCTAAGCTGTAAATGTGCTGCTCCTTACCATGTTTGAAAGATTTGCGCACAATGCAATGCTAACTCTTCCTCTGTTTTTGAAGCTTTGATTGTGTTCACAGTGTGCAATATAGCATGTTCATGTTTCACGTGTAAAAAAGTGGTATTTTTCACACAATTTACTTATCTGTATACCGCTGCTTTCACTGTCCTAAAAACGGACTGATGTCTTCTGTTTTGTGAAGTCCCTCCTTCAAAAATACAAAACGTGTTCTGATTGTGTAGCTTGTTTAGTGTGTTGTGATTCAACAAGAGCTTAGCTTAGCAGTGCCGTTTGAGGTTAGCTGGCGACTGACGTATTCCTGTGGGCGAAGTTTAGTCAAAAACTGTTTTATTGACGTCATTCAATCGGGAAGTAGAGAGCTGTAGTCCAAACCCGACGTTCGCTGAAGGCTTTGAAAGGGGAATTCTGTTAAAGAAAATATATCGCCTGGTGGTGAACTTTAAGCTTTATAATTTTGCAGGTATTATTTATGCTCTAACAGCAACATTACACACTAACTAAAGTTTGAAAAGTCAGGAAGAACGTGACCTTTAAGTGTCTGGTGGTCTCATAATTTAGGCCCTCATTTTGTGTGTTTAAGCCTAATGCTTAAGAATTCAGCTATAACTTAATTTTAATCTCTCCCTCACTTCCATTTCTTATTTTCATTCTTATTTCTGTGTTGTCTATCACTCTTTTTTGTATTTTTCTCTCTCTGCCTTCTTTTTTCCTCTTTGCTGCTCACATTCTCCCATGTTCATCTTCTGTTTTCCAGTGAGGGAGACAGCTGGGCTCTCTGAATACTAACACTTCTCATCTGGTGCTCTGCTGCTGGTGCCCTGGTACCTCTGATATTCTTCTGCTTTCTTAAACCTAAATGTTCTTCTTACAGCTGAGACTGCTCTCAAATCATTACTGTACCGCATACACCTTAATGCAGATGTTTTGTCTTATTCACTTTAATGCAGATGTTGTCTCACAGTTGTAATTTCTAATCCTGTTGAGCCCTGTAACATACTGTAACAATGCCACCTTATTCAGACCAGAACTGGTGTGTACCTTTTCTGTATTGACTTGAATTAATCTGTTGTATTTATTTCTCTGCCTTGTCCAGGAGCACATTGTTGGCAGTTCCTGTTTCTACCGCCAGCACGCGGGTCACATCGGCCCCTGTGCGCCCAGCCCTGCCGTGTCAGGTCCCACGAGGGCTGGCGTGGGACAGCGAGCACTTCATGAGCCTGCTGCCCTTGCCCCGCCCACATGCCCGCCTGTCACTGCAAGAAACCCGCCTCTCCAAGTGACCCACGAATCGCCCTGGCGCCGCCGCAGCAGCTTCGGGATGTGCGACGCGCCCTCGCTCAAACCCGACTTGGATTGTGCGGATCTGCCTGTCAGTGAAGTCTGACACTTATACGTCAAACTTTTACCTCTGGCCCAAAGACCCAACTGGGTCCAAACTGACTGGACTTAACCTGTCGACCAAGTTCAAAATCATAAAACGGGCTGTGATGATGGAAATCGCTTTTCGCCTCAGTCATGTAGGTCAGAAATTAAGACTAGGGTACAACACTACAACAAACACCAAAGGTTCTTTAAAGTACCTCCTGATCTTTAAGCTTCTATTCACTTCTTTTCTGCGTTGACACAAGAAAGTCGCAGAAAGTAAGGAAGAAATGAATGGAATATTTAAAGGCAAACTGGGAGAAATAATGAACTTTATCTTCTGGTTATGGACACCTGAAAAGAATAAACACATATGGGAATATGTTGGAGGCCTGTCTCTCAACTGTGACTAAATGGATGGAGATTCCTATCCTAACTACAGGTGGGGAAGAATTTGATTTAGTGCTCCAGTCCAAAAATTCCCAAATGTTTCCAGAGGTTTTCTTGTATTTTTTTCTGTACAGCATCCTAGTTTCTCGTTTATGTACTGTTAATGTGACTAACTATTCCTGTGGACTAAGCTGGGGTTTATTTTGACTGACAGTCTATTTACCTTTATTTTATTCAAACGTATACATTGGTATGGGTGAATTCTTGTAACTGTAATTCTTGTTTGTGTCCACTAAACATTTGTGGATGTAATCCACAGTTTTTTTTAATAATTTAATGGGCTTTATACAGTAAACAGTGCATTGATGCTGTGTAATTGTCAAGGTCCTTGTTATATAGTGGCCGTTTGCCTTTTATTGTATGACTGCGTGTGCGTGTGCGTGTGCGTGTGCGTGTGTGTGTGCGTGTGTGTGTGTGTGTGTGTGTGTGGTTCCTCTGCTTTTGAATTGTTCATATTGTTGCCTTGTGTGTTATAGGGATATAAATATGACTACTATACTTGTTGACAAAATGCTTTTCAGTGTGTTTTATATCTTTGCACTGTGATCCGTGTCCCTCTGTGTCACCCGAGTTACCTGCTAAGGTCCTAAAAGGCTGTCTAAAGCAGTGCCTGTGCCTTTAACTATTAGAGGTCTGGCAATTTTAGCCCTTTTTCTTTTTTTTTTTTTCTGTAACAGTTTTAATATTGTTGGTTTGTATTATTTATTATAAGAACATGACAAGGCAATAAACCTGTTCTGAACGTATCCAGTTGAGTAACATTGTGTTTTAAGTTTCTATGAGTTTTAAGACATTGGTGTGATATTTAGAAAATTAGGTTATTAATGGAATTGGCTATTGTTGCGCACAATACAAAACAACAGCATTGAGTATCTTATGCTTAATAGAACTTGATACTTAATGAATTTCCAATGGGAAATAAAGAGTCCTTATTAAGTGCTATTATTTTGTTATAAGCTGCATGTTACTACTGTTGCTTTACTGCCTATTTCTTCCCAGCAGGAATGTTACAGTATAAGGCAGTGGTTCTCAAACTGGGGGCCGCGAGATGGTGCCAGGGGGCCCAAGTTTTATGACATTTTATAAAATACATTCATTTAACATGAATTCTGTGTAATTAAACCTAAAAAAATAAGGCTTCTAGCCAACAGCACTACTTTGTATAACTTAATATGTTTTGTTTAATTAAAATGTTAAATATTAGAACAGTTTTTTGTCCTAAATTTTCTTTGGGGGGGGCCGCGAAGAAGTGTACCGTACACAAGGGGGGCCGCATGCGGAAAAAGTTTGAGAACCACTGGATAAGGGATCCAGGACTATTTAATAATTAAATTGTCTGTTAATGTAAAAGGAGACTTTATTGCCCCCTGTTGGATTTTGAGATGTATTGTAGATATTCACCTACTTATTGACTCTCTGAAAACATCTATTAAACCACACTGAACAACTAGACACTAGTTCATTTAGGCATTATTTGTACATTTAGTGGATGCTTTTTCCAAAAATTTGTGAAGAAAGCAATTTGTCGTATGGAGGCAATTATACAAAAAGTGCTTTTACTGAGTTACTAGTTTTTACAATTCTGAAACAATAAATTTTTTGATGACTCATTAGTATAGTAACTCATTAAATAAGATGACTCATTAATTGAAATACTATATAAATACATTAGGTCATTTAACCTTACTTTTAAGTTATTATAGGCCTGTTCAGCTGTCAAAATACAACCATGTCCTGTGTGTATGTTCATGTAAACTTTCAATGAGGCTGTCATCATGAGGATGTGATGTCACTGACTATTACACCGTGACAGCTGTGGTGTCAGCTGGGGTTAATGTTGTTAAAGCTGTTGAAGTTTCATAAGCCTCCTGCATGGTTGACCGAGACAAATGGTGTATTTACACTCTTTACGTATTCACAGGGCTTTAATTCTTTCCTATACACTTTAAAAGCTTACACATACAAGTGGATCAACTCTATTAGGATTATTCAAAAGATTGATTTCATTTTTTAATTATTTTATTAGTCAACATTCGCATTCACTCTAACTTACAGTAAATGAACAAATCCCATTTCTTCAAGTTACCTCTGTGTTGGTTTTGCAATGATTAACAGTGCTTTATAATCTTAAAAAAAAATGCTAACGTAAGTCAGAAGAACCGTCCAACATATGGCATCACTATAAAAACCTTTAAAGCACCTTTATTTTTAAAGGGATAGTCATGTTGTTACAAACCTGTATAATTTTTCTGATCATCACAAAGGAATAATTTTGAGGAATGTTTGAAAACAAACCAATCAGGAGCCCCATTTACTTCCATATGATAAAAGAATACTACAGAAGTGAATGGGGCTCATGGTCCTGAAAATATCTTCCTTTGTGGTCACCAGAACAAAGAAAAGTATACAGGTTTGTAACATCATGAATGAGTTTTTATTTTTGGGTGAACTATCCCTTTAAGAGTGAACTTGACCACAAAAACAAAAAGTTACAATCTTCAGGCCAGGGCACACACCCACAACTACAATGGTCCAAGAGTCTGTTTTTGACTAGTTAGTTGTTTTTTCATTTTACAAACACAGCATCATTGCATGCCTAATACTAGCATGTAGTTTGTGTGCAAAAAAGAACTGTGTGCCAAATTATTGGTCTATACAATGCTTGCACTCACCCCCACTTGTGAATCTTTCAGTCCATGTTTTACCACAAAAATGGTTATCAGGGTTAATCAAGTTTTAAGTTAACTAAACCAGCATCTAAACAATGCTGGGTTATTTTCAACCCATTGATGGGTCAAAAGAGACAAACCCAACCCGAGTTGTAATTTAATCTGGTCCTTTCAACCCATTGTTGTGTGAACTTATGTGTCAAATATACTGATTTTTTGGAAGGGGGGTTAATTTTACCCAACGGCTGGGTTTGTCCTTTCTTGACCCAATGCTAGGTTGAAAATAACAAGCTTTTTTCAGGGTGTTTTCTTTTTTTGATATTGGTTTTTTTTGTGGTAAAACACTCTTTACCCAAAGCCTTATCTGTGTTAAACTTTATGCCAATCGAAAAAGGCTCATGAAAATGATTGATTTTTGACAGGTTGATGTTTGAAGGTCATCAGATATTACCCTACATACAACAAAAACATCACAGAATAGATTTAATGGTCATAATGGTGATTTCTATTGGTTTTATTGGAATCTACAAGTCTCTGTCACTACTTGTAATCTATTGGTGGGATGTTATCTGGTGGATGGGGACCAATACAGCACTAGCCTATTTAATATTACTTGAAGAAGGCCCAAAATACAACATGTTGTAATGGATTTAATAGTAAACAGCTGATATTTCATAATGGGTTGTAATGGAAACCATTAGAACTTGCTGCTCTGATGACACATAAGTTTGAAGATTGTTCCCACATTCAGACCAATCGCAGCGCTTGTTGGCATTGTGTAAAGTGTGCGCGCTTTTATAAACGCTGCGCCAGCAGAAAAGCAGAGACGCGCACTGTGCTCGCCACCGCCGCTCACCAATTTACAGCACTCGGTCCAAAGATTTTTCCTGCTTGGATGCAGCTCTGTCGCTCGCCTGACAGATTTTTCGAATCTTTATATCCTATTTGCATTCCTTATTCATCCGACGAAGCTAAATTATGATTTGGGTAACTTTGTTGTGCATCTGCGTCTTACCGTCGTTGCAAGCCGACAGTAGTAAACGTTATGTGGTCGGCGGCTGTCCGAGTCTCTGCGATAAGTCCATGTGCCCGGCGATGCCGAAAGACTGTAAGACGGGACAGGTGATGGATCACTGTAACTGCTGCATGGTGTGCGCTTCTGGGGAGGGTGAAGCGTGCGGCGGAGTGGGTAAGCTGGGTGACCCGGTGTGTGGAGAAGGTTTGAAGTGCTCCGTTACCGGAGGAGTGGGGTACTCCGCCACCGTCAGGAGGAGAGGGAAAAACGGAGTCTGCGTGTGCAAGAGCAGCGACCCGGTGTGTGGCAGTGATGGGGTCTCGTATGATAACATCTGCGAGCTGAAGCGAGTCAGTAACCGGGCGCAGACTCTGCAGCAGCCGCCGGTACTTTTCATACAGCGCGGAGCGTGTGGGACCGGTGAGTAATGTACCAAAAAGAAATAAAACACTTTACCTGTGTTTATTACGAGTTACTTTTACATAATAAAAAGTCTTCACACAGCCAAATAAAACGTATTTTATAGCTCTGCAAAAAAATGGTAACTGCCTAAAGGGTATAATGGGAATTGTATTGATATTAATGAAAACTTTAAAGGTCTCTATGGGTCTCTGCTGCCTGGTAATGTGTTGGCATCTATTGGTGTGATTATGGGGGGCACCAGTAGAACACCAATAAATCCTAAGGTTATAAGACCGCAAACATTTTGTAATGTTTTAATGGTTTTAATAACCAATGATTTAATGAGGTAAATACATTAAATAAGCTCTTTTGCAGGTATATTATATATATTTTTGCATGAGTAGAAATTAAGTCTCTTTATCTACCTCTCTAGTGTCTCCGTTGTTCTTACTGAAAGACTCTCAATGTATTTGTTTTTGGCAGACTTTGAAACCTTATAATAAAGACCAGACCAAATAATATTTTTGATAGATAGATAGATAGATAGATAGATAGATAGATAGATAGATAGATAGATAGATAGATAGATAGATAGATAGATAGATAGATAGATAGATAGATAGATAGATAGATAGATAGATAGATAGATAGATAGATAAGGGGAGATAAGTGAAAGTGGGGGAAAAGATGGTTGTTAAATGGATGAAGAGAGAGAAACTCCAGATGTTGGCAGCTGACTTCAGACAACATCTCTGCCGCGTGGTATTTTCATCATGGCCCCAAATCATCTGCCAAAACAATACACCCCATTTTTTGACCATTAACTCAACAACTATTATTTTATAAGAGAGAAATTGCCACGCATTTTAAATGCTGGAAGTTTTGTTTGTGCCTGTTTCTTTAACATGGGGTCATTCTTGCTCTCATTTACATTAACATTTAATTTACGCATTTAACAGATGCTTTTATCCAAAAGCATCTTTCATTTTAACTGTCCCATAATATGAAACTCATATATTGCTCATACACAAACACTTTCTGACCTATTAGGGCTCTGTATCAGATCTATTGTAACTGGACAAAACCGCAAAAGCACATTTTGTTTACTTATGTGTGTGTCCCCAAAATATACTGTTTCACTTTCCAAAATGATATGTTCCACTTCTTTATTTGTTCATATTTGTGTGAGACAACAGCACTGCTTAGTGGAGCAGAATTTGAGCCAGCACAGTGCTTGCTTTTAATGAGATAGATTAATTGATTTAGCTCTTTTGCAGGTATATTTAATATCTTTGCGCTTGAGTTGAAATGAAGTCTCTCTTTATTTACCCCTCTGTGTCTCCATTGTTCTTACTGAAAGACTCTCAATGTATTGGTTTTTGGCAGACCTTTAAATTGTGGCTGTAACTTGATAGTAGTCTTGGCCCTGATAGGAAGGATTGGACAGCAACAATCTTGGACACACTTATATGCAAACAAGTGTACAATAGCATAAACTCATAACATCAGCTGCTGAGAAAAAGATAAAAGTTCCAGAACTCCAAACTATTGTGAGGACAGATGATATATTTGGCATAAAAGCTGACATAGCCTCTCCATTTGGCCAAATAAATTGTAAGCAATGTGCCAAGCTGTGAGAGGTCTGTGGGTTCCAAGTTCTGGCCTCGCTTAAAGAAAACATTTTGTCATTTGCATCTGGATCTTAAGTCCTGCCTGCGTCTTAGTACACTTTTCTTCATCTGGCTGCAGATGTAGGTCAAATTCTGAATCTTATAGGTTTGTTAGAAAACATTTGACTGTAGAGCAGAAAAAAACAGAGAGAAACTCAACCAAACACTCACATGCAACACTTTAACATTAGTCTGTTTTGGGGTTTTAGATGTTTGTGATTGAGGAATAAGAGCTGCACACTGCTTGCCCGAGGAGGAGAATGGGAGTGACTTCACCAAATGTTTTCCAGTCTCACACATTGAGCTCAGAGGCTGTTTAGTTCACCCCACATTCACATTTTAAACCTGTGTGTACATGTGTGTAAGAGCCAGAAGGACTGTAACATATTGACTGGTTGTTTTTAGGGATGGGCTTTTTGTGCTATAAAGACGCTTTACACTGTTAAGGCTGCACTGTGCCTTCTCTATATTAAGAGATACAATATTGCATAAAAGCCCAACTAAATTATGCTTGCTTTGACACAAAACTCACCCTACATGATCAGAGGCAGTTATGTCAGTGTAATATACTATATTTATGTTATTTACTGGCAACCATTTGTTCAAAGTTAAATGAACATTAAACTTTAACAAGTCTTTGTGTGAATTGAAACACCTCCCCAAATCCAAATACCACGACCACTTTTGTAGCCCCGCCCACAGCTTCGCGTGACACACGTGTGGGTCAGGGGTAAAGCAAACCATGCAGTGTCTCAACAATCAGTAAACATGTCTTTAAAGATTGCAAAATGTAACCAAAATGACTTTTAAATACATTTTTCCTGTTTTTTTTTTTTTGATGCGGTGATCTGTTATGAGTATTTTACTCAACGAAGTGTTCGGTTGTGAAAGAACCGTCTATGGGAAGAACACAACCGCTGTATAACGGAGGCTCGGAACATAACATTAGGAATGCGTGGTTAAAGTTTGTTTTTAAAGAAGTTCCAGCTCGCGTGGGGAGTGTTTGTTTACTTTGTGAACCACTGATTCATTTGTAAAGAAGCCACTGGTTTTGCAGAGGGACTGTGATTAAAAGCACCACTAATATTGCATCTGGCAGGAATGACACAACAGTACACACAGTAAGTAAAAGATTTTACTTTATTTAAGTTACTACGTTTTACTATTACTTAGTAAGAAATCGCTTGATAACATCAGTGTCTAAACACGTATATTTTACTGTTTTAATTTACTAAAAACATTAAACGATTAATAAAGGTGCAACACTTAACAATACGACTGTAATATAACGATAGAAATATACAAAGTTAGTGATAAAGAAGGACTTACCAGGCGCATTCTTATTCTGATGCCCGCTTACTGTGTTGAATACGGTAATTTAGGCAAGTTGCGTGTGAAAGATCCATCACTCAACAAAGCTTTTTTATCATATAACTGTGGTACAGTATTGTTCAAAATAATAGCAGTACAATGTGACTAACCAGAATAATCAAGGTTTTTAGTATATTTTTTTATTGCTACGTGGCAAACAAGTTACCAGTAGGTTCAGTAGATTCTCAGAAAACAAATGAGACCCAGCATTCATGATATGCACGCTCTTAAGGCTGTGCAATTGGGCAATTAGTTGAATTAGTTGAAAGGGGTGTGTTCAAAAAAATAGCAGTGTGGCATTCAATCACTGAGGTCATCAATTTTGTGAAGAAACAGGTGTGAATCAGGTGGCCCCTATTTAAGGATGAAGCCAACACTTGTTGAACATGCATTTGAAAGCTGAGGAAAATGGGTCGTTCAAGACATTGTTCAGAAGAACAGCGTACTTTGATTAAAAAGTTGATTGGAGAGGGGAAAACCTATAAAGAGGTGCAAAAAATGATAGGCTGTTCAGCTAAAATGATCTCCAATGCCTTAAAATGGAGAGCAAAACCAGAGAAACGTGGAAGAAAATGGAAGACAACCACCAAAATGGATAGAAGAATAACCAGAATGGCAAAGGCTCAGCCAATGATCACCTCCAGGATGATCAAAGACAGTGTGGATTTACCTGTAAGTACTGTGACAGTTAGAAGACGTCTGTGTGAAGCTAATCTATTTTCAAGAATCCCCCGCAAAGTCCCTCTGTTAAAAAAAGGCATGTGCAGAAGAGGTTACAATTTGCCAAAGAACACATCAACTGGCCTAAAGAGAAATGGAGGAACATTTTGTGGACTGATGAGAGTAAAATTGTTCTTTTTGGGTCCAAGGGCCACAGGCAGTTTGTGAGACGACCCCCAAACTCTGAATTCAAGCCACAGTACACAGTGAAGACAGTGAAGCATGGAGGTGCAAGCATCATGATATGGGCATGTTTCTCCTACTATGGTGTTGGGCCTATTTATCGCATACCAGGGATCATGGATCAGTTTGCATATGTTAAAATACTTGAAGAGGTCATGTTGCCCTATGCTGAAGAGGACATGGCCTTGAAATGGTTGTTTCAACAAGACAATGACCCAAAACACACTAGTAAACGGGCAAAGTCTTGGTTCCAAACCAACAAAATTAATGTTATGGAGTGGCCAGCCCAATCTCCAGACCTTAATCCAATTGAGAACTTGTGGGGTGATATCAAAAATGCTGTTTCTGAAGCAAAACCAAGAAATGTGAATGAATTGTGGAATGTTGTTAAAGAATCATGGAGTGGAATAACAGCTGAGAGGTGCCACAAGTTGGTTGACTCCATGCCACACAGATGTCAAGCAGTTTTAAAAAACTGTGGTCATACAACTAAATATTAGTTTAGTGATTCACAGGATTGCTAAATCCCAGAAAAAAAATGTTTGTACAAAATAGTTTTGAGTTTGTACAGTCAAAGGTAGATACTGCTATTTTTTTGAACACACCCCTTTCAACTAATTGCCCAATTGCACAGCCTTAAGAGCGTGCATATCATGAATACTGGGTCTTGTTTGTTTTCTGAGAATCTACTGAACCTACTGGTAACTTGTTTACCACGTAGCAATAAAAAATATACTAAAAACCTTGATTATTCTGGTTAGTCACATTGTACTGCTATTATTTTGAACAATACTGTATGTAACATTATGTGTATGTAAGAGCAACCTCACAAGCACAATAGAAATATACAAAGTTATTGATAAGAATTTATCAGCCGCAGTTTAGATTCCGATGCGCGCTACTGTGTTGTACACGGTAATTTAGTCACGTCGAGTTTAAAGTTTTGTTTCTACTTTCATTTATGTGTATCATCTTTAGCATCCAGAATCTTTTTGTGGCTCAAACATATTTGTGTTCGGCTGCTATTTTTACAAATTATTGTTTTTAAAACATTTCCCCACATGTAATGATGGGGAATGAAGCTATCCAATCATAGCAGTGGTCGTTTACGTACAGGTCTTCAGTGCGGCCCGCCCCTTCAAATGAAGCTTTTCTCCAGACAGCATCAGAACCATGTTACAAAATAGCCTATTACTTTTGATGTTTTTGATTGTAAACACCACGCGAACATCATAAGTAGACTTTAGACAACAGTATGAAAACAATCAAACAGACAGATTCATTGCCCCTTTAATGTTCATTTAACTTTGAACAAACGGTTGCCAGTATACTGTAATTTTTACAGAATGTTTTTATAGTGTATACTTCTATCTCTGAATATTGAATGAACAATGTGCATTAATTAAACAACAAGAAATGTAATAATACCAATTCAAAACACTTTCATTTATATAGAAAGCATGCGAAACTTGAATAGGGGACAGCCTGCATGGGTTATGCACATAATTCTTTGTCTACACAAAAGCAATGATGTATTTATCATTTTACATGTTATTAACTAAATAAGTGGTCCATTGCTACTCGCGCAAGATGTGGGATCAACTTCTGGGAGCAAAACAATTGATATCCATATAGCTATGACTTTTATGATTTTATGAGATAATTTGTATAACATTTTCATTGTTATTTTAAATGTCAGGTACATTATTTAGTGATATATATTTCCTAATCGGTTTTTGCCTATTTTTGAAACCTCTTTACCCCTGTGTCCCCAAAGAATGCTTTTTGTCACAACATAGTAATTAAGTACTTAAGTAAAATAAAATAAAAATAATGGTTTATTACGACAAACTAATGTAACACATTGGCTGTCAAAAAATTACATTTTTTGTCCTCAGTTAGTTCACAATGACACAGATCTATTGATCGCATTTTCTATAGGCGGACATACAGCGGGGAAAATAAGTATTTGACACATCAGCATTTTATCACCTAAGGGAATTTCTAAGTGGGCTATTGACACACAATTTCCACCAGATGTAGCCATTAAGCCAAATGTTGGATTCATACAAAGAAATCAGAACATTTAAGTATACAAGTTGAGTCATAATAAATAAAGTTAAATGACACAGGGAACAAGCATTGAACACAATTTATTAAATACTTTGTAGAAAATCCTTTGTTGGTGATTACAGCTTCTAGACACCTCTTTTATGGAGAGACCAGTCATCTGCATTGCTCAGGGTGATTCTGGCCCATTCTTCCACACAAATGGTCTTTAAATCTTGAAGGTTCCTTGGGCCTCTTTTATGAACTTGGATCTTCAGTTCTCTCACTGGGCCATTCAAGCAACTTGATTTTCTTTCTTTGAAACCACTTCATTGTTTCTTTGGCCTTGTGTTTGGGATCATTGTCTTGCTGAAATATCCACCCTCTTTTCAGTTTTAGCTTTCTGGTAGATGGCAGCAGATTTTTATCCAGAATGTCCCAGTACATTTCTCCATTCATCCTGCCAGTACCTCTTGCTGGAAAGCAGCCCCAAACCATGATGCTTCCACCCCCAATCTTAACTGTTGGTATGGTGTTCTTGGGGTCATTGGGCAGTGCCATTTCTTCTCCAAACATGGTGTGTAGAATGACTGCCACAATGTTTTGCTTTCATCTGACCATACTTTAGTCTCCCAATAATCCACAGGCTTTAGTCTCCAAATGCTCTTTCGCAAACTTTAACCAAGCCTCAACATGCTGTTTGTTCAGCAATGGAGTCTTGTGTGGTGAGGGTGCATGGATGCCATGGCGGTTCAGTGCATTGCTTATAATTTTCTTTGAAACAACAGTACCTGCTGATGCAAGGTCTTTTTGAAGTTCTGCCCGAGTGGTTCTTGGCTCTTGGAGAACTCTCCTGATTATTCTTTGGACTTCTCGGACAGGGATCTTAAATGGAGCACCTGATCGTGGCCGGTTTATGGGAAGTGATGCTCTTTCCATTTTCGGATAATGACCCCCACAGTGCTCACAGGAACATTCAGCATTCTGGAAATGCGCATAACCATTCCCATCGAAATGCTTTTCAACGATAAGATTATGAAGATCTTGAGTGAAGTGATGCTCTTTCCATTTCCGGATAATGGCCCCCACAGTGCTCACAGGAACATTCAGCATTCTGAAAATGCGCATAACCATTCCCATCAAAATGCTTTTCAACGATAAGATTACGAAGATCTTGAGAGAGTTCTTTGCTTTTACCCATCATTTTCTGTGTGCCTCCTGGGTAATGAGAAGCCTTTATAGGCCATCAATTAGGACTAAAGCAGCTGATATCAATTAGTACTGATAGAGGGCGGGCTTTCTATGCCATTTTGCACTTAGTTCTCTTCATGTGTTCAATGCTTATTCCCTGTGTCATTTCACTTTATTTATTATGACTCAACTTGTATACTTAAATGTTCTGATTTCTTTCTATGAATTCAATATTTGGCTTGATGGCTACATCTGGAGGAAATTTTGTCAATAACCCACTTAGAAATCCCCTTATTGATAAAAATGCTTTTGTGTCCAATACTTATTTTCCCCGCTGTCTTTGAAATGCATACAGGCAGTTATTTCAAGAATAAGTTAAGTCATGCAGGAATTGGGAAAAGACAAATATCTCTACACTCTAAAAAATTTGCTGTAATTTTGCAGCTGGTTGCCAGTAACTTACTGTAGAAGAAAAAGTAAAAAAAATTTCATGTTCATTTAACTTTGAACAAAATGTTGCCAGTAAATAACATAAATTTAAAATCTACAGTAAGTTATTGGCAGCTAGTTGCACATTATTGCAGAAAACTTCATTTATAATAGCCTACTAAAACAGTGACAAGGATATTTATTCAAAATACACACTTTAACAAAGTTTTTAAATGTTTATTTTATAATATCCAGCCGCTCCAGGCATGCAATGACTCTCTGGATGGCCGATGCTGTGAAGTATTCATTTGTTTTAACCTTCGCAGCCCGAGGACATAGGGATGGCATTACTAGCCTTCAGTCGAGTCAGTCAGAACGACCATATTGTGTGTTGCATTGTCCCCTATTCATATATGCATATGGAAAGTAAATCAGAAAACCAGTGTTTAATTAGCTGTTGCAGAAAAAAATACTCCACTATATGATTACTTTATGTTGTGTTATTTGTGTGTATGTAAGTGTGTGTGTGAGAAATAAGAGAGTATGTTTGTAAATGTTTGTAAGTTTTATAAATATTAGAGCTTTGGAATCAGCCATAACCCAGAAACTTTTATACAGGCCCTAAGTTGGAAAGAGTAGTGGGCAGTGTGTTTGTGTGTGTTTACATTTGTGCCAGTGTTGTCCAACTTTCATGGTTACATGGTTTTGATTAAACATCTGCAGGCATGTTTCCCAGAAATTGTGTTTTGTGTGTGCTTTTATTGTTTTCTTCTGTTGGCAACCCAGTATGTGTGTTTTCCCTTTATGCTGGCTTAGACCAGTATATTCGTGTGTGTGTGTGTGTGTGTGTGTGTGTCAATATCCAAAAACCATGATTTTTTTATTGGTTTATTGTTCTTTATTATTTTTTAAGTGAAATTATCATCACACACACTTAGCATATAGTGCCTGTGTTATGTAGTGTTGTAGTTCTCAAGTCTCAAGACCGCTTTTTAAAGGTTTTGGTCTCGTCTTGGAATCGACCGCATTTTTACTCGGTCTCGTCTCGGTCTCAGACAAAGAGGACTCGGAATCTTATTTCAAGACCGGTCAATACCACAACTATGGCACATCACAAATTTATTTTTTATCATTAATTTTATGCAGTTTTTTCCGGTTTGGCACATGATGTTTGGCATTGTTTAAGCATTGTTTAAGTTTCTCCCAATGACAATTTTTCTAATTTTATTACTAAAAACACCTGCATTGTGTTAAGTGGGTGGCAAGCCATGAAAAGACATTTCAGAATAAATGGTTAAGTTGATTTCAGCTCTTTAGTGTTTGTTCACTTTTATTTGCTATAGACAAAGATAAATTCCCACATATCTGCAATGCCTTTGATTATTTTATCAACTTCTCTGATGGCACACACACACATGCACGCACACACAGACAAGAAGTGCCCAATCATATGCACATTCCACATTTTATCATAAGTGTTTTATGCAGTGACTTGTACTGGTCTTGGTCTTGACTTGGTCTCGGCATGACTTGGTCTTGGTCTTGACTTGGTCTCGACCCTTTAAAGTCTTGGTCTTGTCTCGGCCTGTCTTGGTCTTGGTCATGACTTGGTCTCGGTTTAGGTGGTCTTGACTACAACACTAGTGTTATGCCTGCTTTTGTGTGTATTTGCTCTCTGTAGCATATGTGTAGTTTGTTTACAGTGGTTTTATGTGTTTTTATCGGTTTTAACGTATTACACATGTTTGTTTGGTGGTTTTTCGTGGGCTCAAAGGCCTGTCCTGTCCACAATTGTTCTTAAGCCCCACTTACTACTAACTGCTGATATAGCACATATTTCCCCATCTCTCTCTCTCTCTCTCTCTCTCTCTCTCTCTCTCTCCCTCTCTCTCTCTCTCTCTCTTTCTCTCTCTCTATGAAGTTTTGACTCTCTGTCTCTCAAGTCCTGCACACTCCACTCCAACAGATTAATGCTCATTCACTCATATCCTGTACACATCTTCTCTCTCCAATTCTTCCTAATCTCCTTGGATAAACCCTGATGAAGGCTTAATGAGTGCGTGTGGAGATATGATTGGAAATGGATTAGAAAGGACCTCATCCTTTCGTTGTTTCGCCAGAGTTTGTTGTTTAAATGCTTTGTTCTTTGTATTTGTCTGTGTCCTCTGTTTGGTCAAAATAAGCCTTTGTTTAGCTCTGTTCAATTGGCATGTTATGAAAGGCGTATTTGTTTATGGATGCAATCAAGTAGTCGTACTCTTTTTACCAGAACTATCACAAAGACCTTAGAAGCAACATTTGCTACGTTCATACACAGTGGTTACCTTAAAGAAACCTTTACAGCAAAACACTATTTGGCTTATTTATGAACCATCAAATTGTAAGGACCACTTAAACTGTCAGTATGTGTTGCATTCAATTTGTGAGGACATTTTAAATATTTGGCCTTCACATGCATAGCCAACTCTACAGTCACACAGGTCTACACACGGATCTTCAGTCATGAAATTATCGTATCTAAAAGAACAAGAATAAACAGGTACTTGCATGTGATTGACAGAATGACTGAATGATGACTAAACTCATTGATAAATATGATTGACTCCTATTATGGTATGATATATCCTATTAAATTTATGTCTGGTAGAATAAGTCATCATTGCTCTTAAGCTCAGAGCTATTTCCCATCCTTATAACTTTGCAAACTCCACCCGGCTACCATTTCTCCTCAACTCTGTACTCTTGTATAGAGTACAACAGGCCAGTAAGACTTTCCCACAGGAAGGATTTGTTTTCAGCTCTCTGCTCACCTCTATAAGCCCTGACTGAACTCAAATAAACACTATTAGAGCCTTCACAAACGGCACATAAAGGCCCAGACAGAGCTTATACAACTGTAATGGACATCGTAAACATCACTCAAAGCCACAGGCATGACCTGTTCATATTCAGTGTTTTTACTACCTCAACCATGCTAAATAGACTTTTATAAGCACTCTAATGGCCAGGTATTAGCCTCTATTTAGCCAAAGCAGAGCAGAAAGTCTCATATTTTAGGTCACACGGCATTAACCAGTATAGTCTAACTAATATTATACAATGTCAGGTGAGATTTTCTACCAACTTAATGTAGAATACTTGAATGCATTTATCTGCATGCCATGAACGTGCCTTGTCCAGTTTTTAATGTGCGCCTAAAGCTGGTTAGTCTAACCACACTAGACATAAATAAAAACTTTATCTTGCAAATGATAGGAAGCTTGCATTCTGGTCAGATAGTTTCAATACACTGTAGTACTCAGCACTGCATGCTTTTTATGGAATGATGTTCAGGTAAAAATAAGGTTAAAATGTCATCAATGATATACAGTCGACTTGTTGCCAAATGTGATTCATTTTCTTTCACTGAGCTGTGAGCAGAGGTAATGAAGTGTGAAACTATAAATGCATCAACAGCAGCACTGGTAAATCATTTAGTGATGGTCAAAAGTTTAAGTGTTGCTAGAATACACACTAATAATTCATTAAACATCTTGAACTGTTGAAGATAAGAGGTTAGGGATTTGGTTAAAAGCTTTATGGTTTTCTTAGGTCTCAGTACCTTATACACAGTAGGTATAAGGTCCAAAAAGAGACATGTCTGATTGTATTGTCTCCTCCCAGTCTGTTAATAATAATAACATTTCTGTTTCGAATGTGGGAAAAAATATTTTCCATCACTTCCAAAGATTTGTTTAATGGTTATTGTTTGGTCTTTTTTATCTCCTTGAAAGTAGATCCAGTGTAGCTCAGTGGTGTAGCGTTGTGTTAGCCGTGTAAAAGCTCAGGGGTTCAAACCATAGACTGTAAAAAATATGGACGTGGTGTCCGTGACGTCACCCATTGGTTTGTGAAGATCGTTTTTGAAGCTTAAAGTAGACATTGCCTGCCGTAGCCATCTTGGTCACCGCGAATCACACACAGAAAACTGAAAATGGGTAAAGAGGCAGGACATGGGTGAAGCTGAGGGGGCTGGTTGCTGAAACCACACCCTTAATTATGCAGAAGTTTAAGGCTTAATATAATGTAAATGAATGAGTTACAAAACAATTCTCCCCCCTCACAGTTGTCATGAAGGGCAAAATTAGCTATACAGACCAAAATCACTTTTTGTACCAGTCTGTAAACATATTATTTTCTTCTGTAAAGTTGGGCATTTTTAATATGGGAGTATACGGGAATTCTCAAGCGGCCAGTCAATGAAGTCACTTCCGTATTGGCTTCATCAGAGAGATCGGAAGGTTGCCCCTCGGTTCAAACTCAGAGAACACACATACTGATAAAAATGTATATTTTGTAATTCATTGTAAGTCACTTTAGATAAAAGTGTCAAATACATTAACTCTTTCCCCACCAGCGTTTTTAAAAACCGTTGCCAGACAGCTCAAGCATTTTTTATGATTTTCACAAAAGTTTAATGCCTTCCAGAAATGTTTTTTTTTCTTTTCATCCTACCTTTTATTTGTTCTCTTTTATCACCTCTCAAATATGTGTAGGTTTCTTAACAAATACAAAACATTTTGTTTTTGTTAAGGATTTTTGATACAGATACCGATCAGAGCGATGATCAAAACGTACACGTAGTTTGAACTGTTTGATATAAGGGATTGCTTCCGGGTTTTGGGTAAGAGCGTCATCTAGTGGAAATAACATTGACAGGGAAGCATTTTCTCTTAATTGACAAGTTAACTTGTCAATGGCGGGTAAAGAGTTAAAATGTAGATCTTTAGTTGAATCAGATTTACTGCCGAATTCCCAGAGTAAAGCCGAAGGTATACTAGGGACATCCACGTATGCGCGGCATCCGCATTACGTAATTTTCGTCATCAGAATGGTCCACGGCCGTCTGTGCGCAACGACCGCGTGCTGCCCAAAATTTGAGACCGTGCGGACAGTCCGCGTACAACAGCACATACGCATGGAAATGTTGAGACAGGACACTACACTACAAACAATTACACGAAGGCAATAGACAGCATTTGCACACAAATCATCATCTTTTCTTCATTTATTTTTACTTCTTCCAAGAACAAAAATCTGTGGAGCATTTTCGTCACCATAATGTTTGATTTCTGTTTTTTGTTTTCTTGTTGTTTGTTCTTAACTTTGTTTGCAGTGGTGGATCCGCTACTTTTCTTCATCTATCCAATTTTTTTAATGTTGTAAATCAGTGCGGCACTGATAGCCTGGTAGAGTAATAATTTGAATAAGAAATCATTTGAAGTTCTTATATGGGCACTTCACCTACAATAGCGCACGCACACAACAACCAAGAGCTGACACAAAATCAGCATCAACACCAGAGAAGTGTGTTCAGGTTCCCATTGAACCCAGCATTATGAAAACAATGGATATAGTTTGTTAATACAGGGTAACAGCGGAGTTATGCAAGTGTGCTTGTTTAAAGCAAGATTTTGTTGAAATAGGGCAGTCCCAACCGGGTCATGTAAAACTGCATCAATGCATCACGTAAGTGCATATAATGTAAAAGACATGAACACAGGAAATCAAAAATTGTCCAGAGAGTGGGATAATGTTTGTGTGTTGCCTGCTCGTTACTCGCTTCGCCCGCGGTACCCATCCAAGGGCTCGTTTTTTCCCGGAAAAGTAGCAATACAGCTGATCTATCTTTTACAAATTTATTAAAACTAAAGACTCTTTGAAGATATGAAATATGCAATGCTACTCTCTATAGGTACTCAAGTTAAACATGAGAATAGCAGAGACAGTTATGTGACCTTCAATGTTTAGAGGTTACTCATTCTATCAGGATATTGAAATCCATTTTTAGTTATTTAAGTCTTGGGCGTGATTATGCCATAGCAGAAATGAAAGTCGACATAGGCTGACAAGCAGGAACACTGCTAAAATGTCTATAGCATGACTTAGATTATATGTTATTGCAAATATTTGATTCTTTTTTTAATGCTGCCAACAGCTGCCAAAATACTGCAGGATGGACTTCAGCAACCTGTTTGTGCTTGTTTCTGTTCCACAAATGAATGTGTACGCGAATGTCCGGAAGGGCCATGCCCATGTTCATCTATTATTGTCAATCACAACACAAAAGTATATAAACAACTGCCAACCTCATGCTCATAACAGTTCTCCAATACACCAAATTCACATCTATTCCTGTTAAACTTTTATATGTTTTTAGTAATTTGTATTACTTAAGCAGTTCAATTGGAAATTTAGGCCTGGATAGGGCTTAGATTAAGTCAGGACTAAGCCTTAGGTAAATTAGGACAGTTAAGTAGCGTTAATGAGTTACTTATATGTAATTTGTTACTTACAAATTATAAGTAGCTTTTTGTGCAACATTACTAGTGTGGAATTGAAGGCAAAACGATGGCACTGACATATTTTAAGATATGTCAGTGCAAGTTGTTCTCAGTTTAGACAGCTCAAACATGCATTTTGGTCAGGGACTATAAACTTAAAGGGATAGTTTACCTAAAAATAAAAAGTACATAAAAAGTATACCACACAGTTGACGGCACCCACTGACTTCCACTTTTATCCTACTATGGAAGTCAATAGGTACCATCAACTGTGCAGTTATCAAATATGAACTGTGAATAGTACAAACTTCATTTTAGAGAGTTACAGACTCATACCATATGTATACTAAGTCCAAACAAGTCTTAAGTAGCGTGTGGTGTCAAACTAGACTTTACGGGCACTTTGAGGCTACTTCACACCGGGAAAGCTAGAAGAGTTTGTTTGTTAAATAGATCCTGAACATTTTCTTCCCACATAACCAAGAAGACAGAGTGTTTAAAGCTATAATTAGGTTGAATTGCTCAGGTCAGTACGCACACCAGCGCCACGTTGGATTTGACTTTAATTACCCTTAAGAAAACAACATAACTCTATACAACCCGCTTTACTCTTTCATTTTAAAGTTTCTGTGTTTAGCACAAACCCGTCTGGCCACAGAGACTTTCATCTTTTGACTCTTTCCAGCAGCCAGGTCTTCTTAGGGTCCCTGTGATCCTGTATAATTAATAGGGTGCTTACATCATTGCAGTGTCTGTCTGATCCGCTTCAAATGATGCTCGCTGTCTCCTGTCTGTGCTGTATACTATACAGAACTGGCTGACCCCTTAGGGTGACAGACAGAAAGAAAGAAAGTAGACAATTAAAAGAGCACTTTATTTTAGAAGGAATGTTGTGAAGTATTGTGAAGTAAGTGTTGATGATAAACTCCTTTGGTTAAAAGCGAAAATATATCTTTCACTTCTTACATCTTTATGGTCAAATTACAGAGGATGGTGTTCAACATTTCCAGACACGTCCTCCAAAGGGACACCGCAGATTTGGCTACTCGCGTGCCTGTATGTTGGTGGATGACTTATTTAAGCAACAGAAGTCCTACACACAAAAAACTTCGAACACTTGTCATTTTTAAGTTAACAACTGGTCTCATATTCTGTCTTTCCTGTAGGTGACGTCATTTGACATTTTTAAATGATAGTCCTATGCTGCCCATTTCTAATTTTGTACATCCACATTTCACATGTTTTTTTCCAGCTGTCCATGATAACCCCAACAGCCCGAGGTACAAGTACAATTTCATCGCTGATGTAGTGGAGAAGATCGCCCCCGCCGTGGTTCATATTGAACTGTATCGCAAGTAAGATTTTCACGTTTGACTAATGTGATCAATACATGTGATTTGAGTGCTTTTGTGTCATTTATTGTTTCCTAAGTCACTTTGAATATAAATGTCTGCTAAATGTAAATTAAGAGTTTGGTTCCAAAACCCAATAAATCCATTTCGACTAATTTCGGTAAAAATGTGTTTTCTATACCAAGAAAGTGACGAGACGAAAACCACTATTTTCTGTTACAAACTTTCACATAGCATCTTTAGGTTATAATAACATAAAAAATTCAAATCCACAATTTGATTTTCAAAGATTTATTATAAAAAAGATTATTTTTCCGCGAAATGCAATAAATCCATTACAAGTTTTTATTTTCAAAATGATATAAATCTATTGAATCAATATATAAATGTGCATTCATCTTTGCATATGATATAAGTATTTAGTTGACTAGTGGTATTCACTGATAAAAAATAAACATTAATGGCATTAATCAAAACACTTACTTTGTCATATTAAGAACAGTGTCATTGCTGCTGTCCTTGGGACGTCGTCGCTGAACTTTTTTGACAACGATCAGCTGTAAAATGTTTTTGTCCTGCTCGATTCGTTGACTTCAAAGAAAATAATGGAAAGCTTTTCATAAGATCCCCTGGGGTCAATGTGTTAGCATGACAGAAGCTTGATGCTGTCCTGTGAGAACAAGCAACAACCGGCATTTTTCCGTCGTCCGAGTGGCTTACGTTTCTTCTCCGCCACAGAAATCCACCAGAGGTTTATCAATTCCATTAAAAGTATATTTTGTTTTTGTTTGTTTGTTGATCATGAAGTACAAAGTAGATGAGGAAAACTAGGATTTTGTGTGCATTCAATGCACCGCCATTGTTGTTTACACTGTGTTGAATGGTGCGCTATGATTTGTTGAGTGGATTTATTGCATTCTACAGAGAAGGAAGAGTGCCGTTTACTGCGTTTTGGGGAAAAAGTGAGAAAAGATGACAGAATTACACGGTGGATATCGGATTTTGCGTAAAATTAAGAATTGACTTTTTAATACTGACCTGATACAATACTGATTTTGGTGGTAAATTTTTTTTTAAAATGGCGTTTATCGTGTTTTGAAACCAAGATTTTACTTTGCACTTTACCTCTGTTATCATCTATTTACACCCTCTTTCTCTCTTGTTTAGGATGGTTTATTCTAAGCGTGAGATGGCAGTGGCAAGCGGGTCAGGATTTGTGGTGTCTGACGACGGCCTCATCGTGACCAACGCCCACGTGGTAGCTAATAAAAACAGGGTGAAGGTGGAACTTAAAAACGGAGTCTCATATGATGCAAAGATTAAAGATGTTGATGAAAAGGCAGACATCGCCCTCATAAAGATCGATCCACCGGTATGTAGAACTTTTAAAGAGATAGTATACCCAAAATGAAAAATCACACTTACAAAACCCGTGACTCACAAAAATGACTTTCATTCGTCCATTAAAATGAGACATTAGTCAGAATCATAATGACCGCTTCAGCCCATTTACTTTCATTATACCCATCAGTCTTTAGAGATTCTCCTCATGTGTTTCACTGAAGAAAGCAATATGGGTTTAATTCAACTTCAGTGTAACAGAATTTTCCATTTTGGGTGAACTAATCGGTTTCAGTCGACGTGACCACCATAATGTGTCCTTCAAGGACAAATTCTCGCCTCTTACTGGCATGGCAGGTGGATTTAAATCTTTTTGCAGTTATTCTTTCCCTTTGTAGTTTGACTAAATGAAGGATCACAGAAGGGTAAATAAGGATGAGGAAGTGAAAAGCAGGAGAGGTTATAAATGCATGCAGATGGACAGAGAAAGTTTAGGCTCCAGGAACAGATGTTGTTCTCTTCATCATGAAAAACAGTGTTTCGAAGCATACACACATTCACACAGGAAAAGCAGGACTGAAGTAAAGCTCTTTTTACCATTATTTTTGCAGCAGGCACTTGTGTGGTTTGTGTACTGAGGTGTGCCGATTGCATACTAAACATAAAAGAGAGATCTAGCCAAGCTTTAATATTTGTAATATTAATATTTAATATTCATTGTATATTGAGGACACATTATTTGGAAAGGAGACTTTTCATGTGCATCCAGAAATAGGAACATTACACACCCTATAAATACATTATGACTAATGCATTCCTTATATGGTTTCTAGGTAGGATTTTTCTATTACCCACAAACCCCTACACACTTAATTGTCCCTGAAAATTATTTAGAAACGTTAGACGACTGTTTTACATTATATCAATGCTGGATGATAGACACCAGGGAGCATGTTTGGCTGACAGCCCAAATCTCACAATCACTCAAGCTCTTAAACATACTGTACATGTTCCAGAGAAATGTAGCACAACAGAGCCTAGACAGCATGTTTGATATGATCCAGTGTTCGTAAAGAATGCATAATTCTCCAGGATATCTGATCCTTGTAGCCAAAACAGATCCCAGACCAGTGCACAGCCTCTAGATATTTTATACCATTCTCCGTCAGCTGGTGTTTGTAATACACAGCTGTAGGTTGCGATCTTACGGCTCCGTAATGCCCAGCTGCTAAAGAGTTTGCCCCAGTTTTAGTGAGTGACAGTGATGTGTGTGTTTGTGTGTGTGTACATGGTAATTATCACGTTGTGGGGACCAAATGATAGGAATACAAGTACATTTTGAGGTCCCCATGAGGAAACAAACAGAATAAAGTTTCACAAAACATGAAAAACCAGAGTGTGTGTGTGTGTGTGTGTGTGTGTGTGTGTGTGTGTGTGTGTGTGTGTGTGTGTGTGTGTGTGTGTGTGTGTGTGTGTGTGTGTGTGTGTGTGTGTGTGTGTGTGTGATGTAAGTCAACTTCCTTCCAACAAGTTGGACATTTGGAACAAGTGAGTGAGTGAGAGACAGAGCGGGAGGGAGAGAGGGGAGAGAGAGAGAGAGAGGACATTGGCTTGATAGGCACAAGCTCTGGGATAGATCAGACAAGGCAAAGTCCGTTGGGAGACTGTGTGTGTATGCATGAGAGACTTGTGTATGCCTGCACCCCTGTAAGCAATTACTGCAGTTTCTAGCTTTTTTCGGACACATGTTAAGAGGATTGAAGTAAGTTAGTGCTGTCACACAACACAAACACACAATTTCAAACCAACGAAAATGGATAACGTAAGCTTACATGTTTTTGGTAAAATCCAAATGTTGCCAAAGTTAAAATTTGCTGAGATGTTAATTGCACTTACTCATAAATTTAAGGGAAAATGTCAGAAATTGTGGATGACCACAGTCTCATGCACCAACATGCTGTAATGCCTTGACTAGATGAATTAAAATGAGTCTATCATACAACTTGGAAGAAAATGAACAGCACATGGTGGGTGAACTGAAAGGGAGTAGGGCGGATTACTCTTTATTTTTTACTCTTTAAGTCTTTTGTGCTTACAGTACTTTCTTCCTTCTTTCTCCTTTTATTGGTGGCTGTCTGCCTCTTGGGAAAGCAATAGTCTTTAGGCAGAATCCCAGACTTTGGAACAGGAAAGACGGAACGCGTTCCCTCTCATAGGGAGGAAACGTGGTTAGAAAATAGGAATCCATATGTGTATGTTTGTGTGGGCGCAACTTCAACCACATTCAAGGCAAAGGGTAAGAATGGTAAGCTCTTAAAGGTCAATCTAGGAAGATATGCAATTAGATGAACTTCCCATCATTCTTGTTTCCCAACTCAGATATGACTCGATCCTTCAGGAAAGTGAATCATTTTCATGTCTCAGCTCATTGCACTTTTAGTCATCTTGCCATTAAATCTCTTGTCTTCTTTTCTAGTCCTTTGCTCTGGTCATAGGCCAGAAAAACTACTATACATTTTTTTGTATTATCAATCTTCCAGTGTCCTAAAATGCATCCGCTGGTTAGGCCGAAATTAGTCATTTAAAGAAATAGTAAAAAAAGAAAAAACTTTTCATATCAAAACAATCCACGTTAAAAGGATCATAAAAGTTATATTGAAACAAGATCACATAACACATTCTGCTCATTTCATGTTAATCTTGGGTACCTATAGAGTAGTATTGAGTAATATACATCCTTCATATCTTCGAAGAGTCTTTAGTTTTATCGGATTTATAAAAAACAGATCAGCACTAGCGATTGTTTCCGGAAAAGCACAAGATCTAGTGGGAAGAGCGAGTCACCAGCAAGCAACACACAAAACATTATCCCACTATCTCTGGATAACTTATGACCAATCTACGTGTGAGGTTCAGAATCAAATCTAAGGATTGCAATTAAAACTTAACTTATTATTTACTTGTGAACCACTCTACCTGGAACAATGAATCAGTTAAACTGTTAGTGAGTTAAACTCGGGATCCAAATCGATCTACTTTATGAATAAAAAAATAGATTTTTATAGAAGTTAATTGTATGCCATTATGCCTATATACCATTGAAATCCCCTAAACCCCCTTCCCCCAAACACACTGAGGAATACAAGTCTGAACTCATCTCAGGTTTGCAGGATACGATTTCAACTTCAATTGAGATCTCACTTATTTCTCCTAGACCTATAGGAACTAAGGGAAATGTAGTCTTTCATGCAAGACTCTCTTGCATCTCATGTTTGTCTCCTGAGAAATAGCCTGCTAATCCCATGTGTCTGCTCTAGTTTCAGAAGGGGTCACAAACTGAGCTCATCTTGGCCAAGATTTCAAAGTCTGTAAACTTGGAGATTTCAATATGAGCCTTATATTTCCAATCAGATTTTTCCAACACCTGATTATGTTGGCTATTATTACACCTCCTCAGGAATTTGAGAGGAAACAAAGTAAACACATCTATCTGAGTTGAATCATAACTAATGATGCTATTATTTCTCCTCCATTTAAAGAGAAATCTCTCAGCAATAACATTTCCCTCTGGAGTCCCACAGCCACATCCAACACAACCACCACAGATGGAGAGTTTGCTTTATGCAATTAAACTGAAGCTTCTCATTTAGAATCAGTGCAGTAATTAGAGACATAGCATGCAATGGGGTGCATACTTAAAGGCTCAATGATGATAGAGAAGGATGGTTAAGTTCACAGTAACTTAATTTATACTGCATGGATAAATGCAGATGTTAATAATGTTTGCATGGATCTTTCTTTTGAATAAGAGTCCTGCTTTTGGTTGATTTAGGAGCAAATGTGAAATATGTTTTTTCATCCCGCAGGCTCATTTACCATATGTGCCTGTGCCTACATTTCTTCATGACCTAAAATGCGTTGCTCCAGGTACATATCACTGCATCTTTCCATGGAATGTACACTAGAGGATTTGGGGTTTTGTCTGTTTTGATATGGGACTTTTAAAGTTACGAAGCAGACACGTACGCAAATCAAAACCTGTTCATCTTTGTTAAAGCTCAAATAACACATGCTGTTTCTGCATTTCTGATGTTAATCTGGAGTACCTATAGAGTAGAATTACATCCTTTATATCTCCAGAGAGTCTTTAGTTTAATCAGATTTATAAAAGAAAGATTAGCTTTACAGATTCTTTCCGATAACGTACGAAAAAATAAAGGAGGAGTAACTACCGCGGAAGGAGCGAGTACGAGTCATGCAACACTATACAACACTGTTTAACTTATGATTCACTACATGTTTGTGTCATTTACGGTTGAAAGAAAAAGTATGTGAACCCTTTGTGCTTACTTGGATTTCTTCATAAATTGGTCATAAAATCTGTTCTGATCTTCATCTAAGTCACAACAATAGAGAGGCACAGTCTGCTTGGACTAGTGCCGCACAAGCATTGTACGTTTTCAGGTTTTTGTTTTGAGCACAACATGTAAACATTCATAGTGCAGGGTGGAAAAAGTATTTGAACCTTTGGGTTTAATAACTGGTTGACCCTCCTTTGGCAGCAATAACCTCAACCAAACGTTTCCTATAGTTGCAGATCAGACCTGCACAATGGTCAGGAGAAATTTTGGACCATTCCTCTTTACAAACTGTTTCAGTTCAGCAATATTCTTGGGATGTCTGGTGAAAATCGCTCTCTTGAGGTCATGCCACAGCATCTCAATTGGGTTGACTGGGCCACTCCAGAAGCCGTATTTTCTTCTGTTGAAGCCATTCTGTTGTTGATTTACTTTTATGCTTTGGGTCTTTGTCCTGTTGCATCGTCCATCCTCTGTTAAGCTTCAGTTGGCGGAAAGATGGTCTTAAGTTTTCCTGAAAAATGTCTTGACCAACTTTGGAATTCATTTTTCCATTGATGACAGTAATCCGTCCAGGGCCTGAGGCAGCAAAGCAGCTCCAAACCATGATGCCCCCTCCACCATATTTCACAGTTGGGATGAGGTTTTGATGTTGGTGTGCTGTGCCTTTGTGTGGAAAACAATAGCGTTGTGTGTTCTTTCCAAACATCTCAATTTTGGTTTCATCTGTCCACAGAATGTTTTGCCAGTAGTGCTGTGGAACATCCAGGTGCTCTTTTGCAAACTTCAAACATGTTGCAATGTTTTTTTTTTGGACAGCAGTGGCTTCCTCCGTGGTGTCCTCCCATGATGTCCATTCTTGTTTAATGTTTTGTTTTGTAGATTTGTCAACAAAAATGTTAGCATGTGCCAGAGATTTCTGTAAGTCTTTAGCTGACACTCTAGGATTCTTCTTCACCTCATTGAGCATTCTGCGCTGTGCTCTTGCAGTCATCTTTACAGGACGACCACGCCTAGGGAGTGTAGCAACAGTGCTGAACTTTCCCCATTTGCAGACAATCTGTCTAACCGTGGACACATGGACATCAAGGCTTTTAGATATACTTTTGTAGCCCTTTCCAGCTTTATGTAAGTCAACAATTCTTGATCGTAGGTCTTCTGAGAGCTCTTTTGTGCGAGGCATGGTTCACATCAGACAATGCTTCTTCAGAACAGCAAACTCAAAACTGGTGTGTGTTTTTTATTGGACAGGGCAGCTTTAATCAACACATTTAATCTCATCACATTGATTGAACCCCAGGTTGGCTGACTCCTGGCTTCAATAAGCTCTTGGAGAAGTCATTAGCCTAGGGTTTCACATACTTTTTCCACCCTGCACTATGAATGTTAACATGTTGTGTTCAATAAAAACATGAAAACGTATAATGTTTGTGCGGTATTAGTTTAAGTAGACTGTGTTTCTCTATTGTTGTGACCTAGATGAAGATCAGAACACATTTTATGACCAATTTATGAAAAAATCCAAGTAAGCCCAAAGGGATCACATACTTTTTCTTTCAACTGTATATAAAATGCATGCGCCTATTTCCAACATAAGACAAAAGTCTGTCTTACCGCATGCAACTCATGACCCGGTTGGGACTTTTCAATGAAATCCAGCGCATCAAACACACACGCAAAACTCCGCTGCTACCTCGGATAATAAACTATATTCATTGTTTTCATAAGGCTGGCTTTCTTCTCCTTACATCTAAAAACACACTTCTTCTTTCATGCCATTGTTGAGTTTTGTAATTAAACAAAGCTGTGTCGCGTGATGTGATGTTTGTAAGTTCTAGCGTCTCCCGCTGATTGACGGGTGGGCGGGGTTTTCCAGGGGAAGTGCCCATATAAAGAAGTGATAGAAACCCCTGAAACGTCAGCTGGACCCATAATCGAAAAAACTTTCCGAAACATGTTCGAACCCTGGCAAAGTGCGTTCGGCACAGAAATACTCTGTAACACGCCCAACTGCTTTTTTGACACTTTGCCTACGTTTAGCATGAGAAAACAACTCTATAACTTTGTTAATAAGTCAGAATGCATGAAATACCATTGAACCACTCCTTTAAGTAGATTTGTGCCATTTATTTATTGTCTCATATGAGCAAATGCACGGCATGCCTAAGCGACTTACAATGTCCTTACGGTTTCATTTTAATAAAACAGAGGTGACTAAACCATACAGCAGTATTTTGATCATTCGTTGATTTCTCTTTTGTAAGTCGTCACTATGCTTCCTGTGAACAACATGTTCTTGGCATTCTTCGGAGAAACAACAAGTGCCTGGTAAAAGATGCAGCCGTACGTACCAGGAGGGACGCATGTCGGGTTATGCAGAAAAATAGATACGTCCAATGAGCCTGTGTAGGTTTTTCTAGTGCGTGTGAAAGACAACCGTTTCTCTGGAAACTCTCTAGCTACATGACAACAGGCTAATAATAACATAAACCTTTCCTTAACTATGTTACCCATTTTGCACCTGCATGTTAAAGCGCACTTACCAGAATGGATTTTAAAGCTGTGGGCAGTGTAATTACTCAGGAAAAGTCTGTTTTGGATCTTCAAACTGATGTTATTAACTCAACATGTACCTTACCAAACAAAAGCAACACATCACACCTAATTTTGTAGGCTGGTGCGTTAATTGCCTCATGCCAGTTAGAGAACATTATGTCCACAGTTGTGAATCGAGTGGTGTTTGTTTTCATTGATACGTGCTTTGTTATATTCATCTAATGTGAGTCAGGCTGGTACATGTGTAAAGACTGGTACAACAGTCTGGAATGTACATTGGGTCTTTACAGTAAATAAGATGGTTTTATATCTAAGCGTAAATTAGATAAAACCTTTGGCTCATCTTATGTATCTTCTACCTCTCTTTCAAGATCCCTATCGGACTTACATAGACTTTGTTATCTTTGTATTGTTTTGGAAGTTCTTTCATTGGCATCGGGTAAGGGCGTTACTGTTTTTACATGTCCGGGATTGATGGGTATTCCCTGGCTGCAGAATTGTTAACAAACACACCTGGGTAACTCAGTTCTTTCGTTCTTTTATAAGCCAGATGAATGCAGGTGTTTCTGCTGGTTTATAAGGGACTGTTGACCTGCGCGGTGCCTCACAAAGAAAAGCTTCAATAGAATTCATGAGCTGTTTGTTAACCTCTCAACCTGCTAAAAAGTCAAGTGTGCTGGTATTTAATGAGCCCACCAGCAAGATTTCTTTAGTCAAATAGCATTGCTAGAAAAACCATACTTGTCGAGTAAATCACTACAGAATATATGCCTGCATTATAATACAGACAGTATGCTGTAAAGAAGTGTTTTATGTTTTTTTATACTGTGCTGTTGTACAATTATTGTATGAATATACCGATGGTAGCCTATATTTTGAGTTTGAACACGAACACCGAGTCATCTTGTGGTAAGGACAAAGAGCGGGAAATGCTCACAGGGTGGTTTTCCATGTGGATGTTAAATAAACTATCCTTTCACGCAGATTCAGCATGGTTGACCAAAATGCCACATTGACACAAAATGGCTGACTTTGCTGTGGCTAATACGTGGTGTGAGTTTTGAAATGACCTTCTTGTCTCAGGAATGATCTCACTCTTTTGAAATGGTAACCTAATAGAGTGCTGATCTTCCCACCAGGACCATTGGCAGCTGATTTTGATCACAGCACGTGCACATATTGACACAGTTACATTTCGCAGCTGTGATATGTGGCATCTTTCATTAAGACTAGAGGCGTGTGATTTATGAACAAATGGTTGTTTTGATCTGATTCCTTTTAGTGAACCAAATAACCAGTGTGCCAATCAGGAGTGATTTGTTTGAACAATTCAGTTCTTTAATTAAACTTGATAGCGTTGCGATGTAACACAATACACAATACATTAACATAAATGAAAGTCAATAATAAACAGCTGTTATGTGAACACAGATGCAGATCAAAATGTGTCCAATGTGTGTTTAATGCTGTGTGACTGAAAAGAAAAGTTTTTAAGAGTAATTTATAAAAAAATTATCTAACTTAGTGCCAATGCTAAATAGTTGCGCTTACACTGTTTACTTTGCTTTATCCCATCCTCTTTTCACTATACTCGAAGACATAAAGGTACAAAAGCTGTCACTGGGGCAGGACCCTCTTCAAAAAGTACACTTTTGTACATAAAGGGTGCATATTAGTACCTCACAGGTACTTATTAGTACTTCAAAGATATATATCTGTACTTAAATTGTACATAAACCGTACTGTTGAGTGGAAGAAATGGGTTTAAAGAGGAGGAGGAGAGCAATTTTTATATCATCTTGTTTATCAGCCATCATCCTCTTTATCCTATTCTATTTTTTAAAACCTTTAGAAGCGCAGGTCAAGTTCGCAGAGAGTTCACCTGATGATAACAGCTCAAGATTAGTTTACTGTTCATCTCTGGCCATCCACTCTATTCTGCCTCTCCTTTAGATAGATGCTTGTCAGTAGCGCAGAGTGCAGTGACTAAAAATGCAGAAATTATGCATTGCTTTGTGATGAAAAGAGTTCTGCACAATGCAGTTTCTTATAAAACTGTTTAATGTAATAATATTTCAAGGTTTTCCATTCCATATCTGCCTTGACATCTCAATAGACAGAGCTCACACTACTTTGCTACTTTAAACTAAAATGCTTAAAGCGTAACTAAACCCCTGGTCAGAGCCTGACTCCACCCACTGGCAATATTTGAAAAATGCAAGAAAAGTGGGCAGATCCCAACGGAGATAGAGGGGACGAACTAAGCTCGTACCAAGTGTGTGGTGAGATCGTAACAAGGGCGTGGTAAGCTTGAACCTACTTACGTCATGAGTCATTTTTTGGACCCAACATCCAATAAGAAAATTCAACTGCAGTAGCCACCGTTCAACCTGAAGAGGGCAGCACTCAGACGTTTTTACACCATATATTGTAGTATTGGAACACTTTATATCAACCTGATCTCACGAATTTCCGTGGCATAGTCACGGAATTTTGTGCTAAATTTTCCGTGGCATTCTCACGGATCTCCGCATTTTTCCGTGGCCCTGCTACGGACTGTCTTTTTCGTGGCATTCTCACGGATTGGTTACTCAACTGTTTTGTCCTATTTTCTTACCATTTTCGCTTCGGTTTAGGGTTAGATTTACATGAAATGACATCCCTACCCAAACCCAACTCTAACCCCAACGCCAGGCAACAATTGTTTAAAGTTTAGAAAATATAAAAGAATAAAGCAGAAAAAATAGTATAAACTAATAGTTAAAGTGACATATTAACGCAAACACCAAATCTAACCCTAGACCGAGGTGAAAATGGTTTGAAAATAGGAAAAAGCAGTTGAGTAACCAATCCGTGAGAATGCAACGAAAAAGACAGTCCGTAGCAGGGCCACGGAAAAATGCGGAGATCCGTGAGAATGCCACGGAAAAATGAGCACAAAATTCCGTGACTATCCCACGGAACTTTGTGAGATCATGTTGCTTTATATCCAAATGTCAAAAAACTTACTAAAATCAATGAACAGCACTAATAAACCATCATTCTTACAGATCAGTAACTAAAAAAAGTTGGATTAGGGTTTAGTTACTCTTTAAGTTGTCAGTTTT